>NC_140593.1:360843300-362223372 GCF_964204655.1 Triturus cristatus | reverse complement strand
CTGATTTTGACTATGATATAACACAGAAACATCACTCTGAACAATATCAATAACAGATGAAACAATATTATCCAACGTGTAAATACGTGATGATAGTGTATCAATGCTGTTGTCTACTACAGCAAGGAGTTTTTCTAAATTTGCTTGATCAATTTGGCGCAGATGAAAAGCAGCTTCAATCTGCGAAAGCTTCCAGATTTCATTGTATGCGGCAAAAATAAATTGTTTGTCTCTAGGATTCCTAGGTCCTAAGAGGAAATCAGCCAGATGGATGTCATGGGACAGAAGTGAAAGGTGTTGTTTCACCGATGTCAGCGTGGAATGTTCTAAACATTGTTGGCACAACTTACCCACCGAATATGTGGTAACCGAATGTGCACCGGTATACCGAGGATCAGGTCTAGTCTGAATGAAACCGGGCGTAACATTATAAAAACGTATTTGACATGCATTTGTATTAGTTTGCCACACCAAACACCCTGAAGAATCAACTTCAGAGACATTGAAAGTGTCATTCTGAAGCAAAGCTTCCAAGCCTTGATGGTATAATTTGTGTGAGTGGGCCAGTTATCATATTCCGCTAAAGATGGAATGGATGGAGTATTTACATTTTTGACAGTTGCCGGCCAAAACAAGTTGTTTGGTACACTGTATCATTTAAAAACAAAATTTGAGCTGGGATCAGGCAGGCAAGATGTAAAGCTTCAGTTCCCTGAACTTGCCATGGCTTCGTGCCCCAGATTGATTTTAAATCAACAGTCTCTTTCCAATGATCATAACACTGCGTAGCCAACTTATTTCTTAACAAATTGGCGTAAATTAATTTAGGGTGTGTTAACATAAATTTGGATTGTGAAGATGGTCGAAGTTTAAAGTAATATGAAGTCGGATTAGATATGTCATAATCTGTAAAATATGTGAATTTATCTGTAAGAGTTTTAGAACTCCCCTCTATGGGAGTAGGACAATGTTCCCATTGTGTAAAATTAAAAACAGGTCGCATCGTGTTTGTTTTGTGTAAAACATGATGCTCATAATGTTGGTAACAAAATAAATCCCCATAATTAACATAATTTAAATACAAATCTTCAGCATCAAAAGCAGCATATTTTAAATCTGAAAACAATGCATGTATTGCTTGCACATCCCAATAATCCAAATGTATGTCCTGTGTCACCACATCTCCTAAAGAGAGGCAAAACACGTATAGTACTCTAAGGACCTCGGTCGGACCGTGGATTTCATAAGCTACTTTGTCCCAAACTATGCCATCTGCAACCGGGAATGCTGAAATGTTAACATGAGACTGATCATGTTTCATGATGTGGGACGATGTGTGAGGGGCCAGAATTCCATCGACCAAGTTTACTGCAGAGCGTTCTGGCAAGTAATGCCATTGATGAACAAAAAGAACACTGTCACAAATCCAATTGACATGAAGAGGAAAATCAGGATAAGTACCAACCGAATGTAGGTCCAAGGAGGGACCAGGTAAGTCTTTTTGAACCAGGAAAAAAAATACTTAATTTAGTTGGTGTGTCTGCCAAACTGAATGTCGAAGAGGATGAGCCGAAAGAGTGGCTGGCATGATCTCCATAGTAGCCACTCGTAGGTTGAGTAATCAGAGGTGGAAGTGTTGGGTCCACTTGATGTTCTCCAGGACTGTTCGGCACCTCACTCACAGATTCATCAGGTTGATATATATATACTCGACATCCATGGTAGAAGATAGAGGTCGGACGGGTGAAAGATCAATAATAGTGTTCCATCACTTTCTTAGCCCTACGAGGACCAGTGGAAGATGATGAAGTCAGTGGATCCAATGAAATAGCGTAGCACGAAACTGCAAGTGTGAAACTATTCAGAATCGGCCACATGGTGTAGCTTGACATTGTCCACTGAAATGTATCTGTTGTCTTTGCGACCAGGTAAAGGTGGGAAAATAACTGTACGAGTACCCTTCAGTCCAAGCACTTTAACGGTGCACGATAAGAGGGATCAAATTCTTTTTTTCTCCAGCTTTTCTCGTACCAGATCTCCGACTTTATGAAGCCAACTGGCAACCGGAATCAGTAGTGCTGCATCAGTGGAAGAGGGTAAATGTTCAGTTGCATAGCTGTCACGTGTCTTTTGTAGCTCCTGTAACACAGTAGAATGATTATCTACGGCAAAGGTTGTGGCAGCAGCCACAACTTCTAGACCATCAAGGCCTGGCATAAACATTTTAATGCCAATGAGCATTTTGTAGGGGGCCCACCCACCCAGAGATCGTCTAGGGAGGTTATTAAGTACACGTTGAACCCCATACAAGTGGACCAGCCAGTTCCTGCCAGTACCTGAGACTCTAGCTGTCACAGATTGCTTAAAGTCACGGTTCATTCACTACACAATTGAATTGCCCTCAGACCTATATGGAGACGAAAACTGCACCAGCACCCCCATTGACTTCTTTGCATTCTTGTACGCCTTAGAGGCGAACGCTGGACGTTGGTCAGAATGGAAGGTGCCACGGGCAAACATCTCGACAAAGACACACGAATCCCTGATGACATTTCGAGTGTCAGCTCTGCGTTGTGGCCAAACCCAAAGGAATCTAGAAGCTGCACAAATCAACTGCAACAAATATATATTTATAAGCAGTATCAGAAGAAAGAGGACCGCAGTGATCAAAATAGATACAGCCAAAAGGTTGATTAGAAATACACATCTGTGTTTGTGGTGGGCGGGTGACCGTAGATGGCTTGATTTGAAGACATATGTCACAAAAAAGGACAAAATTACGGGTCTGTTTACATAAACCACACCACCACTAACGTTGCTGTAGAATAGAGACACATCGGCATGAGCAGACACTATGCCTTCGTGTGCAGCTTTGATCAAAGTAGGTCTGCGTTCCATGTTGGGAATCATCCGATCCCCAACCGAAGGAATCAAAGCGTAAGGAACCTGTTTGGGAGTTATGTGATAAGAGTATTTCAAAGGGAAACCCTGAGGATAAGCAGTTCCCTCCCTCTTTGCAGTCACTGCTGCCAAAATCTCATTATTTTAGCCATGGACCTTGTTACTGCTACTACGGAACACGTGGCTACTGCAGACTTGGCCGCTTCACCAGGCAAAGAATTGCCAAGAGCATGTGCTCCCACACGCTGATGGCTAAGAGTATGTATAACATGTGTGAGGGGAGACGTTGTTTAAGATCTGCCATTCGAAACCAAAGCGTGTTATGCTTAATTGCGCTGCCTTTGGAATCCCGATAGTCATTCTGAGACCAAAAGAATAAGTTGTCATTAAAAGACTGGACACAGTAATAAGAAACACACACAATAAGTGTATTCACATTTGGATCTGCAAACTCAAGAGCAAGTACAAGAGCACTCAGCTCCCCCAATTGTGCCGTACAGTCTCCAAGAGCCTGAGTGTGCAAAATGGAAGACTTAAACTCTCCATTAGTAATTGAGCCAGCAACAATTGTACAAGCCGCTGAATAAGCATGTTTGGAACCGGCCGAGCCATTGGTGTAAATGATGCAGGTGTACTCATGTAAAGTAGAAGAGATAATGGAGGAGGATGAACGTGTTCATACTGTAAAACCTCCTGTGTCTGTAAGGAAGGATCAAAGATAAATGTGACATCAGCCGATGTCAACGAAGTGGCCCATTGTATCCAACGGGGATGTAGTGCTTTCGAGTTAGGGACACTCGCTTTAGTCACGGCTTCCAAAGCAGGAAAGGCCATGACCATAAGAATGCATTTGCCTTGCGTTACTGAGCGTTCTTTCAGAATCGCCATCTGTACTGCCGTCAAGATTTTTTCCACAGTTGAAAAGCGTATTTCAGCAGCAGTGTATAAATGTAATTTGTATGCAATAGGAATTGTGTCTCCCTCATTGAACGTCAAATAAGTGAAACCCACTGTTCATGAAACGATACGTATTACCAGGTTTGTGGTGTTATCACACATCAACAAGCAGTTAGTTGCAAGCAAGTCAGTTTTCAAAGAATTCAGAATAGTGGTATGTTCTGGAAGCCAGCTGGCAGAAGAAAATGTGGGTTGTATCAATGCATAAAGCGGTTTGATACGCTGGGCATAATCGGGAATGTAAGTCCTCCCGAAATTCAAAAATCCCAGCAAGGACTGAAGTTTTTTCAGTGTAGAAGGGGGTTGCAATTGTGCACATTTCTCCAAGAATTGAGGGGCCAAGCCCTTTCCTTCATTATTGAGCTCATAGCCCAAAAAGAGCACCGCCAAATGGGCGATGTGTGATTTTGCAAAATTTAATTTATATTCATAGTCGGCAAAGGATAAAACAATCCTGTCTCGGACAAGATGTGGCATAAGCTCATTGTCCGTCAGATAAATTTCATCCGGGGTTATTCTTATACCCCATAGGCAATCTTGTGCGTTTTTTCTGATTCCCGACGGCAGTGAATGCGGTCATATCACGGCTCTCTGGTGCGAGATTGTGACCGTAGAAACCATTTGAAAATTAAGTGCAGTTTTGTCTTTTTACGAACAAGATTGTTCACCAGCGCAGAGCTGTGAGTGTTCTGCACCACAAAAGTGCGACAATGACTGTGCAAATTTCGGTAATCCAATACAATCCGATATGAACCATTAGGTTTTGATACCATAAAGAGAGGATTATTCATCGGTGATGTACATAATTCAATCACTCCTTGATACACCAACTGTTTTATATAATCACAAACAGAAGTTTTCGCTTCACGTCTGATTGGATGTTGCGGCTGTGGCATAGAGGGTAAAGATATTTCATGAGCCGGTGAATAAACACCCCAACCCACCTAATTACGGTACACCGCTGGGGTTAGGGCCAGAGCCCACTCAGCTGCGAAAGCCTGTGCATGTTCCTCTGGGACATAACGCAAAAAACTCAGAAGTATCACATCTTCCCCTCTAGAAGCGGCTAACACAAAGGGTGGAGGCCAGTCTGCCTCCGCTAACAAAATGTCATACGAAGAGGTTAGATTCTCCCAGAACACTGCCTTGATTGGACGAGGTATATCACCTTCAATTTGGAAAATTATTTCATAGAGCCTATCGGGGGGAGCAACCCGGGTATATGCAGTCTCTACTGTAATGAATGTATCAGTTGTTGTCGCCTCCAGACAGGGACGCAGAGCCTCCCGCACTATGGTAACCTCCGCTGCGCTGTTGAGCAGAGTCACTGCCCATGTTCAATCTAGGAGTCGCGTTCTCACCTTCTGAGGCATATCTCGCTGTTAAAGCGGCAAATTTCTACTTCTGAAACGGGGGTCGAAAACGAGGTAGATCCTCTTGTTTTCCTTTGACTTCAAACTGTTGAGGCTGATCTCGTCCCTTGACTCTGGTCACGATCTTGGCGTTCCCCACCACCGACTTGAGAGCCAGATGTGTCCTGTGAAGAACGAGGAGAATGCTGATCAGGGACCCAAAATCTATCAGGAGACTTAATTTTAGAGCAGTCGCGCAAGTCATAAATACGCTCAGAAGACTCAGGTGTCGGTGAACCAGCAGGCGAACCTTGCTTCTGTTGTTGCTGCCCCTGTTTTTTATTCTTCCAGTTCTTTTTAGGAAAGAGCGGACGTCCATCTTTATCAGTCTGGGCCTTTTGTTGTGTTTGTGTTTGAGTTTGCGTTTGAGTAAAAGGCTACACACCAAGACTATTGCGGCCAGTGGTTTTATAAGCCTTTGCAATAATATTTGGTAATTCGCATGGCTTGTCCACATCAGGGACAGCCTCCAAGCGGTTCGCCACTTGAAAGCTTACTGCATCACCCTTGACATTAGCAAGGATCATATCAGCAACCACGTCGAACACCCCCACCAGTCTCATCCCAACTCTACAGCCGCTTTGGCTCTGTGTTCATCTTGAACACGTTTAATCATGAAGGGGAGCACGGTCATGGAGGGAGTGCCAAAACACTTTGAATATACCACTGCAAACACCTTGCCCCAGGTGTTACAATCAGCTAACCTGGGAAGTAAGTCTTTGGGCAAACTTATAGTCAAAATCCTGTGTTTCTCCACAGGAGAAGTATTTGGGAAAACAGCCTGTAGTTGTCCACATTTTTCAGCAAGCCAATAAGGTAATTCATCCTTATTCTGTGGATGCTTGCCCATTACTGAATTAATCATAACGGGACTGATAGTTACTCCACCAGGTCCAGCAGGTTGCGCAGCAACGCCAGGTGGTCCCACCTGGACGTTACGCATGATATACTGAATAACAGCCCTATGTACTCGTATTAAAGACGTATGCAAGACGTAAAGGTCTCCAATTGCAAGATTTAAATAACGTGGGAGTGGGGTGTACCCAGCCAAAACAGGCCAAGTGGCCCCATCTATTGATAAAGGACCTAAACGAACCGGTGATACTGGGTGAGGAAGGGCGCCATTAAACCAAATTTGGTGTTGCCTAGCTGTAAGCAGAA
This sequence comes from Triturus cristatus, assembly GCF_964204655.1. Taxonomy (NCBI): domain Eukaryota; kingdom Metazoa; phylum Chordata; class Amphibia; order Caudata; family Salamandridae; genus Triturus; species Triturus cristatus. The sequence continues at coordinate 362,216,941 of NC_140593.1, read as the reverse complement.
CTTCAAGAGCCCTATCAGGCTGATAAATGTGAGGAAGCACCATGGCAGTGTATTCATGGAACAAATCATCGGTTCCATCCACCGCCGGAAAGGTGACCCAAGAATAAAATACCTCGAAGTGGTAAGCTGGAGTCGCTTCCACAACAAATAAAAGCTCTGCACCCACGTCAGGTACTCTATATTGAGCCAAATAAGCATTAAGCGCAGCACGGCTATGAGGCGGAACATCAACCTCCATCACGAAAAACAAAGAATAATAACCTAGAGTGTGGCAGCACAATAACGGGTTAAGAATAAAGAGATAAAACCTTTTTATAACTTCAAGCTTGAAAGAACCTATAAAAACATCAAAATAGGAAGTCACACCGTCACAGCTGTCTCTGGAAACAGAAGTGAGGGTATTGTGGACAAGCACAAGCACTACTCAAGCGTCTCGCAGATAAGAACCAGACCAAACGTTGGCGGTGCCATGTTGCAGGGATTCTGCACATACACAGAACAATGCGCAGGAAAACAGGACCTCATTGAAGCGGGATGTACCAACCTACCACATCAGTACCCAAAATCCCAAACCGACTAGCTATAGGGTCTCATTCGTTCTCCTTCAAATATCATGGAGCTACAAATAATTTGACAACCCAGAACACAACACTCCAGACTCTCTCAGGAATCTCAGGAGCAAAACGTACTCTTTCGCTCACTCACTCGTACTTGTCCACAATGAGAATAGGCAGAGTCACTGAAATAGTTCAAAATCTTTATTTTGACTATCGTGCTCTACAATACAGTATATGTGCCACTACTAGCAGCAAAATGCATGAACTCAGCACAGTTAGTATTGTTACAATTCCATAGAATACAAAGGGAAAAGTCATTTTATGAAGACTGTGGAAACAAGGGCCTTTAGGCCTGACCACCCTCCCCTTGACTAGAAGAAGTTTGTTTTATAAAAAGGACGATCTCGGGGTTTTAACAGCAGACCCCATACCTTTAAGCCTGGATGTAAGGTTTACATCATAGGAACAGCGGAGCTCTTCTCCATGGAATGGCTTTCTCCAAGTGTGTTAAAACAACATGCAACAACGTAATATCAAAGCACGAGTCTTCAGTGGAACTGTGTGGCACTCAGTGAAATTATGCTTATTACAATGATGTGTCATGGTGGGGAGTGCATGTATGTGACTTGATGGTATGTGGCATAGAGTGCATTTATGTGGGGTGTGTGTATGTTGTATTTAGTAGAGTGTAATTATGTGTAGCGTAATTAAGTGGTGCTGAGTGGTATTATGTGGAGTGTAAATATGTTTTGTGATGCAGAATTGTGTGGCTTTGAATTGTGTTGTATTGTGTGGAAGTAAGTGGTATGGTTTGTAGTGGTATTATGTGGCATGGTGTGGAGTAGTATTAAATGTGTGGAATTATGTGGCATGCTGCGAGGTTGAATTATTTTTTTATGGAGTGTAATTATGTGTTTTAGAATTGAGTGAATATATCTACAGTGTAAATATGTTGTTTGAAATGCAGAATGGAGTGCAATTATGTGTAGTGGAATTATGTGGAGTTGCATTGTGTTGTGTGGAGTTTAGTTACGTGTTTTGGAGTGGAGTGGGATTATGTACCAGAGTGGTATTATGTGAATTGGAATTTTGTGGCATGGAGCGAAGTTGAATTTTGTGCAGATTTTTTTATTGGTGGCATGGAGTGGAATAATGTGGATTTACGTGGAGTGGCATTGTGTAGCATGGAGTGGCATGTAGTGGAGTTGAATTATCTAGCATGATGTTGAGGTATATTGTGTAGATTGCAATGATGTGGTGTGGGGTGGAATGATGTGGGTTGCAGTAGAATTGTTTGTTGTGGAATTGTGTGGTGTTGAGTGCAGTTCTGTGTAGTGGAAATATGTAGCATGGTGTGCAGTGGAATTATGTGAACATTGCAAATGAGAACAGTTAACTTAAATCACAAATTATGAATTAAATATGGAAGCATGTAAAGAGGGCATATTGAATCAACAAATAAAAAGTTGATGCTCTAACAGCTTAGGTGATTTATGAGGCTCAAGGTCTACCAAGGCAACCTTGGCCATAACAATCAAATCTTGGGAAGTAGAGAGAACTACAGCATAAAGCCAGCAACAGAATGCCCCAGTTAATATATGACATGAATTTATCAAAATATTTCCCATAGAAGGGCACCAATACTAAGTGTGCTTTGCTTGTGATACACATGCACAGCAAACTGGTATTTATGAAAAGTGTCCCTCAAAATCACAACGAAACTCAAATGACTCATTCAACGACAGCACTTTAAATAAGATTTGTCACTGTGGAAATAAAACAATTGAGGATGCTTCAAGGCAGTCTGAGTGCTGTTCTGAATAAAGTAGCACAGAGGGTCAATGTGCCCTCTTCAACAAAATGCAAATTACACATATATATTTGATATAGCTAGGTCAGTGTATTACTGCTTTAATCACACAAATCCTTTGGTCAGTGAATCATTGGAGGAGGTCAGGGGGGAAATTAGGGGTGCGCATTAAGATTGTTGCACCCGGTGCCATCAATAAGAATGCAAAAGTGAACAGGACCAGAGTTGCCCGTCATTCTTGTCACCTTTTAATCCCTCGCTCTCTCATATCAGTGTCAGATTACACTCGATAAAGCAATTGGACTATCACTAAAACAGATTTTATTGTCAAACAGCAAAGCAAGAGCTGGGCATTCAACCGAAGCAATATATCTACTACAGGGGACAAAACTCCATTAGTCAGCTGGCCGTAGGCTGAAAGAAGACACCATTAAAATAAACACAACGAGTTTACCAGCACTCTCCTTAGGCAACATTTTAAAATAGTTTATAGCTATTAAGGTAATAATATCAATTATGACCCACACCATCAAAACTTAAAAGAGAACAATGAATGTAATATATTTGCTGGCATTTAGTAAAATTACGAAATTTGAATACTGTTGGGCTTTAGATGGGCACATAATACTCATATATATTTGTGGCTCAAGGAAAGAATGCTGTCCCTCGATGACGCATGCCACGGTGCACCCCGGAAAATAAACGTGTCTCTGCCTGGAAAAGCAGACGTCAAAGCGGAATGGGGTATTAAGTGCAACAGAGCATGTGGGGTGCGGAGAATTTCAGTTAGGGGAAAGCACATAAGCCGACAGAAAGGAAGGTTATAGGTTAAATGGGAAAGCAGACAAGATGGAGACAGCACACAACTTGGGTAGAAAGAAACGTAAAGGACTGCAACAGGGAGCGTTGGGCAGGGGTTATGTTGGGGGAAGCACACGAGGTAGAGAACTGTGAACATATGCACACGTGGACTGCTACAAAAAAATAAAATAAAAAACAACAAGTGAATATGAGAGGGATGCGGCGGGTGCAACTAACAACGGGGGATTAAGAATTTTTAAACAAGAGGCTGCCTAATGGAAACGGCACCCTTTTATATGGGAGTGAGAGAGAGAGGGAATAATAAGGTTTCTTCTTCGTGAAAAATGTTTTTTCAGCCTGCTTTTCTCTGTCAACACAGGTAAAAAATCCTCCCAGCAGATTGCTTAGGAAATAATGCATGGAGGCCCTTAATGAGCCGAATGCCCCACTCCACCCAAGTTGGAGACAAATGAATGCAAATGAGATGCACTCACAAAGACTCTGGGACAGACACACATTTGCAATTCAGGCAAAATGCTGCCTGCATCTTGGAGATGAGCAGCTTGGAGATGAGCAGCTTTGATTAAAAGGTAAGAAAATGTTTTGCATTGACTCGCTAATGAGCATACCTAACTTCAATTAATTGACAACTAAGGGGCAGATTTATGAGCCCCTTGCGCCACTTTTGCGTCACTTTTAACGTGGGAAAAGTGACGCAAAAGTGGCGCAAGGGGCTCATAAATCTGCCCCTAAGAATCTGGAGTAAGCGCATGGACAGCTTTCCTTAGACAATTGCGGCCTGTGCAGGTAAGAGCGGTAGGGCCGGGTGGGGGATGATTTCGACAGACGACGACGAGGGGAAATTATTTATTTATTTAAAATTCCCTCGTGGGCGTCTGTCGAATCACCCCCGAACCTGGCCCCACTGCTCCTACCAGCACGGGCCGCGGCTGCCTTTAAAGCACACAATTAATACCAATAATGACTCAATCAATCCACTCACCTTGGGGTCCGGGCCGGAGTAGCATGCTTATCGCTGTAAGGCACATCAAAGCCTTGTGGTAGCAAGCACCTTGTAAATGAAGTTACGTCACATGGGACGGGAAATTTAAAGCTTCTCATAGACTACGAACTGTAGTTTAAAAGCAAGGCCTGTTTGAAAAATATGCAACTGTACAAGATCGCCCTCCACAATGTAACATACTCACATACAAAACATTACACTTATGAACTATAATCCTTAGGCTCTGCCTTGGAGTCTCTACTAGAAACTTCTGTGATAGTATCGTCATACAGCCGCCGTAAGGTAAGCGAATAGACGGGCAAGAACGAACAGTAAGCGAGACCCAGTCGAGTCCTTAGCACCACCAACCATCGAAATGAAGGAAGAACAAGACTTTCAAAGCAGATAGGCAAAGTTGGCAGCTGCCTTTGAATGACAACGAAGCAAATAATGACGGAGGAGAGGGTGTTTTGACACGAGGGAATATCGGCCGACCATCTTTAATTGACAAAATAATACATGAGCTTTAAATATACTTGAAGTCAGTAAAACGGCTATACAGGAACGAGTGCAGAAAATATGACATACAGAAATGTTGTTTAAAGTGCAATACAGTTTTTTTCTGAACGTATCGAACATGCTTTATTTGAAACATCAAAGCTACTTCCATTAATTGATTGCCGTTATTAGTGGCATAGCGAAACAAGCCCAATGCCCCTTGTAAGGCAGCCCAAAACCAAACTAATATCCTCCCAAAACAAGCATTTGCAATGTAATAGGACTCACATTTACACGGGAGAAGGGGGAGAAGGGGGCAAGAAGGCACGGACAAACTAGTGCTCACAGTCTAAGCACCTACCTTACCATGTAACACTTGAAGTAAAGGGGCCAGTACCCATGGTAGGGTACAAAAGACAACATGGCTATAATGGAGGGACTAACTAGCCTCATAACCAATCAAAAGGCAGCATTTATGAAAGACAATGACACAAGCCAATTAAAAACATTGGCGGAGAGTGGGCGGAGCTTCAACTCCATACTCCATTACTTCATGCCTTGCAGAGCGAGCAGTGCATGCACGCTGCCGCTATAGGCTCGACCTAAAAAGCACCCAAACATCGGTTAACATTGAAAATTGTCTGAGTTAAAAAAAACAAGGGTGAATGGGGAGATGTAAATATAATGCAGCTGAGCAATAGGGTTCGAGTCTGACGGGAGACTCAATATCCTGTAATTGGTGCGGGGGACAAGGGAGATAGCAGGAAGAATGGAGCAGCCGACTTTGAAGCTCGGGAACCACATTCGAGCCTGAGCTCCAATACTGTCAGAGTGCAGGACAAAAGTTTTAAAAAAACATGCAGTTGCCAAACATGCAAATGGGAGAGACAAATGCTGCATAACATGCGAGCACAGGCAAACAGTAACAGAGCAGGAAACCAAGAAAAAGATAGCCCCCCAAGGAACAGATAAACAACCACAGCGTAATGATGCCATACTTAGTCCCTGCTCCATGAGAGGAACGGAAGAGAAAAAGGAGGAACAAAGAGGAACAAAGAAGAAGGACTGGCCACCAGCACGCTAACAGCACGCAAGGATTTTTAAAGGACAATGACATAAACAAATGGAAAGCAATAGCAAGCAATAGGCAAGTGCTGTCTAGGCTCGACCCAAAAAGGAGTAGGGAGCTCAGTTAAAACACTGGTGTTGGAAGTTGATAGGTCAGAGGAAAAAATCATCAATGTACTTATATTGATGTATCATCCCTTCTGGTTTGCCAAGCCAAATGCCTTTTAATTGCAAGTAAATGTATTCCACTTTGCTGTTTGTGATTTGATGTGGTTCATTCTTCTCAGCCCACTTGGTGCACCCTTTAGATGGCATTTGATTCGACCATCCACTTGTATTAATAAAAAGAAACAGCAGATCTTTTCCTAATCCTATTTCCTTGTGAGAATCACTGAGGTCTATGGGTAGAAATCAACACACCTAGTAGGCAGAAAAGTGAGTGGTGATGCATGTCAAGAAAGCTGGGTATATGTATATTTAGTTATTTAATGTTAGATCACATATGTTTGCCTAGAGGCAGCCGTTTCTCAGTCGATCTTGTTATGCATGTTCCACACCACACACTTTTAACCCAAGCCAATGGCCTTGTGCTGGCAGTGTTCGATGGGCCCCAAAACTCTGGTTCTGTAGGAACTTTCCCATTCAGTTTGGGTTTATTGCTAATACCTATACTACCTTATCCCCAAACCATTTCAGAAGCGATCAAGAAACCGGCTGCAACCGCAGGAGATCTCAGCCCTAACCTGGGTTGCAGAGTCTCAAAACAACATTGTAGTAACAATGTGCCTAGAGCTGCTGACTATAGAACAGTGGAATACGTTTCGAAAAAAACTGCTCTGCTCAGCTCACCATCATGTGATTCTGGGCAGATGATCACTTAATCACCTTGTGACTAGGAAAAGAAAAGTGTGATTTGAGCTGAATAAAACCACAACAAAATATATAAACTAGCATTGGCAAAGCCAATAGGTCTCGTCTATGCAAGAGCTATTGGCTGTGTTGGCCTGCTATACACCAGTGTGGTTGCTGTTCACCATGGCTAAATGTTTGTGGCATAGAGGAGAGTCATGTGGAGTGTCATAGAGCAGAATGGCGAAGAGTGGAGTAGAGTGTTGTAGAGTGGAGTGGCAGAGAGTGTCTTGAATTGGAGTAGCATAGTGTGGAGTTGCATAGAATGGCAAACACTGGAGTGGGATAGAGTAGAGTAGACTGGTGTATAGTGCATTGGCATGAAGTATTGTAAAGTATAATGGCATAGAGTGCAGTCGCATTGAGTGCTGTCGCATTGAATTCAGCGGCATACAATGGAGCATTGTAGAATGCAGTGGTATAGATGAGACTGGTGCATAGTAGAGTGCAGGGGTGCAGAATGGAGTGGCACAGAGTTGAGTGGCACAGATTGCAGTGGCGCAGAGTAGAGTAGCGCAGGTTAGAGTGCAGTGGTGTAGAGTAGGGTGGTGCAGAGGGTTGTGAAGTAGAGTTGAGTAATGCAGAGGGCACTGGTGCAGAGTAGAGTGAAGTGGCATAGAGTGCTGTGGCATAGAGTGCAGAGTAAAGTCAAGTGGCATAAAGTGCATTAGCGTAGAGTAGTGAAGAGTAGAGCAGCATACAGTGGTGCAGATTGGAGTATAGTGCTGTAGAGTGCAGCGGCATGGAGTGCAGCTGTGGCATAGAGTGGAGAAGTGCAGGGTAGAGTGGTGTAGAGTTCAGTGGCAGAGAGTGCAGTGTGCAGAGTAGAGTGTGGTCATCTATAGAGACTTTATCAAGGTCTCTATACTTGAACAATGTTCTGATGACAAGATAGAGATTTGTATCTTCAGAATTGATCTCTTGCCTCAGGAGTGCTGGAAAGGTGCCCTGATGTATCGCACCCCTGGACCCCTCCGTGATTTTACATCCCAGTTAATGGACTTTATTGCGCCCCACACCATTTCTACCAAACACTTCCTATTGTTTAGAGACATTAATATGTATAGTGAACTGGCCTCCAATGCGGACGCCTCCATGTTGCATGACGATCTGGCCACTATAGGACTGAACAAGATTAATGAAAGCTCAACCCATTTGGCAGGACACACATTGGATCTTGTACTGTCCAACTCCCTGCATATTTATTCGGAGGCTTCCCGCCCTTTGGTATGGTCACATCTTACTCTGATTGGCTTTCAAATTTCAGGGGCTGAAGCGGAGATCATCTGCTCAAATGTCTCCCATAGCTATAGAAGACAGTGTTGTCAAATTAGCCCAGACACCTTTATAAATAAGTTCTCGGCGGATTCGTTTGGGGAGTCGAGGAATAACAACTGCAGCTTAACTGTCTACGACAAAGCAGTAAAATCGGCTATAGACAGGCCGGCCCCTTCTGAAACAGCAACTTAATAATGCATGTCGGCTACACGCAGCATGGCACCCTCAGGAATTATGTAAGGAGAGAACTCTCTGCAAAAACTTAGAGAAACACTAATGTCGCACACATCACCAGAATGATAAGAAAATCTACAAGGTTTCCTTAGCTGGTTATCATAAAAACTTTAAAAAGTTCAATCAGACAGGAAATTCTTCTAAAGAATTATACTGGATACTAAAATCTTTCATCAATCCGAGGGCCTGTTCAAGTGAAATCCCCCCCGTCGCAAACCATTTTGAACATAAAATCAATTTGATTTATGACAAATTCATGGCGCTAGAGATGCTTCCAGTGAAACAATACATTTCACCCCACCTATCTCGGATAATATCCAATCATTGGACAGTTTTACTCCATTTACAGAGGACCTGGTTGAGTCAATGCTGAAAGCAGCGAAATCTGGGTCACCCACAGATTTAATTCCAGCCAGAATCTCCTCCCTATTACATAAGCAACTAGCTCCCGCTATCTGCCCGATACTCAATCTCTCCATGAGTGAAGGCCTATTCCCATCAGAGTGGAAAGCTGCACATATAATCCCCATCTGGAAAAAGGCGAACGCCCCAGTAGAGGATTTATCAAACTACCGCCCTATTTCCCTCCTGCCCATCTTAAGCAAACTTCTGGAAAAACAGATTGATAAATTACTCTCGAAATACATTGAGTCCTCAGGGTGCTTGATCCCTCACGATCAGGTTTCACACCAACATATAGCAGAGTCTGCACTGAATGCTGTTACAGATGGTATTAGACACTTCCTTGATAATGGTCAGACGGTTCTGCTGGTGCTACTTGATCTGTCAGCAGCTTTTGACACAGTATTCCACTCCAACTTGCTCCAGAGACTTAAAGAGATTGGGATCTGCGGACAAGCTTTGGCTTGGATTTCCAACTTCCCATCACACCGTGCTCAGACTATTATTCTTGGATCCTTTTGGTCTCGTACAATGGAGCGTAATATGGAAGTATCTCAGAGATCCTGTCTCAGCCCCACTCTATTTAATATTTATGTGGCCCCCCTCGCTAAAATACTTAGAGAATTCAGCTTTCTTCTGATCTCATATGCTGATGCTATGCAGCTTCTACTTTCATTCACCAGAAATACCCCGAACACCCAGTCTCGTTTCTCTGAGGGTATTAGAGCAATCGCTTCTTGGATGACGGAAACTTTTCTCCAGCTGAATGCTGGGAAAACAAAGATCATGCTCTTCTGGGACGCCCTTTCGCTTTGGTCTCCTGAATGGTGGCCTTCTGAGATGGGCACAGCCCCCACCCCTAAGACAGTAGTTAAGAATTTGGGTGTCCGTCTTGACAAGAAACTCACAAGAAGGTTTAGGTGATGGCCACCGCTGGCTCTTGTTTCAATATGTTGAGCCTCTTGTGCAGAGTTTTCCCTCTCCTTCCCCTTTCTGTGCATAAAACACAAATTGAGGCACTTGTGACGAGCCGTCTGGACTATTGCAGGGCCTTTATGATTGCAGCAAATGATTCTTATTTAAATAGACTCCAGGTGATAAAAAAACACTGCTGCTGTCTTGTTAGGAATGTACCAAATAGAGCTGCCTCCCTCCTCCTCCTGCGTCAACTCCATTGGCTGCTGATACGCAAGAGAGTCAAATTCAAGATTTGTTGTAGTGTACACAAAGCTTTGAATGGCAGAGGTATTGCTTATTTAACAGAAAAATGTATTCCTTACCAGCCAAATAGATCCCTTCGCTCAGTAGAAAAATCCCTGCTTGTAATTCCTCGTTTCATGAAAGCCCATACAGATGGTAAAGCATTCTTTTATTTGGCCCCTGAGTACTGGAATCAGCTACCGGCACATATTAGAAAATGTTCATATTATTTTCTCTGTAGGAATCTTCTTCAGACAGAACTCTTCTGAGTTTAGGTCTCTTGATCTATAAATTAAATTATAAATTAAAATTAAATTAGAGTGTCAGAGTGCAGTGGTGTAGAATGAATTGTATTGTATTGTAATTGCATTTATATAGCGCTTACTACTCCTGACGAGGCGTTGAATCGCTTTTTGGCGAGTAGCACACTACTCCAGAACCCAAAAGGATTTGTGGTGAATTAGTATAGTGAAATATGAAATTAATTTGAGTGGTGGATATGTTAGTCTGTTATTTGGATTGAGAAGGATAGTGGAGGGATAGAAGAGGGAAAGGTTTGCATTTATATAGTGCTAGCTACCCCTAGTGAGGTGTTAAAGTGCTTTTTGGCGGGTAGCACACTACTCCGGAACCCAAACAGAATTAGTGGTGAATTAGTCTAGGGAAATATGAAATTAATTTGAGGGATGGACATGTTTGTCTGTCATTTGGATTGAAAGGATAGTGGAGGGATGGAAGAGGAAAGGGGTTGGATTTATATACTGCTTGCTACCCCTGATGAGACATTAAACCCGTTCTGGCGAGTAGCACGCTACTTCGGAACCCAAACGGGATTAGAAGGGAATTAATATTGGGAAATATTAAATGAATTTGAGCTGTGGACATGTTAGTCTGTTATTTGAATAGAAAAGGAATAGTTAGGAGATAGAAGATGGAAGGGTCTAGGAAGTTTTTTGTGTGGCTTTTGTTTGAGATTTCTTAGCAGTAGGAGGTAGTTTGAGATGAGTAAAGGGGAGGTGGAGGGGGAAGAGGGAAGGGTTTAGAAAATAATGTTTGGGAGATCTGAATAGTAAAAGAGGTATGAGATAATGCAAGGAGGGGTAGAGGAGAGAAGAGTCTAGAAAGGATTATTTGGTGGTTCACAGTAGTGGTATGGGGGTTCGGGATGAATGAGAGTGTGGCGGTAAAGGATATATTGAGAGAGGTATAGGGTGATAAATAGGGTAGTGCATTGAGAAGTAGTAGAATGAGGTTTGAGATGAGTCAGAGACTTGAGGTAGAGGATATATTGAGAGCGGTATAGGGTGAGAAATGGGGTAGTGCATTGGAGAGAGTAGTAATATGAGGTTTGAGAAGAGTCAGAGTTGAGGTACCAGCAGATAAGCTATACTCCAGTGATAAACATGGTCTTCACTAGCTTGAGAAGGCTGTCAAGTTTTCAAAACTGTGGAAGGGTAATTTGTTATTCACATACCTCAATATAGACCCCAGTCAGCGATGGGAAACGCTAGACAGCCAACAGCAATATAAAACTTGGCAGACTCTGTGCTATACAAATGGCACAACCAATATAACATGACTATTTACAGCCTAGCAGCCCTGCTGGGACTTGCCATTAGCATCTTTATGCACACACACACAACCATAAAAATTCAGCAGTTAGAGTTATTTCAAGTAACTATAGCCCGTGCCCTAAGGTGACCATATCTCGTGCCCCGCCATGCAGTTTTCTCATCAATAATTTTATAGCAAATGTTGCAGTGATATTATCAATGCTACAAAGTCACACAAGGAGGTACGGGGGGGCTTAATAGGTCCAGCATATGGTCCCCAATCATAAGCTAAAGATGAAAGGTATAATGTTCCTAGGGGCGGAAGGGAGGAGAAGCATGTCAGACCACGTCAGTGATGGCAGTTGTTAAAAGGTGCTATAAAGGTCAAGCTACTTAGTGCTTGTCCACGGATAGCTCCAATAAGGAGCAAAAGCACTCACACACCCCTATGTGTGTCATGCTTCATCATAGGGCAGCTCCTCGTTCGGCCGGCGCTTCAATGCCCAACGGGCCCCACTAGGGGGCTCTTTGCCAGAGGTCTTCTTGGTTTTGCCGTCGTGAAGCTAGATGGTATTTTTAAAAACCACACCGTTAACAAAACGTGTTATCGTTTGGTTTTCACTGTTTAAATAGCAGCTGTAGTTTTGCTCCTTGGACCTCCCATTAACACTCTCTGGTAGCTGAGGTGGTGACGTCACTCAATTTGGTGCCATCACTCACAACTCGATTGCACCAACTCATTATGTATGCGTAAGAGAACTGGAATTAGCCGATATATTTTTTATGTGTACTTGGAACAACAGGGCAGGTAGGTTGGAGATGTGCCTTGTGTGCTTCCATACTTTGTAACAAGTTGCCAGTGTAAACAGAAGAAAAGTCACTATTGTGTGAGTTCAGAAAAACATTAAAATACATATTTTGCACAACTGATTTTTAACTAGCCCACTGTTACGTGCGCATTGGTGATCGGAGGCAATTTAGTCTGCGCCAGTGCCTTATAAATAATACATTCATGTTAAAAATTCTTGCAAAAATATACACAAGCCCACAACACAAACGCTGTTGACTTTAAAAACAAACATTGGCAATTCCAAGAACTCGAGCTTTTAAGTTGTCTATGAACATTTTAAGGTAAAAGCAATACAGGATTACACAGAGCAGAGGGCGTGTGTTAGTCTAGGCAGCCATTCCAGTGAAGTGACTTATTCATTGAGTCGTCTATCCCCCTGGCCTTGACTAACAGTACATTTTTCTGAAGATGACTTGTAAATGGGTTGGGGGAGCTTTCACTTGAAGGTGGGTGATTCCCGGTCAACACAAAACAGTCATGCAGCCAAACACCTGGGGCCATATTGCACAAAGTGCCCCACCGGCAGTGTGGGTGAGTGCATCCACTCAGGGGGCGTTGCTTAGCCAGTGAGATTCAGGGTGTGCGAATCTCAAATTTCCCAACCAAAGAAGCAGTGGGCTGCAGGTTGAACGAGTGAGATGAGCAAAGTTCGGGAAAGACTGGTCCCATGAGGAGCGGGGTCAGTACTGATTTACATTAAATGGGCCTCGGGCTGTTTTAGAGTTTGGTAATAGATCTTAAGGCGACGGAGTACCTTGTCCGCCAAACTCAAGGTCAGCCCTCCCGATTTGGAGTTGGGTGCACCGCAAGTTATACGCCGACAGAGTAGAATTTACTCAGTTGGTGGAAAACTTCCTTTGACAGCCCGATGGAGAAGGAGTCAGCGGAGATAATTCATCTGACTGTCCGTCCTGTATAGTGTGGACGGTTGGATGGACTTTTAAATGTTTTATTTATTTTCTATCACTGCCAAGCAAGGGTGTCGTGAACTCCATGCTTTAGCGGCATCATTGGGAGTGGGGTTCTTTCAACTCAGCAGACAAAAGCTAAAGAGCAAGCAGGAGACAGGGAGGAAAAAATAAATATGGGTAAACAGAAAGGGAAAAAATGTTAAATGGAAGGAATGGCAAATGGGAGGATGGATGCATCAGTGGGTGGATGAATGAGTTGGTGGATGGATGAATGAGTGAAAGGATGAGTTGGTGAAAGGATGAGTGAATAGATGTGTGGATGGAAGGTAAAAGGATGGAAGATTACAAGGGTGGATGAGTAACTGAATGGTCATGTAGGTGGACAATTGAAAGGATGACAGATTAAAGGGGTGGGTGTATGAGTGAGTGACTGGGTAGGTCGATGGACAGGTGAAAGTGAAGGGATGGATGGATGAAAGGGTGAAAAGATGAACAAATGGATGGTATAGTGAAGGGCAGAGTGAATGGATGCCAAAGTGTATGGATGGAAGGCAGAGTGAATGGATGGACATCAAAGTGAATGGATGCCAAAGTGGGTGGATGGAAGGATATCAAAGTGGATGATGGATGGATGGCAAAATAGATGGATAGATGAAAAGCAGAGTGGGTGGATGGATAGCGGAGTAGATGAATGGATGCATGGCACAAAGGATGCAAGGCAGAGTGCATAGGTGTAGAAAGCTGGGTTTCTGTTGCAGTAACCCCCCAATTTTTTTCCAGATTTCTGATGCACGTTGAGTTGATGTGCACTGTGTCCCTACCAATCAGGTTCCTAGGGCCTGTGTTCTTTCCCAAAACTGTATCTTTGTACCACCAATTGGCACCTCGCTGGCCACATGTATGTCCCTTGTAAAAGGTGCCATGGGTACAAAGGGCACTGTTACCAGGGAAGGCTTCTAAGGGCTTCAGCACATATTGTGCCACCCTTAGAGATTCTGTACCTTAACACACTCCCACTGCCATTGCAGGCTGCGTCTTTTGGTACAGAGAAATGTGAAGAGTCGACATGGCACACTGTGTGCCATGCCTGCAACCCACTGCCTATGGTATAGGTAAGACACCCATCAATCTGGGTGCACTATACCACTGGTGAGGGTACAGTTGCATGAGCACTGTACCCCTACAGTTTCTAAGTCTATTCTTAGACATTGTAAGTGCAGTAAAGCCATAAAGACTATATGGTCTGTGATTTTGTCATTGTGAACTCTACAGCACCATAATGGCTTTACCGAATACTGGGAAGTTTGGTAGCAAATTTCTCAGCATAATATACCCACACTGATGCCAGTGTGGGATTTAATATACAATGCACTCAGAGGGCATCTTAGAGATGCCCTCTAAAAACGAACAGCCTCAGATGGGTTCCCTGACTGGTAAACACCAGCCTGCCACCACAAGACATTTTTCTGGACCCCTGGGCTGGGAGCCTTGGCTCCTGGACGCAAAAACTGAGACTTTCCTGGGTGGCAATGTTCACAAGTCTCACAGGTCAGGAAGAGCCATCTGTGGCAGGTGAGCTTCAAAGGCCTTGCTGCCTTTGTAACGTGACCCCAGCCTCTCCTGCTATCAGGAGCAGGCCCCCTTCCTGTCTCACCCCCTTTTCGGCAGGAAGACAGGTGGGAACAATTTGAGCAGCCCAGAAGGTGTGCCCACCCCTGCCAACCCCACCCCTCAGGTAGGGGAGGCTAGGTGAAGCCCACTCTTCAGTGTCTGCAAGATGGCAGCCACTCTCCAATCAGGAGTAGGGATTGTTCTCCCTCCCCCACGTAGAGTGAGCACAGTGAGGGTGTAGTCACCCTAAAGTCAGTAGCCCATTAGCTACTGACCTCAAGACCCCTAAACCGTCCCTTAAATACAGTATTTAGGGGGCAGCCCTGAACCAAGAAGACAGAGTCCTGCAGCCTACAAAGAAGAAGGACGAAAGAAGACACCCAGCAGTGGAGACTGCAGAGAAGAACTGACTTGGACCTAGCCCTACAGGCCTGTCTGCAGTTTCCAGAGATCCTGTGCCAAAAGTCAGCTTATCCTGCAGCCAGCAACCTCCAGAACCCTAGGGAGGACTGACTGCCTTCCAAAAAGACTGAATCTCCTGTGAAAAGCAGCTCTGTTAAAAAGAATCTCCGAAGCAAGACTCCGAGCCTGCTGAAGACAAAGAAACCTGACAACTGGAACCACCACTGCACCCGTCCCCTATGGCCTGAGTCCGAGCGGCCCACTAGTCCCAGCAAGGTCCCCCAGTGCTCCAGAGTCTGAGTCCACTGTGGGTTGACCCCTACAGGACTTCCCAACGTCTCTGGATAAAGACACCCTCAACCACGAGTGGCCCGGTAATGTAAAATATGACTTCAAAAGGCACCGCTGCATCCGGCTTCCTTGTGCCCTGGAGATGAGGACTTGAGGTGCATATACATCCTGAGCCCAGCAACTTACCTGCCAAGCTGTTGGTTCCTCCCATAAGGCTTCTTGGACAGAGCCTGCAGCCAAAATTCCCAGCAACTCCCATTGAAAACAACGGGGCACCCAATGCAAAAACAGCACCCTGCACCTGGCACTTCCTGTGCCACTGTGGGTGCACTTTTTGTGTTAACTTGAATCCCTCTTTGCCCTGATCTTAAGCCCAGGAGCTTGCTCACTCAACCTTGCGGCCTGCTCGTGAGCAGCCATCAACCAGAGGCCCCATACCCCACCATTGGATAACATTTTAGAGTGGCATAGAGAGCAGTGGCGTAGAGTACAGTGATGCAGAGTAGAGTGCTGAAGCATAAAGTGCAGTGACATAGAGTGCATTTGTGTACAGTGCATTGGCGTAGAGAGCAGTGGTTAAGAGTAGAGTGGCGTAGAGTGCTGTGGCATGGAGTGAAGTGATGCAGAGTGGAGTAGAGTGACATAGAGTGCAGTAACACATAGTAGATTGTTTCAGAGTAGAGTGAAGTGGTGTAGAGTGGAGTGGTGCATGGTAGAGCGAAAATGCATAGAGTGTAATGGTGCAGAATAAAGTGGTGTAGAGTGCAGTGGCATAGAGTGCAGAGTAGATTAGAGTGGCGTACAGTGGAATGGTGTAGAGTGCAGGGGCATAGAGTTGAGTGTTACAGAGTAAAGTCCATTGGTGTGGAGTGTATTGGCATAGAGTGCAGTGTTTTAGAGCAGCGCAGAGTACAGAGGCGTAGAGTAGATTGGTGTGGCCTAGACTGGAGTGCTGTAGAGTGCAGTGGCAAAGAGTGCAGTGGCATAGAGTACAATGGTGAAAGTGCATTGTCATAGAGTAGAGTGGTACAGGGTAGAGTAAAGAGGCATAGATTGAAGTGGCATAGAGTGCAGTGGCAGAGATTGGAGTGGTACAGAGAAAGAAAAGTAAACAAGCACCTCTGGCGACAGCGCCTGACACTTGATCGCGGTCTTTGAATACACAGCAAATGTGACAAGTTAAGAACAAGATTTAAAGGACTGTTCACAGAAATGGAGTTCATGGTAGAATAAAAGAAACACAGTTTAGTCAACGGGAGGGACAAACTGAACCTAAAGCCAGCAAATAGAAAGACAGAAAATATGAGCTACAAACCATAAAGCCAATGGTAGTCAACATGTGGAATGCATTCCAAGGCCAACATTCTGTAAGCCCCCAAAATGTCTTAAAAACCAGACAGCTGTGCTGTCTGGCATGCCGTAATCTAAAAAGGAAACACATCAACAATGGCGGGGATTGTGACGGATGGCCTCAGGGAGGGTGAAGGGAGAGGGAGAATTACAGTGGAGGCAGCAAAATGGATGAACTCCGGCTGAAAATCCCTATACCTATTTTATACACAAACGTTTAGAAAAATCGAAAGGTCTTGGCTAACACCAGATCTTTAAAAAATGCTCTTCTGTCTAGCGTTGGCTGCCAGCCTGTTGCCTTCACTCATGTGTTTTTTGTAATGTTTTTGTAAATCGTTATTACAAATAGATTCAGATGGTTGAAAAGATAAATAGAGAGGCTGGCAAAGACCACTAAAGAGGTTGTATAAATAGATAGATATCTATCTACCTCTCTACTTGTCTAGATAGATAGATAGATGGACAGAAAGATAGATAGATAGATAGATAGATAGATAGATAGATAGATAGATAGATAGATAGATAGATAGATAGATAGATAGATAGATAGATAGATAGATAGATAGATAGATAGATAGATAGATAGATAGATAGATAGATAGATAGATCGATCGATCGATCGATCGATCGATAGATCGATCGATCGATCGATCGATCGATCGATAGATCGATCGATCGATCGATCGATCGATCGATCGATAGATAGATAGATAGATAGATAGATAGATAAGGACATTTACATAATTGGCACAGGTACAAATAGTAAAATAACAATTAAATGTCTAGATAAGCAGGACATACAAGAGCACTGTAAGCAAACCAGAAAGCCAAACAAGCAGGACATATATGCTAAATTGATATTTAAATATAACTGTAGTCCTCAATTAAATGCGTACCAGCATGACATACATCAGGGCAGTTATAAATACATTTAATTGCATGCATATTATGGAGAAGATAACTTTATAAAGAACATTTTTAACTAGACACAGTTGGACTTGGCCCTTTTTGTAGGGTTATCCCCAAACGTTTTGCTTCTTTCTCTTATTTTTTTCTGACCTGCTGTTGTTGGCTTTGAGACTCTGGGCACCTAGCCACTGCCAGTGCTAAAGTGCATATGCTCTCTAGATAAATTGTGTTTACAATTGGTTCTCCCTGATTGGCATACTTGATTTACTGGTAAACCCCTAGTAAAGTGCACTGAGTGTGCCAGGGCCTGTAAATCAAATGCTACTAGTGGGCTTGCAGCACTGGTTGTGCCACCCATGAGTAGCCCTGAAAATGTATCTCAGACCTGCCACTGCAGTGTCTGTGCTCAGTTGTTTAACTCCCATGCCGATCTGGCAAGTGCACTCACTTGCCAGGCCCTAACCTTCCCTTTTCTTACATGTAAGGCACCCCTATGGTAGGCCCAAGGTAACCCCCTGGGCAGGGTGAAGTGTTTGTGAAAGGTAGGACATGTACTGGTGTATGTGACATGTCCTGATAGTGAAATACTGCCAATTTAGTTTTTCAGTATTGAAAGGCTATCTTACAAGTATAACTTCCCATTGGGACAAGATAGAGAAATAAAGTATAGGCTCTCTGCACGCAGAATTTAATAACACATCATTTAGTAAAGATGGTTTTTAAGTTGTGTGTTTGAAAATGCCACTTTTAGAAGGTGAGAATTTTCCTGTTTAACCATTCTGTGTTCCTATGCCTGTTTGTGTATTGCCTGTCTGGGTTTGGAATGACAGGGGCTGGGGATGTGCATTCACTGTAGACTGCCACGGGGGGTTGATGTGTGCCTGGCCCTTCCTTGATGATTCAGAGCTGAGCTGAATAGACCTTGGCTTGATTTAGAGTAGTGGGAGGAGTTTTCCTTGCAGCTGAATAGGGCCTGTCTCCCTTGCACAATGCTGTCTCCACCCCCTGTGGTCATACTGCACCAGTGAAGATAGAACTGGTTTGGACTGGTCTCAGAGACCCTTGCTCAAAGAGAACAAAGATATTTTGGGGTATAAGTATTACACCTGAAACCCCAGAACTTTAGATTACTTCAAGGAACAAGAGGACCCTACCAAGGAGAAGAGCTGGAGAGCTGTAAGGTGGAGTACTGCCCCTTTGCTGTGTGCTATGTCGGGTTGGCCTACAGTTGCTGCTTCTGTCTATGGTGGAGATAAAGGACTGACTCTTTTTGCCCTGCTGTGGCATCCTGCTTGTGAAAGGATTCTCCAAGGGCCTGTGTGCGCTGGCCTTCTGTTTCTAAAGACTCAGGGACATCAAAGTCTTCATCCTGTGTACTATGCTTTTTTTTTTTACTTCACACGATCTGTTTATATTGGTCTAAACTCCCTTGTGCTGCTGGGGGAGTTGGTGTGCTCTTCAAGAAATTCACTGAGCGCTGGCTTGCCAAACCCTAGCTGAGAAGGTGCTTACTGAATTAACCAGTGCAGTGAGCGTTGTTCCGTTCACTTTAGAGCAAAACATGTGTTGAGCGCTTTACTTTTCCAGGCGGGAGGAGCGTTTGTTTGCTCTGCTCCCTGATCAGTGTGTGTGGGAAGCGCGGTTTTCACTTGAAGAGCTCTGTGCCAGTTTTCAGCCCATGCCACACTGCATCCACAAGAAGTACAGCCAGGGCTCTGCTTACTTGGCCCTCGGCTGTACAGATCTACAGGGCAGAAGCCGCAGGTCGGAGCGGCTCACCTCCAAATAGCGCGGCACTGAGAGCCTTGGTCAGAGCTGCCGAGGAAACCGCCCAAGTAGGAAGGGATTCAGGCCTGGAGTTCCCCTTGTTGCTGGGCCAGCCACTGCAGGAGAATTGGAAGTCCGTGGTGACGGAAGTGGAGCCGACGGAGACCTCGCCCATGCCCAGCTGGCAGAAGGCTGCATCAAGCTCAGTGGCCCTCCCTGGCAGCCAGGGCAGTACAGAGCTACTTGTGAGAATACTCAGGCCCACAATGGGTTAAGGTACCGTAGAAGTATTTCTTTGGGGATTTAAATATCATGGCCGGCAGCAGCTGCCACGCGCATTCGCGAGCAGCTGCACTTTGTTCAAATTGAGGATGCGGGGGACAAAGTGAGGTCTCTCCACCAACATGGGCATCTTTGCTTTTGGAAATTACCCAGATTGCTCCTAACAGGAGTGCAGGTGTAACAGGAGTGCAGGTGTTCCTGCACTCCCCATTTCCTGATGCCTGGCGCCCACATTCACGAAAGATATTGTGGATGTTTCACTCGGACTGAAGTTGTGTCTGCCTGCACGGTGGCATAGAACTGTAGTGGTTGAAACCCCAATTGTGTTAGGGGTAAGTGCCTAGTGATCTATAGGATTACCGCCTAAAGTGATCTTCTGCATTTTCGTGACAAAATGATGGATGGTCTAAATATGCCTACATAGTACAAAATGATTTATGCCCTACTTGTGTCACCGTAGCAAGGTGATGTATGACCTATGTGATATCAGGAAAAGCGCCTAGTCGAGCAGTGATTTATGTGATGTGGTCTGATGTGCTTTACATGCCACAAAGTGATTTATGGTCTAATGTGTTTTTATGTACAATACAAAGGGGATTTTTGATACAACCTTGTGTGGAGTCTCTTTTTGTGGTGTGCTTAGTGTGTCACAGGTGTGTGCGTTACACAAATTCTTTATACATTGCCTCTGGGATAAGCCTGACTGCTCTGCCAAGCTACCAAGGGGGTGTGTAGGGGTTATCATGGGTGTTAAACTCCCTTGTCCTGACTAGAGTGGTGGTTTCTGTCTTAGGTGCATTTGCTATCCTGTGATATGCGCCAGCAGTCAGATAAAAAAAGGCCTCTCCAAATGAAATTTACAACAGCATTAGCATTACACTGGAACTGATAAAGCAGGAATATGTTGACATCGAAAGCATTGTGCTATCACTGCAGTCTCCAAACACAAAGGTAAAACTAAAGTAAAAAATAAAGTACAAAACAAAGGCAACTACCTTGTGTGCAGATATGCTCCTTGTGAAAGAGTAAAATGTAGTCTCATTGCACCATGATGTATGCTGTAGTGGGTGGAAGCAAAATGTGAATCACACAACAGATCAATAGATGAAGATAGCTAGCTGAAAGTCCCTTTAAGTAAGTATACTATACCATTAATTTTAGTAAAAGCAAAAGGTCTTTGCTAACACTAGCCATAAACAATATGCTGGGGGGTGGTCTAGCAGCATGCATAGAAGGATGTAATGGCATCAGGGACACAAATAAAGATAAAACAAGGAGCAAGAATGGCACTCCCAAGGAGTGGTAAAGAGTTCAATTACATCAGCAAATGAATGGTAGAATAGTGGGACAAAGACAGCCTATGGAGAAAACCACACAGTAAAATGCACAGAACTGAGATAGACAGGAAAGCCATCTAATCATGAACAAGCTTTGACTCTGTGGGATATTGTATACAATTCTGCTTGCGTCAGACAGCTGGAGCTGTCTGTATAGAGACAGCAAAAACAAGACCACAAGCCTGCCCCATCTATGCATTAAGGATCTAAAACCCTCCGTTTATGAACAAAGTACCTGGTATAACATCCCCTTATCACAATCTGAGCCACCTAAATCCTGCTCTTAAATAAAAAAAGAGCTGAAGACACACCTCTTTAATGCACACTACATCACAATGCATTAACAGTCCACTTCTGTTTTCAGAACCCTACTTGCTGGCTTTATCTTTGCCTTTGACCTTATGCAGCACCCCAGTACCTTTTGGCTATATTTAGTGAACATAAATATCACATGTACACATAGCCTTTTAGATTTCTATTTGTCTTGATATCCACAGCTGTTCTACCTTTTGCCCCATTGCTTTTTTCAGCTGTACTCAGAGTAAGCACTTACCTATCTGCTTACTTAGACCACATTACTTAACCCTTTATCTGATGAGGTTTTTCCACCCCAATGCTGAGCACTTTTTTGCCTAATTGGGGTCCCTCACTCCATAACTTTTTTTTCATACGTGACGTAGCCACGAAAAATGTGTGTCCTTTCTCTCAACATCATTGGGATTCTAAAGGTACCCAAGGTCTGTGGATTTGCCTGGAGGGGACTGAGAAAATATGCAAAATATAGCTAGATTTTGGGTTTTTGAGGAAAAATGATGAAAAGCTGCTGCGCAAAAAAGTGTTTATTATTTTCCCTAAAATTGGCATCAATTAAAGGTTTGCTCTGCTAAAATCACCATCTACCCAGCTTTTAGGAACATGCAGAGCTGTATTAAAAACAGTCTTTACTACAGTTTTACCTCTTTTCAAAGAAGTTGCCATTTTTCCTATTAATTGAACCTTCTTCCAGTTTGAGGTGGACACAGGTTTGAAACTCATGGGTGATGCGGGAAAGCTATACATTTCTGTAAATTAGACACATATCTGAATTCACCAAAGAGTTATTTTCGCTTAAGGTTTTCCCAGAGAAACTAACTATTAAAATGGTAGAAATATTGAAAATCAGTAGGAGAAAAAAAATCTTTTCAACTAAAACATCTTGCCATGACGGCTGATTTACAAAAGCAATATACAGTTTTGTCGTAAGACCCTTCTGATCTCGGGGATATATAGTGTTTGTAGGGTCTCCAAGAACATGAGTTACTCAGAGCCACCAACTGAGCTGCACCTTACAATGGCTTTTTATTGTGCACAGAGTATGGAGCAATTCATAAGGTAACACATAAAGAGTGAAAAATGAGTATGAAGGAGCCTCTTTGAATTTGTGGGTATTTATTTATTTGTATTTATTTGAAAAGTTTTATAGAGCGTGAACAAGACCCAAAGGGGTATCAGAACACTGTGCAAAGTTGGCACCAGCAAGTATACAAAACATACACAAAGTAAGTGAAGTTACAACCTGTGGGAAAACATTAAAAGTATTGTGTCTCAGAGGTGCCATATAGCGCTCCAAGTAAAACATCATACATTAGAATGAACCAAGATGTGCGATGTGCCTCAAAGAATTTTAACAGAAAGAGGAAACGAGAAAAAACAACAGTTAATGCAGTTAAAGGAGCTATCTAGGACTATAACAAAAGTAAGGTAAAAAGATATAATGGAATATCAGTGAAAATACTTCACGTTTTGTGGTTATTGACAAAACACACGAGCATGATCAACGTGTTAACGTTCGTTCATTAGTAGCCTTTTGACCAATTTTTTAAAGGAGGTAGTGGATGGATTGGATCTGATCTCGGATGGCAAGAAGTTTCAGATTCTCTGAGCACGACTGGAGAACGCACAATTGTATGATTTTTTCTTTTTGAATCTTGAAGGTTTCAAGAGAACGGTGGATGTACTTCTGAGGGTCATGGCTGGAGCCCGATAGCTCAAGCCTACTTGCTAGGTAGTATGGGGGGGTATTGTGGTGTAAGGCTTTATGAGTCAGACAAGCTTTCTTGAGTCAGATTCTTGCTTCAATAGATAACCAATTTAGCTGCAAGAGGTCAGATGAAACATGATCAAATTTTCTCGAGGCCGTTAAAAGTCTGGCCGATGTGTTCAAGGTAACTCTGAGTGGGGCCAAGCTAGCTTTGGGAAGTCCTGCTAGGGTCACCAGCCCATATTCCAATTTAGGGATAATCAGTAATTGAACCACCAGCTTGAGATCTTTGGGGGGTAGGAATGGTTTGATTTTCTTCAGTAAGTTGAGTTGGAAATTGGCATCTCTAGTAGTGGCACTGATGTGTGCTTGCATGTTTAGGTGTTTATCCAAGGTGATACCTTAAGATTTGGCAGAGTCTGCAACAGTGAGGTGTGCAGTTCAGAGCAGTTAGGTGTTTAATCCAGTCAAGGGTAGGAGCTGAGGTATTAGGTGGGGTGATCAAAAGAAAATCCGCTTTGAGCGTATTTAGTAGGAGATGGTTCTAAGCTAACCATTGTTGAGTTTGGGCAAGTGCAGCATTTAAAGTTTTTATGTCCTCTTGCGAGGAGATATTCAGGTACAATTGAGTGTCATCCTCATACATGTGGTATTGAATGTTAGCTCTGTTCAGAATGACTGCAAGAGGCTCCATATATAGGTTGAAGAGAGTGGGCAATAGCAAAGAACCTAGGGGGACTCCAATCAGGACAGGGGTACTGGAAGAGAGAACATGATTAACTTTGATCCTTTGCGTGCGGTTGTGAAGGAAGGAGGCAACCCAGTTTAGGACCGGACCCAAAAATCCCATCCTATGTTGTAGGACATATATCAGGTTTTCATGTTTTATAGTATCGAAGGCTGAGGACAAGTCTAGAAGGCTCAGGAGACATGGGACATTTTGGTCAAGGACTCTCACGGCATCATCAACAATGTGAGTTAGTGCCGTTTCAGTGCTATGCCCTGCTCTGAATCCTGACTGATGAGGATCCAGGAGTTGATATTTCTCAATACGTTTGCAGAGCTGCGAATGTACGCATTTTTCTAACACTTTAGCTAGAGTCATACTACTGGTGATATGTCAAAAATTGTTTGGATCTGATAGGTCGGCGTTGGGCCTCTTAGGAATGGGAGTAACTTGGCCAACTTTTAGGCAGACCGGAATCTAGACCCAAGAGGCAGAAAGGCTGAGATTAAATCTTTATTGAGCTTGGCGGGTAGATGATCACCAAAGTGGTTGGAGGGTTTGATAGATGCCATGTTGCAGAGTATCTCAGTGCAGTCTGGTAGGAGAAAACTGCTTCAAGAGGCATTGTTTTTGAGAGAGCTGCCCAAAGGTGAGTATATTGTTGTGGATTCTGCCACCTCCCCTAATCCTGCAGCCGGTATCATGGATAACAAGGTTGGGGTGGTAGGTAATAGCTCCAGTTCTATTTTCCTTTTTTGTCGGCGAAGTGAGCTGTGAAATCATCACCACTAGGGAGCAGGGTTAGCAGAGTAGAGCTATGAGGTCGAGAGTGGCGCCTTTAATGTAAGTAGGGCCTTTACAGAGCTGTGAGAAACTGTGGTCAGAAAGGAAAGTCTTAACGCAACAGACAATTGGATCATTTGTGTCATTCCAATGAAGGTTGAAGTTTCCAAGGAATATGTGGCAGAGTTGATCCGAGCTTGAGCTAATGACCTTTATGATTTGCTCTATGTAGACTGGATTGTCCCCAGGAGGGTGATAGATCGAATGCAGCACAGAAAGCTTCTTGCCTTTGTTCCAGATTTCAGAGACTAACTGTTCATAGGAGGATAAGACAGTACATGAGGATTGTTTAACTGTGAGGTTGGAGCGATGAATGCAGGCAATACCCTCTCCTATTTTATCCAGTCGATCACTTCTGAGAATGGAGTAGTCGGGAGTGATTATGATGTCAAGAATTGGGGAGGAAGTATTATTGAGCCAGGTTTCGGTGATGATCAGAGGGTCCAGGTTGTGCGCAATGATGAGATCAGAAATATCAGCTGCAAGTTTCACAGCTGTTCTACAAATTAAGTAGCATCGAGTTGATGTGCAGGTTGGAAGTGAATACTTCTTGAGTGGAGGTGTTTACGTGAAGTAGGTTCACAGTGTTCACATTTCTGAATTTAATGCTCGGTTCCCTGTCAGAGTCTGCAATGATTGAGGAGATGTTGAGAGTGGAGTTGGGTTGATAGACCGTCTTTGAGTCAGTGTAGGTCCCAAGCAGGGCGATGATATCTTCGTCCGATAGTTGAGGTACGGGTCTGTGGGGTCGAGAGTGGTGGTTAGGTAGAGGTCTCAAACTCCAGCTGGAGCTAAGATAGGAGCAGAAGGCGGTGAGGTCTTTGGTTGAGTGCAGTTTCTGTGAATTGTAGATATCATTTATGCGTGGTGAGTGAGACGCAATGCTTCTCCATCTTCAGGGAGAACTGCAGAATGCTTTGCACCAACTCTTTGACTACCGAAATATCATGCTTGAGTTCATCAATCTTCTTCTCAAGTTCATGATTAGTCAAGCACTTATTCGCAGGAGTAGCCCACGCAAGGAGGAGAGGTTCGGCTGTGGTAGGGTTAGTAGAGGGTTGGGTAGGACCATTGATACAGTTAAATAGGGTGATAGGGTCATAATCGAGATAGGAAACAGAGCTTGGAGTGGGAATGGGTATAGGCGAAGTGGAATTCGAAGAAGTGGGGGGTGGTGAAGTGTGTAGTGAAAATGAGGGTTAATGTCTATCATTTGTCAGCGTGTAGGAGACATTGACACATTTCTGGGCCCTGGGATTTTAAGATCCAGAGCCTAAGGGGCGAGTATCCAATCCCACCTGCCTATTGGGGTTGGAAGGGTGTTCATCACACCCGTTATTGGAGCGAATAGTGTGTGACACAGGTGATTGAGGATAGGAGGTGATGCAAGTTGAGGGAGTAGCACTGTAGCGGATAGGAAAACGGTGGGAGGTAGTCAGGTCCATTAAGCCTTCGTCAGCACGAGACATATGTTGGTTTTTCGGGCTCGTGATGTGAGGAGTAGGCATAGCCTCTGTTAACTTGGGTCGATCTGTGGGGTGCGTGTTAACAGACCAGAGCGTGGGTAATGGGGAATAGGGGCCATACGCATACTAGCATGTGATTTAGATTTCATTTTGCAAAACATCTTCTTTCTTACACACTGGATTACATTTGGAAGGCATACATGCAGATAAATCCAGTTGGTAATAACAAATGACCTATTGCTCCGTATTCTTCCTACACATCTCCCAATAAAAATGGTATCCCATTTGTGTAGCTGGGCCTAGCACCTGTGGCTCGATATACCCCAAAACACGACCTGGAGACATCATATTTTACCCAGTAAAATCAATGATTTTTTTAAAACATGGTAGCTGCGGATTTTGGGCCTGAACTCAGCCGCCACCCAGGAAACCCTACCATACCCGATATTTCGGAAAATTAGACACATTTGGGTGTTCATGGTGGCATGACTTGGGTGGCTTTCGCCATTTGTTTTACCCAGAAGGCCTTGCAAACCTCAGACTTTGGCTAAAAAAAAGGTTTTCTCAAATTTTTGCAATGGAATGTTCTGGAATCTACATGGGGCCACAAACGTTCTACCACCAAGCATTCCCCCATATCTCCCAATAAAAATGTTACCTCACTTTTGTGGGTGGGCCTAGCCACCACGACAGGAAACAGCCCAAAACACACCATGAAAACATCAATTTTTCAACTTACAACCAACCCTTTTTCCAATATGGGTAGCTGTGGATTTTGGTCCCTAGCTCTTAAGGCACCTAGGGAAACCCACTAAATCTGCACATTTCTGAAAACTGTACACTCTATGGAGTCCAGCGTGACATGACATGCGTGGATCCCATCAGGTTTTTTTTTTACCTAGGAGCCATTGTAAACCTCAAAGGTTGGCTAAAGCACACATTTACCTCACTTTTATGTGATGGAAAGTTCTGGAATCGGTGGAGAGTCACAAATTTCCTATCACCCAGCATTCCCCCAAGTGTTCTGATAAAAATGCTGCCTCACTTTTGTATATGGGCCTTGTGCCTGTGACAGGTAACGGCCCAAAAGGCAACATCGACACATCAACATTTTTCATTGATAATCAACCCTTTTTTGCAATTTGGGTAACTGTGGATTTTGGGACCGAGCTCAGGGGTCACCTAGGAAAACCTACCAAGCCTACACATTTTCTGAAAACTAGACCACCAGGGGAGTTCAAGGTAGCATGACTTGCATGGCTCTCACAAGTCTTTTACCCAGAAGCCCTTGCAAACTTCAAAGTTTTTGTCACAACACGTATTTTACTCAGATTTCTGCATGGGAAAGTTCTGTAATCTGTGGGGAGCCACACATTTCCTACTAACAGCATTTTGTCTAGTCTCCTGATAACTATGGTACCCCACTTGTGTGGGTGGACCAAGAGACCGCAACAGAAACAGCCCTAAAAGGCCAAGTGCAGAGATCAACGATAGGAGTAGCTGCAGTATTTGAGGATGGCTCAACTGCCTCTCATTGGGAACCTACTAATCATAGGCATTTCTGAAAAGTACACACACAAGCGGTTTCAGGGTGGTGTACCTTGAGTGGATCCCATAGCATTTTCTTTCTCCGCAATCCTCAAACTTTGTCTAAAATCCTGGATATTCCTTACATTTCTATGAAGGAAACTTTTGAAATCAGCGGAAATCCACAAAATTCCTAACACCCAGCGTCATCCCTCTTATCTCAATAAAAACTCTGCCCCAGCTATGTGGCTGGGCCTAGTGCTCGTGAAAGGAATGGATCAAACCAAGGTTACCATTGACCAGGGCATTGTGGGTAACCATTTACCAGGGCACTCTGGGTAACCACTGACCTTGGTTTGATTCATAGTTATCAGGAGATTTGAGGGAATGATAGGTGGTAGGAATCAGATTACTGCAGATTACTGAAATTTCTCGCAGAAAAATGTGAGGAAAATATAAGTTTATACTCAGCCTTGGATCTTGCAAATAGCCACAAGTATTAAACCTACTTCAACGTGTTAAATACTGAAAAAGTGTAAGTTACTTCCGCGAGCCAGGCACAGTTAGGGTGTGTACAAATGGGAAAAACACAAAGGAATCAGTAACATCCCTGTGTATAAGTATACGGTAAATTATTGCAGAGAATAATTTCCAGTCTACATTTGAAGGGAGAAAACACCATAGATTTTGCACTTATCCAAGGTCTGTGGAGAAGAGGTTCACATCCTAGAAAGGCTAAATTAGACAATATCCTTTGACTGCTCCCATTTAACATATTTGCATGAAACTTTCTAAGTCAGTACCTGCCTACCTTTAATCTTGAAATATGTAATGCAGATTAGTCAAAGGACGCAGAGGGTAGAATTTAGAGGAGAGGTCCCAAAATGCGTTTACTATTCAAATTCTGGTTAGGAAGATATTAACAAGGTTTTTTTGTGTATATCAAGCCACAGTTTTGTTTACAGCAGTCTAGGTGGCTCAGTGATTTTAGCACTTGCTGTTGACATCTGGTCAAGAGCAGGCCATTAATTTGAGTTCTTCAGCACCAACTGCCCTTTTACTGCTTCTGAGGTTGATATAATGAATACCATTACATTGAGTTATATTAACATCTAAGTTGTACCTAGAGTTATTTTCACTGTTGCATTTGGGAACAGGAAATAGACATGTGCTAGACAATAAACTATGAATCTGAGCTGGCCCCTAGGTCAAGAGTTTGGCATTTATTGCTCCCACATTCATTTTGTGGTGCAGCATAACATTCCTCAAGCTAAACTAATGGCACTGGGCATTGGTTCACCACTGAAAGGGGGACTGGGTACAAGGCACAGTCTAAGAGGTGCCCACAAAGTACAAGTTTGGGTCATTCACTTTTGGAACGACACATAGTACACTGGTCATGACCAAAGGCCATGACCTGTACACAATGCCCCCAGGTCATAGCCAGTATCTGTTCCATGGATCTATGCAGAGGGCCTGGCCAAATAGTATTCCCTGTGCCCATCACATATCAAGCATGACTACAGGCTATCCCCTGCTGGTGTTGCAGGTGGAGGTACTTTATTATAAACCCATGGAATGTACTGACAAACGTTTCATAAAGTAGCATTACATTTCTCTACAATGTTCACAAATTAAATGACACAACATATGACCTCACCAATTACATCACCAGAGATGCCGATCATGTCCTGTGAATTCAACATACAAAGCATGGTAAAAGATTACTTCATGTCTGTTCTATAATTACCTTTATGTAGTGTATGCAGGAAAAGGTCAAGGTTTGTGCCCTGTGTGCACAAAATACAAGACATAGTACAGATAATGCCATATATGCCACATGCCCCAATGGGTACCATTCAAAGAACAAGGCCAAAGTACATCTCCAGTGAGCACTGCCTTCAGATGCATATTGTGCCCCTATATGTCACAGGCAGAGAGTGTTGCTTGAGGACTGGCGCTGCACTATACATACAGGTGTGGCCGACTTGAACCATGTCTGTGCATGGATTAGGCTGAGGGCATGGTCAAAAGTCATGTCCTTTGGGTACTAGGTGTAGGGCACATGCAACTGGATAGCCATTGTGCTGCATTGTCTGTCTGAAGCAACTATCAAGTCATTTATGATAACAAATGCTTTATCATCAGTAATGTTATCTTTGATGTGTTCTGGGATGTCATGATTGAGTTCAGGCACAATCAATTGGAGGTCTTAAAGCAGCATTGCTAACTATGAGTACTCAAAATTTCAATCTGCATATACATATATTCACTGACAAAACAAAGGTTAAAGTAACCTTATAGTTAGGTGAGTATGTCAGTGACAACATTAACGTTTGAAACTAAAAAAACACAAGTTCACCATTTATAGTTAGCAGAGCTAATTACAACTTGCGCCCTGTCATGCACTGCTTATGACCTCACATAATACTTCAATCATGACATGTTCTATTACATCATCTATGACATCATTGATGACATTATCTAGTGAGTGTGCTAGTCTGTTTTATAGTTTACATAGTGGCGGGTAGTTACTGTTTCACTGTTTTACTTTTCTACTTAACTCTTTACTGCCTATGTCCAGGTACTGAGTGTAAGTGGTTAAAAAACGGATGATCTTCTGCTGCATCATAGGTGTGTAGAGGTACTGAACTTATTTTAAATCTTCATACTGAAGAGTAACTCTATGTGCAGATGATAGTTGACCAGTATGTCCCACATACATTTTTTGGCTCTGCTGAAAAAGTTTCCAAAAGGGCAAAGACTCTACGTAGTAGATACTAAAGGGCATATTTACAAGCCCCTATCACTACCACAACGTCACTTTTCAGGACTTTGTGGTGGCTATAGGGGCTTCACCTTATTTACAAGGCAGCGTTAAGCCACTTAACATGGCCTAACGCTGCCTTGTAAAAAAGGCACCCTTTCACGCTATATTTAGCGTGAAAGTGGAGGGTAATGGGTGTTGCTGTGGGGGTTTCACCGCAACACCTATTGATTTTGACGCTGCTCCATATTTACAAGGGTGGCGTAAATATGGGGAAGCGCCAAATTAAGACCAGGAAAAACCTGGTCTTACCCTGGCGAAACGAGGAGACATTTACTTGTTTTTGCTGTTTCCATGTGTGGTGCATTGTGCAGCACACATGGAAACAGCAAAACGCCAATGATTGTTTATGTGCAGGAAGGTGTCCCTTCCTGCACATAAACAATCATTTATAAAAAAAAAATGATGTTTCCCAACTTCTATGTGTGCTGCATTGAACACTACACATAGAAGTTACAAAATGCCATTTAAAGATTGTTTAAGTGTAGAAAGGGGCACCTTCCTGCACATAAACAATCTTCCCCTGCAACGCAGACACCCTTGCGTTGGCGCTACGCAGCTAAATTTAGCACCAATGCAGGGCTGCCCCATATTCTTGTAAATATGGTTCAGCCTTGAGTTTCTAAAGTGACAGAGAGTGTCGTTAGCATTCTTGGCCACTTTACTAGTAAATATGCCCCTAAGTATTGTAAACAGCCTTTAGTTATTAGACAAAATTGTCTCAGCATTTCAATTTCTACATAACATTGAAGAGTGTGTTCACCAGGTACCTATGTACTTGTGCTTGTTTAGCTTTAGAAGATGGTGTATCTGTAATGTTTTCTCCACCATATGAAGGCTACAGGCAGTATGATCTTACGCCCCTTATACCTTGGTTATTTTAAGCGAATAGTGTCTCTTAAGACAAATTTTGCATTGAGTGTATACTGTTCTTAGTAGATGTGTTTTTTAATAGTCTGTGGACAATGTGTCATGAGAGTTTAACTGTGTGCAAACAGTGTGGTGCAGAGTACACTCTCTCCATAGAGTAAACAGTGTTTACTGTACCCACTTTTCTGCTCATATCTCCTTCATTTCTCAATGTAGGTTCGGTGACTGTGAAATGTTTGATACAGGTAAAGGCTGTCCGTTGTAGGTAAATTCGTTTTGGAGGAGACATTGGGTATCTTGAATGACTTGGCTTTCTATGAACACTTGCATACAGATTTAACACTGTGTGCAATAAGGGTATCCCATATATCTGTGATTGATTGTTAATGTGAACTAGGCTATCCATTAAGTGTATGGTGTGGGGTCAATGTTGCCCATAACTCATGCTTGCCACACCCAAGGGACTTGTATCTGTGGTGGCATTAATGATGCAAAACAAACAAGGGTAAGCAGTCCTAACAGTGGGGAATGGGAGTGAAGTCCCAGTCAGACAGTAGGTTGTCCTCTATGAAGGGAGGGAAAGGGGAATCCCTCCTTTCGGAATTAGGGCCCTCACACACCCAGCCAGCTGAGTGTCTTGCTTCATCATAGGGTATGCTCCTCGTCAGGTCGGCGCTGCAAGTCCTGATGGGCACCCTATGTGGGGTTCTTTGGCGGAGATCTTTTATTCCTTGCCGTTTGGTGCTGTGGGTGTGAGGGGCCTAAAAGTGTAGATGTGTTGAAGGTGAAGGTCAATAGACCGTGCAAATTAAAACAGGAATTGGAAGGTCAGGCAGAACAATTGTAATGATGCTTTCTTCCAACCTGGTTAAAAATTGGAGTGGTGACTACCTGAAGTGATGTTTCAGGATGTTGCGCTCAGTCTCGTGTGGTCGACATTTTTCTTGCCTATTGGTCAAGATGATCAGGTAGCAATTCTTCAGGACCTATTATGTGAGTGTCTATCTACACGACCTCTGTGATATTCTGGTGTACTAGACTCGATATATCGCAATTGACACCTAAAGGTGAGTTACCTGTAGATGTAGTAGCCAACCTAATGGAAAACAAACAGTAATGTTAAACAGTAGTAGTATTTATGTCTATTGGTCATCAAAACTTCACTTTCCCCTGCAAATCACATCATGTCAAAGCACGCAACCGTGTTGTGCCCCACATGGTTAATGAAAGTGATTGTAACTGTAGTCATACAATTATGGCATGGTGCATCAAGCGCATTCACTGTATTATAAGTGATGTTATGTGGTCATGTGTAGTATCCTGAATGAAGAGACAGCTGAAAAGGTGCAGGTTGCGGACACTCGGAAATATTCTGTGTCCTAAAAGGATAGTGGAGGGCCAAGGAATAGCTCATACCATTAAAAATCAGACAGTAGGAACCAGGCAATTGTTCCTAGGAAACACCAATACAGGCTCACACCCTAAGTGGATTAATAGTTTAAAGGTGTATAGTCAGGAGGACGCTATACCCCATGCTGGGGCCCCCATCACCCCCTGTCCAAGCGGTCACGTGCAACCCGCAATTAATGATGCATCATATGATTCTAAGCTATTTTGTACTTACTTTCAGGCCTCTAATGCCATACTGGTTTATAGAGCAATATGTGCACAAAAAAGCTTGGATGATGTCACCAATGATGTCATTTGAGATGTCATCAGTGATGTAATATGTGAGATCATCAGCAGTGCATGGTGGGGGCGCAAGTTATAGCTATATAACTATAACTGGTGCGTTTTGGTGTTTTTTAAAATTCACAGCGTTAAGGTTTTCACTGACATATTCACCTAACTATAGCGTTCCTTTAATCTTAGTTTTTTCAGTGATTTTCAAAGTAAAAAAAAAAAACTAAAACATATCTTTTTATCACACCTAACTATAATGTTAGGTTAACCTTTGTTTTTTCAGTGAATTTCTAGTTTTTTTAATGCAAAGTAATATTTTATTACCATACATAAAGCCAACATCCCGCTGTTCAATGGCCGTTGGCAGTGCATGGCAAGGGGTTGGCCGCAAGGCCTACCACAGGCCAGGTCATGCTGCCAAATCCCCAGCCGACAGCCAAGCCTACACTGCCCTCAGCATTTGGATGGTTCGCATTATAAGGTTGGCCTTCGGGCCCCGGGGACCGCATTTGAGGCCAAGTACAGGAAAAAAGTAGATCGCCTCCACAAGCCTTATTTGGCTCCAGGGATCTCATTCCCCGGGATGAAACCAATAAAAAAAGGGAAGGTGCCCCACTCCTCGAGCCTCTTTGGATCCTGGGGACCACATCCCCCAGGGCTTAATGTATTTTAAAGGGGGGGGAGGCCATGTGGTCTTCCTCCCAGAGCCTTATTTAGCCTGGGGGAGCCCCAGGGCCTTTTTGTGGCGTGGTCGGCACGGCCCTACCTCCCTGAACCTAATATGGTTCTGGGGACCCCATCCCCCAGGGCCTCATGTATACAGTGAAAGGGGTGGGGGGTTACTCGGTCCCCCTCCTCGAGCCTATTATTGCCCTGGGGACCCCACCCCCTCAAAGCCATATATGTATTAAAGGGAGGGGGGGCAGTGTGACCCCCCTCGTCGAGCCTCTTTAGGTCCTGGACACCCCATCCTGCCTGACTCCCCTCCTTTTTAAAGAGTTTGTGGACCCCGGGGATGGGGTTCCTGGGGCATTTAGAGGCTCAGGGGGGGCGCCTATTCCCCTCTCCTTTCGGTAACATTTCGATGCCTGTGGTGCACTCTCACAGGCCTGTTATTGCTCAAGGAGGGGGTCCGCGCCGACCTCCCCTTTTGGTAATATTACAGCCTCAGTAGGCGGGTTCCCCAGGGCTTTGGAAGACTTGGGAAGGAGAGCTGCGAGCCCCCTTCCCTTTTATGCAAATTTTGCCCTGTGGTGGGCTCCCCGGGGACATTAATTGGTCAGGGACAGGGTGGGTTGTGTGGCTAATCTCCCCTTCTTTGATGATTTTGGCCATGAGGGTGGGCGCCCCAGGCCAACTAATGGCTTTGGGAGGTGGGCTCGATCCTCTTATTGATTACAGCACTGGGAGTAGACTTCCCGTGGCTTATAATTGAATAATGCGGCTAAGGCCACCATTTGGGTTTTTCCCAATCCTGCAGGTGCCCCGCAGTAGATTGGCAATTATTGCAGATTTGTTTTTACTTTTGGCCCCAGAGGCTACCTCAGGCCGGGATATGGTCTCTTCCGAACTTGCCGTGGCAAACCGTGCAGTCAAGTGCCGAGCCGTGGTTTGCCATGGTAAGGGAAGGTATATTTATACCTGGAAGGTGCTTAGGAATGCTAGCATTGATGTAAGGTCGGGCAGAGGAAGATGTCATGAATGAACCCCTAAGGAATAGTAGTTCATGCATAATAGATGAGTTCTTGGAGAAAATCAATAATCCTAGCTAGGGAAAGTCCCGATGGCTTAAGGGTCTGGTTTCTAAGGATTCATTGTGACGTGGGATGGACAAATGTAGGTGAACATGCCTGCATTTGGTTAGCATGGCTAATGCCTAAATAAGGGCAATGCGAATTGTGCCTATATAAGGACATGATTCAGGGGAACCTGTGTATGGGCATCTGAATCGAAACACAACACCCACTCCATTGACGAACGATCGATATTACTAAATGCTAAACATGCTAAACACATAAAATTGAGTATCACATTTTCACTAAAAACATTTGTAAAAGCATATTAAAAGAAGTCGTTGTTAAAAAACTTTGCTAGACATGAAATGCAAAGGTGCTGTACATATTAAAGCAATGTTTCATTCTTAGCATAAATTTACAGTGCATGCTAAGTGAATGAACTGAAATACATACACATATGTAATGAAATGGTCTATTTTCACAGAAAGGAAAAAAAATAGTAGTTCAGAGCAATTTCATGTCATGATTACATAAAAGTTAAGAAAGGTGGCAATGTGTCCCTGGAAGTGTTTTCAAAGAAGTCTGTTCTCTATGAATAGTTCTACTGTAAGCAGAGTTTTTAGTCATAAAAGGAAAAGTCAATATTCACAAAAGTGATCGTAGAAAAGTTCAAGATTTTGTCTTTTGTTTTTAAAAAACAATTTGAAGGCCGAATTCATAGATTACAGGGTACACTGTGAGCCAAATCAAAAGTTATTTGAAGATGCTGGAGAAAACATGAAATCCTCTAATCTTGTAGACAAAAATTTGTCTACCTTTGTAGGTGACATGTCGATTACCTAGTTTAGAAGACTAACTGCACATAGATGTGATGCATCGTCCATAGCAGTGTTTGTTGCCGATGTTATCTGTGTGCCTGTTGATCCATCTCGTACCTCAGCAGTAGCATGTTTCGTCTGTGAGATCTCAATGAATGCCGTCATCAGGATCGGTAGCCTCTGGGGACAACACAGAGCATGGGCCGTTATCGGGTCCAGCAGAGTATCGATATCCGTTGGCATGACTGATGGGAGTGTTTGACAGATGTCTAGCACTCATTCTTCACCACTAAGCAGGCAGCGTAGAACACGTAAGAAGCAATCTTGCCAGATTCGTCTGAATGACAGAAACCATGTGGTATTTAGTTCTCGTAGACGAGGTAAACCCAATAGCTGTACTATGCGCTCACGACACTTCCTTTCCAGGAGAGCATTCTCCTAGGTGCTGGGAGTGACGTTCGTGGATTGGCTTGCCATAGCGTAGCAGTAGGAATAAAAACAGGATTCCTGCAATGAGTGCTAGAATTAGCGGCAGACCACCAAACACCGAGTGCATGAAGTTTGGAATGATTTCGAGGACAGCTTGAAAAGGTGTTAACAGTCCCGAACATATGGTCTTAAATACATGCACCATACCGCTTGTATCAGACATGTTTAAGATACGTCCCAACATATCTGTGAAATGTGTAGAGCAATTTCTCCTTAAC
This sequence comes from Triturus cristatus, assembly GCF_964204655.1. Lineage (NCBI taxonomy): Eukaryota > Metazoa > Chordata > Amphibia > Caudata > Salamandridae > Triturus > Triturus cristatus. The sequence continues at coordinate 362,180,694 of NC_140593.1, read as the reverse complement.
AGAGCCTGTATCTCAGCCGAAGTCCTTGCAACTTGTAGATCATAGGCTTCTTTGGCCGAGGTCAAAGGCACGGTTTGTTGTAAAAGAATGGCTTTTATTCCGCTCAAAGTATCAATTCGTATAGAAGAGATGTTCAGTGAAGGCCATAAAGTCAACTACCTGACTGTGTCTATTTGGGGGAACAAGACTTGCATACAGCAAGTGACCCTGGAAGTAACCGTTACTAGATATGGGATACCTGGCAACATGCCACAACAGCTCTGATCATTGAACATGAGGTAACTCCCATTTGAAAGTTGGCCAAATGTTGGATTAATCACAGCGGCCGGTGAACCTTGCAGGTGGCAGGATAAATTTGCAGTGGAACCGCTACAGTCCCCGTGTAAACTAATATCCCGACATATGAGTGAACCGCTTAGTTCATTTTCACAGTGTGTACCGCTAATAAACACTTCACGCCCCCTACTCCAACATCTGTGTGTGTAAGGTAAATCCCAGGCTGTCCTGATGTATTCTTTACCCAACCTTTCATATTTGCCTACTGGCATGTGTTTAAAGGCAATACTGAAAATGGAAAGTTGTAACATGCAGAGTTATTTTCCCATGTATGATCCATTCTGTAGCTGTTTTTTCTGCTACAGTAAATGGCAATTTTTCCAGTTTTTCAATGCTCAGCACTGTATACTTTGGTCCCCTTTGTGCCAGCTCGATCTGTTTATCAGTGAGATTGTAATCAGAAAACAGAGAAGACGTGTTGATGAAACGCCAAGGCACATGGCCTGCACACAAGTTTTCTAGCTTCCAGCCTAATAACAGATTAGAACGTAATTGAGACTGGCCATGACGCAGCATTACCAAGTATTGTTCCACAATGTCTATAGCAGAGGATACAATGTTGCCCAATGAATGTATTCTGGATGACAGAGTCGTTAACCCATTGTCGACCACAGCAAGAGATTTCTCTAAATTAATACGATCAATTTCTCGTATTCTTTCTGCAGCGTCTGCTTGGGTAACCTTCCATATTTCATTATAAGCAGCATAGATGCCGGCATATATGAAACGTTTTTGACAAGGTTTTCTTGGACCTAGCAAGAATTCCCTAAGGTCTGTGCCTTCTTTAAGTAAAGATAAGTGGTGTTTCACATCCTCTAGTGTAGATGTTTGTAGCCAATCAAGGCATAGTTTCCTACACTGTATGTTGTTATTACCCCTGGATGCTGCCTTTGAACATAGCGTGGGTCTGGACTATTGATTGTTAAACCTTGGATCTTGTTCAGGAATCTTTCTTGACAGATGTTTGTGACTGTGGGCCAGAGCAACCATTTTTCCCATTCGGAATATGATCTTTTGTTTTGTAGAATAGTATGTATGTCGACCTCCACCTGTGTAGTGCTATTACTTGCAGGTGTAGATATGGACGGTGTGTTCATGTCTTTGATCTTGGCTAACCCAAGGCAAGGCGTTTGTTGGACAGTGTCATTCAAAAACATTATCTGCTGTGGGATGATGCAGGCTCTAAACAATGCTTCTAACCCCTGTACTTGCCAATCTTTTGTACCCCAGACAGATATTGTGTCAATTGTGTCTTTCCAAAAGTCGAAACCCTGTCTAGACAGTTGGACAATAAAGGCTGCAGAATAAATCTGTTTTGTATTGGTTAACATATTTTTCGTTCCTGTTTTGTTCACATTTTTAAAATAAAATGTTTCCGGATTGGATGTATTGTACCTTGAAAAATATGGAAACTTTATTGCAAATGTTTGTGAGCTACCCCTTGGTGGTGTAGAACAATGTTCCCATTGGTTATACATAAATACATTTCTAGGTGTTGCAGTTGTATGCAAGAAATGATGACCATAGTGCTTGTAACAAAAAAGCTGTTCATAGTCTGTTAAACCTTCTAAGTATTCATGGTTAGAGAATGCAGCCTACCTTTCTAGATCAGACATCATGTTATTAACAGTCACAAAGTCCCAATCATCAGAATAGGTACTAGAGGTAATAAAGTCACTTTATGATATCTTAAATAAGTGTGGAATCTTCAAAAATTCCGACGGACCAAATATATCATTATCTGTTTTGTCCCAAACTATACCATCTTGTATAGGAACGGCTGTGATGTTCACTGCTGACAAGTCTCTTCCTTCACGATGAGATGATTTGTGTGGTTTCAAATGTAAGGTCACATTTTTACTTTCTGTGTCCAAGTGAATGTATCTACCATTTATCAGCATGCTTAGAGTCATTACTAAAGCTAGCCAAAGTAGAAAGACAAATATTCCAGAAATAATCCGTAGTTCAATCCATGGTGAAACCAGATAAGTCTTTTTCAGATGATGAAAGAAGTCTTGTGCTTGTTCTTTGAAAGTTCTTTTGACTGGCGTCGTTTCAGATTCTCTGAGATCCTCAGAAAACGTATCAAAGTTAAGGAAATAGCCAGAGGCAGTTCTGTCAATTGTGAAATTGCATCAGGATTCGTTGAAATGGCTGGCACCAGTTGATCACGTGTTACGTTGGTGTAGACAGGTGCATCAGGACGAACTGTTATTTGGGTTTCAAGAGGAATGAGTTCCATAGTATTGTTGCTTAGTTCTTCATTTCTTACTGTTGGATTCTCAATGGTGATGAGTCTTTCAGTTTGAACCTCTTAGATAGTAGCTAGAAGAGTGTGTCTGCTACTTGGTCGGAGTCCACAAGGCCTACTGCTTAGTATTGGCCACATAGTGTGGTTTGATGAGGTCGATAAACACAAATCTTTTCTCCTTTTTACCAGCAAGGGGCAGCAGAAGTACTGTCCTTGATCCGTGGATTGCTAGGGCAGGTACCGGTTGTCTGTAACAAGGCCCACATTCCATCTTGTCCGCGATCTTCGCTCTGACTAGATCCCCAGGCTTTGGGATCCAGATAGACCTTGCTGGGATGGCTGGTTTGGCTTCAGGAATATGTTGCTTTGTTTCGATCTTAGTTCATTTAAGTCCTGTAAAACAGCCAAACAATCTTTGATATCAAATGGTTTATTTTCCACCACTGTGCCTTTACAATCGAGATCAGGAACCCACATTCTTGTACCAAATAGGACCTCATATGGAGTGACCCCCCCTAGAGAACTTCTTGGCAAATTGTTTAATGAATGTTGGACGCCATAAAGATGTTTGACCCACCCATCACCCGAACCTAATACTATAGCTGTTATAGACCGCTTTATGTCACGGTTTTTCCTTTCCACAACAGAATTTCCCTCAGGATGGAATGGAGAGGAGTACCGCAATACAACACCCAAACTGGCCATGGCTTCTTTGTAAGCCCGAGAGCTAAACGCAGGGCCCTGGTCAGAGTGTAGCGTGCCTATTGCGTATGTGCTGATAAAGACTCGCAAATCTTTTAGAACAGTTCGAGCGCTGAGGCCACATCCATGGGAACCTTGAGCACAAATCCACTGCGACCATGATGTATTTATAGTTACCATCCCTTTGCAAGGGACCGCGGTGATCCAGATAAACACAAGCTAAAGGTTTCTCTGAAATTAAAAGGGGCGTCTGCGCTGGACGCTTCATTGTAGAGACTTTCATCTTTTGGCATATTTCTCATTCCAAAACATAGTTTTTGGTCTGTTTCCTGATGCCGGGCCACCAATATCTCTGTTTTAATAACGATACTGTGGTGGAAACACCTGCATGGGCAGAGGCTATCCCTTCATGTGCTGCTAGAATTAGTCTTAATCTACATTCCATGATTGAAATTACCCTCTCTCCCACTCCAGGGATTCGAGCAAACGGAACGTTGTTTGTATCATTTATATACGAGTATTTGAGTGGAAATTCTTAGGTAAGGCTGCACCACTGCATTTGCTTGAAGCATTGACAGCCAACAATATCTCAATGTCTATTTTCGTTTTTGAACGATTGATCGCAGCTACGGAAGCCGTTCGCACAGCCCCCTTCGCAGCTTTATCAGCCAATGAATTCCCTGCAACGTGAACGCCATCACATTGATGACTCAGCGTGTGAATCACATGAGTGTTTTGTAGTCCGTTTCGCAACTGAACTACTTGTTCCCAAAGTGTTTTATGCTTGATTGTGCCACCTTTTGCATCTTTTACACCATTTTGAAGCCAATTCTGTAAATATTCATTATATAACACAGTAAAAAGAATCGCACACTATAAGTGTGGGGAATTTGTGATCTGTATTTTCAAGTGCCAATTTGAATGCTTGTAGTTCAGTTCGCTGAGCTGTACAATCTCCTAGAGATTGTGTTTTCGTGACCATTGGTCGGAATTTACCATTACGCATACGACCTTTAACGATCGCACATGCTGCACTGTCAGCTTGCTTACTCCCCGTAGTGGGTTGCGCTGATCCGTCAGTATAAATTATAAATTCATACTGGTCAAGAGGGAGAATCTCAATAGGCAGAGAACATTCGTGTTCATATTGCAGCAATGCTTGTGTTTTTAAATTAGGATCAAAAACGTATTCAACATCTGTTGCAGCAAGAGAATTAACCCATTGTATCCATCTTGGTTGTAAAGCTTTTGCATTTGGAATGCTCGCTTTTGTAACTGCCTCTAAAGCTGGTACTGGAGTCACGACAATAATGTGTTTCCCCTGAGCTAGAGCTCTTTCTTTTGCTACAGTGGTTTGAACTACTGTCAGAATTTTTTCTGTCGAAGTGAAGCTCATTTCCGCTTGTGTATAGAAGTGTGATTATTATGCAATTGGTACTTTTTCACCTTCATTAAAAGTTAAGTAGGTGTATCCGCATTGACCCGAAATTATTCGGATCACTAAATTGCGTGTATTTACGTGTGTTTGTAAGTGATTTGTTGCTAACAGGTCAGCTTGAAGTGAATGCAGGATTTCTGTGTGTTCCTGTGTCCAATCTTCGTTTTTTGAAATCAGGTTTGATTGATTCGTAGAGAGGTTTAACCCTTTCTGCGTAATTTAGAATGTAAGTTCTTCCAAAATTCAGGAAACCTAGAATTGAATTTTTGGAGGTTGGAGCAGCGCACACTTTTCTAAAAAGTTAGCTGCCGGGCTTTTGCCTTCACTTGAAAGCTCATATCCTAGGAAAAGGACATTGAGATGGGCAATTCTTGATTTTTTAAAATTGAATTTGTAGCCCTCAGAGGCAAAGCCCAGTATAATGGTATTTACCCTGTACAAGTGCCTATCCAGGTCATCGTCTGTCAGATAGATATCATCGACATATGACAATGCCTCGTCATCATAAATTTGTTGTAACTGTTACTCTTGCTGAGAATAACCCCGGGCTCTTTTTGAACCCTTGTGGGAGTAGACAGAAGTGACGCTGGGTCCCCATTATTGAGAAAGCTGTCAAGTACCTACTTTCTGGTGCTATGTTTTGACAAAAGAAACCATTTGAAATATCTAATGCGGTTTTATATTTTTTACGCGCAGCGTTATGCATTGATGCTGTACTGTGTGCATTTTACACAGCAAATGTCTTAGAACAAGTGTTCAGATGTCTGTATTCCAAAACTAGACGATATGTGTTGTCTGGTTTGGAAACAGGAAACAAAGGATTGTTCATTGACGAGGTGCATGTTTCAATCACCCCTTGGTATTTAAGTTGATCTAAGATCTCCCTGACCTGTTTTTTAACTTCTTGCTTAATTGGGTACTATCTTTGTGCAGTAGGTTGACATTTTAATGAGATTTTATGGTGAGGTGAGTCCTCATCCCATCCGACATGATTTTTGTATAATGCTAGGGCCTGGGCAACAGCCCATTTCCTGGCATAAGTATATTTTAAATTTATAGGAACATGGTTGGAGAAGGCTGGCATAATTATGTCTTCGCCATGTGGGCACTCCCTGACAAATTTTGGTGGCCAGTCTTGTTCTGCTAGAAGTATGTCATAACCCCTTGAAAGTTTTTCCCAAAAGAGTGCTTTCACTTTTCTTGGTATGTCTCCCTCCATCTGGAGTGTTATTTCATATAACTTATGTGGAGAACTAACCCTGATGTCTACAGTCTCAACTGTGATGTACTCATTCAAGTCCACTATACCCAGAAGTTCCTTCAGGTTCTGGCGAGCTATTGTTACTTCTGCTGCACTGTCCAGCATTGTCTGAGACCATTCTCCGTTCTTGAGTTGTGTTCTCAGAATTCTCTGCATGTCTGATTTTCAGACCTGATACCTTCTTCTTAGTGAATGAGGTTTTGGTTTGTTTTTCTGAACGTGTTGATCGTCTCTGCACTTCACACGTTCTTCTTTGTGATCTCACTGTCCTCTTCTTTCAGATGTCTGTGATGATGTCTGAAAGGTACTAGAGGAACATGTATCAGTATCTTGACACCTGTCAGGTTTTTTCCTGAGGTTATACCTCCTGTCAGAGGGCTCCTTTTGAGGAGACCTACCTCGGGATTGAGAATTTTTCTCTTTTGAATGTTTGTGTTTAATAGAGTTCTTTTCAGGACCCTCAGACAGTTGTGGTTTAACTGTGTAATTCTATTAATTCTTGTATTTGATTAAGTAACTTCTTATCTGACATTGCTTCAATGTCAGTATGAGGTATGTAGCCAGCTAAAATCGGCCATGTTGCTCCTGGTCTACGTAGTGGACCGAGACTGGTTATGTGATTGTAATGTTTTAGGGCGCCTTTAAACCAGAGCTGATGCTCCTGGTATGTGAGTGGAATTTCAATATCCTCGAAGAGAATGTATTCCTCAGGTGGTTCATCTTCTTTGAAGAAGTGAAACACATATGTTACTGGATTTGATTCTGAGAATGTAATCCACGCATAGAATACCTCTGTCTGAAAAGATTCATGTGCCAATATCACAAAAACTGCTCTACCACCTCTTGGTGTTAGACCATGTTTTATAAGTTTTAGAGTGATGGCTCTCCTTAAAATTGGTGGGATGTGTATAACACCCACATCGGTTTCATTTAAACCTGTAGTATTAAAAGCTGTTGCGACTGTATCAGTCGTAGCCGTATTATTATCCCCGTTTTGGGACATTGTTTTTGCAAAATGTAGAACAAGTTTCAAGGAAACAAAGGTAAGGTGCACAATATTTTGGAACACTGTATCCTTCAACGTTAAACAAACCAAGCAGCTAATACATAGGATTCTCGTCCTACTCAGCTATGGCGGATATTATCCCTACCCACTCCAGACGTCTTATAGAGAATTATGAGTAGGGGTCTCTGAGAAAAGCACGACTGAGTTACTTCAGTATCTAGCGTTAAATTAGTGCCTTACCAAATGTTGGGCGCCATGTAGTGTAGTTCCTATTTCCCTTATAGGCTCTGCGCATTGGACTAATATACACTATAGTTTTTGCATAGGACTAAGGTCAGTATGCTCCTATCGAGTACATTAAACTTAATTACTTGTGTGTGCCAGCTAACTCAGAGGTCACTAGAAACTTCTCAAATAAACAAGAAGGGATTAGTTTCTGACAACCGCTTAAACATGACAACTTTGTTTCCCTTAGAATCGGAACGCGTCTCAGAGTCGTGGAAACAATAGATAACAGTTTCACTCAGTCAATCGTGCATGCTTAGTTTCTTCAGAGTTACACAGAAATAGATAGACGGGCGTTTCAATAAAAGGGTTTATTGAACAGTCTTGTTTCTCGTGTAGGAGATATGAGCTGTTACAATCATTAGACAGTAAGCAAGATATAATACGCACAGCGTGAGCAGTAAGAAGAAATAATACTGCAATAGCATTGTCTTTTAGCTATGACATATATTCATAAATACATACATAAATAACACAGGCTAAAAAGTGAATACTCGTCTGGTACTTCTAAATAGTTCTACCCCAGTGTACCTAACCTAAGTGTAGTACGAGGTAAGAATAGGTGCTGTTTTCTATAGTATGGTATATACTAAGTTTGTATGCCAAGAGTCCCTCTAGGTTCTATTCAGCTCCATACCTTTAGAATGAGAGAGGTGGGAATCTCTCTTCCGGGTCACAAACTCTAACACCCCGCAAAGGGAGTCAGAACACTGGAAGCTGGATTCTCTGCGAGCAGGGATGACAGCGTCTGGTCAGTGCGTCAGGCTGGGATATGGTCTCTTCCAAACTTGCCATGGCGAACTGTGCAGTCAAGTCGTGCCGAGCCGTGCCTTGGTTTTCCATGGTAAGGGAAGGAATATTTATAACTGGAAGGTGCTAAGGCATGCTAGCATTGACGTAAGGTCGGGCAGAGGAAGACGTCATGAATGAACCCCTAAGGAATAGTAGTTCATGCATAATAGATGATTTCTTTGAGAAATCAATAGTCCTAGCTAGGGAAAGTCCTGATGGCTTAAGGGTCTGGTTTCTAAGAACTCGTTGTGACGTGGGATGCACAGTTGGAGGTGACCATGCCTGTATTTGGTTAGCATGGCTAATGCCTAAATAACACAACTTCAACAAATAATGTTTCTAAGAAATTGGGTTATTAGTTGCAAATGATGTGATACCTTCACATGTAATAAGTCCACATCTTCCTCTTTACTGGAAACCAAGTACCCCATTGTAGAGCTTGACTCTCTCAAGGTAGTGAATCAAAGCAGTGCAAGGCATGCTCATGCGAGGTGGTGTTCGCTAGTACCCCCAGTTTGCTGATACCAACACTCAGTGAATCATTGTCTAGTCACTGCCTTTCCTAATATAAAAGAAAAGTATTTTCATTACACACAGACTATTAAATACTATGCATAAGTTACAAATATATGCAAACAGGCAGATAGAAATATTTTTGGTGACACCCTCATAACACTTTACACACCTAGTGGGTCTTGAGCTTTACAACCACAATACCCATACCTATGCTAGATGAAATAATACAATATAAGTAGTTGTCATTAATAAGGGAGGCCTAATGGCTTTGTGAGGGTGCCATCACATTACCAAAAGCAGAACACATGTTATAATCCACCGTTGCAATACTATTGAAGTCAATGGCATAATACCAACATTCAATATTATCAATCGTAATATAGAACTTTGCATTGTCATAACATGCATTAAAATAAATAAAGTGTCTCAGAGTCCCATTTGCACTTGTACGCTCATGTTACCGTAGCTTTAGATCCAACAAACAAGAGTCACTGCAATCCAGAGCTCATGAGTAAAAGCTCCAACTCCAGAAATACTTGAAATACATGTAAAGCCTCTCCCAGGGTCAGGGACTCAATCCTATGGGAAACATAGAGCGAGTTTAGCGGCAACATTTCTGGGGGACTGCTGTACTCCCCCTAGCTACCCCAAACACACTCTGATGTCCTTGGTGGTACCCGTGCCATTTCTGGGTAACAACAGAAAGGAAAATATGCCTATTTTCAAGCCCTCCAGTTGATTATGCGGTGGCCATGGACAGAGGGGTGAATATTTTCTGAGCTGCATTCTGCCTGGGCCATATATGATTTTGCTGCCTTGTGCCAAGTTTTCATTTTTGGTTACAGGTACCCTGTCCCACCCAGGGCACTCACAGGCATTTTTTCGTGTTGGGGTCCATGGAGGGGCCCCAATACGCGTCAACCTTTGCCATCTCCCCTGCCTTATTTCAGCAAGTGCAGGAGCCGGCAGCATTCTTTTCTGCTCCTTCCACAGACAGGAGCAAACAACACTCATTCAGTTCCTGTCGCAGATATGAGCAACTCTGTTCTCTCCTCCCATGCTAGGGCAGAAGAAGGTAGTGGGCCAGTGGGCCCTGCTCCCCCAGACAGAGACATGGGAGACATGCAATGGACATTGTGCTTTTTATTTGGCACAGGGAGATGAGATCCCTGGGGCCAGGGGCAGTCAGGGGTATGGGCCTCACATACATTCCTGCCCCAAAAAAGTTTATATATTAGTTTGCGCGGACCCCTGGGGGCTTGGCCCTTCACGGGGGAAGTTTGGATTTAGTTGCCGAGTGCTATGTGCTCCTTTCCCCACCAAGTGCCCCTGGAGGAATGTACTTTAGATGTCAGTTTCTCTGACTCCACAGGAATGATTTGCTGATTTTGGGCTCGTTTGGCTCCCAGTGGTGAGCCCTAGCCAACAGAGTTAAATAGGAAGAAACTGATCTGGAGAAAAGAACAGCTGAAGAGAAAGACAGATTAGAAAGTTTAACTATGAAAAATATTGTTTTTGTTGTGGTAACTGCAGCCCTCCAAATAACGTGCTCAAAAAATGCACACAAGTTTCTCTCTGTAAAACACCCGTGTATCTTTTTGTTAGCTAACAAGATGTAACTTTTCAAGGTAAAAGATTGTGGTCTGTTGACAGAATGTTTCACTATTTATTGTAAAGCTTCCTTCACCATGATATGTGTAAAAATACCAGTGCAGGAAGAATGCTATGAAGATCTACAAGGGGAATGAATTCATGTGTCCAGACGGAAAGCAAGAGACATTTGTTTAATATGATGTAACATCATCTTTCATTAAATTGTTTCTGACAGAATAGTACATATTTTAAAATATCACAATATTTATCTCTTTAACATGTAATATTACAGCATTTTCAAAGGACTTTTTTGTCACGAGCTCTCTTACTTGTTTTGCTCGGATTCCAGCTGATCTGCATAATTTATTTTGAGATATTTACCTTGAAGCAGTTCATTTGTATGCGTTTACTTATATATTTGTACATCTGTGTTATTATTGTTTAAAGCTCTTTTGACTGAGAGCTCACTCTAACTCCGACTTACTTGGCCCAAATAGCACTTTATTTCAGAACTTCTCAACGAGTGTATAATTTATGTTTTTTTTCTTTGAGCACACAACGTGTTTTCTCATGCATTGGTTACTTGTATAATCTTTATTTGATTAAAATATGACCATAAAATATACATATAAGCCCTTCTGGCATCTAGATTCAATTTTCCGTGACAGCTGAATTTTGTTCTTCCTTGCCAGACCTATCTTCTTCCTAGCACCTGATGTTCTCTCATACTTGGGGGCATATTCCACAGCCCCTCCACAGACAACAAGCATTTGCAATGCAATAGGTCTCGCATTTACAATGCCTTTTATTTTTGTTTTCGTATTTAAAACATAAATAAAAGGCATTGTCATTTACAATGCCAATAGCTTAAACTCGCGTAAATGCGAGACTGATTGCATTGCAAATGCTTGTTTCCTCTTTCTATGCGTGCTGCAGAATGCAGCACCCATAAAAAAGGGGAAAATGCCATCAATGATTGTTTTTGTGCAGGAAGGCAAAAAAACAATTATCCCCGCAACGCAGGTACCCTTGCAACATGGCACAAGGGTGCCTGTGCTGGTGCAAGGCAGCCAATTGTGCACCAGTGCAGGGGAAAGCGACAGATGTGTCATATTGTTGTTAATATGACGCATCCCTATGCTTTTAAAATGGCGCACCTCAGCACAGGAACATGGCTTATTTTGTAAATCAGACTTCAGACTTGTACAATACTTCATCGATAGCCTGTGGCACAAACTGATGGCCCCACCCTGCTCAATTTCAGGGGGGCATCAGAGTCTCCCATATCTCAAGTCTATTAATTGAGTTTTGCCTTAATGGGGTCACCTGAAGGGCCGAGGGGTGAGAAATCCCCACTGCGCAGTACGGGCGGCAGTGGCTTGTCTTACACAAGCCTCAACTGTACAAAGGCAGGTTATAAACACGGGTATGTTAGCGATCGGTCTGTGATGCCAACCAGGAAATAAACTAGTGTTGTAAATGGCAGTGCATAGCAGAAAAGATCACTATGGGTGGTCTAATACCTGAAGGAGGAGTTTGATGAATAAGCGCCGGTGTTTATAATTAATTGCCATGTTGAGTGAGGAGCCACTGCCCCATACTAAGCAGTGGCAATTACAAAATACTAACATCATAACAAACAAAGCAGACATCAACAACAATGAGGCTGATAAATAATAAGTATATTATAAATCAGTTTTAAAAAAGAAACAGGAGGACAACAGAAAACTGCAGGCCTCGATGGGAGGGTTATAGTCAACACCTCCCTCGCTTGGCCTGGCTGCATATCTGTCAAAGGGATATTATTTTAGGCTTTGAAAAAGGATTTTTCGTATGCTGCTTTCGTTAAAACTATTGCACAGGGATTGGGCAGTAGGAAGCCCTACTATGGTCCCTGGGGTTGATTTGGTTGGAGAGCAAAAAGCTGCAGAAGAGACTTGAGCCCCTGGATGTCCCCAAAGGAGCAGCATTAGATGGAGCCACACAGACCAAAGATTTGGCATTTCGTATGGTCTGTGTGTCAAGGTGGCTTCCCCTCAAGACATTGGAAACCCAAAGACGTAGTAGCAGTAGAGCACAATAGAAGGTTTGGAGAGAGGGGGTGAGGAGAGAGCTTGCTGTAGGAAGAGCAATCTCTACAAAGTCCTAAAGGGAAACTACTGGAAGCGTTAGAGCGAGAAAAGTGGGAGATGCAGGACACGGCCACAACCAGAGAGCAGACATGGCTCACAGTCCTAGATTTCATTCAATTACACCCCTCAGAACTAACCCTGGGCGTAGTTCGCGTAGTAGCACTACGCGTCGCTACACGAAGTGCACTTCGCACTACGCGTGATACGCGTAGCACTACGCGAACTGCATAGTGCAGTGTTTGCGATGATTGCACAGTGCCGGATGCTTGTCCGCACTGTGCAAGATGCCGTTTGCAATGATTGCACTGTGCAATCATTGCAAATGGCATCTTGCACAGTGCGAGCTGTCGTTTTCTGCCACTCTAGTAGATTTTTACTCATGCGGCAGCTTTCTCAACACGGACTGGTAGTTTCTCATCGCGAGCGGTCGCGAGGTGACGCGATGAGAAACCTGACTTCCCCGCATTGAGAATCTCGCCGGGAGGTTTATATTCCACGCTCGCGATCGGCAACTTGATGTTGCTGATCATGAACGAGGAAAAAGTCTCGTCGGGATGTCATTTTGCTCGCTCGCGGTCGCCAACTTGACGTTGAGGACCGCGAGCAGGCAAAAAATGCCAACTACGCTATGCTACGCGATTTTGCACTGTGCTACGTGCAATTCGCGTAGCGCGAAGTAGCACAAACTACACAAACTTCGCGAGCGTAGCGTAGTTGTCTGCCCAGGGTTACTCAGAACAACACAGCAACTTGATGATATTGAAAGAGACATGGATTTACGAGGCAAACTATACTTTTAGGGCCAAAAAGCCGACAGTGGCTGAACAGCACTCCTTTCAGAAGTGCACAGTATCGGGCACTTTATATAAAGCATGCGTCAGGTGACACTAAACAGAACGAGAGAGGATATTACACATAAGTTTGTCCAAAGTGCATATCAACAGTACAGTAAGCAACTGCAGCAAAAACAAGATAGCAAACTCCAAAGTTCAAACTGACAAATACTACTGAACATACTTTAATGGGTAGCGGGGAGGTGCATCCATCACGCCACATCCCTCCCCAACACGTACCTGGGCTAATGCGATATATAGTAATAACATTAAATGGCAAGGTTAATCGACACGGCAGCCTCCAAAACTCAGAGGCATTTAAGACCAATCTAAGATCATGACAAGATGTTCGCCCTAAAAAGTAAAGGTTTATGGCCTGCAAGAAATCCAGCACGGGGCACTGTGGGCATAAAAAGGACATATCCATACAGGAACCAATGTAACAATTCTAAGCCCCAGAAAGTAAGGCCATCACACATGAAATTCAACTGCAAGAGATTTTATTTGGCAGGAATTGTGGGACAAAAGTGGTCTACCAGCGGCCATGACGAGGATCTGTTTCGAAACCATTAATTCAGGAACTGCAATCATCTGATGAAATAGGTTAGCTTCAGATTATTATATGGACTTCAATTCTCTTTGCATCTCCCCTACATTCAGTGGAAACTGAACCCAAATGCAAGATCTCTCTGAACCGTGACAGACATTAACGGTTGTGACAGATCAACAAGCCATAATCATACAAAAGTGTCCAAGCCAGGATTACTTCCACTTCATTGAAATTCAGAACAACACAAGGAACACATCATTCCTGGGCCTCGTGTCCCTCCTGGTCTCAAGTGATGATAACCAGTGGGTTCCACCTCTTAAAAGGGTAACATTGATTGAATGACTTGTGGGAGTGAATGTCAATATTCACTCATAGTCAAATTGAATGTGCTTTGAAGAACTGCATTTACAAAACAAGTCTGAACCAGTGAAAAAAAAAATGTGTATCCAGGGAGGGGAGGCTGGAAGCTGTAGAATTAAAAATGCTGAAAATAAGTTATTATAGCTTTGTACACACCCAAACCGCTGTAAAAAATATTCGAAAATAAAAACAAGGAAACGAAGAAAAGCACTTAAAAGGAAAAATCAAAGCCCAAAGTAGAATCTATTTTAGAAATGTGCTATTAATTCAATTTTCCAACCACAACTACTTATTATGTGCATCCTGAATAGGTGCTTCAAGCCACTGTGTACCCATCAGCAACCAATGAAGCGCCAGGGGCCACTTAGAAGGACTTAAGTTGAAATTTTTATACCATTCGTTTCCAGCCAACACCCTCTCTACCCAACTCCAAAAAAGGCATCGATTAAAACCCTGCACTTTGTCCTTTAGAGGAGATTACAAATTAACTCACCATACCAGTAACGAACCACTGGAAATGGGCTCTTTCAGGTATTTTGCAAGTATAAATTATTGAAATTGTAAAAATTGAATTGATTTTTTATATTATTGTTCTGCTAAAAATAAATCCCAAAGAAAATACTCCTTTTCTGTGACTTAATGAGGCTTTAATTATTATTTGGATGCATCACCAATTAAGAATCCCATAGGGGGAGGTTTTGTTGTTAGTAGTATTGATTTTCCCCTGCCCTCCTTTCCCCTATATTTCATTATTCAGGGGCCCTCTTAAGTTTAGCTGTACAATATTACTAGAAATCTAAAAGGCAACCAAGAGGAAGAGGGATCTGGCCACAACAATTTAAAAAAATGTTGAAGTCTAACGAACAAATTTATTGTATGTAGTGCAACTTCCTGCTAGTCCAACCTAATTTCATGCACTTTGCACACATACAGCTCCTTTTAAGTCACGCCATGCAAGGCAGTTTTGTTGCAGCAAAACCAAAAGATTCGGCAAACACTGATTGTGAACGTAGGCATGGTTTATCCCAGTTGCATTGCACTCTTGAGGTTGTAGCTGGTAAGACTCCAGTCAGAATCTACTCTCCCAAGACTACAGAAGTGAATGACATCCAGCCCTTTTATTTGGAAAACCGGCCCTGGGATTGAAACAACTATTTCACGGATGAAGAGAGCATCTAAACTGGGCCTTCAAGTGCTGAGCGCACACCCATAGAACAACAACATCACTCCAACACAAACTCATGATGTAAAAGCGTGCCTCAAAGCCTAGATCGAGTACCACTATGTTGAGGCGGGGCTGCAAGTACAGTGCTTTAAATGAACCGGGACTGTCGGGTACGGAGTACCTGCACTACTTTATTTTGAAAGGTAGAGCACCTCTACTTCTCAGCAAAGGCGCAATGCTTTAAAGTGGAGAGTAGCGGCACTTCTCAGAAGCAAGAAGGTACTCTGGTACAAGGTACATGCTCTTCTATTTTTCCATTCCAAGCACTGTGCATGTGAGCGATGGGACGTCAGAGCTACATTAAACAAAGAAAACAAAAGTGCAATGCAATACAAGCCCAAAAAACAAATAACTTGATAATTCGTGCGTAGGAAGGTCTCACAGCCTAGGCCCATGTTTCTAGTCTCAACGAAAATTATTATAGTCATACCAGTGTAAGAAATTTCCTGGGGGTGGGGGGTAGTTTCGCCTTAATGCATAACACAGACCCCCCTGCTTAAAGTGTTAGAAACAAACCCAACTAGTGAATAAAATGTTTAACCTTTCCAATTTAACTGATCAGAGGAGAGCGTGCGCCATACGCGGAGAGTGCGGCGCGGTGCCCAAGAGCACTTTCGAAAACATCTTGGTTCACTAGTATTAAAAAAACAAGAGTAGCCCTGATTTGAAAAATGTTAGAAGAATTTAATGAAATTGTCCCCGCGTCAGATTAGGTGTGCTTTCTAATTAAATTGTGCTGGAGGAAATCAGAGCGGGGAATGAGCCTAGTGTATTAGGACATGGAAAGGATGAACGGTCTGGCACACTTAGCATAAAAACAATTAACTGAAATTCATAAATTAGCCTAATTCATTGGTATTTATTCTGGGCACATTTCATTCCATCATTGTCATCTTATTTACGATCTTCTAGACAGCACCCAGCTGCATTCAATTCAGTCTTGGCCACTTCCTAAAAGGGGCCAGTACAGCCTGAACTGCCAGGTTATAAGCGGCCTGAATGGTAGAAAGTTATCCCAGATGTGTTTCTGCTTCATTGGCGAGGTACAGTTGTGGTTCCCATGCCGCAGCCATCTCGGGCACACATCGGGTCACGCCCAACGCATTTGGTGCGACTGAGGCAGAAAGAGCATTATGGATGGAATGACTGAATCAATCTGAACCTCTGGTAATTAACTTTGGGCATACTCCACTTTTCTTGCCCACGGTCATGAGAGGCACTAACCAACCACAACAAAACCAGCGTTAGCCACTACAGGATTGGGCATAGTTTCATGAACACAAGTAACATTAAAATTACCGAATAAAGTTTTAAAAAATCCACACTGTAATGACAGTACACAAGCTTGATAAACCAACCATACAAAAAGTTGGAAAACACATACACAAAATGGCATCCACTAAATATTTCAATGGGTAGTATCAACCAGCACACCTTAATTTTGATGTGTATGAGTCCCTATTATTCTGTGGTTGAAAAATGAATCAGTGCGTGCTGCTTCGTATGTGGAATCTGCCACTGTCCCCCTAGAACACATCACTGAAATGGATATGGGGAAAACTCTGTACTCTATCGAAGCGCAAGGCCAATGGCCAGTAAGGTTTCATCAACATTGTTAATCAAATAAACATCCGTGTAATGCAAAATATAAAACAAGAATCAAATAGGTAATTGAATTTCTCAATTGTATTCTCAATGAATCTTAGTAAGAATTACACAAAGTAATACAATACATGATTGACGAATCAAATTGTACAATATATCATTGTCTTATTGGAAACATATTTGTAGCTTCCCCAATGCATTTCGGGTAGCACCCTTCTTCAGGGGCATGACATGTGTAAATAAGTCTTCAATAGCCTCCTCCGTAATATAGTGGCAATGAAAAGCGACCACACCTTGAAACTGCTGAGTCTCCCCAACATCTAGAGAATCCCTCTGTTTTCCGAAATTAGGATGATCAAAATCTGATTGCAACACTTCTTCTGTCGTCTACGTGATCCAGACGTCCACTACAGATTTGTCAAGCTCATATAAAGTCATAACTTTAAGAAAAAAAGTCTGCCCTGTTCTTCATGAGATGTATCACGCCGGAACCATCCTTTGGCTTTATAGGCCTGGCTTGACAGCGCAGCAATTAAAAAAAATTATTGTTAAGATTTTTTTTATTTATTTACATAGAGAAGTATTCAGATCCACCCACAGGTAGATGACTCTTACAACAAATAGCCAATAGCGCAAGGTACCATCTCATCTTCCAGGAAGTGCTTCCATTGGAAAGAATGCCATATCATCAGGCAGGCAATCTGTCACTTCTAATTCTTCATATTTTTTATGGACTATAAACAGAAAAAACTTTTTTTTTTTTTTTACTTTTCCGCGATCTTTGGCAAAGCCAATAGGGCAGTCTTTTATTGTGCTAAAACCCATTTGTGCTTGCAGTGACCATAAACGGAATCACTGAATGCCTGTTTTTACACGTGCTGGATAATGAAAACCAGATCTGTTGGTTCTTTATAAAGACTCCACTTTATACTCAAACTGACAGTTGCCAAAGCAGGGCTAGTCCTGGGCAGGATGTCACAAGTGTGACCCAATTCCCGACTGTGAATGCACAGAGCTTTACCAGACTTAACTGCCACAACAAATAGCAACGGATATTAGACAAAATCATAATCCAGGTGTTTCCCCTTCTAGTGTAAACAGAATGAGCCAGAAGATTAGTTCATATTAAGATGTGCATGTCAGATAGAACTATTGATTACCAAGTCCAGAAGAATTAAAGATGGGGCTCACTTAATGGACTCCCAGGTTACTAGTACTCAGATTCAGGTTTAGCAGGCTGCTGCTCAGGTTATTTAAGTAGGACGGTTTCAGTGAAAGCCCTTTAGCTTTACTTAACAAGCATCGCGGCACTAACGCTTTACTTTTAATGTTAAAAGTAAAGCGCGGGTGTCGCGATGATAGCAAAAGTAAAGAAATAGATGTTTTTTTCTATTTCCTTACTTTTGGTATAATCGCGGCACCAGCGCTTTACTTACAACATCAAAAGTAAAGCGCGGGTGCCGCGATTATACCAAAACAAAAGAAGCAGCATTGAAAGCGATCGTGTTGCGATCGCTATTGTCAAAAAACAACTAGTGGTGCGCGCGCACCACAGAGGAGGGGGGGAGGGAGCGCGGCAGCAAGGCGAACTCATGCTGCTGGGCGTGCTAGCCACCGTCGGGAATGGGCGTAGTAAAGGCGGGACATGCGCCCGCCTTTGCCCAATTGCGTGCATTACTTATATTAAAAAAACGCTAAACCCAATGGCAGCCAGTGAAAACCTGCTCACATGCACGAGAGTGTGAGCAGCTTTCACAACCCCAGACAAAAGGGATCTCGCTGTGTGAGCAGTGCTACGCACTGCAACGCAGGCGTGAGCCCTAAAAAGCAGAAACACCCTCCCAGCTGTTCTCACCAGATCCCACAGCCTCCTGGCTACCTAAAGGACTCAGGGAGTCAAGGGCCAGCTCAGAGAGGTCCCAGGGGAGCCATCCAGCATTCCCTACCAGGTCTATTCCCCCAGCTGCTCCTCAGGGGGCATATGAGGGCAAGCACCACTGGCCCACAATAGACCCATCCTAGTTCTGGGAGCCTGCTGAAGCCAAAGTCTTGTAGAAGTCCCAGGGGGACTAAAACACTTCGGCTATCAGTTGCATGCTGTGTTTTTATGGACAAGATCTGGTTAAAGAATAAAGAATCTATTCTCCAAAGAACGACTCGCACAGAATGTTACTTTTTTCTGTCCATTTGCAGACTATGGACTATAACCCATGCTATTTGACTATCTTATTGCAGAATTGAGTGCTGAACCACGTTGTGTGACCTCTGCATTAAGGCCTTTGCTATGGTGGATGTTGGTGTGGTATAAAAGGAAGCCTATGCCTTAATAGAGTGATCATTAGAAATTGTCTTTCTCTGGACAATGTAAGAGCGATTGTGTTGTAATCTCAGTTCTGTATTAAATGGTATGCTCCGCACACCCCTCTGTTTCCCACCCTGTTTGGTATGTCCCTTGAGAGGTGACAGTAGAATGTTGAGGAGAGCTCTTCAGTTCAGGAGAGTGGATGACAGGAAAAAAATGCTTTACTTACCTCGTCTTCTTGACTTCATGGTTTTCTTCAAACTACAACACTGGCGACGTCTCTGCGCAGGGGGCAGCCTGTCATCTCCCCTTTCGTTACATTCTCTCCAGATTTGCTGAAAAGGACGACAGGAAAATGTTTGGGGCAGTTTGACTCCACGACGAACCTACGCGAGGAATCGCAGCAACTGGGTCCTTGACAACCTCCTCATGGTGCTCTCCGCTTATCCTGGGGTGTAAACCCGCCGTGGAACCTCAGTCTCCTCAGCTGAGGAAGACTCTCCTTCGTTCATCCAGTCAGCGGCGCGGAACTCTACATGTTCTTGTTTCCCCAGGCGCGTTGACACTAGAGGAGTGTACGTACCTTGGGTTCCCCTCAGTCAGCTGTCTCCGCAGCAGGAAAGTTCACGTCCTCGCCTCATCGAATACAGCGGCCGTGAGGGTGACACGCCTCCTGTCAGTTGCCGGCGTCTCAGTCAGCCGGCAGGCTCTGTTTTCGCAGCGGGAAAGTTCACGCCCTCGCCTCATTGAGTTCAGCGGCTGTGAGGGGGACACGCATCCTGTCAGTTACCGGCGTTTCAGCTGTGCCTGCCGGGACCACGGTGAAGCTGGCAGTCGACGCCTCAGGGCAAATCACCGGTGTTCCAGTCAACATCAGCCGGGTCCTGCCTCCGTGAATCGGAAAGCCACCGATCTTCGGGTTCTGCGCAGCGATCTGCCAGCCAGGGAGAAAATTCGTCTTTTAAAGTAAGACCTTTCCATTTCTCTTTGTTTGCTTCCACTGTGATGGGCACACATTCCACGTGCCTTCTTGGAGTTCTACGATGCGCACCCAAAGAGGGAGGTAGAACCCCTGCTTCTTGTACTACAGTGCGTTTCTGTTCTGTGCTGTGATGCGCACACACACTGTAAGCTACGCTATTTAAGGTCTCCTCAGCAGGGGTTTCCCCAGAGTCCCACAACCTATATTGCGTTACTAGGGGATTAGTGTGACTTGGAGTATCCCCTATACAAGGCTCTGTTAGTGTGGATTTAACCAGCGGGTGATTGACCGCACCGTGTTTTCACACACCTGCCAGGCAGGTTACGTCAACCAAGTACCCTCCTTTTCACACATTATGGGTACGCCTGGCATGAGCCAACCGCCCTCATTTTTAAATGATTGTGGTGATCCAGAAATACACTGGAAGGACTGGACTAAGCTGTTTGAATCCTATTTGATTGCGATGGGTGGAGAAAGGTTTTCTCCGTTGCGTAAACAACACATACTATTGCATAATTTGGGGGTGCATGGTCGTAAAGTTTACGAAACTTTACCTGAGCCTGAACTGGAGGAAGAGGATGATGCTGATGCGTACGACCTGACACTGATGAAATTAGAAATTCATTTTGGAGACAAAGTCAACGTAGTGCTTGAACGCCACAAATTCTTTAGCAGAGTACAAGGAAAGAGCGAATCCATCAATAATTACATAGCGGCTCTTAGAGGGTTGACGCAATTGTGCGACTTTGGGGAGCTTAATGATTCTTTAATAAGAGACCAACTAGTAAGATGTACTAACAGTGGGAAAGTCCAGGAAAAATTACATGCAAAAAATCCGTCCTTAAAGGAGGCCGTTGCCATTGCCCAATCTATTGAGCACACGGCCAAGTGTGTTAGAGAGATGAAAGCAAAGGAAGAAGTGGTCGCCCCCATTCAATGTGAAGAAGTTGATGGAGAAGTGCTTAAGGTGCATAATAGGGAAAGTGCGAAAAATCTATCCGTCCACAAGGAAGGTAAAAATTTGAAATGCTACAGGTGTGGAAGCAGCAACCACTTAGCGAATAGCCCATTTTGCCCAGCACGCAGTATTATGTGTAAAAAATGCAACAGAAGAGGGCATTTGGCCAGAGTATGCAGGGAAGGGACTAGTAACACTTCCAGGGTCAGCAATCCCAGTGGAGAAACTCAGGCAAGATTCGTTTTCCAAGTCAAGGACAGTGATGAAACGTCCAAGCCCAACTATCCCAAATGTGTAATACATATAGACAACAAAGCCATTGAAGTGTTTGCTGATTCGTGTTCCCCGTATACTCTCATAAATGAAAAGGACTTCGAGGAAATCCTAGGTTGCAGCAAAAACATGCTACATCCCCCTGACATTTCTCCTGAGGGGTACACTAGAGACCCCATTCCCCTAGTGGGGATGTTGAATAGCCACATAGAATTTAAAGGCAGATCTATGATGGGAAAAGTGTATGTGGTTGAAAGAGGGGCGAACCTTTTGGGATGGCAGCACCAAAAAGTACTAGGTATCATCCTTGATCCAAATAACAAGGAACAAGTCATTTTGGTAGACACCCTTGACAACAATGAATGCTATCGTCTACAAAAGGCCTTTCCTGACCTGTTTACAGAAAAACTAGGTAAACTGAAAGAGTTCCAGCACAAAATCAGAGTTAAGAAAGGCGCAAAACCAGTAGTTCATAGGGCGCGCCCTGTGCCGTTGCGCTTGAGAGAAGTTCTAAAAAACGAATTGGACAAACTATGCGACATGGGGGTTATACAACCCATTGATGCATCTGAATGGTTGGCCCCCCTGGTCTTAGCGTCCAAGGCCAACGACAAGGGTATCCGCGTGTGTGTTGACTTACGCAGCCTAAACGACAACATCTGGGTGGAGAGGTTTCCTCTGCCCAACATAAATGAAATGTTGAGCACAATGGGTAAAGGGTGTTTTTTCTCAGTCATCGATTTGTCCATGGCCTACCACCAAGTCGAGTTACACCCCGATTCTAGACCGCTAACGGCGTTTTCCTCGCCGTTTGGTGCTTACATGTTTGTAAGGATGCCGTTTGGTTTAGCCTCGGCGGCATCTATCTTCCAGAAAGTGATGCAACAAGTGTTGGATGGTGTCAAAAACACGTTATGTTTCCAAGATGACATTTTAATGTATGGGGCTACGGAAGAAGAACATGATGCCATTTTCAACACGGTGTGTCAAAGATTGACCAGGGCAGGTTTAACCGTGAAACTGGAAAAGTGTAAAATTAAAGTAGACTCTGTTGACTATTTGGGTCATACCATTTCCAAAGATGGGTTCAAACCTAAGTATAGTTTGGTCCATGCAGTTATAGACGCCCATGATCCTACCAACAAGGAAGAACTTAAATCATTTCTAGGTCTTGCTGAATACATGTCTAAATATGTAAGGAACTTTGCTGACATGTGTGATGAGTTGCGTGACATGCTAAAAAAAGACAAGGAATTTCTGTGGGAGGAAAAACACAGCATGGCGGTTAAGGCAATAAAGAAGAGCATTCTTGAGTCACCTGCGTTGGGCACATTCGACCCATGCAAGAAAACGGTCCTGACCACAGATGCTTCCAACAAAGGGTTGGGAGCAATGCTATCTCAACATGAACAAGGGAAGGTCACCATTATTGCATTTGCATCACGGACGCTCAACTCGGCGGAGAAGAACTATTCCGTGATTGAGAGGGAGGCTTTGGCGTGTTTCTGGGCAGTGAACCATTTTAAATTTTTCCTGTGGGGGATACAATTTGTTATACACACTGACCACAAGCCTTTGACCTTCATGTTTTCACCAAAAAATATACACAACAATTCCCCACGCATTGCTAAATGGGTCCTGGGGTTACAAAACTATTGCTTCAAGGTAGAGTATTTACCAGGTCCTAAGAATATAATTGCAGACTACTTGTCAAGGTCACCCCTGCAGGAGTATGCAAAAGAAGAACAGTTAGACGCTCCTATTTTTTCAATGCATCTTTCTTCCTTGTCGAAGGAAGAGTGGGAGAAAAGCATGGCGGGGGACAAGGAAATGAGCATCCTCAGAGAGCTAATTCTCAATGGTTGGCCTGAACACCGTTCTCAAGTCCCAGATGAAGTAAAGGATTTCTGGGAAGTGAGATATGAATTATCAGTTATGTCGGATATAATACATAGGGGGAAAAGAGTTGTTCCTCCTTACAGCATGAGAAACAAAATAATTGACCTGGCCCATGAGGGCCATTTGGGGAGGAGCCTGACCAAATGCAAAGTCAGGAATGATTTCTGGTTTCCAAAGATGGACTCCATGATTGAGATTAAAGTAAAGGAATGCAACAGCTGTGCTAGTAGTGATAAGAGCAAGGTTACACGTAAGACACCTTTATCCCCTGTAGTAGTGCCAGAAGTTCCTTGGACCAAATTGGCAGTCGACATAATTGGTCCCATGGAAGTTCTTGGCACCCAGAAGAGGTTTATGTTTGTTTTGGTGGACTACACGTCACATTGGGTAAACGTAAAGTTCACACCGCAGACTACCACGAGTAACCTCATCACATTCTTGAAAAATGTATTTGTATATGAAGGCATTCCGGCAACTTTGGTTACAGACAATGGAGTGCAGTTTACCTCAGAGGCCATGACCACTTTTCTCGAAGAGTTGAACATAAAACACGAGAGAACTGCATTTTATTGTCCGAGAGCCAATGGGTTGGTGGAGAGAACTAACAGGTTCATAAAAGAGCACATTCAGTTGGCCATTGCTAGTGGGTTCAACGTGGAAGATTCCCTGAGAGAGTGCATTTGGGCATACCACACTACCCCCAATCTGGTCACGGGAGTGTCTCCGTTCGTTAACTTAAGGGGAAGGGAACCGTGTACCAAACTGGTCCCGCACTGGCTGGGAGGTGGAAAAATGGTGAACCCAGACCTGGGGGTCAGTAAGCAGCTGAGATCCCAACATCAAAGTAAATACAAGGGTTGGTATGATCATAGTCAGGGAGTCAAAACACAAGAGTACACGAGGGGTACCACTGTAGTTGTAAAGAAGCCCACACATGTACAACCAGGGTTGAGCAAGTATCAGACACAACAAAAAGTGGATAAAGATGGCAAGAATGTGGTACGCCTAGAGAATGGTCAGACGTGGAGCAAGGACAGAATCGCTGTGGCATCGCAACTGTAGTTGGTGTATCAGGGATGCCAAAATTGCATATGTCATGTTATGTTTTCACTTATTACATATATATAGGGAGATGTGTTGTAATCTCAGTTCTGTATTAAATGGTATGCTCCGCACACCCCTCTGTTTCCCACCCTGTTTGGTATGTCCCTTGAGAGGTGACAGTAGAATGTTGAGGAGAGCTCTTCAGTTCAGGAGAGTGGATGACAGGAAAAAAATGCTTTACTTACCTCGTCTTCTTGACTTCATGGTTTTCTTCAAACTACAACAGATTGCTTGGCTTATTTACATAAAATTGAAATTTGTAGGTCACCTGGATTTATATCTTACCCCTGGAAAGATCACCAAAGCAGATTACAGGTGAGCTAAACACACCTTTAGCACACGTACCACAGCCATCAGGGAAAATATTGAGTTATAGAAATCTGCCACCCTTTCATTTTGATTAATAAAAACAGTACCCTCAACAGAACCATTTTTGACATGGGTGACTAATGTTTATGTTATTGACAAGGGTTAGGGTATATGTTTTTGTTCAACTGATTAGCTTTCCCAAGGGCTATTTGCTCAGGGCACTTTCGGCCTCTGCGTGTTTGATAGCTCATCGGCCCAAACTATTGCTCCCTTTGCATTATTTTGCCCACACTTTACCTGGCCCAGAAAACGATTCTTGACACCCCTTCTTAAAGACCTAAAATTCAAACAGGTGAGGCCTGCTATTCTACATCTTTGAATGCTTACGGATGTTCACACCTGTGAGTAGCCAATACTTTGAGCTGTGCAATTAAGCCTCAGATGCATGGATTTAAACTTATTGTGGGATTGGTTTGATGGTTGGAAAATAGAGATGTTATATGTTTATTCAGTTAGAGCTGGTGGATCTAGGAGAGGCCCTTTTGTGCTATTTGAAACACTCGAGGCCTCCTCTCATGTATCACATAGAATTGTGATGAATGTTATAATGGTCCAAATGTGGGTCAGATTATATATTATGTGGTCATTGAAGTTTTACTGGAATCTGTTTTTATAATATGTTCTTATTTTTTTCTGGTTTATATGTATATTTTATGGTTATATTTTAATCAAATAAAGATTATACAACAAGTAACCAATGCTTTGCATGAGAAAACACATTGTGTGCTCAAAGAAAAAACCCATAAATTATACTCTCCATGAGAAGTTCTGTAAATAAAGTGCTATTTGTGCAAAGTAAGTCGGATTTAGGGTGGGCTTTCAGTCAAAAGAGCTTTAAGCAATAATAACACAGATGTGCAAATATATAAGTAAACGCATACAAATGAAATGCTTCTAGGAAAATATCTCAAAATAAAAATAAATTATGCAGACCACCTGAAATCCGAGCAAGACAAGTAAGAGAGCTCGTGAGAAAAACTCAAGTCCTTTGAAAATGCTGTAAATATTACATGTTAAAGAGATAAATATTGTGATATTTTAAAATATGTAATATTCTGTCAGAAACAATTTAATGAAACATGATGTTACATCATATTAAACAAGTGTCTCTTGCTTTCTGTCTGGACACATGAATTCATTCCCCTGTAGATCTTCATAGCATTCTTCCTGCACTGGTATTTTTACACATATCATGGTGAAGGAAGCTTTACAATAGATAATGAAACATTCTGTCAACAGACCACAATATTTTACCTTGGAAAGTTACATCTTGTTAGCTAACAAAAAGATACATGGGTGTTTTAAAGAGAGAAACTTGGGTGCATTTTTTGAGCACGTTATTTCAAGGCCTACAGTTATCACAACAAAAACAACATTTTTCATAGTTAAACTTTCTGATCTATTGTACTCTTCAGCTGTTCTTTTCTCCAGCTCAGTTTCTTCCTATTTAACTCTTCTTGTCTTTTTTTTTCTTCCTGTTGCACTTCATATTCAGACAGAGGATAGAAGCAAC
This sequence comes from Triturus cristatus, assembly GCF_964204655.1. Taxonomy (NCBI): domain Eukaryota; kingdom Metazoa; phylum Chordata; class Amphibia; order Caudata; family Salamandridae; genus Triturus; species Triturus cristatus. The sequence continues at coordinate 362,154,409 of NC_140593.1, read as the reverse complement.
TCCACAATTTTTAAACGTTTGATAAATACCTAATGCAAGTAATTATACCATACGGATTGATATAGCAATTACTTTGAATACCTATTTATCCCTTACTAATCATGAACCATTCTGATCCCAGATTCCAGGTTCTGCTGATAGGAGTGCTCCTTGTGCAATCTTCGTCGAATTCTCGATATATCTATTTATTTTCATGGAATTATCTGGCACATATGTGCCACGCTGAGTTTTTCTTACCTTAGAAACAGCCCCATCCTTTACTAAAAACATATCTAAAGCCATTCAGGTTGTAATTAACATACTAATAGCAGGTATCTCTTCATTAATACTAACTAATGCACATGCTGTTTTATTCTCTAAACGATTTATTAAAGTATACAGCTTTCTAATCTCCATGTCTTTTAAAGCAATTCTTATAGGAGGAATCATTACAGAGAAAAATTTACTATTTTCCAAAACACACAAAGAGAAAGTAGGAGGGTGTTCCACCGTAGGTCCCTCCAGGAAACTGAAATCCACCACATAGATTAGTACGGGACTTATGCTGAGTTTACAAAGAAACGCAAACAAATGATGGACAGAATGCTGAATAAATCATACATTCACCCCCAGTCAAGAGATGGGTTAAATCCATTGTTCTTTTGCTCACCATGCCACCCCAGCTTAAACCCAGCCATATGCAAATCAGTCTTGACCCTGTGCCTCATGGGAACAGTCCACACTGAACTGCCGAACCAGGTCCTCCCTGTACCGGAAACAAGCCTCCTGGGACTGGTTTCTGGGTATTACCCTTCATCAGCCAGGCTAGCTTGAATCCAGTGGCACAGTGAGCAAGGGACCCACGTCTGGGCATACCTATCCCACTTAGGGTGAAAAGTACTATATCCAGTCCAGGGAGGACCTGGCCTAGCAGTTCGGGCTGGACTGTTCACCTTCGGCACAGGGTCAATACTGATTTGCATATGGATGGGTCCAAACTGGAATGCCATGGTGAGCAAAAAAAGATGGATTTAGGCCCAGAGCGCTGTACTGGAGTGAATGTATGACATTGTTCTGCATTCTGTCCATCAATTGTTCTTTTTTTGTGTTTACAAAGAAAGTCATCCTCTATGGAAGAGAAAACCTTGCATACATAATAGTGTCATGTTTTATCATCAGTATCCTCTCTCCACCACGGTAGGTATATACCACAAGGGTGGACTCAACCTCCTCGAAGTCCTAAATGGAAGGAGGGAATTCTTGCATAAGACTAACTGGATAAAGACGGGATCTAGATTTTATTAAAGATAACTTGGTGTTGCCAGGTTATTATCTTTATTCAGAGGTTCACCAGGTATCTCTAAAAACAATCTTGAACATGTATAGTGACGACAATGGCTCAAACAGTTCCTCATCTGCCAACATGTTTCTGCTCAATGATAAAAGCCAAAAAGGTCTAGGGCATTCTTCAGGGCTAAAGGATACCTTCTAAAATATATGTGACTTCTAACAGTCTCTGGAATGAAAATTAGTTTGAATGTTTAAACTACCTTTAAACCCAGGTGATTCCTACATTTTCAGGTTCTACTGTTCAATAGACACCTAAATCCGATCAGTGGATGAAAATCAGCAATTTTCTTTTTGCAAACAGAACACATCAGTGAATAAAGGACATTTGCTATCACATGCGTATTTAAACTATGAAATTGTGGGCAATTTCACAACACACCACAACAAAAAATAACATGTGAATGAGACATAGCATGGCAATCATCATGAGTACACATGCAACAATTTAGGTGTATTTATTTATTTTTATTGTTATAACCTCAAAACAATATTTACGCAAAATGTTACTATTCCTCACCCTAAACTTTAGGGGATACCAGCTTTTCAGTCTCAAAGGGGGTGGTGTCCTTTGTTAGACATCAGGCCTCCTGTATAGTCCCTTGAAGTCATGGGGAGAGCTGAGTGCTGGCCTTGTAGTGGAACACACTTTGTAGCAGGTCCCTTGCTGCTCTCAGGGAGCTGGAGTTTGTACACACTCCCTTCCTTTAAATATCCTGATTCGCCGAGAAGCCGGTGCTTGGCTTTCGGTTTCCTGCAACCTGACTCCACGCCCCTTCCTCCTGTTTCCTGAACATTGCTCCCTCTCCCTGTAGCTGTGCCCGAAATTGCTGGCAACCGCTTCCCAAATAATAGTGTGTTGCCTTCCCTTCTCGTTGCCCGCGTCTTGTGGCTGACCGCATTTTATTCGTCTCGAGCCACAGTGGAAGTGCCCCACGCTGCGGCCGAGTGTTGAGTTTCCGCGGGTATTCATTTACCTCCTGAGCCCGCTGCCGCGCCCTGTGTCCTGATGAAAACGCGGCCGCGTTGAATTCTACATTGTATCCAGTTTCCCGGCGGTACTAGTTGTACAGTATTTTCTTACACGCGGCCGCGCCCTGTGTTCTGCTGAAAACGCGGCCGCGTCAATCCTTCATTGTTGCAATATCGGATACATTGTATACAGCTTCCCGGCAGTGCTAGTAGTACGGTCATTTCTTACACGCGCGGTGCGTGTTTTTCACTCCTTATTTTGTGGCTGACATACTGTGTAGATTGTGGCTCTCACGGCAAGATTGTTTGTTACTTTAGTAAGCGTAAAGCCTGTAAAGGGGATTGCAGTTACCTTGCTTTGTAGAGCGCTGGCCGGCCCTTTTTCTTTCCCCCTCGTGTTTAGGGTAAAGCGCTTTATGTAAAGCTCTGTGTAGATTTATTAACAGAGCATTACAATACTCATTTGATCACTGCCCCAGGCTGCTATCCCGTGTCTGCCCGCCCTGGTTTTAAAACACTTGATGTTATACCTGCACTGCTGAATCATTGAGACTTTCCTTTAACATCAGGAGATGTCCAGCTGGTAAGGGACAGTGTGTCTTCTATAACGTCAGCACTAAGTTTTTTCCTGATATCTATTGGTCTAAGGGAGGGGAGGAAGTTTCTAAATGTTCTCTTCCTTGTTTCCTCTGCAGGTTGTCCTCTTCTCTGGTCATTCCGAGGAAATCAGCTGGGGGATTTGAAGTATAGTTGTCCAGGCTTCTGATCCCCACATCTCCGAAAGTCAATCTGCGGGGTGAGAGTATCTTGAAATCTTCTCACCCATAGACAGGCTTTGGGAGTGTGAGGAAATCCTTGTCGCCCCTGTGGATTGAGCTTGGAGATCTATCACATGTTAGTGGCTTCGGCAACATCCTTTATAGGCACACACTGAAGTATAAGTTAAGAATTGTATTTGCATTGAAATACCAATATACTCATGTGTGTAAAGTTATCAGAAAGAGGGCAATAAGAATTCGCCCTAGAGATACTTTGGGGGGTATTCACAAGGAACTATCGCCGAGTTAACTGCACTGTATCGCAGCCAAAGTTGCGATAAACTTATCGCCCCAATCACAAGCTGGTGTTAAGATCCCACAGCACCAGTTTACCCGCGATAGCAGCTGCAAAAAACATTGCCACAGATGACCCTCGCAACTCTCGCTAATGAGATGCAGAGTAGGCGTTCCTGTGCCAAAAAGCCACGACAACACCACTCCAGCTAGAACTGCGATAAGAACACACAACAGGCGTTAAGGCGCGTTAGCAGCAGGAAAATAGCACCTGCTCTGACCTGGTGCAAAGTCGGATCACAGCCTGCACCACAAAAGGGAGCCCAGCCCAGAGCCACACCTGAAGAACAACAGATGCAACCGGGCAACTGAACATGCGGCCGGGAGGGCCAAAAGGGCAACAACACCCGCCGCTTCCACCACCCCCAGGATCCCCCCTCCCCGGCCCCCCCCGACCAAAGACATGGCTAATCAGCTACACCTAAATATGTACCGCTTGATGTCGCTCAATCACAACTGGTGACATGCATGTGTCATCACAAAAATGAGCATCACACATTGACTTTCGAAGCAACAAATGAAACTTTATTAAAATGAACTGTGAAATGAAATGAAGACACATGGCGGCTCCCTTCGGGACAATCCGTAGGTCACAGCCTGCAAGACAAAATCATGATGAGAATGTGTGTCCTGCGCACATCAAAGGAGAGGGAGAGAGCGAAGGAGAGAGGGAGGAAGAGAGGGAGAGAGAGAGATAAGATGAGAGCGGGAGAGAGAGCGAGAGATAAGAAGAGAGGGGGAGAGCGAGAGAGAGAGAAGAAGAGAGGGGGAGAGTGAGGGAGAGAGAAGAAGAGAGGGGAGAGAGAGAGAGAGAGAGAGAGAGAGAGAGAGAGAAGAAGAGAAAGGGAGATAAGAAGAGAGAGGGAGAGAGAGAGAGAGAAAAGAGAGGGGGAGACAGAGAGAGAGAGAGAGAGAGAATAAGAGAGAGTAAGAGATAAGAAGAGAGAGGGAATGAGAGAGAGAGAAGAAGAGAGTGGGAGAGAGACAGAGAAGAAGAGAGGAAGAGAGGGGGAGAGAGAGTGCTGCCCCTGCACACCCAGGACACACTGCTCACCTGCTGCCACCGTTGTGTCTCCAACCACTTGCCGGTATGTATAGCAGTACACCAGGTCACACATCTGAAACAGAGTCCAGAGACATGATTGGCACAGTACACACACTTGCACAAGACAACATCGCCTGCCCGCACATGTACACACAGGCAGAGTCACCCCTGCCCCTCCTGCCGCCCATCGGAGCATGCCCGCCCATGCACTTCCAGGCCTCACTGCTCACCTTCCTCCACCGGCGTGTAGACAGGAGGTCCCACTGCAAGCCACAAACCCAGGGCCCACGGACATGGCACCCTCCACTCCATGCAACCCCGCTCCGCAGGCCACCAGATCTCACGTATGTGTCTTGATTACTCCATGGCATAGGATATACCAGTGCACCCGGCATCATCGGAAGCTGCACACCCGCTCAGCCCAATGGGTGCCACTAACTCTGGGATCCCGGAAGCGACGCCACGTGGCAGTAAAAGACACACAATTGATGGACGGAATGCAGAACAAATCAAAATATTCACCACCAGTCAAGAGATCTGGGTGAAATCCATCATTCTTTTGCTCACCATGCCACCCCAGTTTAGACCTGGCCATATGCAAATCAGTCTTGACCCTGTGCCTCATGGGAACAGTCCAGCCCGAACTGCCAAGCCAGGTCCTCTCTGGACCAGAAACAAGCATCCTAGGACCGGTTTCGGGGTTTCAACCCTCTGCAGCCAGAATAGCTTAATTCCAGTGGCACAGTGAGCCCAGGACCCACGTCTGGGCATACCTGGCGCACTTAGGGCGAGAAAGCAAAAGACACACAATTGATGGACGGAATGCAGAACAAACCAAAACATTCACCCCCAGTCAAGAGATCTGGGTTAAATCCATCAGTCTTTTGCTCACCATGCCACCCCAGTTTAGACCTGGCCATATGCAAATCAGTCTTGACTCTGTGCCTCATGGGAACAGTCCAGCCCGATCTGCCAAGACCAGGGTCAAGACTGATTTGCATATGGCTGGGTTCAAACTGGAACGGCATGGTGAGCAAAAAAACAATGGATTTAGGCCCAGATCTCTGTACTGAGGTGAATGTATGACATTGTTCTACATTCTGTCCATCAACTGTTGTTTTTGCATTTGTCACCCCGAGTGGGAAGGGTATGCCCATACGTAGGTCCATTCCTCTCCATGCCACTGGAATCTAGCTATCCTCGCTGAAGAGGGGTGAAACCCCGAAACCGGTCCTAGGATGCTTGTTTCCAGTCCAGGGAGCATCTGGCTTGGCATTTCAGGCTGGACTGTTCCCATGAGGCACAGGGTCAAGACTGATTTGCATATGGCTGGGTTCAAACTGGAACGGCATGGTGAGCAAAAAAACGATGGATTTAGGCCCAGATCTCTGTACTGGGGTGAATGTATGGCATTGTTCTGCATTCTGTCCATCAACTGTTGTTTTTGCATTTGTCACGCCGAGTGGGAAGGGTATGTCCAGACGTGGGTTCCTTGCTCTCCATGCCACTCGAATCAAGCTATCCTGGCTGAAGAAGGGTGAAACCCCAAAACCGGTCCTAGGATGCTTGATCCAGTCCAGGGTGGACCTGGCTTGGCAGTTCAGGCTGGACTGTTCCCATGAGGCACAGGGTCAAGACTGATTTGCATATGGCTGGGTTCAAACTGAAACGGCATGGTGAGCAAAAAAACGATGGATTTAGGCTCAGATCTCTGTACTGGGGTGAATGTATCACATTGTTCTACATTCTGTCCATCAACTGTTGTTTTTGCATTTGTCACCCCAAGTGGGAAGGGTATGTCCAGACATGGGTCCCTTGCTCTCCATGCCACTGTAATCAAGCTATCCTGGCTGAAGAGGGGTGAAACCCCGAAACCGGTCCTAGGATGCTTGTTTCCAGTCCAGGGAGGACCTGGCTTGGCAGTTCGGGCTGGACTGTTCCCATGAGGGACAGGGTCAAGACTGATTTGCATATGGCTGGGTTCAAACTGGAACGGCATGGCGGGCAAAAAAACAATGGCTTTAGGCCCAGATCTCTGTACTGGGGTGAATGCATGACATTGTTCTGCATTCTGTCTATCAACCGTTGTTTTTGCATTTGTCACCCCGAGTGGGAAGGGTATGTCCAGACATGGGTCCCTTGCTCTCCATGCCACTGGACTCAAGCTATCCTGGCTGAAGAGGGGTGAACCCCCGAAACCGGTCCTAGGAAGCTTGTTTCCAGTCCAGGGATCACCTGGCTTGGCAGTTCAGGCTGGACTGTTCCCATGAGGCACAGGGTCAAGAATGATTTGCATATGGCTGGGTTCAAACTGGAATGGCATGGTGAGCAAAAAAACGATGGATTTAGGCCCAGATCTCTGTACTGGGGTGAATGTATGACATTGTTCTGCATTCTGTCCATCAACTGTTGTTTTTGCATTTGTCACCCCGAGTGGGAAGGGTATGCCCAGACGTGGGTCCCTTGCTCTCCAAGCCACTGGAATCAAGCTATCCTGGCTGAAGAGGGGTGAAACCCCGAAACCGGTCCTAGGATGCTTGTTTCCAGTCCAGGGTGGACCTGGCTTGGCAGTTCAGGCTGGACTGTTCCCATGAGGCACAGGGTAAAGACTGATTTGCATATGGCTGGGTTCAAACTGAAACGGCATGGTGAGCAAAAAAACGATGGATTTAGGCTCAGATCTCTGTACTGGGGTGAATGTATCACATTGTTCTGCATTCTGTCCATCAACTGTTGTTTTTGCATTTGTCACCCTGAGTGGGAAGGGTATGTCCAGACATGGGTCCCTTGCTCTCCATGCCACTGTAATCAAGCTATCCTGGCTGAAGAGGGGTGAAACCCCGAAACCGGTCCTAGGATGCTTGTTTCCAGTCCAGGGAGCATCTGGCTTGGCATTTCAGGCTGGACTGTTCCCATGAGGCACAGGGTAAAGACTGATTTGCATATGGCTGGGTTCAAACTGGAACGGCATGGTGAGCAAAAAAACAATGGATTTAGGCCCAGATCTCTGTACTGGGGTGAATGTATGGCATTGTTCTGCATTCTGTCCATCAACTGTTGTTTTTGCATTTGTCACGCCGAGTGGGAAGGGTATGTCCAGACGTGGGTTCCTTGCTCTCCATGTCACTCGAATCAAGCTATCCTGGCTGAAGAAGGGTGAAACCCCAAAACCGGTCCTAGGATGCTTGATCCAGTCCAGGGTGGACCTGGCTTGGCAGTTCAGGCTGGACTGTTCCCATGAGGCACAGGGTCAAGACTGATTTGCATATGGCTGGGTTCAAACTGGAATGGCATGGTGAGCAAAAAACACTATGGATTTAGGCCCAGATCTCTGAACTGCGGTGAAGGTATAACATTGTTCTGCATTCTATCAACTGTTGTTTTTGCCACTTGACGGTAGGCCCGCGCTGCCCTGCTGGCTCTGGCCTACACTGCGGTCCAGCAGGGCACACAAAGCCTGAGCTGTCCGGACCACCGGGTCGGGGCATCATCGCAGGCTTCACACCCGTTCAGCAGCTTAAGGTGCCACTAACTCAGTGCACCCAAAGTCACCGTCACGTGGCGGGGTGCCTGTGCCGGCCACAATGCTTCAGGTGCCACTAACCCTGTGCAATCCCAGTCAGCGGCACGTGGTGGTAGGCCCATGATGGCCACAAGGCCTCGGGTGCCACTAACCCTGTGCGCAACAACTCATGGGTCCTTTATGATTGAGAACCGTGGAGCGTCCGTCATCCTGTCACCACCGGCAGGGGGGAATGTAATGTCGTCGGCCCCTTATGTTGGCGGAGTCACATGGCCTGTGACGCCTGTGCTGGATGGGTGTGGTGTGTGTGCAAACCTGCCCTCAGGGAGTGGCTGTGACATGCTGACAACTAGACCAGACCTGCACACCACCAGCGAGTACGCCTGTGACAGGTAGAAATGAGGGCCCCCCTCAGAGCGTAAGCGGAGTGGTCAGGCCTGCCATACGCCGGACCAGCGCAGGGCTTGCAACAATGACTTGTGGGCTCTGGGCGTGGTTCAGTCCATGTCCAGACATGGAAGTGACTGATGCGTGTGTCCCTGTTGTAGTGTTCACGGGACCCGGTACACAATATGCAATGTAGCACCCTCTGACTGGCATCCCACAAGATGAACATCATTGACGCAAGGAAAATCACTGTCCCTACATTCATTCACACATTCATACATAAATGATGACAGACATGACACAGCAGTGCGTCACTGGATGTTTCTTGCACATCCATTGCAGTTCTGCAGCTGGAGCCGCACAGGGCAATGCCGAGCACACTACACAATATGGGCCCGTGGAGGGCCAGCCAGAGTCCATCTGGGGATGACATGTACTGTGGAAGAGGAAGGGTACAGTCCGCAGTCTGGTCGCCGTGTCATTGGTCATCAAACAGGATATGGCAGTCCATGTCTCTGTCCAAGGTGAGTGCATCGGAGTGTATCGGGGATTAGTGGAAGGTCATGAGGCCATGTGCGGCACTTAGCAGAAACATGCCAGGTGGCGGAAATGAATACTAGTGCTTCCTGATCACAAACCCATCCACGTTCTCGTCCCTGGATGTGTGCTCTGCCCCACCTGTGGGTGTTGCAGTACCGGCTGAGGCACTGTGTGCCACTGACACACCAGGTGCCGGAGTGGATACATCTGCCACACTGTGAGGCAATGGCACACCAGGGGACGGAGATGTGGATTGTGTGGGGGCAGCAGCATTCATCTGCACCACGCCTTGTGGCAGCAATGCCATGATGATGATCTGCAGGGCATGGTAGATCCCAGCTACATTTCGCTGATGTACATCGGTGGCAGCCATCCTTTCCACCTCCATCTGCACCAGGTCCTCCATGAGCCTCCGCATGTGTGCCAGCTCATGGCTGGTATCGCTGGTGCCCCTCTGAGCGGACAGGTGTTCTTCTCTAGGCGTAAAGACTCCAGCGATGTCAATCAGGGCTCGTTGGAGACCATGGAGCGGGCCTAGATACCCATGGATGGCGTCCAGTTTGGTGGCCATGAGATCGAACTCCACCCGCATCTGCTCAGCCGTCTCCCTCTGGGCCTCCAGCACACGGCGTTGGAAGGCCGTGTGTTGTTCCTGGGGGTCTTGGGAGACTGCTGGGGCCGTGGGTGCTTCCAGCTGGGTGGTTTGGGTGGTGGGTGGGGTCTCCTCTATGCAGCTGGTCAGCCCTGATCCTGGAGGTGAGTCGTGGATGATGTCAATGATGTCTAGGAGGGCTTGTGCGTCGATGCTGGGGTTGTCCTCCTCATCTTCATTGAAGAGTAGCTGGGACTGCTCTGCAGGGGGTGTTGATGGTGGCCCTGCAATGTGAAAGGGTGATTGTGTATTGCAATGTGTCCACATGTATGTAGCCGCATGATACATGTTGACATTCAGACAGCATGGCATTGTACATTATGACAGTCTATAGATCTGGGTGATGACCCAGAGTCATTGAGGGTGTGCACTGTGCTCTGCTTGATTGTGCATGTGTGCCATCGTGGCCATCTCCACCCATACCCCCAGTACCTGGTGGTCACTCACCATGTTGCAGATGTGTTGTATCCTGTTGAGCAGTATCCGGTCCCCCGACTCCGGCCACAGTATCCACACTGATGACTGTCGACACCAGCTCCTCCATGTAATCCAGCACGAGCTGTGGCGCTGGGCCCCCACCTCCAGTCTGCATTGCTGCCTTCTGGTTGGCCGCGAGTTTCTCCTTGGTCTTTCTCTTGATGTCATTCCATCGCCTCTTGATCTCGTCCATTGTCCTCTTTTGCTGTCCAACGGCATTCACCTTGTCCATGATGTCCCGCCACATTCCAGTTTTGGTGCCCAATGACACGTTGGAGGTGACGAACGTTTGTTGATGGTGTTCCATTACCTCCGTGACTATGATCCTGTTCGCCTGCGGACTGAACTTCATCATCCTCTTCTTGTCCTTGCCCTTCCTTGTCCCCGAGGTCCCGGGCTGGTCGTCCAGGGTGCTTGTGGGGTTGCGCTCGTCCTCTGTGCCTACTCCAGCTGCCTCCATGGTGCTTGGGTGTTGATCAGTTTGTGTTTGGGTGCTTTTTCTACTTTTATGGTGATTTTTCCCGCTTGCCAGGTGTGTGTTGCAGGCCTGGCACTGCTTATCACTGATTTCCTCATCCCGCTTTGGCCCATCGCAGGTTTTTTTGTATTGTGGTTTGTGTTTTTATCTCCATCGAGGTGGTTGTATCACGGACATTGTCCCCGGTTTAGGCAGACTATCGCATGGTACCACCTTGTTGTGAATTCCACGTTAACACAGGGTTATTTTCCCACGATGGGCTGTGATGTTGAGAGTTGTGTTAAGCTACTCTTGCGGTACTTATCACACGTTCTTGTGAATATACCCCTCTGTGTACTGTATCTGACCTAACACCAGACGAATTCTGCAAGTAGCTGCCGTCATATTTTGTACCACACAGGCAGCCATGCAGTGAAATATAGAATAACAAGTCCTGTACACAAACAAGGTATCGGTAAAAAATCACTAATAGTCGTGCATTCAACCATGTACTGGATTCCCTTGTGGAGCAAACGTTTTTACGTTGTGCCCCCCAGGCCCATTTCTTGTAACACACCTGCAGCCATTGAGTGATATATTGGGTAACGAGTCCTCAACTACATGGCGATATTGGTAAAATCACTCACTCAGTGGTGTGCTGTGAAATTGCATTTGCATGTCCAAAATTTCAGTTGTGTATATAGCTTATATATGACAGTTTCTTTTTGCAACTCAGATTCTGAAATGCACATTGCATTAAATGTATGAATTCTCCCTTTGTCTAAATTCACAATCATTTCTTCAGCTATTTCTCAAATTTCTCAAATGCATGACACTCATACTTTCCTGCTTCTAAAATCAAAAATATAATTTATGAGATGTTAATTGTGGAAGTGGAAGGACATGCCATTAAATTGCATGTATCCACAGAAATGTAATTCAATTTCATCTCTGCTGAATCTTTACCTTCATTAAAACTCACTGCACTCCCTGCAGTCTCAAGGAAGACCACAACCAGAGCTAATATAATGTCTTTCTGTGCCCTCTGCATTCTATCCTCACTACAGGGCTGAGATCTTGCATACAATATTTCGCCTGTCACTTCATCCTCATCACCAACTCCTTCTGCTTTACACCTACACATTTTTCTTTTATCTGGTTTGTGGTGTCAAAGTCAGATACACAAGGGAAAGCTTTCACAGTCTCTAACAGTTTTCTACGCCATGCCTGTTTTTGCGGCCACCATGAAGTATCCATCCAATCCAATCCTGAATAGCTTTGCTAACATGTCCCTTCATTCATCTATGGTTTGCTTCCTTATTTGCTCAGGTGTACCATATATTTAATGCTTAAAACTGTGCCAGCCTTTGCTGGGGTTACATACCAAACAAACAACATCTCAACGTCTCAGAAAAACATATATTTTTTAACCAAATTCACCATTCTCAGGAAACTGCACATTTGTATCACTCTCTATGGCCTTATTCCACTGCTTCAATCACAAACATGTGTACTACACAAACACATGAAGAACTAGGCCTCTAGCAATGAAAACCAGCAATAGTAGTGGCATCGATCGCTCCCAAGTTTCTCCGCACTATCATCTGCTCCATTGAGATCGGCACCTTCCCCGACGACTGGAAACATGCTGAGATCAACCCCCTGCTAAAGAAGCCATTCACCGACCCAGCAGACCTCATGAACTTCAAGCCCATCTCCCTCTTCCCCTTTCCAGCCAAGGTCATCGAGAAGGCCATCAACGCCCAACTCTCTGAGTTAATCAAAGACAACCACGTCCTAGACATTACACAATCCAGCTTAAAAAAAAATGACATCACTGAGGCTGCACTCATCGCTGCCACCGAAGACATCCTCTCCCTCCTCGACCAAGGTGAAAACACAGTCCTCATCATACTGGACCTCTTGGCCACCTTGGATACCACCACACCCTAATCACGCATCTCTATGAGGCTAGCCTCCGCGACCAGGCCCTGGACTGGATCCATTCCTTCCTTACCGGCTGAACACAGCGAATCAGACTACCTCAGTTCCTCTAAAGACCTACAGAGATCAGCTGCAGAGTGTCCCTGGGCTGCTCTTTGAGCCCTACCCGCTTTAAAGTATACATGGCCCCCCTCACGGCCATCGTCAGTAAACACGTACTCAAAACCTTCTACTATGCCGAAGACACCCAGCTGATCCTCTCCCTCACCAATGAACCCACAGCCGCCTGAATCAACTTTCACAGCTGTTGCCACCTGGATGAAAGATAGCTGCCTCAAGCTCAACTCAGACAAGAGAGAAGTACTCATCTTGGGACCTGCCCCCTCAGCATGAGATGACTCCTGGTAGTCCGCTGCACTGGGAACCCCCCCGACCCCAACTGCCTACACACATACCCTCTGCATCATGCTGGACTCTTTGCTTACAATGAACCGCTAGATCAATACCGTATCCTTATTCTGTTTCACACACTCTGCCTGCTTCGAAAGATATTCAGATGGATCCCCACAGAATCCAGAAAGGCGGACACCCATGCACTCATCACCAGAAGACTCGACCACGGAAATGCACTCTACACAGGAGTCATCCAGAAACTGCTCAGGAACTACAGAGCATTCAAAAAGCTGCAGCCAGACTGGTCCTCAACATCCCCCGCCTCAGCCACATCACAGAAGACCTTCAACATCTCCACTGGAAGATCCTTCTAATACCTCGCTGCCAAGACCTGGAACACCCTGCCCCTCCACCTCAGGCAATCCTCGTTGCTGACCCAATTCAGGAAGGATCTCAAGACCTGGCTCTTCGACTGAACTTCCACCCCCAGACGGATCAGCACCTTGAGACCCTCATGGGTGAGTAGCCGCGCTAAACAAACCCCTGATTGAACTTAGTTAGGACCTGAAATAGGTTACTATTCTGAACAAATAAATTAGTACCACTATTCCATTCCAAATTAGAAAACATTCGCACCTTAATGATTAAGGAAATCATAATCTCAAAACCTGATAACCTCACATGCCACTTTTTTCATCCTTCACAGACAATATACATAACTGCTTGACTGTATACTTGACTTGCGAATCTACCAAAACAAGGAAATAAACCAGCATGTAAACTATATATAGAGTCAGCACATTATAAACAGTAACTACATTATTAATACAATAAACTCAAAATAATAATAAAAGATAATTAACACTGCACAAAATCATAACACAACCTCAAACCACACAAGGCACACTTCACCTACCAATTCAAAAGCATATCATACACACCAATCCTAAAGTGGATCACATCTCTATGGAACATTGCACCTCAGAACAGGACTCAGGACAGTGTACCTTAGCATAAAATTCTCAAATCCAAAGTACTAATTAATAAAATATTTGCCCTAGCATTCTCCAATAAAAACAAGAACTCTAGCAATTCCTAAAACTGTTGCATACCTCACAATTCTCCACCAAAATCTGGCAATGCTTTATTTTGATCAGAAAGGGTCCGCAGGACCAGTGCAATGCAAAGTGAATTCAAAACTGAGCCAAAAATAATTTACAAAAAGGGTCTCATGATGGGCCTAGTCACAAACCGCATTTTGTAGTATATTTATTAATAATACAATAGTACTAAGGTACCACAAAATTCAATTCACAAAGCTACAAGTGTAAATTTCCACCTCCAACTCTCCTGTAGCATAAGTTTACTAATTAGTAGTAAATATGAGAGGGGCCAGGGGAAATGGCTGGAAAGGGGGAAATACTACAAAATGGGAGGGGTTTATGGAAGGGTAAGGAGGTGTTTATGTAGGATTCGGGAGGTGTTTAGGGAAGGACATGCATCCACAAATGAGTAAGCCCATTCCTATTTACAGATTGCACTCCTAAAGTTATTACAGTCAAAATAGGGACCCTAAACAGTAGCTAATTTACTCCAACTCAGATCTGATGTAGCTTCAACACCACAGAAGGCCAACCACAGTTACAGCAACACCCTCCTGTAGCAAATGATGGAGACAGGGACTTAAAATAAGACCCCAAATGAAATAAATTATTTAAAATAGATAAAAATATAACTAAATATAATATGATGTTAAGAATAGAAAAATAAAAAAGTATAATATTAGATGTAATTATAAAGTATTTAAAAAAATGTTTTAATTTATAAATGAATGGAACATTTGTTATTCAAATAAAACAAAATGACTTCGAAATAATTCTTTACACGCCTTCTAATAATTATAAATGTAAATAACACTGTAATTAGTTCACTTTAGGTATGAATTTGTCTTTTAGTTTATAATTCTGATTTTTTTTAATTTTAGTTAATATATTCACATTAATTCATAACTTTATTAACATTTTATTTACCATTGATGTGGATTTGTTTTGTTTTATTTTGTTTTATATTTAATAAAAATATATAAAATAATTTACATTAATACTACATAATTTTACTATTTTTTTCAGTTAAATAAACTTTTTCAGTTATCCTTCTAAATTACCATATGGAGACTCCAGATTCAAGGTGGAGATGTCCCTATGATAACGTATAGAGAAAATTAGTAAACATATGTTTATGTTAAATATTATTGTAAATTAATTTTATAAATGTAAATTTCAATATTAATATAAATGTATAGTTTAGATATAATTAGAGAGAAAGATATGTAGTTGTTGAGTTGTTCCTTTGCATTAATAGGTCGTGTACCTGATGCTTGTTTAGTGCCTATTGTGGCATCAGTCAATATAGAGAAAGCCTTTTAATGCCTTATAGTGGGCTGCTTATTTGAGGTACTGCCAGATATGAATTTTGGTCTACAGCTAATAAACTGGAGTAAACAGTATATATTGATGCCGTTCTTTTATGATTACATATTCCCATGAGTAACTTACGAACAACAGTCCAAGTAATCACTAGGTTTGGCGACCTGTCTTGTCTGAGAGTGAACTGCAATACTCATGTACATTCCTAATGAGGCCAAATGCAAAAAATTCCACATAATTCCCTGATAACATCTCTCTGAGATGGGCTCCAACCACGTTCAAATACTTGTAGGTTAGGATTTATAATTTGGAGAATGATACCTTCAAGGATAACCTGTTGAGATCCGCGCGGTGTGGCAGGTCATTGGTGTTTCTGGCATTATCTACTAAGTTCTAACATGGAACAGGTGGCATTGTTGAAGTGGTGGATTGTATGCAGCTGCTATATGTGTTTTTGTGTACTTCCCCTGGTGCTACCAATTCCTATCTTTAAAACGGTACTGTCACTGCTGTTGGAATTAGTGTTGAGTGGAGAAAGAGAAGGAGTTTTACTGCTACATAAAGTCTGATGTTACATTACCACTGTATGAGGTGGCCTTGTGTTCCTAAACGTCGACTCTTACTATCTAGAGTCTCAACGTTTGTGGCCCAGAACTGAAATAATGAAGCACAGTACAGTGAACATGCCATATCTCTAATTTCTATAGCTGATTACATTTGGGGTAGCCTGTGCAAGGGCTTGAAACTCTTTAGATTGGTACATACAGCACAACACTTCTGAAAACAATGTTTGACCCTTACTGTTTGTGCATTTTCATATGCTCCAGGCATGCCCTTCTGGACACTCAGCTGGCTCCAACTCGTAACAAGAGAGGCTAGTGGTCGACTGCAGGAGGTACTACTTTTGGTAGCATATAAATATTGTCAACTGATTATGTTCTCAGAACTGACACAAAACTATGACCTTCCAGTGGGGCAATTTATTACAGATGGTCACCAAATGCATCATGTTCTCTTGCCTGAGGATCTGAAAACACTGCGCACAAGATCTTAAAGACAATACTGGCACTAGAGAGCGAAAGAAAGGCAGTTGCACAGCTGTGCAGAGCTTTGAGTATTGCAGACGATATGCAGATAGCTAACATTGGCACAATGGGCATGTGCCTATATTAGAGAATTCTCCAACAAAGACAGGGTTCAAACAAAGGGACCAATTATGGAAGTTTCCAGAAAATGCTCTCTTTAAACCTTTACAGTTTAATTTCCTACACAAGTCATTTTAAATTCTAAAGCACCTCACCACAATATACTCTGGAGCTGTTAAAAAGTGCCACATATGTGCTTTTGAATATGCCAACTTGTATCACATGATCTGGACTTGTCCAGTATTGATATCCTTCTGAAAAGACTTGCTTTCAACTACAAATGGCAGACCAAAATATATAGACCTGAGCTTTGCCCACTGGTCATTATGAGTATGCCTAGGACATTGCAAGTTTAGTGTAAGATCATAGAATTGTCTTAGACATTTCTAAGAACAATATTGCTATAATCAGGAAATCTACTGCTGCCCGAATTTTGCAAAAAGGATGCATGATGTGATAAAGCAGGTGGAGGCAGAGATTAGGGTGATTACCGTTCAACATAGTAGAATTGGTATTAGAAACATGGCACTTGCTTGGTATGCGCTTCTGTGTGAATTGACCCAAAATTATGATAGACAGCTCCAGATCAAACCGATTGGCATTATACGGCCTAGTGAACGGTCCACTGCAAGGACCTGCCTTGGATGGAGTACCTAAGAATACTTAGAGTAAGCAACAGGAAAACTAGCATAGTTACTTGCACCAAGGTCCTACAGATTGACCACAGGCACACCCAGCACTTGAAGGCCCTGCCTTTGTGGGGGAAAGGTAGGTTACTGTGGATTTCGTCTCTCTCCTCCTAGCTTTCAATCCACAGATTGCTTAACTAATTTCATTTGACCAGATCTGACACCTTTGATTACTCCACTTGCCAGTGTAAAGCTACGTGTGCCAGGATATCAATACTGGCTGATTGACCTAGACATAATATTTTATATGTTAAGTTAAAAGATTATGTTATGTTTTCTTCATTATTGTTCAAATACCATGCATGTACACATGCATAAATAAAGTTGGTCTATTGTATGGCCTGCACACAAAACTCTCCATACAGAATTAAGGCTTCTAATGCCTGACACCACTGTATGGATCAACTTGGACCTTCAACGTATTCATGTTAACTTATACATTTTCAATAAAGTATCTTCTTTTCATTTTGTGTTCAAACATATCCAATCTTCTGATTTTAGTGAGCGCACATTCATTGAATATTAGTGCCAAAAAACACTGCATTATTTCCAATGCATTTCCAGTAATCCACTCGTCATCAGGGGTATTGCTAGCCACAAATCTACAAAATATAATAAATGGAAGAGCATTTTCACCGCTAAAGAAAATAACACCATATTGCTTTAACAAGTTACAATAATATTAACAACACACGTGTACCAGACTTTAATAAGTTGCATTATCCCACATGTCCCTCATAGCACCCCCTTCTTTCCATTAACACATCTGTGAACACCTATGTTTCATACCCTTCGCTTTTAAAGTACATACTCAATTCTTCAATAAGAAATGGGTCAGAATGTTGGGGCTAGTTCATTAAAGGCAATCTTGGAAAAATGCTTTTGATATGTTGCCTGATGCGGGCGTCATGAAGCCGCTTCATATCCTCTAGTGCCTTTCAGGCACAAGCGTCGCAATATCACAATGTTGTAATGGCGTACAACAATTAAAGTGTGGGGACACTGATCAACTACTATATATACAAGAGGAATAGTTTCTAAGAGAAGCATGCACTGACGGTCCTGCATTTTTTTATGTTGCATTCAGATTGTTTGGTGATATCTGGAGAACTAATACATATCTGTGCACTTTTTAGTTCAAATGTATGTATACTTTTTGATACATACACTATATACCTTTTAACGGAATACTCTACGGAATGGGGGGTGTTGATTCTCAAAGGAAAATGGCGCTCGTCAAATTACGTAATGTAAATAAAAGAAAAATCTTGCGGTGTCACAGGTGAAGGAAAACCCCTAAACCCTCAAAGTTGGGACCAAAAGGTCCGAAATGAACAATGTCAATTCCTATGCACACGCATTCATGTAATACGAAAGTCCGCCAAATCGTCCTTGAAATGGATGGAAGCAAGTAATGTCTTTTGCTGATTTTTCTTTGTCTTTATTCAAGATAATAGCACAAGTTCCAACCAACTTGTGTTTCATCGTTAGGGTATTAACCCTCGACTTCCTCAGGGCTGGAAACAATACAAATTGAACTCATCTCATTATGAGTGCAATATCTAACGTTTGCAGTCATGGTGAATCACACTCCAGGTAGTTACGGATTGTGACTGAAACACACCCGGTGTGGGGAAATATGATGAGATGGTAAGAAATTTCACCATGTTAGTTGTAACCTTAAACAAACCCCTACTCACAAGAGAACAGTTGTGACACAATATAACAGAGTGGTCTGAATTCCTGAACAGAATGTGATTCAGTATAACAGGGTGTAGGGGAAATGATCACCAGTGTGTGTCCCTAAAATAGGGGTACATACACTCTGAAGAGAGGGCGGTGTGTATAATTAAAATCCTATGTCCATAGTTGTAAGCATTCAGGGATACAGTGCCAACTTAAAGAGGATTCTTATAAGCTAAGTGAATTCAGTAAGGCCTACCTGTCGCGTAAAGAATGTTCTGAACCTGCAATATATATATTACGATAAACACAGCATTAGTAAATGACAGAAAGAATTATATTAAGAGTACTGTCTCCGAATGCTATTCTCAGTGCTGATAACCAGACTCTCACCCAATCGCCGGTGATAATTCCGACCCCTCTGTTCATGAGTCGTCCACTAGGTCCCATATAACTTCCAGTTAAATTAAGCCCTGAGAAAGACTACAAAGACTTTATTTCAACTTGTGCTTAAAAGATCTCCAAGGGCTTGTGCTGAGCTTGCCCCCTGAATGAAGTCCCAGGACCAGTGGACTTCACCCCCCACCTCCCCAGAGTCTTTTGGAAGTGCCTGCTGCTGTTGTTGGGCCTTCTGAGGGACTGCGTGTCGCAAGGAGCTGGAAGCGCAACTCGAGAAGGAGAAGCGTGCCGCCGTCGGAGCCGTTGTCGTCGCATCTCGCAAAGGGTGTCGCCGCTGCAGCATCCCATCGAGCGGAAGCGTCTCGCCTCATTCCGGAAGTGTCTCGCAACGCCGAAGAAGCGTGTCGCCATCCCAGCCATCGTAGCTGACGCATTGCACCGCATCAAGAGAAGAATCTCGCATCGAGGAAGAAGCATGTCGCCATCGCAGCCATCGTAGTTGTCGCATTGCACCGCATCAAGAAAAGCGCCTCGCATCCACGGAGAAGTGTGCCGCCGTCGGAGCTGCTGTCGTCGCATCGCGTAAAGGGGTGACGCCGCTGCAGCATCGCATTGAGCGGAAGCGTCTCGCAAACGTCGGAGAAGAGTGCCGCTGCCAAGGCCGCTGTCGTCGCATCGCGTAAAGGGGTGACGCCGCTGTAGCTGACGCATCGAGTCGAGTCTTCTCGCAACATCGGAGAAGCGTAACGCATCTGGAAGATCTTCACGTCTTTATTTCTTTGCACCAAAAACTTAATCGCATCAGCATCGTTGCAACACTTTCGTTGCCCTGCATGTCGCATCTAAGGTACATTGACTTAAATTGTCGCATTTAAGAACTTAAGAGAACTAAGCAAACTTCTACCATCTAAAGTAACAGTATTGTGTATTTTTGTCGTTTAATGGTCTTGTGGTAACTCTATATAAAGAATCCTTATTTTTTATAAAAACCTGTGTGGTGTCCATCTGTAGTGTTGTCACTTGGTTACTGTCTGTGTTCACAAATGCTTAACCAATAACGCTCTGAGATAAGCCTTGTCTACTCCCGCCAAGCTACCTAGAGGGTGAGCAGGGGTTATTTTAGGAGTGTAACCCCTTACTCTGACTAGAGGAAAGGTTCCCTGCTTGTCACAAGTACCTACCTGTGCCAACCAGAGAACCCGGATTCTAACAGAATGGAGGGTACAATCAGAGTGTATTATGCACTTACTATGACTGGGATTATATCTGATTTGGTTGATGATGACAACCTTTTGAATTTGCTGAATCTGTTACCATGAGTTCAACTAAGCATCGAGCCAGGTGTCTCTAACCAAATGATCTAGAGGTATCAGCAGGTAGCAGACACCTTCAGAGTAGATCACAGCCTTGAGATCATTTTTATTTAAGGAAGGTCATATTTTCCTTTTAAAGTTAAGGGAAGGCTGTGTTTATTTTACACTATTGTCTTCAGGCAGCATATAGCAGGGCTGATAATGAGCAGTGTTGGAGTCAGTTTAATAACCCAGGGGACAGAGGTGAGGAACTGAGGCACGGAGGTATTTAAGTCTTAAATAAAAGTTCTTGTCAACTCGGTATTGGAGCATAAGAACAAAGTTAGGTAATGAAGAGTTAACTTAATGATTAACTTGCCCATTCATTATAATTTTTCCGATTTCAAAGTGTGGAATATACAAACCACAGGCCTAATGTTCCCAGAGGTCAGTAGACACAGTGCCATATTTATAAAGGAATAATATAGTCATTTACTTAAAAGGGAGACATTTAAAGTGACGAAAAATATTTCTATCAAACATTGTGTCAATGTTGTTCTCCACTTTCAGTTAAGCCAATTACATCTTAATATTTTATGAAGCATATTTCTTCACTAAAAATTCCTCCTATTTAAACAGATGGCAGTATTTGTCTGTTAAAAATATGGCACTGGGTCTGTAGGCTACTGGGTACTTGTGGCACAGGACATATCATGTACAACACAAACATACAGCCATTTATTTTAAGTGGGAGAAATTTACGGTGCAGAAAAATTATCCTTATTATAAACATCTGTGCAGAACATTTTTCTGCACCTTAATTTTCTCCCATTTAAAAAAATGGTTGTATGTTAGTGTTAGTCAGATAACACAAGGGACGCACCCGTGAGGGGAATCTAAAATGTTATTGCACAGTGCTGGAATGGGTAAAGCAAAAAGAAATTCTGTTTTTAAAAAGAACCCTCACCCACAAACCTAGTTGGTGGCATGCTTCCTCATTGGCTTTCCACCTGGGTGGCCGAATGCAACCCAGGTGTGCTACGACCCCTGATTACAGCGGAGCTGGTGATTTTAGTGCCAAGGGTGATCGTGGTGTGCAGATTAAAATTGTGGATAATGTAAAGACTAACTTGGTCTTGAAAATCCAAAACAAAAAGTGGTCTACATGTTTCAGCCTACATAAAAAAATTCAAGGAGGCTTTCTTCAGGACCAGGCAGGGTGGTGTGGCCAGAATCGAGTGGCCACATGATTTATCAGCACACACACTAAGGTGTGCTGTGAGTGCGGGGTGTTGCCATACTTATGGTTCCCACCGACAATTGTGCGATTGTAAATATCGCAATTAAGCGGAGTTATTGCTCCTGGCGGGGGCCGGACACCTGTAGTCACACATTCGTCAAGGTTGTCCTCTCTCTGAAAATACCTACTTAGGTCCCGCAGGGGAACCCGTATGTTAGCGTTATACATGAAAGAGATGTCCTGTGCCAGAAGTACATACAACAAAGGCTCTCATTCATCCATACATATATATCCCGTTCATACACAGCCATGTTCATACATCCCCAAAGACCGCGCTCTCACTGACACACAAAGCAGCCCTGTCATAGTACCCGTAGTCAACGTATTTTGTTCAAACTATAGCATCTTGTTCTATGGACATTAGGCTTAAAGTTAATGAAGCTGGGCGTGGGACTGTCTGGTAACAATGTACGAGTTGCTTAGCCTTCAGTAGCTCACAATGATTTTCACTAATTAGAATTAGCTCTCACTACGAAAAGTGTTAGTGACCCCTGCATCAAGTTCTAACATTTTGTATTGCTTGTTTGAGTATTTTCATTGACTAAATTCCAATAAGGATGACGATGTAAAAATGTAGCAGGATAATCCCTTAAAAAGCACTCTGTGGAATCCCTGCATCATAAAGTTTTTACCATCGCTCATTGGGCACCCACTCAAGTGCCAAAGGTTGTTGTCCTATTTTATGGAGGTGAGTCCAGAGGCCCAGGGCTCATCAGCTACCAATTAAAGACCTGCTCCTTCACTTTATGATGTCCATGATATGGGCATAACTCACTATATTTCTGTTATTAAGTAAGGTGTGACTGAGAGCTAGTTAAATTTCACAAAGACGTACAAGTTGTTCATAGCTGAAGATGTATCACAACACATCTTGTCTTCCACATTTAGTTACCAGAAATAATGATTTAAGGTAAAATAGTAGCTACGGTGGTAGGCTTCATTGTGACATTTTTCTCAGGCTGAACAAAAGTCATTATGGAATGCCTCATTTTGCCTTGAAATAAATGCACATATCACACGTTTAAACATATATAAACTAGCACACATGTTATGTGTGGGCTCCAGACAAAAGGGAATCGCCAGTGACCATAGAAATACATGATGGCGATATATTTTAGAATTCTGACACTATAATACAATTTTCCATCACCAATCTCGTTTATGTATGTATGTATTGAACATACCAATCAATCAATAATCTTTATTCTCGATCGTTTAGATCATCAAAGATATAAATACATAACAGTTTGTTAAAATTTTAAAATTTCAATACTTTGAACAATTTCATTTGCAAGTTAAATTCAGAATGAAAGGGAAGTCTCCATAAGTCAAACATTAAGAATCATAAAAAGATAAGCCAATATCTTATAATTTCATGCTGTGCCCCCCTCTTTTAGAATGCGAGACCGAACGTGCCACATGGCCGTTAGGTTCTTTGCCACAGCAAAAACAATCGGAGGTGACAAATCGGTTTTGAGGATTCTAAATGCAGGGAGGTATTTCCTAAAGCCTATATTTTTAAGAATAGGTAAGAGCCAATGCCTCCTTGCTCTTTGGTAGACTTTACAAAAAAGGACCACGTGTAGATCACTCTCCTGGGGATATGTACAGGCTGGGCACTGCTCTGTTGTTAAGAGGCGGGACCAAGAGCTAGTGAAGGCCCTCAGAGGTAGAGAGCCATACCTCCACTGTAATTAGAGTTTTCTTGTCAACACAGGACCCATACCATCTAATACAATTTCCAATTGATAGGAATCTTTCAGTTGGATAAATGTGTGGGTCAGAGATCCCGCATGTGCGTTGCCTAAATCGGTAGTCAGCCTTGTCTGATAGTAAAGTTGTGTAAGTGCCTTTCGAGAGATCCTCTTACTTGAATTAGCAGGGTCAGTCCATAATTCCGGGAGACCTAAACTTTCACATGTGCTCCTTATATATTTTAGCCAGGGGATGTTATTAGTGTTTGGTAAAGCCAGGAACTCCTGGAGCTCACTTCTATAGTCACTGAGATCCTGGCTGCTCCATATTCGTCGCCAAAAGGCTAGGGGCTTTATACCTAGCTCCTCGGCAATTGGCCTTAGACCTAAATCCAGTCTCAGGGGGAGCAGTGGGGTACTGGAGGGGAGGGCCACTATTTGTCTGGGGAATTTATTCTCTGTAGTTGTTAAATTTTTTACAGGAACATGGCCCCAAAGTTCCGCCCCATATACAACTGAACCCCGGGCTTGAGATTTGTAGATCTGTATCATAGGGCCTAATGGGCGATATATAGATTTGCCCGTCATCCTTAAAATGCCCCCCGCCTTCTGCAATAATTTCAGATTTGCCTTGGTCGTATGTGTCCTCCATGTCATCTTCTCATTCAGGGTTACCCCCAGGTATTCAAATGTGGAGACCCTCTCCAATCGCACCTCACCCAACAAAGGGTTTGGACGTGTTGAGGGGGTAGGGTTTAGGATCATGAATTTTGTCTTGGAGGCGTTGATTTCTAAGCCCCTCTCGGTGCAAAATTTCAAGAACCGAACCAAGAACATACCATTATCGTGCTTTCCCCAAGCCAATATACAATAAAGGAAAACAATGTTACCTCAAAGTGAAATGATGGTATATGATCAGAGAAGGGGAATAAGAGTATGCATCAAAGAGGACAATACGTTTAAGGCACGTTCTTTTAAAGGTAGAGTGTTGAAGGAGAAAGAGTAATAGAGGGAGAGGACTAAGAAGCTTGGTAATGTTTAGGCTCAAGGATTAAAACGTGAAAGAGTTCAATTTAAAAAAAAAACATACAGATTGGAATGGAAGGCCTTCGCTGTACTGATGTGTGAAATGTGAAAGTGCAAGAGGAGAAACTCAGAATTATTTTGAGTACTGTGAAATATGGATCAACTATAAAGCAGTAGAATGAAAAAAAGAGAGTAGCATGGATTCAGTTGAAAGAAACAAGCGCTGAATAAAGATTTCAGAGGGAAAACATTTTTTTCGTTCAAAATATTTTATTGGCATTTTTTTTATAACAATAAAACATTACATGGTGTAAGACAAAAAGAAAGAAGGGGTTGGGTAAAGGGGATACACTTGTCACGACGTATAAGAGATGTGCACAATAACGCAATCAACAGTGTCAGAAAAACATTTGGGATGTGGGATCGTATAAAGTGAATAGTCTGTCAAGTTGGAGATTTGGACTATGAAAGCATATGTGTCAATGGAAAGGGAGCAAATAGGATGTGGGGTTAGGTTTTGTAGGTGTGTGTGTGGTTGTTGGGGTTGTG
This sequence comes from Triturus cristatus, assembly GCF_964204655.1. Taxonomy (NCBI): domain Eukaryota; kingdom Metazoa; phylum Chordata; class Amphibia; order Caudata; family Salamandridae; genus Triturus; species Triturus cristatus. The sequence continues at coordinate 362,129,378 of NC_140593.1, read as the reverse complement.
AATGATTCGGAAGCAATACACCTACATGGTAAATGTGTAACTGTTAGGAATGGGATTTCTGGTTGGCTAGGGCTTGCGCCTAACCAAGCAAAAACCACCACTCTAGTCAGGGCAAGAGAGTTACACGCTGAAGATAACCCCTGCTCACCTCCTTGGTAGCTTGGCACGAACAGTCAGGCTTATCCCAGAGGCAATGTGTAAAGCGCAACACACACACAGCAGCAACACACTAGGCACACCACAAAAGAAACTCCACACAAGGTTATATATAAAAATAGCCTTTGTATTATCCAAAACACTTTAGAATTATAATCACACAATATACAATGTGCCAACTGGCACTAGGCAATATTTACAGGAGATTAGCTACATATGACACATGACAGAACCATCACAAATGCACAAGTAGAAAATGTAAAACACTACCAGTAACTTTTGGTAAAATAAGTACCTCAGTATTATATATAGCATCATGAACTCACTAGGTCTGCATCACAGTAGGCAAAAAAACACATTAGGCCCAACCCTCCTAAACATAAAACACCTTACGCAATAGGCCTCACAAGCATAAACACATTATGTGCAGATAGGGTGCATAAAACACATTTGCAATAACCACATAAGCATAAATATCAGAGGCATAAATCATGGTGCGTAAATAATCACATTTATCCTAGGCACCACATAACTCACATTAGGGCCTGGCGCCCTACCAACCCAACTGACCCCCTTGCTAACTGGCCTTCTCAGAGGGCTCAAATGCCCTATGACCCCAAATGTCAGGGCTTGGGTGGCCAATGCAGCAACATCATAAGTGCGCACTTGCGCTGGCCTAAACGTTGCAGCTGACGCTAATTGTGGTGAAACTGGAAAACAAGCTGTAGGCACTGGCACTCACTGTGCCCTCTGGAGCCCCCACTGGAACTCTCTAAAACAAATGTGGCCAACGTTGTACCTGCCCATGATGGTGCGCCGCAGCTGTGAAGCATAAGAGGCATTGGCACTCACTGTTCTCTCTGGAGCCCTCACTGGAACTCTCTAAAACAAATGTGGCCAACATTGCAGCTGCCCGCGCTGGTGCGGCGCAGCTGTGAAACACATGAGGCACAGGCACTCACTGTGCCCTCTGGAGCCCCCAGCTGCCCATGCAGCTACAGTAATGCTTCCGCTACCTGGTAAGGGGGCAACTGCCCGTGGCACCGCAGCGCAGCTGCACAAGGCTTGAATTGCGGGGCCCGTCCCCACTCCTCAGGGCTGAGCGGGCTAAGTGGCCACCATTGTCCTCCGGGCAGGTCCCTCTAGGCGGAAAAGTACGGAGCGAAGTCTCTGCCTTTCCACTTCTTTGTGGTGGAACTTTGGTGGCCCCCAGCTGCTGGGAGGCCACAAGGCTCGGCTACCTCCTGCTTGTATCCTCACATTAGGGGGATCCACCTACAAGCGGGGCTCCCACTGGCAACACGGGAGCCCCGCCCACACCCAGGCACAGTCTTCCCTGACTTCCGCGGCAGCCGCTCTGACATTGGGCGGCCCTGTCAGCTTCCGGTTGGCCCGCCCACAACCAGGCAAGGCCGCCTGGCTTCCTGGTCGGGCCGGCTGATCCTCTTCACGGCGGCAATGCGGGGTGAGCATGTGGTAACTTGCTGTCGCTAGTGGAATGTGGAACACAGGACTTGTGTTCCACATTCTCAATGAGGCAGTTTGTCCCAGGCTTGTATAAATGTACCTTATACCTGCTCCAATAAATACAACTAATCAACTTACCTGATTGGCGTGGTCATCTCGATATTACACTGGCGACGTTTGGAAAACACGGGAGCAAGCCTGGAGTCCTGTTGAATACAGATGACGAAACTGCCATCCACGAACATTGTGCTGTGCAACGGACGACGTCTGAAGGCGGATTCGGAATCTTCCGCCGTCTCATCTAAAGTGTGTCTGGTAACCGGAGATTTAGAAGCAGTCGGTGAGCTTTTAATCTAATTAAAATCTAAAAATCGACTTTGGCTAGACACCGCGCATGCGCAACTGGCTGCATACCACGCATGCGCGAGACTGAACTTGTACGTCATCCCAGCGGCAGCCTTACTTTGAAATAGGCTGCGTGAGTCCGTATAAATGCGGCGATGTATTAGATAAGTATACATCGCCGACACAGCTAGAATCAGTGATTTGTGGGCATTTCATATTGAATTGGAACTGGACAACATGCAACACGTGATTCAAGACGTGGTATGCTAGCGTTCAAATCCACAAGAATTAATTGAGTCAAAGTGGCAAATCGGAAGTTGTATTAAATTCTAATATAGCAAAAGGAACTGGTTAGCATATGCATATGTCATGAAAGCAATACAGTTTTAAAACAGTGCGGCCACATCCATAGTAATTCATTTCATGCTGCCAAATCACAATCAATGTGCATTAATAAATAGTCTTGTGGATTCCATTTGTGCATACTAAGAAAATCCTTGAAAACGTATTAATAATACGCAAATGGAAGGTTTTAATGCTCCTCCCGCTTTCCTGCCATCACCGGGTGAACCAACATTAGAATGGAAAAGGTGGAAAGAAGGATTTGAAGCATTATTATTATTATTAATATTAAAAAATTTTATAGAGCGCGTAGTCACCCTGAGGTATCCCAGCGCTAAAGATCCCTACCTCAGTGGGTTCGGCGGCTAAGAGGGGGACAGCAGGTTTCAGAAGGAGGAGAGTTAAAAAAATTAAGGGAACAAGTGGGCTTTGAGCCGTTTCCTGAAACGTAAGAAGTTGGGTTCTTTCCTAAGGTCTCGGGGGAGCGCGTTCCAGAGGCGTGCGGTGTGGACCGAGAAGCGTCTTCCACCCGAGCGAGCTTTTCTGAATCTGGGCATGATGATAAGGGACTCCTTGTCCGATCGAAGGGACCTTGGGGCTTTGTAAGGTTTTATGAATTTTCTAAGAATCGGAGGGCCTTGATTCTGCAGAAGCTTATGCGCCAGGCATAAGGCTTTGAAGATCACTCGTTCCCTCACTGGGAGCCAGTGAAGGAGCTTCAGAGCAGGTTTGGCTGAAGCTCTGGCCGGGGTGTTAGTGAGGATCCGGGCCGCCGCATTTTGGATTTTCTGAAGTTTGTTTAGAGTTGCTTCGGGTGCGCCCAAGTAGATTGCGTTGCTATAATCAAGCCTGGAAAGTATGAGGCCTTGGATGAGAAGTCTTTGCGATGTGGGTGGAAGTAGGGGCAGGATCTTTCTCGTAGATTTCAGTAGTCCGAAGCAGGTACCGGCTACTTTTTTGGCCTGTGTGGTAAATGAGAGATCGGCTTCGATCCATACTCCCAGGCTTTTTACTTCCTGTTTTGGGTCTGGGGGGGGGCCCAGACAGGGTGGCCAGATGTCCAAGGGAAAAGTGAGACCTTTTGGACCCAGAAGGAGGATGTCCGTCTTTGATCCATTCAGCTTTAAAGCTGAGTTATTCATCCACTCTTGTATCTGCGTCAAGCAGTTGAATAAGTCCGCAGGTTGTTGACTGGGGTGGGATAGGGAGACGACTAATTGTGTGTCGTCAGCATAACTGACGATGCTCACTCCGAACGGGGTGACAACCTCCTCCAATGGGGCCATGTATATGTTAAACAAAGTGGGGCTCAAGGAAGAGCCCTGAGGCACCCCACATTGGAGGGGTGTTTCGGAGGAGCAGGTGTTATTCTCCCAGATCTGAAAGGACCGTTGGGCCAGAAAGGAGGAAAGCCAGGATAGAGCAGTGCCTTCTACTCCTACCTTCTTGAGCCGTTTAATCAAAAGTTGGTGGTTGACGGTGTCGAAGGCCGCACTCAGGTCGAGGAGGATCACTGCCACTGATCCCCCTTCGTCTAAGAGTGCTCTGGCCTCCTCCACCGCCGCCAGGAGGGCAATGTCAGTGCCCTGTCCTGGGCGAAAACCTGTCTGCGAGTTTTTTAGCAGATTATTAGATTCAAGACCCTGGGAAAGTTTCTTGTTCACCAGTTTCTCGGCGATCTTGCTAGTCCCAGGGAGGAGGGATATTGGTCTATAATTAGCCAATTCCGCTGGATCCAAGGAGGGTTTCTTTAAAAGCGCTTTAACAACTGCCGCTTTCCAATTAAGGGGAACGATTCCCTGTTGAAAAGACGCGTTAATCAGATGGGTGAGGGGGGGGATGATGATGGGAGCTACTTCCTTGAGGGTCCGTAGTGGTGCGGGGTCCCTAGGAGATCCGCTTTTGATAGTTTTTAGCGTGTTCTCGACTTCTTCGGTGGTTATTTTCCCCCAAGAAGTTAAGTTAGGGGAAATCGGAGTGTCGAGGGGATCGCTAATGATGGTCGGAATGGAAGGAGGGATGGAATTAAGGATTTTTTGAATTTTTTCTTGGAAAAAGCTGGCTAGCTGGTGGCATTTTTCCTGGTCAGCTTTGGGGCCTGGGGGGTTTCTCGGGACGGGATCGGGAACCTTGATAAGTTCTTTCAGGATGTTATAGGTTTCTTTACTGGAGCAGGCGGCTTTTTCAATTCTTTCCTGAAAGAACAAACTTTTTGTCTTACCAATAGCAGATTTGTATACTGATAAGGAAATGAGATAGGCATCCTTATTGGTGTTGGATTTCTCCATCCTCCAGGAGCGTTCAGCTCTTTTACAGTCCTGCCGAAGCGACTTGAGCTCTGGAGTGTACCACGAGGCCGAGGGTATTCGTTTGGTGTGTCTGAGGGTGGTGTTTTTAGGGAGGAGTATGTCCAACGAGGATGAGATCCAGGAGCTAAACTGTTTATCGGCCGTAATAGCATCAGAAGAAAACGATGGCATAGAGTTGGAGAGAACGGAGGACCATTCGGATGGTACAAGTTGTGCCAACGTCTATCGGTGACTTTGATTTTCGCGGACTGGGTGGTAGCAGTGGGGGACTCCCAGGAAATGGGGATTAAAAAATGATCGGTCCATGGCAGTGGCAAAGAAGGACTCGTGGTAATATTGGCATCATTAGTGAGGACGGGATCTAAGAGGTGTCCCTTGTCATGGGTCGGCTCGTTATTCACCAATCGAATGTTGAGTGACAGAAGGTCCACTAGTAGATCAGAGGCAGATCGGTCAGTGGGATCAGTAAAATGGAGGTTAAGATCACCTACAATAAGAAAGTTAGAAACAGAGGCGGACAATTGAGAGGTCGTTTCAGTGACTGCGTTAAGGAATTTCCCGAGGGTACCCGGGGGCCGGTAGATGAGCAGTCCCGAAAGGGAGTGCGTCGGGGAGGTTTGAAGGGAAAAGTGGCAGCTTTCAGCGTCTTCAATGTTGGCGTCATTGATTCTACAGCTGAGGTGATCGCGGTAGATTATGGCCAACCCGCCTCCTCTTCCTCTGGGTCTATGGCGGGTTTGGATGAGGTAGCCTGGGGGAAGGGCGGTAACAATATCCGCATTCGTGCTGTCAGAAAGCCAGGTTTCTGTTAAAAACAATGTGTCTAAGCCTTGGTCTTGGATCAGCCCATTAATTTCGAGTGCGTGCTTGGGGAGGGAGCGACAGTTAAGAAGACCAAGCTGTAGCCTGAAATTGGCTGGGGTCAGAGTGGCTGTATGGCAGCGTGTGCAGCTTGTAAAGGGTTTACCTGCTTCGTGAGTGTAACGACAACCTTGGTTTTTTTCAGGTCAAAGGTCGCGAAGCATGTCTGCTGAGTACATCAGGCGACTGGGAGATGGATCTGGCAGCATCCCTGGGCCTGGGTCCGTCCGGGCCCGGACGGGCCCAGACGGGCTTGCCTTATGCGCGCCTTCGGCGCGCAAACAGCGCTCCCGCTGCGCTCGACCGCTGCGCTTGCGTGGGAGGCACATTTAATAGGCGGGGGGGGTGGGCGTGGCCTGTCAGGTGGGCGTGGCCTCGCGTCTGCTGCGATGGCGGCCGTGAACAACAATGTGCCAAAACAGCGCTAGTTCCGCTGTAATGTGTTGAGCCTGCTTGGCGCTTTCACCCAAAGAAGAGCTCAGGTAAAGATAGAAGTTTTAAAATATGTAAACACAGAGAAGAACAATTTTTTAAAATAGCGAGTATCTCCTCCGGCTTCCGCCTCAGAGGTTAGGGTTCCACTGGTCGCGCTAGCAATCCGCGCTGTGTTTATAGGCGGGGGGGTGTGGGCGTGGCCTGTCAGGTGGGCATGGCCTCGCATCTGCTGCGATGGCGGCCGTGAACAACAATGTGCCAAAACAGCGCTAGTTCCGCTGTAATGTGTTGAGCCTGCTTGGCGCTTTCACCCAAAGAAGAGCTCAGGTAAAGATAGAAGTTTTAAAATATGTAAACACAGAGAAGAACAATTTTTTAAAATAGCGAGTATCTCCTCCGGCTTCCGCCTCAGAGGTTAGGGTTCCACTGGTCGCGCTAGCAATCCGCGCTGTGTTTATAGGCGGGGGGTGTGGGTGTGGCCTGTCAGGTGGGCGTGGCCTCGCGTCTGCTGCGATGGCGGCCGTGAACAACAATGTGCCAAAACAGCGCTAGTTCCGCTGTAATGTGTTGAGCCTGCTTGGCACTTTCACCCAAAGAAGAGCTCAGGTAAAGATAGAAGTTTTAAAATATGTAAACACAGAGAAGAATTTTTTTTTTAAAATAGCGAGTATCTCCTCCGGCTTCCGCCTCAGAGGTTAGGGTTCCACTGGTCGCGCTAGCAATCCGCGCTGTGTTTATAGGCGGGGTGTGTGGGCGTGGCCTGTCAGGTGGGCGTGGCCTCGCGTCTGCTGCGATGGTGGCCCTGAACAACAATGTGCCAAAACAGCGCTAGTTCCGCTGTAATGTGTTGAGCCTGCTTGGCGCTTTCACCCAAAGAAGAGCTCAGGTAAAGATAGAAGTTTTAAAATATGTAAACACAGAGAAGAACAATTTTTTAAAATAGCGAGTATCTCCTCCGGCTTCCGCCTCAGAGGTTAGGGTTCCACTGGTTGCGCTAGCAATCCGCGCTGTGTTTATAGGCGGGGGGTGTGGGAGTGGCCTGTCAGGTGGGCGTGGCCTCGCGTCTGCTGCGATGGCGGCCGTGAACAACAATGTGCCAAAACAGCACTAGTTCCGCTGTAATGTGTTGAGCCTGCTTGGCGCTTTCACCCAAAGAAGAGCTCAGGTAAAGATAGAAGTTTTAAAATATGTAAACACAGAGAAGAACAATTTTTTAACCACTTTAGTGCCCATGACGAGATGGTCTCGTCATGGGCCGCGGTTGCGCTGTGCCCATGACGAGACTATCTCGTCATGAACCCCGCCCGCTAATGAAAGGGCCGGCACAGGGCGGGGAAAGGGCGGGGCACTCAAGGGGTTAAAATAGCGAGTATCTCCTCCGGCTTCCGCCTCAGAGGTTAGGGTTCCATGCATGTGTGGAAGCAATAGGAGGAGAGGATTATACAGAAAAAAGGAAACTAGCTATATTAAAAGATTGTCTCGGAGCTGAGGGCAGACATATATTGAGTCATCTTCCAACCACAGATATTGTATTTTCATCAGACGAAGAAGGAGATGTTTATCAAGATGCAATTAAAAAATTGGATAAACACTGCATAAAAAAAATTAATGAGGTAGTGTCACGTCATAAATTTTTGAGTAGGGGTCAAATTGTCAATGAAACTATAGATACATTTGTCAATGACTTGAGAATACTAGCGTCTAAATGCAACTATTCAACGTTTCATGACCAAATGATAAGTGATCAATTGGCTCACAAAGTGGCAAATGTAAAACTTCAAGAAAAATTGCTGGCGGCAGAAGACTTGACTTTAGACAAGGCTCTTGATATTTCTCATCGTTTTGAAGACATGGAATTGGGTTTGAAAGAACTAGCGGAACAAAAAGCGGCAGAAGTTAATTTGGTGAAAAAAACTAATTTTAATGAAAACAAGATGAATAAAGCAGGACTAAATACTCAGGGAATTCATGAAAAAAAAGACTATATTTGTTTTAAATGTGGTATTCCTGGTCATTTAGCAAATGACAGAAAATGTCCTGCCATAGGTCAAGTGTGTAGATATTGTAAAATGAAAGGTCATTACACAAGAATGTGTAGAAATAAGAACAGAATAAGAAACAAAAGTTTAGAAAAAAAATCTCAAATTAATGAAAATGTCAAAGAAGTTCAAAATGATTTTGAAGAGGAAGAGTATCTTCTGGCTGTGTATGAAGTGAATGGTACCATGAGGGATGCTCCGTTCTGCACTATAAAAATTGGAGATAAGGATGTAAGAGTCATGGCTGATTCTGGGGCAAGACACACACTTATTGGGGATGAGTGGCTTAAAGAATTTGGCGATGTATGTCTATCACCTCCAGATATTAAGTTAGTAGGGTATGGTAGGAAACCTATTGATGTGGTAGGTTTCTTCACATCTGATTTAACTTTTAAAGGGAAAACTATTCAATCTAAAGTTTATGTAGCTAAGGAAGGCTCATGTCTTCTGGGTTGGCCTCAGCAGAGAGATTTGATGATCACCTTGGATCCTAATCACCCTGAACAAGTTTTAGGGTATTCAGATTTAATTGCTCACATTAATGTGGATCCAGCATCTGAATGGGAAAAAAGATTTCCAAGTGTATTTTCGCCAACAGAATTAGGTTTACTAAAAAAATTTACACATAAAATCATTTTAAAACATGATGCGGTACCAAAGGTGCATAAAGTAAGGAATGTACCTTTACATTTAAGAGATGCAGTTAAAGATGAACTGAAGAGATTGTGTGATCTGGACATTATTGAAGAGATAGAATCCTCATTATGGTTAAGTCCGGTTGTCGTCGTACACAAACCTAATGGCAAGGTTAGGTTATGTGTTGACTTGAGGGACCTGAATGATAGTGTATGGGTAGATAGACATCCTTTGCCAAATATTGGAGACATGTTCACAAGATTAAAAGGGGCTTCGATATTCTCTACCCTTGATTTATCTAATGCTTATCATCAAATTGCTCTGCATGAGGATAGCAAACATCTAACTTCATTTATAACATCAGAGGGAGCCTTTAGATACAAAAGAATGCCCTTTGGCTTAATTTCGGCATCTTCTGTATTTCAAAGGCTGATGCACAAATTATTTAAGAACATGGAAAATGTTCTATACTTTCAAGATGACATTTTAATTTTTGCTTCTAATTCCAATGAACATGCTGACACATTACACAAGGTGCTGTGCATTCTTCAGGACAATGGTTTGACATTAACCAAAGAAAAATGCAAATTTGGTGTATCATCGGTTGATTATCTAGGCCATTCAATAGATAAAAATGGGGTATCTCCTAAAAAAAATTAATTAGGGCTATTGAGCAAGCACCTAATCCGCAAAACAAAGACCAACTTAGATCTTTTTTAGGTCTGGCTGAATATTATGCTAGGTTTATACCGTGTTTTGCTGACAAAACCACACACATGAGGAATTTGTTGAAAAAAAATGTTTCATTTAACTGGGATGAAAACTGTGGATATGAATTTATGTATTTAAAAAAACAAATTGCATCTGCACCTGCTTTGGCCACATTTAATACTGCATATGATTCAATAATCATTTCAGATGCAAGCAATGTTGGTTTAGGTGCTGTTTTGATGCAGATTCAGGAAGGTCATTTGGTCACAATTGGCTTTGCGTCCAGACCATTGAAAGGAGCAGAATGGAAATACTCTACATTGGAAAAAGAGACTCTAGCATGTTGGTGGGGTATTGAATATTTTAGGAAATATGTATATGGTACAGAATTTAGAGTTAGATCAGATCATCGACCTTTGGTGGATCTTTTTACTACAAAAGGTTGTGGGAAAGCTACTTTAAGAATTGCTAGGTGGCAGTATAAATTACAAGATTTTCATTTCAAAATTGAGTATCTTCCAGGTGCAAAGAATGTTTTGGCAGATTGTTTATCAAGATTACCAGTGGATGATGACAATGAAGTTGATGAGGATGATGATAATTTAGACAAAGTAGTTTCTATTTGTGAAGTATCAAATGGTTGTGTTCAAGAAAAGGAGTGGAAGGTAGCTTGTGTAAGTGATGCTATATATAAGGGTGTTATGCAATATATCAAATCATCATGGCCTAAAAAGAGTGAGGTACCTGAGGCTATGCGATCATTTTATCAGATTTCACATGAATTATCCATCAAGGATGATGTTTTAATGAGAGGGTTACAGCTAGTGGTTCCAACCGAGTTGCAACAAACCATTTTGGATATGGCGCATGAAGGACATCCTGGTATGACAAGCATGAAACGTAGGATTAGAAGTGAATTTTGGTGGCCGGCCATGGATAAAGCGGTGGAAAGGAGAGTCAGGGACTGTATGGAATGTTGTATCAGCGATAAATCACAAAAAATTGTATCGTATGAACATCGTCCTACTTCCAAACCATCAAGGGCCTGGGAGAGTGTGTTGTTAGATATTGCTGGTCCCATAGGTCTAGATCAGAATCCTGTTTATGCAATTGTGCTCATTGATCAGTTATCACACTGGCCTGAAGTTAAAATAGTGCCACACATAACGTCAAAGATAGTTATTCAATTTTTGAATGAGGTATTTGAAAGGGAAAGTTTTCCTGAGCATTTAATAACCGATAATGGGGTACAGTTGATTTCTACTGAAATGAAATCTTATCTGGACCGGCATGGTATTATTCATAAACGATCTTCTGTGTATTACCCTCAAGGTAATGGAATCATTGAGAGGTGGATCAAGGTTTTTAAAGAGGGTTTGCAGTTAGCCATTGTTAATGGAAAAAATTGTAATCAAGCCATTAGCGAGGTTTTGTGGAGTTATAGAAATACTCCTAGAAGCATTGGTGATTTATCACCTTTTGAAAAGATGAGAGGAAGGAAATGTTTATCCAATTTAAACCAAGCGTGGATGAGGAACTTACTGGTTAGATCTTCAGGTGACAGTACTGTGTCAAATGGGTATGTGGATAAAGTTATCAACACACCTGTCAAAGTTAATGATTGGGTTCGGGTGAAAAAAGGGAGGTTTGTCAAATCTGGTGAATCTCGTTTTTCTGATCCTTTGAAAGATATTCGAGTAGGTAGTCAAGTTGCTGAACTATCTGATGGAAATGTATGGAGTTTTTCCAAATTAGTGAAGGTTCCTGAGTGGTTGTGGCCTGATAGAGAGATGCCAAATAAGAAAGTTTCAATATCCAGTGGAGTAGCGTTACCTAACAGTTCTGACAACATAACTGTTGGAAGGAAGGCTACTCTGTCAAGGGATGGGGAAAGCAACAAATCTGTTGGACAAAGGTCTCGGAGAATTCCTGTATGGCATAAAGATTATATCGTAAAGTAATATGTCATATGGTATCAGTTCATAATAATATGTGACGAGTGTCTTGGACAAAGAGTCTGGACAATTCCTGTATAGCATTAAGATTATATTGTAAAGTTGTATATCAAATGGTAGCGTTTAGCGATACTATTTATGAATGTATGTTTGGGTGAAATGTAATTCTGGGAAATGTTTCAAGTTATATGTTTTGGTTCATACCTATGTACGATGGGGTTATAAGAGTTTCATTTAATGGGGTTATAAGAGTTTTATTTATTATTTTTGGTTTTTTTTAAAGAAGGGAAATGTGTGGTAACTTGCTGTCGCCAGTGGAATGTGGAACACAGGACTTGTGTTCCACGTTCCCAATGAGGCAGTTTGTCCCAGGCTTGTATAGATGTACCTTATACCTGCTCCAATAAATACAACTAATCAACTTACCTGATTGGCGTGGTCATCTCGATATTACAGGGCACCCGCTTGAAAATGATTATATAAGCGGTGTCGTCACTCGCCAACACAGCGGCAATGCGGGGTGGGCACCCGCCTTAAAATACAAACATAGAGCGGGATGTGCACCCACTCTTCAGCCGCAATGCGGGGTTGGCTCCTGCTTCACCTGGCAGGAATGCGGGGGAATCCCCACGTCAGGATTCCCTCCAGATAGGCGGCAGCTCCGCGCTGCGAAGCCCACGCTCTTCTTTTGCAGGAAGAGAAGCACAGCGCTCTCAAGGCACTATAGTCTAAAAAGTTCTTAGAGGGGAAGGGGGGTAAAACTGGGCCCAGGCCGGCCAGCACACAGGGTCCTCCAGCAGGGAGGGAGTCCCTCTAGGCGGTTCCTCCTGAGGCCCAGCAGCAGCAAGCCCCCCAAGCACAGGAACAACACTCTTATGGGGTCACAGCCCCAAACTTTATACTACAAATTCTCTTTGTTTGTCTGCCCTGGCACAGGGCTTGGTGGAACCAGCCTAAACTGGTTCTGAAGCACTTTTTTGACAAGGCTCCTCTTCCCCTTTGTCAGGTGGGGGCTCGTCATCAGACACACCACAGGGGGGCGGAGCCAGCATTCACTAGGGCAGGCACAATCCTATTCAGGGACCAAGGACTTCTCCTCCCACTACTCCAAATGCAGATGTCCCATTCAGCCTAGCGCTGACTCACCCTGCCCCTCCTGGAGCCACACACACCTCACCAGCCACTGTCACTCAAAAGCCAGACATGCAATTCACATCAGGCAGGCAGACACATAGCACACAGAAATGCCAACTTCTAAAAGTGGCATTTCTAAAATCGTTATAATAAATCTGCACTCACCTTTGCTCAGCATTTATTATTACTATTTCAAACATATCTAACTTGACCACGCTGCACCTCTCATATCTGAAACACTTATCAGGGATTCCCCAATGCATTCCTATGGGAGGGTAGCCCCACAGTAGTGAGAAACCAAAATGGCTGGTTGTCACTACCAGGACATGTCACACACTTAAGGTACATGTCCTATCTTTTACCTACAATGCACCCTGCCCATAGGACTAGCTAGCACATACCTTAGGGGTGACTGATATGCAGTAAAAGGGGGTCACAGACAAAGCACATACTTTAGGTGCCACGTCACAGCGGCTGTAACACTACGCGCACAGGCCTTGCAATGGCAGAGGCCTGAGATAGGTTTGCAATGCTACTTTGGTGGGTGGCGCAATCAGCTCTGCAAGCCCACCAGTAGCATTTACTTTACCAGCCCTGGCTATATGAGATGCCACAGGTGTAGACCAATCTTAGCATATTTATCACCGAGAGCACACGCACTTTACACTGGACAGCAGTGCTAAAGTGCCCAGAGTCCTAAAACCACCAACTCCATGTCAGAAAAAAAAGGCTAGGAGAAAGGCAAAATGTTTAGGGATGACCCTGCAAAAAGGGCCAAGTTCAACACAACCCCCTTCCAGCCAAAATTACAGGGTAGACCAATCACCATCATCACCTTGATGGGCTTCCCTGCCTTGGGCGAAAGAACACGGACGCATGCCCGCAACTGCAGGGGCACACTCCAGTTCTACGCCATTCTGAACCCATGTGGTTCCCTCTGTCAAAGCTCCCAGGACCAACTAAGCTATCCACTGGTACTGCCTAGTTGTCCACGGCCAGGACAAGACCCTAGGCCATCCAGATGTATCTGGTCCTTGCCATCTAACAGAGTGGAGGGCGGTAGCCCCAGGCACACAGTACCCACTCTTCACTCTACCCATCATCAGAGCACTTCTAAACTGCCACTGATCCTCCAGCCTAGAGTCCGCACCCTCAGGCTGACCAGAAGTCACGGGCGAGGCTCTCCTCTCCCTACCTTTCCTTTTAGGGTTCTGCACTCTCCTCCTTGAAAAGGCACCTTCAGAACACAACTCTCCCACCAGTTCAGGACCTCTCTCCAGCAACTGGTCTCCCAACCTAGGGTCTAAACCCTCAGGTTGCACTGGGGTCAGAGGTGAGGACTCCCTCCCTCTGCACCCCCTTCCAGAGTGCTGCACCCTCCCAACTGGAGTGGTACCCTTGGAAGCCATACCGGTCAGGACACTGGTTACAGATGTCCTTCCCTCCTGGTCAGGCAGACCCTGAACTTGGACTCCCAACCTTGGGGCTGAACCCTGCGGCTGAGCACTTGCCTGGCATGCCAGGACTTCTGGGGACTCACACAGTATCCCCCTGGTCAGGACACTGATTATAGATGTCCTTCCCTCCAGGTCAGGCAGAACCTGAACCTGGCCTCCCAACCCAGGGACTAAACCCTGCAGTTGAACACTTCCCTGGCACACCAGGACTACTGGGGACTCACACAGTATCCCCCCGAGGGTAACACATGACTCATGTGTCGTGTGACAGTCTGCCTGATGCAGATCTCCCGACCCCTGTCATCTTACAGTGCGTGAAGATCCCCCAGGACAGAAGTGGTGTCACCATGGTCACTCCTAGGAGACTCAGCCCTTCTGGCTGGTCCCAGACCCACTGGTTCTCCCACTGGGGAACACATCCCCCTCTCAGCCCTCAATCTGGAGTTCTGCACCCTCCCAACTGGAGTGGCACTGTCAGACACCAGAATGACTGGAGCTCCATTTACAGATGCTCCAGGTTCCCCTGACACTAGTAAATCTCCCTCAAATTGCCTACCAGTACAGCCTAGGCCCCCAACCTGGTGTTCCCTTAGGGAACCCTCCAGGCCCTGAGACCGGGTTTTGGGCACCTTGGGCCACACAGTCCCACACTCACTCCCTCTCCACTGAGACAAGACGTGAGCCCCTACACCCCTCCCACTACACTGGGACCTAGCTGGGCTACTCTGAACCTCTTCCACCACACAGGACCAGAAGATACCTGAGCCACTCCTTTTGGGATCACTCCCCAATGCCTCTTCAGACCCTTCGGCACACAGCCTGATATCCGCCTTTCGTGCAAGCTCCCTGTGATCAGAGAACTCACACTCCAACAGGTGTTGGCGTAACCCCGGAAAACAATTACTGAACATGTGCTCTCTGACAACCAGATTGAACAGCCCTTCATTTGCCGTGCTACTTATCACCAGACCTTCCAGTGCATCACAACATTCATCCACAAACTCTCCCCAAGACTGGTGAGGCAGTTTCCTACTGCCCCTGAACCTCAACCTATACACTTCAGGTGTGACACCCTCTTCCTGGGAACTAGATACCACACTCTAAGATCTGGTAGCGGGACTTCCTGCACTGGACTCCATATTGCTGCCACCACTGGACCCCACCCTCACTGGTGAATCCAGACAACTAAAACTACTCTCATGGGACAATCTACCCTCCAGGCCCTTTCTGCCTCTGCCATCCTCTCCTGAGCTAAGAGTCTCAGTCTCAGTCTCTAGCTTTTTCTCTTCAAGGCTCACTGCCCTGAGACTCAACTCCTGAGCCAACAATGCCTTTTTTTACTCCAAGGCTCTCTGAACCTCCCTGTTCCCCGCATCCAGCTGTGCTAACCCTATGGCATTTTGAGGTGTGTCTCTCAGCCATGAAATCCAGATTTAAGAACAGGGGATACACACAATCCAATTTACGGAAAGCCAAGACCAGAATCCAAAAAGTACGTCGAGATGAAACTCTGAGATACAGGGAACACAAGACTGATCTTAAACATCCAGTTTTAGTCAGGAGTTTGAACAGACACTGGAAGTTACTGACAGCTGATGGATCCCAGAGTGACTTCATCACCAGGAGACCACAAATCACATACAGGAGAGGTAGAACCCTGAGGACGAGACTTAGCCCCAATTTTCCGAGAGTACAGAACAACATGACCTGGCTGACTCAACACTCATTAGGATTTTACAATTGCATGTCCTGCGGCATGTGCCGTTGGGCTGCTGACAACTAAAAAGGGTTTACTGGCCCTACTAAGAGCTATGTCATCAGATCCAACATTAACTGCAATTCCAAATTTAAGATTTATATTCTGGAATGTGAATGTAAACATCAGTATGTGGGCAGTACAATAAGAACCCTTAGAGAGAGAACTGGGGAGCATGCAAGAGCTCTTAAACACCAGGACCCCTGGTGCCCCATGGCGCTACATGTTGTGGAATGCCCCTCCCAGGGTCCACACAAGCATTTCTCTTTCTATGGAATTGATTCAATTTAACCTAATCCCAGAGGAGGGAATAAAGAATTACGACTGAGACACACAGAAGCAACCTGGATTATGCGTTTTAGAACGGTTGAGCGGGGTCTTAACAGTGACCATGAAATGCAATACTTTCTGAGTGATTAATACGTGATGGTTAAAAAGAAATTTCAACTACATCTGTTGACGCTTTCAGTGGCTTCTACACAGCCTTGTAGGCTCCCATTTGCTTGGTACACAATACAACCTGTAAATTCTTCTGATTGTCGCAATGAATAAGGAATTTGAGCACAAATCTGAATTTACAGATGCTTAATTGTGAGGTGTGTACTATAATCAATAACCACTTAGTAGATGAAACTTTAATGTCTGTGCCCTGAAATGTACTATTTTGTGTCCTTTTGCCCCCATGTTTCTTCTTTCCTTCACCAACATGTAGCAACTTTGAATGTGAATGTATGGACACTTCTTTATTGACCTGCCTTTATATCATTGCAGTTGCAATGTGTGTTTCATTTCCACATGCAATGGTTTTATTACCCTGCAATAATTATTTTTATTTCTTATTTACCAATTGCTAAAATACGAGGATTTTTCATTGCCATACACCCTTTACTGTAATTTTCATGTTTTTATGGCAATTTCCTCTACCTATGATCCTTGTGATGCTTGCTTGCGCATTTGGTGGAGGGTCATATTTGCACTCGCACCGAGCACACACTTGATTTTAGCCCAGGATAGTGGCCAGTCCCTTTCACGCACATTAAGTTAGTCTTTTTCTTGTCACTATACTGCCAATATGGACACATCATGTTTCACAGGTGCCCGGAATCCTTCCTTTCACCTCATCTGGTTTTTGAGAGGTTTGCGCTGTAGTGTTTTGTATACGTCGCACGTACTTAAAGACTTCCGGGTCGCGTCTCTAACCGCCTCCAGTTCAGAACGCGGATCTCGTAGTGACAGGACGTGACAGCATACTCGCTCACGATAATATAGATCGGGTACAATTCCTAGCCTTCATAGACTTTAACTTTTAATCTTTGGTATCGCAGTTAACACTGGTAGTGATTTGGCCTTTCTATTATTATTTACAGACTTGTGCGGATAACTTCGGCATTCTTTGATAGGATTTAGGTTCACTTCTGAGGCCATGACTACAAGGTAAGGGGCCTTGAATTTTGATACATGTCTAGATTGTACTTGTCTATTTTTTACATAGTTATCAGTCCCGATAACGATAGTGGTTACTCTTTTTTAGACTCACGGCTTCATTTAACTGGAAGTTATATGGGACCTATTGGACGACTCATGATCGGATGGGTCGGAATTATCACCGGCGATTGGGTGAGAGTCTGGTTATCAGCACTGAGAATAGCATTTGGAGACAGTACTCTTAATATAATTATTTCTGTTATTTACTAATGCTGTGTTGATCGTAATATATATATTGCAGGTTCAGAACATTCTTTACGCGACAGGTAGGCCTTACTGAATTCACTTAGCTTATAATAATCCTCTTTAAGTTGGCACTGTATCCCTGAATGCCTACAACTATGCACATAGGATTTTTAATATACAAACCCGCCCTCTCTTTAGAGTGCATGTACCCTTATTTTAGGGACACACACTGGTAATAATTTCCCCAACACCTGATTATACTGAATCACAATCTGTTCAGCGATTCAGACCACTCTGTTATATTGTGTCACAACTGTTCTCTTGTGAGTAGGGGTTTGTTTAAGGTTTCCACTAACATGGTGACATTTTTCACCATCTCATATCTCACCACATTTCACCACACCGGGTGTGTTTTAGTCACACCCCGTAACCACATGGGGTTTGATTCACCATGACTGCAAACGTTAGATATTGCACTCGTAATGATATGAGTTCCATTTGAATTGTTTCCAGCCCTGAGGAAGTCAAGGGTTAATACCCTAACAACGAAACACGTGTTGGCTGGACCTTGTGCTGTTATCTTGAATAAAGACGAAGAAAAATCAACAAAAGACATTACATGCTTCCATTCATTTCAAAGACGACTTGGCAAACTTTCGTGTTACTTGAATGCGTGTGCATAGAAATTGACATTGTACATTTTAACTGAAAGCCGCAAACCATGTTCTGCGTATGGTACACCTCAGTATGCGCGTCTACTAACAACTGTTGCCCTTTTATTCTCCCTGATTGGATTTTTTAGCAGAACCAAAATTGCTACACATCTGAGGCGTAGTGAGATGACGGCTGATAGTTGATTGGTGCAGTAGTTTGCCCAGGGCAGGAGCCTAATTACAGTGGGGCTAAAAAAAAATAACAGTGCAGCACTAGTGGGACAGATAGGGGCACAGAAGCCATGAGTTCCGTAGTGTAGAAAAACCCATGGTATTGGGACTGGATCCTGTAATTGACCCCTTTAAATATAACGAGGCCCTTAAAAGCACCTGATTGACCTTGTGAGGACATTAGGTGATTTTGTAGTGCTCCACTTTCCTACCTTGTTCTAAGCTTTCAGCCTGATTTTGGATTACTGAACTCTACTGGGATCCAAGCTGTGAACTATAAGAATTATAAAAATAATTGATTGTAGTGGCTCAGTTTGGACAATTATTGGGGATTGTTTGTGTCATGCCATCCACTCACTCTCTTCGCTTCCTCAAATTTCCCCTGTTTACACTTACACCATTAATCCTTTCAAATCCTTTTCGCTCATCATCTACAGTTTGTGAACCCTTTGTGTTCACAGCAGGGCACTTACTGCGGCTAATGAAGAGCTATAGATCCCACAGCACTTCAATCTTAAAGTCCCATAAGTATCAAGTCCTGTGCCAATCGCCTCCGAGACCTGCCGTGGTTAGGTCCCACTGGAAATCCAGAGACAAAATTTCAAGGAAAGGTGGAGGCAGCACCAGGGATGAAGTCACAAATCAGCCAGTATTGTCTTTTTCAAAACTCTTTATTCTTCTTCGTCTAAAAACACAGGACAACAGCCAACGAGTTTCGTTCCTGTTATAGGGACTTCATCAGGGCTGTGAACAGCACGAAACAACATATAAATGAACATATATATAAAATATTTACAAGACCAACACAAGTATCTAAAAACATACATCTTGTACATAAATCCAATTGGTCGCACACTGCTCGTCCTACCAGCGTGTTACCCCAAAGCATTGTGGTCCATGATGTCAGCATCAGCGAGTGCGCCTCTGCCAGGGTATTAAGCAAAAATCAAAGTCGCGTTGGCCATCCCTGGACACGTGTTTTGAGGTCATTACCTCTCGTCAGCAGGGAATAGGCATGTGTGTAGGGTTGCTGCGTAGGCTGCCAAAAATTGTTCTCAGGTCCGGTACCGCTCGTGGCACGCAGGTGCGTAACCATGAGCTTGTCAGCCCCACCGGCTCAAGGGAGCCTGAATATAAACATAAATCCAATTGGTCGCACACTGCTCGTCCTACCAGCGTGTTACCCCAAAGCATTGTGGTCCATGAAGTCAGCATCAGCGAGTACGCCTCTGCCAGGGTATTAAGCAAAAATCAAAGTCGCGTCGGCCATCCCTGGACACGTGTTTCGAGGTCATTACCTCTCGTCAGCAGGGAATGGGCATGTGTGTAGGGTTGCTGCGTAGGCTGCCAAAAATTGTTCTCAGGTCCGGTACCGCTCGTGGCACGCAGGTGCGTAACCATGAGCCCGTCAGCCCCACCGGCTCAAGGGAGCCTGAATATAAACATAAATCTAATTGGTCGCACACTGCTCGTCCTACCAGCGTGTTACCCCAAAGCATTGTGGTCCATGAAGTCAGCATCAGCGAGTGTGCCTCTGCCAGGGTATTAAGCAAAAATCAAAGTTGCGTTGGCCATCCCTGGACACGTGTTTCGAGGTCATTACCTCTCGTCAGCAGGGAATAGGCATGTGTGTAGGGTTGCTGCGTAGGCTGCCAAAAATTGTTCTCAGGTCCGGTACCGCTCGTGGCACGCAGGTGCGTAACCATGAGCTTGTCAGCCCCACCGGCTCAAGGGAGCCTGAATATAAACATAAATCGAATTGGTCGCACACTGCTCGTCTTACCAGCGTGTTACCCCAAAGCATTGTGGTCCATGAAGTCAGCATCAGCGAGTGCGCCTCTGCCAGGGTATTAAGCAAAAATCAAAGTCACGTTGGCCATCCCTGGACACGTGTTTCGAGGTCATTACCTCTCGTCAGCAGGCAATAGGCATGTGTGTAGGGTTGCTGCGTAGGCTGCCAAAAATTGTTCTCAGGTCCGGTACAGCTCGTGGCACGCAGGTGCGTTACCATGAGCTCGTCAGCCCCACCGGCTCAAGGGAGCCTGAATATAAACATAAATCCAATTGGTCGTACACTGCTCGTCCTACCAGCATGTTACCCCAAAGCATTGTGGTCCATGAAGTCAGCATCAGCGAGTGCGCCTCTGCCAGGGTATTAAGCAAAAATCAAAGTCGCGTTGGCCATCCCTGGACACGTGTTTCGAGGTCATTACCTCTCGTCAGCAGGGAATAGGCATGTGTGTAGGGTTGCTGCGTAGGCTGCCAAAAATTGTTCTCAGGTCCGGTACCGCTCGTGGCACGCAGGTGCGTAACCATGAGCTCGTCAGCCCCACCGGCTCAAGGGAGCCTGAATATAAACATAAATCCAATTGGTCGCACACTGCTCGTCCTACCAGCGTGTTACCCCAAAGCATTGTGGTCCATGAAGTCAGCATCAGCGAGTGCGCCCCTGCAAGGGTATTAAGCAAAAATCAAAGTCGCGTTGGCCATCCCTGTACATCTTGTACATATATAACCTCAATGGTGACTCTGATTTATACATCTGTTTTAACAATGTGCATTTCTTTGCTACTAGTAATGTATTGTAATCAGGGAAACAGAGAAGAAGAGAGAAGGGCAAGGGTGGAAATGGAAAAAAGGGAATAAATATATATACATAAATAAGACAATCCTCACCAAAAAAGAGTATTAGATGGACCAATTCCATTCCGTGAGTCCAAATAGTAATGAGTCAAATCAGACGAAAAAGAGTATAATTCAGTTTCTGGCCAAAGCAAGCAAGAATAATATCAATAATACAAAATATTACATAATTTAATTTCATCATCATGTGTAGTTATCCTGTCTATTTGTGGAAACTATGTTGGTGTGTCCATTTGTAACGTTTTTTTTTACATGTCTGTGGCAATATTAGTTTGGTCATGTCAGGTCTTGGTGCCATTATCCATGTACATTGTTTATATATATGTGCTGTTGGACTTGTAAATATTTTATATGTATATATATGTTCCTTTATATGTTGTTTCGTGTTGTTCACAGCCCTGATGAAATTCCTATAACAGGAACTAAACGCGTTGGCTGTTGTCCTGTGTTTTTAGACGAAGAAGAATAAAGAGTTTTGAAAAAGACAATACTGGCTGATTTGTGACTTCATCCCTGGTGCTGCCTCCACCTTTCCTTGACACTTACTGTGGCTACATCATTCAAGAGGGTGGGGTCACAGAAGCGACATCGCCTACAGTATAATAAATTAATTAGATTGTGTTGGACCTGGCCCTTTTGGCCGGATGGTCCCTAAACTTTTCGCCTTCCACCTGTACTTTTTCTGAACTTTTGTTGGCTATTCTATGACTCAGGGCACTTTATAACTGCTGTTCAGTGCTAAAGTGCATATGTGCTCCCTATTTAAAATGTATATGTTGGTTGGATTCCATGATTGGCTTATTTGGTTTACTGTCAGACCCCAGTAAAGTGCACCAGGAGTGCCCAGGGCTTGTAAATACGAATGCTGCTGGTGGGCTTGCAGCACTGGTTGTGCCACCCACAGAAGCGGCCTAGTGAAATATGTCTAAGGTCTGCCATTGCAGAACCTGCATGCAGTCTGGTACTGTCATGCTGACTGGGCAAGTGCACCCACTTCCCAGTCCCTAAATCTTCCCTTAACTTCATATTAGTCACCCCTATGGTAGGCCCAAGGGAAGGGTGCATTGTAATCATAAGGTAGGACAAGCCCTGATGTGTGTGGCATGTCCTAATAGTGAATTTCGGACAGTATTAGGTCCTCCATAGATCAAGGAGGATCAGTGGCACTAATACTGCTCGACCTGTCAGCGGCGTTTGATACGGTTTCCCATCAATGTCTGTTGAACATTCTTCACCACAAAGGAGTGCAGTCCAATGCTCTGAACTGGTTACATTCCTTCTTGAGCAACCGCACTCGAACTGTACACATGGGCCAATTTTACTCCAGCTCTACCTCCATCGACTGCGGGGTCCCTCAGGGCGCATCGCTGAGCCCCACCCTCTTCAATGTTTATATGTCATCTTTGGCTGACATTGGAAGAAGGTGGGGCATTGGCATGTGCTCCTATGCGGATGACACGCAGTTGGTGGTGGCCCTGGACGAAAAACCTGAAATTGTCAAAAATAAATTACAGGGATGCCTTGCGGAAATGGCCCAGTGGATGCACTCTCACTGCCTGAAGCTAAATGCTGAAAAATCGGAGATTCTCTTATTTGGGGGAGCCAAACAAATCTGGAATGCCACGTGGTAGCCGCCCATACTGGGTTCAGCCCCCACCCCCAAACAATACGCTAGGAATCTGGGAATTATCATGGATGATGAGCTATCCATGAAAGATCATGTGCGATCCCTTTGTGGCAAGGGTTTCGCCATTTTGAAACTCCTAGTAAGGTTATTCCCATGGATACCGCTGGACTGCAGACGCTCAGTTACCCAAGCCTTACTGGTCAGTCGTCTGGATTACGGGAATGCACTATTTGTAGGGATGAATGATCACCTATTTTCTCGCCTACAGGTACTGCAAAATGCGGCCGCCAAACTGATTTGCGATAAAGGCAAGTTAGACTCGGCATCGGAATGCCTGAAAACTCTCCACTGGCTCCCTGTGCGCCAGAGGGCCGCATTCAAACTTCTCTGCCATGCCCATAGAGCCCTGCACAGGACGGGTCCCACCATGCTCCAGAAGAAAATGGAATTCAATGTCCCTACCAGGAACCTACGCTCCACCAATCTGCGCTAGCAAGGACGAAACGTATATACAAAGCAAGAACTGGCGGCCGCTCCTTTTCTTACTTAGCGGCTAGGAAACGGAACGAGCTCCCGGATGATCTCAGACACACTACTAATTACCTCCTGTTCCGTAAAAAGCTGAAAACGCATCTTTTTCCTTCCCCTCGCTAATATCCTTCTGTTGTAGCTATCAGCTGTGTCCACCTGGTTTAAGCGCCGTGATATCCCTCGGGATGAGTGTTGCGCTCTACAAAAACCATAAATAAATATAAATAAATAAATAAATAAATTACAGCCATTTTCGTTTTTCACTATTGTAAGGCTACCTGTTCTCCATAGGCCAGAATGGGCTGTTAGAATTGTTACATCCTATGATCCTAACAGACCCAGGGAAGATGGTAGAAAATCGAGTTTAGTATGCCTGAACTCAGAATAATAAAATACTTCTTTTAGTAAAGTTTATTTTAATATTCTGTGTTTGAAAATACCACTTTTAGAAGGTTGGTATTTGCTTGCCTAACCATTTCAGCCCGCCTCTGCTATGATGTGTATCTGCCTGTCTGGTTTGTGTGAGTAACAGGGCTGGGGAAACCCAGAGGGGCAGGGCTAGGTAGCCTGGTGGTGAATGGAGAGATTGACATCCAGATGGGTGGGAGGAGTGCACCTGGACTCTGAATAGGGCTGTGCTCTGCCACCACAATGCTGGCTCCACCTCCTGTGGAGCGGCTGATGTCTCTGCCCTGCACCCTGAATAGAAAGGCAGAGTCATGTCAACAAAGTGCTCAAGAACTGGTTTGGACTGGGCAAAGGCCCCTCTACCCCAGAGGAACAAAGGAATTAGGGGTATAAGTATTTGGACCCTGCTCCCAAGAAATTAGATCCTGCTTGACAAGAAGAACCTCTGCCTGAGGAGAAGGAACTGGGAAAGCTGTAAGGAGGAGTACTGTCCCTGACCTGGGGGATTGGCCTGCAGTGGTTGCCTTGCTGCTGACAGGAGAGGAGAAAGACTACAAAGACTTTATTTCAACTTGTGCTTAAAAGATCTCCAAGGGCTTGTGCTGAGCTTGCCCCCTGAACGAAGTCCCAGGACCAGTGGACTTCACCCCCCAGCTCCCCAGAGTCTTTTGGAAGTGCCTGCTGCTGTTGTTGGGCCTTCTGAGGGACTGCGTGTCGCAAGGAGCTGGAAGCGCAACTCGAGAAGGAGAAGCGTGCCGCCGTCAGAGCCGTTGTCGTCGCATCTCGCAAAGGGTGTCGCCGCTGCAGCATCGCATCGAGCGGAAGCGTCTCCCATCATTCCGGAAGTGTCTTGCAACGCCGAAGAAGCGTGTCGCCATCGCAGCCATCGTAGCTGACGCATTGCACCGCATCAAGAGAAGAATCTCGCATCGAGGAAGAAGCGTGTCGCCATCGCAGCCATCGTAGTTGTCGCATTGCACCGCATCAAGAAAAGCGCCTCGCATCCACGGAGAAGTGTGCCGCCGTCGGAGCTGCTGTCGTCGCATCGCGTAAAGGGGTGACGCCGCTGCAGCATCGCATTGAGCGGAAGCGTCTCGCAAACGTCAGAGAAGAGTGACGCTGCCAAGGCCGCTGTCGTCGCATCGCGTAAAGGGGTGACGCCGCTGTAGCTGACGCATCGAGTCGAGTCTTCTAGCAACATCGGAGAAGCGTAACGCATCTGGAAGATCTTCACGTCTTTATTTCTTTGCACCAAAAACTTAATCGCATCAGCATCGTTGCAACACTTTCGTTGCCCTGCATGTCGCATCTAAGGTACATTGACTTAAAGTGTCGCATTTAAGAACTTAAGAGAACTAAGCAAACTTCTACCATCTAAAGTAACAGTATTGTGTATTTTTGTCGTTTAATGGTCTTGTCTTGTGGTAACTCTATATAAAGAATCCTTATTTTTTAGAAAAACCTGTGTGGTGTCCATCTGTAGTGTTGTCACTTGGTTACTGTATGTGTTCACAAATGCTTAACCTATAATGCTCTGAGATAAGCCTTGTCTGCCAAGCTACCTAGAGGGTGAGCAGGGGTTATTTTAGGAGTGTAACCCCTTACCCTGACTAGAGGAAAGGTTCCCTGCTTGTCACAAGTACCTACCTGTGCCAACCAGAGAACCCGGATTCTAACATTGGTGGTCAGCGGTGAGGATTCTGTACTTGCATTTGTGACTCATGTACAGTAATTGGTGAACACTACTTAGTGAGTGCAGACCTTAAACGCAACCAATACTTGTTGGTAGATTTCTTTTTGGAACTGTCTATTTTTGAGCACTGCCAAGCTTAACCATGGTGGAGAAAGCAGCATCCATAGTCTCTGTTAATACTGAATTTGAATGGGAAGAAGAGAAACTGGAAAGCTACAAGTTATCACAGCTGAAATTCTTTTGCAAGAAATTGCACTACTGGATGTAAAAACAAGGCATAATTCTACAAGGCGCTGAGGGCCTGGGTAGAAGCAAGGAATGCCACTGATGATAATAATGCAGAGGAGCAGCTGGATGGGCAAGTGGGTCCAAGAGGAAGGAGAACCCCTTTCCCTGCCGGTAGCAGTGTTTCTGGTAAAAGTCTATCTCCCAAGAGGAGTTGGCAGACAGGAAGAAAACCAGAGCTCATGAGATAGAGATGGCGAAACTAAATGGACAACTGTCAATGGAACAATAAAGGCTGGAAATGGAAGAGAGAAAAATGGAAATGGAGCATGAGTTGATCATGAGGAATCTTGACTTAGAGCTCGAGAGGCTTGAGACCATGAGTGTCTCAGCCCAGCATCAAGAAATGTGTGTAGCTCAGAGATTGAGCTTTGCTGAGTAGGAGGAGGAATCCAGCTCAGATGGTGGCAGCAATATTGAATTTTCTAGTGCAGATAGAATAGTACATATACCCAGAGACATGGCACCTGACTTGAAGGAGGGGTTAACATACACCAGGAGGTTCAAGGACATGAGGTAGCTCCAGTAGTGCGCAGTGTCCCTGAGAGGGATAGGGTAACTGGCGCAGGGGTTCATGGTCCTAGTAGTGGGAGGGACACTCTACTGACTCTAGATGAGAGGTGCAGGGAGAGGGGTTCCCCCAAAATTGAAGTCCTGGTATGTGAGTGTGAAGACCGCCCTGAAGAGTGTGGGTTGTGTGACAGAGACAGTCAGATACTGTCTTGCCAGTCTCAGGAGAGGGGTGTGCAGTATGTGTGTGAGGCACTGGATGGTGAGGTGAAGGATAGTTTGGTTAACCCTGCTAGGGGGCTGTGTGATCCAATTGTGGGAGAGCATATTGTAAGTCCCTGTTTTCTAGAGCTATGCCAACACCTGTGGGAGAGTGAGTTCTCTGACCGCAGGGAGCTCACATTGGAGGCAGACCTTTTGGGGGAGTCCAGAGGGTCTGGAAAGGCATTGGGGAGTGATCCCCAGAGGAGTGGTTCAGGTATCTTCAAACCCAGCGTGGTGGAAGTGGCTCAGAGTAGCCCAGCTAGGTCCTGTAGTAGTGAGAGGGGTGTAGGGCCTCACAGCCTGTCTTTAAGGGGAAGGAGTGAGAATGGGTTATGTCCCGGTAGTGCCCAACCTCAGTCTCAGAGCCTGGATGGTTCTTTAAGGGAACACCAGGTGGGGAGCCTAGTCTGTCCTGAGGGGCTGGCCGTTGTGCGGGACCCCCTAGTGTCTGGTGAACAGGGAGTGTCTGTAAGCAGGCCTCCATCAGTTCTGGTGTCTGGCAGTACCGCTCCAGTTGGGAGGGTGCAGAAGTCCAGAGTGAGGGGTGAGAGGGGTAAGGAGCCCCCAGTGGAAGAACCAGTGGGTCAGGGGCCAGCCAGAAGGGCTGCGTCACCTGTGAATGACCAGGGTGACACCACTTCTGTCCTGGGGGATCTTCGCGCACTGACAGATGGACAGGGGTTGGGAGATCTGCGCCAGGCAGACTGTCACACGACACAGGAGTTATGTGTCTCCCTCAGGGGGGGGCATGTGTGCTCCCCGGGAAGTCCAGGTGCGCCAGGCGATCGTTCAACCGCATGGGTTGGTCCCAGGGTTGGGAAGCCAGGTTCAGGTGTTGTCTGACCTGGAGGGAGGGACATCTGTAATCAGTGTCCTGACCCATGTTGCTTCTTGGTGTACCACTCCAGGTGGGCGGGTACAGCCATCTGGAAGGGGGTGCAGAGGGAGGGAGTCCTCGCCTCTGACCCCCGCTCAACTGAAGGGTTTAGATCCTAGGTTGAAGGGCCAGGTTCAGGGTGTCCCCCCTGACCTGGACGCCCAGTTGCAGGATAGAACCCCTGAACTGGTGGGCGAATTGCGCAGGACACCTGCCACAGGTGCCCTGGCAATTCTGCAAGGGGGTACCACTCCAAGTGGGAGGGTACAGAGCCCCAAGGAGGAGGACCGGGTGTGGGAGAGGCCACCCCAGTCTTTGGTCCAGCCGCCGGGTACGGACCTGGGGCTGGTGGGTCAGTGCCAGGATGTCATACCTGACCTGACAGGAGGGAGAATGGACAAAGGTTGCCAAGCACCTGGGGCTACTGCCCCCCGCTCCCTGGCGCCACAGAGGTTTGAGAGCCCTGAGAGGCATACGGCCTGGGTCTCATCCCTGACTACTGTCAGTGGCCACTGTCGCCTTTTGCTGTCTGTCTATTGGGACACACCTGTGAGCCAGTTAAGGGTCGGGACTGCACAGGTGGTGTCCACAGGTAAGGAGAAGGGTTCTCCATGGATTGGCTTGGTGGGCCCTGAGAGTATGGACAGAGGGATTCCAATAGGTTCAGATTGGCGTAGGACTGGAGTCTGCCCCTGCAGTTGCGGGCCAGGTCCTTGTTCTACCGCCCGCAGCAGGGAAGCCCATCA
The DNA here is from genome assembly GCF_964204655.1 of Triturus cristatus. Lineage (NCBI taxonomy): Eukaryota > Metazoa > Chordata > Amphibia > Caudata > Salamandridae > Triturus > Triturus cristatus. The sequence goes on along the minus strand of NC_140593.1, from coordinate 362,101,636 downwards.
AGGTAGTGATTGGTCTACCTTGCGTTTTGGCTGGAAGGGGGTTGTGTTGGACCTGGCCCTTTTGGCCGGATGGTCCCTAAACTTCCACCTGTACTTTTTCTGACCTGTTGTTGGCTATTCTATGACTCTGGGCACTTTACCACTGCTGTTCAGTGCTAAAGTGCATATGTGCTCCCTATTTAAAATGTATATGTTGGTTGGATTCCATGATTGGCTTATTTGGTTTACTGTCAGACCCCAGTAAAGTGCACCAGGAGTGCCCAGGGCTTGTAAATACAAATGCTGCTGGTGGGCTTGCAGCACTGGTTGTGCCACCCACAGAAGCGGCCTATTAAAATATGTCTAAGGTCTGCCATTGCAGAACCTGCATGCAGTCTGGTACTGTCATGCTGACTGGGCAAGTGCACCCACTTCCCAGTCCCTAAACCTTCCCTTAACTTCATATTAGTCACCCCTATGGTAGGCCCAAGGGCAGGGTGCATTGTAAGCATAAGTAAGGACAAGCCCTGATGTGTGTGGCATGTCCTAATAGTGAATTACATCCATTTTCGTTTTTCACTATTGTAAGGCTACCTGTTCTCCATAGGCCAGAATGGGCTGTTAGAATTGTTAAATCCTATGATCCTAACAGACCCAGGGAACATGGTAGAAAATCGAGTTTAGTATGCCTGAACTCAGAATAATAAAATACATCTTTTAGTAAAGTTTATTTTAATATTCTGTGTTTGCAAATACCACTTTTAGAAGGTTGGTATTTGCTTGCCTAACCATTTCAGCCCGCCTCTGCTATGATGTGTATCTGCCTGTCTGGTTTGTGTGAGTGACAGGGCTGGGGAAACCCAGAGGGGCAGGGCTAGGTAGCCTGGTGGTGAATGGAGAGTTTGACATCCAGATGGGTGGGATGAGTGCACCTGGACTCTGAATAGGGCTGTGCTCTGCCACCACAATGCTGGCTCCACCTCCCGTGGAGCGGCTGATGTCTCTGCCCTGCACCCTGAATAGAAAGGCAGAGTCATGTCAACAAAGTGCTCAAGAACTGGTTTGGACTGGGCAAAGGCCCCACTACCCCAGAGGAACAAAGGAATTAGGCGTATAATTATTGGGACCCTGCTCCCAAGAAATTAGATCCTGCTTGACAAGAAGAACCTCTGCCTGAGGAGAAGGAACTGGGAAAGCTGTAAGGAGGAGTACTGTCCCTGACCTGGGGGATTGGCCTGCAGTGGTTGCCTTGCTGCTGAAAGGAGAGGAGAAAGACTACAAAGACTTTATTTCAACTTGCGCTTAAAAGATCTCCAAGGGCTTGTGCTGAGCTTGCCCCCTGAATGAAGTCCCAGGACCAGTGGACTTCACCCCCCAGCTCCCCAGAGTCTTTTGGAAGTGCCTGCTGCTGTTGTTGGGCCTTCTGAGGGACTGCGTGTCGCAAGGAGCTGGAAGCGCGACTCGAGAAGGAGAAGCGTGCCGCCGTCGGAGCCGTTGTCGTCGCATCTCGCAAAGGGTGTCGCCACTGCAGCATCCCATCGAGCGGAAGCGTCTCGCCTCATTCCGGAAGTGTCTCGCAACGCCGAAGAAGCGTGTCGCCATCCCAGCTATCGTAGCTGACGCATTGCACCGCATCAAGAGAAGAATCTCGCATCGAGGAAGAAGCATGTCGCCATCGCAGCTATCGTAGTTGTCGCATTGCACCGCATCAAGAAAAGCGCCTCGCATCCACGGAGAAGCGTGCCACCATCGGAGCTGCTGTCGTCGCATCGCGTAAAGGGGTGACGCCACTGCAGCATCGCATCGAGCGGAAGCGTCTCGCAAACGTCAGAGAAGAGTGCCGCTGCCAAGGCCGCTGTCGTCGCATCGCATAAAGGGGTGACGCCGCTGTAGCTGACGCATCAAGTCGAGTCTTCTCGCAACATCGGAGAAGCGTAACGCATCTGGAAGATCTTCACGTCTTTATTTCTTTGCACCAAAAACTTCATCCCATCAGCATCGTTGCAACACTTTCGTTGCCCTGCATGTCGCATGTCGCATCTAAGGTATATTGACTTAAAGTGGCGCATTTAAGAACTTAAGAGAACTAAGCAAACTTCTACCATCTAAAGTAACAGTATTGTGTATTTTTGTCGTTTAATGGTCTTGTGGTAACTCTATATAAAGAATCCTTATTTTTTATAAAAACCTGTGTGGTGTCCATCTGTAGTGTTGTGACTTGGTTACTGTCTGTGTTCACAAATGCTTAACCTATAACGCTCTGAGATAAGCCTTGTCTACTCCCGCCAAGCTACCTAGAGGGTGAGCAGGGGTTATTTTAGGAGTGTAACCCCTTACTCTGACTAGAGGAAAGGTTCCCTGCTTGTCACAAGTACCTACCTGTGCCAACCAGAATGGAGGGTACAATCAGAGTGTATTATGCACTTACTATGACTGGGATTATATCTGATTTGGTTGACGATGACAACCTTTCGAATTTGCTGAATCTGTTACCATGAGGTCAACTAAGCATCGGGCCTGGTGTCTCTAACCGAATGATCTAGAAGTACCAGCAGCTAGCAGACACCTTCAGAGTAGATCACAGCCTTGAGATAATTTTTATATAAGCAAGGTCATATTTTCCTTTTAAAGTTAAGGGAAGGCTGTGTTTATTTTACCCTATTGTCTTCAGGCAGCAAATAGCAGGGCTGATAATGAGCAGTGTTGGAGTCAGATTTATGACCCAGGGGACAGAGGTGAGGAACTGAGGCACTAAGGTATTTAAGTCTTAATAAAAAGTCCTTGTCAACTCAGTATTGGAGCATAAGGACAAAGTTATGTAATGAAGAGATAACTTTATGATTAACTTACCTCTTCATTATAATTGTTTCCCATTTCAAATTGTGGAATTTAAAAAACCACAGGCCTAATGTTCCAGAGGTCAGTAGACACAGTGCCATATCTATAAAGGAAAAATATAGTCATTTACTTAAAAGGGAGACATTTAAAGTGAAGAAAAATATTTCTATCAAACATTGTGTCAATGTTGTTCTCCACCTTCACTTAAGCTAATCACATCTTAATATTTTCTGAAGCATATTTCTTCACTTTAAATTCCTCCTATTTAAACAGATGACAGTATTTGTCTGTTAAAAATATGGCACTGGGTCTATAGGCTACTGGGTACTTGTGGCACAGCAAAACGCACAAGATGATGGACGGAATGTTGTACATTGGCAAAACATTCAACCCCAGTCACAGATCTGGGTTTAATCCATCGTTATTTTGCTCACCACGCTACCCCAGTTCAGACATGGCCATCAGTCTTGACCCTGTGCCTCATGGGAACAGTCCAGCCCGAACTGCCAAGCCATGTCTTCCATGGACCGGAATCAAGCATCCTAGGACCGGTTTCGGGGTTTCACCCCTCTTCAGTCAGGATAGCTTGACTCCAGTGGCGTAGTGAGCACGGGACCCACGTCTGGACATACCCTTCCCACATAGGGCGAACAGCAAAACACACAAGAAGGAGTCAAGTTATCCTGGCTGAAGAGGGGTGAAACCCCGAAACTGGTCCTAGGGTGCTTGATTCCGGATTCAGGACCAGGCAGTGTGGTGTGAACAGAATCAAGTGGCCACGTGAATTATCAGTACAAACACTGAGGTGTGGTGTGAGTGCGGGGGTGTTGCCGTACTTACAGTTCCCACCGACAGTTTTGCGATTGTAAATATCGAAATTAAGCAGAGTTATTCCTCCTGGCGGGGGCCAGACACCTGTAGTCACACATTCGTCAAGGTTTTCCTCTCTCTGAAAATATCAACTTAGGTCCCGCACGGTGACCCGTATGTTAGCGTTATGCATGAAAGATATGTCCTGTGCCAGAAGTACATACAACAAAGGCTCTCATTTATCCATACACATATATCCCATTCATACACAACCATGTTCATACATCCCCAAAGACCATACTCTCACTGACACACAAAGCAGCCCTGTCATAGTGCCCGTAGTCAACGCATTTTGTTCAAACTAAAGCATCTGGCTCTATGGACATTAGGTTAAAGTCAATGAATTTGGGCGTGGGACTGTCTGGTAACAATGTGCGAGTTGCTTAGCCTTCAGTAGCTCACTATGATTTTCACTAATTAGAAGTAGCTCTCACTACAGAAAACGTTATTGACCCCTGCATCAAGTTCTAACATTTTGTATTGCTTTTTTGAGTCACGGCATACATAAGAGACGCTCATAATAACGCAGTCAACAGTGTCAGAAAAACATTTGGGATGTGGGATCGTATAAAGTGAATAGTCTGTCAAGTTGGAGATTTGGACTATGAAAGCATATGTGTCAATGGAAAGGGAGCAAGTTATTTGTTTTCTCTGTCTACAAATGTATGTATTAATGTATGCTTTTCTTGTGAGCCTGTTTAATAAAAATTATTTAAAAAATGTAAAAAGGAAAGGGAGCAAATATAAACTGGGGTTAGGTTTTATAGGCATGTGTGTGGGTGTTGTGGTTATGCAATACACCTACATGGTAAATGTGTAACTGTTAGAAATGGGATTTCTGGTTGGCTAGGGTTTGCGCATAAGCCAGGCAGAAACCACCACTCTAGTCAGGGCAAGGGAGTTACACGCTGAAGATAACCCCTGCTCACCCCCTTGGTAGCTTGGCACGAGTAGTCAGGATTATCCCAGAGGCAATGTGTAAAGCGCAACACACACACAGCAGCAACACACTAGGCACACCACAAAAGGAACTCCACACAAGGTTATGTATAAAAATAGCCTTTGTATTATCCAAAACACTTTAGAATTATAATCACACAATATACAATGTGCCACCTGGCACTAGGCAATATTTACAGGAGATTATATACACATGACAGGGCCAATCGGGCCACTGTCAGAACCATCACCAATATACAAGTAGAAAATGTAAAACACTACCAGTAACTACTGGTAAAATAATGACCTCAGCATTATATATATAGCAACATGAACGGACTAGGTCTGCATCACATTAGGCATAAAAACACATTAGGCCCAACCCTCCTAAGCATAAAACACCTTATGCAATAGGCCTCACAATTATAAACACATTATGTGCAGATCAGGGTGCATAAAACACATTTGCAATAACCTCATAAGCATAAACATTAGAGGCATAAATCATGGTGCGTAAATCACATTTATCCTAGGCACCACAGAACTCACATTAGGGCCTGGCGCCCTAATACCGAACTGACCCAACTGGCCTTCTCAGAGGGCTCAAATGCCCTATGTCCCCAAATGTTTGAGCTTGGGCGGCCAATGCAGAAACATCTAAAGTGCGCACTTGCGCTGGCCTAAATGTTGCAGCTGCCGCTAATTGCGGTGCCGCTGGGAAGAAAGCTGTAGGCACTGGCATTCACTGTGCCCTCTGGAGCCCCCACTGGAACTCTCTAAAACAAATGTGGCCAACGTTGCAGCTGCCCACGCTTGTGCGGCACAGCTGTGAAGCACGAGAGGCACAGGCACTCACTGTGCCCTCTGGAGCCCCCAAATGCCGATTCAGCTGCAGTAATGCTTCCCCTACCCGGTAAGGGGGCAAGTGCCCGCGACACCGCATCGCAGCAGCACAAGGCTCGAATTGCGGGGCCCGTCACCACCGCGGCCCAGGCAGAAGTAACACCCAACTAATAAAATAAAACAAGGCTAAGCCCTACTCACCACTCCTCAGGGCTGAGCGGGATAAGTGGCTACCGTTGTCCTCCGGGCAGGTCCCTCAAGGCAGAAAAGAACAGAGCGAAATCTCCGCCTTTCCACTTCTTTGTGGTGGACCTCTGGCGGCCCTCAGCTGCTGAGAGGCCGCGAGGCTCAGCTGCCTCCTGCTTATCTCCTCACGTTAGGGAGATCCACCTATAGACAGGCTCAGCACGCAGTGCTCCCACTGGCAACACAGGAACCTCGCCCAGGAACAGACTTGCCTGACTTCTGCGGCAGCCGCACTGCGATTGGGCGGCCCTGTCAGCTTCCGGTTGGCCCACCCACAACCATGCAAGGTTGCCTGGCTTCCTGGTCGGGCCGGCGGCTCCTCTTCACGGTGGCAATGCGGAGTGGGCACCCGCTCGAAAATAATCATATAAGCGGGGTGGGCATCCTCCAACACTTAAAATAAGAGCATAAAGTAGATTGGGCACCCGCTCAACAGGCACAATGCGGGGTGGGCTCCCGCTTCACCTGGCAGGAATGCGGGGAAATCCCCACGTTGGGATTCCCTCCAGATAGGCGGCAGCTCCGCGCTGCGAAGCCCACGATCTTATTTTGAAGGAAGAGCAATCTAAAGGCGCTATAGTTCAAAAAGTCCTTAAACACAAGGGGGGCAAAACTGGGCCCAGGCAGGCCAGCACACAGGGCCCTCCAGAAGGGAGGCAGTCCCTTGTGGCGGTTACTCCTGAGGCCCAGCAGCAGCAAGCCCCCCAAGCACAAGAGCAACACTCTTATGGGGTCACAGCCCCTACCTTTATACTACAAATTCCCTTTGTTTGTCTGCCCTGGCACAGGGCTTGTTGGAACCAGCCTAAACTGTTTCTGGAGCACTTTATTGACAAGGCTCCTCTTCCTCTTTGTCAGGTGGGGGCTCGTCATCAGACACACCACAAGGGGGCGGAGCCAGCATTCACTAGGGCAGGCACAATCCTATTCAGGGACCAGGGACTTCTCTTCCTACTACTCCAAATGCAGATGTACCATTCAGCCTAGCGCTGACTCACCCTTCCCCTCCTGGAGCCACACACACCTCACCAGCCCCTGTCACTCAAAAGCCAGACATGCAATTCACATCAGGCAGGCAGACACAGAGCACACAGAAATGCCAACTTCTAAAAGTGGGATTTCTAAAATAGTTATAATAAATCTGCGCACACCATTGCACAGCATTTATTATTACTATTTCAAACATACCAAACTTGACCTCAATGCGCCTCTCATATCAGAAATTACCACAGAAGCACTTATGAGGGAATCCCCAATACATTCCAATGGGAGGGCAGCCCCACAGTAGTGAGAAACCAAAATGGCTGTTTGTCACTACCAGGACATGTCACACACTTAAGGTACATTTCCTGTCTTTTACCTACAATGCACCCTGCCCAGAGGGCTAGCTAGGGCCTAACTTAGGGGTGACTGATATGCAGTAAAAGTGGGTCACAGACATGGCACACACTCTAGGTGCTACGTCGCAGCGGCAGTAACACTGCGCGCACAGGCCCTGCAGTGGTAGAGGCCTGAGATAGGCTTGCAAGGCTACTTTGGTGGGTGACACAGTCAGCGCTGCAAGCCCACCAGTAGCATTTAATTTACCAGCCCTGGGTATATGAGATAGCACTTTACAAGGGACTGACAGGTAAATTAAATAGTTCAAACAGGTGTAGACCAATCTTACCATATTAATCACAGAGAGCACACGCACTTTACTCTGGACAGCAGTGCTAAAGTGCCCAGAGTCCTAAAACCACCAACACCATGTCAGAAAAAAGGCTAGGAGAAAGGCAAAAAGTTTAGGGATGACCCTGCAAAAAGGGCCAAGTCCAACAGTAACACACGTCATTGTAGGTGTCGACTAAGATAGAAGTCAAGTGGAGTGAGGGATGGAGAAGTAGGGGGATGAGGGGAGTTGTTATATTGTGGGAAGGTGCATATTGGGTGCGGTGGGTTTTCAATTATGAAGGTAAGATGAGGTTGAAGTGGTCTAGTGTCGCCCATATACGCTGTGAGGTTATAGGGTGTCCTTTACTAAGGGATTGAGATATATGTGTGTGCTCCTTAAATAGGTAACCCAAGCCCACCAGGTATGGCATGACACTTTGTTGTGAGATTTTCAATAGATCAAAATCACTTTGATGGTGATAGTGAGTAGGAGGTCAAGTAGGATCAGGTCTAATTCCGTGAGATTCATTGGAGGATCTGCAAATTGTGGACCCATTATGATAAGTGGGAAAGATAATCAGATGGTGGCCTTAAAGATTTTTTGTAGTTGAAAGGAAATGTCTTGCCAAAAGTAAGATAGATGCAGACAGGACAGAAAACATATGCTCTTCGTCCCCAAATGATAGGTCACATGCCCACCACATATTGGAGTCCTTGAGTTTTAGGTGGAACAGGTTAGTGGGGGTCATGTACAGGAAATGAATGGCAAAGAATTTGGTCTGGGCTAGAGAGGGAAATAGTTTGTGTTTGAGTAAGTTTGATCCAATTTTTGACCAAGTCTCCACACTGGAGAAGGGGGGTAATTCCTTTGGAGGAAAAGTGATTAGATCATTTCTGGGGTAGTGGGGGTTGACATGGGTTCCTAGTAGTAGTAAGTATTTTATAGAAACTGGAATCAGCTTGACAGTTCCTGAGTGTCAGTTGTAGGTTACGTAGAAGAGCTGAGTTGTGAAGGTGACCAAGTTTGGAGATTTGGGCTTTAATTTTTAAGAAATCGTAGAAATCCATGTTCAAAAGGTCATACTTCTGTTGTCAGGAGGTGAATGAAAGAGGATCAGAATTTACATAAAGGTCTGATATTGATAATATTCCTTTGGTTGCCAAATTGGGTTTTTAGTTAGTTTTTTATTATTCCACGAAGAAATAAAGAACAATTTGCGGATATTAGTTGCTAGTGCTCTGTTTATTCGTCAGTATGGTAGATATTGTGTCCTTAAGGATGTTCCTGGAGTGATTGTGGTGGTGGTGTGACATCATCAGGGTAGTTAGCTGTGAAAAGGATGGCAGAGAGAGGACTCCAGGTTAGAAAAACACAAGTAGTCCCTAATCAAGACTCAATCTTTTGAGCAAAAGTATCCGTATTTAAGAGCCTGCCTCAAAATGGGTCATGTGCTATAACCAGACATAGACGTTACTGTAGACCAATACATTCAATATCATAAGCAAAAACATAAGCTATATCAGTGTGCACTAAATTATTTCAACAAATTACATTGAGGATATACCCAATATGTAAATACAAGCTTTGTTTATTTGATAAAAACATGTGTGCAAAACGAGATAGACATTACAATTCACACAAATTAAAAACATCTTCTCATGCGAGAAGTTACAATACATATGTTACAGACATAAATGATTACACATTAAAATTGAAGACAAAGAAAACGTAAGGAGTCGACACAGCATTTCGGTGAAATCAAATTCCTTCACATTTTTCAGGACAAAGTTTTCATGTCTATCCCGTTTTGCACAGATGTTTTTATAAAATAAACAAAGCTTTTATTTACATATTGGGTATATCCTCAATGTAATTTGTTGAAATAATTTAGTACACACTGATATATCTTATGTTTTTGCTTATGATATTGAATATATTGATCTACAGTAACGTATATGTCTGGTTATAGTACATGATCCATATTGAGACAGGCTCTTAAATACAGAGACTTTTGCCCAAAAGATTGACTTTTGATTAGGGTTTACTTGTGTTTATCTAACTTGCTACCTTGTCCCTTTTCTTAGTATTAGGGGAACTCCCTCCTTTTTTAGGTCGAGCGTAAGCGTACGACCTCGTGTATATTTTAGTATACTTCTCTTGTGTATATAATACCAACCCCATGCTTCTGATTTTGTTTGTTTCAGTGTCCTTCAAAAATCCTTGCTTGCTAGTGGTCAGTCCTGCCTCTTTGTTCCTCCTTTTCTCATTAGTTCCTCCCAGCAGCAGGGACTAACTACGGTATTCTTACGCTTTGTCACGTTTATCTGTTCTTTCAGGACTTTCTTATTCTTGATTTACTGCTCTAGTTTGCCAAAGCTTCCCTTTTAGTTTACAAAGCATCCTTGCTCTGAGCTTAGCTTCACTGCAGCGCTGTCTGCAAATAGGGCTGTAAATCATGCTATGTTGGTCGCATTCACAATACCCATGGCCCCTTTGTTGTTTTTAGTTCGAGCATTGGGGACCTCCTGTATACTTTAGTACTTTCATTTTCACGTCATTGAAAACAGGCCTGTAAATCTTGTCATTGCGCTGTTTTCATGTTTCACCATGGCGCCAACAAAGCTGGCATCTGCACCGAGAGGAAGCTCCTTTGAACAATAAGTTCCCTTAACCCAGATTTGCATTGCCCAGGCTTAAGCTACTCACGGGAGCCTTTTGTCACCGTGCTTAAGTGCAAACATTCACGCAAAAAAATACATTCTTCCTTCATTCATTTTTATCCCTGTTAATTACGGAAATATGTTGTTCAAAAATAGATATCCGCATGTGAAAACGTGAGAGAAGTGAATTCAGTGCACCGTTAATATCAATGTTAAACGCTCGCGCTGGCATGTAGGAAACGACATTCATTATGCTTTTTTTACACTTCAGAATCACTAGAAGGATCATTTGAAAAATGGGAGCAATTTATACTCTAGAAACCCATGGCAAAGGGGTCGACTTTAACTTTCCGTTTACTGCTTAAATGGCATATCCCTTAGTGCCATTATCGGCAACTTCCCCCACTCAGTCTGAGCATGCATGAATAAATAAATACACAAGACAACTTTTGTTATGGGAAAATATTGCTGCAGGTTTATTCCATACAAAAGTATGCAATATGGTGGGTTATCTTACAGGTGATCCAAGGGCAGGCAGCTGTACCAACCTATACTGCCCCCACCTGCCTGATGAGCCAGCACTGTGGGACACCCAGTCAGTGCTACACCTTTTGGTGATCCTCCTCCGGATCACGTGACACGTTGGTCTCTTATTACTCACATCCTTTTCAGGGTGGAGCGTAGCAGGCAAACCCCTGTTTGGTCAGGCCCCCAACTGCCCGAAGGACTAACGGAGCGCCGTCGCAGTTTTCCAGGAACCTGCCCTGAGGCTCCTGGTCCTTGGCTCTGGCACCCCTGCTGTGCTGTGCAGAGGTACCCTTACTGTACCCGTCTGCTGTAGAGGTACCCTTACTGTACCCATCTGCTTCCAGATCGCCCTGTAACTCCGCCACAGTTCTGGAGGCGGCCCCTGTCGCCACCAGAGCCCCCCTCCCCCACCAAAACAGCTAATTTCTGACCTGCAACCTGCTTTCTAGGGCCTCCTTCATGTCCAGTGGAACGTGTCCATGTCCACCTGTGACAAATGCACCCCATGTTTGTCAACCTAACCTTAGGCATACGCCTGGATGGCAATGGTGACAATGGACCGCATCTTTATCAAAGTAGCCTTCAACATTAGCCTGAATCAGCTCATGCCTGATGAAACCCAGACCCCTCTGGTCTGCGAACTTACGCCATGAACTGTTCACTCTTAAAGGGATGTTCAACGGCCTCCTATGACTTAGCTCCGTGCCACCTCTGCGGGGGATCCTTTCAGACCACCAGAGCTCACATTGACCCATGCAGTTGCTGATCTCACCAATACAGCTCATTTCTCACCTGCAACCTCTCATTTCCAAGCCTCCTGCAAATCTAAGGGAAGAGATCCCTCCCTACTGGTGATAGATGAACCCAATCTATATCACAATAGCCCTTGACGTTAGCCTGGACCAGCTAGTGTCTGAAGAAACCAAAGGCCCTTCTGGCCTGTGAACCTGTGCCAAGAACTATTCACCCTCCTGCGGGAAAGTTCCACTGCCTCACGTGGCCCAGCCACGTGCCAACTCTGTGCGGGACGATTTCAGACACCATGGCTCACATTGCCCCATCTATTTGCTGATCTCACCTAGCTGCTGTCCTTCTAGCACTGTGTGTGCCAGAACACCTGTGTCCCCCATCTACGGGACAGCAGCCCACTTGTTAGGTAACCGCTCCAATCCCTGACTGCCTACTTTGGCTATTAGGGCGAGGGGGATTATGCTTAACATTTGCACAGTCCCTTTGCTTTCTAAATCATGATGCACAGGAATGTTCATAACTAGAAGTATGTGACAATGACCAAGGGTTTCCTCCTGCCCTTGCCATGCATCCCTTATTCCTTATGGGAATTTTGCCAGCTCAGCTCCCTCTGTGGTGAAACCCCCTATGCATACCAGCTAAGAGAATCTGTCTGATTTAATACAGTGCGCACTGTTTGCGATATGCTGCCTAACATTAAGGATTGACTAAGTCCTACTTTACCCCCATCCTAGAATATTCCTGAATAAGGGGCAGGGGCTTTCACACTGCCCACCCTTGGGCAACCCCATCGATGGAAAAATACCTGTTCCATTAAATTTAATTTTTGTTGATCACTGGACGTGCCAAATGTTCTTTTACATAGTAGCCTTTTGTGCATGACACTTTGTTTCCCCATTTCTTGGGACGGCAGCACACTATGTTGGCTGACAGCGTCACCACCGAGAGAGGCTGCTATAGCTAACCGGGTGGGCATTTAAGCTTAACTGCAGGAACATGTCACCTACCCTTGGTTCTGGGGTGCACTTACTTCGCCCCGTTGACCAGATGGTTGCACAAACCCCTTTGATTGCTAAACCCTGGTGAACACCTTAATGGTGTCAAATCTGGTTTGAAACAATATATGTCTTGTGCCCACTATTAGAGGCACCTCACCCTTTTGTGCAATTACAACTTATGCAGCGCACCCTGCTTGCTTAATTGCCGTCGGATCACAGCACATTAATGTCCATCTTCAACCCTGGATGCTTTAAACCTGCCAAAGTGTCGGAATCCCAGTTCCCTGTTTAGCTGCAGTACACCTTCAATGGATCCACTAGGAGATACCACAAACCGCATTGGTCATGCAAACCTTAAGTACACAATTTTCACCTGGGCGTACCTCAAAATGAGACAGGCTCCACGCAGCTGTAAGGCCAGAGACACACATATATTAAACCTTTTTACTGGGTTTTTTCACTTGGCACTCTTCTGGTTGGTGAGGCGGAACCTCCTACCCAGCATAAGCTGACTGTCTAGCGTTGCCGCCACACCACCCGTGTCCCTGGAATCACCCTCCATCCCCCTGTGCAATAGCCATATTGCTAAGTGGGCAATCAATTCAACATCCCTCCTTTCCTGCTGGACTGTTGGATGTTCAGTTGGATCTGTGGTGGCTGCACCCAGACTTCCCAGGCAGCTTTATTGCTGATAATGTGACCTTGGGGGAATCTCACGCTTGCAACTTGTAACTACAGCGATTGTTTAATTGAAATGGTACTGCATGTCTGAATGAACTATGCACAGGCAATTAGACTCCCACATGCGCAGTTGTTGTGAACAGCAAAGTGGATGGCCAGGATGTGTTGGGGGACCTCCCCCTACCAGTCTCTGCTGTAGATTTCCCTTAAACGGAAAGGCCCGCTGTAGCTCAGCGGACCGGTGAAATTGTATCCCAAGCCTTCCTACGTGTAGTTCACATGGTGAAAATTGGAGATACTTTTAATACCACTGATGGGGGGGGACAGGTGAAGTGCTGGGCCTACTGCCAGCATCTCCCCTGCTCCGTCATGGTTTCCTAAGCACCAGTCCCGTACCCTCCTAATCCACCCCAGGATTTAACAGGGTTGACCCCACCAACCTGGGATGCGATGGCCTGGTAGCCACTGGACCAGTATGTGAGTACTATCGGGGACCTAAGCTATCATCTATCTCAAGCAAGGAATGGCCACCTGCAGCGCTCAATTGCTCCCCGATAAAATGATCTTCACCGGCAGTTAGCATAGCTCAATTATTGATGTCCTGCCTGGGTCCAACCCAGCACTCAAAGAAGTGCTTGCTTCCCAGGTGAGGTGATGCAGCCTGACATACTATGCTAAGAGCAGAGTGCACCCGCTCTGTAACCCCCTGGCTGCTTGTCTGGCCTTCCTATATGCCCAGGGATACCTAAGGCAATGCTTCAATTCCAAACTGGTGTGACTGTGCAAGAAGTGTAGTGATCCTTCACCTGCACGAGTCGCCCAACAGACAAGTTGGCCCTGACTAACCTTGTGTTCTGGTGCCAGATTTGTTAAGGCGTTTCCCATGTTCTATCAACTATTGGGCTGTTGGAATGCTGAATGCAAGGTGGGGATGCTAATCTCCCCCAAACTCTGCGGACACCACAGCTTGCGCAAGCTTGCAAGATACTGGAACATTTTTAGACGTTCAGTAAATGTGATACATTGGACTTGTCCCTCAAACTTAAGTCAGGCACCTCTAGGTGAGGTCTGGCTCTCCCAAAGTTCTGCTAATCTGTACCAGGGGGCAGACCAGTCCGTGGGAACAGGGGATGAACAGTACGTCCAGCTACCTGCCCATTCTAGGATCTGGGAATGTCTCGTGTTCCTTACTACGTTATTGACCCTTGTTTTTCCCCAACTTTCTAAAACCTTGCGCACTTGAAAGGTGACAACTCCCCACTCCTGCCAGGCTGCCATGACTAAAGGGCGGGTAATTATAGCTTAACTTAAGCAACATGCCCATCATTAGTTGCATCGACCAGACATCAGCTCAGGCAATTTTGGTGATGAACTATGGTGCCAATTGACTGGTGTCACTCTGGCTTGCGAATGTATGTCTATTGCGCATCAGACCCAGAGTGCCCTGCTTTGTTTCGGCTGGGTGAAACTTGCCTGCGCCACCCGTCCGGCCTATGGCAATTGTGCAGAACTCCCGCTTACGGCGGTCGCTGTATCTGTCAACCTCGCAACATTCACATTACAAAACTGTAGACAAGGCAGTTCCCTAGAGTGCCACAGTGTACTAAGACAATGTGTTTCCCTTCAGACTAAATTAACTTTTGCTTGAAAACCAAGCTTTTAAACAAATCATGCTAATAATATTGATGAGGATCACGCAGTCCTCCCCCCACCAATACATTCGCATAACTAAAACACAACAAGCTAAGTCGAAGTCAAAAGGTTGTTTGCTAGTGCTAGACTTATAGGGTTTGCAAATGCTTCATGGCATTGGTCTACATTCCCGCAGGCCTTAAAACTATTTCTGCAACAAACACCCTCTAAAAATTATGATAAAGACTGTATCTGAATTGAGAGGCATGGGCCGGTGAAGATAGTGGCAGTCTAGGCAGCATAGGTGGCTAATACATATCTATATTTCCCATTACTGGATCAGGAGACGGGGATCAGAAGTCCCCAAGACACTTTTTGACCACAAACAGTAAACAGAGCAGTTGCTTTTCTATACCATGGGATGTGTCACTGAGGAGTTCCCATTGCACCTATTAATTTGGCGCTGCTTCAGCAGGGTGGGGTCCATGTACTCATGCTTCAGTTGTGAAATGACGAAACTGTGCAGGATCTATGAGGAGATTCGTAGAAGCTACATCATAGTTGTAGAACTACACTTACGCAGTGTGATTCACCTACCTGCACGTGGGTCACTGCCAGAAAATGTTCCTCGCCAAACACCCCCGCCTGCGTAGCGTTCTATATAATTAGTTATATAGCTTACCCCTGTTCAATATTGCCTGGGTGCACCCGGGCGAAGATAGAGCACTCTACATGGGCAAAGGCTGCCCTCACACAAAGGCACGGACGGGAATCTCAGAATTGTACCTCATGCCGCACAGGGACCTGGGGCGGGCACTGAAAGGTGCGAGGCCGGTGCATTACGGGCGTGTCTGAAGATAGTAAGCTGTAAATCGGAGCTGCTTAGTCTGCTGCCAGCTGGTACTTTATGGCCTCTGTCATTGCGTCGGGCTACTTACTATAAGTAACACTACATTTGCAAGCCAGGCTTAATGGGTCATAGTTGCAGAGACAGAACCACAACTATGACTCCGTAAGCTGTAAAGTGGTGCTATGCTCCGTTTGCCGCCGACTGGCAATTTGCGGCCTCTGTCATTGCCTCGAGCTACCTATTACCCTACACCCACAGGCTAGACTATGCTTCAGAAAATAAGCACAATTGTGGCTTTGTTGTAAGAATATTGACATGCTACGGTTCTGGAAAGAAGAGGCAAAGCCAGGACATAATCAGTCACTTTGAAGCTACATCACCGTCACAACCGTCTACAAAACTACAACTTTATTGCTGCATTACTCCAGAGCGCACACTTCAACCCCAGCCACCGTCAATACACCTAGCTCCCAGCCACGTGCCTTCTTTTACTCCCCTCCCCAAACCACAAAAGCCAGCGAAAATTGCCCATGTACTACCAAGGTGCCAAACCTCAAACTGGCTCCAGTCCCCCATTGCATCACAAAGTAACATTGAACATCATCAAAGCAAAAAGGCGTTTCCAATATTAGCGCTATGAATGCCCACCATGCTGCATTTCCATTACGCGAGTCCGCAGAGTCATAAATGAACTTGTGATGGAATTGAGGCATAGGCGCCCTCCTAAAACTTTTGAATCAACTTTAAAATTAGCAAAATTAGTTCTATGAAGGAAAGCATTGGACGAATCGCTCACCAAAAAGAAAGGACATATCAAACCGCTTTGGTCTACCCTGCTAAAAAGGATATAGCAACACCTCTGATCGGTATTGGTGAATGCCTTGGAAGTATTCATTCACGTTCAGCCAAAGTGAGTAACACGGCCCCCAGGTGGCCCAAGACCCTATGGCACCATGGCAGTACATGTTGGTTTAACGCACCAATATTCAACCTCCAACTGATATCATACTGTTTTGTCCCAACCAGGACACAATGTCCTGTTCCAGCCAAGGCAGACGGACCGTAATGCAAACTGAAGGCACTGTAAAGGAGGGAGGAGACCTGCCCGCGAGCATGTGCATGCATTGTTCTCCCAACTCATTACATAAAATGGCCCAGAATTCGCCCTCACTCTGGCGCACAGCCAGAGTTGGGCTTTGCGGGTAATGTCGCACCCAACGCTGCAAGAAGTTCCTGTGAAGCGAAAGAAAGGAGGACAGAGCTGATATCCTTCAAGGGGGTTTAAAATTTTCAGAAGCGATATGTACGTTTTTCTTCAAGGCCATTCGATCCAAATACATGGTAAGAGGTAACCAAAAGAGATCTCTGTTAAGAGTGGGAGTGCAAGAGGAGGCAAATGCAACATCAAGTCTATGAAAATGACAGAGAGAATTCCACCAACATTGTATAGAAAGATTAGCGAGAGTTTTCCAGTTAAAGGATATGCGTTGGAATGCAAGAGCAAGCATGAGGTCAAATAGACCACAACAATGTGCTGGAATGTCTAAAGATTCAGAAAGGCTGCCGGCAAAGAGAAGAGGTAAAGAGTGAGGAATAGAAATTGCAAAGAGACGAGAGATATATGACCAAACCTTATCCCAAAATTGAGCAACAGGAGGACAGAGAAAGAAGAGACGAAGAAGATCAACATTAGGAGAGCGACAGGTCCAACAATTAGAATCAAGAGAAATAGAGAAACGGGATAAAGAAACTGGAGAGAGGTAAAGTCTGTGATATAGAAAGAACAAAGATTGGGTAAGAGAGGCGGAGCGGGAAATTTTTAAGGTTCTGGACCAGATTTTATCCCAAAAAGCAACAGACCAATCACATCCCAAATCCAATTCCCAAGAGAGTTCTAGTTTAGACTTAACGCGATCTGGATTGGGGGACGAGAAAAATGTATAGATGAGAGAAGCTTTAGGAAGGGTAGAAAGAATTTTAAGAAGAGGAGAATAAGGAATAGGTGAAGATGAGGGAGAAAGAGAATAATAAACGTCAAGAATAATTGTCATAAGAATGGTGAATTTGTGTAAAAAGGAGCACGGGCAATGAAATAGAAGTTGAAATTGGGGAAAGGAGCAAGGTAAGACACCATCAAAGAGCTGATTAACCCATCTGAGACCCCTTGATCTCCAAGAGTGCCAAAAAATGTGTCTGTTGTTTAGGAGAATCAACAAATTATGCCAAAGAGGGGTGTCTAAAAAGGATTCACAGGTAATAGGGGGAGACAGGATCAAGAGTTCCAAGAGAGAAGAGGTATGTCTAAATAAAGGAAGGGAAGTATAGGAATTTTGGGCGGAAAAACGTATAACTTCGTGGAAAGAGAAGGGCAATAGTAGTGTTTGCTCTATGGAGAGCCAAAGTGGAGAAAAAGGAGAAGGCTCTGATGTAAGCCATCTAGATGCCTGACGTAACGAGAAGGACTTATGATAGAGACGAAAATCTGGGAAGTTAATTCCACCATTCGATTTTGGTTTACGAAGAGAGGCTAAAGCAATTCTGTTTTTTTAATTTTTCCATAGAAAGGAGTCTAGACATTTAAAATGAATATTAGGGATATGAACAGGAACCATGGAAAAAATATATATTAGAAATGGGGCTATCATCATCTTAATTGAGTCCAATCGCCCCCACCAAGAAAGAAAAAGAGGGTTCCAAGAAGAGAGTAATTTGTCAATACACGAGAGGACCATAGACATATTTAGTTGGATTGAAGCTGCGATGGAATTAGAGAACCATATAACCAGATATTTGATTTTCGAAGAATTCCAGGCAAACCCAGTGGAGGAGAAGAAATGAGGGAGGCAACATTGTGTAAGAGGGAGAATTTCAGTCTTGTCAGAATTAATTTTATAACCGGAAACATGTGAAAAAGAATTAAATTCAAGTAATAGAGCAGGGATAGACGTTTCAGGAGCAGAAATAAAGAGGAGAATATCATCGGCATATGCAGAAAGTTTCAGCTGACTATTACCATAAGGAAAACCAGAAATGGAATCATTGTTGCAAATAGAGTTCAAAAAGGGTTCAAGGGCCAGAACAAAGAGAAGCTGGGATAAAGGACAGCCTTGACGGACACAACGCTGAAGAGAAAAATAAGAGGAAAGGTGACCATTAACTAGGACTGAAGCTTTAGGAGAAGAATAGAGCAGAGAAATAAGAGATATGAATTTAGGGCCAAAACCATGCCAATGCAATGAAGCAAACAAAAAAGACCAATCTACTCTATCAAAAGCTTTCTCTGCATCAACAGAGATAGCAGATAGAGGAAAGGAGAGGGAAGAAGCGTTATTTAACACATTGAGAAAAAGACGAGAATTATCAGAAGTAAGTCTACCTTTAACAAAGCCACACTGCTCTTTACGTATAAGATGGGGCATAAAGGGATCCAGGCGGAGAGCAAGCAATTTAGCAAATAATTTATAATCCACATTGACTAAGGAAATCGGACGATAATTTTTACAAAATTGAGGATCACGGCCTTCCTTGGGAATAAGGCAAATGGTGGCTTCTTGGAAAGTTTCCGCTGCCTTACCATATAAATAAAATGATTGAAAGAGAACTAAAAGCCTAGGGATTAAAAGGTCAGAAAAATGCATGTAAAATTCAACAGAAAGTCCATCAGGACCAGGAGATTTCCCTTTAGTGAGGGTATTCCAAGCATTGGAGAGTTCAGCAAGTGAAAGATCTCACAAGAGCAAGCAAATTAAGATGAGAAGTAGAGGGAGTAGGAAGCTTCTCAAAATAGGATTGAATAAGAGAGGAAGTAGGAGGAGATTCTGGTGTGTAAAGAGACTGATAAAAAAGTTGAAATTGGTCAAGTATTTCTTGGTCTTTGTGTAAAAGGGAGTTATCAGAAGAGTAGATAGAGTCTATAAAAGTACGCTCTTTACGTGATTTGAGATAATTAGCCAAAAGCTTGCCTGATTTGTTATGACCGCCATAATAACGAGCGCTACTATGAAGGAGTATTGAGGAAGCGTTATCAGTAGTAGATTTGTTGAATTCAAGTTTAGCTCGTATGAGGTCTGGTGAAACGGAATTAGTGGAAGATGTGTAAAATTTATGTTCTAATGACTTAATATGAGCCAATAGGGTTTTCCGTTTGAGAAGAAAGAATTTCTTTTTCTTAGAAACAAAATCAATAATGAATCCTCTTGCAGTAGCTTTAAAGGAATCCCAAAGAAGATGAGGGGACAAGGCGGGGTCGGAATTGAGTAAAAAGAATTCATTAGTAAAGGAGCGAAAAGAAGAAGAGAAAAGAGGGTCAGTAAGAAGGGAGTTATTAAATCGCCAGCGTGAAGACTTAGGATGTGGGGGAAGTAGATCAAGGTCTGTTACAATTGGAGCATGGTCCGAAATAACAATGGGTTCAATAGAAGAGGATAAGAGATTTTGGGATAAAGATTGAGAGAGAAAGATGTAATCAAGACGAGAGAGAGATGCATGAGGGGGAGAGAAAAAGGAGTAGTCAAGGGTATCAGGATGTGAGAGCCTCCAAGAATCAATAAGATGTGATTGAGAAATGGTGTCAAGGAATTGTTTGTGCGTCTTATGAGGTATGAAACGAACAGATGATTTACGATCGAGAAACGGATCAACAATCTGGTTACAGTCACCACCTAAAATAAACAAGGTATCTCGGTGTTGAATACATTTTGTTGTGATTAAAGGCCAAAAAGAACAATCTGGTTGTGTAGGACCATATACATTGAAAACAGTTAAAGGTACAGAATTAATTAAAAGCTTAACTAACACCCATCTACCATCAGTATCATTATCATGGGATACAACCTTACACTTTCGTTTCTTGTGACATAGAATAGCGACACCATTTTTTTTATTGGTAGATGGAGAGAATAAAACCGCACCCACCCAGCTTCTCTTCAACTTAAGCGACTCAGCTTCCGTAAGGTGAGTCTCTTGTAAAAGGACTAAATCTGGGTTCTAAGAAGCTAGGTGGGAAAGGACTCTCTGTCGTTTAATAGGATTAATAAAACCTTTTACGTTCCAGGAAATAACTTTGACTGTAAAAACAACAAAAATGTAAAAGAGACAAAAATTACAATGACAAAAGGAAAGAGAAGAATGCCAATAAGTAAAAGAAAGAAAAAGATGAGAAAAGAGACGAAGAGTAGAGAAAGAAATAGAGAAGAAAAGAGTAAAAAGAGCATACTTAGAGAAGGAAAGAACAAGTAGGGATAACGAAAAAGAGAAAAAACAACCAAAAGGTAACAGAAAAAGAGAAGGAAAAAAGGGGAAGGAAAAGAAAGAGGAAATACAAGAAAAGACAGTACATATCCAAAAAGGATGACTGAAGGCAACATACCTGAGGGGGAGAAAAACTACATAAACAACGGGGCAATGGCGACACTCAACAAGATGAGCCTCCCATGTACGGGAGTCCAAACCGCACCAGGACGGAAGAACGCAGAAGGGGAGCCACAAGAATTTGAGAACAATAAACCAACCAATCTATATGGGTAAACAAAGGTAACAATTAACATCAGGAAGATATAAAGGAGAGAAATAACCAACTAGCATGCAACACGAAAGAAGATAAATCTTAAGAACAATAATAACTAAATAGCAAACATAAAAATAAATAAACATGAGGAAAGAACTACACTAAAACTGCCTAATACAAAACCGCAGAATAACAAAAAACCATACGTGCGAGTATAGGAACACAAAACCTGTAAGGAAAAAAGAAGGTTAAATGTTCAACCATTAGAAGAGACAGAAGTATCCATGCCCGTTGAAGTTCGAATATGAATAAAGTTTTTAAGTTCCGCAGGATTTTGAAAAGTCCATGTTTGGTTCTGGTATGTGACTTTGAAAATACATGGATTCCGGCAGACCATAAACGCGTAGGTTATTCCTTCTATTTCTATTTTCTAAATCCTCAGTGTGTTGCTGTAGAGCAAGAACCGATTGTTCCAGAGAGGAAATTCGTTTTGAATGAATTGGAATCTCTGATGCCTGCTGCTCCACCGACCATAATCTGCTATCCATAGTAGACCACTTCTCCTCAAGAAATTGCATCTTGCTATTGGTTTCCTCAACAAACGGCCGCAAAGAGTGTATCCCCCTCCAGAAGAAGCTCCATAGAGATGGGAGACGGAACTTTATCAGGAGAAGGAGGGTCCTGTTTCAGGTGCTTAGAGGATGCAGCAGGTGATGATCATTTACTTACAGAAGGCTGCGTCGGGGAGGAACGAGTAGAGGCAACTCCAGCCATTTGGCCTATGTGAGAAGATGCCTCCAAAGGAACGGACTTAGAAGGAACGAAAACAAATTTTGGATTACGCAGCTTTCCCATATATATCTGACCTTCAGGGCGCACAGGGCCTCAAAAAATAAATAAATAAATAAATGAAATTCCAGTAAAATTAGTTGATGGAGATGTGCACTGATGGAAGAATAGGCAGACGAGGGAATAAACCACTCACAGGGAATACTGGAACTCCTGTGTAGGACATGTGAGCCAGGTAAGCAAATGAGGTAAAAAAAATGTCCAGTAGGAGGTGTTTATATGATTCTTTGCGATAAAATGTAAAAATATAAAGTTATCTGAGGTACAAAGAATTAAAGGCAGCAGACCTATCTAAATGCCTAAAGTCACATACAAAATGGCAGGCAGCGTGAGGAGACAGTTGCAGTAGTAATGCAGCATGGCAACACATGAGGAGGAATCATTCCTCATGTAAAAATGCATTTAAACTGTCCATAGAAGTAAAAAACAAGAGAAAACAGCAATTTGTTGGAAAAGTCAATCAATGAGCAATAAGGAATCAGCAGCATCGGTGGTCTCTAACAGAGCGCGCATATTCAAAATGGCGGGCGCTTCTCAGGGGATAAGTCCGTCGGCAAAAGCAGCATGACGCGTAACGCGGCGAGAACCCAAAAGTGCTCACCAGAGGCACGAAGCAGTCCAGAGCACCATGCGGCCAGAAGGAGACAGCAGGCAAGGAGGGAACCGCGTCGGCATTTCAAAGACGCGTCCCGGTCTACGGAGTGGAATCCCTAAGCGGCCATCTTGCGCAGCGCCTTAGCCACGCTCCCCGCAACCTTGTAATCCTGACCAGCTCCTGTCAGGTAATCTAAACAAATATGTATGCGAACAGAACCTGTCACATATAAACAAGATGCACTATCCACATGCCCGCTTGGTGCTCAAAATATTGCAATGTACTTCATTTGAGTCTACAATCTAATATCCATTTCAAAACATATAGTGCCTAATGATGCATAAAACAGTGAACCAAAACAAATCCAAAGCACAGTCGTCATTGTAACATATCTGAAGTAATTAAACACAAATTCTTATGCTGGAATGCAATCGCATAATCATCAGATTCATTGCATTTTCTTGTGCTTCATAATTCCATATGGTAGTTGCAAGTCCCAATGCATTTCGGGAAATCCCTTCATCAGGGGAACACTGTAAATAATATAATACATATTTTTAACAATCAAATAAAACTTATACCAAATTTCGCATTTCAAAAACAATATAAGGGTATTCAGGACGGAGACCCAGGTTCCGACAGTGCATATGAACATTGATCAGGTTTGCCAAGCTTATCATGCATAAAACGGTCCACTTTAAGTGAAATCGAACCTCATCACATCAGTATGACCATACACAAGTACCATACACAAGTACCAGACAGTCTGCAGCTTTACGGTGCACAATCTATAATACGTGGGTAAACAAGAGGATATAAGTGCCCAGCCTCGCTGGAGGTATTCTTAAGACGTGAGAACGGAGGAGAACAGCTGTTTTCTGTACATGCACCTATATGACCGATTTAAAAAAAAAAAAAAAAAATTATCGTACCAACCAACTTCACCACACTGGGGTTCAGAGCGCTGTATCTAAGGATTGCACGAAAAGACCAGCGGTCTGTTCTGCTATTCCCATGTCCTGTTGTACTCCTTTACTGCTCACCTCTGCATCGCTTCTCCTGGAAGGCTGACCCCTGCATTTCCCATCGTTCTGTTAAGGAAGGGTGCTTAATGTTACTCCTATGTCCCCATTCCTGAGTGCTCTCCTTTCATGGCCGCTCCTGGTAGCAGCCCTCTGCACCTGAAGCAAGCACCTCTTTAGGGCTGTGACTGACTCCCCCACCCCCCTTACCAGTGCCCAGGCCAGGAAATAACCTGCAATTTGGCAAATCAGTCTATTAAATAAAATATAATTTATACCCTGTTGATGTATTCAATGTATCCTTGTCAATGTTTGCTTGACGCATCGTGCCAATAAACTGTGTTGTATAGCACGGTCCAGATGTTTTGGTTCGGCTTCTGTCTGGGAGGCGGAGGGAGTGGGGAATCAGCCCAAACTTTTCAGTACTGGTTAAAAAGGTTCACCGCAGCTTTACACAAATTTTGCGCACTTTTGCATTCGTTATTCTATCATATTTATCATTTAATCTTTGTGAGATGTAATTCTGTCATTTTTACTGTTTATGTCCAGTTGTGCACACATCCTTGTTTTTCTGCTTCCCCCATTGGGCCACATATGCCAGCTAAGATATCTGCATCCTAAGTAATCGTTCGGTAAAATTTACTGTATTTAAAAAAAAAAAGTATGTTTGTTTTTTCCAAAGTTACATGCATTGTACATGGATTGGTCGAAATAAAGAACACATTCATGTATGCTCGGTGGTTCTTAAAAAATAGTTTTTCACTATTATTAAATGCATGATGGCACACAGTAGCATCAAAGTTCCAACCTGTCCTTTGCAATTACTCGAATACCTCTAATAAATACAGATTTGCACAGTGTGAGAAGTTGGCCTGATATATGCTGTTCACTAGTTATAGCGGGCACCCTGTATCAGTCCAAACAACCCCTTATTGGTTATAGGTTAAAGACAACCTTTATTGAAAGCTATCCTAGTGGTAGCTATGGAGAGCAGCCTTCAGGCTAAGTCTAGAAGGAATGTAAAGCAGCTTGTTTTACCAGTCTATAATCTCTCGAGTCACTAAATGAAAGATATCCACACCAGATATATATATAAAATATATGTATTTATTACTAAACACACCCTTCTCGTCTCTTTATGAGACTAGAGGTCAAAACACATAAGTTACACTTCAATAATCACAGTAAAATAGCTAAGCCTGGGCGAAGCACTACGCTACGCTCGCGAAGTTTGCGAAGTTCGCGCTACTTCGCGAACTGCACGTAGCACAGTGCGAACACGCGTAGCGTAGTGTTGCGTAGTGCTGCGGTCATTTTTTGCTTGCTCGCGGTCCTCAACGTCAAGTTGGCGACCGCGAGCAAGCAAAATGACATCCCGGCGAGACTTTCTCCTTGTTCGCGATCAGCAACATCAAGTTGGCGATCGCGAGCATGGAAAATAAACCTCCCGGCGAGATTCCCAATGCGAGGAGGTCAGGTTTCTCATTGCGAGGGGTCGCGTATGCTTGCGACCGCTCGCGATGAGAAACTAACAGTTCGCGTTGAGAAAGCTGCCGCTCGAGTAAAAATCTACTCGAGCAGCAGAAAACTACAGCTCGCACTGTGCAAGATGCCATTTTCAATGATTGCACAGTGCCGGTTGCTTGTCCGCACTGTGCAATCATTGAAAACAACATCTTGCACAGTGCGAACATGTTACTACGCAGTTCGCGAAGTGCTACGCGTAGTGCGAACTTCACTTTGCGTAGCTTCGCGAAGTGCTACTTCGCGAACTACGCCCACCCTTAAAAATAGCACAAATACACGTCAGGCCCTAGGGATGAGCCAAACCATATACTAAAATAGTGGTATAAGAACCTCAACTTCACTAGACACAAGGCCTAGAGCTTGTAGAATCGCTGGGACCCCAAGGAACCACCCAAGGTAGTGACACAGGGGACCCACGGGGCCGTGTGCAGTGTGTGAACACAGCCGCAAGCTCCCGTTAGCTTCTACGGGGAAAGTTGCGGTTAGATTTTTAAGAGATTAGGGACACTTAGAAATGAGTCAGGACCATACCCTTTTGGGCTTAGGAAGTTCTAGGGCTATCACCCACGGGAGCACCGGAGTACTCGTGTTACCTCACCCAGGGAAGCCGGGTGCATAGGTGTCTTTTGGTGTTGGGTCGCGTCGTCGATTTCAGTAGGAGCTGGCAAAGAAGTGCTGCTGCCATGAAGAAGCGAAGTGTCCGAAGAGATCTAAGCCTGTATTGAAGATGAGAAGAACCTGAAAGCAGAGGGGACAGAGTCTGGGTCACTAGCCAGTGACCAGGAAAGCGATGAGCAGACGCCCACCGATGTTGGGTGATTTTAGGTGAAAGAGGTGAAGCTTGACTCTTCAGCCACGAGGATCAGGAGGTGTCGAGGATGATCAGGAGCTGGATTCGAGCTGTCCCACAAAGGATGTTGAGTGCTGCAGTGTTGGTGCCCGGATTGGACAAAACAAGCCTTGGCAACAGCAACCCACGCAGACCAGCAAGGTCTGTGGGACTCACCACTTGGTTGGGAGTCAGGGCACATCTGGAGCAACCAGGGAAGCCCAAGGAAATACAAAGTTACCCCCTCAGGGACCCACCTGTCAACGGACCAGGGATCGCGAAGGGACCTCAAGACGAAACACAAAATGGTGGCCCACGGGTCACTCGGAATGACCAGGCTGACAATCTTCGGTGGATTCAGTGCTTGATGTGGGGGCTATAAGTCAGCCCAAGCACAATTTCAAGAGATGTCGAGAAGTCAATGCACTTGCAGAAATGCACGGTGACCAGGAGTTCCGGTTTCACGCTACTAATGAGGGCTGCAGGTCTCAGCTTTGCTAAGGACTCGGGTCGGCCTCTGAGATGTCTGGAAATCCTCTTCCTGGGCTGCAAATACTTCAGAGTCCGGTGGGAGCTTCGATGATGCAGACCGGCAAATTGTTTCTTTGGTGCCTGCCAAGCAGGGGAGTCACTTCTCGACCCCAAGGGAGATTTCTTCAGTCCTCTGGTCTTGAGAAGAGCGTCAAAGGTCCAGGATTTGGCTTCAGAGTTTCTTCCAGGGTAATCTAAAGTCCTAATGACTGGGGTCCCATACTTATACTAAGGTAGGGGGTTGGACATACTCTGGGGACCCACCTATGGGAGGGTTTGGAAAGAGAGGTGGCTACACCCATTTCCTTTGTCCAGTTTCGCACCAGAGCAGGGGCTGGAAGCCCCTGAACCAGTTTGAGCTGGACTATGGACAGGGACACCAAATGTGCCCCCAGTGCAGGACTTCAAAGCACTCAGAGAGTGCTCCCACCCAGCCCCAATACACATAAGCCTGTCTGGGAGGTGGTTACACCTCCCTGTGACAGGAAACCTATTGTCCAGGCCTCCCCTGCCGGAGTTCCGGTCAACAACAGGAGGCCAGACCCCTGTCTGTGGCTGCAGCATCCATTTTGTGATGCCAGGGCTCTATTAAGTTTCTACCGGGTGTACCAGTGCTGTCATTTCTCTCCCTCTAGAAGGGTAGGATCATACTCCCACACCAGTTACTGGTGTGGGGGTATGATTCCAAGGTGTTTGACACCAAACACAACATGTTTCGGTGCAGCCAGTCCAAAGTTACCATTTACTGTTTGGTTATAATGCACTTAAGAGTATATGGTCAGGCTGCACTACAAACAGCATCAGAGAATGGTCTCTGAATGCTGCAGAGGGGCTCTGCTCATGCATAAGAACCAAGCACTCTGCCTTCAGGATTGATAAGGCCTGCCCTAGGAGTGACTTATAGGTTTATATGTATGCATATATATATATATATAGTGATATAGGTAACCTATATCACAGTAAGGGGTGCTTGCGCCACCTTACCCAGGCTGCAGTAGCAGACCTATGTTGTCATTTTGGGTGGCTTTCCAGGGGTGGCATAATACATGCTTCAGCACCTGGTAGGCCTCTGGGGTACCTATGACCTGGGTACATAGTATACCATATACCAGGGGCTTACAAGGGCACCTCAGATCCAATCTGTAATGTACCTAAAGTACATGGAATCATTTTAGAGGGGAAGCAGCTAGGCTGGGGCCCTGAATAGCAGGGTTCCAGCCAGACTAAAGTAGAAAAACAGTGAAACACCAGCAAAAAGTGGGGGTAAACATGTGAAGCAGATCCTACTCTCCTACACACAGCATCACCTAAGCACCGCCTCAGTATCACTCAGCACCACCTCAGCATCAGTGCACCACCACCTCACCACCAGCACAGATCAGCACAGCACCGCCTCAGCATCAGTGTAGCACAACCTCAGCATCAGCACACCAATTCAGCATCAGCGCAGCACTATCTCATCATAGCACCACCACCAGTGAAGCACCAACTCAGCATCAGAGCAGCACCATCTTAGCATGACTCAGCTCCACAGCACCACTCATCATCACCTCAGCATCATCACAGCACCACCTCCTCATCAGTGCACCACCAACTCAGCATTAGGACAGCACCACCTCAGCACCAGCGCAGCACTACTTTAACATCAACACCGCACCATCTCAGCATCAGCACAGCACTATCTCAGCAGCATCAGTGTACCACCACCAGTGAAGCCCCACTTCAGCCACTGTGCAGCACCACCTCAGCACCAGCGCAGCCCCACATCAGTACCATCTCAGCATCAACACAGCACCACCTCCTCACCAGTGCAGCACCAACTCAGAATCAGTGCAGCACCACCTCTGCATTAACACAGGGCCACCTGAACACCACCACAGCACCATCTCAGCATCAGCACAGCATTCCCCCCACATTAGCACAGCACCACCTCCTCAGCAGTGCACCACCACCTCAGCACAAATCAGCATCACTCAGCACCACCTGAGTAACACCTCAGCATCAGCACAGCATCATCTCAGCATTATCACAGCACTATCTCCTCATCAGTGCACCACCAACTCAGCATCAGCGCAGCACCACCTTAGCACCAGCTCAACATCAGCACAGCACCATCTCAGCATGCGCACAGCGCAATCTCTGCATTAGTGCACCACCAACAACACAGCCTCACCTCAGCAGCAACTCAGCATCCATGCAGCACCACTTCACCATCAGCACAGCACCACTTCAACACAGCACCACCTAATTTCTAACTATGCCTACATAGGTAGGACTTGTGCAGAAAGAGGAAAAAAGGTGCAGAAAGAAGCAAGAGAAGTGCAGAAAGAGGCAAGAGAGGTGCAGAAAGAGGAACAAAGGTGCAGAAAGAATCAAGAGGAATGCAGAAAGAGGCAACAGAAGTCCAAAAAGAGGAAGAAAGGTGCAGAAAGAGTCAACAGAAGTCCAGAAAGAGGAAGAAAGATGCAAAAAGAAGCAAGAGATGTGCAGAAAGAACCAATGGAGGTGCAGAAAGAGGCCTGCTTTGACTGTACCTTATAACAGACTCATACAAAGTACCCTAATCACTAATCCTTCTCCGAAGATGTCTTAAACCTCACTTTTCTCTTGAAGGTTCACTATTAATCGACTGCTCAGAATGTTAGGCCTACCAAATATAAAACAGCCATTCTAAGCATATCACTGTTGTAAGTCCGACCAAGTTTGTGAAGGTATGCATGTCTATCTATGCTTTTACCTAGTGACATGTTAAATGAAAATAAACATACAAACACTTAAATACTTGTGTTTCAAACAGCATACTCTGTTTAATTTGTGTAAAAAAAGGTGTATGCATTTCGTTCTGCTCACAATACAGGGCACATGGGTATTCAATAGCATATTTGAGGAGCACTATAACACATATATACATAAGACATGTCTGCCTGTGCAACCGAATGACAGAGCAGAACTGAGAAAATTTGACAACCTATAGGAGAAGTTACCCACTTTTTAAGCTACCATCTTCAGATGCATAACACATGTAAGAATATATATACAAGTAGACATATACCTCAGCCATGATAGCATGCAGACGTTTAAACATAGCAGCTTGCACCTCCCATTTGAGTACAGAAAGAGGAGAGAAAAGTTCAGAAAAAAGCAAGAGAGTTGCAGAAACAGGTGAAAGAGGTGCAGAAAGAGGGAACAGGAGTGCAGATAGAGGCAAGAGAGGTGCAGAAAGTGAGAAGAGAGGTGCAAAAAGAGGCAAGAGGGGTATAGACATTTATACGAGAGGTGCCGAAAGAAGCAAGAGCAGTGCAGAAAGAACCAAAAGAGGTGCAGAAGGAGGCAAGTGGGGTGCAGAAAGAGGCAAAAGAAGGGCAGAAAGAAGCAACAGAGGTGCAGAAGGAGACAAGAGAACTGCAGAAAGAGGCAGGAGAGTTGCAGAAACA
Organism: Triturus cristatus; assembly: GCF_964204655.1. Classification (NCBI taxonomy): domain Eukaryota; kingdom Metazoa; phylum Chordata; class Amphibia; order Caudata; family Salamandridae; genus Triturus; species Triturus cristatus. The sequence continues at coordinate 362,071,875 of NC_140593.1, read as the reverse complement.
GGCAAGGGAGGTGCAGAAAAAGGGGTACTGGGGTGTAGAAAGAGGCAAGAGATTTGCAGGAAGAGGGAAGAAAGGTGCAAAAAGATGCAAGAGGAGTACAGAAAGAAGCAACAGAAATGCAGAAAGAAGCAAGAGAAGTACAGAAAGAAGCAACAGAGGTGCAGAAGGAGGCACGAGGGGTGCAGAAAGAGGCAAGATAAGTACAGAAAGAAGCAACAGAGGTGCAGAAGGAGGCAAGACAGGTGTAGAAAGAGGGCAGTGGGGTGCAGAAAGAGGGAAGAGGGGTATAGAAAGAGGCAAGAGGGGTACCAAAGAAGCAAGGGAGGTACAGAAAGAAGCAAGAGAAGTGCAGAAGAAGCAACAGAGGTGCAGAAAGAGGCAAGAGGGGTGCAGAAAAAGGAAAAGAAAAAGAAGTGCAGAAATAAGCAACAGAGGTGCAGAAGGAGGCACAAGAAGTGTAGAAAGAGGCAAGAGAGCTGCAGAAAGAGGCAAGAGGAGTGCAGACAGAAACTAGAGAGGTACAGAAAGAAGCAACAGAAGTGCAGAAAGAAGCCACAGAGCTGCAGAAAGACGCAAAAGGGGTGCAGCTAGAGGCAAGAGAAGTGCAGACAGAAGCAACATAGGTGTAGAAGGAGGCAAGAGAAGTGCAGAAACAGACAAAGGAGATACAGAAAGAAGCAAGAGCAGTGCAGAAAGAACCAACAGAGGTGCAGAAGGAGGCAAGAGGGTGCAGAAATTTGCAAGAGATGTACAGAAAGAAGCAACAGAAGTGTAGAAGGAGACAGGAGAACTATAGAAAGGAGCAAGAAAGTTGCGGAAACAGGCAAAAAGGGTGCAGAAAGAGGGAGCAGGTGGGTAGACTGAGGCAAGCGAGGCGCAGAAATAGGGAAGAGGGCTACAGAAAGAGGCAAGAGGGATACAGAAATTTGGAACAGAGGTGCAGAAAGAAGCAAGAGCAGTGCAGAAAGAACCAACAGAGGTGCAGAAAGAGGCAATAGGGGTACAGAAAGAGGCAAGTGAAGTGCAGAACAAAGCAAGAGAAGTGCAGAAACTAGCAACAGAGGTAGTGAAAGAGGCAAGAGGGGTGCAAAAATAGGCAAGAGAAGTACAGAAAGAAGCAACAGAGGTGCAAAAAGAGGCAAGAGAGGTGCAGACACATGCAAGAAAGGTGCAGAAAGAGGCAACAGGGGTGCAGAAAGAAGCAAGAGGGATACAGACATATGCAAGAGAGGTGCGGGAAAGAAGCAAGAGCATTGCAGAAAGAAGCAAGAGAAGAGCAGAAAGAAGCAAGAGAGGGAGACAAACAGGGATGCGCAAATTTGCAAAAGAGGTGCAGAAAGAACCAAGAACAGTGCATAAAGAACTGACAGAGGTGCACAAAGAGGCGAGAGGGGTGCAGAAAGGGATGAGAGAGGGGCACAAAGAGGCAAAAGGGATACAGAAAGAGGCAGGAGGGGTACAGAAAGAAGGAAGAGAAGTGCAGAAAGTAGCAACAGAGGTGCTGAAAGAGGCAAGAGTGGTACAGAAAGAGGGAAGAGGGGTGTATAAAAAGGCAAGAGAGTTGCACAAAGAGGGAAGAGGGGTTCAGAAAGAGGTAAGAGGGGTACAGAAAGAAGCAAGTGAGGTGCAGAGAGACAAGAGAGGTGCAGAAAGAGGCAAGAGAGGTGCAGAAACAGGGAAGACAAGTATAGAAAGAGACAACAGGGGTACAGAAAGAAGCAAGACAGGTGCAGAAAGAAGCAAGGGAAATGCAGAATGAAGCAACAGGGGTGTAGAAAGAGGCAAGAGAAGTGAGAAAGAAGCAACAGAGATGCAGAAGGAGGTAAGAGAACTGCAGAATGAGGCAAGAGAGTTGCAGAAACAGGCAAAAGAGGTACAGAAAGAGGGAACAGGGGTGCAGACAGAGGCAAAAGAGTTGCAGAAAGAGGTAAGAGGGATGCAGAAAGAAGCAAGAGGGGTGTAGAAATTTGCAAGAGAGGTGCAGAAAGAAGCAAGAGCAGTGCAAAAGAACCAACAGCAGTGCAGAAAGAGGCAAGTGAGGTGCAGAAGGAGGCAAGAGAACTGCAGAAAGAGGTAAGTTTCAGAAACAGGCAAAAGGGTTACAGAAAGAGTGAACAGGTGGGCAGACTGAGGCAAGAGAGGTACGGAAAGAGGGAAGAGGGATGCATAAATTTGGAACAAAGGTACAGAAAGAAGCAAGAGCAGTGCAGAAAGAACCAACAGAGGTGTAGAAATAGGCAAGAGGGGTACAGAAAGGGGTAGGAGAGGTGCACAAAGAGGCAAGAGGGATACAGAAAGAGGCAGGAGGGGTGCAGAACAAGAGAACTGCAGAAAGAAGCAACAGAGGTGCTGAAAGAGGAACGAAGGGTGCAGAAAGAGGCAAGAGAAGTGCAGAAAGAAGCAACAGAGGTACAGAAAGAGGCAATAGTGGTGCAGAAAGAGGAAAGTGAGGTGTAGAAAGAGGTAAGAGAGTTACACAAAGATGGAAGAGGGGTGCAGAAACAGGCAAAAGGGGTGCAGAAAGAAGCAAGAGAGGTGCAGAAAGAGGCAAGAGAGGTGCAGCAACAGGCAAGAGATGTGTTGAAAGAGGCAAGAGAGGTACAGGAGGAAGCAAGAGAACTGCATAAAGAGGTGGGAGAGTTGCAGAAAGAGGCAAGTGAGGTGCAGAAGTAGGGAAGAGGGCTGCAGAAAGAAGCAAGCGGGGTGCAGAAAGAAGCAACAGAGGTGCAGAAAAAATCAAGAGAAGTGCAGAAAGAAGCAACAGAGGTACAGACAGAGGGGTGCAGAAAGAGAAAAGAGAAATGTAGAAAGAGGCAAGACAGGTGCAGAAACAGGCAGGAGAGGTACAGAAAGAGGGAAGAAGGGTGCAGAAAGAAGCAAGAGGGGTACATGAAGAAGGAAGTGAGGTACAGAAAGTGGAAGAGATGAGCAAAAAGAGGTAAAAGAAGTGCAGAAAAAAGAAAGGTGCAACAATATCTCAACCGGATTCATTCAAGATAATTATGCTTGTATGTGCAAGACATTACAATAGAAGAAGAAATGTGAGAGACCCCAAGTTATTTGCTGAATGTGCTCTTTGGCGCACACCGTACTTTGGTTCTCGGAATCGCTGAAAATCATAGCCTATCGTTTTGAAATAATCATGATGTGAACCAATAATTCTATATATATTATATTTTATTCTTCACCTTGCGCCCTGCGCTGTGTTTTTCTCACGTTGTCACTTGCGCTGTCACGTTTTATCACGAGCACAATGTGCACTTCTTTTGGGTTGCCACTGCATACATGCTCAACAGTGCTGGTATAACTGTTATGTATATCTCAATCCTCTAAATATATGATGCCTAAGAGCACATTCAGCAAATAACTTGGAGTCTCTCACCTTTGTTCTTCTATTGTAATGTCTTGCACATACAAGCATAATTATCTTGAATGAATCCGGTTGAGATATTGTTGCATATTTGTTAATCTGCCTACCCAGATCTCAACTAGGTTTATGGGTTATACTCCTGTTGTTTTTCCCGCTAACAAAGGAGAGGCAGATAAGATGACGAACCCAGCTACAGGGGAGCCTACACTCAAGGACGTCATGGCAGCCATAGCAGGAGTATGCACCTCACTAGAACAAAGAATGGATACCATTACTATCGAAATAACACTGATTAGAGCCGATTTGCAGAAGACAAGTGAGAAAGTGAAATCCATGGAAGTGGTTACTACTGAGCTCAGTAGCGAAACCCATCAGATGCGACTAGAGATTAAAGAACTTCAGGCCGCTCAGAGAAGGACAGAAGATCAGCTGGATGACTATAAAGATCGATCGCTACGCAACAATGTTAGGATCACTGGGGTTCCCGAGGAGGCAGAGGGCCAGCTGTGGACCTATTCGTAGAGGACTTAACACTGAATCACCTTCGGCCCAAAACCCTATCAAAATATTTCACGGTTGAAAGAGTCCACAGGGTACCAGGGGGGAGGCCTAAGCCGGGAGCTCCACTGCACCCAATCCTGGCGAAGCTCCTGAATTTTAGGTACCGCGACACCATACTGTAAATGGCTCAAAAGAAATTCGAGAACAGTGAACTGTCCTTCTTTCCAGATTTTACCATTGTGGTCCAGAGACAAAGAAGTACCTTCCTCAATGTCAAGAAACAGTTGAGGGACAAAGGTATTCGGTACTCAATGCTATTTCCCGCAAAACTGTGAATAGAGGTGGACGGCATGTCCTGGTTCTTTGATACCCCAGAGGCAGCACAAGAATGTCTGAAGGGCTGGGGACCGGCGAAAGACCATAATGCACGATGAGAAAGGACCCCTTCTCCTACTAGACATTTATCCTCAGACAATCAAGCTACAATGAGTGCCGATTAGAACAGATTTGGGCTTAAACCTTTTTTCTTCAGACGACGCTCTGGCGAAACACAACCGGCTAATCAAGAAGACCATACCTGCACTAAGTGACTCAGTTTGAATTCAAATATGTTTTAGTAAACAGACTGGGGACATACAGTAGCAGGTGTATGGCTGTGTGCGGGGTATTGCTACCCCCGATTTATTATTTAGTTTAGCAGAATAAGGCAACATGCACTCTGCACTATTGGGGTTTGGGCAGTTTTAGGCCCAGAGTGCAAGGAGGCAGGTAGGGGGTATGTTGGGGATTACGTTTTAAACCAGTTCAATTGAGGGACAGCCAAGTAAATTTCACAGCCGGGTTTGAGAGAGATGGTACAACAAAAGACCCCAGGATGCCTGTGATCAGCCAAGTAAACATTCACACATGCCTAGTAATGGGAGTTAAAGACAGCACAAGGGAGGGGTGTGGGGGAGGTGAAAATGGGTTCAGTGGGTGAAAAAACCTCAGACTTCTATCCTGGAACAAAACAGTTTGGGGGATAAGCTAAAGAGGGGAATAGTTTTACAGTATATTAATAGACATGGCCCAGATGTGGTCTTGCTACTGGAGACACAACTGGTAGGAAACACATGCAGAGCACTGTACAGGTGGGGCTACTGTCTGGTTGTAAACTCGGGGTTAACCTCAGGCTCACGGGGTGTCAGCATTATGATGCGTTAATCCTTTACGATGTCCACTGAACGCACCTGGACTGACAAATTGGTTAGATACACAGCAATGCAGAGAAAATGGGAAGGAGGGTCACTAACCCTGGTGTCCGTCTATGTCCCCCCAGAGCTACAGGCAATGGCATTTCGAGATTTGGGAAGCACTATGGTAGAGTTTCCAGACGGGAAGCTGATGCTTGGAGGGGACTTCAACTCCGTTGTGTGTGACAGGCGGGATCACTGTCCCCCCAGAGACCTGGGGCCCGTAGCAATTGGTTCTGCCCACCTTTCTAGATGCTATTGGATTGGCAGACACATGGTGAATCCGCCATCCCACTGATACCCAGTTTACATTTCACTCCGGAGTGCACAAGCCTCTCCCGTATTGACTATATCCACACACCAGCAGATCATGTGGGAGATGTCACAGAAATTAGACATATGGCACAAGGTATATCTGACAACTCTCTAATGTGGGTACAGGTGGGAGGGGGTGAAGATCAGGTGGGTAGAATAAATCCGTGGCACTTACGTAACCCCGCTATAAGGCAGAATATAGCCTTGACAGTTGAGCACTATTTCCAGGACAATGAGGGATCTGTGGGCCGGCTCAGACGCTCTGGGAGGCATTTAAACCAGTGGTTCAGGGGCAGGCAATCTCTCAGATAACCAGGGCAAGAAAAGAGAAGAAGGCTGAACTAACTAAGTTGGAAGAAGAGATCTTAGTGCTGGAAGGGGAATTGCTTGTGTCCGTGGACCCTGACACAACTCACAAACTCAACTTTAAGAAGGAAAAATATAAAAGTGTAGGTACGGATAGAATCAAAACATTACAAAGGGAAAAACTCGCTAGAGCATACGAGCTTGGGGACAGAGCAGGCAAATTACGTGCATGGCTAGACCGGCGTGATCATGCAAATCGCCTGGTCACCGAACTTACAGCTGAAGCGGGGGTAACAATTTCAGACACGCAGTTGATTGCGGACGAATTTGCCAAATATTACAGTCGGATATATAAATCTCACTCTGATCGTCCGGTAGAAGAGTCGAGGGCCTTATTAACTGATATTCGGCTTCCGATACTATCGGAGACTGTCTGTGACTTCCTTTATAGTGAACTTACAAACGACAAAGTAGAACCGGCCATTAAGGGTCTACAATCCAGGAAGGCAATGAGCCCCAACGGCCTCCCAATAAAACTTTACAAATCAAAAACCCGATAAAATAGCTCCCTACCTCAAAGCAATGTACGAGGAAAGCCGGGAGATAGGACAACTTCACCAAGATCAGCGGATCGCCACAGTGGTGGTCATACATAAGGAAGGTAGACCTGGGGACCAATGCTCCTCATAGAGACCTATCTGACTATTGAATACCGAGGCGAAGATATTAGCCAAACTGTTGGCGAGACGTTTGGTCGGAGTGATTTCTGGCCTGGTCCATCCGGATCAATCTGGCTTCATGCCATCTAGAAACACCTAAATCTCCGTCGACTCCACGGGAAACTTGGGAGAGTAGACAGGCTAAGGGAGGGTGGTGATGTCCCTGGATGCCACCATGGCATTCAGTACGATTGAATGGCCCTATCTCTTCGCGGAGATGAAGAAGATGGGGTTTGGCCCAGGATTTATTGGATTGGTGAAACTCCTGTACTCTGAACTGTTGGCACAGGTGGTAGTGAATAATATAAAGTCGGGACAAGGCAGGGATGCCCTCTGTCCCCGCTGCTCTATACCCTGGCACTGGAGCTGGTGAGCAGGATTGGTAGAAACCCAATCATAAGGGGTCTGAAATGGTTAGAGGAATGGGAGGATCGTATCTCCCTATATGCTGACGACATCCTTTTATACTTGCCATCGCCGTGGGCCTCAATAAATACAGTTCTTGATATATTCACCAAATTTGGCAGGTACTCTGGATATGCCATCAACTGGACCTAATCATTGATCTAAGTGCTTAGGGAAGGGTTCCCGATCCTGCTCAAGAGGTGTAGAGTGGCGGAGGCAGTGAATGGCTTTAAATATCTTGGCATTTATATCACTGGAGACCCTAGGTTATACTACAACCACTAAACACACAAATAACCTCTCGGGTCTGAACAACCTTGAACCATGAGCATGGAAAGGGAAAATGCTATGATCAAACTGTGTCTAAAATGACAGTGCCCTAATAAGGAAAGGAATCCCTTTTAAGGATGAATGCCCTCACTCACGAAAAGTGCTCTTCTTTGGGATTTTAGCATCCTTATTCTCCACACAATTGTAAAACATCCCTGAGCTCCCACCTCTCAGTGCGGTGGTTGTAGCCCTCAGTGGGACTGGGCTTTCTCACTGAGAGGAGAAAGCCCAAATGATGAAGCATGTCACCCTTTGGTGAGTGAGGGCATTCATCCTTAAAAGGGATTCCTTTCCTTATTAGGGCACTGTCATTTTAGACACAGTTTGATCATAGCATTTTCCCTTTCCATGCTCATGGTTCAAGGTTGTTCAGACCCGAGAGGTTATTTGTGTGTTTTGTGATTATTCATTGGGGTAAAACTTCTTGCAGGTCTTTAAACTCATTCCCTTGGACCCCCATTCCCTTTTTGTGTTATCCTATACTACGACCACAACCTTCTGCCACCACTGCGGCGACTTCGAAGTGATGTGGAGCACTGGACGTCTCTCCCGCTGTCCCTGCTGGGCAGGGCAGCACTTTTTGAAATGATCTCCCTACGCCGCTTCCTGTATATTCTACATAACTCACCCACTCCCATCCCAGCTACTTACTTTGCGGCAATAGAAGGTGAGCAAAGAGCCCTCTTTTGGGTAAAGGGAAGGCCTTGAATATAATTTCCCAAGTTGGTGCGGGGTGTGTACGATGGAGGACATACTACTGGGCGGCACAATTAACCAGGGCATATACCGGCCAGATAATAACCCAAAATATCTAATGGCTAGATGGCTTCTACCATGAGGATCCTATGTCAGGGCACTCTTCTCCAGACCCGCCAAGTTGAGTTTTACGGGACGTATGGCACACTCTGTCTGGATTTGGCATACAACCTACAACCTACAAAAGTCTTGGCTGGGACAAGAAAATCACACAATCTACCCCCCCTGTGGGATTCTTACTTGTTGGGAACACTTAGAAACACCAAGGGCTTTGATAGTTGGGACCTAATAGGGCTGTCTAGGGTTGGCCACGCGGAAGGAGGGCAAAGTGATAGAATTCTCTGTGCTGCAATGAGAATATGACCAAGCAGACTCGGAAATAATCAGATGCTTCCAAGTGAGGCACACCCTGTATGCATACATCCCGTTAGGGGAGACTCTACCCGAAGCAACACTGCTGGAGGACAGACTCCTCAACGGCTACATGCCTTACAAATCAATATCCCTCACCTACCGAAAGCTAATTAATCACACAGTAGATCCCCTAATACGGCTTCGGGAGAAGTGGGCACATGACCTGTTAGAACTAGATGATGAGGACTGAACGGAGGCTCTCCAAGGGAAGTCGCAATCTCATCGCGGCTTAAGCTAGTACAGCTGAAAATTCTGCATAGAACATACTATTCAGGATCAGCCTTGGCCCGAATGGGATGTGGGGAGGACTCAAGGTGTAGACGAAACTGTGGGAAGGAGGTCACGTTTCTGCATATTCTGGGGGAATGCAACATCATTTGTAAATACTGGATGTGTGTGCTAAAATGTATGACGGAGGTGCTGGGTCAGGACCTGAACCTAGAGGCTAGAAGGTGTCTTCTCAATATGTGAGTGCTGAAAGACTTGAGTAGCAAGTAGAAACTATGGACAACCTTGAGACACATGCTAGCTAAGCGAAATACTGGCAGAATGGGGGGAACAAGAGAGGACCGGGCCTAAAATCGTGGAAACAGGACATGGATTGGTGCATGTTTAGAGAAAAAACAGTGTAGGTTTACAGAAGGTGTCCAAAGAAATTATCTCAAAAAAGACCTAAATGGAATATACATCGTGGAAACGCCTGTACTCCCCCTCTTCCCCTACCTTTCCCCTTCCTGATGTACCTATGCATGCTTATTAATGTGAAATCTGAATCTATATAAATGTGATTGACATATGTACCGTCCACAACTCGCTTATATTGACGCTGACTGTAACAAATACTCAATACCTGTATACATAAAGTTAATTTACTGTCGTCAAAAAAAAGATTTAAAAAAAAAACATTCTAGGGGACTTAATCCCCCAGCCCAGAACACGCCAGGAGGCGCGTTTGCAGTGTGGTGCAGGAAAAGGGTGGGCCTCCGGCAAGATGCGGGCGTCTCTTTTATTATTTTTTTTAGAAGGGGGTTGTGTGGCCCCCCATCTCTTAGTAATTTTTAGACCCTGGCGACCCCATCCCCCAAGCCCTGACCCCTTTTTTTTATGAAAAAAAATGGGAAAAGGGCCGCGCGGCTCCCCTCCCGAGGGCGATTTAGGCCCCGGGGACCCCATCCCTCAGGGCTAGGCCTCTTTAGTTTTTAATTAGGGGAGGGGGACCACGTAGCCCCCCTTCCCTGGGCCACTTCTGGATCCGGGGCACCATCCCCCGGTGACTGACCTCTTTACTTTTTATTTGGGGGAGTGGGGCCATGTGGCCCCCCTTCCCTGGGCCACTTCTGGCCCCGGAGACCCCATCCCCCAGGGCCTAGCCTCTTTTTTATTTAATTAGGGGACGGGGCTGCGTGGCCCCCCTTCCCTGGGCCACTTCTGGCCCCAGGGACTCCATCCCTCGGGGCCTGGCCTTACGTTGGGGACCACAGGGGGAGCCACAATGCCCCCACAGCCGCTGCCGGCTCCCCACCTCCCGCGGGAGCTGGCATTGCTTTTGGACAAGGGGAGCTGCTAACATGCAGCTCCCCTTGTCCAAAAGCAATTCTGCTTTGCTTCGTGGAAGCAAGAGCAAGTTTCCTGCTATTGCTTCCAAGAAGCAAAGCTGAGTTTGCAATGGCAGGGAGGGAGCAATGCCCCCGCCCTGCCATTGCAAACGGCACATTCCTGGAGTCGGCCCTGGGGGGTGGCGGTCCTCAGGGCCAAAGAGGGCTACAGGAGGGGGGCCACGCACCCTCCCTCCCTTCGTATAAAAAGCCCCGTGGAGGTGATGGGCCCCGGGGCTGGGGGTCCGCAACAGAACCCCAGTAATTAAAGTTTGCCCCAGGGAGGTGGTGGTCCCCGGGGCAGTGCAGGAGCCCTTCCCCACACTTCATAAACTGAATTAAAGCCCCAGGGATGTGGCGGTTCCTGGGGCTTGGGGGGGCCTGCAAGGCCCCCCGCTCTTAATTACGTAATGCCCCGGAGAGGTGGCGGTCCCTGGGGCAGCGTGCGGGGCAGGAGCCCCACACAGTTTTTTTCATTAAGCCCCAGGGAGGTGGTGGTCCCCGGGGCTGTGGGTGCCCCAGCAGGCCCCCGCTACATATATTTTTTGATTGACCCCGGGACCTGGCCCACCCGAAGGTTGATTAAAATGAAGCGCGGGTGACTGCGATTCGTTTTCTTTAAATTTTGCGGCGGGATTCGCGCACCCAGCGCGAATTCTGCTGGGTTTTTTTTAATGGTTTTTTTTGGCCTGAGGGTCCCTGTCGGACCCCCTGAGCAGGCGTAGGGGTTCAGAGTGTTTCTTCCCTGCCCGCTTTTTTTGTTTTTTATCTTTTTTTTACTGTTTTCTTGTGCCTCAATTTAACCGAGTTACAAGATGGCTGCCAACACTTCTTGGTTTGGAGTGTTGGCAGCCAATCAGAATGAAACTCGTGATCGGGAGGGTTCGCGAATCCTCCTCAGCCACCAGATATCGATATTTTTATTCTATGAATTCCTCAGGAACTACTGAACGGATACACACCATTTAAAAAAAAGGTTGCTTTCTAAACCAAGACCTACCTTTTTGCCAAATTTGGTGTAATTGTGTTCAGCAGTTTGTGCTGTAGCTGTGTCTAAAGTTTCCCATATGTTTTGATGATTCATAAAATGGCGCCAAAGATATTGGCAAAAGAAAAAAACGCTTTTTGAATAGAAACGAGGTCCTAACTATAACTTCATTTTGTTTGCTCCCAAACCCACTTTAAACTACATTAGACATTTTAAAGTTATAGCTATATTTTTAATTAATCATTTATGCACCACTTTCAAATTAATGTCATACTTATAACTCACATTTATACTTATGCACTACCTTAAAATTCATATAGCTCGCGCACCTCTGTATGCAGTCTATTCACCTCACTCGCCACACTACATTTACTATAACTCATTACTGTACCATGCACTATGCTCTGCCATTATAATTGTTGTTATTAATGCAACCGTTTCACATGCTCTGACTTCTGTAATATACAAGGCTATGAGTAGTGAGTGAAGAAGGGGCAAGTTATAGTTAATGTAGTATATTGTAGAGTGTATTTGCATCCACTGGACTGGCGTCCACTGCACAGTGGAGTGTTATAGACTGCGGTATTGTACCTTGTGGGTGCATCTATTGGAACATAGTATTCTGAAATATCATATAGTCGAGTGGCATATAGTGGACTCTGGTAGAGTAGAGTGGCACAAAGCAGAATAGTGTACATTGTAGTGGAGTACCTTGGTGTACTATACAGTGGAGTGGCGTACACTGGACTTATGTAAAGTTGAGTGTAGTACAGTGCAGTGTTATAAATTATACATTATAAATCAAAATTCCCTAAAGTGCAGTGGTGTATATTTGAGTGCTGTACAATGTAGTAGTCCAGAGTGGAATAGCGTACACTACAGAGTGATACAATGCAATAGGGTACGGTGCTGTGGCGTATACTGGAGTGGCATAAAGTGTACTGCCAGACAGTGGAGTAGTGTCGAATTGAGTAATTTTCAGTGTAATAACTTCCACTTTAGTAGCATGAAATCTTCAAATGTTTATTGGAGTGGCATATACCGGAGTAACATAGAGTAGAGTGTTGTATAATTGAATAGGATTAATTATTGAAGCGTAGATTCTAGTAATATGCAGTGAAATGCCATTTAGTGCAGCGGCACAGACTGTAGTCTTGTAAAGTGTAATCTACTGCATTTCCGTACAATGGAGTGCCGTAGAATGGAGTAGCATACACTGGAATTGCGTACATTCTAGTACTGTGCTATGAAGTGGGGCATAGTCGAATAGCATATAGTGGAATAGGGTAAACTAGAGTTGCGTACAGTGAATAGTGAACAGTTGCAAGCAGTACAATTGTAGGGTATTGTATAAAGCAGAGGTAGGAAGCAGTCTGTCTTTTACGGGCATGTCTTTTCTATATTCTAAAAGGGAAACAAAACAGTCAAAAGAAAAGCACAGGAAACAAAGTCTCAAGAGGTCTCTCGGTTGCACAAGAGGCTCTCCCTTCTCAACTTCAGGAAGTGATGGTCCTCATACATGGTGGCAACAAAAAAAACAAATAATGAGCTATGGGTTTCTTATGAAAAGAATATTCATATACGTGCTACCATCACCCGGCCTGGCAGGCCGTGCATGGGTAGTGTTAACTGGGGAGGCTTGAGCAATGTGACGTGATCTTTCCTATATTACTCCTGCAAGGACAAGGAGCGCTCTGCTGCAGGAGCCTTACGGCGCTGCTGAGCTATTTTAAAATCTCACCTGTTTATTTTCTTTTTAGGTATCGGACTCGCGCTTCACTGCTCCCCTCACTCGCACTGTAATCGTGCCCCTCACCGCCGTTTGGCGGGCTGGTTCCGGGGAGGCGGACATCTTGGGTTGGGGTGGTGAGGATTGGGCTGACAGCGCTCATTGCGCATGTGCCAGCGGGGGAACGCGCATTTAAAGCGAGTCCCCGCCTTTCCCTCCCCCTGACAAGGAGCGCTCTGCTGCAGGAGCGTTACGGCGCTGCTGAGCTATTTTAAAATCTCACCTGTTTATTTTCTTTTTAGGTATCGGACTCGCGCTTCACTGCTCCCCTCACTCGCACTGTAATCGTGCCCCTCACCGCCGTTTGGCGGGCTGGTTCTGGGGAGGCGGACATCTTGGGTTGGGGTGGTGAGGATTGGGCTGACAGCGCTCATTGTGCATGCGCCAGCGGGGGAACGCGCATTTAAAGCGAGTCCCCACCTTTCCCTCCCCCTGACAAGGAGCGCTCTGCTGCAGGAGCGTTACGGCGCTGCTGAGCTATTTTAAAATCCCACCTGTTTATTTTCTTTTTAGGTATCGGACTCGCGCTTCACTGCTCCCCTCACTCGCACTGTAATCGTGCCCCTCACCGCCGTTTGGCGGGCTGGTTCCGGGGAGGCGGACATCTTGGGTTGGGGTGGTGAGGATTGGGCTGACAGCGCTCATTGCGCATGCGCCAGCAGGGGAACGCGCATTTAAAGCGAGTCCCCGCCTTTCCCTCCCCCTGACAAGGAGCGCTCTGCTGCAGGAGCGTTACGGCGCTGCTGAGCTATTTTAAAATCTCACCTGTTTATTTTCTTTTTAGGTATCGGACTCGCGCTTCACTGCTCCCCTCACTCGCACTGTAATCGTGCCCCTCACCGCCGTTTGGCGGGCTGGTTCCGGGGAGGCGGACATCTTGGGTTGGGGTGGTGAGGATTGGGCTGACAGCGCTCATTGCGCATGCGCCAGCGGGGGAACGCGCATTTAATGCTCCTCCCCTAGCGCAGCGGGATCGCGCAGCGGGCGTGTCCTCGCCTGGCCGGAGTCGTGCCAGAGTCCTGCCCGTCTGCGCCCGTCCGCGCTAAGGCCGTGCGGGATGTGGCGGGCTCTGGCTCGGGTACGTGAGAGTTGAACAACGTGTCTGTTGCCATGCCGACATATTCTAGGGAGAGCTTGATGTCCATCAATCAGGTGAGTTGCTGCTGTGCACGCCCGCCTGTTCATCCTCTCTGTGGTCCGTACCGTTGTCCATGCAATGGCCTGACACTTGACCTCCCTATGCCTCTATCTCGGAAATCTGTTTCTGCTTCTCATCATAGCAGGGTCTCTTCTTCCTCTTTGCGGATAATGAACCTGAATGTGAGGTCGATTTTAAAACATCAGCAAAATCTGTATGATCTCATTGAGGATGAAGCCCCGGACATCCTGGCTATAACTGAAACTTGGCTTCAGGAAGCTGACACTGCCATTCTCAATCTGGCATGCCCCTCTGGCTACTCGACGTACACCTTGAATAGAGCATCCAGAGGGGGGGGAATAGCACTGATAGTTAGGTCTTGTTTTCCCTGTGTGTGGAACAGCCTTAAGATCGCTGGCTGTGAAAGTGCCTCCTTCAAAGTCTCTGTCAATCCTGAGTTTACACTGTCTGGGAGGGTGGTTTATCGTCCGCCAGGCAGTGATGTGTTGTTTAGAAATGCTTTCTCTGATACGGTCGGTACTTTGATCACTGACTGCGCCAACTTTTCTATACTGGGCGATTTAAATCTGCATTTCGACACACTGTCCAGTTTGACAGCTCGTACTATCGCTTTGGACCTAGAGGCTTTTCAACTGCTCCAGCTGGTTTCACAGCCTACGCACATCGGGGGACATACCTTGGATCCTTTCTTTACCAACTTAATTGAGGCCAAAGTCACTGCAGTTACCCCAGTAGAATGGTCTGACCATCTCCTGGTATCTGTTCAGTGTCCTGTATCAGTGACTCTTCCCATTTCTTCAGCTAGACGGGTATTGAGGAGATCTTGGAACAAACTCAGGTTGGAAGACCTTCACCATCTTTTGTTGGTGGAGCCCTTGGGCCCATTGAACAATGTGGATGAAGGGTACGATCTCTTCTGCTCCTGGCTTACTAGGGCTCTGGATGCTTCGATACCCATTGTATCGATTAAGACCAACCCTCGCGAGTCTAGTCCCTGGTATGACGGGGCCTTACGTGCCTTGAAGGGAGCCTGTAGACGGGCGGAGAGGGCCTGGCGGAAGACATATGGGGCTGATTTAAAAGCCGCATATGCCGCTTCGGTTAAACTCTACCACCGGGCCATATGTCGTGCTCGTGCGGCCTTCTATGCTGAAGAATTTCGGAACAGCACCAACCCGTCGAAGGCCATCTTCAAGGCGGTTAAAGATCTTATGGCCAAACGGACTATCTCTTTAGCCGAGAGTTCTGTTTCCCATTGTGAATCCCTGGCTTCCTATTTCTTGGGAAAGGTCCAAGCTATCTATCGGACCTTCCCTAGCATTGGGGTTCCGCTGGGAAGTTCCAATGAGGCACTACGTCAGATCGCCCTGCCTTCATTTCCCCCTCTCACCTCTGACAGGTTTGACAAACTTGCTCTGCAAGTTAAATCAGGATCCCCATCTGATCCGGTAAAGCCTGCTCTCTTTCGAGACCAGACCTTTCTGGGGCGCCCTGTGGTGCGCTCCCTTGTCAACCTCTCCCTAGAGTCGGGGGTAGTTCCAGCCAAATGGAAGCAGGCGGTAGTGTCTCCGATCATCAAAAAACCCGCTCTAGACCCGTCTAAGCCTGAAAGTTTTCACCCCATTTCGCTGCTACCTTGGCCGGCAAAGTTGACAGAGGCCCATGTCAATCTGGCCCTGTCGGAACATCTAGCCCGGACCAACGCCCTGGATCCCACACAGAACGGTTTCCGTGCTGGTCACAGCACGGAGACCGCTCTCCTCGCAATGGTGGAATATCTGCGTGCTAGGTTGGATGCGGGTCAGACGGCGGCGCTGATATTGTTGGATCTCAGCGCCGCCTTCGACACTGTATCTCATGGCATCCTCCTGCATCGGCTTGAGGAGATCGGTGTCAGTGGTCTGGCGTTGCAGTGGTTCCGCTCCTTCCTGGACAATCATTCCTTCTGTGTGGCCATTCCTCCCTTTTCGTCCAGTTTCCAGCCTCTGGCCATGGGGGTTCCGCAAGGGTCTTCGCTAAGTCCCACGTTGTTTAATCTTTACGTGAGACCGCTGGCTGATGTCGCGAGGCAGTGGGGCCTTACTTTGGTCTCATATGCCGATGACACTCAGCTGGCGGTTACCCTTAGCGGAGATGTCCACCAAGACGCCCCCAGGTTTCAGTCCGGTCGGAAGGCGGTGACTTGCTGGCTGACAGAAAACTGTCTCCAGCTTAATGCCTCAAAAACAGAGGTGATGGTTGTTGGGAAGAAAGTGGAGCTCTGGGGCGATCAGTGGTGGCCTTCGGAGCTGGGCCCCACTCCGACCCCTGTGTCGGAGGTGAAAAACCTTGGGGTCTGGTTGGACGCTGGCCTTACCTTTATAGGACATACTAAAAAAACGGCAGCCTGTTGTTTTGGTCTATTAAGAGGTCTTAGACCAGTCCTTAAATACTTTGATGCCCCTACCAGACAGGTTGTAGTCCAGGCTACTATCATCTCTCACCTGGACTACGCTAGCTCTCTTCTGGTCGGGGCCAATCAGGCTGAGTTAACGCGCCTACAGCGGGTTCAAAATGCTGCGGCTAGGGCCATTGTTGGCCTACCCAGATTTTGCCCGGTGGCGAATGTCCTTCGCTCTTTGCATTGGCTCCCTGTAAGGAAGCGTATTCTTTTCAAGGTCCTTTGCTTGACTTTTAAGATATTAAGAGGTATAGGCCCTGAAATCTTGTCCAATCTTGTTTCTTTCTATGTCCCCACTCGTAGCCTCCGATCTCAGGGCCAGGCCCTTGCTGTGGTCTCTAGATTTAGACTCTGTCGGATGGGGGGTCGTTCCTTCAGCGTGAAAGCTGCACTAATTTGGAACACCCTCCCAGTCGAAATCCGTCAGTTAGACCATTTGCTTTCTTTCCGAAGAGCCATCAAGACCTTTTTGTTTTAGTTGTCTATCTTGGCGTCCCCGTTTCTGTTGTGTTGTGTTCCTCCTTGTCTGTGCGCCGGGACGCTCCTTCGCTGGAGTAGCTGTGCGCATAATAAATCAATTTAACATAACATAACATAACATGCCACCCGTCACCAGAGAGCTCCCTATGTTGTGGTACACCACCAACCCCAACAAAAGCACTGTTTGGGTTGTGGCACTTGCCCTGAACCACGACCCGTCTCCTGGGTCGTGGTGTGTGGGACTGTGGCGGTGGTTTCACTCCTTACTTCACCGGTACCACAGGCAATGCCATAGGTCAGCTCTTTCTTGGGGTCTTCTGCTCCGGTCTTCCCTGCGAGTCGAGTCGCCCCTCTTACGAGCCTTCCGTTCGGGGTGGAACTCTGGGGCAGTCCTCTCGTCTCCTTCTCGTTTTCACTCTCGTTCCTCCAGCTGATGCGCTGCTGCTGGCTTACACTCTCTCCCTAAGTAAAAACGGGGCATGGTCACTCGCACGTCGCGTTCTCTGGGGAAGCTAGAACGCTTTCCCTTTTCCCAATAGGGGCTGGAATGTTCGCCATGTCTAAGCCCTGTTCGCCATCTCATAGCTCTCCCCCTAGAAATGGCCATTGTGGCCATTCAGCTGTTGGATATCTGGAGAGGTAGTCAGGGCCTATCTGTGTCCTTCCTGGTACGTGTATAGTCTGAAAAGCACATGGTTGTAGTGCTAAGAACCAGGGCAGAATACGGGCGTTAGAATCCTTATTCTGTGCTAACCAGGTGAGAGGTGCATGGTCTGAGAGAACCAGGAATCTACGTCCCAAGAGGTAGTATTGGAGGGCTCCTACGGCCAATTTTATTGCTAAGCAGCCTTTTTTCGATTGTGGAATAGTGTTTATCCCTAGGAAACAATTTTTCCTAGGGAAATTATATACTTATATATACTTATATATAAGAGGGTCTTTAACGCTCCTTGTGGGAAGGACTGACACAGGACAGCCCCCAAGCCTTGTCCGGAGGCATCTGTCTGAAGTTCAAATGTTTTAGTAAATTCGGGACAATGATGGACAGGTATCTTGCAGATATAGGTTTTTAGGGTACTGAAGCTATATTCGTAGTCGTTGTTTCATATGGTAATGCGTGATGGGTGTTTGTTTGTGAGAAGGTCTGTAAGGGGGATGGCTATTGTAGAGAAGTGGGGAATAAATCGGCGGTAATACCCAATAAACCCAAGAAAAGATTGTACGTCTTTCTTTATTGTAGGGGTGGGAAGATTTCGAATAGCTTCAATTTTATACATTCGCGGCTGTATAAGTCCCTCCTGTATAGTACAGCCTAGATATTGAATCTTGTTCGTGGCTAATACTGACTTCTTCGAATTTATGGTGGAGCCTGCTTCTTGTATGGAGTAAAAGTGTGAGGCCAGGTGTGTTAAGTGATCTTCCCAGGTAGGGCTAAATAGAACTATATCATCCAGGTATGCTGCAGCGTACTGTCTATGGGGTTTCAATATCTTATTCATAAGATGCTGGCATGTCGCTGGTGCCCCATGCAAACCGAAGGGGAGGACTTTGAACCTGAAGGGGTAGCAAATGCTGTTTTCTCTTTTGCCTGGGAGGTTAGAGGAATATGCCACTAGCCTTTCGTCAGGTCTAGTATGGACATAAATTTGGCCTTCCCTAACTGCTCGATTAGTTCGTCAACACATGGCATGGGGTACATGTCAAATTTTGTGATTTTGTTTTCCTGGCAAAGGTCAATACAGAATTGTAAGCCATCAGGTTTCGGTACCATCACAATAGGGGAACACCATTCACTTTGGGATGGTTCTAATATGTTGGACTGAAACATAGCAGTTACTTCTTTCTCCACAGCTGCCACTGGTATGTGATAAGGTTTCAGTTTTACTACTTGATCTTGTAGAGACACTATATCATGGTGCACGAGGGAGGTTAGGCCTGGGTTAGTGGAAAAAAGACCTGGATACCTGTCTAGTAAGATAAGTAGCTGTTGTTTCTGGTCCATAGTCACTTGTAGCCCTAGGTTGATGTTGGCATCTCTATCCCCTTGAGAAGGAAGTAGGGGAATATCTACCAGGGAGGTAATATTAATATGCAGTATGGGTGTTGCTTTTCTCGAAAGGGAGGACGCCTCTTACCACTTCTTCAGAAGGTTTACATGATAAATCTGTCTTCCTCCCGACCAAAGAGGCAGGAGTACGCTATATGTAACAGGAGTCACTCTTTTCTCTATTACGTAGGGCCCTTGCCATTGCATCAGAAGTTTATTTTCCGAGGATGGTAATAGTATAAGCACCTTGTCCCCTAGCATAAATTCTCTTAGGCAACTGCCTCAGTCATGGTATCTCTTTTTATCTTGTGCTTTTTCCATATGGTTATGTACTTGACCCCATAATTAGGATAGGGTGCTCTTTAAGCCTTCTACATAAGCAAATATGGGTTTTTCTTCTTCTTACTCCTTCTCCCACTGTTCTACCGCCATATCAAGGAAGGATCGTGGTTTCCTTCCAAACACTAACTCAAGAGGGGAAAAACAGGTCGATCGTTGTTCGTGTGTTCTTATAGCAAAAAGAACCAGGGGTAGGCGTCTGTCCCAGTCTTTCCCTGTCTCTGAAACAACCTTACTTAACATACTTTTGATGGTTTTGTTGTAGCATTCCATCAGACCATCAGTCTGGGGTGGTAGACTGAGGTTCTGATCTGTTTGATCCCCAATACTCTACAAATTTGAGACATAAGGCGGGACATAAACGGGGTCTCTTGATAGGTCACTCTCTTCTGGGAACCCTACTCTTGAAAAGAAGATCATAGCCTGCGCTATGTTAGTAGTTGTCATACTAGATAAAGGGAAGGCTTCTGGATATCAGCTAGCATAATCAACTAAAACCAATATGTAACGGTGGCCTCAGGCAGAAAGGTAAAGAGGACCTACCAGGTCCATTCCAACTCTCTTAAAAGGAACATCAATTATAGGGAAAGGAAGTAAGGGGGCTTTTATTTTTTACAGAAGCAGGATTTTTATATTGACAAGGTACACAACAAGCTCAGAGTCTGGCGACGTCTCAATAAACCCCTGGCCAGTAACATTTCTCGGTTAAATATTTAAGGGTATTGTTTTGCCCATAATGCCCCCTATCTGGTTATAAGCTAGGTGTAATACCTGTTCCCTAAAGGCAGTGGGAACCAAAAACTGATTAGGGGTTGTTCCCCCTTTCACGCTCTGTATAGCAAACCCCTTTTGGTAAAGAAATAGGGTCCTACCTGCTCTGATTCCTGTTCTTGTGCCCTTTTCCAGGCGTATCGTAGAGTACCGTCATCACGTTGGGCGGCTCGAAAACTCATCTGGGCGCTCTCTCTTCCTCCTGGGTTTGAGAGGAGAAAAACAGGTTGTGACATCTGCGCCATGTTGTATGCCCTTAGTTTTTACCTGTCTTTTTTGGATTTCTTTCTCCTTACGCTTGCTCCTGTCTCTTCTATCTCGCTCTGGCTAAAGGAGGCTTCCTGCAACCAAGATATGGTGGTACTTTTGGTACATTCTGAATAGTATTTGAACCGAGGATAGTCAGTGCCCACTATAATTGACTCTGGTAAAAGTAGTACCACTCCAACCTTTCATAAGTGAGGGTCACACTCTACATCAAGCAGGATTTCAGCCACCGGATAGGCCTTGGAGTCACCGTGTATGCAGGTGACACACACCTGTTCATCCTCTTGTATTTGGGGTTCAGGTGTCAAGTTCTTGTTCACTATATTGAAACAACATTCTGTGTCTAGGAGAGCTAGTTGAGCCTTCCCATTCACACAATACTGCCGCCTATATTGACCCAGGGGCTTTCCCATGACATATACGTGGCCTTTGGTATACCCTAACTCCATAGGCTCAGCCACTGGTGTTTTATGTGGACATTGTCTGGCTATATGGCCCCATTCTGTGCAGTTGTAACACTGTGGACCCTGACTGTTAGGGACAGGTGTGGATTTAGGAGGGCTACAGAGGATTCCATGAAGTTTGTTCTCAGTGCGAATCATACTCCTGGAAAGACTAAAAGAAGGTCGTGTAGGGCTGGCTTTGAATTCAGGTGATCTGTGGAATGCACAAGCAAGGTCTACCACTGTTGCTGAGGTGAGATGGGGATGCTGTTTAACCCAAATACAGGTACTAACAGGTAAAGCCTCAAGGAACTGCTCTAGGTACACTTTCTCTATTACCTCCTCCATAGTAGAGGTGTGACATGAGAGCCACCTGTTGCCCAGGTCCCTGATCCGGTAGTAAAGGGCCCTTGTATTGTCCCTTGCAACCCACTTCTCCTTCCTGAACTTGGCCCTGTAATATTCTGTATCACATCCTAGCTGCTCTAGTATTGCCTTTTTGATATCTTCATAGTCCGTGGTGCCTGCTGAGTTCGCTGCCTGATAGGCGGCTTGTAATTCCCCCGAGAGCACAGGGGCTATATACTGGCCCCACCTTTCAGGAGGCCAGGCGGCCGTAGTGGCGACCCGCTCAAAGTTTATAAAAAAGTAGTCTGGGTCGTCCCCTTCTTGATACTTTTGTAGTACCGATCCTAGGACATTGGGTCTGACTCTCGTTTTGACTATGGCAGTGGTTAACCTCAGGATGGCACTATCCTGTACCTGTTGTTTGTTGAGTTCAGCTTGAGTCTTTAGGTCTTCTTGTAATACCTCACGGTCTCTCTGCGTAGTTTGAGCATGTTGCTCCAATACCAATTGTAGATGCCTCTGTCCCTCTGCTAGCTGGGATATAATCCCTCTATGGGCAGGGGTTGTGTCATTTGTGCAACACAAAGGGAGAGGAATCCCACTTTTGACACCGCTGAAGGGTATTGTATAAAGCAGAGGTAGGAAGCAGTCTGTCTTTTAAGGGTATGTATTCTCTTTATTTTAAAAGGGAAACAAAACAGTCAAAGGAAAAGCAAAGGAAACAAAGTCTCAAGAGGTCTCTCGGTTGCACATGAGGCTCTTCCTTCTTCTCGTCTTCAGGAAGTGATGGTCCTCATACGTGGTGGCAAAAAAAAAAGAATACAAAACAAATAATGAGCCATGGGTTACATATGAAAAGAATATTCACATATGTACTACCATCACAAGGCTGGGCAGGTCGTGCATGGGTAGGGTTAACTGGGAGGCCTGAGCAGTGTGACGTGGTCTTTCCTACACAACTCCTGCATGCCACCCGTTGCCAGAGTGCTCCCTATGTTGTGGCACCCCACCAAAAGCACCATTTGGGTAGTGGCACTTGCCTTGGACCATGACCCGTCTCCTGGGTCATGGTGAGTGGGACTGTGGTGGTGGTTTCACTCCTTAGTTCACCAGTACTACAGGCAACGCTGTTAGTCAGCTCTTTCTTGGGGTCTTCTGCTCCGGTCTTCCCTGTGAGTCGAATTGTCCCCTCTTCCGCGCCTTCTGTTCGGAGTGGAGCTATGGGGCCGTCCTCTCTCCTCGTCTTTGCTCCTGTTCCTCCAGCCAACGCGCAGCTGCTGGCTCGCACTCTCTCCCTCAGCAAAAAGGGGGCTTGACCACTCACATGCCGCGTTCTCCGGGGAAGCTAGAATGCTTTCCCCTTTCCCGAGAGGGGCCGGAATGTCGCCCATGTCTGAGCCCTGTCATCCTCACAACAGTGTAGGGGTATCCAGATACTTTCATACACAAAAGTGTAATAGAATACAGCGGTGAATAGTATAATAGCATATAGTGTTGTAGACTGGAGTGGCATACAGTGGAATTCGGTGGAGTATTGTGACTAACATACAGTAAAATATAGTGGCGTATACTGGTGTGTCGCAAAGTGGAGTACCATACTTTAAAGTGAATTGTTTTACAGTAAAGCTGCATAAAGTGAAGTGTTTGAATTAAAGGAAAAATAGGGAAACATAGGGTTAAAGTGTGTGAAAGATGTAAAGGTTATATCCGCAAAATATATTTTATAGTATGTAAATGTAAATTTCCTGGTTGTATATGTAAATAGTAATGTTAAACGTATACGTTATATGAAGCATACTTATATATTGCTCTATGATGTACCATGCTAAGTTCATGGTATACCATTGTCCATAAGGTTCCCAACTGGGTATGTGATTGGTTCATGACTGCGTTTACCAAAGGTAAACATCAGCCATATCGTTTTTTTTCACAAATTGCCTTTAATGTGCGATCAGCGTTTTCCTGTCTTATGGCTTTAGGTGTTACATATAATTTTGTTTTATTGTTATTAATATCATATTACTACTTTATTTAAGTGATGATAGGATTTTTTTTATGTTTTCCCCCTAAATAATTTTGGACCCGTTTGTTGAATCCCTGTGAAATTTTGCATATGTGTTGCACCCGTTTAATTTTGGAAGGAGGAAATGTTTTAGTCAAGGGGGCCCCAAAGAGAAAAGGGGGTCCAAAAACGAGCTTAATTGCGATGCACTTCACATACACTTTTGTATTTTCCGATACACAAAAACTGTCTGTCGCATTTCGTTACAATGTGGCTGAATTACATATTATAGTGCCCACATTATCATTTTGTGTAGTTTAGGTGGGTAGCGTAACTCATTTATAAGTTTTAAGGTATTTAAAGTAAGTGGTATCTGTTGTGGCATTATTTTAGAGAAATATGGGGATATTTCACAATAGTACCACAGTACATAGTGATTACAAGTAATTAGCTTATTGTGCTATCATTGCCTTTAGAAATGTTAAATGCAGCTATGTTGTTTTTAGGTACACCATGTTCTGCTGTATGCCTATCGATGTAGGTAAGTATTAGGTGTGGTGAATTTGCACTAGCTGTTACCACTTTAGTAAAGTGGTAATAGGTAGATCAAAACATTTATACGTTTCTAGATATATATTTTTAAATACGGAGAGGTCAGCAACGCAATACCCGAAAAACATTTTGTAAGGTTAACATTTTTCTATTTTAATTTCTATTTTCATGTGCTGAATAGTTTTTTAAAATGAAAATACCTATAATGATTGAAGAATTATACAATTACAGCTTGAATTCGAAACACCTACCCTTCAGGTGCTATAAAATAAAAAAGCCACACTGCCCCTCTTAGCGCTGCTACGGATCTTCAAATTGGTGAGTCGGTGCAAATAGGGACGATCCTGAGGGAAATGCATTAGTGAAATTCTGCTTTGTAAACTAGCACAGAATTTATTAATAGTTAGTGCACTATCCCGTACACTTTTTGTACATATTTAAACATGTAAAAATTGAAAATACACTTTAGCACACTATATTTATAAAATATATCTTATAATGTATTTGCACTTTTTTTCATTTTTCTTTGTTTTTCCGGTATCGCAGTACTCCCGTTTGTTTTGTAAAATATATAGAAACTTATAAATATTTTCCTACCTATTACCACTTCACTAAAATGGTAATAGGTATGGGAAAAATACCAAACCTAATACTTACCAACATGTGGCATAACACAGAACACAGGGAAACTCAAACTGAAAACAACATGGCTGACTTTAACTTTTGTATATTCAGTCAATAGCCAATCAGCTAATGATGTGTCATTGTTCTATGCTTCTGGAGTACAACAGCACTACCACAGCCACAGATATAGCTAAATTAAACACACTTAAAACATATAAAATACGTACCCAACTTACCTGCAGTACCCCAAAGAATCATCTACAAACCATAATGAATAATCAATCTAAATTTCATAAAATCTGAATTATGGTTTTCGCACAATGCAAAATACAAACATCTATGTAAGATGCATTAGATTTTTTGCTCTTTTTGGTAGCCCACTTTTTTCTTTGCACTCCCTTGATGAAATGCTGCAAAACATTCAGTACTCCAAGAATGAAAAGGGGGCAGTAGGTCTGCAAAGTTTTGTGGGTATTCTTCCAACGGGTGCAAAGTTATTAGGGACAAAACTCTCTCTCTCTCTCTCTCTATATATATATATATATATACGCGTTTCGACCATCAAGGTCTTGATCACGGTAGTAAACACAGTCCTGTTTTAATTTTTCACTATTTATACTGAATCTTCACTTCACCCATGATGAGGCATTGTGGGATTCGTAGTTCACATTTTATAAACAATTATTCCTTCATTTATCTTTCAACTCTAAATGGTCAGAGCGATACAGCACAAAGCCTAATTAGTTATTAAAACAATGTCGCAGACTGTCACTGATATATACATGTATTCCATCACCATTCATTTGCTGTTTGCATCCTGTCGGATATTGCAAACACAACATTGGTATGTTGATGTTACAGGTAGTGTTCCTTAACGGCTACCTGATTTTCAAATGATTGTTCCCTATAGTTCTCTTCCTATTGGGAATTTTAGGAATTCAATACTCTCTATTACTTACATGTTTTATGAACAATTCCTGACTAAGTGTCTCATTCTACTATATTAGGCTAAGTGCCTATATATCACATCAGTCTGTTTATGCATCAATATTCCACTCTTAGGCATTTTGCAACGATCGGCCATTCACATAAAAAATGTTACCACTGGTACTTATGTGATCATCATCTCTCTTACATTGATAATTAGTTGGTTTGCAAAACATTAGTATTCACATTAGGTCATTAGTACAAGTTTAGATGATTAATACAAATTTCAATGTCTCTCTGGGACCTCTCAAGTTGTTCATTTCGATTCATTGTTAGAGAATCTTGGTTTTAAATCTGATGATGAGTTTGGATTCCAAGTGTCGCAGTTCTAAGGTCCTGTTGCCACCCCTCTCATGTGGTAGCACTGTCACCAGGCCTGAATATTTCATGTCCATCCATGTCTTCCCTTCGTGCATTTGCATATGTTTTGCGATTGCATATGTGATATCATGATTTTGTGTTGCCCTGATGTGCTCCAGGATCTGCTTTTTTAATGGGCATATCTTGCTCCCTATGTACCTTTTTCCACAGAAGCACTCAATTAGATACACTACATATGTAGAATCGCATGTCATTGCCCCATGTTGAACATTTTGCCCCGTGGATCCTTGATTGTCTTCAGATTTCTTCCAATCTAACACGCCTTGCAGCTGTTGCATTTACCAAAGCCTTTCTGTCAGCTCTGTAGCCACGTTTCCGGTTTCCTTAATTCAAAATGGCTGTTCACCAATGTGTCTGATAGAGATGGCGCTTTTCTATACAATATTAATGGGCGTTCTCCTAGTTTGGCCCCAATATCCGGATCTTTTTTCAGGATGTTCCAGTATTTATCTGGATCTTGAAGCTCTCCTTGCTATATGTCAATATCATTTGTGGTATTCCATCCCGTGGTTGTGTTTCTCTCTTTTTGAAGTGTTTCCTGTTGTCAATCAACATCTGTGCCCTAGTTATTCCTCTCGCTTTTGCTTCCCCACGTTGGATGTCACTATATTTGTAACCTCTCTTTAGAAATCGCTATTTTGTTTCTATGAACTTTGATTCCATTTCCTTCACTCTGATCTTGCCCTCAAGCACCGGGTGCTCATGAGTGGTGCGCAGTGCCTCCTCTAGCCTACAAATGGCTCTATCTCTTTTTCATATTACCCCACGGTTAGTACTGCCGCAATCTGTCCCCAAATTCAATTACAGGAGGTGGAAGGTGTAACTCCGGCCCCTGGGACAGCGGAGCCCTGGTGACTCACGTGCGGCCGCCATAGTCCCCTCTCAGTCAGCAGCCCACACCCAGGCAACGTCACACACTCTGCGGTTCCGGATTTCAGTCTGGTCGCCACCTGGGGTGTTGGTCTCCTCCTGGCAGCTCGGTCTTCTCTTAACAGCCACCCGGACTCTCGACGGCTTCCCCGATGATGGGGGATCTCGGCCCACGAGAGAGAGCACGCTCCGCTCTCCCACTGTAACTGACCCGAATTGCTAGGCAATATCTTGTTGCGGCTCTTGCTGCAGCGCAATCTCCTCCTCGCACCAGGGGCCGTAAGCGGCCCCTAACACAGGGGGTTTGGAGCCACTCCTGAGACAGCACATTGCAGCTGCTCGGTGCGCTCAAAAGGAAGGGTTGCTTGGTCCGGCGACCGGGCCGGTGGCAGTGATATCCCACAATACTTCCTTGTCGAGTGGGGGACCCGGGCCATCGGCGGCGAAAGGCTTGTAGCTCCCTGTGGTGAACGGCTCGGGCTGATGACAATGGCAGCGCGTCGTTGGTCACGCTACTACTCACAAAGGTGGGGGCTAGGCTGTCTCTGAGTACACAGCCACAGCACACGCCCCGCGGCCGTTCAAGGTGGCAGATAGCACATGCAGCTATCCTTCTGAGGCAGTAGAAAGTGAAGCACTTATTCAGAAAGTGCGAGCCTCAAAATCTTTTGAAACTTTTGTAGCCCTGTGTTTCAATAACAGGAGGACCGCTCTTCTCAGGCCCTTGGAGACTCTCCACTTCTAGACACAGCGCACAGCAAAGTCCTCAGCAAGAAGGGGGGACACAGCACACAGCAAAGTCCCTTGTCCTCTCCTCAGTTAAATTAGCAAACTGCAGACCAGCCCCAGAGCACACAGCAAGGGCAGTACTTCTCCTCAGTCTTCTTCCGCTGTTGTTCTTTGGCAAAGGTTCCTCTTGATCACAAAGTATTCTAATTTTACAGGAGTTTCAGCTCTTACTTTTATACCCCAAAAGTCTTTGTTCTTCATGTGTTAGGGGTCCTGGACACACTTCAAACCAGTTCTGGGTGCACTCTTAGAATGCACAACTTCTTCGTTTGTGAAGGTGGGCCAGGGTCTTCAGATGCACCGCAGGAGGTGGAGCCAGAATTGTAGAAGGCAGGCACATCCCTTTTCAGGCCCAAGGTGCTACTCCTCCCACCACTCCAAATGCAGATAGGTCTATTCAGCCTAGTGCTGACTCACCCAGACTCCTGGAGCCCCCCCAGCCCCTGTCACTCT
Source organism: Triturus cristatus (assembly GCF_964204655.1). Classification (NCBI taxonomy): domain Eukaryota; kingdom Metazoa; phylum Chordata; class Amphibia; order Caudata; family Salamandridae; genus Triturus; species Triturus cristatus. The sequence goes on along the minus strand of NC_140593.1, from coordinate 362,044,203 downwards.
CAAACCAGACAGTCAATCCACAACCAGGCAGAGGCATACAGAAAGGTTGAACAAGAAAATAGCCACTTTCTAAAAGTGCTATTTTCAAACACAGAATTTAAATAACATCTTTACTAAAAGATATGTTATTAAATTCTGAGTTCAGGGATACCAGACTCCAATGGCCTATCTCACTCCTATGGGAAGATATGCATGTAAACATGTTACACAGCATTCCCCATTCTGTCCTATGTGTAAGATGGCTTCTCCATAGTGAAAAACTAAATTGGCAGTATTTCACTCAGGACATTGTACACACATCAGTACATGTCCTACTTTTCACATACACCGCACCCTGCCCACGGGGGTACCTTGGGCTTGCTATAGGGGTGTCCTATGTGCACAGAAAGGGAGTGGTATGGCTTGGCAAGTGGGTGCACTTGTCAGGTCAAGATGGCAGTTAGCAACTGTGCACAGGCATGGCGGTGGCAGGCCTGAGACACCTCTTTAGGGCTACTTATGTGGGTGGCACAATCAGTGCTGCAGGCCCACTAGTAGCATTTGACTTTCCAGCCCTGGCACACTTAGTGCATTTACTAGGGACCTACTGGTAAGACAAATATGCCAATCATGGATAACCAATCATCATTAAAAATGTATACAGGGAGCACTTGCACTTTGACACTGATCAGCAGTGGCAAAGTGCCCAAAGCATCTAAACCAGCAAAAACAGAAATCCAGCATAGCATAAAAAATATAGGCGGTAGAGGCAAAAAGTAAGAGTTCTCATCCCTAAGGGTGAACAATCTGGACAGACCATCAGCATTGGCGTGTTCTGTGCCAGGGCTGTGTTCCACCATGAAGTTCATTTCCTGTAGGGAGATGGACCACCTCATCAGTTTTGGGTTCTCACCCCTCATCTGCATCAACCATCTGAGGGGCCTGTGGTCTGTCTGAACCCAGAAGTGATTCCCAAACAAGTAGGGCCTTAACTTCTTCAGTGCCCTGACCACAGCAAAAGCTTCTCTTTCAACTGCTCCCACACCAGGCTCTGAAGCATCTGTCTGCACCACAAACTCTTTGGAGAAATCAGGCGCCTTGAGCAAGGGTGCCGTGCACATGGCAGCTTTCAGGGCCTCAAAAGCGGTCTGACAGGCATCGATCCAGATCACCTTCTTGGGCTGCTTCCTTGAAGTCAGTTCTGTCAAGGGGGCAACAATGGTGCCATATCCCTTGACAAACCGTCTGTAATACCCGGTGAGACCAGAAGAAGGCTCTCACCTCTGTCTGGGTCTTGGGGGGTTCCCAAGCCAGAATGGTATCAATCTTGGCCTGTAGGGGTGCCACCTGGCCGCTCCCTACCTGGTGTCCCAAGTACACCACTGATCCCTGTCCTATCTGGCACTTACTGGCCTTGATAGTGAGGCCTGCACTTTGCAGAGCCTTCAACATTTCGCAGAGGTGTTACAGGTGTTCCGCCCAAGTGGAGCTGAACACAGTAATGTCATCCAGGTAAGCGGCTCTGAATTCCTCCAGCCCGGACAGTACCCGGTTGACCAGTCTCAGGAAGGTGGCAGGGGTGTTTTTCAATTCAAAGGGCATAACACGGAACTGGTAGTGCCCCTTAGGTGTAGAAAACACAGACTTTTCTTTGACGCCCTCAGTTAAGGCAATCTGCCAGTACCCAGATGTTAAATCAAACGTACTGAGGTGCCAGGCAGCACCTAACCGATCCACAAGCTCATCAGCTCTGGGGATGGGGTATGCGTCACTCTTGGTGACCGCATTGAGCCCACGGTAGTCCACACAAAACTTGAGTTCTGGAGTGGCACGGGGTGCAGCAGCTTTTGGCACTAAGACCACTGGGCTAGCACTGGGGCTGCTGGAGGGCTCAATTACCCCTAGCGCCAACATCTTGGAAACGTATTCCTTAAAGCTGGCGCTGACCTTGTCAGCTACTCTGTAAAATGTTTGTTTCACAGGCAGACTGTCCCCAGTGTCCACATCATGGATGCACCAATTGGTGACTCCTGGTGTCAGGGGGAACAGGGAGGTGAACTCACCCAACACCTCGCGACTGTCCCTCTGCTGTTCTGGGGTCAGGGTAGGTGAGAGGTTCACCCCATCCACTGACCTATCCTGCTCCTTTGCTGACAGGAGGTCAGGAAGAGGTTCACTCGCCTCCTCCATCCCATCATCTGTAGCAAGGAGCATTGTCACATCAGAGCCCTCAAAGTGTGGCTTGAGGCGGTTCACATGTAGGACCCTCAAGGGAGACTGGAAGTCAACCAGATAGGTTACTTCACTCTTGAGCTCCCCTACCTCATAAGGACCAGTCCACTTGTCCTGGAGTGCACAGGGCTCCACTGGTGCCATCACCCACACTTTCTGCCCAGGTTGAAATTCTACCAGAGTGGCATTCTGGTCGTACCATCTTTTAATTTCTTCCTGGCTAGCTTCCAGGTTTGCCTGAGTGATTTTCCTGAAGCGTTGAGTCTGGTTCCAGAACACATCTTGGGGGGGTCTTACCAGGGGACTTTTCCCACCCTCCTTCACCAGACTCAGAGGTCCTCTCACGGGGTGACCGTACAGGAGTTCAAAGGGACTGAACCCTAAGAACGTCTGAGGTATCTCCCTGTAGGCAAACAACAGGTATGGCAGAAAGATATCCCATTTCCGTCTCATGGGCTCCGCAAGGCCCATAATCATGCCTTTCAGGGTTCGGTCGAATCTCTCAACCGACCCATTCCCTTGAGGATGGTAAGGAGTTGTGAACTTGTAAGTTACCCCACACTCCTCCCACAAAGACTTCATGTACTTTGAGATGAAGTTGGTACCCCGGTTGGAGACCACCTCTATGGGGAACCTCACATGGGAAAAGATCCCCAATAATGCACGGCCCCACATGGGGTCTGTGATTGTCCTGAGAGGGACAGCTTCCGGGTACCTGGTGGCATGGTCCACCAAGACCAAGAGAAACTTGTTGCCTAAGGCTATCTTGGGTTCCAGTGGCCCCACAATGTTGATGCCTACCCGCTCAAAAGGGGTGCTTACCACAGGAAAGGGTTGGAGGGGAGTCTTACACTTCCCTTCACTCTTGCCACTTGCCTGGCAAGTCTGGCAAGTCCTACAATGTGTACTGACATGCTTCCTCATTAATTTGGGGCCAGTAAAAGTGGAGGAAAAGCCTCTGATAGGTCTTGCCATACCCCAAATGTCCTGCGAGAGGCACATCATGAGCCAGACCCATTAGGAAGGCCCTGAAGTGCTCAGGTACCACAAGCACACGGGCTGCACCGGGCTCAGCGACCTTAGGCTCACTATAGAGTAATCCATCTTCCCAGTAAATGAGGTGAGTTCTGGACTTGCCACCTACTGCCTGGTCTGCAGCCTGTTGCTGCATACCAATGAAAGAAGGGCATTCCATCTGCGCCTTGCAGAACTCCTCCCTGGATGGACCTCCTTCCTGATGCCAATGGGTCAGCTCAGGCAGGTCTCCCAGTTCGGCCACCTGTTCCCCTGTAGGTTCCAGGACATCCCCCTCAGGTTCTGCTTTCTCCTGGACCATGGTAATGGCTGAAGCTGGTTTCCCACACCCTCTGCCCCTTCTCCTTGTGGCAGGCACCTGGGCCACTTTTTCAGGCTCCAGGTCCTCTTGATTGCCCTTACTGGTGTTGCAGGGATTCTGCTCATGCACAGAACTATGCGCAGGAAACCAGGACCTCAATGAATTGCGGTGTACCAAAAACTCACCTCAGTACCCAGAACCCCTATCCGACTAGCATCAGTGTCTCATTCGCTCTCCGTATCTTCTCAAAGCTACCAATGATTAGACAACCCAGAACATGTGACTTAGAGTACTCTCAGGAATGGTGGGAATCAGAAATACCTGTTAGTTATTATTCTCATATCAGTCCACAACAAGAGTAATCAATGACACAGTAAAGTTTAAAATGTTTATTTTATAAACTACGTGTTCTAAGATGCAGTACTTTGGCTAACATAAGCAGACAAATGATTAAGAATAAAACCATCAGCATTGTTACAATACCATAGAAAATGAAGGCAGAAATCATGTTACAAATGATAGTGGAATACGACCACCGTCCCTTCACTAGTCAGCTGGTATTATTAGACTAATAGAAGGTCTCTAGGTTTGAATGGGGAATGCCATACCGTAAATATCAGCTTAGGTGAATCACATCACAGGATCAGCTTTGCTCTGTGTCTGGAAAAAGTCTTCTCCAAAGTGCGTATCTCATGCATGCAAACTGCAATATTAAAGGCGCTCGAGTTTCAGATATTTGCAGCTGTGTGCATGTTATGGCTAGAGCGCGGGCCGATCAACCTGAATTCAAAAGCATACATTGTTTGTTGGCCCTGACTGTTTCTGCACACAATGTTCAGACCAAGGTCACGGTGCACATCTAGGGATGTGAACAACAGACCGTTCCCATGTGAAGCAAAGACAAGCAAGCAGTCTTCATATAATAACATCTATCTGCAGTGTCGTGTGCAAAAGCAGTAAAAGTGGCAAGATGGCGTTTTAACTTCTAAGTCGCTTATGCTAACATAGCAATGTGTGTACCTGAAACTCCGTCTTCACTACACCCTCCCTTGATCGGACCACAAACAAATAGGGATATAATATTAGGAACGCAGAGTTCAAGTTCGACAGTGACAGAACCAAGTGCATGTATTGTAAATCCATATAAATGGCAGTGAAAGTTCGAAAAACCAGCGTGAAAAATGTAATAATAAAATAAATAAAATAAGGGGGAAAAAGAAAAAAAGTGTGAAGTAATATCTCGCAAAAGGCTCAGCACAGCCTAAATGGCGAGTCAAAAAAAAAAAAAAACCCCGAAAAATGTGTAGTTTAAATATCGGAAGTGGAAAGACTTCCAAGTTAATCCATCAACGTGTAAACACAATAAGTAGCGGAAGCCTCCAAGAGGAAGTCATTATAATGTTCGGCAAAAGTGTCCGCCATCCAGTCTAACAAAGTAAATAAACATTCATGTTCCTCGATAACTGGAGCCTCTAGCACAATCAGAGGGCAACTTGCGTGTTCTTCAAAGTAACTTCTCGCCAAGAAGTCATACGCTGCCGTATAGATGTCCCAATTCCCTAGGACTCCATGTGCCGCTCCACAGGCCATAATCCTGATACCAGAACAGTCCAACTCATGAGCCGCTAAGGGACTCTTCAGTCGATCATAATCCGGGGCAGGAGACACCGAGTTCGACAGGCACAAATCCAGAGCCCATTCGAAGGGACAATCTAGGCAATGAAAAACAGGTTCCACGCAAGTAAAGTAAGAAAACCTGAAGGACAATCCATAGGCTATGCTTAAGGTGGCCAGTGGCAATGTACCATAATACTCAAGCATCCGGTTACGAAGATGGAGCAGCCGGGGCAGGCTGTCGTGTGACACATATTGTGCAGCCATTGCGCAGCAAGCAGACCAACAGGAGCACACCAGCCGTGAGGGTGAGAATCAACGGGAGCGCGCCGAAGACGCTGGAAAAAATAGAATGAAAAAAATGCCGGTATCACATCAAAAACTGTTTGGAAAGAGGTCACGAGGCCAGAGCCCACAACTTTGAAAAAATGAGCCAAGCCAGTTGTTGACGAGGCATTGAATATAGTGTGAATCAGAGCACCGAAATGAAGGGGGAGATCAGTATTTAAAACTCAGTGCGGGTGTTTGCTGCGTGAAGGACAAATGTTTCACGGGAGGAAGCCAGAGCGACTTCTTTTTGAGACAATAGAGACCTTATTCTGCTCATCTTGTTGAACTCTGCTTTCAAGGATGGGATGGAAGGCCAGATGGATACATCCAGCCTCCCATGCGGGGGCGGGAAAAGGACATTTTTACAGCAGACTACTCGTTGTGAGACTGTCACAATGTAGGGAATTCCCACTAACATCCCACAGCAAGCCTCATTATTTAAAAGCAAATAACTACCGTTAGCTAACAATGTAAAAGTGGGCGTAATAGCTGGCACTGGAATCCCTTTCAGAACGCAAGCTAAATTCGGTGCCTGAACGTTGCATGCACCATGGAATTTGATGTGCCTACAGAATACTGAGTGATCAGGTGTGGAAGTGCATTCCTCACCTTTCAAATAAACCTCTTTAACTTCTCTCATGCATCTGTATGTAAATGGGAGTGACCAAACTTCATTCAGAAAAGCAGTACCCAATGGTTCATATCTGCCTAGGGCATAATGTTTCATACAGGAACTGAACTTAAACAAAGGAAATGGCAAGGTGATTAACCCGTGGATAAGCCACACAGCAGAGTTCAATTCGGCCACAGAGAAAGGCAAAGGCTCCAACTTTTCAATATGCAGTACTGAATACGTTGCATCTTTCATGGACATGAACTGTTGTTTTGCAGTCAATTTAAACGGCAGGAATAAAGACGATGTATTCATGTAGTCCCAGGGAACTTTCCCAGCCATCAACGTTTGCAAAGTCCATGCAAACTGCATTATAGAACGCAATTGATTTTGGCCATGATATAAAACAGACATATCATCCTGTACAATATCCACAACAGAGGAAACAATATTATCTAATGTGTAAATTCTGGAAGAAAGGGTGTTAATGCTATTATCGATAACAGCTAGTACTTTTTCCAAATTTGCTTGATCAATAGCTCTCAATCTGGAGGCCGCTTCAACTTGCGATAATTTCCAAACTTCGTTATAAATAGCATATACCCATCTTTTGGACCTGCCACCAACAGGACCCTTAACAAAATCATTCAAATCTATTTTGTCATGCAATTTTGATAAATGAAGTTTAACAAATGCCAAGGTGGAATGTTGCAGCCAGTTCTGACATAACTTCCCTACAGAATACGCAGTAACAGAATGGGAAGATTCAAGCGTGGGTCCACTCTAACCTGTGTATATCCAGGGTATAGACCCAGAAAACGATGTTGACAGGAATTCTGCCATATCAACCATCCTTCACGATTTAAATTGGAAATGTTGAAGGATGTGTTAGTAATATATGACTGCAACACCTCAAGGGACAGATCTGTGTGATTATCCCATTTTGGGTAAGCACCCAGATCAGGAATAGAGGGGGACTTAATCTTTTTAGAAGTAGCCAATCCAAAGCAGGTGGTTTGAAAAATGGTAACATTCAAAAATAACATGTGGTTTGAGATAAGGCAAGCACGATGCAGAGCCTCCGGTCCCTGTACCTGCCATGGTTTAGAACCCCAAAGTGATTTAAGATCAATGGTATCTTTCCACAGCTCATAACCCCTTATAGTCAACTCATCCATAAAGGATTTGGAATATAACAATTTAGTCGAAGTCAATCTAACCTTAGAAGCTGGCTCTGCAGCTATTTTAAAATAAAATGCTTCAGGGTCAGATACACTGAAATCCGAAAAATATGTAAATTTGGTCACTAAAGTTTTAGAGCTGCCTTCAATTGGTGCCGGACAATGTTCTCATTGTGTATAATTAACAAAATTTCTAAATGTATTGGCTTTATGTAGGAAGTGATTACCATAGTGTTGGTAGCAAAATAGCTACCCATAATTAGCTGTGTCTAAATACAAATCTTCAGCATCAAAGGCAGCATAATATTTCAAATCAGAAAACAGTGCCTCTATGGCCTGGACATCCCAATCATCAGAGCGGATGTTTTGTTTCACAACATCACCCATAGAAACACGAAGTACATTTGGGACGTTAATCACCTCTGTGGGACCATGAATTTGAAATTTAACAGCATCCCACACAATTCCATCCAACACAGGCCAGGCAGTAATATTCACAAAAGTCTGGTCCCTTTTCAAGATGTGTGATGAGGAGTGGGGGGCCAAAGTCCCATCAATTAGTCTAATTGCAGATCTTTCAGTGAGATAGTTTCCATTTACAAGATGAAAATATACCATCACAAATCCAATGGACATAAACAAAAAGATACTTATGAGCAACAGCCAAATGTAAGTCCAGGGGGGATTAAAAAATGTCTCTTAAACCAAGTAGCAAAAATAGAAACTTTCTATGGGGGATTGGAAGTCATAGAGATAGTATCAAATGAAAATTGTGACTGGTCAACTGCAGTTGATTGTAAACCAGGCAACGATACATCTGTGGGATAAGCATATTCAGTATCTTCAGATCGACCACCAGCCGGTGGAGGCAACAAAGGATTAGTAACTGTATGCATCTTGATGGCAATGTCAGGCCTGTTGGTATTTGCTGGAGCCAAAACAGAATTTCTCAGCATCACTGGACAAGAGACCGCTGGAGTCATGCTAAGAAGAATCGGGCATTCGCTGTAGTTTGACATGGTCAATGGAGATGTACCTGTTATCCTTGCGACCAGGAAGTGGAGGTAAAATGACTTTTCTTGTACCCAGCACGTCAAACACTGGTACTGGTGCACGATAAGAGGGGCCAAACTCCTTCTTGTTCTCCACCTTCCCACGGACCAGGTCACCAACTCAAGGTAGCCAGCCGACTACCGGAATCTGAAGCGCAGCATCAGTTGTAGAGGGCAAGTGTTCCTTTGCAAGACTGTTTCTGGTCTCTTGTAGATTTTGTAATACAGCACAGTGATCATCTACATCAAAGGGTGCAGCTGACGCCGACATGTCTAGACCATCAAAGTCCGGGACAAACATCTTTATGCCAAAGAGCATTTCGTATGGGGTCCGCCCACCCAGAGACCTTCTAGGGAGATTATTAAGTGCACGTTGTACGTTATACAGATGGGCTAACCAGTTCCTGCCAGTGCCTAATACCCTAGCTGTCAGGGATTGCTTTAAGTCACGGTTCATCCGTTCCACAACACTATTGCTCTCAGGCCGGTATGGAGACGAAAATTTGACTTGGACCCCCAAAGATCTCATGGCTTCTTTGTACGCCTTAGAGGCGAACGCAGGACCTTGGTCAGAATGAAGGGTTTCACATGCAAAGATTCCCACAAAGACACGCAAATCCCTGATGACAGTTCGAGCATCAGCACTCCTTTGTGGCCATACCCAAAGAAAACGTGTGCACGAATCTACTGCAACTAAGATATACTTATACGCAGTATCAGAAGAGAAAGGACCGCAGTGATCTAAATAAACACACCCAAGTGGTTTATTAGATATGTACAACTGCGTTTGTGGTGGGCGCGAAGCAGTCGAAGGTTTAATCTGCTGGCAAAAGTCACAATTAAGAACATAAACACTAGTTTGTTTATACAATCTGCACCACCAGTAACGTTGTTGTAAACGAGTAACAGTCGCTGAAACGCCAGCATGGGCAGAGGCCATACCTTCGTGAGCCGCTGTTATCAAGGAAAGTCTGCAGTCCGCGTTGGGAATCAACCTGTCACCAACGTCGTTAATTCTCACATAGGGAACTTTATCAGGACTTAAATGATAAGAGTACCGAGAAGGGAAACCTCTAGGATAATTACTTCCCTTCTCCGTTGCAGCAATGGCTGCCAAGATGTCATCATCAATCTTACTTTTGGATCTTGTAACTGCTGCTACTAGATATGTTGCCACTGCAGTTTTCTCTGCTTCGTCAGCTAAGCTGTTCCCGACAGCGTGGACACCAACCCACTGGTGCCCAAGAGTGTGAATCACATTCACAAGAGGCAGATTCTGTTTGAGTTCTGCCACTCGAACCCAAAGCATTTTATGCTTAATTGTGCTACCCTTGGAATCACGATATTCATTTTGAGACCAAAAGAATAAATTGTCATTAAAAGACTGAACACAGTAAAACGAGTCACTGACTATAAGAGTTGTAACCCGTGGATCAGTAAACTCCAGTGCAAGCACAAGAGCACGTAGCTCCGCCAACTGGGCGGTACAATCACACAATGACTGCGTATGCACGACATCAGACTTGAATTCACCATTCACGAAAGTACCAGCCACAATTGCGCAGGCCGCTGAATAAGCATGCTTTGATTCCGGAGCCGGTTGTGCAGAACCGTCTGTGTATATGACACAATGGTAATCTTCAAGTGGGCGCAATGACAGAGGAGCGGGATGAACAAATTCATACTGCAAGTACTCCTGAGTCTGCAATGAGGCATCAAAGATGTATGTGACATCCTGTGATGTCAAGGAAGTGGCCCATTGTATCCAACGGGGATGCAAAGCTTTAGGATTAGGTGCACTGGCTTTCGTCACAGCCTCAAGGGCAGGATACGGTGTGAGAACCAACATGCGTTTCCCTTGTGACAGCGCTCTCTCTTTAAGAATCGCCATCTGCACCACAGTCAATACTTTTTCGACTGTGGAAAAGCGCATTTCAGCCAAAGTGTACAGGTGTGATTTGTAAGCAATGGGGACCGTATCGCCCTCATTGAACGTTAAGTACGAGAAACGTACTGTGCCAGGCACAATTCTTATTCTAGGTTAGTGTGGTTATCACGTGTCAGTAAGTATTTTGAAGCAAGAAGGTCAGCCTGCAAAGATTGCAAGATAGCTGAATGCTCTGGCAGCCAGCTCGATTTGAAAAAACTAGGTTGTACCAAGGCATATAGAGGTTTGATACGCTGGGCATAATCGGGAATGTAAGTACGCCCGAAATTTAGGAAACCCAGCAGTGATTGTAGTTTCTTCAGTGTACTTGGAACGCGCAGACATGCGCACTTCTCCAGGAAGTGAGGTGCTAATCCACGACCTTCATTGTTGAGCTCATAGCCCAAAAACAACACTGTATACTCTGCAATGTGTGACTTTGCAAAGTTGAATTTGTAACCGAAGTCCGCAAAAATAACAATGATGCGGTCAACACGACACAGATGCGGCCATAATTCGTCGTCTGTGAGATAGATATCATCAACATACCAGTACGCATCAGGGTCAATGCTCTCTAACAGAGAGACTACACGTGCGGCAAAGACGCCAGGACTGTTTTTATAGCCCATGGCTAATCTCTTAAACTGTTTTTGCTTGCCTCCTGAAGTAAAGGCTGTCCACTGACTACTAATAGAGGACAGATTATGGCTGAAAAAGTCAATAGATATGTCAAGTGTGGGCTTAAACCTTTTTCGCACAAGACTATCAACTAGGGCAGAACTGTGGGTATTCTGTACAGCACAAGTCCGACAATGAGAGTTTAAATGCCGGTAATCCAAAACTAGGCGGTACGACCCATCAGGTTTAGTTACAGTGAATAGAGGATTATTCATCGGTGACACACAGGTTTCAACAACACCTTGATTTTCCAATTGTTCAAGGATTTCTGCGACGTGAGATCTAGCCTCGCGGCACATGGGATATTGGGGTTGTGGCTGGGGCATAGACCGTAAAGGAATCTCATGGCTAGGTGACAATTTATCCCACCCAACCTGAGTATGGTACAAAGCCGGAGCAAGCACCTGGGCCCATTCTTCAGCAAATTTGTGAGCGTGATCCTTTGGCACTGTGTGCGCGATGGACGGGAGGATTACCTCCTCCCCTCTAGGAGCGGCCAAAACAAAAGCTGGGGGCCAGTCGGCCTCTGCTAATAGAATGTCATATGTAGAGGTCAGATTATCCCTGTATTGTCCTTTGTATGTCACCTTCAATTAAAAGGACTATATCATATAGTCTGTCAGGGGGAGCCACTCTAGTATCCGCAGTTTCTACAGTAACGAACGTGTCAGTTGCTGTCGCCTCCAGATATGGACGCAGTGCTTGCCGCACTACTGTAACCTCCGCTGCGCTGTCGAGCAGCGTTAGTGCCCATGTCAGGTTCCGGAGCTGCGTTCCCACTATCTGTGGCATACCTCGCTGTTAACGCAGCAACCTTCTTCTTCTGAAAGGGGGACGTTGACGTGCAAACTCGTCCTGCTTGCCCTTACCATCAGGCTGACGGGGTTGCTCACGTCCTTGTTGGGCACCCCGACCTTTGCCACATTCTCCGCCACCAGACTGCGAGGCCGATGTTTCCTGTGAAGAGCGAGGAGAACGTTGTTCAGTAACCTGAAATCTATCAGGTGACCTAATTCTAGTGCGATCGCGCAAATCATATGTGCGTTCACTAGTCGCCTGTAATGGTGACGCAGGACGAGACCCCTGTTTCTGTTGCTGCTTTCCTTGTTTCTTAGTTCTCCAATTTTGTTTAGGAAAAGCTGGACGTTCGTCTTTGAAAGAGAAACCCGCCTTAGTTTGCTGTTGCACATCTGCGATTTGAATCGTAGGCTTAATCCCTAAACTACTGCGGCCTATTGTTCTATATGCCTCTGCAATAATTTTAGGCAACTCCCGGGGTTTATCGACGTTGTCTACAAGAGCTAAACCATTCGCCACCTGAAAGTGAACCGCATCTCCCTTGAGGTTACCAAGGATGAGAGTGGCAACCATGTCGAACACACCGACAAGTCTCATTCCCAACTCGACCGCTGCCTCCGGACCGTGTTGATCCTGAACAAGTTTGATCACGGAAGGAAGTACGGCCATAGATGGGGTGCCGAAGCACTTCGAGTAGACCGCTGCAAAAACCTTACCCCATTTCTCACAATCGGCCACTTCTGGGACTAAGTCTTTCTGCAAACTAATGGTGAGTATCCTGTGTTTCTCCACAGGAGTAGAGTGCGGAAATACCACTTCCAGCTGGTCAAATTTCTCAGCAAGCCAATAAGTAATATCGTCCTTATTTGGGGGGCGCTTGCCCATTACCAAATGAACCATGACGGGACTAATAACAATCCCGGCCGGACCAGCTGGTTGTCCCGCAACAACAGGAGCACCAACCTGCACATTGCGTGAAACGTGTTGCACTAAAGCCCGATGTACTGTAATCAGGGCTGTATGGAGTACACGTAACTCATCCACCGTAGCATTTAAATAACGAGGATGAGTTGTAAAGCCGGCTAATACCGGCCAAGTGCCCCCTGGAATGGACAAAGGGCCCAAACGAACCGGAGTAACCGTGTGGAAGAGGGAGCCATTAAACCAAATTCGATGCTGCCAAACCGAAATAGGAATCTCCTGCATCCTATATGGCATATAATTTGCTGGGACCTGCGTGGGAGTATAGGAGTGAAACGTACTATTGTCCGCATTCACCGCCGGCATAGTTACCCAAGAGTAAAACAACTCATAGGGATATGACGCATCGGCACTCACCACAAAAATAACAGCCATCCCATTGTCCGGCACCCCGAACATCGTTAAATGACACCTGAGAGGTGCTCGGCTATGCGCCGCAATAGCGACTGCAGCCACAAGGACACAGAAAAGAAAAACAATCTATTATAACAGTAGCACAAGGGTTCAAAATAGAAAAAAACCTTTTTAATTGACAAGCTTGTTTGAACCTATAGAGTAACTATCAGGTAGGTCAAAACTGTCAATCCCGTTATCCGGAAACAAGAGTGAGGGCGTCGTGGACTAATATAAGCACTACTAAGGCGTTTCAAATCATAAGACCAAACGTTAGGTGCGCCATGTTGCAGGGATTCTGCTCATGCACAGAACTATGCGCAGGAAACCAGGACCTCAGTGAATTGCGGTGTACCAAAAACTCACCTCAGTACTAAAAACCCCTATCCGACTAGCATCAGTGTCTCATTCGCTCTCCGTATCTTCTCGAAGCTACCAATGATTAGACAACCCAGAACATGCGACTTAGAGTACTCTCAGGAATGGTGGGAATCAGAAATACCTGTTCGTTATTATTCTCATATCAGTCCACAACAAGAGTAATCAGAGACACAGTAAAGTTTAAAATGTTTATTTTATAAACTACGTGTCCTAAGATGCAGTACTCTGGCTAACATAAGCAGACAAATGATTAAGAATAAAACCATCAGCATTGTTACAATACCATAGCAAATGAAGGGAGAAATCATGTTACAAATAATAGAGGAATACAACCACCCTCCCTTCACTAGTAAGCTAGTATTATTAGACTAATAGAAGGTCTCTAGGTTTGAATGGGAAGCCCCATACCGTAAATATCAGCTTAGGTGAATCACATCACAGGATCAGCTTTGCTCTGTGTCTGGAAAAAGTCTTCTCCAAAGTGCATATCTCATGCATGCAAACTGCAATATTAAAGGCGCTCGAGTTTCAGATATTTGCAGCTGTGTGCGTGTTATGGCTAGAGCGTGGGCCGATCAACCTGAATTCAAAAGCATACATTGTTTGTTGGCCCTGACTGTTTCTGCACACAATGTTCAGACCAAGGTCGTGGTGCACATCTAGGGATGTGAACAACAGACTGTTCCCATGTGAAGCAAAGACAAGCAAGCAGTCTTCATATAATAACATCTATCTGCAGTGTCGTGTGCAAAAGCAGCAAAAGTGGCAAGATGGCGTTCTAACTTCTAAGACGCTTATGCTAACATAGCAATGTGTGTACCTGAAACTCCGTCTTCACTACACTGGCTGCCATTGACCGAGTGGTCACACAGACCCTCTCAGGCAGTCCCAAAATCTCCAAATGAGCCTGGCATTACACCTCCTTCCATGGGGAACCCTCCAGGTCATTTCCCAGCAGACAGTCTACAGGCATTGTTGGACTAACAACTACCTTCAAGGAACCTGAGACCCACACCATCTCTCCGTCTCTTAAAGAGATAAGGGTCATCACTGCTGGCTCCCTCCCTTCACTGGAAACTAATTCCTCCCCCAGCGCTACACTCACTGAACCCGGTGTCTGAGCACCAGTGGGTGCTTGGTTTTTCTGGGAGCACTTAGGGGCAATGTGACCCACCTCCCTACATGAATAACATGTGGGTGGAGCTTGGTTGTCCTGTCTGCCCTTAGGGGGCCAGGACCTCTTAGGCTTGTGGAGCTGGGACTCCTTTTCCTGGGAACTATTTTGGGGCCCTTTAGAGAACTCCTCTTTGTTGCCCTTGTCCTCCCCCACCTTCTGCTGGGGACCCTGCCCACATTTGGCTGTGGTACCCACAATCCCCTTGTGGACCCTGGTGCTAGTCCAGCGGTCTGCCTCCTTAGCAAGCTCACTGGGGTCAGTTAGGTTACTATCTAAACGATGCTGGTGCAGCTCTGGAACACACAGACTACTCAAGTGCTCCCAACTAATTAAATGGCACAAGCCCTTGTAATCAGTTACTTTGCTGCCCCTTTTCCAACCTTCCAGTGCATGCATGTACAGATTCACACATTCAACCCAGGTACTGGAATCAAGCTTCTTGAAGTTCATAAACTTCTGCCTGTACTGCTCTGGAGTGAGTCCATAGCTGAGGCATAATGCCCCCTTCATATTGGGGTAGGTTAGGGTACCTGCCAACTCTAAGGGCGCTAGAACATCCCTCCCAGGAGCTTCAAAGTGTTTCCACAGGCCCGCCCCCCAATGCTTCTCAGACACCTCATTCATTTTCAAAGCAATCTCATTGGACCTAAACCAGGCATAGATATCCTCACCCCTCTAATAATTCTGTACCAAATTCCTGGGTATGTACACCTTACCCCCTTGATCTAGCTGTGCACTGCACCACTTGAACTGGACTCCGCTTGCTTGGCTTTAATGTCCAGTTCCTTCATGCTCAACTCATAAGCCAAAAGAACTTTCTTCTCTTCTAAAACAAGAGCGTGCTTGCTCTCCTCTGCTCTCTTTTCACTCTCAAAGCGCAATTTCTTTTCCTCTAGGGCACGAGCCTCTTTGCTCTCCTCCATTTTGGCCTTGAGCTTCAAAACTTACGCTTGTGCTCTCTGATTCTTTGGTTCTCTTCCCGCTCTTCTGGGTTAAGGCTCCCAGCAGAATGGACACTGCCAGCCCTGGGAGCTCCTCTTGGCACAGGCAAATCCTGTGATCCAATACCATTCCCTTGGCCATTCTCATCCACCTCTGCATCCCCTCTCTCCTCAGCCCGCTTGGCTTCCCACCAGGCCCTTAAGGCCTTCTGCAGCTCCTTCTACTTGGCGCTGCTCTTCATGGGACATCCCAAACGTTTGCAAAATTGTTTCAGTTGATCCACTTTGTAGGTAAGCAATGCCACATTATCAAACTCCAATTCTGCAATCTCACTGGCTGGTTTACCCTTCTGAGACATGATACGTGGATTCTTGAAGGGTCACTCGAAAATAGAACCAAAAAAACACAGTATGTGGCTGCGTAGTGGTCTGCGCTAAAAACTAGTGATGTACACTAATCACTGTGGGTCAAGTGCAAATACAAGTTCAAATCCTCACCGCTGACCACCATTGCTAGAACTGGGGGTCTCTAGTTGGCAGAGGTAGGTACCTTTGACCAAATAGGGACTCTTGCTTCTAGTCAGGGTAAGGGGGAAACACACTGAAGATGACCCCTGCTCACCACCTTGATAGCTTGGCAAGAGCAGACAGGCTTATCCCCAATGCAATGTGTAAAGTATTTGCACCAACCCCCACAATAACACAGTGAAACACCACAAATGGACACCATACAGGTTGTTATAAAAATATATAAATCTTTATCTAACATAGGCATGACCAAAACGACAAAAAGTCCACATACACAATGACTCTTCTCGTAGCAAATTTTTCTGATAGTGTTCTTTGTAAAAGGGAAACAAATTTGCAGATTCTGTTCTAGTAGGTAGTATCACACCAGACAATCTGGTTGGGGCAGTATCTCTTCAGGTGAATATACGGGGATCAAAAAGACAGTTTCAAGAGGAAGAAATCGAGGACTTGAAAATGCTGTCTCTGTTTCATTGGCACGCAAAAAGAAGGAATACGGCCGATCCTGTCCCTGTGGACGGTGAAACAAGAAAAAGTGGGAGAACCCACTAAGTGCCTCGCACTGTTCACTCTGTGGGGTAAGAACCCTGGATATACATTTTCAAAGTACCACTTTCAAATAAATATTACTAGGTTGTGAGCAAAAAATTTTTGAGCAAAAAATTTGTTGTTAACTGTCAATCAGTTTAACCAAGTGTAAAGAACAAAACAAAAATCTTTACATTATCACATTTATATTGTTAATTTCACAATATGTTGAACAGAAAATACATCTTGTGTAAATTTGCAAGGTTTCCATTAAAGAGGAAGAAAGGGTTAATCAAGTCGTTTATATCTTCATTGGTGTTGAAGCCCAATGCATTTCGGGATTTGTAGAATCCCTTCGTCAGGGGCAGTCTAAAACGTAAACAAAAAACAGAAACATGTCTCTAGACAGTGTATAGTCAATATACAAATACAAATCTGATGGTACATTGGTGGAAATACAGTTGCGTGAACTTTGAGGATTGGTTGTGTGTGTAGTTAGTAAGCAAGTGCTATAAGTAAGACAAATGGTGTTCTGTAAAAAAACTCATGTGGTAAGAATCCAGTTGAAGCAAATCCAAGAGGTAGAAAAGAACCAAGTATGATTGTGAAACCTGACGGTTAGATACCAATGCGAACTGTCCGTATGAGCATATGGCAGGCAAGTACAGAGAATCATCCAGTGGTGTATGGTAGATTGCACCCATAGTAAGGACCCTGTTGGCGATGCAGTAGGGTACTATGAGACAATGATCAGAATCGGAAAGGAAAAAACGTAAAAGAGTCCCAAATGTAAAATGTTATCAGTGTTGTACAAAAGAATAAAACAGTGATGTTAGAAGGGTAGAACGGAAAACGCGTGAACATCATTGTGACCATGGTGAGAGAAAGTGAAAAGGAAAGTGACCGAGAAGTCGATCTGTTGGTGGCTCACCTCTTCAAACGGAAATGCGAGATTGTACAAATGAAGACGAACAAATAATCAGTCAGAGATGGACTGGAGGGGAGTTCTTCGAGTTCTATAGGAAAAAATCAAATGCAAAAGCATGGTGGTATACTGACTAAAAAGTGTGGCCCATGTTATTCCAGGTAAACGAAAAAATGAGTTGGGTACCTGACGTCTCGACGGGACTGTTAAGGCTGTGTTTCCGTAGTGAGCTTGTGTGCTGGACCGTGCCGAGGCACAATAATTATTGGGGAGAACCCTCGGTCAACAGTCATCGGTTCTGAATTGGTATCTGCATTGGTATCTAACCGTCAGGTTTCACAATCATACTTGGTTCTTTTCTTCCTCTTGGATTTGCTTCAACTGGATTCTTACCACATGAGTTTTTTACAGAACACCATTTGTCTTACTTATAGTACTTGCTTACTAACTACACACACAACCAATCCTCAAAGTTCACGCAACTGTATTTCCACCAATGTACCATCAGATTTGTATTTGTATATTGACTATACACTGTCTAGAGACATGTTTCTGTTTTTTGTTTACGTTTTAGACTGCCCCTGACGAAGGGATTCTACAAATCCCGAAATGCATTGGGCTTCAACACCAATGAAGATATAAACGACTTGATTAACCCTTTCTTCCTCCTTAATGGAAACCTTGCAAAATTTACACAAGATGTATTTTCTGTTCAACATATTGTGAAATTAACAATATAAATGTGATAATGTAAAGATTTTTGTTTTGTTTGTTACTCTTGGTTAAACTGATTGAAAGTTAACAACAAATTTTTTGCTCAAAATGTTTTTGCTCACAACCTAGTAATATTTATTTGAAAGTGGTACTTTGAAAATGTATATCCAGGGTTCTTTCCCCACAGAGTGAACAGTGGGAGGCACTTAGTGGGTTCTCCCACTTTTTCTTGTTTCTCATTAATTCCACATCCGGAGTGACACCGGATGCAGTACCTCAGCACCCTTATTAAAATGTTTGACCTTTAACAGCTTTAAATAACCTCCAACATTTTGCGCAAACTGGAGTGCTCCTTACTATCCATTTTCCCTGTGGACGGTGAGACAGTTCCTGCTTTCACTCTGATCTTGCCCTCAAGCACCGGGTGCTCATGAGTGGTGCACGGTGCCTCCTCTAGCCTACAAATGGCTCTATCTCTTTTTCGTATGACCGCGGGTCAGTACTGCCGCAATCTGTCCCCAAATTCAATTACCAGAGGCGGGAGGCGTAACTCCGGCCCCCAGGACAGCCGATCCCTGGTGACTCACGTGTGGCCGTCTGTAGTCCCCTCTCAGCCCACCCCCAGGCAACGCCGCACACTCTGCTGTCCCAGATTTCATTCCGGTCGATACCTGGGGTGTTGGTCTTCTCCTGGCACCCCGGTCTTCATTTCACGGCCACCCAGACTCTCGACTGCTTCCCCGATGATGCAGGATCTCAGCCCGCGAGAGAGAGCACGGTTCGCTCTCCCACTGTAACTGACCCGCGTTGCTAGGCAACTTCTCACTGTGGGTCCTGCTGCAGCGCAATCTCCTCCTCGAGCACGGGGCCGTAGGCGGTGACGAGACACAATGGGTTTGGAGCTGCTCCCAAGACAGCATGTTGCAGCAACTCGGTGCGCTCAAAAGAAAGGGTTGCTTGGTCCTGCGATCGGGCCGGCGGCTGTGAAATCCTACAATACTTCCTGAGCGAGTTGGGGGCCGGGCCAGCGGCGGTGAAAGGCTTGCAGCTCCTTGTGGTAAACGGCTTGGGTTGATAACAATGGCAGCGTTTCGTTGGTCACGCTGCTACTCGCAAGGGTGGGGGCTAGGCTGTCTCCTGTCACACAGCCACAGCACACGCTCCACAGCCGTTACAGGTGGCAGATAGCACACGCAGCTATCTTTCTTAGGGAGTAGAAAGTGAAGCACTTATTCAGAAAGTGCGAGCCTCAAAATCTTTTGAAACTTTTATAGCCCTGTGTTTCAATAACAGGAGACAAGCTCTCCTCAGGCCCTTGGCAACTCTCCACTTCTAGACACAGCACAAAGCAACGTCCTCAGCAAGCAGGGGGGACACAGCACACAGTAAAGTCCCTTGTGCACTCCTCAGGTAAATCAGCAAACTGCAGGGCAGCCCCAGAGCACACAGCAAGGGCAGTACTTCTCCTCAGTCTTCTTCCGCTGTTCTTCTTTAGCAGATGTTCCTCTTGATCACAAAGTAGTCTAATATTACAGGGGTTTAAGCTCCTAATTTTATACCCAAAAGTCTTTGTTCTTCATGTGTTAGGGATCCTGGACCCAGTTCAAACCAGTTCTGGGTGCACTCTGCCAGTGCACAACTTCTTCCTTTGTGAAGGTGGGCCAGGGTCTTCAGACGCACCACTGGAGGTGGAGCCAGCATTGTGGAAGGCAGGCACAGCCCTATTCAGTCTCAAGGTGCTACTCCTCCCACCACTCCAAATGCAGATAGGTCTATTCAGCCTAGTGCTGACTCCCCCAGACTCCTGGAGCCACCCCAGCCCCTGTCACTCTGAAACCAGACAGTCACTCCACAACCAGGCAGAGGCACACAGAAAGGTTGACCAAGAAAATAGCCACTTTCTAAAAGTGCTATTTTCAAACACAGAATTTAAATAACATCTTTACTAAAAGATATGTTATTAAATTCTGAGTTCAGGGATACCAGACTCCAATGGCCTATCTCACTCCTATGGGAAGATATGCAGGTAAACATGTTACACAGCATTCCCCATTCTGTCCTACGGGCAAGAGGCCTTCTCCATAGTGAAAAACGAAATTGGCAGTATTTCACTATCAGGACATGGTACACACATCAGTACATGTCCTACCTTTCACATACACTGCACCCTGCCCAGGGGAGTACCTTTGGCCTGCTATAGGGGTGTCCTATGTGTACAGAAAGGGAGAGGTATGGCCTGGCAAGTGGGTGCGCTTGTCAGGTCAAGATGGCAGTTAGCAACTCCACATAGGCATTGCGGTGGCAGGCCTGAGACATCTCTTTGGGGTTACTTATGTGGGTGGCACAATCAGTGCTGCAGGCCCACTAGTAGCATTTGACTTACCAGCCCTGACACATATAGTGCACTTTTTTGGGACCTACTGGTAAGACAAATATGCCAATCATGGATAACCAATCATCATAACAATTGT
Source organism: Triturus cristatus (assembly GCF_964204655.1). NCBI lineage: Eukaryota > Metazoa > Chordata > Amphibia > Caudata > Salamandridae > Triturus > Triturus cristatus. Next base: position 362,023,424 of record NC_140593.1, on the reverse strand, counting down.
ATACAGGAGCACTTGCACTTTGACACTGATCAGCAGTGGCAAAGTGCCCAAAGCATCTAAACCAGCAAAAACAAAATCCAGCATAGCATCAAAAATATAGGCGGTAGAGGCAAAAAGTCAGGGAAAACCACGCCAAGGATGCCACGTCTAACAGCATGAAAGAGGATTATTAAGTGAAGAAGAAAAGAAATTCCTGATGAACGAGAACCCGGTGATACCCACCATATACTTCCCGCCTAAGGTACATAAGACTCTAAACAAACCTCTAGGTCGTCCAATAATATGTAGCTGTGGGGCACTGTACGAGAACTTGGCATCATATGTGGACTACTTTTTAGCGCCGATAGTGCCAACCTTAAATTCCTTTATCAAGGATACAGGAGACTTCCTTAGGGTTTTAATGGAATCTAACTGGCAACAAGATTACTTACTTGTGACAATTGACGTTGTCTCTCTTTATACTTTGATTGGTCATAAAATAGGAATAAAGGCTGTCACCTATTTTCTAAAGCAAAGACCCACAGGAGAATTACAATACACCGCAATGTTAACTGAAATGATTGAGTTATATCTAAAGAACAACATCTTTATATTCAACAAGAACTTATACTCACAAAGCTGTGGGACTGCACTGGGAGTTTCCTTCTTTCCAATCAATACCAACCTTATGATGGGTTGTTGGGAGAAAAGCATGGCTTGGAGAGAAAAGAACGACCAATACACAGCCAGAGTGGCACTCTGGCTGCGTTTCATTATAGACGATTTATTTATCCTATGGAGAGGCACGAAAGTGGAATTCTTGGAATATCTAGCGATTCTAAACAACAATGAGGTGGGCTTGAAATTTACTCACAACATTAACTCCAGGAAGATTGACTTTCTAGATACAAAAATTAATATCAAGTCCAACAAAATACATACGACAGTCTTCAGAAAGAGCACGGCCACCAACAGCGTGCTCCAAGGCTCGAGCTTTCATCTGCAATCCCTGAAAAAGCATACCTTATGGGGAATTCATAAGGATGAAGAGAAACTGCTCAGAGGTGAAGGAAATGGAATCAAAGTTCATAGAAACAAAACAGCAATTTCTAAAGAGAGGTTACAAATATAGTAACATCCGACGTGGGGAAGCAAAAGCGAGAGGAATAACTAGGGCACAGACTCTGATTGACAACAGAAAACAGTCCAAAAAGAGAGAAACACAACCACGGGATGGAATACCACGAATGATATTGACATATAGCAAGGAGAGCTTCAAGATCCAGATAATTCTAAATACTGGAACGTCCTGAAAAAAGATCTGGATATTGGGGCCAAACTAGGTGAACCCCCATTATTATCGTATAGAAAAGCGCCATCTCTATCAGACACATTGGTGAACAGTCATTTTGAATTAAGGAAAACGGAAACGTGGCTACAGAGCCGGCAGAAAGGCTATGGTAAATGCAACAGCTGCAAGGCATGTAAGATTGGAAGAAATCTGAAGACAATCCAGGATCCACGGGGCAAAATGTTCAACATCAATGAGGCAATTACATGGGATTCTACATATGTAGTGTATCTAATTGAGAGCTTCTACGGAAAAAGGTACATAGGGAGCATGAAATGCCTATTAAAAAAGCGGATCCTGAAGCACATCAGGGCAACACAAAATCATGATATGGAATATGCAATTGCAAAATATATGGAAACGCACAAAGGGAAGACATTGATGGACATGAAATATTCATGCCTGGTGTTAGTGCCACCACATGAGAGGGGAGGCAACAGGACCTTAAAACTGAGACGCTTGGAATCCATCTCATCATCAGATGTAAAACCAAGATCCTGCAGGGACTGAATGGGGATGAAGAGATGTGTTTTCATCTCTAACAATTAATCGAAATAAACAACTTGAGAGGTCGCAGAGAGACATTGAAATTTGTATTAATCATCTAAACTTGTACTAATGACCTGATGTGAATACTAATGTTTTGCAATCCAACTAACGTACAGTACCAGTGGTAACATTTTTTATGTGAATGGGCGATCATTGCAAAATGCCTAAGAGTGTAATATTGATGCATAAACAGACTGATGTGATATAAAGGCACTTAGCCTAATATAGTAGAATGGGACACTTAGTCAGGAATTGTTCATAAAACATGTAAATAATACAGAGTATTGGATTCCTAAAATTCCCAATAGGAAGAGAACAATAGGGAACAATCATTTGTCAATCAGGTAGCCATAAGGAACACTACCTGTAAGAACAACATACCAATGTTGTGTTTGCAATATCCGACAGGATGCTAACAGCAAATGAATGGTGATGGAATACATGTATATATCAGTGACAGTCTGCGACATTGTTTTAATAACTAATTAGGCTTTGCGCTGTATTGCTCTGACAATTTTAGAGTTGAAGATAACTGAAGGAATAATTGTTTATAAAATGTGAACTACAAATCCCACAATGCCTCTTTATGGGTGGAGTGGAGATTCAGTATAAATAGCGAAAAATTAAAACAGGACTGTGTTTACTACCGTGATCAAGACCGTGATGGTCGAAACGCGTAGGAGGAGGAGAATGATGGAATGAATAAAAAGTTAATTAACCCAAGGAGAGTGCCACATATTTTTTCAATTGTTTTTTTTTTTTTTTTTTTTTTTTTTTTTAAACCGTTTATTGCAATCTCAAGTATATACAAGTATGGGCCTACAACCTTCCGGCCGGCCGCTAGAGTGACAGGAGCACCTGACAAACGTACAAAAAGGCACTTGGCGTTGCAGAGAAGTAAATCAGGAGGTATCAACGACGTGGGCCACATGACTCTAAGCCCACAATACGGTTTCATTTTATACAAACACAACAACACAGAAAAACCACACCCGCAAGGCAACCCGCAATCGAAAGTAACCGCACGTGCTCCTCAAATGAGGGACCCCGACCATCCACAGGAATCTAAAGAGGGGGAAGGGAAACAAATCCAGGACTGGGGGAACTCTGTGCCCGGGGCTGGGGGAGGGGGTCAACTAGGGGGACGGAGCCGGTGAGGCAGCAGGCAGCAGTGGTGGCTCGCAGATACCCCCGCGGTAGGCGTTCCAGGGGCCCCATACTTTCACCCACGCCCCAGGCTTACCCCTCGCCACATACACCACCTTTTCTCGGAACATGCACCAATCCATGTGTTCTTTCCAGGCCGACACCGCCGGGGGCCGCTGGGATCCCCACAGTTGAGCGATGTCACGCTTAGCTATCATATATCCCAGAGTCACCCATTGCGTCTGCGGAACCGAGTAATCAGTTGGTTCCCACACATTCAGCAAGCATCTCCTCGCTTCAGGCAACAGCGCGACATGCGTAACCAGTCGCAGGACCTCATGCACACCACGCCAGAATCGCTCCACCCTCGGGCATTCCCACAAAATATGCAAAAAAGTCGCCAAAGCACCACACCCACGCTTACATAACCCATCCTCAGCATAACCCATACGCAGAAGCCTTGGCCCCGTCATGTAAACCCGGTGGAGTATCTTAAGCTGGACGAAGCGAAGGCGAGCCGGTATGGCCACCTCCTTCGGAGAGGCCACCGCGGAAATCCAGTCTTCGTCGTCCAACTCCAGCCCGTCGGCAACCCAAGCCTCACGGAGGCCGGTCAGCAGGCCCGAGCGGTCATTAATCAATTTTTTGTAGATAAGGGAGATCGTGCTGTCCGGAACGTGGCCATCCAGCACTCTATCCTCCAGGGGGGAAGACTCCGGGATGGAGGCGACGTCTGGGAAGACGGAGCCCAGCGCGTGACGGACCTGCAAGTACCGAAAGTATTCACTGCCCTGCAGCTGAAACTCCGTCTGCAGCGTCTCGAATGTTTTAAATCCCCCTCTCGTCCAGAGGTCCCCCACTTTACTGATGCCAATCGTGTCCCACTTCTCGAAGCCCTTCGAGGTCCACAGGGAGCCCAACCGCTGAGGCGCATACAACGGCGACGCCCGGGTCAAACGGTCCTTCCACCCCATAGCTGCATTGGCCGCGTGCCACACCCGCACCATGACACGCGTGGGCCCCGTCAAGCGGGGATCCGGCGCGCCAGAGTAGAGCGCTCGATTGTAGTCGCCACCGGGCAGGAGCATCTTGTCCATTTCAAATGCCGGGTTCAAGGCGGGCCCATAGAGGCCGTGATTAATTGCAGCTAGCTGGGAGGCCCAGTAATACCGCTTAATGTCCGGGAGGGCAATCCCCCCGTCATACCACGGGAGCGTCAGCTTCGCCAGGGCTATACGCGGCCTCCCGTCCCAGAACAGGCGGCGCTGTAGACTCTCGAACTCACGGAAGTAGCGCGTCGGGACTAGGTCCATAGTGTTCTTGAGAGCGTACAGGAAGCATTGCAACGACATCATCTTAAACAATGCCGCCCGGCCGAGCGGCGAAAGCGGCAGGCGCCGCCAGCGCGCGACGTCCTCCTTTAAGCGCTGGAGGGGGGGAAGCAAATTTCGCTCGTAGCGGGCCTCCGGGTCCAGCGTGATATAGACACCCAGGTACCGAAACCCCTGCGAGGCAATCTGGATCGGACAGCCCCGCGGGAGGACGGGAGCCTCCCCGGAAAGCACATAGACACATGATTTAGCCCAGTTGATGACGAGGCCTGAGTTACGGCCAAAGGAGCGCAGGACATCAACCAGGACAATCAGTGATTTGCGCGGGGAGGCTAGGTACAAAAGGATATCGTCAGCGTAGAGGGACACGCGGTCCTCATATTCGGGGGTCCAACGGAGACCACGGATGGAAGGGTGCCACCGCAGCCACTCCGCCAGGGGTTCCAGGGCCAATGCAAACAGGAGCGGCGACAAGGGGCAACCCTGTCGCGTGCCCCGTCCCAGCGCGAATGGGGCCGAGACTCGTCCATTCACTACCACCTGCGCTAATGGGCCCGAGTACAACAATTTGACCCAGCTGATGAATCCCGGTCCAAATCCAAATTTCGCCAGCATCGCCCAAATGTATGGCCATTCGAGCGTGTCAAACGCCATGGTGGCGTCTAAGGACGCCAAGATGGCCGGCTCCCGCACAAACGGAACACGCGCGAGCACCCCGTGCAAGCGCCGCAGATTGAGGGCCGTGTTGCGATGGGGAATAAAGCCAGACTGGTCTTGGTGGACCAAATCGCCTACCACGCCGACCAGCCGGTTGGCGAGCACCTTGGCAAGGATTTTGGGCTCCGCATTCAAGAGCGAGATAGGCCGATAGGAGGTAACCCGGTCTCGGGGTCTCCCCTCCTTGTGGATCACCACGATTGTAGCCAGACGTTGGTCCGGCGGGAGGGAGCCCTGCGAGTGGGCCGCCAGGAACATCGCGCGGAGGTGGGGTGCCAGTACGTCCGGTCGCAGCTTATACAACTCGATAGGGATGCCGTTCGGGCCCATGGCCTTGCCAGATGCGACCGAGCGTATGGCGAGGGCAATTTCGTCCGAGGTAGGAGCAGCATCCAACGACTCCCTGTCCTCCACCGAAAGGGAGGGCAGCGCGATATCTCGAAGCAGGGCATGGGAATCCGCCTCCGAGCAGGGAGAGACCGGGGAATACACCTCGCGGAAATAATCCGCGAAGCAAGAGACAATGTCTTCTGGCTCGGTGACACGTACACCATCCATCCTCTCAATCAGCGGGACCACACGACTCGCTCTCTCCTTTTTATCCAACCACGCAATCAATTTACCAGCCTTATCACCCACATCATACAGTCGCCCCTGTTGCTCTCTACTGAGGCCCCTGGCTGCCTCCGTGACGAGGGCCCTATAGGCCGCTTGCTTAAGGTGTAGAACATGCAGTGCAGCATCCGTCACCCCACTCCCCAGATCACCCTCTAATTCAGTAATTTCGGCCTCCACCCGGGTCACCTCCTCCTGCTCGCGCCTCCGGGCATGGGATATGAAGGAGAGGGCCTCCCCCCTAATAACTGTCTTGAAGGCCTCCCAAAGGGAGATAGCTGAAAGGACAGACCCCACATTCTCCTCAAAATACCGCTGCAAGGATTTAATCAAGTCAGCACGAATGGTGGGGTCGCGCAGGTACCAGGCATTGATTGGAGCTACCCTGCCCTCCCCCCTCGGGAGGACACCAAAGTGCAACAGGAGCGGGGAGTGATCTGAAATACCCCGCGCCAGATGGCGCACCTCTCCCACCCTCCCAGCATAGGCCGCAGGGACAAGGATATGATCAAGCCGCGAGAGGCTACCATGGGCACCCGAATGGAAGGTGTATTGCAGCTGCGTGGGATGTTTTAAGCGCCAGCAGTCCACCAATCCCAATGTATCTAAGAGGCCGGACAGCCACGCCTGCGCCCGGGGGAGGTCCCTAGGGGGGTGACGATCCATAGTCCCAGAAACCACCGCATTGAAATCCCCCCCAACCACCAGAAGCCCCCCCGGAAGGTCAAGGAGGAGGCGCCCCAGGTCCGCAAAAGTGGTAGACTGTAGCCCCGGTGGGACGTACACTGAAACAAAGACAACCACTTTGCCCTCCATTCTCCCCACCAAGGCAGTGTAGCGTCCCCTCTCATCATGGCGCACCTCGTCTATTTCCAGCGGGAGCGAGTTCTTAACCATGATGCCCACCCCCCGCGAGCCAGACGTGAAGCCCGAGTGGGCCACCAAACGATAGCCACGCCGATTCATGGCACAAAAGGAATTACCAATAAGGTGTGTCTCCTGCAGAAAGACCACATCTGGCGAAATTCGTTTCAGATACTGCAGGACCACACCTCGCTTAATCCTATCCCCCAGTCCATTAACGTTCCAAGACAACAAAGTCAAGTCCCTACCCCCCATCACATACAGAAGCCATCATTCGTCCCCCCGAGAGCACCTCAAAAACACCAATACAGTAAAGGGTTTGCCTTGCGGTAAAAACAAACAACACCCCACCCCAACCCACCCATCCCAACAGAACTCCCCCCTCCCTGCACCCCTGCATGAGCCCAGACAGCCCCCCCAAAGTGCAGTGTGCCTGTCGCCCCATAGATGAAAAAACTAACTAGTCCCCCAGAGGAGGAGGGAAAGCCCCCAAGAGACCCCGTACGACCTCCACGGGAGGGGAACTTACACAATCAGTCAATGATGACAATAATGTTGTCCAGAGCAAGGCCTACTATTAGTCCCTCAGTCCTGATCCGGCAAGCCCTCCCCACCAACCGCGCCCCCCCCACCCCCCCGGCCCCGATCCCCGGGCAAAGTGTCCAACCAGTCCCCGGCCGCCTCGGGACGATCAAAAAAGTGCGTGCGGCCATCCACCTCTACCCTCAACTTCGCTGGAAAAAGCATCGCATACTTGAGGTTCAGGTCCCGTAGACGACGTTTGACTCCGAGAAAACTCAGTCTCTGCTTCTGGACCACCGGAGTAAAATCAGGATAAAAGTTTACGTCCATATTGTCGAGTCTGACCGGTCCTTGTTGCCTAGAAGTCTGCAGGATAGCGTCTCTGTCCCGAAAGTTGAAGATCCGGGCGATGAGAGGCCTCGGAGGGGCTCCGACCTTAGGCCTTCCTCCGGGGACCCTGTGGGCACGTTCCACCGCAAAGAGTTTACTCAGCCCCCGGGGCTGGAGACGGGTGAGGATCAGGTCCTCCACAAACAGATCCGCCGCCTCCTCCTCACGTCCCTCCGGCACCCCGACAATGCGGACATTGTTCCTCCGGGCCCGACCCTCGGAATCCTCCAGTCGACGATCCATCAGGGCGCTCGCCTGGCCAAGTCGGCGCACCTCCTTTTGGAGGGCCGCCACGTCCGTTGTGAGGCCCGAGGTGGTGTGGGCCAAAGAGTCGACCCGGTCATTCGTCTTGGACAGATCGGCCCTCACCAGGCCCACATCCACGAGGACCGAGTCAATCTTCTGCGCCAGAGTGTCAAAGCGCTGGTCCACCGAGGCCTTCATCTCGGCGATGGCGCCCATGACGTCTCGGAGGGTCAGATCCGCGGGCAGAGCAGGAGCATCAGTCGGGCCCACAGGGGACCTACGCGGCGCCTCTGGAGATCCCTTCTGGAGGGTGTAGCGGTCCATGCTGTTGGATTGATGGGCTGCGCCACGGCGGGTCGATTTCACCTTTGCCCGGTCGCCATCTTGCTTCGTGGACATGGCTCCAGTCCCCAAATCGTGCCAATCTCCTTGAAAGGGGCTGACAAACCAGTTCACGGGCTCCGGGGGGGGGCGACCACAGCTCCGAAGGGCGGATCACAGCTGGCGGGCCGGCAGGGCACCCCGACGAAGCCACACCACCGCACGCCGCCCCGCGACCCTACCTCGCTTGGCAGCAAGGAGGGCGCGAAAGCGAAAGTGAAAGTGCGGGGCACGCGAGTCGCCCAGCCTCGCCCGCCGCTGCTGTTCACTTTGTCTCCGGATCGCCCCACAACTCCAATCCGGGGGGCCGGCGTGGAGAAGGCCGCAAACCTCAGTCGATGCTCCCGCCGGTGTCCGAGGTCCGATTTGGAAACGGAAAACGGGTGGCACCTCAGCTCGGTCTCACGAACACAGTCCCCTCATCTAGGACAGGATATGGTCAGGATTTATGCAGGAGGTCGCAGAGGTCCTCGGGAGCCTCGCACCTACGCGGCCATCTTGGTTGCGCGCTAGGCTCCTCCTCCCCATTTTTTTCAATTGTTGAGAAGTATTTTGCGAGGCTAGTCCTTTCTCGCCGTGAGCACCAACTGATCTGGGCGCCCCCCACTGAGGACTGCTTTGTTGGACTATATATATATATATTACCTACTGTTGGTCGACATTGCGTATTTATAGTTGACTTGCCTATAACTTTGGCACCGTTTGACGACACTTCACAAACAAAAGTGCCCTGTGGTTCTAGTTGTGCATGCAAAGTATAGGGCTGATCCATTAAGGGGGGGCCAGGAAAAAGGGGGAGTAAAAAAATGTGCGTTTCCCATGTTGAATCCCATAGGAAAATTAGACACGACTACAGCCAAACCGCTCAATGGAATTGCACCAAATTTGCCAGAAAGCTAGGTCTTGTCCCACAAAGAGTGCTTTTTGTTATTTGGTGTAAATTTGTTCAGTAGTTTTAGAGTTATTAAAAGAAAACTAAATGTGTATATATAGGGATGCAACTCCCCTGTAAATCCTTCCAATCTCCTGCAGAGATCTGATTGGCTGCCAAAACAGGGGCCAGGGTAGGAATATTCTGTCCCCATAACCTGGGCCCTGGGGTCCCCCTGTGAACCTGCCAGGGTAAAAAAAGCAGTTTTTGTAAAAACGTTTGGCCCAGAATCACAGTAGAGTTGCAAATCCACAGGAAAAATGTAAAAAACAAACATATGCAGTCTCCTGCGTGTATTTACTGTATAGCCCCTTTGTGGGCCAGCCCCCATGGGCATAAAAAAGAATAGGCGGGGGTGCACACAACCCCCTTCTTTGGTTCTTTTGAGTCCTGAGGACAGCCACCTCCCCAGGGCTTTATGTAAATATTGGAGTGGTGGCCAAGCAGACCCCCCACCATTAGGCTCCTTGAGCCCTGGGACCACCACCTCCCTGGGGCTATAATTAGGTTTTTCAAGGGGGAGTTCCCTGGGGACCAGCACCCCACCAGGCCTGGCCAGTGCTTAGTAAAGAGCAAATTATGGCCCTGGGTCTGCCACCCCCCAGGGCCGGCTCCTGTTGTCTCCTGAGCTGTCCACCCTCAGGAGATAGCTGTTTGCTTTTACGTGGTGGGAGGTGGCTGTTTGCTTTCACTTGGCGGGAGCTGTGACAGCTCCTGCCAAGCGAGAGCAAACACTGATTCCGCTCCCAGCAAGCAGGAGCTCTCAAACTGCTCCAGCTTGTTGGGTTCAGAGTTTTCATCTATTTCCCTGCCCACTGTCATGCAGGCGGGGAAACAGATAACAGAATTGCTCCCACATGCAGGGAGCAGTATTTTTGGCTACATGTGGGAGCAATGCCAGCTCCGACTGGAAGAGGAAAGCCAGCAGGATCCATTGGGGCATTGAGGATTCCCCGCAGTCCTCAACAGTGGTATAACAAAACAAAAATAGGGGGTCATAGATGGCCTCCCTGGGGCTTAAAGTATGAAGGCCCTGTGCCCTTTGTCAACTACTGTTCAAAAACATCTCCTGGCACACTAATCCTTGGAGGAAGAAGTCCCCTTGGATACTGAGGGTCCTTGGAGCCAGGAACCCCTCTTGTTACCACCAGTATGCCCCACACAATGGGATTGCTGAGAGCTTGTTGGAGGCCTGACCCCTTTCTCCACCACTCTTGAAAATGCACCTCTTCTTGTTGGGGGATGTAGTCCCCTTGAATGTTGAGGGTCATTGGGGGCCAAGAACCCCTCCTGTTACTACCAGTACGGTCAACACAAAGGAATTGCTGAGAGCTCATCCGAGGCCCTGCCCCCTTTGTCCACCCCTCTGCAAATGCGCCTCCTGGCGCACTAGTCATTGGGGATGATGTCTCCTTGGATGCTGAGGGTCCTTGGGTCCAAGAACCCGTCCTGTGAGAGCTTGCCGAGGCCCCCCCTACTTTGACCAGCACTCTGCAAATATACCTCCTGGTGCACTAATGGTTGGGGGAGGAATTCCTTTGGATGCTGAGGATTGTTGGGGGCCAAGAACCCCTCCTGTTACCACCAGTAAGTCCCACACTGTGGGATTGCTGAGAGGTCATTGGAGGCCCTGCCCCATTTCTCCAACCACTGTACAAACTCATATAGCCACTCACACCCCCACTCACAGACCCAAACCCACTCACACTCCCACAAAGATACTCTCACACCCACTCACAAACCCATACAGCCACTCACACACCCACTAACAAACCCATACAGCCACTCACAAACACACCCACACAGCTACACCCACACCCACTCAGACACCCACATAACCACTCACACACCCAGTAACATACCCATACAGCCACTACACAACGACTCACCAACCTACACAGCCTACACTCTGAAAGGTCACAGGTTACATTTAGGAAATAAAATTTAAAACACCTTACAAATTCAATTAAAAAACAAAGGTTAAACATATGTTTTAGTTAGGCTCAGATTTCACTCATACAAAACCATTGGAATTCAGCAGTTATAGTTACCTGAGCTAACTATACCTTACACCTCCGCAATGCACTGTTGGACCTCACATATTCCATCACCCAAGACATGGTCAGTGACATCACTGATTACACCACTGATGACATCTCAAATGACATCAGTAATGACATCATCCACAGAACCACTCACATACCCACTCTCTCCCATACAGCCTCTCATACACCCACATAACCACTCACATACCCATTCACAGACTCATACAACTACTGATACACAGCCACTCGCCTACCCATAGAGCTACTGACACAGCTACTCACTCACCCATACAGCCACTCACACATATATATATATACTCTTCCACAAAACCACTTACAAACCCATTTACACATCAAAACAAGCACTAACACACCAACTCACTCATTTATACAGCCAAAAATACAGACACTGATTGAACAATACAGCTACTCACACAACAACTTAGTCACTGATATAGCCACGCCCAGAACCACTCACCCATATAGACACTCATACACAAACTCTCCCACCCATACACCCACTCACACATCCACTCACTCACCCATACAGCTATTCACACACCCACTTATTCACCCATACAACCACTTACACAACACTCACACACTGATACAGAGAGTAATATGCCACTCAGATGGCATATGTTAGAAACAGTATCACTCATTAGTAGTACCAAAAAGAATAGTAATTTAACTTATGCAGTAGCTTAGAATATGTATTTCAGTCTCAAAAACATTTATGAAACACTTACACTCACTGGATGATGTCATCAGTGATATCATTTGAGATGTCATCAGTGATGTCACTGACCATGTCATGTGTGCTGTAATATCAAATGCAGTGCATTGCAGGGGCGTAAGTTATTGTTAGCTCAAGTAACTGTTACTGCTGAATTTAGATGGTTTTGTAAAGTGAAATCTAAGCCTAACTATAACGTCCCTGTAGCCTTTGTTTTTTTCAGTGAATATATATTATCTACTGTGGGTTGCCAGTGGGTAGTTGTTAGAAATGGGATTTCTGGTTGGCTAGGGCTTGCGCCAAAGCCAGACAGAAACCACCACTCTAGTCAGGGCTGGGGAGTTACACGCCAAAGATAACCCCTGCTCACCCCCTTGGTAGCTTGGCACGAGCAGACAGGCTTATCCCTGAGGCGATGTGTAAAGCGTTTGCGCGCGCACCCAGCAACAACACCCAAGGCCCACCACAAAGGAAACTCCACACAAGGTATTATATAAAAATAACCTTTGTATTATACACAACACATTAGATAAAAACACACACTTTACAATGTGCCAACAGGCACGGGCAGAATTTACAAGGGATTATATATACAGGGGACAGGGCCACATGGACCACTGTCAGGAATTAGCACTTTGTAGGAATAGCACTTAGAACGTAGGAATAATATTTGAGAACATAGCACACAATCACTGTAGCACTAAAAATAGAACATGTAGCACACAACCAGTAACTACTGGTATCAGAACGTACCACCTACGCAACCCTAACCACCTTTAGGAATACCACGCAGAGAACTAGGACCTTACTAGTACCACCTGTACTAAGGAGAAAACAACCACCTAAGTATCACTCTACCTGTAGGGGTCTAAGCACATAAACACAGGATGCATAAAATACATTTAGAGGTGTAAAGCACATGACACATAAACACATTCAGAGGTGCAGGAAAGGAAACAAGAACACACTAGCATAATTACTACTAGTAAAACAATCTCCAATGCATAACACAGTTTAGGAAGGAGAATATCATAAAGACATTGCGCAGGCGCAAAAGTACATATATAAAAATCACCAGGTACCCTAGGTGAGGGCACAATACAGTAAAACTGTCCCCCAGGCCAACTGGCCTCTCAGGGGTGCAGAAATGACCAATCCAATAATGTCAGGGCGCGACTGCGCAGGTTGCGCAAGCCAGGCGCACCCTGCACAACCTAAACGTTGCAGCTGCCCACTAAGTGCTGGGCAGCTGTAGGGACTGGGGCCTGGGCACCTCTGGGCCCTTAGAACAATCTGTCGCCCTTGGAGCCTCTCTGGGCTCTAAAACAATGAAATGCCCCCTAGAGCCTGTCAGGGCTCTAGGCAAATATTGCCCCCGTCGTTGGAGCGTACTCGCGCTCGGAATCAAACAATGCGGGGCGTTGGAGTCCCACGAGCGTTCTAAAATGATATGCCTCCACGATGGAGCCTCACGGGCTCTAGAACGAAGGTGCCTCGTGGGAGTCCTTCTAGACTCAACAAGAATAATGCCCCCAGAGCCTCGCAGGCTCTAAACAATAATGAAATGCCCCCGAGTTGCAGATCCCTTGGTCGGAGGGAGGGAGCCTCGTCGGAGCGGCCCACTGCCAAGCGGGGCCGCTCTGGAAGGAATGCCGGCAGGACCCTTTCCCGGAAACAGAGTAAAGTCCCCACCAATGTGCCACTCACCGGCGGGTACGGAGGCTTCCCGGACTTCTCTTTTCTTCGCCGGTTGGCGGGGTGGGCTCCCGCCGAACCTCCGGCCCTGCTTCTTCTCCGGGCCGGCCCAGCGCGGGGTAGGCTCCCGCCTGGGTCTCGAAGGGGAATCAGTCCAGCCGCGCGTCGTCGGAAGGAGGCGGGGTAGGCTCCCGCCCTCCTACTTCCGGTTGTCCCGGAGTCCCGCCCCCGGCCTGCCTGACTTCCTACAAGCCCGGCCGCGGCGGTGATTCTACAACTCGGCAACCAGAGGGGTAGGCTCCCTCGTGATTAATCATACGAGCGGGGTGGGCACCCGCTCGAGGTCGCAATAATGCGGGGTGGGCACCCGCCAACCAATTAATTAAATAAGCGGGGTAGGCACCCGCGTAATACACGGCATGAACAGCGGAGTGGGCTCCCGCTCGATCTCGGCCAAAACGGGGGAATCCCTATGTCGGGGTTCCCCCCGTGAAGTATCGTAGCGCTGTTGGGGCCACAGGTAGAGCGCTCCTAGCGCTACCAGTAAAACAAAAAGCGCTTCTGGATGTTGGGGGCCCAAATAAAGCGCTCCTAGCGCTACAAGTCCAGTAAAAGCGCTTCCAGGCGCTTAAAGGCAGGGTCCAGGAACAAAGTCCAGGGAAGGTCTCCCCTGCACACAGCAAGGCAGGGGTGGGGGCAAGGCTGGACCCAGAGCCAGCTCACTGGGCTCCAGGCAGGGAGGTAGTCCAAGTGGCGGTCCTCTGGTCCAGCAGCAGCAGCAGCCCCCCTCAGGCAGGATCCTGGCAAAGAACAGTTTCTGTGGGGACACAGCCCCATTTTTATACAGCAAAACCCCTTTGTTCTGGGTTCAGGGTGAGGGGGAAAACCAGTCGCAGCTGGTTGGGGAGCACCCTTGATGTGCTCAGCCCCTCACTCTATTCATTGGCAGGGCTAGGGTCGTCAGTCGCACCGCAGGGGGCGGGGCCAGCATTGTGTGTGGAAAACCCTGTCCTATTCAGGACCCAGGTGTACTCCTCCCACCCATCTAGCTGCTGATCTCCCCCTTCACCACTGGGTGACTCATTCTGACTCTGGGGAATCCCTAGCCCGTCACATGACACGACCAGCCAATCACGCGACAGACACACTGCACACAGAAGTGCCCACTTCTAGAAGTGGCACTTCCACACTAGGTACATGCACGCCGCACACATCATCGCGCAGCATTCACCCCCACGAGTCCGCACATACCAAACTCGGGCCTGCACACCCCACGCATCAGGAACTACTAGGGACACATACATTCCCCATGCATTCCTATGGGAGGGCAGGCCTATCTCACCACATGCACTCAGAGCACACACGCACTTTACCCTGGGACACAGGGAAAGTGCGCAGAAACCAAACAATCACCACACCAAGTCACCAGTAAAAATCAAAAAAGTTCAGGGGTGAACCTGCCAGAAGGGCCAAGTCCAACACAACCCCCTTCCAGCCAAAACGCAGGGCAGCCCAATCACCACCGTGATGGACTTCCCTGCTTGGGGCGATAGAACACGGACGCGGGCCCGCAACTGCAGGGACACCCTCCGGTTCTACGCCACGGCGAACCCATGGAATTCTTTCTAACACCACTGTCTGGACCCACTGGGCTACCCCACTGGTACTCCCACGCTGTCCGCGGCCAAGACCAGGCCCTAGGCCACCCAGGTGCCACTGGTCGTTGCCTAACCACAGAGTGGGGGGTAGTAACCCCTGGCACATAGCGGCCATTTTCCACTCTTCCTCTCTGAAAGACAGGACTAGACTGCCACTGGTTCTCCAGCCTAGGGTCTACACCCTCAGGCGGACCAGGAGTCTCAGGGAAGGCTCTCCTCCCCCTACCTCTTCTCCTAGGGTTCCTCCTCCTCTGGCGAGGGGTACACCTAGAACGCCATTCCAACCCAGGGTTTAACCCCTCAGGTTGTACCGTGGGCAGAGGTGGGCCCTCCCACCCTCTGCACCCCCTTCCAGAACCCTGCTCCCTACCAACTGGGGCGGTACCTCTGGAAGAAGAACTGGTCGGGACGCTGATTACAGACGTCCCACCCTTCAGGTCAGGCTGATCCCGAACCTGGCCTTCCAACCTCCGGCCTAGAACCTTTGGTGGAATAATTGCCTGGCACTCCAGGACTTCTGGGGATCTCCACTCCATCCCCCTGAGGCTATCAAATGACACATATGTCGAGCGACTGTCTGTCTGGCGCTGATCTCCCGTCCCCTGTCCACCTGACAGTGCGCGGAGATCCCCCAGAACAGAAGTGGTGTCACCCTGGTCACTACACGGGAACCTAGCCCAACTGGGAAGTCCCTGACCCACCGGCTCTTCCACTGGGGAACTCATCCCCCAATCACTCACTCTGGACTCCTGTACCCTCCCTACCGGAGCGGTACTGCCAGACTCCAGAACCACAGGAGCCCTGGTTACAGGTGCCCCAGGTCCTCCACTCACTAAGAGATCTTCCTCAAGTGGACTAACAGGACAGCCTAGGTCCCCAACTTGGTGTTCCCTCATGAAACCATCCAAGTCCTGAGGCAGGGTTTCGGGCGTCTGGGGACCCTCGGTCACCCCCTCACTCCTGCTCCACTGAGCCAGGCAGCGAGCCCCTACACCCTCCTCGCTATCCTGGGACCTAGCTGGGCTACACTGAGCCTCCTCCACCACGCTGGGCTGGAGGATCTCTGACCCACTATTGTTGGAATCACTCACTAATGACACTAGAGAACCTCTGGCCCTTTCCCAGCGGTCTGCTTCCTCTGCAAGTTCAAATGGACAAAAAGAGTTATACCTCAACAGGTGTTGGCGCAACCCTGGAGAACAACTACTGAGCATCTGCTCCTTGATAATCATATTTAGTACTCCATCCAAATCCTGCTCCGGGTTAAACACCAACCAGTCCACCAGGGCATCATGACATTCCTCCACAGCCTCCTCCCAAGACTGGTGAGACAGCTTCTTACTGCCCCTGAACTTCAACCTACATTCCTCCTCTCGGGAACAAGGTACCACACTCGGGGAACTGGGACTGGGACTCTCTATACTGCACTTTATATTGCTGCCCCCCCTGGACTCCACCCTCACTGGGGAATCCAGAAAACTACCACTGCGCTCAGGGGACAGGGAAAGGGGTGAGGCGCTATCTTCTACGCTGGACCCAGCAAGGGACTCCCTACCTACGGGGTCCTCACTCTCTACTGGCGTCCAGGTACTGTCATCTTCTTCTGAGTCTTCAGGGCTCCCCACAGACCCACCACCCTCCAGGTGTGAGGCCCGGGCCCTTTCTTCCTCACTGCGTTCACGTTTCCATTCATCTGCTTGCCATCCAATCATGTAGTTCCTCAATTCGTACACAGTGTCTGACTCGCTCACCCCTATGTTTCTCTCTCTACAGAACCTTTCCAACTCCTGCATACTGTAATAAACTAGATCACTGAGATCAAAAGCAGGCTCCATTCTGGCAGACGTTCTAGAGAAAAGATCACACAGGGAACCTAGGGGTCTGAGCTTAACAGGAGTACACAATTCACAAAAAGATTCAGCAAGCTCTCTAACCCAGAGAACTCACACTCACTTGCCTAGTGCCACTCACCACTCATCCACACACAACCCTCCCCTCGGACTGGTAAGGCAGTTTCTACCACCCCTGATTCCTCAACCTGACCACCATGTGACACAGGTACCAACTCTGGGCGCAGGGCGGGGGACAAATGTACAGGACACTATTACGCTGCCACCACTGGATCCCACCCTCTGGTGAATCCAGAAAACACAATGCACTAAGGGGGATGATCTACCCTCCCGAGCTAGGGACACCTAACTCACAGTGCACAAAAACACATTTCCAAGGAAATGACAATTAAAATCATTTTTAAAACAATAATCCCTATACCATGTGATTTATCTAAATGCAGAGTTTTGTAGTGCGGCCAGTTGCCGCTGCGGTACAGCGCAAACGCAAGTCCAAATCCCACCGCTGATCACCAATGTTAGAAATGGGATTTCTGGTTGGCTAGGGCTTGCGCCAAAGCCAGACAGAAACCACCACTCTAGTCAGGGCTGGGGAGTTACACGCCAAAGATAACCCCTGCTCACCCCCTTGGTAGCTTGGCACGAGCAGACAGGCTTATCCCTGAGGCGATGTGTAAAGCGTTTGCGCGCGCACCCAGCAACAACACCCAAGGCCCACCACAAAGGAAACTCCACACAAGGTATTATATAAAAATAACCTTTGTATTATACACAACACATTAGATAAAAACACACACTTTACAATGTGCCAACAGGCACGGGCAGAATTTACAAGGGATTATATATACAGGGGACAGGGCCACATGGACCACTGTCAGGAATTAGCACTTAGTAGGAATAGCACTTAGAACGTAGGAATAATATTTGAGAACATAGCACACAATCACTGTAGCACTAAAAATAGAACATGTAGCACACAACCAGTAACTACTGGTATCAGAACGTACCACCTACGCAACCCTAACCACCTTTAGGAATACCACGCAGGGAACTAGGACCTTACTAGTACCACCTGTACTAAGGAGAAAACAACCACCTAAGTATCACTCTACCTGTAGGGGTCTAAGCACATAAACACAGGATGCATAAAATACATTTAGAGGTGTAAAGCACATGACACATAAACACATTCAGAGGTGCAGGAAAGGAAACAAGAACACACTAGCATAATTACTACTAGTAAAACAATCTCCAATGCATAACACAGTTTAGGAAGGAGAATATCATAAAGACATTGCGCAGGCGCAAAAGTACATATATAAAAATCACCAGGTACCCTAGGTGAGGGCACAATACAGTAAAACTGTCCCCCAGGCCAACTGGCCTCTCAGGGGTGCAGAAATGACCAATCCAATAATGTCAGGGCGCGACTGCGCAGGTTGCGCAAGCCAGGCGCACCCTGCACAACCTAAACGTTGCAGCTGCCCACTAAGTGCTGGGCAGCTGTAGGGACTGGGGCCTGGGCACCTCTGGGCCCTTAGAACAATCTGTCGCCCTTGGAGCCTCTCTGGGCTCTAAAACAATGAAATGCCCCCTAGAGCCTGTCAGGGCTCTAGGCAAATATTGCCCCCGTCGTTGGAGCGTACTCGCGCTCGGAATCAAACAATGAGGGGCGTTGGAGTCCCACGAGCGTTCTAAAATGATATGCCCCCACGATGGAGCCTCACGGGCTCTAGAACGAAGGTGCCTCGTGGGAGTCCTTCTAGACTCAACAAGAATAATGCCCCCAGAGCCTCGCAGGCTCTAAACAATAATGAAATGCCCCCGAGTTGCAGATCCCTTGGTCGGAGGGAGGGAGCCTCGTCGGAGCGGCCCACTGCCAAGCGGGGCCGCTCTGGAAGGAATGCCGGCAGGACCCTTTCCCGGAAACAGAGTAAAGTCCCCACCAATGTGCCACTCACCGGCGGGTACGGAGGCTTCCCGGACTTCTCTTTTCTTCGCCGGTTGGCGGGGTGGGCTCCCGCCGAACCTCCGGCCCTGCTTCTTCTCCGGGCCGGCCCAGCGCGGGGTAGGCTCCCGCCTGGGTCTCGAAGGGGAATCAGTCCAGCCGCGCGTCGTCGGAAGGAGGCGGGGTAGGCTCCCGCCCTCCTACTTCCGGTTGTCCCGGAGTCCCGCCCCCGGCCTGCCTGACTTCCTACAAGCCCGGCCGCGGCGGTGATTCTACAACTCGGCAACCAGAGGGGTAGGCTCCCTCGTGATTAATCATACGAGCGGGGTGGGCACCCGCTCGAGGACGCAATAATGCGGGGTGGGCACCCGCCAACCATTTAATTAAATAAGCTGGGTAGGCACCCGCGTTTTACACGGCATGAACAGCGGAGTGGGCTCCCGCTCGATCTCGGCCAAAACGGGGGAATCCCTATGTCGGGGTTCCCCCCGTGAAGTATCGTAGCGCTGTTGGGGCCACAGGTAGAGCGCTCCTAGCGCTACCAGTAAAACAAAAAGCGCTTCTGGATGTTGGGGGCCCAAATAAAGCGCTCCTAGCGCTACAAGTCCAGTAAAAGCGCTTCCAGGCGCTTAAAGGCAGGGTCCAGGAACAAAGTCCAGGGAAGGTCTCCCCTGCACACAGCAAGGCAGGGGTGGGGGCAAGGCTGGACCCAGAGCCAGCTCACTGGGCCTCCAGGCAGGGAGGTAGTCCAAGTGGCGGTCCTCTGGTCCAGCAGCAGCAGCAGCCCCCCTCAGGCAGGATCCTGGCAAAGAACAGTTTCTGTGGGGACACAGCCCCATTTTTATACAGCAAAACCCCTTTGTTCTGGGTTCAGGGTGAGGGGGAAAACCAGTCGCAGCTGGTTGGGGAGCACCCTTGATGTGCTCAGCCCCTCACTCTATTCATTGGCAGGGCTAGGGTCGTCAGTCGCACCGCAGGGGGCGGGGCCAGCATTGTGTGTGGAAAACCCTGTCCTATTCAGGACCCAGGTGTACTCCTCCCACCCATCTAGCTGCTGATCTCCCCCTTCACCACTGGGTGACTCATCCTGACTCTGGGGAATCCCTAGCCCGTCACATGACACGACCAGCCAATCACGCGACAGACACACTGCACACAGAAGTGCCCACTTCTAGAAGTGGCACTTCCACACTAGGTACATGCACGCCGCACACATCATCGCGCAGCATTCACTCCCACGAGTCCGCACATACCAAACTCGGGCCTGCACACCCCACGCATCAGGAACTACTAGGGACACATACATTCCCCATGCATTCCTATGGGAGGGCAGGCCTATCTCACCACATGCACTCAGAGCACGCACGCACTTTACCCTGGGACACAGGGAAAGTGCGCAGAAACCAAACAATCACCACACCAAGTCACCAGTAAAAATCAAAAAAGTTCAGGGGTGAACCTGCCAGAAGGGCCAAGTCCAACAGTAGTTATAGTTGGAACCTAGTTTCCATAGAAAAAGCCTTTTTTGACTTGCCTATAACTTTGTCATCGTTTGACCAATCTTCATGAAATTTTCAAAAAAAAAGTGTCAAAGTTGGTTCTGTGTGTCATGGAAAGTTTCGGGGTGATCCGTGCAGTGGGGTCTAAGAAATATAGGCGCAACTTAAGGGTGTATTTGTAATGTTAATTCCCGTAGGAACATGATGTCAAACCTACAGCCCGTACCGCTATACAAAATTACACTAAATTTGGCAGAAAGGTAGATGTTGTTATGCAGATTGTGTTTTTTGTTATTTGGTGCAAATCTGTTCAGTAGTTTTTGTGAAATTAAAGCTGAACAATGTACTGATATCTCTGGCCGCGAATATTTCATGGCTATTTCACAGTGGTCGCTGTTATTTCACGGTCACGCAGTAAAACGCGAGTGCGCGCACCAGTGGGAATGCTCTAATTGGCTGGACACAACCTGAACAGAAAGTTGCGGCCACCATTTTATCAATAAGGAACAGTTCCCGGGGCTGAAAATTTCACTGACAGCTAAGATATGGTCGCAAATGCGTGCGGCCCCCCAATGTATCATCACGGTTACATTGCGACTATCGTAACATCTTTGTGAAATTGGTGGAAACATAAAACAAAAAGTATCTATATACACACCCTCGCTGGTCACAGTCACAGATTCATATACCTACTCACATATCCACTCAGACACCACTCACATACCCCTCATACACTAATGCATCCACTCACAGACTCACATAAGCATTCAGCATTCAGAGGTTCATGTACCCACTCACAGATGCAGTCAGAGACTCATGCGCCCACTCACATACATAGTCAGAGACTTTTGCTTTGTGATTTCATCCCAAAACGCATTTTCCCCATGTTAATTTCCATAGGAAACTTTAGACAGGGCTACAGCCTGAACTGCTGAACTGCATTACACCACATTTGGCAAAAGGGTAGCTCTTGGTTCAGACAGCGACTTTTTTTTTAAATGGTGTAAATCCGTTCAGTAGTTTCTAAGAAATTCAAAAATACAAAATATCGATATCTGGGCAGAGCCTAACCGCACATTTCATCATGAGATCTGATTGGCTCTCAGCACTTCATCCTGGAATTGCTGGCAGCCATCTTGGGACCAATATATATGATAGCACCCCATTGAAATGCATTGTAGTGAATAGAAGATGTTGAGGGTCACCAAAAGGACAACTATAAAGGGTGATAACAGACTTTAGTTACATTAGAATTCATTTGTTGATGGTACCATACTAATTTTAGGAATTATGGTGTGTTCTAAGGTGATTTTACCCTGTGAAAAACCTTCTGCTGGGATATCATGAATAATGTTTGAGAGAAAACTATTTTCGCAAGCTTGTCCCATAGAGGTTTGGAAGGTGCTCCAGAAGCTAAAATGAGAGCATATTTTCTGTAAATTCACATTATCTTTCTCAGTCATATGAGAATGAAGTCTGACATTCTCAGTAAAACATGTACATCCAACAAGGGCAGAGACTGTCAGTTGATTCCTTTGTGTTCTATTGCAGCTTCCCAGAGTGTTCTAAAGAACAACCAGAGCGCTAACAGGCTTACCTCTGTCAAAAGTATGGCACACCTGAAGCCATCTTGATTGAAATAAACTGGTAACACTTAAAACATTTAATTTTAAAAGGAACAATATTATGGGGTTCATTTTGTCATAGAAATTATGGTTAGTGCTGTAGAAAGAAAAATTAGGACATGTTTTAAGTGAGATCTCAAATACCTTCCTGTTATATTTCAACAGGAGCAGCCTGTCAGTTGATTCCTTCGTGTTCTACTGCAGCTTCCCAGAGTGTTGTTAAAAACAACTAGAGCGCTAACAGTCTTACTTATGACAAAAAGATAGCACACCTGAAGCCATTTTGATTGGAATAAACTTGTAACACTTACGACATTCAATTTAAAAAGGAAAAAAATGAGGGGGCTAATTTTGCCATATAAATTATGGTTAGTGCTGCAGAAAGAAAACTTAGGGCATGTTTTAAGTGAGATCTCAAATACCTTCCATTTATATTTCAACAGGAGCAGCCTGTCAGTTGATTCCTTTGTGTTCTACTGCAGCTTCCCAAAGTGTTCTAAAGAACAACTAGAGCGCTAACAGTCTTATTTATGACAAAATTATGGCACACATGAAGCCATCTTGATTGGAATAAACTTGTAACACTTACGACATTCAATTTAAAAGGAAAAAAATGAGGGGGCTAATTTTGCCATAAAAATTATGGTTAGTGCTGCAGAAAGAAAACTTAGGGCATGTTTTAAGTGAGATCTCAAATCCTCTTCTATTTCATTAGAAATTTCAGACATGCAGACTGAAACAATCACTTTCAATACCAGCAGTAGACTTCCAGTTAACTCCCTGGTGAGCAGTAGCTTTACTACAGTGATCTAATGAGCAACTAGAATTCTAACATTCTGAATTTATGGTAAATGTGTGACACATATGAATACCTTATTGATGGAATCAAAGTAAAAACTGAAAGGATTTTCTACTGAGGAGACTGCAGTAAATGAGGAAATTATGAAAATTCATAACAAATAAGTCTCCCAAGATGGCACCAGAGAAAAAAAGAGCCCAAATGTAGCACAGATATCACCCAGATATAGCCCACATATAGCCCAATGACAGAAGTGTACAAAACACTTTTAGTTTTTGTTTTTTGGCAGTTTTATATAGTGCAGACTGGTCAGGTATTGGAGCGTTGCATCTTATTTGGACCCCTTATTGCGTATTTTGCACGAAGTACATGAGATTAATCTTGCGAAACATTGAACTTTACTGTTCTGTTAACCTGAAGTGGCTCTGAACTGGGCTTTGTAACACCCGTTTTTACCTACTGGTTTAAATTTATTCCCACTGTATTGTATTAAGAAAGAGAATTTACTGTTTTTATGTACACTTTTATTATCTATGTTTCTAAATCAGATCGAATAAAGTTTAATGAATTTAATTGAAGTCTCCCAAGATGGCCACCAGAGAAAAAGGAGTCCAAATGTAGCACAAATATTACCCAGATATAGCTCACTTATAGCAGAATGACCGAAGTGTGGAAAACACTTTTTATTGTTTGTTTATTTGCAGTTTTATATAGTGCAGGCTGGTCAGATATTAGAGTGCTTTACATGAGCATTGGTTACATCATACAAGGACAAACTCATTTTGGTTGTAGGCATGGGGAGATTAAGAGATTTGACCAGAATCACAGAATGTCGAGCTGAAGCAGAAACTCCAACTTGGTTCCCCAGTTGCAAAGTCTGCAGCTCTGGAAGTAACACCACATTCTCTCCCCTAAGCGTAACATTTAATCAAGTGGTCAACTGGATAAAAAAACAAAAAGATAACAAATAATTTAAAAGTGCTTTAACGCTATTTGAGAAAATATGTCCTCATTTTACCTTTTTAGAGCACTAACCATAACTACTATGCAAAAAGGACCCTCTCATTTCTATAATTTCTAAAGGAAATGCTTTTGGTATTGCAGTTTTGATTACATCAAGATGACGTCAGGCGTGCCACACCTTTGTAATAAATATAGAATGTTAGCAATCTAGTTGTCTCTTGTCTCTTTCTGCATCTCTCTTGTCTCTTTCTGCACCTCCCTTGCCTCTTTCTGTAGCTCACTCTCTTCTTTCTGCACATCTCTTGCCTCTATATGCACCTCATCAGTGATGTCACTGACCATGTCATGAATGGTGTAATATGTGACAT
The DNA here is from genome assembly GCF_964204655.1 of Triturus cristatus. Taxonomy (NCBI): domain Eukaryota; kingdom Metazoa; phylum Chordata; class Amphibia; order Caudata; family Salamandridae; genus Triturus; species Triturus cristatus. The sequence continues at coordinate 361,999,216 of NC_140593.1, read as the reverse complement.
CATCAGCAGTGCATTGCGGGGGCGTAAGTTATTGTTACCTCAACTAACTATAACGGGCAAATTTCTCTGGTTATGTACTATTGAAATGTCCAACTAACTATAACGGCCCTGAAACCTATGTTTTTTTCAGTGAATTTCTATGGTTTTTAAAGGCTAATTTGTAACTATAATGTCCCTGAAACCTATGTTTTTTTCAGTGAATTTCAAAGGTTTTTTAAATTATAATTACTAACTATAACGTCCCTGAAACTGATGGATTTTTCAGTGAATTTCAAAGGTTTTTTTAAATGCTAATTTCTAACTACAACGTCCCTGAAATCTATGGTTTTTTCAGTGAATATATATATATATGTTTATTACCTACTCGTGGTCGCCAGTAGGTAGTTATAGTTAGGACCTTTTTTCTATTCAAAATTTTTTATTTCTTTTGCCGTTTGACTAATCTTCACGAATTTTGAAAACTAATGGCCCGCTCCGGTCAGCTCCTGTCTTGAGGGTGATTCGTCAAGTGGGGGCCGAGAAAAAAGGGGAGTCCCAAAACGCGTTTTCCCCATGTTAATTTCCATAGGAAAGTTTAGACACGGCTACAGCCCGACTGCTGAACGGAATTACACCAAATTTGGCAAAAAATGATATTTAATTGTGTAAATCCATTCAGTAGTTCCTAAGAAATTCGAAAAATAAAAATATTAATATCTGAGCACCGAACTTCATTTTGATAGACTGTCAACATTCCAAACCAGGAAGTGTTGGCAGCCATCTTGTGACTCGGTAACCGAGTCACAAGAAAAAGGGGGGGAAAAGTGAAAAATGAAGAAAAGGGCACAGGGTAGTAACACCCTGACCCCCTAGGCCTGCTAAGGGGGTCCTAAAGGGATGGGCCAAAAAAAAGCATATTTAAAAAAAACAAATCATCCAAATTCGCGCTGGGTGCAGAATCCTGCAAGAAAACAAAAAAAAGACAAGCACTGGCTCCCTCACCTTGTTATTGTTAAGCCCCTGGGTGGGCCAGGTCCTGGGGGCAATGAGGACTTACAGCAGCCCAGAGGACTGCCACCTCCCCAGGGATTTATTATGTATGCGCAGGTTAACGCGGCCCTCGAAGCCTCGGGTACTGCCACCTCCCTGGGGCTTCATTGTAAAAATGTCTGGCCCGGGGCAATCTTGATTTTTATGCAGGGGCCTCACAGGACCCCTCAGGCCCCGGAGACCACCACCTCCCGGGGGCTTAAATATATAAACATAGTGTGGGGGGGCTCCTGCCACCCACAATGCCCCGGGGACCACCACCTCCCCAGGGCAAACTTTATTTACATGCGGGGTCTGTTGTGGACCCCCAGGTCCTGGGGACCAACACATCCCTGGGGCTAGTTTACCTTGGGAGGGGGGCAGAACGGCCCCCCTCCTAGAGTCCTCAATTGCCCTGGGGACCGCCACCCCAGGGCCGGCTCCTGCAATCTCCAGGAATGCCCACCCACCAGGACATTGCTGTTTGGCGCACGGCTCCCGCCATGCCATAGCAAACCCTGCTTTGCTTTTTGGAAGTGAGAGCAGGAAACCTGCTGCCCCCCTCCCTTTACTTAAAAGAAAATGGCCAGGCCCCGGGAGATGGGCCCCCCTCCTCTGATAAAAAAAATTAAATAATGGGTAAGCCCCAGGGGATGGGGTCCCTGACGCCAAAAGTGGCCCAGGTAATGGGGACCACACGGCTCCCCTTCCCTTTAATAAAATAAAAGCAGAAGGCCGGCCCCGGGGGATGGGGTCCCAAGGCCAGAAATGACCTAAGGAGGGGGGCCTCATGGCCCCCTTTCAAATATAAATAAATAAATAAAAACAAGTCTGGCCATTCCCCAGGGGATGGGGTCCCCGGGGCCGAAATTGGCCTCAGGAGGGGGGCTGCGTGGCCCTCTTCCCGATTTTTTTTTTAAATGTGCAGGCCCTGGGGGATGGGGTCCCCAGGGCCTAAAACATATTAAAAGAAAGAGGGCCACACAGCCCCCCTTCAAAGAATTTTTTTATTTTTTAAAAGCCAGCATCTCGCCGGAGGCCCTGCCCCCTCCCTGCACCAATCAGCAAACTCGCCCCCTAGCACGTTCTAAGTTGGGGAATTAAGTCCCCTTGAATACTGAGGGTCCCTGGGGGCCAACTAGCCCACCAGGTTCCTCCAGTAAGCGTCACACAGCTGGATTGCTGAGAGGTGGTCTGAGGCCAAGCCCCTTTTTAGACCACTCTGTAAACGCACCACTTAGCCCACTGCCGGTGCGGGGATGAGGTCCTTTTGTGTCCTGAGGACCGCAGGACTAAAGTGGACTTCATCCCCCAAATAGCAGTGTGCCAGGAGGCTTGTTTGCAGAGTGGTGTAAAAAGGGGGCGTGGCCTCCGACCACTCTCAGCAATCCAGCTGTGTGGAACTTACTGGAGGTACTTGGTGGGCTAATTGGCCCCCAGGGACCCTCAGTATTCAAGGAGACTAAATCCCACAACTTAGAACGTGCCAGGATGGATGTTTGCAGAGTGGTGAAGAAAGGGGCGTGGCCTGTGTCCAGCTTTCAGCAATCCCACTATCTAGGACATACTGGAGGTATCAGGTCAGCTAGTTGGCCCCTAAGGACCCCCAGCAGCGAAGGGGACTTTAATCCCCATCCAGGAGCACACCAGGAAGTACATTTGCAGAGTGGTGGGGAAAGGGGGCGTTGCCTGCTATGACAACTTAGCAATCCTGCTGTGTGGGACTTAACTTACTGCACCCCTGTTCGCTCTCTCTGTACCTTATCTGTCTGTTGCTGCACCTCTCTTGCCTCTTTCTGTACCTCTGTTGCTCTTTTCTGCACTTCTCTTGCTCTTTCTGTACCGTTCACGCCTTTTAGCACCTCTGTTGCTTCTTTCTGCACCCCTCTTCCTTTGTTCTGCACCTCTCCTGCCTCTTCTATACCTCTCTTGCCTCTTTGTGCACCTCTCCTACCTTTTTCTTCACCCCTCTTGACTCTTTTTGCACCTCTGTTGGGTCTTTCTGCGCTGCTCCAGCTTCTTTCAACACCTCACTTGCCTCATTCTGCACCTTTCTTGCTTCGTTCAACACGTCTGTTGTTTCTTTCAGTAATTCTCTTGTCTCTTTCTGCACTTCTGCTGCTTGTTTCTGCACCTCTCCTGCGTCTTTCTGCACCTCTGTTGCTTCTTTCTGCACCTCACTTGATTCTTTCTGCACTCCTCTTGCCTCTTTCTGCATCCCTCTTCCTTCTTTCTGCACCTCTCTTGCCTCTTTTTGCACCCCTCTTCCTTCTTTCTGCACCTTTCCTGTCTGTTTCTGCACCTCTCTTGCTTCTTTATGTACCTCTGTTGCTTCTTTCTGCACTTTTCTTGCTTCTTTCTGCACCCCTCCTGCCTCTTTCTGTACCTCTCTTGCCTCTTTCTGCACCTCTCCCACCTCTTTCTGCACACCTCTTACCTCTTTTTGCACCTCTGTTGGTTCATTCTGCAGTTCTCTTGCCTCTTTTTGCACTTCTGTTGCTTCTTTATGCACTGTCCTTGCTTCTTTTTGCACCACTCTTGTCTCTTTCTGCACCCCTCTTTTCTCTTCCTGCACCCCACTTGCCTTTCTGCACCTGTTCCCTCTTTCTGCATATTTCCTGCCTGTTTCTGCACCTTGCATGCCTCTTTCTATGCCTCTGTTGATTTTGTATGCACTCCTCCTTCTTCTTTCTGCACCCCTCCTGTCTCTTTCTGTACCTCTCTTGCCTCTTTCGGCATCTCTGATGCTTCTTTCTGCCCTTCTCTTGCCTCTTTCTGCACCTCTGAGTTAAAGGTAGTTTTAATCCCCCTGCCTTATTATGTACTAGGGCCGTACAGGGGAGGTCATGCAAATCACAGGGGTACCCCAACCCATAGTGTACCCCAGTGTATGTAGGTGGTCTCACTGTATTATAAGTGTCTTTCAGTACAGCAATGGCCCCGGGCCTGGTTAGTCAGAGTCAGTTTCCACCAGTATCAGTCAGCAAAAAGTTGGGTGTCACAGGATGACGTTGCAACAAGGCCTCTTTCTGCACCTCTGTTGGTTCTTTCTGCATTTCTCTTGCTTCTTTCTGTGCCTTTCTTCCTCTTTCTGCAGATGTCCTACCTCTGTAGGCATAGTTCGAAATCAACATTTAAAAAACCTTTGAAAGTCACTGAAAAAAAACCATAGGTTTCAGGGACATTATAGTTAGAAATTATCCTTTAAAAAACCTTAGAAATTCACTAAATTGACGTCATCAGCAGTGCATTGCGGGGGCGCGAGCTATAGTTAGCTCAACTAACGGCCGAATCTCTATGGTTTTGTACGAGTGAAATGTCCAACTAACTATAATGTCCCTGAAACCTGTGGTTTTTTCAGTGAATATATATACACACACACACACACACACGCACACACCCGCTCCACACACACACACACACACACACATATATGCTAGAAGGTAGTTATAGTTAGGTCTGCTGTTCCATAGACAGATCGTTTATTGGTTTGTCAATAACTTTGGCCCCATTTGACAAATCTCCACAAAGCTTTCGAAAAGAAAATCATCCACTGCTGCTCCTTCCTGGAAAGTTTTGGGGTGATCCACCAAGTGGGGGGTCGAGAAAAATGGAAGGACCGAAAACTCAAAATCTCCACACATTTTCCATAGACTCATTTAAGACAGATTTTAGCAAAAACTGCTGAAAGGAATTGCACCAGATGTGTCATTAAGCTAGATCTTGGACTGCAGATTGTGCTTTTTAGGTCTCGTCTGGCGTTAGCAGCGCGCAAGCGCTGCCCTCTCCATGTGAGGGCCTTTTGCAATCGATTCAGCCAAAGATGAATGCACGCATACAGATGGACAAAGATGGCTGCTCTCGCCATTCACAAAGCTAAACATGCACACAGGGACAAAAAATGCACGCGCATGTGGACAGCCCGATGCCATCTTTGTTTACTTTAATTTGCGTAGGGATGTGCACACGCGCACGCATGGCGGTGTGCTTTTGCTTTCCCTTCCTTCCCCCGTCGGGTCCCTCCTTCTTGTGTCATGCAGTATATTTTAAACGTAACAATTTAAATTGTTGACAGGGCACAGCGCTTGAATAAGAACGTGTTTATGACCGTGAGGAGCCCACATTGAAAGGCCCAGTGAACACTGCAGCACTAAACCCATGAACCAGAGTTAGTACGTTAACAGAAGAAACAATGCGGCCAGATCACCTCCACTGAAGCAACCCTAGACCTCACAGAAATGCCAAATGAGCGCACAGAGCCCAAGACGGATATCCAATCTGACAAACGGCTTCCTTTCCTCATAAAAGCCTGCTTCTGTATTTACTCTGGGTTTCCTAAATGGCCAGGAGCAGCTGTAATTAGCCTGCTGGCAGGGACTGCGAGTGCTCCGGTAGCTGCAGGGTCTTAGCAATGACTAATTGGAGTAACTGAGTAGGCGAGTCTTGCCTCCCTCCCGACCCTCATCTCCTCCAGAATGCTCCATGTTAGAATGCAGTTGACCTCATTCACAGGTCTACAATTTCTTAATAGATTGTTGGGGTCCGGGGACGGGGGGACTGGGAGAGAAGTGTGTCATTGGCAAGCAGCTTGGGACTAATTTGACCAATTAGAGAGACAATTTCTCTCTCACACGGTATCACGGCGTTATTTTGTTTAAAATGGGCGGGGGAGATGGGGGCATTTGAACAACCTCCTTCCTAGTCCACAGCAGACTTTAATTAGCGTAGGGATGTGCACACGCATGGCGGCATGCTTTTGCTTTCCCGTCGGGCCCCTCCTTCTTGTGTCATTTGGTTTCCTTTCAAAGTTTATCTTTATTATGGGTGTTTGTGTTGTTGCAGAGTATTTTAAACCACTTAAGAGTAGCGAAGATATGCAAGGGACATGCCTTCCATCCAGTCTCATTCACACCCCTAAAACTTAGGTGAAATGGTAGATTTGAGTAGTTTTACAGAGCAAATTCAAGCCCAGCACAAAAATACAAGCACAAACCACGGTATCTTATTTTACATTGCCTCTGCAGTTTCAGATTTCTAGGTGCATTGCACGTATTTTTGTGAAAGTTATTTCAAGTAAAAGTTCCCAACCCTCTCTTGTGTTGTAGGCTGGTATTTTGGTTGGGTTTTATTTATTTCGCTATTGCTATTGTTATCATTAGCACTTTTACACAGTGACTGCAAAGACGTAAACTGTGATAATTGAAATTGTAAACTGTATTCATATAGCGCTTACAAGACGTTGAAGCGCTTAATTATTAGAACGAGTTCAGTAGAGAAAGACCAAAACGGAAGAGAATGAAGGTAGGTTGGCGATGCATTTTCGAGATGTAGAGAGAGCCACATTACTAAACAAGCATTGAAAATGCAATAGGTCTCGCTTTTGATTAAGGTAAAGCCATTTGCTTTGCTAATGGTATTGTATAGCAAAGCAAATGGCTTTAACTTAATGAAAGGCGAGACCTATTGCATTTTTAAAGCTTGTTCTGATTTGGTGTAAATCCATTCAGGAGTTTTTTAGGTATTAATAGCCAAAAATCATTGTATATTTTGGCAGTTTGGCTCCAGGGAGAGCGCAAAATCAAAAATGGAACCTTGTACTTTGTCAAGAGGCCTATTTTTCAATGAGCCTTCACGCTTTTGCAGGAGCAAGAGATTCCCGTGAGTCTTGCAAGAGCGATCACTCCAATTGGCTGGCTGTTGGAATCTTAGAAATGAAATGGCAGCCATTTCTGTTTACTGTGAAATTGGAGGTGTTGTGGAAATGAAGTAAAAAAGCTATATAAGGGGGCAGTAGAAAGGCATGCTGTCCCCCTATATTTAGAGAGGAGGTGTTTAAGGGATAACAAATGTGAAGATAATAAACTTAAATTGTTTTTAACTAATTTTTACAATCTCACAGGACTGTTGCTGGATCATGAGTAGTAAAAAGGAATAATTGAGTTGTCAATACTCTCTATTATTTGGAATGCATATTATGGTCCTTGTTTTTGAGAGGAAGTGTGCTTAGAAGGTAAAAAATCTTTTTTTAATGTTATTTACTTGCAAGACTTTCACAGGACAGTGAAGAGTAGGAAGGAGTAGATGATGTTTGAATACACTCTGCTATGCACACTTGTTACTGTACGAAGGAGTAGGTGTTTATCAGATTCTACTGTTTATGCTCATTGGTTTGACAAGAGTTGTGAGTAGAGTTAAGGCTTATCCAAACACCCTACTATGCACAATCATCATCTGAGATAGAGGGCTGAAAGAAGAGCCAAGTCCCTCCCCACACACTACTACACACACCGATCTTTACACAGAGAGAGGTCTCCAGAGAGGCCAGTCTCTCCCCACTCCCTACTACACACACCAATCATCTGAGAGAGGAGCCTGAAAGAAAAAGGCAGTCCCTCCTCACACCCCACTATGCAAACCTGTAATCAGAGAGAAAGGTCTGAAAAGAAGGCTAGTCCCTCTCCACACCCTACTATGCACACCTATCATTACAAAGAGAGGTCTCAGCGGAGAGCCCAGCCCCACCACACACCTTACTAAGCACGCACATCAGCTGAGAGAGTGGTCTCAAAGGAGAGGCCAGTCCCTTCAAACACCATACTAGGTACACCAGTCATCTGAGAGAGGTCTAAAAGGAGAGAGCCATCCCTCCCCACACCCTACTATGCACACCATTCATCTGAGAGAGAGGTCTGAAAGGAGAGGCCAGGCACTTCACACATCCCACTACGCACACACGTCATCTTAGAGAGAGGTCTTCACAGAGAGGCCAGATTCTCGACACACCCTACTACGTACACTCATCATTGTGAGAGTAATGACACCTTAAAACAAGCATTTGCAATGCAATCGGTCTCGCCTTTGGGACCTTATATTTATTTAATTATGCAGCACATTAGCCTGGGTGCTAAAACATGTTGGCATTTTCTTTTCCTAACCATTTGGTGCCTGCAGCCTGTGTCCTGGGTCACATGACTGTAAATAGCTAGGCAGTTGGTCTTTGTGTATTCCTCCCAGACAGAGAGACATGTGAGGACAGGTGTTGGCAGGATGACCCATCCTGCAAAAATGGGTGGTGCTGAGCTGTTCCCTGCCCCACTTATATTTAAAAGGGCTGCTTCAAATGCACACACACAAAGGGGCATGGCACTGACCTTGTGTAACCCTAGACTGCTTGGAGCTGTGACATGGGAAGGAAAGAACTTTCCAGAGCCAGATGAGGGGGTATCCAGGTTGTCATCCCACTTTAAAGGCTGGTACCAGGTATAACTGTTAGACCACCTGAACCATCTATTCACTACACTCCTGGACTTGCAGACTACAGAAGAAGGACTGCCTTGTTCCCCAGATGACTGCCCTGGTACTTGAAGCCCACCTTGTTCTTTAGAGGATTGTCCTGTTGCTGAAAGTGGACAGCCCTGCTGATTGAGGCCTACCTTGTTCTCCAGAGGACTGCCGTGCTGCTACAGACCTGCCCTGCTGTCTTTGAAGCAAGACTGAACCTGTTCCCTTCATCCCAGGCTACACTGAGTGGCTGTAAGGGTCGGTGGCTGTCCTCCTGTTCTATGCTACAGGGACACAACAAGTTCCAGACACCTACCGGCAACTACCCAGTCTACCTGAGCCCTGCTGGCCTCTGGTAGACTGGGTCCTTGCTTCCTAAGAAGTGCCACCCAAGGTCTTGGACCCTTGGCTGGCATCAGAGTGCATTTCCCCAGAAGAAAATGAGAAAACCTGAAGTGTTGGGCTCTTCACAACTAAGCAGACAGCCAATGTGAAACTCCTGTGAAGAGAGTCAAGACCTGCACTACAGCAACTGCTAGTGACAACCGGCAATGCAAGATCAATACTTTGTGCTACAGCCCATGGTGACCATTAAAGTGAGGCTCCAGCGATGCCTTGCAATATATTCATGCTGGAGCGATGACCATCCACGATGTCCACGATGTCCGGCCTGTTCTTCGTAACAACCATTTGCTACACTCTCTCTTCACCCAGTGGCCTCCTCCAACCCAAATTGGACTCTTCATGCAGACTTTGAGAAGGTAATATTTTCCTTGTGACTAACCTGGTCCCTGTATCCAGCCCACACTCCTTTACGGTCAGCCTGAACTTGTGACTTCCCCCAGTCTAGCATCAAGATGACTGGGAGTGGATCTATACTTACCTAAAACTTCAAAATTTCACACCTCCTGTTTTACTGATTGGATTTTTGTCGTTCATTGGTATCATTTTATTTATTACATTTTACTCTATATTTCTAAATTGGTGTGGGACTTTTATTGTGTTGTGTTTCTCTTTATTACTGTTTGTGAGCTGCATAATTGCCTCTATGTTAAGCCTGACTGTTTTTGTGCTAAGCTACCAAATGGTTAAGCACAGGAAAATGTACTTACTTTGTGGTTCACCCTGACAGGGATTGTAGTTGCTGCTTGAGAAGTGTTTACACCCGTCAACTAATGACCCAATTTCTTCCAGTGAGGCTCCAAGGAGTGTTGGGAGGAGTCTGGATGTACACTGCTTGGAGACATGCTTGTGTTCTGAACAGTGTGAGCAGCACTGAATGTTGACAAACTTTCCATACATATAAACATAAAATGCAGATGTGTATCTCTTTGCATACTCATTTATAGGTCCAATTCTAGTAGTGCCTGCTGGGTAGTGTTTGGTTGTTTAGTGCTCTGGCTAAGAGTGAACAGAAACATTCCCTTTTAAACTGCTCTCCTGTACTTTGGAGCTAGGCCACTACTAAATCCAATAACTAAAACAAGTATTAGCAAAGCCAATCATTCTTGCCTTGGTGAGGTGGCTCAAGGGTTGCATTTATTTTATTGTGGGAAAGACATTGTTGTTGTCCAGCCTTCGTTGTAAAGGCTGTTTCTCATTTTATTTTGCATTGTAAGCATATAGCACAAACATAAAAAGAAGTAAAACAAAAGCATGCGGACACCAAACAATGGTGATTATATACTTTCAGTAAAAACAAAGAAAAACAAGCATTTGCAATGCAATCGGTCTCGCTTTTGGGACCTTATATGTATTTAGTTATGCAGCACATTAGCCTAGGTGATGAAACATCTACTGTTGTTTAAGTTGGATGGAAAGTAAGCACCAAACTGCGCAACACGCCAGGTATGGGAACACATGGATAGAAATATTGCCTTTTAGAGGGAAATGGTATAGTTCAAAGCTCTGTTTGGATAATGCTTCAAAGGATTGCTTTTGGAGAGGAAGATGTCCCTTCCCACAGTAAAACAATCCTGCCTCTATCCCAGGCACCCTTGTACTATGGTGCAAGGGTGTCTGTGTGGGCGCTCGGCTGCACACAGTGCGTTAGTGCAAAGAGAGAGCAGAAAGGCTGTGCACTGTCCTACTCTAAACTTGTACCAAACTGTTCAAATTTTCATGATCATAACTGACCAATCCACAACATACTGAAAGGGTATAGAAGTACATTGGAACATAATCACATGAACATGCATTCCAAGCATTCTACACAGAAAGAAGTATTATCAGGAGATGTTGCATCCGTTTTTTTTTATCTATCATATATATTTCCTTTCAGAATTTGCTCTGTCCTGTATGCACTCAGTGTGAAAACTTTGAATATTGGCATATTGCCATACCACCTATGGATAACTAATTCAGTTCACGTATGCTGGACTTTCAGCAAAAGTTGGGAAACATTGCAATATGTTTGTGAACGCGCACAATGTTTTATTACATTAATGTACACCACATTTTCACTACATTTCCCAACCACTAATCAAAAACAAATAATATAAAATAAGAAAAAATATTAAAGTTTATACAAATAAAGAAGTAACATTTAAAAAAACAAAAAATTCTCTGACTGTGAAGTAAACGAAATATTTCTATGTTTGAGCATTTGTGTATACTTGTTTTGTGTATTATTTTGAGGTTCCAAACATAGAAATTGCTTATGTGGGAGGCCCCCGATGTCCAATAATAACTTAGTACTGCTGAGAGCAAATGCCTCCTACCCATGCTGAATTCCTGCGCGAAGGCCAGTGAGATAAGCAGGATCGGTAGCCCTATGGCCATGCAGCTGATGATCATGTCCAGGGACAGCTCCTGCTGCAGCCCCTTGTATTTATTCTCAGATGAGGACTCCTTCAGCATGCCAAGTACCACTCATCAGGAGTTGGACTAATGCCCATAGCTGCCAAGTTTTCAGCCTTCTTGAGTGACATTTTTATATTTATACTCTACTTATGAGTGTCATTTACCTCTATCACGGGTGACACTTTGAAAAACATGGTATCAAGATTTTATCAAAAGATGTTAGGAACAAAAGGTATATGGGACAATATTGCAAATCATCCATGTATTGTGTAATACCTAGAATGGATCACCACATCCAACATAGGGCAGTTTAGGATTTCTAAAGTTGTTGTTCATCAGGTCCCACAGTACTGTGGTTTCTCTAATTTGTTTAAGAACATTTTAAATCTATTTTGTTTCATTAATTGAAAAAACTAACTGCTCCACCATTATTGACAACCTAAAAAAACTCCTTACTGCTCTCTTGAAGCCACTACCCCACCCGATGCATCAAAATAAACAAACCAGGGACATAGCAGAGACCCGGGGAGGGGGCAGTAACAGGACTTCAGACAGGGCGATAACTACATCAGAAGGGGCAATAAGAAGGCATCACAGGGAGCATTAACAAGGAATAGAGTGGGCAATAACTGCACATCAGAGGGGGCAATAACGAGGCATAGAAGGAGACATTAATGAGACATCAGGTGAGGCAATAACGGGACAATAGAGAGGGCAATACTGGCATCAAAGTTGGCAGTAATTAGGCATCAGAGGGGGTATTAACTGGGAGACAGAGCAGGCAATAGTGGTATAAGGCAGGACAATAATAGCACATGGAAAGGGTTAAGAACAGGGCAATAAATAAGGTAATCATACTACTTTAGAAAGGGCAATAATACTGCATCTGAGGGGGAGTTAAGAAGGCATCAGGGGGGCTAACATGGCATCAGAAAGGACAATGATAGGGCCTCAGAAGTGTCAATACCAGAGCATCAGTGGCAGAACATGAGATATGACAATAAGAGGGCAATAACAGTATGACCGAGAGGACAAAAGTGGTGCTTCAGATGGGGCAATAATGTCATCAGAGGCGGCAATAACAAGGCATCAAAGAGGATCAAGCAGACACCACACGACAATATAGCACCAGCAAAGGCAATAACCAGGTACCAGACACAATAACGGGGTATCATAGAGGCCGGCAATAATGGAGCATCAGGGAAATGGAGCATCAAGACCACAGGCTCTGACTGGTACCTTTGTGTGCCACAGCCCAGCTGGAGATGGGTCTGAGTGTCTGTGTGTATGGATGCTGGAGAGGGATGGCGCTTGCAGGCAGCGACTCACTCCGGTCCATCTCTGCAAGGGTTGGCTGTGGCACTGCAGGCAGGCTGAGCTCAGGCCATCAAGGCCGCAATTTCAGGAGTGTTTGTTTCACTGCCTGCAGCATCCACACAGTAATCGGGCTGCCGCTGTCCTGACTCCTCGTGAGTTCAGTGGGGTTACCCAGTGATACTGTCCTGGCGGCCGATTGCTACTCGGCACCGCAATCCCCGGGTAACGTCTCTGAATCGGCTGCATTCGGCGGGGGTAAAAGTAATAGCAGCTGAGGTAGCATGGCGGGCGGCCCGGGCCAGTGTGAACTGCCTGCAGCAGCGTTGCAAGCGGCAGCATTATTGAATTTGTGCAGCGCCCGCAAACCATACAGCTCGGAGCCCCCTTTTTCAAATCTCCCGGTTTCGGCAGCAGGATGGGATGTAGCCCACGGCCCCGGCACATTGCAAGCAAAGTTGACTGGTGGCTCGGGTATTCTAAGCACAAAGCGTGTCAATAACGTGGAAGCTCTGCCAAAACATGCGCCAAACAAGCTCCGTCCACCCGTCGAGGCAGATGTCAGACACAAGAAAACATTACCTCTACTTAACAGTATTCCAACAGTAGCGAATTCCTAGGTTTGCATAATTTCCGTCCTCTTATCCCTAGCGCATGGCACATTCATATGAGACCTTCTTGTTTGTTTTTTGATGCCTAAGGCTTCGTTCACCATCCCTCGGAAGGGCAGGACGCTCAGAACCAAGTAGTGCCACCAAACAAGCATTTGCAATGCAATACGACTCGCATTTATGCAAGACCTATTGCATTGTAAACGGGTGGGCAGGCATACGAGAAGGCACGAATGGGAGTGGGGGGGTGGTGGAGGGGCCCAGAAGTCATGCCTTGCGGGAGAGGCGGGGGGAGACAGTGAAGAAAATAAAGGGGCCAATAGCTGTGGAAGGATACATGGCCCTCATGAGGCGGGACTAACAAGCCTAAAACCAATTGGAAGGCAGCACTTAGGACCTAAGCCAATGGGTGGAGAGTGGGCGGAGCTTCCACAAAGCTTCCACTCTGTAGTGTTTACTGCATGCCTCGCATAGCGCAATGCTAGGCGAGACCTAATGAAAGAAAAAGAAGTTAAAAAAACATGTGCCCACCAAAATATGGTGATTATACACTTGCAGTAAAGCATTCAAATACAAATAACTGTTGCTTTTAATTGTAATAAGACTATGGGTGCTTCCTGTCAAGTTGGGGTGCGTAGAGCATACCTAAAAGCCCATTTAATTTTAATGCACTTTATAATAAAATATAAATTGTATTAGAAGAGAAAAGGCATCATTGGTTATAGTTCACTGCATCGTAAATATATAGTTTAAACACATAAGGATGACCAAAAAATAGAATCAACATTAAAAGAGAATTAAAAAATAAAAACAGATGAAGAATTGAAAGGAAAACATCAATAGCAAACAAGTGTTGTTCAACAGCTGTGGCACTGAAGTACACATTTTTCGGGCAGACATGCACATTTGATCAGGTTAAAGGCTGTCAATCATAGTACAAGAGAGGCAATAGCTGTAGTGAGTTGACCCACTGCGGAGGCAGTATGCTGTGGTGGGCGGACAAAAAAGCGAATGACAGTTGAACAGGGCAATGGAAGAGAGCTATCTCAAAGACCCTTTATGTATGGATATTTACATTTATTTATTTATCTTCACTTTATTAGATTGCATGAGGCTGGCGAGACAGCTAAGAATGTCTCTAGGCCAGAACTAAAATTGATGGTGACGTGACTACAGGATACTTTACATCCCTGCATATATTAGGAAAATGTGCAGTTTGCGTGTGCCTGGTTTGAGTTTCTGTATCCCTGCATATTTCTAGTCTGTGACTGCCACAGTTACCGCGTGCCCATTACTAGATGTACAATGGGAAGCAGGACATCATTCATTTGCGGCGCGTGAGCAGAAACGGTTTTACAGCTCTGCGTCACTCGCGTGACTTTGTGCTCATATTCTCGACCCTTGTGGGCTCCCAGAGCCTGGATCTACTTCTTCAGGGATATGAAATATTGGAAATCTCTTTCAGAGACAAATGAACAACAACAAAAGGAAAAGATAAATAGCTTGCTTTTAAGAGTTATTGTATGCCTTCATCGCATGAGAAATGCAAAAAGAACAATTGATGGACGGAATGCAGAACAAATCAAAACATTCACCCCCAGTCAAGAGATCTGGGTTAAATCCATCATTCTTTTGCTCACCATGCCACCCCAGTTTAGACCTGGCCATATGCAAATCAGTCTTGACCCTGTGCCTCATGGGAACAGTCCAGCCCGAACTGCCAAGCCAGGTCCTCCCTGGACTGGAAACAAGCATCCTAGGTCCAGTTTCGGGGTTTCACCCCTCTTCAGCCAGGATAGCTTGATTCCAGTGGCATGGAGTCACGTCTGAGCATACCCGTCCCACTCGGGTGACAAATGCAAAAAGAACAATTGATGGACGGAATGCAGAACAAATCAAAACATTCACCCCCAGTCAAGAGATCTGGGTTAAATCCTCGCTTGGCAGTTCGGGCTGGACTGTTCCAATGAGGCACAGGGTCAAGACTGATTTGCATATGGCTGGGTTCAAACTAGAATGGCATGGTGAGCAAAAAAACGATGGATTTAGGCCCAGATCTCTGTACTGGGGTGAATGTATGACATTGTTCTGCATTCTGTCCATCAACTGTTGTTTTTGCATTTGTCACCCCAAGTGGGACGGGTATGCTCAGATGTGAGTCCCGTGCTCTCCATGCCACTGGAATCAAGCTAATCTGGCTGAAGAGGGGTGAAACCCCGAAACCGGTCCTAGGATGCTTGTTTCTAGTCCAGGGAAGAACTGGCTTGGCAGTTCGGGCTGGACTGTTTGCAAGAGGCACAGGGTCAAGACTGATTTGCATATGGCTGGGTTCAAACTGGAATGGCATGGTGAGCAAAAAAACGATGGATTTAGGCCCAGATCTCTGTACTGGGGTGAATGTATGATATTGTTCTGCATTCTGTCCATCAACTGTTGTTTTTCCATTTGTCACCTCAAGTGGGACGGGTATGCTGAGACGTGAGTCCTGTGCTCTCCGTGCCACTGGATTCAAGCTATCCTGGCTGAAGAGGGGTGAAACCCCGAAACCGGTCCTAGGATGCTTGTTTCCAGTCCAAGGAAGACCTGGCTTGGCAGTTCGGGCTGGACTGTTCCCATGAGGCACAGGGTCAAGACTGATTTGCATATGGCTGGGTTCAAACTGGAATGGCATGGTGAGCAAAAAACGATGGATTAAGGCCCAGATCTCTGTACTGGGGTGAATGTATGACATTGTTCTGCATACTGTCCATCAACTGTGGTTTTTGCATTTGTCACCCCAAGTGGGATGGGTATGCTCAGACGTGAGTCCTGTGCTCTCCATGCCACTGGAATCAAGCTATCCTGGCTGAAGATGGGTGAAACCCCAAAACCGGTCCTAGGATGCTTGTTTCCAGTCCAGGGAAGACCTGGCTTGGCAGTTCGGGCTGGACTGTTCCCATGAGGCACAGGGTCAAGACTGATTTGCATATGGCTGGGTTCAAACTGGAATGGCATGGTGAGCAAAAAAACGATGGATTTAGGCCCAGATCTCTGTACTGGGGTGAATGTATGACATTGTTCTGCATTCTGTCCATCAACTGTTGTTTTTGCATTTGTCACCCCAAGTGGGACGGGTATGCTCAGACGTGAGTCCCGTGCTCTCCATGCCACTGGAATCAAGCTATCCTGGCTGAAGAGGTGTGAACCCCCGAAACCGGTCCTAGGATGCTTGTTTCCAGTCCAGGGAAGACCTGGCTTGGCAGTTCGGGCTGGACTGTTCCCATGAGGCACAGGGTCAAGGCTGATTTGCATATGGTTGGGTTCAAACTGGAATGGCATGGTGAGCAAAAAAACGATGGATTTAGGCCCAGATCTCTGTACTGGGGTGAATGTATGACATTGTTCTGCATTCTGTCCATCAACTGTTGTTTTTGCATTCATTGCACGAGAGGCAGAACTGGTATTTACCACCGGCCCGAAGAGAAACACAATATGTTATACTGTTCAGAAACAATAATAACAATACAAACAAGCATTTGCAAGACAATAGATCTTGCATTCACGAGAGTTTAACTTATAGTCATTTATAATGGCAATAGCTCAAACTCTTCTAAATGCGAGACCTCAGCCGCCATTGTCCCGGGCAGCTTGAAAGTGAAAGAGAACGGAGTGCTGTTGAAATACGATCCGTGCGAACATTAGACTGAACTTCTTGCTACTAGAGCTATTCATTAGAAATGACTAAATGGTTGTAGATATCCTTTTTTGTGACTGCACTTTCTTGTAAAACGCGCTGGTTCTAAATTGAGCCGCAAAATGTGCATATTCTATTTCAATGTTTTAAGTATCTAAATTGAGCCACATATTTAAAATTGTGCTTGTAGAAAATGATTTGACACCCCCCCCCCGGGTGTCTTCAGAGGTCTGCCTAATGGACAGCTCGGACTAAAGCACTACCCACTGAAGGGGAGGGCGAACCCGTCCAGGATCATGCTCGGCTCGGATGAATGCACTATCCCACTGAAGGGGAGGGCCATGTTCGGCTTCAGCAGACAGAAGCAGCGCCGGTCTGACCCGACGGGATACTATTAAAAGTGTGGGCAGGGATGTATCCTTATATTCAAGCGCACGGAGGGGAGCAGAAGGATGGAGAAAACGGATGAGAGGGGGGCAGAAACAAAGGGAACTCAGACAACGGAAGGATGGAGAACATCGACCATTTTGCGATGCAGCGCGCGCTACGAAATTTGTTTTATTTATTTAATTGTTTACTTACCTGCAATTATCCATATTCCGGTTTTTAGAACCCCCCACCCTGCCCCTCCCCCGCCCCGCCTTACCGCCCCACGGAACTCCCACCACGGGCCGCGGCTGCTTTCTACCCACACAAAACCATAGAAATTCGGCAGCTACAGTTATACATATAGATATACTTATCTGAAGAAACTATAACTTGTGCTCTTAAGTAACTTTACGCTACGGTTTTGTGTGGGTGAACGTGAAGAACCACAACATACTGTATACAACCTGAATATAACTATGTTTGCCTCCGATGATATTACCTGTCATTAATTGCGAGTGTCTGCTCTCTTTTATTTGCTTGTGTTACTTAACTGTGGTCAGGAGCTGACTGTTATCCATGCCTGCCTTCCTGTTCGCTGGTAAAGTGCTCTAGTGTCATCCGAAGCATTAACCCATATCTTGTGCTGGATACAGAAGTCAATTTAGCGGTTATTGTAACGAGACAATTAATAATGCTTAGTATGTTCCATGATACCCTTCTACATGCGAAGAGAGTCGCCAGGGGAGACTGAACACATAATTGCAAACAATGGCAATACTGAGACGGCTACCAGCACTGTGAGTTTGGTTAAAGTTAAAGACTGGTCTATGTAGGTGATTTAAAATGGTTTAAAATATATATTTGTTCTCCCTGCAAAGCATTTAATTATTTCAAAGAGCAACTTAACAGCAGGGAACGACTGTCACAATTAAAATAATATCAAACTAGATCAGGAAACATTGGCTTCCTTTTAAAAGGGGAAGTTAAACTTTGTCAGAACCTTGTCTTTCATATATCCACCATTAACTTTACGAATTAGAAAAACATTGCATCGTCATGCCAGAAGTCAGATTCGACAAACGACCTTTAATTTCATTTAATAGCAAAACAGTACTGCACCGAAACGTCATGGTGCCAATTACTAACTGCGCATGCGCACCATCATGTGGCCCAGAGCTAAAGTATAAAGTACACTGGCCATTGAACCAACTTTTTATGGCTCACAGTAGATAACAGGGAGTTGTATGTCGCAACTTTACAGGACGCACTAAGAAGGTTGAGAGTTAATTCTGGAGTCTCTTTTTGCCTTAACGGTTCGAGCAGAAGGCAGTCGCTACATTTTTGGAGAAGCTGGTGAGTACATATAAAAGGGTTGGGGCCCCTAATGTATTAGGATAGGGAGAAAAACATAGTTTTGTAAACGTGCTACAGTCCAATACACCAGGACTCGCTGTGTTATATACAATGTGTGATGTCCTGACCCTCAAGTCCTCTTCCTCAATGTCCACCTATTTCCCTCCATTATCGATTCAATGTGTTATTTTGTCACTTTCAAGCTGCCTCGTAAATGGGATTAAGTAGATCCCATGGTGTCTGTGAAGAATGGTGACAGCAGAGGGGGTGGGGCTGCACTGTTTCCAAATATGTTGTGATTCATTTCTGAATTGTGAGTTTATCAAGACACACTTTTCACGAATGGTTTGCGAGGGATCAAGTACAACGTTTTCAGTGTTGTGTGATCACGGAGTGATCAGCGTTGTGTATCACTTTGAAGTGTGTTTTTTTAATGCTTGTCAATCACTGTAATGGCATTAATAATCTGCGGATCCTCAAACAAGAATGCGATTAGTAAATCTTGGCAAAATTCATATTTTATAAATGGCAGTGGCAAATCAAGAGAGAATTTTAAAATGGTTTATGATACTGTCATTTCTGAGGGTGGCTGGACACTAAGAATTCCTTTTTGACTTATTACTAGCGTGTGAATGAATATGCATGTTCCATGACAGGGTTAGCTTTTTATACTGACCATAACATGTATGTTTTCCTTTTTAAATTGATTGACCTCAACGTGAAAAATGTATAAAAAAACGGCTCTGAGATGCAGGGAAAACGATGAGGTGCATAAGAAGGAAAGTGTTTAAAGTGAAAGAACGAGAATGAAATTGGAGAGTGAGGGAATGAGATTTCGGGTAGACTGAATGCTTTTATTTACTGGCACAGGAGCACTCATATGTACATAGGGAAGGACGCATCATATGGCGCTCAGATTTCATGCTGCACAAACACTACTTTGTTATTATTGTAATTGTTATTAATATTTTTGCTGTTCTTAGTAGTAGTAGTAGTGGTGCGTGTGGTAGTATTTAGTAGTCGTCGCTGTAGTACTAGGAGTAATAGGTGAGGATGTAGGCGTTATCGCTCCATGTCAGACCCCATTTAGGGAGCCATGGGTTAAGCAGGGGCTACTGGGCCTCAGCCATGTGGCCCGGGGTCAGTTACCTCTGATGGCCCGAAGTCCCAATTGTCGCAAGTACAACCCCTTCTGCGCTTGGCTCTCAGTGGTAGTGGTGTTGAGCAGTCACATACCTTCAGGGCAGTAAAGTGGAGGTGCTTCAAGTTTAGGACTCAACAATCTCCCACCACCACAATAACTATAATTTCCAATCCAGCACTTGTCTTTGCTAAAAAGAAAGTATTTAAATACACACAGCAAATGTAATACTACACAGTACAACATACTGATGTGGGCCTTCCACTAGCACTAGGCAACTGTACTCAGGGATCTGTAATTCCCCACTCTTTCTCATCCCCTGACTCTCTCCCCTGTTGCTGGGTTCAAATATGTCTGTGGGCAGGTGAGGGTATCAGGCACAGGTGCAGCACTACCCTAGCTCTAGAGTTCATGTGTTCAGTTACACTTAATAGTCCCAAAAGTGTGTTTATCTCGGCACTGCAGAGCTTCGTCGAGGTCTGTACACAGTAGGGACACACTGCATATGTCTGGCTCTCCCTCCCTCTTACAGGAAGAAATGCTGCAAGAAAGTGATTTATTAATTGGAGTGGATGGTAGTCAAGCAAAGTAATGAAGTCACTCACCTGTTAGGTCCAGGTAAAGTTTTTAGTAATTTAAACTAGAGCTCAACCCCAGGTAGTTGTGGCACATAGCAGACAGGTTTAACTTAGAGAAAATGTGTGAGGGATTTAGAAGTAACAAATTAGTTAAAAAGTCAAAAACACAACACAATAAAAATCTCCCTCAAATTTACAAAAAGAGAGGAAAGTTTAATAAACACAAATGCACCAAATGTAAAGATTTTAATGAGGGGGCCCAGAGAAATGATTTTTTTAAGATTAAAGAGAATAAGTGTTAAGGAAAAGTAAAGCACCAATTGAAAATACAGTTCTTGGGATCTCGGTGTGATTTCAGGTCGATCTCAATATAGCGCGGGCCAGATATGCCAAGCAGGCTCGTCCCAGTCAAGGATTTTACATTCTAACTTAGTCTGTGAAATAGAAGTCGAAATCATACAGCACAGCAAGGTTGCAGACTGTGTCCTAGGAAGTCATTTCAAAGCCAGATAGCTATTGGACGATATCCCGCTGAAGCTATTGGTTTTGACAGAAAAGCTTTGAGAAAATCTTAGAGCAGGAAATATTCAAATTTAAAGTCCAGTGAAGTACTCTCATTGGTCAAATACTTTTGGCACCTTTGCAGTTTCTAAGTTCTAGCTTGGTCTATCTTATGGAGCTCAGAATCCTCCATTGGGGAAGGCTGCAGGTTGCTTCCGGGAAGGTCACAATAAAGTAGAATAGGCTTGCCACGAGGATCTGCTGAACAGCTATATCTGAAAGAGACCATTAGTTATAGATTCCTTACCTTAGAATTACCCCAGACGTCAGACTGGATGCTGAGAATTTTTCTCTTAGCAGTACCCCTGTGCGTCGGTAGGTGTCGTCGGTCGACTCTGCGTCCGGCGTTGTAGTCGCCGGGATGACGTCATGATGTCTACTTAAATGCCGCCCCTGCTCGCTGACGTCAGTTCTTTCTTTTTCCTTGCCAGCCTAACGCAGATACAGAGAGAGCTACCCTGTAGTCATTTTTTGACTAGCTTTTTCTTCACTTTTGTCAACTTCTTTTTTGAGTCTATCGACTCCTGGTGTATGAGGGTTGACCCATCGTCGGACCGGGTTCAAGCCGTGCGAGGCTTGTAACTGCCTGATGTCGGTTACGGACCCCCACCTCATCTGCCTTCGGTACCTGGAGCATGACCACGACCCGAAGTTGTGCTCTGACTGCCTGGCCATGAATCCGAATTCTTTGCGGGAGAAGTCTTGAAAGCTCTTGGAGACCCAGCAGTCAGCTCCGCGTCGCTCGAGGTCCCGGTCGAGACGAAGGTCTCGGGACCGGTAGCGGAGCCACCATCACCATTCATCTTAAAAGTCTTCAAGTCGAAGCACAAGAAGAAGGCGAAAAAGCAGCGTCGCTCTTCGCCTTCTCCCCGTCCGTCATCCGACGCGACCAGTGCTTAATTTGTGCCGGTGCTTTCCAGTACTTAACACCGGCACTTATTTATTAGGGCCGGGTCTAAACCTGAGTGCGACTGCATAATGGGTGTCATACAATAAATTAAGTGTTCACATTCTTGATCTGTCTCCGAGTCCCCGTGAAGAGCTGAGCCAATAATAAATCCATGCCTTCAGTCAGTGTTGCCGGTCAGCAGTCCACTGATTGGGCTGGATTTGGTCATGTGGGGCTGAGGCAGCCAAGGCAGCCTGCGTAACCTTTTTAAAATTGCCCGCCGCCACCCGCCTCATGAGGACACATGCATGACACACAGGCAGTTCAGCACTATTATTTGAAGCTGCGTGTCGTGCAGCAGCCGGTAACCAGTAAGTAACCAACAATTGATTTTCTTGAGCATGATGGTGTGCATGAACGTTACAGTTACAGGATGCGAGATTAGGGCTGAGACAGTTAGTTACGTGCCCACTAGACTCCTCTTCACATCTCGGAAGCAGTGACTTGTTCAAAAATAGAAAGGTGTTGGGAGATCTGACGTTGTCCCACAGTGGGAAAAAAAGAACCAAAATACGATTTTGTTTCTTTGTTCTCTGATTAAGGCCTTGTGCGCTGAAGGATCACTTACTACCCTCACTCCCATCCTCGGTTTTGGCGCTACCGTGCATTGGTACTGGAGTTTAAAGTACCGCAGGCACTTGCCCCCTCAGTGCATGTAGTCAGACTGTGGAGCGCTTCAGAATTTTAACACACATTGATACTGAACAGTCCCCGGTGCTATTAAAAAAAAGAAACACACACGTTTCGTTAGAAACAAAACTGCACTCGTTTTGCAGATTATATGAAAACTAATAACCCATAAGTGATAATTTAACTTTACTATTGAAGCACGGACATGCTGTTTTGTTAACACTGTGCCTTTGAGTAAAAAGGCGGCAGGCTGAAACTCGCCCGATGCAGAAATATTTAAGGCCTCCTGGCCTCGTCTCGGGGTCAATTTCAAACTGTGGTTAGTTTCAGCTAGAGCCGGGGCTGTTGAATGATAATAGCTGCTCCCGGTGAGACCAGTGTCCCGGCGCAGTGCCTGGCGCGGGTGTCATGCCTGGCAGGGTCCAGATGGACATCAGCCTCACATAGAGGCTGCAGTGACATTTCTGGCCATGGAATTCACCTAAAATGGGCATTGGTGGAGGGTGGAAATGGAAAGCATCCATTCCCAGGTGAGCGCATATGCAGCCAGTTCTGTAGTGCAAACTCCACGGGGGACTCACTGTCAAGGTGAGGCTACGGTTTAACTACTGTCCTGACACAAAGTAATGGGGCCCCTGTACAAAATGTGGTGAGGGACCACCGAGACTCCAGTCTCTCAGTGAGATTCATAAGCAGGTTCGGATTGGAAACACAATTAGGCCCTGGCACTCCCAAAAAACTGGCTCACATTCACGGATCATCCATTTCATGAATCACACCATCTAGTTAGTCTCATTGGAATCTGGCTGGTTATTTTTTAGGTCTCGCCTGACCCAGCGCATGCGCTGGTCTGGCGGGACTTTTTGTGAGGGCTCCAAAAAGTGCGACCATGGCCAGCCTAGAGCTACAGTGTATGTGCGCGCGCGCTGCGCTTGATCGCTATCACTCTCACTTTTGCGGCCGCTTTGATGTTTGATCGCGATTGCGATCACTTTCGCGGCCACACGGCCGCTTTGATGTTCTCCGTGAGCCATTCTGTTAATGGTGGCACCCGTGCTTTAGCTTAAACATCTTAGGCTAAAGTCAGGTGCTGAGATTGCTTCAAAAGTAAAGAAATAGATAATTCTTTACTTTTGAAGCAATCTCGGCACCCGACTTTAGCTTAAGATGTTTAAGCTAAAGCACGGTTGCCGCCATTTGTCTTGCCACCTGGCCCCTTGCAGTTCCCTCTCCTTTGTCAGAAGGGCAAATCCCTAGTTGCTCAATGCCTAGTCCCCTCCTCAAGGTTGCTAAATGGATCGTTAGCCTATTCGAATACAAATGTACTATCTTTTAATAACCTGTCTAAACTTTTTTGATAAACCGGTGCTGACAGCATGGAGAAGGCAATGGGAGGTTTCCACCTAGAAAAGTTTTACATTTAAAGGTGCATCCACCCACAAAATTGCTCCCATACTAAGAAGGCCTCTCACTACCCTCGGTATGTCTTGCTTGGTGTCCCAAGTAGGTCGCTCACATTAAAAACAAGCATTGGCATAGCCAATAGGTCTCGCTTCTGGGACCTTATAAGTATTTAGTTATGCAGCACAATATCCTTGGTGCAACAACAACTGTTGCATGGCTAAACACTTATAAGGTTCCAAAGGCGAGACCTATTGGCTATGCCAATGCTTGTTGTTATTGTTTTTGTATTTTTATATAGCGTGAACTCAGCCCACTGGCACTGGGACAGTGTACATGACACCAGTAACATTACACCAGATCCAATTTATTTTTCTTTTGGGTGAGTTGATTTTAATTTAAGCGAGATTACATGATTTGCCCAGAATCAAAGGAAGTTAAGCTGACGCCGGGACTTGAACCTTGTTCCGTCGGCTGCTCTGACTGTGAGCTACATCCAATTTGTTTTTTCCACTGGGAAAGGTGGTCTCACAGCGAGGCTTACGCAAGTGCTCCCTATCCCTCCCCATTCCTCCCAAACAAAGCCCAAAGGAGGTGACAACACACAGCTCCTAGGGAGGCTACTTCTTTTACTCACCTCTTCCCCAGCTCACTATCGCCTTTGGGCGTTGACATGGGATGGGTCATGGTCAAGAAAAGCACACAGTTGCTGATTATCAGGTGAGACTGACCAGCAAGGCCCCTGCATACTCCCATCCTGCCCACACCCGCCATGGCCTAAACGTGATGGCCCAGCAGGGATGACACAGTTTCTGGCTGGGAAGGTTACATGAGGCAGAGGAGTGACTGTGATTCTAGCAGCACATTATAGTGGCCTGGCAGGGTAAGTCTCTTGGGCCGGTTTAACAGATGCCCTAAAAAAACGGCCCAGAGGTGACCTTGGGGCACTGTTCCATTGCTCAATGGCCCGTCATCCCAATCCGACCCTGTTCATAGCAGGTCCGGAGTGGGAACCTAAAGCAGCCCTGGCGAATATCATTAGAACAGCCACCATAGGTAGCGTAGCCAGTGAGGCCGGCCACAAGTAGGGAGTGGGGGGTTTCTCCCTCCAAGAAAATTTGGGAAAAATTGAAATAATGGTGCATTCTACAACACATTTTTCAATATACATTCAATTTTATTAGCTTTAAAGCATAGTAACTGAAAAGCTTACAATGCATTAGGATAGGACAATCTTTAATGAACCCCATTCAATAGTTCCTTCACTATCAACCTCCAACAGTGCCCCTCATCTCTCCATAGTCCCTCTCTCATGTATTTCATTTGTTTTATAGCGCTTCTCATACCAGATTATGGTGTCGGAGCACTTTACATCAAACACACATAGAGACAATGAATAATATATGTGTGAGTCAGTTTAAAGAAAATGTTACATGAGACCAAGGGCACTACGAGGTGTAGGCATTTTTTAAGAGTGCTTGGGCTGGAGAAGCACAAACTTGGGATTCAAAACATAATACAGTGGTTAGGGTTACATTCACTACTAAGAATTTACTTCTACCCAAACAAACCCCTTTTAGAAACATTAGGATAATGAAAGACTGGAAAAAACATAACTTTTCTAACCTGTACCATGTAGTTTTCATGCAGCTCTTTGATGGCAGGTCATAGCTCACTGAGCTAGATTAATACTGTAACATATGAACTGTACAGAAACAAAATTATCTTTTGTGACAAAAGCAGTAGGCCACAGAATACATTTATGTGAACTGCATGGTGCACATTTTTGCAGCAGGCATATTAACCCTCTGTGCCACCCTATAGATGAGTTAAAACTGCCACTAGACAAAAATCCAGCAGACAGATTAATCTCCAGAGATCTCTTAACAAGTTTATTATGCTTGATATACAAATAACTCTGCAGCTACTGCTTTAAAAACGCAGGAAGGCTGGAAGCGAAAGTGAGTGCTGTGTTAGTTATTCTGGTCTGCTGATTATGTTACTGGGGGCCGACATTGCAGCACTGCAATACAAGCCTCCCAGTAACAAAACCAGCCTTCCTTCCTCCCAAGGAAACACCGATGCCGGGTACAGCCAGTACTGCCTTGATTCATAGAGCTGGGTCCGGATATGGGTTTTTATGCCGTTATTGCACTGTCCAAAGCAAATACAGTTAACTGAGATTTTGCCTGTGTTAATGCTCAAGTGGATTCACAGCTCATGACCACTGAGCGTTGATTGCTTCTTATCGTTTGAGCTGTGCTCTCTGCAGGTCATGCACTAACCCAGAGAAATTCCCAGTTAAATGTTTATGCTGTAAAGCGTGCACTCACATAAAACTAGGCTCACAGCTGAGTTCTCCGTCAGTAAACACCTTTGTCATGAGGCTCCTGTTTAAGTGATTGTCTTTGAGTAAAGTGCAGGCATTTAACTTGGAATTTCTCTGTATTAGTGTATGAGCTGCATGAGCACTGCTTTGAAAGAGGGATTTTTATTCATTTTTATCTGCTTAGAGTGTTTTAAGAACATTTTGGTTTATTTTGTGCCATAAGATATATAAAAGTTGAATTTTTGTACTCATGACACACAATAAGACTCTGCTAAAAATGACAACACAAGGCACCTTTGCATATAACCCAATATTGTCCTTTCCCCAAATCGGCACATAGAGCATTGGAATAGTTCACATGCCCCTTTTAAATGCACTAGTCATTGTAGCTAATTTATTCTAAAATTGTGCTTTAAATGTACTTTTGATTTTATCTTTTTCGAAAATTTTGCGGGGCAGGGGACTTCCTATCAAAACTTTACTTGAAGAAGGTTCCTATGCTGAAATTCAGATCGGGTATTATATCTGGGTTTCAGCAGTACCAGTTGAGGATGTGGGTGGAGCCAACAGAGTGAGTGGGTAGTGCCGGGGAAAGTGGGTGTTGGCCTCCGACAAACATTTGAGCACCTGGACTTCATATTTTACAAATTAAGCACTGGACGCGACACAGCGTCATCGCTCCTCAGCTCTGTTCCTGGGACGGCTCCATGCTTCCCTCCTTTTCCAGGAGCATCCCTTGCCCAGCTTCAAGCTTTCTACGAAGTGCTTCACAGCATCTTTGGGCAGCCTGCCAGCGCGCCTTCGGGGCCCGCAGACTCAGCTGTGGGCCCTGGGCCAGGCCTGGATCCGGATCAACACCGATCGACCTCACAGTACCTTGCCCGGCGCCGATTCCAGTGACGACGCCCCCAGCGCCAGTCGTTCCCCCAACCGGCACCCACCCCAGACTCAACCCCGACTTGGACACAGTGCAGGGCCGATGTCGCTCGACGACGGTAACGGCGCCGGAAGTTACGTTTGTGCCTCTGTCACTCCGGGTGTTCCTTTCAGGCCTTAATGGCAACCAGAGGAGGGTGAGGAGGACTGGGAGGTGTCTCTGGACCCTTTGGCTGGCCAGCTTGAAGAGCCGGACTAGCGAGAGGACCTGGGTGATGCCAGTTCTTTGGATACCTCACCAGACCTTGGCATGCTCTCTTCCCCTACTATGGCTACGCGAGAGGGGAATCATATGCAGTAGTGTTGCGTAGGGCGGCTGAGGTCTTGGGCCTGGAGCTTCCTACGGTGGCAGTCAGGACTAACCTCCTTACAGAGGTGCTTCAACCAACGGCAGCCTCTTTGGAGCCCCTTATGCCTTTTAATGATGCCCTCACCGACGTCCTTCTGGGCATCTGGTCCAAGCCCAGCACAGGGGCTCCTGTGGACAGGATGATTGCCCGACTCCACCGCCCAGCCACAGGCAACCCACTTTTCCTCTCCCAACACCTGACCCCGAGAGCCTGGTCATCCAAGCCTTGTCCCTACTGCTCCCCCAGATAAGGAATCCAAGAACCTGGACCACCTGGGGAAGAAGATGTTTTCTTCTGCCAGCTTAGCGCTGTGGTCGGTGAATACCGCATGCCTCATGGGCTGTTATACCCATACAATGTGGGATACAGTTGCGCAAGTGCTGCCACAGAGCACGGAGGAGGCCCTGGACGTTCTCACCTACACATTGGCAGAGGGTAGAAAGGCAGCTAAGTTCACCCTCAGATTTTGGCTGGATAACGTTGACTCTCTGGGCACAACAGTTTCCACATCAGTAGCCCTGCGGGGCTACCCCTGGTTGAGGGTGTCTGGTTTTTCTGGGGATGTCCAATCCACCTTATTGGACATGACCTTTGATGGCCGTCGCCTTCTCGCGACAAGGTGGACTCGGCACTCAAGCGCTTCAAGGATTCTAGGTCTACAGCCAGATCCTAGGACCTTGCAGCAACCTCTCGCCCCATGCAGTCGGCTTTTTGTCCCTTTCGTGGCTACGGAAGGGGTGCCCCTCCACGGTCGACCCAGTCTTGCCACCGGTTCACGTAAGCTCCTCAGGCTTTGCGTGGCCGCGGACATGGGACGCAGAGACACGGGTTTGGGGGCCAGCCGGCTGGGCCTGTCCACTCATAACCCCTTGTAGCAGCCCAAAAACCCTCCTAGTCTGACATTTCAGGGCCACCAGAGGCCAGTGGGTGGCAGGATTCGCCATCACCTCTCCCACTGGCAAAACATTACGTCAGACAGCTGAGTTTTGCAGATAGTTCGAAGGGGCTACTCCCTCCCCTTCGAGAATACCCCTCCCTCCATGCCACCATCCTTCCATCGCATGTCAGAGGATCACTTGGCCCTTCTCTGCCAGGAAGTTGCAGCTCTCTTGGGCAAGGGAGCTAATAAAAGGGTCCCTTTGCCAGAAGTAGGTTGTGGATGCTACTCCCATTACTTTCTGGTACCCAAGAAGGACAAAGGCCTGCATTCTATCCTAGACCTCAGAGCCCTCAACCACTTCCTCCGGAAGGGGAAGTTCAAGATGCTCACTTTGGCTCAGGTCCTGTCTGCCCTCGACCCTGGAGACTGGATGGTAGCGTTGGACTTGCAGGACGCATACTTCCATATCCGCGTCCTGCCAGCCCACAGGTGTTACCTACGGTTCACGGTAGGCCACGAGCATTTTCAGTTTACCGTACTCCCCTTTGGCCCTACCAGCGCATGGCGGTGGTCGCAGGTCATATGCGCAGATCAGGGGTTCCAGTCTTCCCCTATCTCGATGACTATCTGTTGAAGGTGTGCTCGCCACAGGCTGTCGTCTCGCACCTCCTGACTATGGCGGACCTTCTGCACTCACTGGGGTTCACTATAAACGTGCTGAAGTCATACCTGACTCCCTCTCAGAAGCTACTTTTCATCAGAGCGGTTCTGGATACGGCTCAGTTTCGGGCTTATCCTCCCAAGCAGCGAGTCGGGGATATTCGGGCTATGATACTGATGTTTCAGTCTCTATCCCGGATTTAAGTGAGATTGACTCTGAGGCTGCTGGGCCTCATGGCCTCCTGCATCCTACTGGTGGATCATGCCAGGTGGCATTTGCGGGCTCTGCATTAGGACGTAAAGTTCCAGTGGGCACACCATAAGGGACATCTTTCCGACGTCGTCCAGATCTCGGAGGGGACTGCACGCCAATTGCAGTGGTGGCTCACGAACCAGGAATGGGTCAGTGGCAGATCACTTTCCCTTCCCCAACCGGAGTTCACAGTTGTGACAGATGTGTCACTCCTGGGATGCAGAGGCCACCTGGGAGAGGCAGAGATCAGGGGTCTCTGGTTTCTGGCAGAGTCCGGTCTCCACATCAACCTTTTGGAGCTCCGGGCAATCCGTCTTGCACTGAAGGCATTCCTTCCCTCTGTCAAAGGAAGAGTAGTGCAGGTGTTCACAGACTACACCATCGCCATGTGGTACTGCAACAAACAAGGCGGGGTGGAGTCGGGGACCCTATGTCAAGAGGCTCTTTACCTTTGGACATGGCTGGAACATCAGGGCATATCCCTGGTTGTTCAACACCTGGCAGGTTCTCTGATCGCCAGGGTGGACAAGCTCAGCCGTCAGTGCATGATGGATCATGAATGGCGTCTTCCCTTGGAGGTGGTGTAAGGTCTGTTTCAGCGGTGGATAGAGCCTTGGTTAGATCTGTTCGCCACTGAATAGAACACGCAATTTCAGCAGTTCTGCGCATTGGCATTTCAAAGGCTGCACTCGCTCGGTGATGCTTTTCGATGCGAGTGGAATTGCGGCATGCTGTACGCCTTTCCACCTGTACCACTTGTGCCCAGAGTGCTGAAGAAGATCAAGCGTGACCGGGCCCAAGTAATTCTTGTGGCTCCTGACTGGGCACGAAGAGTCTGGTACCCAGAGCTCCTGAGCATGGCCATCGATCCTCCTATCAGACTACCTCTTCGGGAGGATCTTCTGTCACAGAAGCAGGGGACAGTCCTCCACCTGAACCTGTCCAGCCTCCACCTCCTTGCGTGTAGATTGAGCGGTGGCAGTTGGTAGCTTTCGACCTTTCTCTCGAAGTCTGTAATGTCATCTTGGCAGCCAGGCTTCCCTACACTAAAACGGTATACGCCTGTAGATGGAACACATTTTTGGCATGGTGCACAGCAAAGGCTGTGGATCCCCCTCTGCCCCAGATTCGGAGGGGCTCCTATTCATTCTATTTATGGCCCACCAGGGCTCTACTCTGGCACTCTCAAAGGCTACCTTTTGGCCATCTCTGCCTTGCTCCACCTTCCTGATCAGCCTTCTCTTTTCAAGTCCCCTAATGTAAATAGATTTCTAAAGGGCATTACTCATCTCTTTCCTCCTTCTCCGTTCGTAATGCCCCAATGGGACTTGAACTTGTCCTTACTTACCCTATGTGCGCTCCCTGCGAGTCACTACATAACTGTCCTCTTTGACTTCTTACTTTTAAGACTGCCTTCCTGCTTGCCATTACCTCTGTTCACAGGGTAAGTGAGCTTCAGGCTCTATACTCAAAGCCTCCTTTCCTAGCAGTCCATCCATAGAAAGTGATCCTTCTCACTAGGCCCTCTTTTCTGCCCAAAGTGGTTACCTCTGTCCACATAGTTCAGACCATCACTTTGCCCACTTTCTTTCCACCTCCGCATCCTTCCAAAGATGAGGAGAGACTCCACTGTCTGGACCCAAAACGTGCGCTGTCCTTCTACTTTGACCGCACTAAAGTGCTCTGGGTGGACGAACAACTCTTTGTTGGTTATGTGGGTGGCAAGAAAGGTCGGGCCGTACACAAACGCACCATCTCTCGATGGGTTGTCCTATGCATTAAAATCTGCTATTCATTAGCGAAAAAGGACCCTCCAGTGGTACTGCAGCCCACTCTACCAGGGCGACGGCAGCCTCTACTGCTTTGGGACGTGGAATTCCGCTCATTGACATCTGCCAGGCAGCCACGTGGGCAGCCTTGAACACAATCACTAAACATTATTGTCTTGATAGCCAAGTCCGGATAAACGGCTTTTTTGGCCTTTCTGTTCTCCAGGACTTTCTTGTGTGACCTTAGTTTGTAGACCCACCTCCGGGGTTGGCAATGCTGGGGTATCTATTCTAAGATAAGGAATCTATAACTAGTGGTCTCTTTCCGATGAACAAGTTACTTACCTTCGGTAACAATGTATCTGTAAAAGACATACATTAGTTATAGATTCCTTACCGCCCCACCCATCCTCCCCGTTCTGAGAACTTACTTGTAGGGATAGGGACTCCCTTCCAGGGCCCTAGTTATGTGCACCAGTGGTCAGTGTCTTGCATGGCTCTGCACTTAAGGTGTGGAAAGTCATGTCAGAAATTACGTCTGCGCACAGGGGCAGCGTCTAAGTAGACATCGTAACGTCATCCCAGCGACCACGACGACGGACGCGGAGTCCACCAACACCACCTACCGACGGGCAGGGGTACTGCTAAGAGAGCAATTTTCCAGATACAGTCTGACACCTGGGGGTAATTCCAAGGTAAGAAATCTATAACTAATGTATGTCCCTTACAGATACATCATTACCGAAGGTAAGGAACTTGTTCTTCAAGAGGAAAAATGTTCTGACCTGGACCAGCTTGAAATGTGCGCCAACTGAGGTTGTGCCTTGGATAGATTTACTTGGGTGGCCAAGAACATCAAAAAGATATAGTACAAACCTGGCTCAATGACATGAACCTTGATGGTTTCAAGCCACAACTTTCTCTGAAATTCAAGCCACTTGAATTCACCCTGAACACCAACCTCACCCTCATGGAACACTTTGCCAAACAAAACAAAGACTACTTGGTTCCAACTCCTACTTCTAAAGAAAGTCAAATTGTTTCTTCCAAAAAACGACAGCATAAATACTTTTAAACACTGCTTAAAGTTATGAAAGAGTTAAAGACATCTCTGTAAAGAACACTATATCAAAATGCAGTAACCATCCACTATCCAGATTAATCTCCTGTTATTTGTTGACTTTAGGTTTGTCTGACCATGTACAGCACTCCACTGCCTTATGGTGAGGTTCATATTATAGACTTACCATATACATACATACACACAATCATACATACATATATAAATACATACGTTGTTCCCGGTCCTCCAGAGGTCTGGAAATCCAATATTATTCTTAGTCCAACATTTTCAGAGACCAGAATAAGTCCTTCTGGACACCACTAAGGCTGCCTGGAACTCAGGAAAAGCACTTATGGGTCAGGACCGACTCCAGCAGTAGCCACCAGCAAGGTCCTGTCAACTGATCACTCCATGACAAAGGCAACATGCAGCTTGTGGTGACACTGTAGCCCATTATTTGTCCTAGGTACAGTATTTCCTTTTTACCTTACTGCATCAATCCCACATTGCCCTTTGCTCCTAAAATCCAAGATGGGGAATCCCCTTTTCCATTGTGCAACGCCTGTGTGACCACCCAGAGGTGTGTCTATGGAAATGAATTGCTCCTTTGTGGTGACTCAGAACTGGTTCTGAGACAGTTTCCCTCCAATTGGGTTTATTGCCAGCCAGGCTGGGGAGACAAAGGCTGGCCATTCCTAGGTCTCAACTTACATTTGCTTGTGGAAGGACAGGCCCTATTCAAGTTTATAAAGTTCCTTAGTACATCGTAACCGGTCTTCCTGCAAGGAGAAGAAAAACACCTCTCACACCTAGGTCATTGTTTCTGATCTGGGAACAGTGTTCACACTCAATAAAGTGAACCACTGACTGAGATGGTGCAAGGAGGCTAATGCAAATTAGCCTCCAGGAGCTTCGGGAAGGGAAAAGGTAACTTTCAAAACATTACTTTTCCTAAATATATGTTACAAATCTAACTTCCCAATTGGATCACATTTTGAATAAATATTTAAAACAGTCCTTGAATAATATATAGTCGTCAAACTGTTATTTTAACTTGTACCGAATCTGAGATTGCAGAATTAATATTTTAATCTGTACTCTAGTTTTCTTCATCGGACAGCCAGAGCCTTCCACAGTGAAAATAGCATTTGGGGTAATCACTGTAGGGGCATGGTATCAAATAAATACCATGCACCCTACTTTGTATTCTACAAGGCCTACATAGGGTTTACTTATTATTAATTAAGGGGAGGGTTTTCTCTGTCAAAAATAGTTATTTTGACAGGTCGGACTGCAGGTTTTAGCTGCAGCAGTGAGGCTAGTAGGCTGAAATCCATGGTTTCTCTGTCACACTAGTGGATGGTACAATGAGTGCTGCAGTCCACAGGTGACGTTTCCACTTGCATGGGTCTGTTACTGCACCATATATGTTGTCCTTATTGAAAAGTGAAATATGCCAATTAGGAGTTATGAACTAGCCAACATTACCGTATTGCAGGGGTTAGAGCACAAGCACTGAGGCCTGCTTAGCAGTGCCAAGTGCACAGAGTCAAACAAGCATTTGCAATGCAATAGGTCTCGCATTTGTGAGACTTGGAGCTATTGAGATGGTAAACATAAAAGCAGGTGCCGTGCTGAAACATAAAGCACGGCGCCCGTGTTGCAAATATGATAGCGACTGAACCATAATTGGACAAAGTCATTTTCACAAAGGTAAAGCTTCTCACATTACGGAAGAATTACCAAAACAAAAGACCTGCAAGCTATCAAAAGTCTTCCATGAAATTACCTTATATTCCAGATTTGCCCTTTGCTGTCCATTGTTATGGATTCCACAGAGTGAAGTAGAATAATCCCCATATTGTTCTCACTCAAATTTAAATTAAAGCACACGTTTAGGCTTGAATATTTTAATTCAGACGTGAAAAATATATGTTTGGGTTATGAATGAGTGAGATCATGTCACTAAGATACTGCTACACAGTTCAGTACCCATGAGTCACCAAAGTTTCTAAATTTATAAACAAAAAAATAACAGCAGATGTCAAAAGAAGCTGTGTACTTGTAAAGCTGCTGGGCTGTGCTAAAGTGTGAGTTAGAGTAGGTGAGAAAAAGCAATTTTAAAGAAAGTTGAGTCATTACAAGTAGAAGTAGCATAGAAATATCAATTATTCCACAGTTTTGCTACCGATTACCAGCACAAACTGTGCATCCAAATGCTCTGCAAGCAATAGTCTAACTTTTCCTTAACTGGAACCACTCAGATTTCTCAAGTAAGTTTAAAACCTTTTTGCACACATGCTTGGTCTTTGGAGAAGGAACTAATCTGAAGCCGTCACTGCAGACAAAGGCCAAGGTTTTTTAAAACTAAAATGAGACAATGATTTATAGAGGAAAATCACAACCTCGTTGTGTATTTTCACCCCAAATGCGTAAAGCTCCGTGTATTACATAATTAAGCTAAGCACCTTGATTTCTGTAACTTTTTTATGGCCATCACTTCAAGGTGAAATCCTGCACACTGATAAACTTGCTGCCCAAAAGCGAGTATCTAAAAAACATTTCAACCTTTAAGAATACAGCGAAACGACCGTACATGTATATATTCCCCTGACCATTCCGTTTCGAAAAAATATCCTTGGTCCGGCCAGTACTCAGTTGTGAGGAGTTGAAGGTTATGGCTAATCTCCACTAGTGCACGGTCCATTGTTGTTTAGTCGGTAGACAGCTCAGCACACCGGAAGGACAGGGAGATAGAGAGGGCAAAGGCAGGAACCAGCGAGGCGGTGACAACTCCGCAGGAGAAGGTCAGAAGCATGCGTGGCATGCGGGGATGGCGGAGGACCTTTGGAACTGTTATAGTGAAAGACGAGACTTAGGGTTTATAAATATAAAATCGGGCGCCATGCTGAATCAAAGCACGGCGCTTGTGTTGTAAATATGAAAGCGGATGCCGTACTAAACATAAAGCGCGGTACCGGTGTTGTAAATATGAAAGCGGGCGCCATCCTGAACCTAATGCAAGGCACCTGCATATATAAAAGTTATGGCCCGTGAAGAGGACACTCTGGTGAATCCCTAACAGGAAATAAAATAAGAAGTCCCTAGAGGAACTGATGAATTCCTACAGCGTAAGTAAACTGTAGTTGGTCGGTGCTCCTCAACATAAAACGGAAATGATGTATAAGGAGTACCAGCCAATAAGGAGACAGGAAAGAAGACCAATGTAGGAGTGAACTGAAGGCAAGCAGCAGGTTGTATTACACTCCGTAGCATGATTACAGCAGGTCTTCCAGACAGCTCATGCACTGCCTAGGCTCAACCTAAAAACCAGAAGCATCCAAAACAAATTAGGGTGATCTCGTCAGAAGGGAAAATTCTCACAGATGCAACAGCTGCAAGTGCTCTGGGAGCAGCAGCAGCAGGGCCCACCATCCAGAGTATGTGCAGGTGTGGAGGCTCCAGCATTTTCACAGGTCTCCCAAAGGCCACAAGCATGCTTCTGGGCTTAGCGTGAGCTGCATGGTGAGCCACAGTGTCTGAGCTCACAGGGCCACCTCAAGATGCTCTTTACAATGCAGCATGTTCCCAGGTCAGGTCATGGTACTGGGGTAGAGATGTAGTCTTCTCAGATTCAGTCAGTTGTCACATCGGCCCAGTCCAATCACGCGGTCCCAGCAGCATAGTCCAGTTAAGCACAACTTCAGAACTTGCAGTGTCCTGGTCCACTCACGGACAACTTTATGATCACATGCTGCCCAGTCCACTCAAGCATCAGGACAGTGACAGGGTGCTTTCCACTTGGGCAAAATGTCAGGAGGGTGCCTCAGTGCCGGCAGCTAGGTGGGAAAGACTGTGTTCCAATCCACTCTCCTGAGTCTCTCTGGGTAGATAGGCCCAGATCATCAGCGCAATCTGCTTCTGGCTCAACATAGATGATCACTCCACCTGCAAGGTTGGTACTGTCATTCCCTCTCTCATGAAGGCTATCTTCAAGGCAGGCACTTCAAGACACGGTGGTGGCTCTTTCTTCTAGATCAGATTCTACATGATGTCCCCTCACCGCTGGGAAACTGACTGTTAGATAGAGGCCAGCTCTGGTTGTACGGCTGTCATCAGAGTACCTCAGCAGAACAGTTCCTTCCTTGGTCAAAGAGAACTTGGAACAAGTGGCTCAGTAGCTCTCACTTTTATATGGACAAAGCAAACAAGAGATGTGGTTTCTCTGTCTGCACACTCAGAATATGTTTGGGGTGGTGCTTCTTAAATATGTCCACTCCTTGCTCTAGAGACAGCAGGGCTATCTCCAGTTTGGAGCATCTAAAACAGTGTCACAAAAAGTATGAGCTTTCTGCATCTGCCTATCAACAGCCATACTGAACAGTGATCAGGAAATGGACCCTTCACACTCTAAACAACAGGCTGCAGTCTCACACCTCAAACCCACCATCGAGCAAAATGCAGTGCCCATGAATGCCAATGAAAGACTGATCACCAGCCCCTCTCAGCAAAAGCACCTAATAGAATTTACAGAGGGCGCTCTTTCCCCTCTTTTACTATTTTGCTGTCTAGGTCTCCTCTCTCCAGCTTCAAGAATGTTAGCAACCTCACCTCTACTTTGTGCACAATGACAGGCCAGGGGATTCAAAAATGGAACCCACATGCCTCCATTACTCTGGTTCACTCATACATACAATGCCTGTGCCACACAAGTGTTAATATTTAAAAAGTCAATGTTGATGTACGCAATGATAAATGTGAATATAATATAATATATTCCACATTTGTAAAGCGCGAACAATCACACGTAAGGGTCTCTAGGCACTGGGGGCCGTCGGGAAGATTAAGCAAGCTATTGCCCAGAGTCACATGGTGCCGGGCTAATCTGCCGCCGGGGATCAAACCGTGATCCCCAGATTCCGGAGTCAGTCGCCCTGGCCGTGGCGCCACACCTCTTCCTAAAAACAAGATCGCATCACTGATGTCGAAATCCAAATCTCCTCTCCATCAACCTGAGTCAGAAATTTGGAAGTCTCTGAGGTAATAAAAGAGACATTAGATAAAGTTGGCAAAGCTGTGCTGATCCTACTGGACCTCTCTGTGGCCTTCGATACCATGTCCCATGAACGCCTCCTGCAAAGACTTCAGGAGAGCGGCCTTGGTGGCATGGTACTTACGTGGTTTGCTTCCTTCTTGAAGGACCAACAGAATATAATTTGGTCTCCTCCTTTTGCTGCCCCCATTCCCCCCATGAAGGTCGGGGTTCCACAGGGCTCGATTTTGAGCCCAACACTTTTTAATCTATACATGGTCCCCCTTGCCCATCTAGCTGAGTTACATGGTGCTACAATAATTTCATACGCAGATGATACCCAACTGCTGTTTACCTGCAAAAAGGGTACTGACTTCAGGGGTGATGAGATTAATAATTGTCTGACAGAGGTGTTTTCCTGGCTAAGAATGAACCAACTAAAGTGCAATCCGGAGAAATCGGAGATCATTTTCTTTGGTTCTTCTGTCAGTGACGTCTGGCATCAATGGTGGCCTTCAGATGTCTCCCCCTGCTACCTCAGTTAGTACAGTCAAGAACCTGGGGATCAAGCTAGATGACAATTTATCTATGAAAGCCCAGATCCAGTATCTTGGCCTCCCAGAATATTTACTGACATGGCTTCAAGTGGCTCAGAATGCAGCAGCCAGGGCGATTCTCTTGTTAGGCCCTGGAGCGCGGGTTGCCGCCCACATGAAAGCCTTACACTGGCTGCCGGTCCGAAAGAGAATTTGGTTTAGAGCCCTGGTTTTGGCATTCAAAGCTTTACATGACACTGGTGCCTCCATTATTAGAAAGACAGCCCAGCACTACATCCCGGGCAGAACTCTGAGATTGTCTTCGCAGCAGCAGGAGATTACCCCCAGGTTTTCCCTTGCCCGCAAGGGCAGCCGCTCCTACCAAGTGCAGGCCTCCCGTCTGTGGATCTGCCTGCCAGTGTCACTCAGACAGGTGCATGATTTACTCCTCTTCAGGAAGAGCCGTAAAACTTGGCTATTTCACCAATAGCCGTAAGCCCCCTCTATTAGCATAGCTCAGTATTCTGTCATGAGGTCTTCCTTTCGCCGGGACACTCTTCTGAGTAGCCGTGCACTTTTATAAATACCAATTTACATTACTGTTGTCGAAATCCAAATCACCTGATATGACCTCTCCATCAACCCTGAGTCAGAAATTTGTGGTCAGACAGGTCTTACGAACTAGGCCTGAGGCAACTGATTGACAGATCACAGGTGGGGTGGCATGCAGCCAGCAGAACAAACACACAAACACAAATAGGCAGCAGCACCACAATGGTCCAGGGAGATTGGCCCCAATAAAGCACGCATGTCTGGAGTGGTACACACATTCCCAAAACACCATAAAGTTAGATGCCACATGAAGTTAGGAACACTCAGCCAATCAGGACACAGCACATGCAGTGATCATGCACTTCCCATTTCAGACATCTGCACACGTTATCTACTGGCCCTCATTGTGTCCATGCAAGCTAGAGACCCACCTGTATTTGTTGATCAAATGGGAGTAATTTATGTGTCCATGACTAGGCCCGAATTCCTCATCCTAAAATGGATCTTTGAATTGGTTTATGATGCTCCAAGAAATGTATATAAAAGCGCTCAGATTGTAATTTGAGACAGTTCTCAGACCCCAACTCTGTAACTGTTCTCCCGGCCAAAGAGTTTTGATTAAACCAACTTTTCTTGTTTTGCCAAACATCTCTTGACTTTTGCTTATTCAAGGTACATTCACATTCGAGCAACACAAGCTACACTCGTAAGCACATGCGTAACATGCAGTAGGATGTTTAAGCACATGCGTAACATGCAGTAGG
Organism: Triturus cristatus; assembly: GCF_964204655.1. Taxonomy (NCBI): domain Eukaryota; kingdom Metazoa; phylum Chordata; class Amphibia; order Caudata; family Salamandridae; genus Triturus; species Triturus cristatus. Next base: position 361,960,421 of record NC_140593.1, on the reverse strand, counting down.
ATGTTTAAGCATATGTGTAACATGCAGTAGGATATTTGAGCCAGGACCTGGATTAGTGCATTGATGCAGAACTTTGAAGGAGTGAGCCGTTAAGCCTCCACTCCAATGGCACAGATCAAAATATCACAACTACTGATTCACAAAATGAATATGCTGCTATGATTGTAGTTGGGAATTCTGAGTGCAGACTCTCTACGGGACAGAAAATTGTACAACAAAATATTGAAAGGTAAGTGCACAGAGGGAGGTACGGAGTTATTATTCTTAACTCCACATCTACATACCTTGAAGATACATATATGGGTAGCAAGGCATACATGATATAGCAACATATGTTTCATTAGTTTGTCTCTTGAAATTGTAGTAAGGATACAGTCGAGTTGTGATTACGGACAAAATATTCCCATCCTGCACCCACTGCCTCCACCTTTCAACTTGCTCAATCCATTACAGGAATGGTAGCCCACTGTCAAACAAACAAGGGCATGCTTGCTGTGTCCCTCCATGTCCAAGGCATGTCCAGGACCTTACTGTTGTAAAGCGACAGGCCTAGGTCTTCACACACATACTATATCGGTGTGAGGCTGGGGCCGAAATCAAAACTAGGATACCAGATACTCGCTGTCAGACACTCAAGGCAGGAGAACATAAATGTACATCATGAAGGAAACAGTCAGGGAACATTCCTGTCCCAACACTCCAGATAATTACCACACGCAGTAAACTTAGCAATACTTATAATTCCAGTCATGATAAACTAGCAATAATCAAGGCCTATGTTTGCTGATTAGACAATAGAAGAATCAAGACGTTTGTTTAATAGCTCCAAGAGCAAAGCTGTCAGAACCCCTTTCAGGGGGCCACAGGACACCCAGGGGCTACTGGACCCAACCAACCGTAGTGGTTGAGACCTTTTACTCATGATGATCCAGGCCTAACCTACTGTGGATCCTGAGCAACTGTGACAAGTACCCATTTTGACTCTCAGTGATAGCTGTGGATGAGCAGTGGAAGACTCCCTCAGGGGGGGGAGGGGGTATATGGGGAAGGAGTATAGCTACAGGTAAGCGAACACGACTCATTACTCAAAGAGCAAACAGTATGAACAATAAATCAATGTCTAGTCAAATACTTGCTTTTATAAGAAAAATAAGTATTTTATTTCTAACTTTACCCATCCAAAGGAATGCAACATTCAAAAGCAACAACAACAATTGAGGTCGGGGCTCTAGGCAAATCCCTGTTCCATGTAACATGTTCTAGGTTATTCCTCATTCACAAGTGGCCACATCCAGAGAATCCTCACTTATAGGCCCTACTCACGATTTCCCCTGTAACTCTTCAGGAATTAGTCAAAAGTGTCTATGGCACTGCACTACCGTTAGTGGCGAGTCCCCCAGGGCCCAATGGGCCTAGTTCAAGTCTTACCCGCTCCTGCAGCAAGGAAGCATTCAGCATTGTAGTAAGCACCCTCAGCATGAGCACCTGTAAGTTCTGATACCACTCGGAGAAGTCAGGCTCTTGCACCACACGCTGCGGCAGCCGGCAGCACAGGCTCTTTCTCCTCCCAGAGTTCTCCAGTTCTTGTTGCAGCTCTCACATGAAGATGCTGTAAGTTGACCTTCCCTGGGAGGAAGTGGGGTTTTGGGTTGGGTGGGGTGGAATCCTTTCTTCAGCTCCTGACTGGTGCGCCTCCTGGCAAACGGGTTTGCAGCAGTGCTTTACAGAATGGATGCAGACTCCTCTGGAACAAACTCCTTCACCATGATTCCGAGTTTCAGTGCTCTCACTGTAGCAAACAGGGTCAATGCAGCAAGGCAGTCCTGCATGGTGCTATGTCCCTGCACAGTCAAAGGTGGCCCTCTCTTGCCATACAGGAATCACAGAGTCACCAGGAGTCACTGAGCCAACACTTCTGCACACGGGCTATGACCCGATCAGTGCACAGCTGAATCCTCACATCTTGCACAGTGAGTCCCAAATGCACATGCACTACACAGTACTGCTCTATCACTGTACTATATCCTTTCTAGGCACACTTTCATCTAGCGCAGAGTAACTACTCTTATGCTGCGCAGCACTCCATATCTACCGGATGTAGGCCAAGGGTGAGGTAGACACACAGCAGCTGAACTTTTAATAAAGGTGAGTGAGCCTGTAGGCCTCACTCGTGTGACACAGGGTAAAAAGGTCATGTTTACTACTACATGATATGCTGCCAGCACCTCCATTGTTCTGCTTAACTCTTGGTGAAGGTGATGGCCTTCCACTACTATGAGGGTGGCGCTTGGGCACCCCTCCTGAGCCAACAAATTCATAATCCATGAGACAGGTCTATGTCATGGCGCGCACACATGATCCATGTTCGCCTATGACAAAAATATCAGCATTAGGGATCCAGACAACAGTACAGTTGGGCATAGGTACACTTCTTTCACTACACAAAGGACATTTCCATCCCAACAAACATATTTGCATAATCCTGATCGGACAGTACAGTGGCTGGAGTGAATGATCAATGTAGAGCTTTTGATATTTTATAGCTTTTTCAGATAAGAATTGCAGGTTTTTAGAAACTTTTCAGAAAAGTAAGCCAGGGAAGAGGTACGTGGGCCTAAGGATACAAGCCCACACTCAATGTCTTAGATTTGATCCGGCTCACAGAAAGCACATTCTTTTAACAATGTATATACATTAAGCAGACATGCACAGTTTATGAAAGGGAAGATACCAATATCTTGGACCCTTTTGTCTCCTTATCTAAATAGATATTTAGTTCGGCCAATGTACATCTCAAAATCTGTGCCCTGTAAAGAATATACTCAGGTAGAGCTCTTAACGAGGTGTTAAATAAAAATCAATAGAGGGCCAAAATCTCCCTCGATTACTCATTTTATTGTCTAGAAAATTCCCATTAAGAGTTTTTTTTTAGCCAATCATTGAAATGTGAGACAAATGACATGTCCCATCACTTGCTTGACAGTCTTGCAGTCGCTTCAAAAGAATTTGAGAAGGCATTAGTGTGGGCTCCTATAGTATAATTAAGGCTCCCAGTTTTCCGTTATTACAGATAATTACAGACAGAAAACAATGTGTTACCTGCCTGTATTTATTTTTTTAAAGCAGAAAAACTGCGCTTCTTGAGAGTGACTCCCCATGCTGCCCTTCATGAATGCCAGGCAATCAACTGAGCTGAAAGACATCAACAGGAGTTTAAAAGTAGTATGAGATTACCTTAAATACAGGCATATGTTAACATATATTTGTATATAATGTTAATATTTACTTGTGGATGTAGTGTTTTGTTACATTTGGCTGCTTATTTGCTAAAACGTGACAGACAACAAAGTATGAGTATGTTGATCGGTTAAATACATTTGGAAATATACCTTTTTTACAACTCCATTTATTCTAAAAACACAAAATAACTATTGATAAATACCAATCGGAAAGACAAAAAATAAATTTGGATAAATGCAGATGGAAACGTTAAAAAAATACAAGCCATAAAACAGGGAGCCCGAAATATAATACATGTTTCCTGGTGTAACCCAGAATTCTCTCTATGCAATGGAATGGTCAGAGAAACCAGTGGCAATAATACAGCAGCAATGTGATCTCACAATAGTGCTGCAATTGTTCAGGGGCAATTTTTTCAAATATATTTGCTGGAAGGGGGCGATTTAAATGCGTCCTGTTGTTTGAGAGTAACTTGGTTTAACTTTGGGGCATATTATCAAGAAACAGAGTTAAAATTATCGCCGCTTTAGCGGCAGAAAACTGCTGCTAAAGCGACGATAAAGGGCTTGATAATATGCCCTTGAGAGTTCCAATAGAAGCCCATGTTTTGGTGACAATATGGGCTTCTATTGGAATTCTCTACGGCATATTATCAAGCCCATTATCGCCGTTTTAGCTGCAGTTTTCTGCTGCTAAAGCAGCGATAATTTTAACTCCATGCTTGATAATATGCTCCTTTGTCTTTTAAGGTCTAATGTCCTTATCACATACATTCGTGTATCTGGGCACTGATCTCCTACAAAGAAGTGCAATTGACCTGACAAAAAAAGCACAAACTGGTTCTGAATCTCATTTAAAATTGTAGGAGACAAAGGTGAAATGAGGAGCCGGATTGAATCATTTTGATGATGCTCCCAGAAATACGGATCATTTCATTGGTCAGAATCGAGACATGTAAAAGTCCAAAAATATTAGTCTCACTTAGTCTAATTTATTTCCTACTAATTCAGAAAAATGTGAACTTCAAGGCGAACAGTTCACATTTAACCAGACCCTGATTCGATGTTGGAACAAGTTATATCGTTTAGTGCACTAAACTCAAATGTCTTTCTTATTGTTGTACAAGATGGGTACTCCTATTTTGGAGGAGTCAAGAAAGAGCCATAGGTTCAGTGCTCTCGAATGTTAGATGCTCATCTCTCAAATAGATTGGTATGGGTTCAAGAGCTTGGCTCCCTGATCTTGTAAGACCTATCACAAAGTGTCTCCCATCTGGTTGCTTGTATTTGAGTGAGCGTTTTGTTGGCAGATCTCAGTGTGCCACCAGCCCAACATTCACAGATTTGTTTTCTTACTGAGATAGAAAGGTTGTGCCAGAACTATAGAAGTTTCTGTAAACAACACAAGCAACCTTGGACGTGACCCTTACCTGGAGAGGAGCACAGGTGAGGACTTAAGAGTAAAATGTTCAATATTTTGAAACTCTAAATAGAACTCTCCCAGCTCTGTATACTGGTTTGGTTTGCATTGTAGACGGGGGATGGAAGAGGCAGGAATGCCCAGTTAGTTAACAGTGCCATAATGTAGTCTATAAGAGATAAATGCATGCACTGCAAAGGTGCTATGAGGGAATGCTAAACCATACAAACTATGTCAGAGTACCCTTAGTTGAAAAATAAACTCTTGACAGCTGCTACAATATAGCGAGTCAAGGTCATCGCTGTATCCATCCTTATTCCTTGATTTTTTTTACTGTGAATGTGGATGTTGGCAGGATCCCATGACGGGAAGCCAACATTTTGTGCTCACAGAAACGAATCCTTTTGTTTGAACATTTGTTTACAGGTTGAGCAGTTCAGCTTAAAACCTAATTTATTTTCACCAGCCCACAGCCACTCAGGTAAATGCAAGCTATTGATTAATAGCTCAAATTTCAAACTCAGAGGGAGCTTTGTGTCACCCAAATGCTTTAAAAAGTACTCACTAGTAGTGAAGCAGGGAAACTAGAGTCTGGAGATAATGTATTAAACAATAAGGTGAGAGGGTGAGGTTCTTATAGACTTCCTATCTGACAGAAACATCCGATTGAGTAGAAGATGTGGGAAAAGATTGACTTCAGAAAAACACAGTGCCTCCTATGTCGAACTCCATGACATGCGGGTGAAAGAGGGAACGATCAATGATTCCAAAGGCAGTGAACTACAACAGCAACATCAATGCTCCAAAGCCACCTCCATTCTCAGATCATCCAGCCCCTGCAAGTGATGTTCAATAAAAGGCTGTGTCCGAGTGGTCATTTGCTTTTCTAGACATTTGGTTGAATAATGTAGCAGCACCATATGGCAGAAGGCAGATGTTCCCTGCAGGTTCAAGAAAAATTTCCTTAAACGAGACATCTTCACCAAAGAAATTGCACTTGCTGGGGCTCGGCAAGTGCACAGTTAAAATTTAAAAAATAGTAAAGACATGGGTATCTTTAAAAAACTTAACACATTTTGCCCAACAGGGATCACAGTGCACTTTTATGGGTCCAGCCTTCAGAAAAGGTTTCGAAAAGTTCAAATGGGTATGCATTTGGAAAAAAAATTAACGAGGCCCATCTGTCATATCAGAAATGCACAATAGCTTATGTCCCTCGGGGGACGTGGGCTCCAAATTCAGCTTCTTATTTAATCATGCAAACTAAAAATGGTTTATTGATTCCTTTACAAATGTCTCTGAAGCTATTTGAGGAAGAAACAATTTGACCAGTGAAATAAAAGTTTCTTTAAGTTCCAGAGACGTTTGACATGGTCACGGAGCGAGCCGTGGCATACAAGCCCTGTTATTATCATCATACCTATACCACCATTTTCTTTTTAGGGGGTATAGAAGATGTTTTTCTTTCTTAGTGTTAGTAGAGATCCATGGTCAGTTCAGGCCAAGCAGTGTAGGACATTGATTTCTATCTATCTCCTTCTTCAAAGAGGCGTTCCAGCTGAACGATCATGGGTCCTTTTATTATTTTATTCACTTACCAGTTATTTGAAGGAAAGAAGGAAAAGACGTGTCCAACTGCCCAACTTGCTGTCATTGGAGTCTTAGGGCCCGAGTTCTGTCCACAATGTTGACATTTGAGGACGAAATCATTTGATTCTGGGCAAACCATATTACCACATTATAACTCAATTTGTAAATATGTGCAAAAGAACTATGTAAAAAAAATATAACTGCAATGTGTGCATTGGGTTATGTAGTACTAATCGAGTTACTTACAACTACCAATCCCCACTGCATCATGGTTCTGTGTAATCTAGTATCATCTAAACCAACATGATGATGTTCTATGCACAGCATCCCAAGTTCAAGATGTTTCTCCTAAAATGAGAAACATGTTCTGTAAATGTCTCAGGCCCTTCACACTAGGTTAGTGCTTTATCAAATATTTACAAAAATAATGAACTGTTGCTTTGCTTTTCTCCAGGTTTAAGAGGTTTAGTTCAGTGAAGATGATTTCAAAGGGACCTCAGCAGTTTAGGTCCTCCCAAGTGGCTATGTTAGAAAACATGCTATTAGTTAAGACACAATTGGCTGGTAGCCCTCCAAATATTTTGCCTTCACCTCCTACTATTTTGCTGAATTTGTTTTTGTTGGCGTTAGGATTCTGTGCACTTTACCACTGCCAACCAGTACAAATGTGCTTGTGCCCTCTCCTCAAATCATGGTAAAATTGTCATACCCTTAATTGACACATTTTGATTTACTTGTAAGTCCCTAGTACATGGCACTACATGTACCCAGGGCCTGTAATTTAAATGATGGCATGTAGCACACATTGTGCCATCCACTAAAGAAGCACTTTAAAACATGTCTCAGGCCTTCCATTGTAGCATGTTGTGCAGTTTTTAACTGCCATTCCGGCCTGGCTAAACCTTCCTTTTTAATGCTTAGAGGTCACCCCCAAGGTGCGCCCTAAAGGCTCCTAGGGCAGGGTGCATGGTATTTAAAAAGTAAGAAATGTGGGTTTGATTTACATGCCCTAATAGTGAAAATCTCCTGAAGTCATTTTTCACCATTGTAAGGCCTATCTCACCCATAGACTAACATTGGGTTTCCTTATTACAATTAATAAGTGATAATGTAAGTTTGGGCATAGGTAGGAAAATTATGTTTACACTCAAATGAAATGTAATTTAAAATACTCTTCAATGGTAAAGTTGAATTTTAAGTCACAATACTAAAAATGGCCCTTTTAGAAGTTGATATGTTATGTTGCTGAACAAGTGTACCTTATTGCAAGTGTCCTGGATCTCATGTCTGTGAATGGCTCTCCTTCTGTGGGATGTGCATTCATCCCAAACATGGGGACCAAAAGGGATTGAGTGTGACAGGATAAGCCATCCTGTACCGAGTCCTGAATGACACTTGAAAAGACCTTGCTGGCAGGCAGCACATACAAAGGACTTGCCACTAGCCTTTTGTTACTCCTGACATTTCGGAGCCAAACCCAGGAAGGGCAATGCAGAAGGCCATATGTTGCCCCTCCCCCCCCCACTCAAAGGCTGGCATTCTGGTAGGAGGTGGCACTCGCAGACCCCACATTAGATCACTTCTGGACCAGTGGAAGACTCAGAAAAAGAACTGCCTTGCTGCCTTGCTGCTGGAAGGACTGGCCTGCTGTCCTGTTGCTTGAGGAAGGAAGACTGGACCTGCTCCTTGAACCTAGGACCAACAGAGTGACTCCAAGAGCTAGCTGATGGTCTCATGTGTGAGTTATAGAGACACAAAAAGCTGTAGAAACCCTGCAACTTACCTGCCTGCTATTGCTGGTCCATCCCGGAGTGAGTCCTAGCCCCCAAGAAGTGCCCCCCTACACCTTGGGTACTGAACACCTGGTGTGGTGCTAAAGTAGCTAAGTCCGACCAAAACCCAAAACCTGGGATTTAGGAAATATTCCAGCAAAAACTGTTCTGAGGATTGACAGGAGACCGGTAGCTACCTGCAACCTGATCCGATGAAGGTGCATCACCAGTGGGATTGACTTTGCTGCAGCTCCTGCTTCATTCTCCATAGCAGCAAATCCTTTTCAGCTGGACCTCTCACCGATAGTGTCCTGCCCCGTGGAGTTATCTTTGGCTACCGCCAACAACCTTATCCCGCTGGGGTATTTCAAGCTTCAGAAAAGCTTCTAAGTCAGAAGGTAAAATGTTCAATGGGTTCGACAATGGCCAGCATCCCATCAACAACAACGATCTCCTCGGCCAGAAAATCCAGCTTTTACAGCTCAGAACTTTTCCAGCCATTGTTAAACGCTTCACCAAGACTTTGTCCTTTGGCTCCCCATTGTCGATGACTCTTCCTCGGATACAGCTAATGCCTGGCACAGCTGAGAGTCTGTTCTCTCAAGAACTTCTGAAGGTAAGTCGAGGCCGGGCCCAATCCAACCTTTGAAACTAAGCCACACTCCCATTGCGGTCGGGCTTAACTTTTGACTTTGACGCCGTTTTGTGCCACTAGATAGCTATGTTTGGTGCTTTGGTCTTTTTGGCACTGGATTTCACTAAAAACTTTGCAATTCATAAGTCCAGTTCTACTAATTGGATTTTGTTTGTTTTGGTGTAATTTTATTTATAAAAATGTACTCTATTTTTCTAAATTGGTGTGGGGGTTTTCTTGTGTTGTATTTTCACGTTATTACTGTGTGTGCTGCATGAATACTTTACTCATTTCCTGTAAATTAGGTATGGCTGCTTTTGAACCAATCTATCAGAGGGTTACCCACAGGTTAATTAAGTGACTTTTTGTTGTTCACCCTAACAAGGATTGCGTTTTTTATTTGAGTGGGACTTTCATCCGTCTCAACTAATACCCAGTTTCTCTTTCCTGCATCAATATTTTCAGTTAATATCCCCAAATACTCCGCAGGTTACTTTGACAAGACACTGAACAACTAACGGCACGCTGACTTATAGCAAAAGCCTTTTATGTTCAGGTATTGCTACTTATCACTTGCATTTGATAAATTGTGAACCTAAAAATAAATACCGTATGTGATGGTTTAATAGTTCACTAAAACTTTCCCACAATTAAAACGTGTCATCCAAAACCAGGGGCAAAAGGACTTTCTTTTGGCAAATGCAGCTCAGTTCTAAAGTTGTGTGTCCAATCAGAGAGCACATGAATATCTATTTATCCATAGTAGGCACTGAATGCCTCCTGTCCAGAAAGGTTCTGTGAGTGTTTCTTACTTGGCCTTCCTTATTTTTGTGTATGTGCTTTGACAGAAGCATTGGTAGTAAGCATATGACCCTGATCATCTTGGTGTCCAGTGGTGGGTCCTCATGATTCTGAAGGAGCAACCACAGTATCCTTTTGGGCTTTTGCCTGGGGAAGGTGTGATCATTGATGGAAGAGCCCACTGCCTGAACGGGCACTTAGGGGCATAAACCATGACCTTGGAGCCACATGAGCAGGGCTAGTGAGGGGAAACATTCTCTGGCTGCAGGGTAATGTATTTTCACAATCAGGATCTGCAGGAAAGAGAGAGAACAGCAGGAATATGGAAAGGCCTTGGACAAGCTCACATGATCAGGGATAAAACAGGGTTCCAGCTACAAGAGATAAATAATACATAGGGCAACATACTAAAATGCAACTGTTCTCCTCGCTTTTTATTTTTAGATTTTTCCTTGGTCTGCAGTAGTATCACACAACAAACAAGGCAGACCTCTCCTGGAAGGGAGACATTAAGACAGAGTCAAAAAAGCAACGCAATGTGCCCTGGGCAGGCTGTGCATCAGAAGCAGCACTCTTGTCTCGGTCGGACAGACAGCAGATCGTCAAAGCCCAGAAGCGCAGCAATATAGAGTCACACACTTGGTGTAATCCTCATCATCTAATCCTCTCGTCTCTTTTGTTGAACAGATCATTTCTGGTTAAAGGGAGAGTTGATCTTCAGGGCCAGGTTATATCAAAATGTGGTGGAATTTGTTACCAGGGCAACCAGCTATTCAAGGAAGGAACCAATGAAATTCAGTGTGCACAGTTCAGTGGTATCTGGTTATCAGGTATTAGTTAGGGTGTCTGGGGGAACGAAGGTAATGGCAGACATCTGGAAATACAGATGCCAGTTGGCCTTAGCCAATAAAGAGCACAAACATAGTCCTTACACCCTGAGCAGATGCTGGAGCTACAGCATATCCTTCACACCTGAATTATAAGTACAGGGGCACTCCCTCTTTTTCTCAGGTGAGATAAATTGGCCATCATCTTGGCCATGCTCTTCTCATGCCCTTGGCCACTTCTTTTGACCATGTGTTCCTTCTTGCAGGGCACAGTATGACCTTCTGGCTCTACTCTGGGGCAAAAGCAGAGGGCTGCTCGTTGCCGCATTGTATCATTTATTGATCATAACAAGACACAATCCGAGCAACTCTCGCTTGTACAGGGGCGAGCAGAGGAATATGAATGGCTGGGCATGCAAGGGAGGAAAAAGTGGGAGAACTACCAGAAGTTCTATATCTGCCTGCAAAGCCAATACCATAGACACATGAAGGCTGGGGCATTCCACATACATGCATTTAGGGTGAACACAGCCATCAATCTTGCAGTTGTTGGGAAACTAGGGTTTCCAGTACTAACAGGCAGTTCAGATGTAACAGGAAGTACCAGTTGGCAGCCTTCAAGCTAGAGTTCGAGGGAAATAGCCTCATTCCGTTACTCCAATCAGATGCCAACAACAGCGAGTCATGTCAAGACTTTGGAAGGAGGACAGTAGTTTCCCTTCATGAAAGGAAGGGCTTTGTGGATGAAAGTTCAACTTACGCAGAGTAGAATACTGTGCTGAGGAGCACCTTACTAATACCGAGTAGCACTTATGAGGGGACACGTGACGCAGACCATTTGAGCATTAACATATACAGAATCTACTGGGATCAATGAAAGGATGAAATGAGGAGTGCGGCACACCTGTGGTGGTCCTGGGACTTCTAGGGCCCCTTTTCAGCTTCTGAATATTAGGCAAGATGAGGTAATGCTGAATAGGTCATAGGTCCAGTGACAAGAGAGTGACAACTTCTCTGGATAAGCAGTGTCCTCAAAGTACATTTCCATTTGGTATGTGTTTTTTGGCATGTGCTTTCTGCTGCTCATCAATCATTTACAGGTGCATTTTCCGCCAGTATGCTACAGTGGTGAAAATATCTACAAAAACTGTGTGACAGGTTCCAAAGTACTGCAGGGGAAAAGACAGATGAGTGAAGGAAGGTGCGAGACACAGGGGCGGAAGGAAGGAAAAGAGGTAAGTAGTACATGGGGGAAGAAGGGGAAGGGTAAAGGTAATGGTAAGTAGGGGCGAGAAAAGGGTGGAAATGCGAAGTAGCAACTGAAACGATGAGAGAGATGAAAAGAGATCTTGTGTCCCAGTGTCCACTCAGCCTCAGTGAACACCACTCACAGTGTCCCCAAGACCCATAGTCTCTGCACTGGCCATTGGTGTTTTCTATGGCCCGCACCCAATCCCTTAAGAGTGTTATTTGACTTTTTGGAAGGGTTATTTGTGTCTCTGGCAACATCATTGTTCATAAAAAAGGCCCTTTGGAGATGCCATGGTTTGTTTAAACAGTCTTAAGAATTCATTTAGACCTTGGCAGGTGGTGGGCCATACCGCCAGGGCTTCAGTGGGCATGGTCTCTGCTTCCCTGGTGGAGGACCACCAACCATTTTATAACATTCCCGCCTTCCTAGCAATGATCTCACTGTCTCCTATGCAAATTCAAGTGCAGCATTTGTACATGAAAGCAGATATGCTGTACAGGTACAATGTTATTTTGTCCACACTGCAAACATGTTTGTTTTTCAAAAACAAATTTAGAAAATAGGGATCTGTTTCTGAAAAACGAAAAAAACAAATGGCTGTGATGTGTTGGGGGTTTCCTACCAGCGCGTTTGTTATTTGTATTGTTTCCTCTCTGGACTTCCAAACTGTTGCTAGAGTTCCCATGTACAAAACAATGTACACCAGAAAAACAATTGTAAATAGGGTGCGCTTTCCAATGCACATTGATCGACAGCGCTGAGACAGACTGGCTGCCAGTAAAAGCTAACTGAGGTTTCACTGCCTCAAATCAGGCCCTACCCCCGCATTTAATGGAGGTGGGCACACCTTAAGTTGGGGGGCGCAGGAGCCCCACGGGCATGATTCCAACTCAACCAAAATCTAAATGAGACCTTTTGTCCTGTATTTTACCTTTTTTCATTTTGTTGAACTTGTTCGAAAATAACAATAATCATCAGAGAAATACAGAACCAACTTTTGGTTGCAATTAAATGTCATCTGGATTTCATCTGTTGTCAGTTTCTGTTAGTGTGCACTGTGCTTTGTATTGGGTTGATTAAAGCTGGAACTGTCAACTGGTCTGCCTCGCATTCTAAGCTGCAAGCATACCTATTGTATTTGCCAAATCTGCCAGGTTTGTTGAACTTGTAATTCAGCAGCGACCAGCTACAGAAGAAGGGACTGCAGGATGCACTCATTCTCTTCAGAGGCCCGTTGGTTGAGCAGGGTTGTTAGTCAAAGGACCATTCCTGTAATAGAAGAGAAACTGCCCTTTAGCTCCAGTATCAATTTGTTTGGTTTGCTATATTGGGGATCAGTAAGTCAAGGAGAAAATAAATAGCAAAATAGATTGTTCTAGTATATTATGCAGGTATCAGACAAGATGATACCTCTATGGAAGCTCCTATGACGATTCAATGCGATGAGTCCTCACAAGACTGGATCCAGGGTGTCGCTAGGAGACTGTTGCAGATCAGTATCCTGAGATGCAGTGCTGTTCAGTGAATCGGGTCGATTTCCTAAAGAGCCGTGTTTCAGATACTTTTCACTAGGAGGCTTATATTGTTATGTGACGAGTCAGTGCAGAATGGTGGATTGTTGTTTCTATGATGCAGTGCAGTGTGGCGGGATATTCTCTGCTAGTGCCGAATCCCTAGGATTCAGCACCGAGGAGCACTAGGACAGCATCGATGATCTCAGTTTGAATGGTTCAATGACATTTTTTTTTTTTTATTTTACGTACCTCTATGTGTAAGGTTTTTTAAAAAAGAATTCCCAATGTTGTCAGTCATGTGTGCCAATAGATGCTGTCAGTTTCTGTTAGTGTGCGCTGTGCTTTGTATTGGGTTGATTCAAGCTAGAGCTGTCAACTGGTCTGCCTTGCATTCTAAGCTGCAAGCATACCTATTGACTTTGCCAAATCTGCCAGGTTTGTTGAGTTTGTAATTCAGCAGCGACCAGCTACAGAAGAAGGGACTGCGAGATGCACTGATTCTCTTCTGGGGCCTGTTGGTTGAGCAGGGTTGTTAGTCTAAGGACCATTCCTGTAATAGAAGAGGAACTGTCCTTCAGCATTCGTGTCCATTCGCTTGGTTTGCCATCTTGTGGATCAGTAAGTCAAGGTGAAAATAAATAGCAACTTAAATTCTTTTAGTATATTATGCAGGTACCAGATAAAGAATTGAGCGCTCCAAGAGTGTGAGTGCACGTTTTCAGATGTAAAATAGCAGACGGGCTAGAGGTCCCACAGTGTGAATGGACAGTGTGAATTTGCCATCTGCAAGTACCTAGCAGCTGTATGGAATATGAGAAGAACTTATTTGCTGAACTGAAATTCAAAATTCTTCTCTATGTGGTTCTTTTATGTTGGAATATTCCTGTAACTGTTGTTGCATCCACCCTAGATTATAGATGACTTGTATTATTGTAAATTTTGGTTTTTTTGTCATTGTATGTGTATGAATTCTTTTATGACTCTTTGAGTCGAAATAAAGTTTTAAAAGAAAAAGAATGGACAGAACCAGCCCTTTAGTTACAGTTATGTGCAGAGTTCTGCGACTGTGGCTGCAGTACGCGATTTCACCGCAAGGAGGCCTCAGTACAGATCTTTTCGTTTGATTGAAGGTGCCAGTTCCAGGATCATCAGTGTACTGTCCCACGAGTTGTGTAAGCCGCTACTTTACTTTAGTAAGGTGTTGGTGCTGTTCAGTCATTGTAGTGACGTTGTGTCCTGTTTTGTCACTGGTGTTGAATATCACGTGTCAGCTCTATCATTGAAATCATTAAATATCCTAATGAGTTGTCAGCCAGGAGAATTAAAAGAACTTGAAAGGTCTGAAAATGGTCCCTCTTGCATTGACATGGAACCACTACCTGAAGGTGGAATGTTACAATGTCTAGCCAGATCTAAAAAGGTTCATTTTTATATTATTATATTTTCCTAACATTTAGCATGTAGATTTTTTACACAATGCACAAATATGTCGAGGTAGGAACTACAGGCGAATGCTAGAAACGTGCGTGATTATCACACGCCGACGTGTAATTTGAGAAAATCGGAGGATATGCCATGGAGTTTTGTGAATTCGTTAAACAGTTGTAAATATTTGTGACAGGCTGGAATACTCCTACACATGCCGATAGATGACGTTTGTGGAGTGAGCTCTGTGGAAGCATAGTGCATGCATGATCACTTGTGCGCACAGTAGTATTTTTGATTCATTTATTTCACACTTTGTAAATGAAGTACATCGTTGCTCTTTGTTTATCTAAATAAGTTATGTGAATATCCTGTTGTTTGAAGTTAACTGCTGCCAGAATGTCTGTCTAGGTCAAACCAGGTTAAATATTTTTCTGGTCGGAATTTTCGAAATGCGAAATATTTTCTAATCGACTTTTTCCAAGGTCTATATAGTTGCTATTTTTTTACGAAGTATCTTATTAGAGCCCATTCCTGTTGTAAGAGGTAATTAGCATCTGCCACATGTCCCGCTACCTATGCCAATAATTATTATTTTTTAAGTATTTTTTATAGGCTGATTCAGTCTAAAAAATACTGTGAACCTCATGTAGCACAATATGAGGACCTGGTAGATTGCTATTGACTTCTCTGATTGCCTTCCTTCTTCGCTGTTTTGTTTCCCATTTCTCCTCTTCCAGGGCCTCATATTTCAGTATACTAATAAGCTATCTCCTCACGACTCATTTGTTGAACATCCTCTTAATGTTCCGTTTTTTATCATAATTACGTCCTCTTCTAATCCTTAGGAGACACTAGGAGTTTCAATATAAATAAATGTGCTCATTCTTTTAGACACTGTGTTTTCATGTTTCCTGTGACAAGTGTGTTATTCGTGTATGTCACTTGGGGGTTGTCTGCTACATCCCTTGTTTCTGGTCTGTCTACATTGACCTGCTCTCTGGGAAAGAGACAGCCTTCCAAAAGGGCCTGAGTTAGTCTAAGAACAAATAAGGTTAAAGTTGGAGGCTTTCATTCACAGCCTATATGTCAACATGAGGCAAGAAATTCACAGGCTGCAAGATGATTCTTCTATGCCAGTGCTTAATTTGTAAAACAATACGTGCCAGGGCCCTCGTAAGGAGGCCACTGCATTTTGCAGCAAACACTGCTCCTGCCAGTGCTGCCAAGTAAAATAACAACACGATTACTAACCGTCGCACTCCAACAAGTGTGACAATTCAGACTATTACAGGCCCCCAAAAGCTATGAGAATGGCTCGGCGGCAGGTACTAGTAATTTTAATGTATACGGAATTAATAATTAACTGTTTTCATGCTCGTTTTTAAAATAGGCAGACTGTCACAAGTGCTGGTGTTGCCAATTAAGCGACAACGAAATCAGCCCCCAGCTCAGCAGCATGCCAAGACGCCCGCTAGCCACTCCGGCCCTGGATGTTCATTATTGCTGCCTGGGACACAATAAAGTGTGCTGTATTCGGTAGGATGCAGCACCGTTTGGTGGGTTGGCTGTCTGAGTATGCAGTACAATGTAGTAGGTTCGTATAATCCCTAGGATTC
The DNA here is from genome assembly GCF_964204655.1 of Triturus cristatus. NCBI lineage: Eukaryota > Metazoa > Chordata > Amphibia > Caudata > Salamandridae > Triturus > Triturus cristatus. The sequence goes on along the minus strand of NC_140593.1, from coordinate 361,944,328 downwards.
AGCACTGAGGAGTACTAGGCCTGCATTATTGATCTGAGTTTGGATGGTTCAATTATTTTGTTTTTTTTAGATCTTGCGCACCTGTAAGTGTAAGGTTTTAAAAACAGTTCCCAATGTTGTCAGTCATTTGAAGCGAATCCAGATAGCTTACCAGTCAGAAGTGCATGCTGTTTTTTCGGATTCGAGAAAGCAAAACTGAATTTAAGAATTACAGGGTTAGATCACAGTATGCCTGGATGCACACCCTTTTCTTGAATGTGTGATCAGATCAAATTTTAGAAAATGTTGCATGCATGTGTAGTGGAGCATATGTTGTAAATGGAAAAGATCTGCAAGTATGAGTGTAAATGTGTGCACCATTGGTTAGTGTGAGTGTGTTATGTTGTACATAAGTACATACAATTTATGAGAATCAGTCTCTGCTATGCTGGATTGTCGGTGTGGTGCGCATGAAAAATTGACTTGATACTGCATGGATTTTTTTTAACCACTAGGATTCATGCAGTTTGTGAATGTGGATGTCCAGGCTTATGAGGAAATGTGTTGGATTCGATGATTGATGGCTGCAGAACTTGGCCCTTTTTAGCTAAAGTTCCCTAAACCTTTTGCTTTCCCCCTAGACCTTTTTTCTGACATGGTGTTGCCAACTTAGATGCTTTAGACACTTTGCCACTGTTAAACAGTGGCAAAGTGCAAGTGCTGCCTGTATAAAGTGTAATGGTAATTTGGTTGTCCATGATTGGTATGTTTGCCTTACTAGTAAATTCCCTAGTAAAGTGTACTATGTGTACCAGGGCTGGTAATGCAAATGCTACTAGTAGGCCTGCAGCACTAATTGTGCCACCCACACAATTAGCCTTAAAAAGGGAACTCAAGCCTGCTACTGCAGTGCCTGCGCGCAGTTATTAAACTGCCATGTGTTCTGACAAGTGCCCCCACTTGCCAGACCTTGCCCTTCCCTTTCTATACACATCAGACACCACTATGGTAGGTCCAGGGTACCCCCTGGGCAGGGTGCAGTGCAGGTGTAAGGGTAGGACATGTACTAAGGTGTGTTACTGGCGTTACGAAAATTAAGGGGGCCTCCCTGCAAGGAACGTGAAGGGGCCCGCTCCGGGCTCAATCAAGAGCTCCCAGGCAAGAGTGCTGTGCTTAGGCCGCCCCGCACCGCGGGGGCTGTGTGGGCCTGTGTTACGCCCCTGAGGTGTGTACCATGTCCTGACAGTGAAATAATCTCCATTTCGTTTTTCACTGTTGAAAGGCCATTTGCCCATAGAATAGAATGGGAAGGCTGTGTAATATGTTTTCCAGCCTATCTTCCCAAAGGCTTAAGATGGAGAGGTTAAGTTTAGTATGCCTGAACTCACAATGTAATAACATATCTTTTTATAAAGATGGCTTTTGCATTGTGTGTTTATAAGCCACTCTTTTAGAAGTGACTGGGTTTTTGTGCTCTAACATTTCTGTGTGTCTCTGCCTGGATGTGGATTGAATGTCTGGATTTGAAAGCGATAGAAACCGGGGCAATGTCTTGACCCAGGGAAGGAGGTGAGACAGCAACAGGCTGACCTGCATCTGGAGTGTACGGTGAGGAGTAGCCCCTAGAGGTGAAGAGGCCTGGGTTGCTGGTATGAAACAATTGTCCCATCTCCTGCTGAGTGATTGAGAATCCAGATCCCCACTAATCAAAGGAAGGTGTCACTGGAAGGGAGGCACTCAGAACTGGTTTGAACAGGGGTCAGTGCCCTCTGAAACACAATCCAAAGCCATTAAGGGGTATAACTATGAGAGCGAAGCCCCTGAACACTGGAGAATGGCTTGATCAAGATTGAAAAAGACTGGAGCTACTTCGTGGTCAAGAGGAACCTTTGCCAAGGAAGAAACAACTGAAGAGACTGAAGGAAAGGACTGGCCCTTGCTGTGTGTTCTGGGGCTGGCCTGCAGCTTGGTGTTTAACCAAGTAAAGGCTAAAGGGACTTTGCTGTGTGCTATGTGCCCCTGCTTGAAAGGACTTTGCTGTGCTGTGTCCTGAAGTAACTTATCCCCAAGGGCCCGAGGTGAGCTTGCTCCCTGTTGCAGACACTTAGGAACACAAAAGTTTCCAGGAGAGTCTCAGCGGCACTGTGTGTGCATGCTTGTTGCAGCCTGAGACCCTCGTAAGGTGTGCCCTGTGATTGTGGGCATCTGGAGTCCAAACAAGGATCAGCGAAGCTGTGTGCATGTGCTTTGTGCAGCCTGAACCCTTTGTGAGGAATGTCCAGTTATCGTGTGCACCAGAATCCAAGTGAGTCTCATCGACGCTGTGTGCGTGTGCTGTGTGCACCGTGAGACCTTCGTGAGGATTGCTTTGTCATCGTGCACCCGGAGTCCAAGTGAGTCTCATCGATGCTGTGTGTGTGTGCTGTGTGCACCGTGAGACCTTTGTGAGGATGGCCTTGTTAACGCGCACCCGGAGGTAAAGTGACTCTCAGCGATGCTGCGCGTGTGATCTTCGTGCAGCCGGGGACCTTCGTGTGGAGTGCCCAGTGATCGTGCACCCGAAGCTTAAGGGAGTCTCAGCGATGCTGTGTGAGTGTGCCCTGTGGCAGCCTGAGATCTTCGTAGCAGTAGCGGCCCGGACCGGCAGCCCCGGAGGAGCTGAGCTGCGGGCTCGAGCCCGCCATTGCCAATTCACAAAGACTGCATCGGAGGCCCAGGCACTGGATGAGGAGAGGCGAGTGTGTTTGCGCCCCCCAGGTAACGTGTGGCGACTCCTGGGGCGGGGTGCGGGCTCAGAGGGAGACACTCTCAGTCTCTCTCTCATTCTGGCAACGCGAGCCTCTGCTTCGCGGCCCGTATTGCCAAGGGACTGCCAGTACCGGGGCCAGAGTGTGGAGCTGCACCTTTTTGATTACACCATACCCGTGTTGGGGCAACTGTTGAGAGGCTAACTACGAGTCAGAAGGAGTGGCGGGGAGACCGCCTAAGGCACTGTGATTGGTGCCGGAGTGTATTACACCTTATTCCATTTCTACATAATGGAGTACCTGACTGTCGTATTACACATTGCATAATTTCTGCATAACAGAGTACCTGATTACTGTATTACGCATTGCATTATTCCTGCATAACGAACTGCCTGATTAGTGTATGACGCATGGCATTATTTCTGTATAACAAACTACCTGATTGTCGTGTGACACATTGCATAGTTTCCGCATAACGAACTAACTGATTAGCGTATTACGCATTGCATTATGTCTGCATAACAGACTACCTGATTAAGTGTATTACACATTACCTTATCTCTGCATAAGGACGTACTTGATAGTTGTATTACGCATGGCATTGTGTTTACATTGCAAAGTGTCTGATGGTTGTATTACGCATTGCATTATTTATACATTGCAAAGTGTCTGATTGCTGCATTACTCATTGCATTATTTTTACATCGTAAAGTATCTGATTGCTGCATTATGCATTGCATTATTGTTACATTGCAAAAGTGCCTGATTCTAGCATTACAAATTGTATAACATGGTATTAGGATTACAGGGGAACGCTTAGAAGAGCCCCTTATTTCGCCAGAACTTACAAGGGCTGGCTGGCCTAACAACCGGCCAGGAGAAATAGTACACATACCCATATGTTGAATTTATATTGTGTGGTCTTATCGTATATCTTTTTATATAAAGTTTATACTCGTTTTTATAAAATTTGTGTGGAGTCTATTTGTGGTGTCATCATTGGGTTGCTGTGAGCATGGTAGCAAATTCTTTACACATTTACCTTGAAGATAAGCCTGGCAGCTCGTGCCAAGGTACCAAGGAGGTGAGCGGGGCTATGTCAGAAGGTGACCTTCCTTTCCCTGAGGTGGAACCGTGGGACCCTATTTGGCCTAAGGAACCTACCTCAGCCAACCAGGGGTCCCGGGTCTAACATTTTGGTGGTCAGCAATGTGGGATTTGAATTTGTATTTGCAAATTCACTCACAGTGATTGGTGTACATCACAAGTTTAGCACAGACCACAACGCAACCACATATTGTGTTCTTGATTTATTGGTTTTATTTTTTAGCAACGTTTAAGCCACACATCATGTCTCAGAGGAGTCAAGGAGCCAGTGAGGCTGCAGAATTAGAGTTTGACATTGAGGCATTGCTTACCTACAAAGTTGATCAATTGAGACAATTCTGCAGAGCTTTGGGATGTCCCATGAAAAGTAGCACCAAGAAGGAGGAGCTGCAAATGGCCTTGAGGGCCTGGCGGGAAGCCAAAGGGGCTCAGGACGTGGGTGATGTTGAGGTGTATGAGGATGACCCAGGGAATGGATTTTGTCCACAGGATTTGCCAGTGGAAGGACCAGCTTCAGGGGCTGGTAGTAGCCATTCCGGGAGAAGTGTTTTCACCAGAGGAGCTGGAGGAAAACTAAAGGGTCAGAGAGCATGAGTTGGAGGTTTTAAAACTTAAAACTCAATCAGAGGAGATGAAGCTGCTCATTGAAAGTGAAAAGCGAGCAGAGGAGAGCAGGAACACTCTTGCTTTGGAAGAGAAATAGATTCTCTTAGCTCATGAGTTAAGCATGAGGGAACTGGACATTAAGGTTAAAAAGGCAGAGTCCAGTTTGAATGGTGGCAGCGTACAGACAGTGCCAAGTGTGGATGAGTACAAGCGTGCACTGGATGACTGGGTGTTGGTGAGCATGGCAAATGATTTGAAGGGGTTGCTCAACTTTACCCCTAAAGCAGGGCCGGACTGGCTACCGGGCGTTTTGGCATGCTGCCGAGCTGGGGGCTGATTTCATTGATGGGGACCTGCGTGTGCTGAACAAAATTGGTTTTGCTTTGTTTATTTCGAAGCACACGCAGGTCTTCATCAACAAAATTAGCCCCCACCGGAGTGACATCAGCCCCCAGCTCGGCAGCATGCCAAAACGCCCGGTAGCCAGTCCAGCCCTGCCCTAAAGAGCCTAGGCTCAATAATTGTTTTCCAGGATTGCGCCAACCCGTGTTAGGGTGCGAGCTCTTTGATTCCCGGGAGCTGGCACATGGGTCCAAGGGCCCGAAAAGGCCATAGAGAGGGAAGAGAGGTGAAGTAGAACTGTTAGGTCTAAGAGTAGTGGGGGTGCATGCGGGCTAGCGCCCTGTCTCACAGGAGAGGAAGGGTGTGTGAGCAGCGTCCCCAGGGGTTCACCACCCCACCCCAGAGACTGGAGGGTTCCGTACAGGAGCACTAGGTGGGAGGCCTAGCGCCTACTTGCCAGCTGTGCGAGTTAGAACACCTAGCATCAGGAGGGCATGGGGCGTCTGTCACCAGAGCTCCTGTGGTCCTGAAGTTTGTGGGTGCCATTCCTAAATGGCAGGCACAGAAATCTAAATGGAAGGTTAAGTGAGGAAGGTGTCCCCCCGTGGGAAAACTATGGGACCGTATCCAGCCAGTAGAGCTGGGTCCCCTAGGAGTGACCAGGGTACACCCATGTCTAACCTGGAGGACAGGATAACTGGGAACAGTGTCCTGACTCATGGGTCTTCCAGGGATATGGTTCTTGGTAGGGGTGGCAAGGGACCAGCACCCCTAGAGAGGCCTCATCTGCCTGGAAGTACCCATGGAGCAGCGTAGATGTCCCAGGGAGTAGTGACCAAGAGAATCCCTGCGGTCAGGAAGGCATAGAACCGGAGGGTGTCCCTGTGGTAGCGGGCCTGCGTCCGTGTTCTAGCGTCCCAAGCAGGGAAGTCCATCAAGGTAATTGATTGGTCTACCCTGGCTTTTGGGTGGGAGGGAGTTGTGCAGGACTTGGCCCTTTTTGGCTAAAGTTCCCTAAACCTTTTGCTTTCCCCCTAGACCTTTTTCTTGACATGACATTGCTAAGTTAGATGCTTTGGACACTTTGCCACTGCTAAACAGTGTCAAAGTGCAAGTGCTCCCTGTATAAAGTGTAATGGTAATTGGTTGTCCATGATTGGTATGTTTGCCTTACTAGTAAAGTCCCCAGTAAAGTGCACTATATGTGCCAGGGCTGGTAATGCAAATGCTAAATGGGGCCAGCAGCACTAATTGTGCCACCCACACAAGTAGCCTTAAAAAAGGAACTCAGGCCTGCCATTGCACTGCCTGCGCGCAGTTATTAAACTGCCATGCATTCTAACAAGTGCACCCACTTGCCAGACCTTACCCTTCCCTTTCTATGCACATCAGACACCCCTATGGTAGGTCCAGGGTACCCCCTGGGCAGGGTGCAGTGCAGGTGAAAGGTAGGACATATACTAAGGTGTGTACCATGTCCTGACAGTGAAATAATCTCCATTTCGTTTTTCAATGTTGAAAGGCCATCTTACCCATAAAATATAATGGGAAGGCTGTGTAATATGTTTTCCAGCCTATCTTCCCAAAGGCTTAAGATGGAGAGGTGAAGTTTAGTATGCCTGAACTCACAATGTAATAAAACATCTTTTTATGAAGATGGTTTTTGCATTGTGTGTTTATAAGCCACTCTTTTAGAAGTGGCTGGCTTTTGTGCTCTAACATTTTTATGTGTCTCTGCCTGGTTGTGGATTGACTGTCTGGATTTGAAAGTGATAGGATCTGGGGAATGTCTTGACCCAGGGGAGGAGGTGAGAGAGCTACAGGCTGACCTGCATCTGGAGTGTAGGGGGAGGAGTATCCCCTAGAGGTGAAGAGGCCTGGGTTGCTGCTATAAAACAATTGGCCCATCTCCTGCTGAGTGATTGAGAATCCAGACCCCCACTAATCAAAGGAAGAAGGTGACACTGGCAGGGAGGCACCCAGAACTGGTTTGAACAGGGGTCCGTGCCCCCTAAAACACAAAGATTTCAAAGCCATTAAGGGGTATAACTATGAGAGCTGAAGCCCCTGAACTTTGGAGAATAGCTTGATCAAGATTGAACAAGACTGGAGCTGCTTCCTGGTCAAGAGGATCCTTTGCCAAGAAAGAAACAACTGAAGAGACTGAAGGAAAGGACTGACCCTTGCTGTGTGTTCTGGGGTTGGCCTGCAGTTTTCTGTTTTAACCAAAGAAAGGCTAAAGGGACTTTGTGCGTGCTTGTTGCAGCCTGAGACCCTCGTAAGGTGTGCCCTGTGATCGTGGGCACCTGGAGTCCAATCAAGGATCAGCTACGCTGTATGCATGTGCTTTATGCAGCCTGAACCCTTTGTGAGGATTGTCCCGTTATCATGTGCATCGGAATCCAAGTGAGTCTCATCGACGCTGTGTGCGTGTGCTGTGTGTACCGTGAGACCTTCGTGAGGATTACTTTGTTATCGTGCACACCCGGAATCCAAGTGAGTCTCATCGACCCTGTATGCGTGTGCTGTGTGCACCGTGAGACCTTCGTGAGGATTGCTTTGTCATTGTGCACCTGGAGTCCGAGTGAGTCTCATCGACGCTGTGTGCGTGTGCTGTGTGCACCGTGAGACCTTCGTGAGGATTACCTTGTTAACGTGCACCCGGTGTTAAAGTAAGTCTCAGCGACGCTGCACGCGTGATCTTCGTGCAGCCTGAGACCTTCGTGTGAAGTGCCCTGTGATCGTGCACCCGAAGCTCAAGGGAGTCTCAGCGACTCTGTGTGCATGTGCCTTGTGGCAGCCTGAGATCTCCGTAGCAGTATCGGCCCGGACCGGCAGCCCCGGAGGAGCTGAGCCGCCGGCCTGAGCCCGCAGTTGCCAATTCACAAAGATTGCATCGGAGGCCCAGCCGCCGGACGAGGAGAGGCGAGTGAGTTTGCGCCCCCCAGGTAACGTGTGTTGACTCCTGGGGCGGGGTGCGGGCTCAGAGGGAGACGCTCTTGGCCTCTCTCTCATTGTGGCAGCGCAAGCCTCTGCTTCGCGGCCTGTATTGCCAAGGGAGTGGCAGTACCAGGGCCGGAGTCTGGAGCTGCGCCTTTTTGATTACACCATACCCGTGTTGGGGGCACTGGTGAGGGGCTGACTACGAGTCAGAAGGAGTGGCGGGGAGAACGCCTAAGGCACCATGATCGGTGCCAGAATGTATTACGCCTTATTCCATTTCTGCATAACGGAGTACCTGACTGTCGTATTACACATTGCATCCTTTCTGCATAACGGAGTGTATTACGCATTGCATATTCCTGCATACAGAACTACCTGATTAGTGTATGACACGTGGCATTATTTCTGTATAACAAACTACCTGATTGTCATGTGACGCATTGCATTGTTTACGCATAGCGAACTACCTGATTAGCGAATTACGCATTGCATTGTTTCTGCATAACGCACTACCTGATTAAGTGTATTATGCATTGCCTTATCTCTGCATAACAACGTACTTGGTGGTCGTATTACACATTGCATTATTTTAACATTGAAAAGTGTCTGATGGTTGTATTACGCATTGCATTATTTTTACATTGCAAAGTATCTGATGGCTGTGTTACGCATTGCATTATTGTTACATTGCAAAAGTGCCTGATTCTAGCATTACGAATTGTATAACATGGTATTAGGATTACAGGGGAATGTTTAGAAGAGCTCAATAATATAACTAGAACTTACAAGGGCTGGCTGGCCTAACAACCGGCCAGGAGAAATAGTACACACACTCATATGTTGGATTTATATCGTGTGGTCTTATCGTATATCTTTTTATATAAAGTTTATACTCGTTTTTAAAAAACTCGTGTGGAGTCTATTTGTGGTGTCATCATTGGGTTGCTGTGAGCGTGGTTGCAAATACTTTACACATTTGCCTTGAAGGTAAGCCTGGCTGCTCGTGCCAGGCTACCAAGGGGGTGAGCGGGGCTATCTCAAGAGGTGACCTTCCTTTCCCTGACGTGGAACTGCAGGTCCCTATTTGGCCTAAGGTACCTACGTCAGCCAACCAGGGATCCCGGGTCTAACAATGGCCATGCACAAGTGAATGCATATTGCATAGATGTGCTTTCCCTCCCCAGGTTCAGTGTGAATGTATTAATACTACAGATATAAATGTATTTGGTTTGTATCAATCAGGGTGGTGGGAATATATTGTATTTTGTGAGTGATAGTCATGCACAAGTGGATCGTTCTTGTACAGATATGTTTTCGGTCAACAGGTTCATTGGAAGTGTATGAATTTTCCATGTATGTGTATGAGTCAGGTTAGTGGAGAATGCGTTGTTGCATATATTGTCCTATTGATCCTGCTTGAGCCTGATCCCTGCTTTCTTTGTTTCTCAAAGGTAAATTATGACTGATCTCTTCAAGATCAATCCTGTCCTTCGGTCTGCCCAGAAGCCAAGCTTAGCCTGAGTGCTTGTCTCTCTTTTAAGGGGCCTAACTCTCCCATTGGAGGATTATTACCTACTTTTGCAGTATTGGCTTTGGCAGTGGGCAAATACCACCCTGTACCCACGCACTGGACAAACCTTGTAGGTCTAGAACTTATTGGGGTACAGACACTCTTGCCCTTCGGCTGCCGCAGTGTTCTTGGGTGAGGAAGATCACTTGCCCTTCCTTCCTCTTGTCCTGAATAGGGCCAGGACTGCATAATGTATTCCCCAACCTGTGCAGGGACTGAAACACCAGTGTCCATTTCTGTTGCATCTTCCTCAGCCATGTGCTGTTGCTGTTGTAATCAGATAGCCTTGTTGCATAAATTAAGCTCACCAGAGCAGTCAGTCCGGATGACCTTCTAAATTTATAATGCAATCATAGCATTTAGGTGGATCACAACAACAGGGGAATACCTAGAAAGCTGGAAATGTGCCATAATAAAACCTTTTCGCAAAAGAGAGATAGAAAAAACCCCAAGAATTTTGGCTAATTATCCTAATAGATGTGGGCACAAAGGTCTATGCAAAAATACTATTTAATGCTCTGAAAGAGTGGCGCAATAAGGCCAACTTAATTCCAGTAGGGCAGGGTGGCTTCCAGGAAGAACATTCCACGCTAGACCATTGTTTACGTCTCTTGGTGATAGTTCACAAATCCCTCGGAGGTGGGCGCTCGGTAAACAACTGCTTTGTTGATTTCTGGGCAGCTTTGATCTGGTGGGCAGGGTAATCTTGTGGCTTAAAAAGAATCCCAAAGAATTAGGAGTAGCATGCTAAGAATACTAAAAGAACTCCACTTGAATAATTGGGCACATGGAGTTCAATTTTAGGGGGAATCTCTCCGAAAAGATAGGTATTATTAATGGCCTTCGCCAACGATGGCTGTTGGCACCCACACTTTTTTCTCTTTTCTGAGCAAACCTCACCAAAATGTTAGCCCTTACTAACTCATTTTCACGTGAGATGGGCAGCCCTTGTCCCAGTCCCTTGTCTTCTGTATGTGGATGACCTTGTCGTTGTGGATAGAACTCCTGTTGGCCTAAAAAGAAATTAGCGGAATTCTAGAAATATTGTGATCTGAATAAACTGTCAATTTACTTTTATAAAACAAAACAAATGGCCTGTGGCAGGAAGGAACTGAATATAGGTATTTTGGGAATGGTGTTTAACAAATCGCTCTCTTGGTCAACGCACATAAATATTATAGCTGCCCAAAACATATTCAAGTTTCAGCAGATTGAGGACATTTAAATGTAACTATGGAGGGCCCTCACTACATCCAGCATTAGGGGATTGTAAAGAAATAGTCCTGTCACAGGTTCTATATGGAGAGACACTGTTGGGTCTAATCCTCTATGCAAAAGGGACATGTTAGAAAGGTGTGCCTAAAAAACCTGCTGTCCCTACTGAAGTGTGCTATATTTTCCTCAATTGGTATGTAAACAGCAATCCAAACCTGGTTTTCCATCGCACTGGTGCACTGACTGAGATACTGGAGCAAATGATTAACGTCCACACACCTCAAAATTGCTACATTGTGTAAAGACGAGATAATAAAAAGTTAACTCAACTTGGCATCCAAACTTAGAAGCATTCACATAATATGGCAGCCGTCCTGATGGTTAATTATTTTCATGTGGCTCAACCAGTGGCATATTCAAACAATCATTAGAAAGGCAATAGGTCTCACATTTGTTTGAGTTACAGCTATTGGCATTGTAAATGGCAATGTCTTATAACTATGTGTTATGGAGTGCATGTATGTGGTGTGTAGTGGAAATATGTGGGTTGGATTGGATTAGTTAGTTGTGCAACTGTGTGGTGTGGAGTGGATTTGTGTGATGGAATTATGTGGCATGCTGTGATGTGGAATTATGTGGATAGTAATTATGTGGTATTGAGTGTACTGGAATTATGTGCAATGGGATTGTGTGTTATGGAGAGCAATTAGATGGAATGGTATTTTGTGTTGTGGAGTTGTATGTAGTAGAGGTTAATTATGTGGTGTGGTGTTGAATTTAATGGCATGATGTGAAATTATGGGGTGTGGTTTGGAAATGTGTGGAGTTGAATTGTGTGGCATGGAACTGTGTGGATAGGTTTGCACTTTTTAGTGTAAAAAAAGCAAATATGTGAGAGCTTTGCGTTAGGTCTGTTTCTTGGGGTTTAAATTAAAAAAAAGAAAAACCGTTGTCTGGGCACATAAGTGAAACCCTTATGGGGCTCGTTGTCATTAGGTTTAGGAGCAGGATGCAGTAGTGGAAGAGGGAGAAGGTCCCTCCTACCAGAGGAAAAAAGCTATTGCAAGAAGGTTGTCACATAAAGGCTGGTGCCTGTGGAGAGCGACAAGGAAAATCACTAATAGCTAGAATTAAAGACTGCAGAAAAATGTAATCACGTGCAAACAAAATTACATTTTTGTCATCACATTCCATTCCCTTTTCCCTAACATAATTCTGCAGGCTTGCACTAAATAAGCAGCATCCCTGTACTACGGATAAGTAACATGTTTTACACAACCCACACTATTTAACCAAATGAGCATTTATTTAATACGCACATTCTTAAAACTGATAGTAACAAAAGATTAATATCTCCATTGTGATATACCAATCATATGTTAAATATACATGTTTATAAAAAATAAACATTTGCGTTTCTTTCTGTTTTGTACAAAAGCACACAGTGCCTGCATGTTTTGGGGCAGCCGAGATTTAGAAATATTGTGTACAGGAAAGGCCTGGAGTGAGAGGAAAATTAAACCCCTAAAAAAAGGGCAATTGGAAGCAAACGCGGTGCATATTAAATATAAAGCACACCTAATTACTATTTAATATTTCAAAAAAGATAAACATCCACACTCATTCTAATTTTGATACATTCAGCACATATGCTTTAGGTTAAATAAACTTGGTCATGCAGTCTGATTTAGGAATACTTGCTTGCCTCAGAAAACATTTAATGACGCATTCCAAGGCTTTTTAATGCACAGACAGAAAGACAAGTGCAAGTCAATAGCACTATACCATTTGGAGTGCGACCATCTTGTAGCTGTTTCCTTGAGGATTGTTACAAAAAACAAAGCATGCACCAGAGGTATCCTTTGTAATAAATAAACATAGTCTATGAAAATATATTTCATACTCCTTGCAGTATTGTAACTAAAGAATAATCATGGTTTGCTGAAGTAATATCTTAAATTAATTACCACGAGAAAAAAATACAACAAAAAGTATCATTATGAATACGTATTGCAGCCTAAAATTGCTCACTCTTTCCACACGGACAAAAGCCACAGAACGCATCCTAATGTTTAGGTCTCGCCTACGCAGCTCACATGCGCCTCTTAGGAAAGAGACCTGTAGCCATCGAGTGCCTTTTTCAAGCTAAAACATGCACGCGTTCCATTGCCTTTAATGGCAATGCGTGCACGTGTGGAGATTCACTTGCGGGAGTGCACGGCGCCATATGGTAGCAATTATCGCTACTGGCGCTGCACGCTCCTGCAAGTGAAACGCTTTCACTCGCCCCCTTCTCTCGCCCCTCCCCCTGTTGCGTCCTTTTAGCGTGAGGAACGCGCTTGTTTTTAATATCTTTATGTTTTTTTTTAGGGAACTCTTATGCTGTATACATCCTCTAAGTACCGTTCAATTCCAATTGAGCTGTGAAAGTGAAAAACAAGACAGAGGGGGAGGATTTGCGAAGCGGCAGTTAGACTACAGTAAATAGCACTTGTTCTGATGAGATTGTGAAGGTGAATCTACCGTTAACTGAAATAATCCTGTTTGCATTTATTTCTGAGTCCGAATGACTGTTTTGTCAAATCTAACGCGTGCAAAACTATGGGGTATGGGGAAAGTAATCGCGATTTTCAGACCCTTTGTAGTATTCAATGACTATCTGCACTAGGTGTGAGTATACTAATGCGCAGTGGTTCAATGTTCTCTGTTCCCTTGCTCTGTGTCCTTAGTGTAAAGGCTGTTGTGGTTCCAGCCAGTGCCATGTTGCGATGTTGTTTAAGCACAAAAATAGCATTTCCCTTTACTTGAGTTAGAGTGTGTACTACATCGACGCCCCTTCATGGTATTCAGAGAAACACTGAAAGGAGGGCCGCCTATGAGTTAACGCTGGCAGGTCTGTCGAGTGAGTGACAGCCTCACTATCAGCCATAACATGATGCAGCCAGCATGCCAACCATTCCCGGGGCACTGCCTTGTATGCTGTTTTCCAGCAAAGACACCACCCACCGGCACCAGCACAGGTATAGATTAAGCCTGGCAGAAACACACCAGCAGCCTTGCTTTTTTGCCATCAGCAGTGGCACCTCCGTTGCACCCTCAGAGTGCTCCCCCTACCTCGGTGAGGGTCAGGATGTGCAGGCAGTCACAGGATGTTGCTGTTTTCTTATCCTGTCACTGTGTTAAGCCCCCGCCTTCCTCAGCCCCTCTCTAGCCTAGCCACACATTGCCAAGGGCACACCGAAGATTGTTGACGGGGAAAGTCAACTTCTCACCTCCTGTCCTCAGGCCACGTGTGCTTATTGAAGTTAGTGAGGGGCACAGTCTTACCTGTCTGATCCTGGGCAGGTGCAGGCGCAGGAGCACACAAATATTTAAGCCCAACTACACTCCCCTGTCTGTCGACAGCTCCAGTGCTGAGAACTCTGCTATAGAAATGACACATACGCAGTCCCAGAAAAGTCAGACAGACACAACAATTCACCCTGCCAGTGAGCAGCAATTTGGGAGAGATCGATCATTCTGAGGTAACAGTGCAGCCGCAGTGGTAAGTCTAGTACTCAGCTGCAGTCAGACAGCTTGTCGCGGTGGTGGTGTGGGATGGGGGGGGGGTAGAACTGCCGTCATCATGATAGTATACACCTCTTGTACACCATTTGACCTGCCCAGTTAGATGCGACTTAAGTGGCCAGTGGTCTGAGTCTTGGCATTATTGTGGGGAGGAGACCTTACTTATGAGGTGATTTGTTTCAGAAGGTGGTGAGTATCAGATTGCACCAAGGTGTGTAATGTGGCCAATCCTCAGTGGCCATTTACAAGTAATTTGTAATACTCTCAGTGATTCATCACTTTTTAACCATAAGCACTTTGCATGCTGGGACACGTAGTTTTCTCTTTTTTCTATGATACTTCATATCAAGGTTCTCAGGGTGCTCGAGTTTGGGCCACTGCTGGTGCAATTGATACATTTACGGCGGTATTTATGTTCCCAGCTTATGGTATTACTCGTTTTTAAAATTGCCTTTTTGCACAACTTGTTTTAAAAGTTTTAAAAATTTGTACTGACACATACCAATTGAAGCTCCTTCCTTGGGTGGCTGCCCCTGTTACGGCGTGTGCCGATTGAGCGGAGGGTCGCTGGGGTCAGTATCCGCTTCCGGCCTGGTACCGGAACCTGCAGGTTAGCATTCTAGCTTCGTCCGCCCCCCTCCTATTTAGTTCGGCGAAGGGCGCGGACGCGCGCAGCGGCGCGCCAGCGGCACGCCAAAGGCAAGCCCGTCTGCGCCCGTCCGCGCCTGACCGTAGCCAGGACCCCTGTTTCCTTTAGGTCTACCCCCATATTGGTCTTACCCCAGTGTCTTCCCATACTCTATTGCCACCGTTTAGTGTGTCCCAGAGCTATGGGTTTCATTCAATATACTGGCCAAGAAATAAAAGATCTGAATATCTATACTGGCAACTTTACGGGTGTATGGGAAACGGATTTGTCTAGTGTCCCTGACATCTGGCGCTCTCCTGTGCCTATTGGTTGTAAGACGCTAAAATGTTCCAGCGATCCCAGCCAACACAATATGCCTCTTAGAGCGATCTATTTAAATGCCCGCTCCATTTCTAAACATTCTATTGAGGTATGGGACGTATTAGATCCCGATATATGCTTCATTACTGAAACCTGGCTTCATGAACACGCCTCCCCGGATATACATGTTGCCTTTCCTTCACAGTATAAAATCATTTGAGTTGATAGGAAAGAGAAAAGAGGGGGCGGTTTGTTAATTGCCCATAAAGATACTCTAACGATCACCATTCTGGAGAATATAATGAACACCCAAGTAGAAATATGCGCCGTTAAGATCACTGGCCTCTCAAATGGTACCTGGAGAGCGGCTTTGGCCTATCGATCTCCTGGTGCAAAAGGGAATTTCTCTAATCAGCTACTAGAATTCATTGCGCCCCACGTCTTAGCCTCAATCATCATGCAGAAATGCTAATAAATTCAGATACTGAAAAATTAATTACTAATATGAATTCACTAGGCCTTGCACAGTTGGTTGATGGTCCTACTCATCGTGCCGGGCATACACTAGACCTCTTGTTTATGAACATTTCTGAAATTATTATGGAACCTCCAGAACCATTGATATGGACTGACCATTATTTATTGAAATTTGCTATCTCTATGGTCTTAAAAGGAAAAAGTAATTCAGAAAATGAAGCTGTTTTGCGCAGATCTTGGCGCAAGTTCACCCCCTCTCTTTTTAAAAAACTTTTTTGTCCTGATCAGAAGGTTTCAGCAACTAGCATAAACCAAAGGGCGTTACAATTTAAAAAAGATATCCTGACCACTCTAGACAAAATTGCCCCTTTACATAAGGTCAACTCCAAGACTAGAGCCGCCCCCTGGTTTACCGATCAATTAAAAATCGCTAAAAGTCTGTGTAGAAGGGCCGAAAGACTATGGCGGAAAAACAGAAGTCCTGCAGATGGCGAAAGCTATAAAAAACAGCATCACTCTTATATGAACGAAATAAAACAGGCAAAAAAAGTCATATTTGCTGAAACGGATAGCTATGGCAGAGAACTCTTCAAGGGAACTTTTTCATATTTTAAAAGATTTTACTACCTCTACAAATTTGCCCACTATACCTATATCCCAAAACTGGACTGACTCGCTGTCGAATTTTTTCGAGGAAAAAATTATGAATATTCACAGGACTTTTCCCTCCATATCTAATTATAGTCATCTAGAAGAACTACCCTGTTTTTTATCCGACCCTTCAGGTCTTTTAGATAAATTTACCGAATGTGACCATATATCCGTCACCTCAGCTATGCTAAAAATAAAATCCGGTTCTCCGGCCGATCCTTTTCCTTCTACATTTTTTTCTATAATGGCACCCACAGTTCTAGATAGCCTGATTGCGCTTTTGAAAAAATCTCTGTCCGATGCGGTCTTTCCCTCTGTCTGGAAGGTAGCTAGAGTTAGACCGATTCTAAAGAAGCCAACAGCTGATCCTAAGGTGCTTCTGAATTATCGTCCAATTTCATTACTTCCCTATTTTGGGAAAAAATGTTGGAGTCCATTATAAATCAGCAACTGGTAAGCCATCTTGAGAGTTACGAACTCTTAGACCCCTCTCAATCCGGTTTTAGAGCAGCACACAGTACAGAAAGGGCATTGGTTGAGGTTACTGATAATATCAGATTAACCCTAGACAAACACCAATCTGCTATCCTTGTCCTGCTCGACCTGTCTGCTGCTTTCGACACCATCTCCCATAAGATCCTTGAGCAAAGGCTCTGGGATATTGGTGTCAGGGGGAATGCCCTTAAATGGTTTATCAGCTATCTATCTGAATGCACTACTACTGTCCAGATGGGAAATTTCGTCTCCTGTGAAAGATCGGCAAAAATGGGAGTCCCACAGGGCTCTATTTTGAGCCCCACTCTTTTTAATCTTTATATGACCCCTTTGGCTGAGGTGATCAGATCGCACGGCTTTGATGTCATATCCTATGCAGATGACATGCAGATTCTGATCACCTTAGGTCCCGACCCGAACGATACCAAAAAACGTTTTAAAAACTGTCTTATCAACGTTGATGAATGGATGAGATCTAACCATCTCCAGCTAAATGGGGCCAAGTCGGAGATCATGCTTTTTGGCAAAGCTATCAACCATTGGTCACATGACTGGTGGCCTTCTAGGCTTGGCCTCTGCCCTGCTCCGAAGAACACGGTCCGCAATTTGGGCTTTCACATGGATGACTGTATATCCATCCATAGCCATGTTAAACGTCATCAGCACCTGTTTCGGTGACATGCGTAGCCTTAGAAAGGTTTTTAGATGGCTCCCTATGGAGGCGCGTAAACCCCTGACACTAGGATTGATAACAAATAGAATGGACTATGGTAATGCACTATTGCTGTCAATAAATGAAGATCTTACAGACAAACTCCAGGTTCTACAGAACACTACTGCAAGACTGGTTCTTGACCACTGTACAGATCCCCTTCTGCAGCTTGTCTTAATACTCTCCATTGGCTCCCGGTTAAACAGCGAGTTCGCTTCAAAGTATTGTGTCTCACGCAGAAGTTTATGCATGGAACCGGTCCAAAATATTGGCGAAAAAAGCTACAGTGGTATTACCCGTCCAGAACGTTACGTTCCAGTGATGCGGCATTGCTGACTCCGTTAAGAATTAACACCGTCAGGCAAGGAGGTTCGTTCGTTTTCCTTTCTGACACCATCGCTCTGGAACAAAATGCCTTTCCATCTTCATAGCATACCAGAACATGGTAAATTCCGTAAAGAGTTGAAAACCTGGCTCTATGTTAATTAGCCCTGGTCCGTCCACTTGAGCAGTCTGCAAGCGCCATGAGCCTCATGTGAGTGATATGTGCGCGATAGAAATTCTCCTGATTTGATTTGATTTGATTTTACAATTCGATCGCCTTCCCTTTCAGGTGTTTTGCAGCAGTTTCAATATCTCTTTAGATATTCTCGTCACTCAATAGGGTGTCGTATCTGATATATATCTAATTCAATGGACTTGATTGCCTGGTTTTACTAGAGGGACATTGTCATTCTAAGTGTCACACATTTTGCCATTGAATGTCACTCATAAGAACACTTAAACCATGTAAATGTCACACATACGCAATCTGAAACCTTGGCAGCTATGCTAGACAGGCACCTTCTGTCAAATGTTGACGTTGAGTAGAACTACGGCTAGCAACGACCTACCAGAACTATTGTTTTATAGCAAGTTTTATGTCGTTTTTGTTAATATAAATGTTTGAATTTCGCTGCTAGATTTACAACTCACGGGGAACGCTACTTTGCTTACCAACGAACATTTTTTGACGCTTTGCACATTTAAAAACAACTGCCAACACTGACCAACAAAAGACCAAGGATAATTTCATATTGAATCTTCCAATCCAAACCATTGTTGATTTGTTTAGTATTCTTGTTATTATTATTATTTTTTTTAATCCTAACCTTAAATGCATTCCAACTCTCGTTTTGAACTTTATCCAAGTTGCAATAAGGGACTGTTCGTTGAAAAGCATTGAACTAAAGGAATGTTTTTGACATTTATTGTGGGTAGTTGGGTATGTTTCAAATGAAAAAAGAGATTTGCACCCTGCCAACAAACCTGGACTTTAAACTGAGTCATTTGTTATTCACTGTGCATTTGTGTGTGAAGAAACCCAAGGGTCGACAGATGTCACACAAAGTCTGCACTACAGTCAGGTCCAACTTTCAACTCTTCTAAAGGACCAGTCATTTGGAAATGTAGGATGGCGACAAACCTCCTTCCATTACCCCAGTATAAAAACAGATTAAGGACGAAATAAGTAACTTTCCTGCAATAACTATGCAGTATTTATTGTCTATGTAATACGTTACTACTGTTGCGCTCGGCCATCCTTATCCGGTATGCAAGGCCTGGCTTGGGTACATGGTTGGTGCGATGAATATAACAGTTTATCTTTAATGTTATGTGCGGTGTGGTAAATTAATAGAGTAGTGCCTCTTCAATTCTGTCACTTAACCAGCATTTGCAATACAATAGGTCTCATAATTGCGAGATCTCAAGCTATTGGCATTGTAAATGACAATGCCTCCTAATTATGTGTTTAAAATACCAGCAATAATAAAACATTGTCATTTACAATACCAATAGGTCAAAGTTTCTAAAATGCGAGACCTATTGCATTGCAAATGCTTGTTTTATGTAGTAAGTGAACCGAACCCAGGGCACGCGTACATAGCACTTGGTGTTGGCATGAAAGCCAAGCACATTCACTTATGAAGCAAAAAACAACTGCCAGTTTCAACAGTGCGTATACTCTTGTTTACTTCATTACAATACTTTCTCTTGATTGCAAACTGAATAATGCAATGTTATGTTGCAAGTCAAAACAAACAACTCCACCCGGTGAATGGGAAACACAAAAGATCTAAACTCTACCATATCAGGTAATGATTTGATGCGCTGAGAACACAAGTGCTTTTAAAGTAGTTCACTAGGTATTGTACCTAATGTCACTGGAGGAACTCATTTAGTTTTTGTATGGCATCAACACCAAATGTATACATTAGAGGCTTATTGAAAAAGGTTTTCAATTGCGCCAATGAAGGGGTGGAGAGGATTCTAGGTCGGAGTAATACCTCCCTATATAAACAGTATCACAACAATTTTACTCCAACTGACCTTCAGAAGTGGTCTGATATCTAAATGTATAGATGGAATACTATGATGAAGTTATTGTGGGGGGTGTGTCTACTTCACCAATAGGTGAGCAAGGAAAAAATTCCTTTTTGATTTAGGTACCCTCACACACCCTAGTGGTGTCATGCTTCATCATCGGGTCACCCCGACGCCTAAAAGTCGGGGTGGGCTCAACCACAATGTTGGGAGCTCTTTGAAGATGTTATAGACCAGGGGGGCTAGAAAATTCTTTTAAAAAACCTCAGACAGATCCCCAGTATCCCTTTATTTGCGGGTCTGTCTGGGATACTAAAATACTTCAAAATAGGGTCTTTTTAGGATAATTATGGTCCTAAGACCCTAGTGCCAACATGTTTCAGTCCTTGAAATGGCCATGAAGGTCCAGGACTTTCATCAGGGCAAAACAAAAAAACCACCCAGGAAAACAGTGCAGGGGATTCCCTAGCCTGTTTTTAGATACAAGGGCAAAGTAGCTGCTCCTTGAAAGAGTGACTGATATATTAATCCGTCATAATTCGTATTCCATCTGAAAAGAGAATAAAAGAAAAACAAACAGCAACCAACTTATATTTGTGCGTTCTTTTAGTGGCCATAACCATTGTTAGCCACAAGTGGTACCTATATGTATTTAGGTGATCATTAGGCCAGGTGGTGTGCAGCTCACTCCATCCATGTGCCACTCATACCTGTAACTGTAAACTTAGTTAGTGCGTCAGGTATATTGTGCGGTGGCGAAATCGCTCGCATCCTAACTGTAACTCCATGCCAGTTAGTGTACACTATCAATATAAAAACTATCTCATGTACCACTCACATTCATCACTCCTGTGGCATCCGTGATCAAACATGGTATTGTCTAGACCATGCGTGATTCATTAAAAACTGCGTGGTTTCTTTGTGATATTACACACACATGCACTCACTCTTACCCGATTTTCGGACGGGCTCCGTTTCTCAGGGAATCGTAGGACTGTACAGGGGTAGCTCTATAGTCACACTCTTATTTGAGAAGGGACCCCCGAGTTTAAGGGAGTCCGAAAATCGGGTAAGAGTGAGTGCATGTGTGTGTAATATCACAAAGAAACCACGCAGTTTTTAATGCATCACCCTATTTTGAAGTATTTTAGTATCCCAGACAGACCCGCAAATAAAGGGATACTGGGGATCTGTCTGAGGTTTTTTAAAAGAATTTTCTAGCCCCCCTGGTCTATAACATCTTCAAAGAGCTCCCAACATTGTGGTTGAGCCCACCCCGACTTTTAGGCGTCGGGGTGACCCGATGATGAAGCATGACACCACTAGGGTGTGTGAGGGTACCTAAATCAAAAAGGGATTTTTTCCTTGCTCACCTATTGGTGAAGTAGACACACCCCCCACAATAACTTCATCATAGTATTCCATCTATACATTTAGATATCAGACCACTTCTGAAGGTCAGTTGGAGTAAAATTGTTGTGATACTGTTTATATAGGGAGGTATTACTCCGACCTAGAATCCTCTCCACCCCTTCATTGGCGCAATTGAAAACCTTTTTCAATAAGCCTCTAATGTATACATAAATAGCGCAGCGCACAGCTGTAGGGTTAATTCACAGGAAATACCTGAACAACACACAATAATATATTTTAACTCTCAACTACACCCACTCCAATCACTCTCCAGTGACACCTTCCCACCATCTACAGAACACTGATTTTTACCTCTCTAAAAAAACTAAAAAAACTATAACTATGGCGGAACAATATGGAATAGGCTATTCTGACGAGGAGGTAAGTGCAATATTAGCAGGTCCATCCCTCCTAACCGATACAAACATCAACCAATCTCTTACGCAGGCCCAAAATTGGGATGAACTTAAGGAATTAAAACGGAGCCAAATGAAAATTCTCCTACATGGGGCTATCATGACTGAATATCTCCGTGGCAACGTTGCACCTTCAGGGTTATTAGTGACGAATGCACCAAGGATATTTCTTGATGACCCACAATTCAAGAAGGAATGGTCATTGATCGCTTGGAGATGCTCACGAGACTGGCTGATTTTAATAATAAATACGGCGAAACGTCTCTCTGAAGCCTTACTGATAAAAATCAAAATCAGTGAGGACTCATTGCTCACAGAAATAAAATTAACCTTGTATAAAAAGAAGCTTGAAGAGGTCAACAAGGAAATTAACGAGCATAAAGATTACCTTATGCAGAATAAGATCAATAAATTACAAAAAGACCTGAAAAAATTCAGCCACGAGAAAGTTTACCCTTATATCAAAGATGAGTTTAAAGGTCAGGAACCTTCAGACTCAGGATCAGGAAGGAGTGATCAGACAGGATCGTCTGACTCTGAATATGAAGATTGGTCAAGTGACGGATCAAACAAAAGCTGGAGAGGGAAGGCACGAAGACCACGAAGAGGAAATTATAACCAGAGGTATGTACATCAGCAGATGTATCCCTGGCCAGGACCTTTTGGCCCTGTTCAGTATCATGGACCTCCCCAATTTCCAACAGGCCCATACTTCCAGCCTGACTTTAACCAACATTTTTTAGGCCAGGGCGGAAGACGAGGGAGACGTGGAAGAAGAAACAACAAAAGAATCCAATGGGAAGAAGACAGGAGTACGATGAACACCAGGAGCAACTTCAGGGACCAGCAGCCCAGCACGAGCAAGACGAAGGACTAGTGGTTAATCTCACTGATATTGTCCTGACCTCAGACGAACTAAGCGTCCTGAACAAGGGGTTGGGGTTCGTCCCTACTAATTATCTGGACAAATTTCGCCTCCACTGTGAACTGGGTGAATTTTTCAGAAAGATACGATTGAAAACCTTCTTTCTGAATAAAGAGAAACCCTTGGAAAGGGATAATTATACCGATCTAAAACTGAAGTCCACTTTTATGCCACCTACAAACATGATGCCTCCAGAAGTCCTGGCGTTTGAAGAGTCTGTCACCAAGGAAGTGGAGTCACTCAAACCTAAAAGAGACGGGTTCAATAACCTAAGTAACAGAGAACGTAAGGCACTTGCATCCCTTCAAACCAGATCAGACATAGTAATAAAACCGGCGGACAAGGGAGGAGCTACCGTGATTCAGAGCACAAACGCATACAGAACGGCATGTCTAAATCTACTGGCGGATACCAGGTATTATAAGAGGATCAACAGAGACCCAACACAGCGTCTCAAAAAATCTATCCTGGCACTTACAACGAATGCACTCACCCAGGAATGGATCACTAAAAAGGAACATGCCTTTCTAAATCAGGAGGATCCCAGAACCCCACTATTTTATACTATCCCCAAGATACATAAGGGGAAGATTCCTCCCCCAGGCAGACCCATCGTGTCCGGGATTGGGTCCATTTTGGAACCATTATCCAAATATACTGACTGGTTCTTACGTCCCTTGGTAAAGAAAATCAAATCGTACGTCCAAGATACAAAGCACATTTTCAACCTCCTCACACAGGTTGAATATGACCCTATGGAGAATTTCCTGGTATGCCTAGACGTGGAAGCTCTTTATACTAATATACCACAGATGGAGAGTATTAGAGCAGCACAAGAGAGTTTAACACAAGAAGACTGGAAATGGGCAGCTCCCGTTGAATGGGTGGTTACCCTCATACATCTAGCCCTTACTGAAAACTTCTTTATTTTTGAAGACCAGATGTATTTACAAGTACACGGTACATCTATGGGCAGTACATTCGCCCCGAGTCTGGCCTGCCTGTATGTCAGTGTCTTTGAAGACCAACATATATGGACACACAACCCATTTAGTGAGAACATACACAAATGGTACAGATATATAGACGATGTCTTTATGATCTGGAAGGGTGATATAACGAGCCTTGAGAATTTTAAAACATGGATAAATTCTCTGAATCCCCACCTTCAATTTACAATGAACATGGACAGGGAGAAAATTTCCTTCCTGGATGTCACATTCACAGCAAAAGACGGGACTCTTGAAAGTTCCCTTTATACCAAACCAACGGACAGAAATAGTCTATTAAGATTTGACAGTGCTCACCCTCGCTCCCTTAGAGAGAATCTCCCAGTAGGACAATTCCTTAGAATTCGCAGAAACTGTTCCAACATCCAGACTTACAAAAAAGAAGCAGCAGTTTTGAAGAACAAGCTGAAACAGAAGAAGTATCCAACTAAGATCGTGGACAGGGCAAACAAAAGAGCACGAAACACCCCAAGAGAGGCTCTTTGGGAAACAAATGAGAAAAATGAACTGGATCAGGTGATTTGCGTAACTACATATAATTCATCATCTAATGAATTGAAGAAAATAATAAACAAAAAATGGCCTATATTGACATCGAACAGATTGGCCTTTGAAAAACCAATGTTTTCTTTTAAAAGAAACAGTAGTTTAAAAGATGCCCTAGTACACACCAACAGTATGACATCTAGTATCGCAAATCAGGCAACACTTTGGGGTACATCCCCTGTTGTGGGACATTACCCGTGCGGCTCATGTGTCGCTTGCCCGTTCACAGAACATACTAAAACCTTAGAACTGGGTTTACACTCACCATGGGAGCAAAGGTCACACACAAACTGTAATTCCGAGTCAGTCATCTACATGATAAGTTGCCCATGCGGGTTAAGATACATTGGGATGACGACTCGGAAAATCAAGGTCCGCATTGGCGAACATCGGAGCACAATAAGGAGAGCAATTACAGCTACGAAACTGACAGCACACTATAACGAGAAAAATCATAAGGATACTGAGTTAAAATGGACTGTCCTTGAGAAGGTAAAGATCACTGGCAATCTCCAGAAAAAACTCCTAGAAAGAGAACAACGATGGGTTTATCGTTTAAAAACACATGAAACAGGTCTCAATGATTCCATACCTTGGAGTCAATTAAACAAATAAGATATTTCACATTCACTCCTTAAAAATTGTGCAATATCAGTAATATTTATGGGCACACTCTTGATTGATGTAAATTACATCAAATACATATCAATCAGAGTACCCTAATAGTCAGGATATACGAATTGCTGTACGAAATATTGGGGATTGGTGATGTACACAAATAAAGAACCACAGCAAGGTTTTACAATTCCTACAGATCGTATCCTAACGCTGTAGAATACTATATATCCTCAAAAATATGACTGACGATAAGGGCACTCCTCAGAACAATGCTTATGCACACACAATCTCGTACGAGTATTGAAGGTCCCTATTTATTTATTTAGTTTTTCCAATAAACCTTTGAAAAACTCAGTACTAACATGAATAGGAAATCTGGCTCTCGCCATAAGCCAAGCTTGAAGGATAAAAAACTACATTTCCCTTGATTTACCGATTCAGAACTACAAAATCCGTGTCAAAATCTATTGGATCTGGCTCCGGTCACGTGCCTCGTGCGCACGGAAGGAAATCGGAATACTGATCCTCCCCCAGAACATGAGCCGGTGAAAAATCGGAACTTGGATAAAATACCTAACCTTGTCTTTAAGCCGAATATTTTAATAACATGCCACGATCTTTAGTACTAGCGTAGACGGGTTAATAGGCTGACGTGAAACATCACGTGAGTAGGCTGACCAACCCTATCAAGCTACGTCATATGCGGAAGTATAAACTCGCCATACAAACAATACACGGCGCGAAACGCCGGGGATCGAGACCAAGTAGGTGGACAAACGGGGCAGGACTCTTGATGAAGTAAGTGGGGTGTCAGAGTGGGGGAGCACTTTTTTGTCCCCAGTGTGACAGATGATCATCATTAGATTATCCTTATATCGCCTCCATTTTCCTCTCTCCCTTAAACTCGGAGGTCCCTTCTCAAATAAGAGTGTGACTATAGAGCTACCCCTGTACAGTCCTACGATTCCCTGAGAAACGGAGCCCGTCCGAAAATCGGGTAAGAGTGAGTGCATGTGTGTGTAATATCACAAAGAAACCACGCAGTTTTTAATGAATCACGCATGGTCTAGACAATACCATGTTTGATCACGGATGCCACAGGAGTGATGAATGTGAGTGGTACATGAGAGAGTTTTTATATTGATAGTGTACACTAACTGGCATGGAGTTACAGTTAGGATGCGAGCGATTTCGCCACCGCACAATATACCTGACGCACTAACTAAGTGTACAGTTACAGGTATGAGTGGCACATTGATGGAGTGAGCTGCACACCACCTGGCCTAATGATCACCTAAATACATATAGGTACCACTTGTGGCTAACAATGGTTATGGCCACTAAAAGAATGCACAAATATAAGTTGGTTGCTGTTTGTTTTTCTTTTATTCTCTTTTCAGATGGAATACGAATTATGACGGATTAATATATCAGTCACTCTTTCAAGGAGCAGCTACTCTGCCCTTGTATCTAAAAACAGGCTAGGGAATCCCCTGCACTGTTTTCCTGGGTGGTTTTTTTGTTTTGCCCTGATGAAAGTCCTGGACCTTCATGGCCATTTCAAGGACTGAAACATGTTGGCACTAGGGTCTTAGGACCATAATTATCCTAAAAGACCCTATTTTGAAGTATTTTAGTATCCCAGACAGACCCGCAAATAAAGGGATTCTGGGGATCTGTCTGAGGTTTTTTAAAAGAATTTTCTAGCCCCCCTGGTCTATAACATCTTCAAAGAGCTCCCAACATTGCGGTTGAGCCCACCCCAACTTTTAGGCGTCGGGGTGACCCAATGATGAAGCATGACACCACTAGGGTGTGTGAGGGTACCTAAATCAAAAAGGAATTTTTTCCTTGCTCACCTATTGGTGAAGTAGACACACCCCCCCACAATAACTTCATCATAGTATTCCATCTATACATTTAGATATCAGACCACTTCTGAAGGTCAGTTGGAGTAAAATTGTTGTGATACTATCAACACCAAATGCCCATCAACGTGAATACTTTTCAACGTAATCGATTTGGCGCGCCGGCAGTGGAGACTCCACTACAAAATAACAAAGCGACAGAAAAGTGGGAGTGTACATAGAGTGACACCATGTCCAATGGTAAGCAGAGCAGGGGTCATCACAAATAGAAAGCACTTTATTGTGTCCAACTTGTGCAGAATCCTCTTGCACTCATCCTTGCTCATATCTAGGAGTCTTGGCCATAGCACTGGCATCTTCCTGCATTCACGTCATAGAACTGCCCCCTCCCTCCAGAGGTAAGTGACAAGATATGAAGGAGGCGCAGGGGACAATTTTCAAAACATGGACTTCTTCCAACTTGTGAACTCCAGTTGAGCTTCAAATGAGATGGTTTTGATGAGTGAATTGTAAGCTGCCTGTATTTTGTTTATTCTGGGTTAGCCCTGAATATGCCTGCTCAAACCTCTCCACTGCTAACCATTTGTTTGACGTGCTCGCCCCTGGCATCAAACCTATGTAGGTGGCAACTCAGCAGAAGCTGGGGACGTGTAAAGAAAAGGGAGGTGGAGGACTGCAAAAAAGAGGGCAGCGAGCGCGAGCACCTTAAGGAAGGGGTGGTGGGAGGTTGTGGAGGAGAGCAGTGAAGAGGCTGAGAAAGACAGGAAGCCGTTGGTTATGGGGGAGAGCAGCGTAGAAGTAGAGCGAATGAGAGGAGTACTTGGAGCAAGATCAGTACAGGGCGGCAGGGATAATAGGGGTAGTGGTAGAGGAAGAGGAAGAGGGTAATAGAGGCTGGGAGGGAGGAGCGCATTGGGGAGGGAGGAGCGCATTGGGGAGGGAGCAGAGCATTGGCGAAGGGAAGCAGCGCTAACAAGGGCAAGGAAGCACAGGTGAGGCTGCAGAGGAATATAGAGACTGAAAGGCAGAGAAATGCATTTAAATTGGGGGAGATGAGGAGCAGGCGACTGCTCTGCTATGCAGCAAAAGTCGTGAGGGGGAGATAATATAAAATTAATGTTTTTGGGCAGTGGAAAGACTTCAGGAGCATCTGGATGACTGTGGGAAGCAATGGGGTTATTGGGTTGGATTCAGCAGTAAATTGGAAGAAGAGTAGTGAGGAAACTGAGGTAATTTGTTATATATGTATTACCAGTATAGAAATTGGGTGGTCTGAAGAAAGCATTCCAAAAAGCGTTGAAAGGACAACGGTAACTTACTGTGCAGAAAATGTGGCAGCTTTGGTTCAGCCCACCTCCTCACCTTAAATAGACCTCCAGATGGCAGCTGGAAACGAGGCATGTCTACAAACTGATACATACAGATGTTGGCAATTTTCAACTAATGCCCAGAGCCCCTTGGCTGAGAGATACTGGGGAAGCTGCGCAAACTTCAGTCAGGCAGTCTATTTATGTAACCAACAGATGTGTTCCACCTGAGCACCGGGATCCTGAGACATTTTCTTCGGAAGGAGAGCATGTTTTTTGTAAAATAAAGAATCATGCAGAGGAGCATATTCTGACTACCAAGATGATGGCCACAATCCATGGGAGACCTGTTCCAGCCTGGGCCCAGAACCACCCCACCCTGGCCACCTTAGCCATATCTTGAGTTACACTGGGGTTGGAGCGAGAGACTAGTTTGCTTCACAAAACCAGTTCAATTGGGCTCCCTCTGGGATCCATGGTCACGGCCCGCAGATTCAGGTAGAAGGGTTCTGGGCAGCAGCGTAAGCAGTAGCAGGCTAGTGTCGGGTGTTGTTGGAGGCCATGGGCCACCAGGTCGTAAACACCTGTCTGGGTGGGGCTGTATTAGCAGCAGGGATGTCCGGAGGACTATGGAGAGGAGCTTGGGAGGGGCTAAGGGACTCCTTGGGCTTTGCAGAGGACAGATTGGTATAGGTAGGGCAGAGGTTGCGTAGCTGAACACCTCTTGCAGTGCAGCGCCCGACACTGCCCGTGGTCAAGCAGTGCTTGCCGCAGGCCGCACAGCATCCAAACGCACCGAGTTGCTTTACTGTCATCCTGCAGGCAGTTTAGGTGTAGCACCAGTGTCGTCAACATCTCTGTCAGCACCTGACGTTAACCAGTCTGTTGAGCTATTTCCTGGTAGCCAAGCACCTCACAGCGTATCCGGCGCTTCTTCCGACAATCAGACATCTCGAAAACTAGACCACCTACGTGTAGATTGTTTTAAAAAAAAGTAACTGAGAATTTTAAAAGAGTCGCCGAGGGCGACATTTTGGGTGTAGGTAATAATACACCCGTCAAATGGAAGTACGGAAACTAGACCGCGTACCAGTGGATTGTTTAAAATAAAGTCACTGATGGTTAAAAAAAAGTCCCAGAGTGCCTCATTTCGAGTGTGGGTAATTGTACAACCTGTCAAATGGAAGTGGTGAACTGTGCTATTAGTCCAATCACTAACGAAGACCCATTCCATGGTTTATGTGTTCTTCGCCCTTGTACAAAGTTTTATTGTGCTTAAGATGTGCGGTAAAGTGTGCATGCGTGACATGCCTAATTAGAACAAGCAGCGACGGGCTGAAAACAGTGATTTTAAAAAACAGTTCCCCAAACCACAGATAAGGAAACGCAAGTGCAAGGAACCTGTACTTTACCGGTGCTCCTCAGCCTTTAACAGAAGTGAGGTATCGGCTGCTGAACGACTTAGAAGGCTGCAAAGAAGTGAGACGCAGGAGTTGAACCAATGGTAAGTAGCAGGCGGGAATAGAGGTGTGTTATTGATTACAGCAGATCTTGCAGACTTCACATTCGCAGTGGCTAGACTTGACCTAAAAAGAAGAGGGTTTCAAGAGAAAGGGACCTTCAATATTTGCGCCTCAAGCCCTCTACACAAGATTTCTGTGAATCCTGGGATTCTAATGTTTCTTTTTCATATTTACACACGCTCACAATCCCCAGAAGTGTAATGTTATATTTAAATTTAGAATAGGACTTCATCTACTTTACGCTCATCCATTAGGAATTTCATCATTTAGGGATGCAGAAAGATTGTGGGCTGAGGATGCACTGTGCTAAAGAACATGTTGTGTTAGATTTTTAGGTCTCGCCTGGCGTAGACTGCGCAGACATGCGGAGTCTCGCTGGTGAGATTTAAAGATTTAGAGAAGATTTCTCTAGTGGGCTTTAAACCCCGCCCCTCTTTTCCATTGGCTGTCGTCACCGTTTATGCTAAACGGTGGCCAGCCATTGGAAAAGAGCGTCTAGTGACGTACACTTTTCTCTTTTAGAGCCGTCCCAGTTGGACTGGCTCGGTTCCTTTATGTTTGTTGTAAAAGCTTTTCTTATCTTTATGGGGCCATGTGTTTCAAACATATGGCCCCATAAACACAAGAAAAGCTTTCGTAAAGGACGAAAGTGAAAGCGGACTGGGGAGCAGTGGGGGCACTGCAGGCGCCTGTGCGAGAGGGAGGGCGGGTCATCGGAGGGACAAATCACTTGTTTAGAATCACTCTCAGGGCATTAAACGGATCAGCACATTTACTAAAGTAAATATTCGCATTTGACAACGCGCTTGTCTCTTCGGAAAAAAAACAGCGTGGTGGTACCACGTGAGGCAAAGGCTTCCTACTTTGTAAAGTTTTCCGAAATTAGCACTTCAGAGACGAGATCCAAATGTATTAAAGTCTTATTATTTAAAGTCCCCGAGCGCTTCAAAAGAGAAACGGCGCAGTGGAAAAGCCGTAATGTGCCCGTGCCTCACATTTTCCGTTCACGCTCTGCATGCCTGAGTGTAGCTCCCACAAAAAAACAAAACGCCAGAGAAACACTTAGTGCATCTTGAGATGAGTTTCTGTTGACATATTACAAATGCAGCTTTGTTATCCCAGAAGTAACCGCAGTGGAAAATTCGCTAACTTGACCATGTCACAATCCCGCTGCTCATGTGTTGAGTAATTTCACAACCCCTTCGTACTCGGGACCCTGTGCTGATTTCAATGCACGGGCGGGCAGTGTGCACCGAGTGCGCACTCACAGCAGGCGTTGAACTCCGTGCTGCGTTTCGCTTCTAAAACAAATAGACGCACGCCTGCCTGCCTTGCTTTGCTCCTTCCGGGGCAACTGTGATTTTACATGAAGTTTTTGTAGAGCTCCGCATTGCTTTAAACATGCTGCATTTGAGTGCTTGAGTAGAACTGTGAGACAGAGAGCGCTATCTCCAAGGTGTGGACAAGGAAAGCGGATTTAAATTGAAATGAGGATAACGATCGGCGGCAATGAGGCCGGCTGGATAGCAGTCCTATCGGAGAAGGGGCGGGATGGATGGGCAAGAGATGCTGTATTCTATTGGAGCATTGCTGTTGCGCGTGCACAGTCTACAGACTCTTTCTGTCTGAGGCAGGTGAACTAATGGGCCCAGATCTTTAAGCCTACTCCCTTGTCTACTTACACAACTATCACGTAAGGCCCCGTGTGTAGCCCCAGATCGAACACTGGGTTTAAAATAACCTTCTTTACCTGGAGGGTGTTTCATTATTTTTCTCTGCTATGCCGTACATGATTATTTTTAATATTTAATTGAGAGGGGATTGCTTATACTACTTTAATTCTGTTGCACTTTAACGAATATTAGCATTCCCGAGCTCAAATGGAGTGTGTAGTATTTTTCACGTTTACAAATTGCTAATGGCGTTAGGAGTGTGATTTTAAAGCTATTGATAAGTTTTTTGTTTTTAAAAAAATAATTTTATGCCCATCTTGGTTTCTATTGTGTTATTTATGATCTCGTAATATTTTAAACTGGCTGTGGATGAGAGTTTTGAATGTATGCGTTTGGTTTGCTGTTCTTTTATGGATTTCTTGCTAAAATACTAATACAATTCCATTGACTTGACTTACTGTCTGTCAAAGCGATTTATGCAAATGGCTTCAACGAGATGTGCTAACATAACGGAATGGGTTCAAGATATAAGGTGGTGTGGTGCTGTGGAGTTGGGTTTTTCTCTGATGGACACCTTCAAATCCCGGAGCAATGATTTTTTTTTGCTCTCCTTGTGTTTTCTTTGTGGATGTTCACAGTATATTTATTGTTTGGAGTACATCTGTATGTTTCAGTGAATAGAACCTAAACTACTTAGAATATCTGAAATCCGAGGGTTCCCCAGCAAGGAACAATTTTACAAAATAAAAGGAACACATCCGATTGAATGAATTGTAAAGAAACCCTTACCATACGTGATGTGTCTATTGATCGGATTTGCTTTTGCTACTTGCCTTATATTGTCAGTCCTTTCACCTAAGAGAAAAATCCTGGTGCTTCCAAAGCATGTGGAAAAGATGGCCTTTCAAACACATTGCTACCTCCCACCACAAAATGTCCTCCACGCAGGACTCTTGGGATCACCGTCCATGTTCCTCCTCCAGTCTTAAAAGGAAGCAGGATCTGAAGAATGATACAAGGTCCAAGTAACTTCCTCTCATACCTCGGGGTTTGAAGAATATTGGTGGTAGTCAGGAAAGATGTTTTCACAAAAACATGTCTTGCATGTGCTCTTACTGTACATTGCTCTTCTTTGCCTCCAATAGTTTTAGGTTTCTCTGAGACAGCGCTTTGGCTGTCGCTTCCAGGACATCTTGTTATATTTATAGGGAGGAGTCGCACAACAAGTAAAGGCAAAACAGCAGGTTTATTCCATCCAATGGGGAGAACAGGAACGTGTGTCCTTCTTAAGCAAGATAGGCACCAACGGTTCCCTCTACACTCCGTCGTAGAACCCAAGAGATATCAGACCTATGACATCTACCGTGGCAACCAACAACAGATCATAACAACACCACGCATCATCCCTCTTAACAAACACTACAAGAATTAAAATAACATTTATTTTAAGCTGTAGAGTCCATACATAAATAAGGTACAGTAAAAAGAACTATTAAAAATCCATCAAATTATCGTAAGTAAATCACATAAGAAATCCATGGTATTTGTGGATTAACGTCACTTGTCCACCCAACAGAGTAGATTTTCCCGCATTAGTAGGAATTTGTGCATCCTCGCCATAAGTAACATCACTTTAATGTTTACCATCATCAACTTGCACGTCCTCATCATGGGTAGTTTCACTTCTTGGCACAATACCTTAATCTCCATCAGTATTCTCTTCATTGGTTTGATTGGTCCCATTATTAACAAGCGTTGGCATAGCTAATAGGTCTCGCTTTTGGGACCTTATAAGTGTTTAGTTATCCAGCACAATTTCCTTGGTGCAACAACATCAAGTGTTGCATGGCTAAACACTTATAAGGTCCCAAAAGCGAGACCTATTGCAATAGGTCTCACCTTTTATTAAGTTAAAGCCATTTGCTTTGATATACAATACCATTAGCAAAGCAAATGGATTTAACTTAACCAAAGGCGAGACCTGTTGCATTTTCAATGCTTGTTACTATTTGTTTTGCCTCGCTGAAAATTTTAAAGACTATCTTTTCAAAATAGAACATAAGGTTGAAACTGATAGCAATGAATTTCTTACTCCAAATGCACCCATGGATGTTAAGTGTGCCCTGACAAGATTTTTAATGATTTTAAAAGAGTTTGTACCTTGATTGTATTTTTATGATGTTTGCAGCACAACCTCCTGATATCCCAGATAACCATTGTCAGAACCTTGTTCAATCATTGGGCTATACAATGTATGCACTACCATAATCTTGCACAGAAAAAAGCCATCCAGAGTCAGCTGCATTATTATGTACCATAAAATTGCTCTTATCCTGCTGTAAAATGAGAGGCTATGACTGGCAAAAGTAAGGAACAATACTGTCAATGGTTGTCGGAATCCAAGGACTCTTTCAACATAAGTCTGTTTTCAATCCCAATACCTAACTGCCATCTTAAAACACAGAGAACACAAACAATGTTTCAAAAGGAAAACTATTCAACAACATGAAGGAACGCTTTGAGACACAGAAAGTCTGGAGCCACACATGCATGTGGAAAGTACACATTTGGGAAATTCAAAAATGATCCCTCACTTCCCTTTCATTGATTGCCCACGGGCAGACAAAGGACATGGAGGCTCCTGACGGTGGTTCCCAGCCCTCAAGCAACATTTTGTTAAGCCCTGTTGCTGGGGTGGGACTATGTACCCCAACCTCCACAGGGTCAAGCAGGGGCAACGGAGTGCAGATAAGCGCCAAACTTCTCCCGCAGCGCTGGTCTCACCTGACTGCGGTTCCCTGCCCGCAAGCCACATTTGTTAAACCCTGTTGCTGGGGCGGGACTATGTTCCCAACCCTCCACAGGGTCAAAGACGGGCCAACAGAGTGCAGATAAGAGCCCAACTTCTCCCACAGCACGGGTTTCATCTGACGGCAGTTCCCAGCCAGCAAGCCGCATTTTGTTATGCCCTGTTGCTGGGGTGGAACTACGTCCCCAGCCTCTACCGGATCAAGGAGCGGCCGACAGAGTGCTGATAAGCACTGTACTTCTCCGGCAGCACAGGACGTTCGTGGGACTCGCCTAGGCATGTGCCTGGGCAAAGTCCGGGTCAAGGCGAGCTCATCTTAGCTCATCTGAAACAAGAAGAGGCAGAGCAGGGCCATCTTATTTGCATCTTTAATTTTTGATACCTGGCTGAGGTGGAAATTTGCCCCAAGAACACTTTAGTTAAGATATATTCTTGGCTCTAGTTTTGTTGTTAAAATGGGAAAAAGGAAGGCTAGAGGGAGTCCCAAGGGAGTGGCAAAAATGACAAAGAACGCAAACCCCCCCATTCAGCACCTAATTGACCATTCAGACACATTGATAACCTCGTAGAAGAGGTGCAAACATTACTAAACAAGGGGAACTTGCCCAGTCACTCTGAGTCAGGTCCTAAGGTCACAGACATTAAAAATAAAATCCTGTATGACAGCCAAAACAAGGAAATCATTGGAGGCACCCACAGGGACTTAGCCATGTGTTTCTGACTTAAAGTAAAATGCTGAAACTGTAACTAGATCACATAAACTCGAGTCTCCAAGAACTGATTCCCATAGTGATGCAGAGGGGAACCCGCCAGGTGTAATTATATCTCCTAAAATCGTGTGCATAAACCGATGCAGTCCTCTTGCAAAACTGTGAAATGAGAATGCCTCAGCAAATAGCTCTGTGCTATCTGAGACCTCCTGAGGCGGAAGCCGGGAGCGTGACCAGCTGACATTTTAAACATTGTAATTTTCTGTCTGACTTTGTGTTTTATTATCTTTTTATAATCTCACTCACCATCTGACTCCGGTTCCCCGCGCAGCCGACTTAACGCTGCGGCGGGAGGTTACCGAGCAATCTTCACCCCCTCTTTGGCGAGCGCCGAGGCCACGCCCCTTTATCGAGGCCACGCACCCTTCCAGCGCACACAAATAGACGCTGATTACAAGCGCCTGCTCTGTGCTATCTGAGACCTCCTGAGGCGGAAGCCGGGAGCGTGACCAGCTGACATTTTAAACATTGTAATTTTCTGTCTGACTTTGTGTTTTATTAACTTTTGATAATCTCACTCACCATCTGACTCCGGTTCCCCACGCAGCCGACTTAACGCTGCGACGGGAGGTTACCGAGCAATCTTCACCCCCTCTTTAGCGAGCGCCGAGGCCACGCCCCTTTATCGAGGCCACGCCCCCTTCCAGCGCACACAAATAGACGCTAATTACAAGCGCCTGCTCTGTGCTATCTGAGACCTCCTGAGGCGGAAGCCGGGAGCGTGACCAGCTGACATTTTAAACATTGTAATTTTCTGTCTGACTTTGTGTTTTATTAACTTTTGATAATCTCACTCACCATCTGACTCCGGTTCCCCGCGCAGCCGACTTAACGCTGCGGCGGGAGGTTACCGAGCAATCTTCACCCCCTCTTTGGCGAGCGCCGAGGCCACGCCCCCTTATCGAGGCCACGCCCCCTTATCGAGGCCACGCCCCCTTCCAGCGCACACAAATAGACGCTGATTACAAGCGCCTGCTCTGTGCTATCTGAGACCTCCTGAGGCGGAAGCCGGAAGCGTGACCAGCTGACATTTTAAACATTGTAATTTTCTGTCTGACTTTGTGTTTTATTAACTTTTGATAATCTCACTCACCATCTGACTCCGGTTCCCCGCGCAGCCGACTTAACGCTGCGGCGGGAGGTTACCGAGCAATCTTCACCCCCTCTTTGGCGAGCGCCGAGGCCACGCCCCTTTATCGAGGCCACGCCCCCTTCCATCTTTCCGCCCCCTACAAATCATGTGTCTTCATCGAACGCACAGCAGACGAGCGCAGCGGGCGCGACGATTGCGCGCCATAGGCGCGCCTCGACCGCGCCCAGGGCCTAGGCCACCTTGCTATCTTGGGCTACTACAATATTCATCGGCCCAACTATATGGCCTTCAAGGCCCCTGGTCTCTTGAAGCCTCCGTGACCACCCACATTAATAACCTGGGACTGACAGCTCCAACTGCCTCTTCGGTTTCTCCTGCCCCGGTTCACCCCTTCCCTCTCCTTCCCACTTCCCGTCCCGACTCTCCTATCGGGCCCAGACACACTCCTCTTTCCATTTGCTACCTTAATACGCGCTCTGCAGTTAAGCATTGCCACGAACTCTCTGTCCTACTTGATTTCCATAAACCTGACCTTTTATTTTTGACGGAGACCTGGTTCCGCGATAGCTCTCTCCCTATCCTTTTAGCATCTCTCCCCACTTCCTACTATGCTCTCCGAGCGGACCGGCCACCTGGCAAATCGGGTGGAGGCGTTGCCTTGATTGCTCGGAAGGATCTTCCTTTTCAGCCTCTCATCTTTCCCCCGATTGGTACATCTGATTTCCTAGTCGTTCGCTCACTTTCCCTTAACGTACCTCTTACTTGTTTGCTCATGTATAGCCCTCCCCTACCCTCTCAAAACTTTCTTGCTGGGTTTCAGGAGCTTGTGGCCACCCTAGCAGTTAACAACTCTTCCATCTTGGTGTTAGGCGACTTCAACTTTTGGCCCTCCCACTCTGCCGAATGTTCCACTTCTAAAGAATTTTCCGAAACCCTACGCTCCCTTAACTTCATTTCACATGTCCACTCCCCTACGCACACTCAAGGTCACATTCTCGAACAGATTTGGTCTCTGAACTGCCCCATCATGTCCCTATCCATTTCCCCCTGCCACTGGTCTGATCACTCCCTGATTTCCTTTTCTTCTCAACTAGGCCCTCCTACCAAGCCCGCGCACCCTAAAAACATATGGGTACGATCCTGGGGTCGGGCAGATATGGCTACTCTAGCCACCTCTCTCTCTTCCTCCAGTCCAGACCTATCGGGTCTGTCTACTTCAGAACAAGCCAATTCCATTAACACCTGGAGAATATCAGCCTGTGACTCCATCGCCCCACTCAGGCGAGTCTCCTCTAGACGGACGAACGACTCCAATCTTTGGTTCAATGATGAACTGAAGGCGTTAAAGCTTTCAGTTCGTCATGCTGAACGAGGCTGGAGATGACAGTACTGTCCCATCCTTAAAGCCCAGTACACCTCCCTCTTGTTGCAGTATAAAAAATCTATTGTAGTCCACCAAAAAGGACTACTTTTCCTCTAAAATCCTAGTGGCTGAGAACAAGCCCAGAGAAATTTTCTCTATTATCAACAAACTCGCTTACTCTGATAGAACCACTCTCAAACCTTCCCTGTCACAATCTCTCTGTGACTCCTTGAACTCTTTCTTCTTGGAAAAAATAGCTACAATTACAGCCAATATTCCCCCTTCCTCTCCCTCTTTTCTCATCCCGCCCTGTCCCCCCACATTGGCCTGTTTTGACTCTTTCCCTCCTCTAACAGAGGAATCCTTTCTCTCCCTCCTCCCTCTGGTTAAATCTGGATCTCCACTTGACCCGTGCCCTGCCCATATTCTCCGTTACATTTGCATTAATTGCCCACTACCCCCGCTTACTTTTCTCAACTGCTCCCTATCTCAGGGCGTTGTTACCCCTACTCTCAAAACTGCTATAATTTTTCCTATTCTCAAAAAACCTGGCGCGGACCTCTCTGTCCCCGCCAACTATCGCCCCATTTCTCTGCTTCCCTTTCTAGGGAAAGTTTTGGAGCGACATGTCACCAAAGCACTCACCACCTACGTGGAAGAAAACCGAGTTTTAGCCCCCCGCCAGGCCGGCTTTCGCCCAGCCCACTCCACCGAGTCAGTCGTGCTTTCAGTACTTGACAACCTCAGAGAGGGATTGGACACCGATCTTCCCCAGGCCTTGGTCCTACTCGACCTCTCCGCCGCCTTTGACACGGTGGATCACTCCATCTTACTTTCCCGTGTCAGGGCGGCTGGGATCGGCGGCTCGGCCTTGATCTGGTTGTCCTCCTTCCTTAGCGATCGCACCCAAGCGGTGCGTCTGGGCGATTTCTCGGCCGAACCACGGAAAGTGTTATGTGGGGTTCCTCAAGGCTCCTCCCTTTCCCCATTACTTTTCAATCTGTACATAGCTCCCCTCATCTTTGCTCTTCAGCAAATGGAGGTCTCCGTATATAACTATGCGGATGACCTCCAGCTCATCTTCTCTCTATCTCAATCCCCTAATTCTAAATCTAACTTCCAATCTACAATGCTCTTCATCCGGGACTGGATGAATCACAACCACTTAAAACTAAACCCAGAGTTGGTCTTGACAGGTGGTTCCTCCAGTCCCTGGTCCCCCCTCTTTTGGCCCTCCTCTCTTGGGCCTCCTCCTCCCCCTTCCCCCTCCGTTAAGACCCTTGGCATTAAACTCAATGACTAACTCACTTTGCACTCCCAGGTGAGTTCGGTGGTTTCTTCCTCCTTTCTATCTCTTCGAACCATTCGCAAGGTTTCCCGCTTCTTCTCTTTCACGGCCCTAAAACTTATTGTACTAGCTATGGTCGTCTCTCGGCTGGACTACGCCAATGCCCTCTACCACGGCATGCCTGCCTATAACGTACGACGACTACAGCTGGTCCAGAACCAAGCTGCCCGCTTGGTTTATAACTTCTCCAAATCCCATCATGTCACTCCCCTCCTAAAATCCTTGCACTGGCTCCCCATTCGTGAACGCTCTCAGTTCAAGGTGGGCTGCCTCACTTTCCTAGCTCAGCTAGGCTCTGCCCCTGCTTTTATCTCTTCAGAGATCAAACCCTATGTCCCTGCTAGGGAACTACGTTCTTCTTCTCAACACCTGTTGTTAATTCCCCGATTCCGCCGAAAAAAATGGGGAGGTTCAAAATGTTCTACCCTTGCTCCCATTTTCTGGAACTCCCTCCCAGCCCATCTCAGATGTTTCACCCAATACTCCCTCTTTAGAAAGGCTTTGAAAACCTACCTATTCTCCAAAGCCTTTCCCCAATAAATCAAATCCCTCCCCTGCTTTCATTTGCGTCTCAAGGACTCAGTGTACTGTAGCGCCATGAAACCGCCAGGTGTACGTGCGCTTTATAAATAATTTAAAACTCAAACTCAAACTCAAATAGCTCTGATAAACAAGGAATTATGTCAGGGCAAATGATGCATGTAGACCAAAACTAAGTGTGTACTGATTGTAACTGCCATAAGGAGTTAAGTCCACTAAAAGTTACTACCATACTGATGTGCAAAGAACTCACTCACACGAGGGCACAAATAGAAGTGTTGGCTGAAAAAGTGGACACACTGCAATTATTAGCTCATCAGGTGGATATGACTATATGCACAAGAAAAAAGGAGGGCCCTGCTGCGGCCAGGCAAGATGATTCTCATTACTCATTTACAATTGGTACACCATAAGGTAAATCCAAGTAATTCTTGGGTGCCCTCGCCTACTTGTAATGTGCACTCATGTTTGGGGAACAGAAATGACAATACCACATATAACCAGACAAGAATACCTGCACATGCCAGTTCTAATTATCAAGTAGCCAATTTGTCTCTACCTACCAAATTTAGGATCAGCGGTGTGAGGGAAGTACAAATGGCATGTACATATATAACTAGAGAAGGGAGTGGGAGCAAAAGGAAATACCTACTGGAATGGGCAACATGCGGGAGGATATTGCTAATGCGAGAGCTGGTACATCAACAGGACTCATGAGAACTAAGAGGGGTATGGGTTCCAAATTATACTTGGTAAATGTTCGCAAAATACCTCGTAAGAGAGAACAGCGATATTTTGATGAACAAAGTCATACATTGGATTAGGCATATTAGACATTGGCATTCCATAATCAGATCAGACATCTTGACCGCGGGGTGTTGTTATTACAATGACGAACAAGATTACATCTCCCTGGAATTAGCTAATGATAAGCTTGGGATTGGGCTGGTAAATTTGGTTCAGCGTACCTCCCCTCCTAATGGGTATAAAATCCAGTTCAAATGTCATCCTCCTGCTAGGAATTTTACAAAAGAAGACAGGAATAGGGGGTGCCCTGGGCACCAGTTGCAAACAGAACAAGAGGCTCATGAAAGAAGCTGTGCTTCCTGAGTTGCCTTAAGTGGGTGGGCTTGACAGGATGAGGGAATGTCAGTCCGAAATTTGAGGCACGTTGTTTCCAGCTCCTCTTTACCTGTTAGCGGTGAGATCCAGATGAAGATTAGTGAGACCAGAAATGGGGGAGGTAATCCCATGTGACACAAGGATCTAATGTTATAGAGATTCCTGAGAAGTTGAAGATACTTTCCTGGAACATGGCAGGGATGAGGTCTAAACTAAATAGTGTGAAGTGGGGTAATTTTATTAACACCTTCCATATCGTCTCCTACAGGAGACATGGGCAACTATGCCGGTTCAAAAAGTGGACTTTCTGAACTATAGTATAGAAGCCTCTCCTTTCCCAGCTGGGCGATCATTAGAGGGTCTTATTTGGATGAAAACATCCATGAAATGTGCTATCAGAAGCTCAATATCAAAACCACTGATATCTTAGACCTAAGAGTTACATCAACCAATGAAGAGAACTCAATCCTGTTAGTTAATGTATATAATAGACTTTCTTCACCGAATCAGGACTCAGCTACTTCATCCATTTAGGATGATTACCTGGAGCAAGATAATATCGCAGCCCATTTAATCATGGCAGGAGATCTAAATACAGCATTTGAACACCTTGATGTATGGTAAACTTAACAGAAGAAGAAGATGTGGAAAGGGCCAATTCTAATTTGAGCCTTACACAAGTAGTAAAAAATAGTAGCAATGCAGGTTCCATCTATTACATTAAAATATAATTTTCGCGCATGCAGCGGTCACACCTTATCGGATAAAGATGCTAACTACACTTTCAAAAGGGCATCTAGTAGATCTAGAATAGACTATATTATTATTGATGTATCCCTATGGCCCTATCTAATAGTTATGGCTGTCACTGAAAGATTAGCTAGCGACCATAATGCATTGGTATTGCATTTGGCACAAACACCTGTTCTCTTGTGTGGTCAATCAACACAGCAAAATGAAATGCCCATTATAACTAGTAATAATAGGAGAAGGTTAAAATTGCCTGCAGGCAATTGAAAATAATGCAGATATTATTGCCCCTATCTATACCTATGTTATGTATACACTAACTGACATTAATGACCAGGAGCAAGATGCTCAAGCTATAGTATTTATCTTTACAACAGTAATAGAAAAGATGTAAACGTTTTTTATTAATGAGGGGAAGGCAAAGGCAGTCAATTCAAGCAGTCACAGTGGTTTGACTAAAAATGTACGGCATCCAGGGAAAGGTTGAGGACCACTATCAAAAGCGGGTGCAGGGATAATGTAGTTGATGCACGGAAAAAATTTAAATCTTCCCAACTGGAGGCCAAAAAAACATGGGAAGTGAAGTTGTGGAGAGATTTAGCCCAGGCAGCAACAATTAGTGACAGCAAGCCATTTTGGCACTTGTTAGCTAAAGGGACAATTCACCAGGTTAAGGAAGAAGATTTCCACATTCAGCCGCACACATGGCTTAATCATTTTAGTACCCTTCATTCTAAACAGGGTGAAATGATGGATGTTGCTGAGGCATGTGACCTGGCAATAGTGATACTAAAGAAGTTGATGGCGTTGATTACCCAAGTACTTTTACTATGGATGAAGCACTGGAGGTCCTCGCCAGTGTAAGAAATTGAAAAGCACCGGGCCTTGATAAAACCTTGGGAGACCTTTGTTTCAGTACCAGTGATTTGGGGATATCTTAAATCATATTGTTAATGCGATAGCCAAGGGGTCAGAAATACCTGATTCTTGGAAGGGCATGGAAGAAGTGCCAATTTGCGAGTATGGAGATTAGGGGGACACAGCAAGTTTTAAGGCAATTAACATGATCGACATATCCCAGAAGTTATTTAGCCGCTAGTTTTTATTGAAGGTCCAAACATGGATAGAGGAAGAACAGGTTCTGTCACAGCTTCAGGCAGGCTTTAGAACAAATATAGCACAATGGACCAACTATTTCGGTTTTTGTAAATACTGTGGAAATATGTGGTTATAAAGAAGGAGTGTATATATGTTGTGTTTGTAGATTGACATGCAGTTTTTGACCTCATTCCCAGGGAAAAATGAGGGTTGTACTTGAAGAGATGGAGAGGCCAATCAATCTATTGCAAAGTATAATGTGGCTTCATAGTAACAACTATGCCAAAGTGAGATGGGGAAAGAATAGCAAGTTAACCAAGTGCATGAGTGTAAATAGAGGAGTTCGCCATGGGTGTGTATTAATCCCAGTCATGCTCACTTTATAAATAAATGTGTTAATTGGGACATTGTTTGTCTGTAATGGCAACTCACCGAAATTGGCAGTCCAAATGGTGCCAGCTCTGCTATTTGCCGATTATACGCTGTTGGACTCCCATGGACCTCCTAAATTCACTGAATCAATTTATATCCTCGTGTGACTAATATGCCTTGGAGGGCAACGTATCGGAAAGCAATTTTATGTCCTTTAACCCACATAAGACCTTTAAAGGTGGGGTAAAGTTAGGGGCAGCTTATTTGGAACAAGTTAAAAGTTTTGACTACCTTGGGGTCAGAACTGCAAACACACTCATGTGGGCAGCTCAGATAACCAAAAGTTAGCTGAGTCTACAACATGCAGGCTCTACTATATTAAAATCAAGTTAAAAGCCAGTTACTCGGGCCCTAGAAATCAATTATTAAAGAGGCCTTGGAGCTGCACTATATGGTACAGAGATCTTGGGCTTCAATCATACAGAGAGGCTTGAGAAAGTGGAAAATAATTTTAACAGATCAGTCATATTTCTGGTGTTGGGATTTTAATTTAGGAAGTGGTAACCCCTACCAACTTAATAAGCACACTCTGATTAGGTCAAAACACAATTCTGAGTGACTCTTCTCAACCCTTGATAGCAGTGGCACAAGCAGCATGCAACCCCTAGAGAATTGCATGTTAAGTTCAAGCAGTAACAATAAAAAAGTAAAGAACACAATGCAACACTATTTCCAAACTAATTTAATAAATTAGAGAACAAATAATAAGCAAAAATGCAACAAGATCATTAAATGATGATAAGAGGAACCAAGGACATGAATCTTTAAAGTGTTATGGAACAAAGCATCTAGAAATAGTAAAGCACTATTGAAAAACAAAAGTTTGTGGCTGATCACAAATTAGTGGCAAGTTGAGGCCAGCTGATATGGCAAGCAAACCACAGTACAGTGACAGCCCTTATCACAGCAACAGATGTCATCCTGATGATCCTGAGCAGAGGAGAAACTGCTGCTCTCATCCTACTCAACCTCTCTGCAGCCTTAAACACTATGTCCCATCCCATCCTGATCAGACGACTTCAGGAGGCCAGTATCCAAGGACCAACCCTCCAATGTATCTGCACCTCTATTACTAGAAGGACACAACCAGTCAACAAGCCACCATTCTTCTCAGAAGCCCATAAACTCATTTAGGGAATCCCAAAGGATTCTTCACTCTGACTAACCCTCTACAACATCTACATTATGCCCCTGGCTGACGTCATCCATGCACACAACATTGATATACTCACCCATGCCAATAACACACAACTGAAACTGTCCCTCCTGTGCAAAACACTCACTACCTGGAACAACTTTAACATATGCATGACCGAAGTGGCAACCTGGATAAACTCCAACTGCCTTATGGACCTCAGCCCCACTCCCCAGCACACAAGCAAGAAACCTCTGG
This sequence comes from Triturus cristatus, assembly GCF_964204655.1. Classification (NCBI taxonomy): domain Eukaryota; kingdom Metazoa; phylum Chordata; class Amphibia; order Caudata; family Salamandridae; genus Triturus; species Triturus cristatus. Next base: position 361,900,587 of record NC_140593.1, on the reverse strand, counting down.
ATCATTATCAGCAGCAAATTTGGACAAGTCTGCCTAGGCCAACTCTATTGTAGCAATGTGCTTCCACACCGAGGATGCTGGAAAAGATACTCAAGTGGCTACACAACAACACCGTCACCCAGGCCCTGCTCAGCAGACTGGACTTCAGGAACACCCTCTGCATGGGAATCACCAATAAATTCACAAAAAGACTTCAGACCATCCAGAACGCAGCAGCCAAACTGATCCTCAACCTCCCACGCTCATCTCATGCCACCCCGCACCTAAGAGAACTACTTTGGATCCCTAAACATAAGCAAGCACAATGTCACCTACTTACCCACACATACAAAGAACTGCAAAACACAGGTCCAGCCTACCTGATCAGCTGCATGCAGTACCATCAACCAACAGGCACCAGTGCTCTGCTTGACTCTCACTAACACACATGCCATGCATATGCAAAAGCAGATAAGGAGGGTTTTGCCTTCTCATACATTGCTCCTAAAGCGTGGAATGACCTCTCACACAACATTAGGGCCTCCTGATCGTTTCTTGAATTGAGCAAGGAGCTGAAGACCTGGCTCTTCGAGTAAGGCCCCCAAGGCCAGCCCCAAGCATCAGTATACCATCACGGTTGATAAGGCACTATCAAAATACATATAAAATAACAGGAAGTCAGACAGTGTGTTGTCCCAGTCAAAGTTTTTACCTCTAGACTTAGTGTTAAAAAAAGAACACAACACAACTGAAAGTCTAAAGTCCAACTAGAGTGTATTGCACAACAGCAAATAGCAAAGTAAAAGATCAAAAGACAATTGTCATTTTAACTGGACATGGCTCTTAATAGAAAAAGTTCATGGAGGTATGTTCTATAAAAAACATATACAATTGCCTTATTATATATACACAACTTCCCTCAATACAAATCAATGCAGTATGACTGATACAATCTGGGCCTCTCCCCTCACCCAGAGCAGCAGGAGTCAGATTACTAACCCCCCTGCGCAAGGACTTAGGCAATGCACCAAAATGGATAAGAAATCCAATTGGACTGCAACTCATACACAACTCACAAAGAAATACTGCGTAGGAAGTGCTTTCTGGTAACAGTCAGCACCACAAGATGAGTTCAGGGAAAAAGTGGAACTACATACCCTTTACGGTAAATGAATAGCACACTCAAAATAGCACTAAGAAAGGCTACGTGTATTTAAAGACATTTGTTTTTAAATCCTTACCTAGTGAATAAATATGGATGGCAACTACACACAATACTAAAAGGAATGCAACTAAGCATGTCATGGTCAGTGAAAACAGCAGTAACATTTATATCATGGTTATTGAGTTCTTCACATCCTATCACCCTTGAGATGTTTCAAAGCATTATGCTAATTGTAACTAAAGCAGTACATAGCAATCCTCTATGTGAGTTTCTCAAGCTGAATCTCACAGCATACCTGTGTTTTGTTATGAAATAGCAAGTCCACTATTCCTTATCACAGCTTGCTCAGAGCAGGAAAATAAACAGTGATAGGCAAGAGGCCAGTTTTACTCACTGTCCCCAGTGACACCGCTAACTGAGGCTAGTTGATGCTGTGAACCGGCGTAACCTCTGGTGTGATAGTCCTAGCACGAAGTCCATATCTGACTACGATTTTATACCTGGGTTTGTGTTAGTATCGGATCGGCAATTTTATCTTATGTTATGCAAACTATTTCAGAACTTGCAGACACTAAAGCATCAACAAGACTAAACAATCATGGTGACAAATGCATCATCCCCATTCTCATATTGATTGTATGTATTTATAACTAAAAACAATAAAAGTATGTCAGTTTAGACAGCAAGTGGATATGATGGTGTGTCAGCTTCGACAGTAAGCGAATATGATTCTATCAATTCTACACGTCTTGAAAACTTTAAAGTTTCCATGAAAGAGATGAAAGAGTCTGAAGATTCCTGCTGAATTAAAACAGCACAGCCTGGTAGAACTAAACTATGGGAATAAAAGATCTTGAATGGGAATTGTCATGGTAATCAGGACATGCCCACGTGACAGAAACTTGTGGTTCCCAGCAGCCACTTATATAGTGGGAAGGTGGCAGGATCTTTCTCTGAAGGAAGCACAGGATGAACCTGTGGGCGAGATATAATTCATATCCACAAAATCTAACTTCATTTGTCCAACAAAATCCTGCTTCCCTTGCTAGGTTTGAAAACAAGATTACTCTTACTGAAAATGTGCAATGTACCACATGTGGCATTCTGGCTCCCTGGCCCCCAAAGGCCATGAAAGGTTTTCAGCTAATACAATACCATGGTAAACTTCAGGCTATTGGAAAACAACATGTATATTTGGTTTAACTGTAAATACATTGATGATTAAATATGTAGTTGCTAGCACATCTCTTTGTGGGTGTATATAGGCAGAGAACCACATAATTTGAGTATGTTTTCACGCCTAATCTCTATAATGGAAGTTGAAATCTTCCAGTGGGACAAAGTCAAAGGCTTTGGCCAGCATGGGTCCCTCAAAGTCAGATATGTTGTCCTTGAGCTCATGCTGAAGACATAGGTTATGGCTCTAGAGGCTCTGAGCATGGCAATGCAAGATTTTGTGGCTGCCAAGGGTGCTTTGTCGGTTAGGTAGAATTGCCACCTCACACCATTACAAGGTTTTACCTTCAGACATACTTTTTTGGAAGTCAAAATCCTCTTCTGGGGCATGCTTGTAAGATGTAGTCATGCAGGGCACCACAAGGCCAGATGGCTTTACGGTAATGTCCAGCAGAAACAGTTTTCAACACTTCAACAATCTCAGAGTGAGATAACCTTGTCTTGCTTTGCCGCTGAGGATGCAACCTTCTTGGGCACCTTGTCCCAGCCATCTGGAGGTGGAAAAAATTACTAAGGGGCCAATTTAGACTTTTGTCCCACAGGATATTCCCATAACTATTTTTTTTTATAATCTTTTTATTGAACATGCTCATAAAACTGGACATTATGAAACGTACATGCATGTATGCAATACAATTAGTTGACATTGAAGGTGGAACATAGATGGGGAAGTAAGACAGACTCAGTCCTCGCAAGAATAAGCATGGTGTTAAGCTTGCAGTTCTATCTAAGAACAGGAGGAAATTTATTGCGGCTATGTTGTCTTATTTCGCAGAGTAAGTGGACCAACGTCACAGACCCCTGACCTCTTTATGCATTTCTGTATCTGTTCTATGGAGACCACATCTACTCCCATAACTATTGATCAAACTATTCGTCCGCCCACTATATTATGAGTCAGGTGCACCAGCAGGCTCCGTCCCCAGAAAGCTTACTCCTATAAGTCAACGGAGTAAGGCCCGTCAGAGTAAGGATATCAGATCGTATGCCTATTTACGGCAGAAGGTCCAACATAGGTCATTAAGTTTTTTGTTTTGAACAAAAATGTTTGGTGTAGTCACATCAAATACAATTGCTGTGCACAAAACTTGCAGTGCATTCACAGGAACTGCTGTGATGGTGGTTCCTCTGAAGGCGCAGAGATTACTGCTGGGCTGGCTGTGATATCTAAATATGCTGGGTAGTAGTCTGCCAGGGTGGCAGTGGGTAATGACCTCTTCCACCCTGGCAGACAGGTGGGTACCCGCCAGACACTAAATCAACAAATAAATTCCACTTTTCTCCAACTGCTGGGAAAGTCCCTTCTGGGCAGTTCTGCATTGCCTATCTCCTCAAGTCAGGCATTGAGGCACAAGATCTCCCTCTGGTCAGGTCTCTGGTCGGGTTCAATAGTTTGCGGTCATGTGCACCTTTTAGAGTCATGAGTCCTGCTTTGTGTGTCTGTAACCAGGCAAACAGGAGCCACTGGAGGGTAGTTTGAGTCTCTGAGTCCATCAGATCCACTACAATCTGATTTTACTGGCCCTAGTACACCTGCTCCTATTCTACCTAGTCCTCCTGTTTCTAGCGCCTCTGGCTCACCACCATCTGGCCATGATGCTCCTTGTCCTTGTCATCCTGGGACTGCACCAACTCATCCTCTCAGTCCTCGCCCTTCTTGTTCTGGGCATCCTGGGTACTGCCATCCTGTTTCTCCTTCTGGCCTGCCTTCATGTTCTTAGATACTTGACCTGGTCATCCTGGCTCTTGTCATCCTGTTTCACCTTGTCCTCCTTTCCTCCTTACCTTGATCTTCCTGGTCCTGGTATACCAGGTACTGATCCTCCTTGGTCAGTTTGCCCTTCTCTTTCTGATGTCCCTGGTCCTCCTTTCCCTGGTTCTCTTGCCTTTTAGCCTTCTGGCTATGGTTGTTTGGGTCCCTGCTCCAGATCATCTGAGCCCAGCTCCTAGTCCTTCTCACCTTCGTTCTAGTTTGCCTAACCCTTGTTCTCCTCTTTCCAGACCTGACAGTCCTTGTCTTCCTGATTTTGTGCCCACTATACGCGATCCTTTTGCTGTTGGTCTGCTTAGTTTGGGTCTTTGTATGCCTAGATTTCCTGTTCCTGATACTCTTGGCCATCCTGGTTCTGCCAGGGCTGCCTAATCTTGGCCCTTCCTAGTACTGCTCTTTCCAGGTGCTCTTGGCCCCGGCCCCTGTGTTCTGGTCCTCATGATCTTCCTCAGCTTGTTTATGCTATTCCTGATACCATTGTCCTGCTGGTCTCCTTGGTGTACCTTGCCTCTTTTGTATTATACCTCCTAGGCCTGGTCCTCTTAGTCCTTACCCTCTTGGTTTGGGTTGTCCTGGTTCTCCTGGCCCTCTCCTTTCTCCTATTGAGCCTTGTGTTACTGTGTCTCCTGGTCCTTGTCCTATTGATCCTAGTTCTTCTTGTCCGGATCATCTGCGACCTGTCAATTTGGGATTGGTCTTCCGGACTATCCTGGTCCAGTCCTCTTGGGCTTCATGGCTGGCCTTGTTCCTCCCGATACTTCTCATCCCAGTCCTGCTACAACGGGTCCTGGTCTTGCTGCCCCAATTGATAGTCTGTACCCTCTTACCGAGGCCCTCATCCCCAACACTCCTAGCCCTCTTGGCCTTAATCTTTGCAGTCTTCTTTGCTTTGGTCCTGGTCCTCCAGCCTGACTCAGGTATTTCTGGTGTCCTTGATCCTCCCGGCTCTTATCTCATAGTACCTCTCCTGCTTATTCTTATGTTCTGGTCCTACTGGCCATAGATCTCTTTCTGTTTACTCGATCTGGTTGTCCTGTTCTTCCTGACCCTGGTACTCCTGCTCCTTACCTTTGTGATTCTAAACTATCTAGTCATTGTCATCCTTCTTCTAGTCCGCCTTTACTTGGCCATCTTGTTCACCATCCTGTCCATCCTGCCCCTAGCCATCCAATTTGGCCTGGTACTCCTTCCTGTGGTCTTCCTCATCCTCTTCCTATATGCTTGAAAACTGATACATATGTCAGACATATGATACATATGTCAGACATATTCTGACAATGATATTTTGGTGCCACACAGCATAGCTGCTGCCTTTCACACCACAACTGCAAAACAAATACTCAACACAATTGCTTCAATCACCCAACAGAGCACTAGCTACAGGCATTATAACAAAGGTAACATATATTTGAACTTGCGATGACCTATGGGTGTTGCCAAAGCCTTTTATACAGTAGCTGATGCCTCATACTACTCTTGCATGGCGGAGTTGGCCTTGACAGTTTTTGGCCACATGTCCTGCAAAGCGCAGTTTATTTCAAGCGTTCAACTTATCAAGACATGGTGCCAGCCGTGCATGTGCTGTTGCATCCTCTAGTGGCCCTGAGAACCATGGACGTCATCCAGGGGTCGCCATTGTCCATTGCGATCCCTGGCACTACCCTTGCGACCCCCTTCCTAGGAGATCACTAAAGTAGTGTCAGTAATGCTTAACTGGGCTTTCCTGCGCTTTTTTCTTTTAACTCACAGCCAACATTAACATGTTGCCTGCAATAAAAAACATTCACCAGTGAAACTACACTGCTCTGAAACAAAATGTTACCCATTTGTATCCTCCGGTGCTTGGGCAGAGCTGCTTTTGCAGCGTGTACTCCAGCAAGAACCTATCTCAGTGGTAAACTGAAAATATCCAATTTTGTAACATAATTTGTTGTTGCGGATTGAAAAGGCACCGCAAACGGCGCCTCCAAGTCTCTTGCTATCTGTGGACGTGTGAGGGAAGAGCGGCAAAACAGCAGATAGTAGAGAGAAAAGAAGGGTTAAGAAAGGAACGAGGGAGCAGCAGAGGAGAGGAAGAAGACTCAACAGATAGATGAGAGTCAGAAGCAACTGTGTGGGGGAGAAAAAGAGAGAAAGAAAGAAAAAGAAAGAATTGGGAAAGATAAAGAGATATATATTGAGAGAGACAAGAGAGAAGTTTAAGACAGGCGAAAAAGAGACCGCTGCACAGGGAAAGATAGAGATGAGACAGATGAGAAAGATACAATAGAGATGAAGTGATAAATGTTGTCCCAGCCCTATCCCTACGATGTGTTTACATGTTTAAGAGTGAGCAGCAGTCCACCTGCTGTTAACCACAGGCAAAGTTCACTTTGTAAATCAGCTCCCAGAGACAGGGTTCTGTAATAATAAACCTTTCAAATTCGCTTAATGTATTGCAGTTTTATGTATAATTAACCAAGTGAAGTGAGCGGTCATGAAAAAAGGAAAGTGGAATCCGATAATCACTCAATACTACAGAACCATGTCGCCCACCTACAGCACTTGATGTACAAACAACATGCCCAGTCACCTTCAGTTTCCAAACCCCAGACAAGAAAGTGGGGTAGGTTGGTTAAAAGATAATGCAACTCCTATTATTATCCGTAGGTGGCAGGAAACTGGATCAGTCACAGATAATTATAACTTACTACAGTTTTGCCATTGCATAGTTTGCAGTAGTTTTTACAAATAATCAGCTCAAAGGTATCTCTGTAATCAGGCTCACGAAACCAACCTTGAATGTTGAAGGGCGAGGGCCTCATTTAGAGCCTCGGTGAGGCAATGGACTCCCCACTCCTGTGGAGGACTGACAAACATATTTAGAGATCCCTTCCGAGAGGCTGGGATGGATCCCTGTGTCCTCAGTGGAGGCGCTGCTATGATGTGGCTTCTAATTCAGCAGCTTGGTGACTGTCCAATATTTTGCAAGTAAATGTTTTCAGTAACCTTGTCAGCAGTGCTTGAAATGGAAAAATAGTAGTGTAGATACTCTGTACCAGAGTACCTGCTTGTTTCTGAGAAGTGCCGTTACTCTCCAATTAAAAGTATTAAGAAGTGCAGGTACTCTCCATCTCAAAAAAAAAGTGCCAGTACTCAGTACCGGACAGTATTGGCCCATTTAAAGCACTGCCTGTCAGTGAAGATAACTGTTCCTTTTATATCTGTTCTGCCCCTTCACTAGTTTGAGTGCTGGTTGTATAAGAGAGAACAGAGGTGAAAAGTGAGCTGAGTATTTTGTGTCCATTCCGGAGTCACAGGAAGTAACTATCTAAAGCTGTGCATGCCCCTATAGCTGCACTAGAGCTTTTTGCTGACACTGGCAAGGAGGATTTATGCATATTACATTGCACTGTTATCAGGGGAGAGGATGAGTTAGACTTAGACTTAAGTTGCAGGAGACAATCATCCCAGCGAATGTATTCAAGTCTGTGGGAGCAAGCATAGCTCTCACTGCTCTACCTCAACGGCCCATGGTTCATGGCTAAAGGGTAGATTAGAGTGGACTTCTCTCCTCGTAGGAGCTCCTCATTACTTTGTCCTTGAGTCTGACCAAATGGAAAGGGAGGCAATTGATTCCTCTAAATGCATATCTCTTTCCACTTCCGACAACACACACTAGTGCAGTCCACAACTCTTCATACAGGGACTTGAATATCTCCTGGTACTCAGCACTGCCTGCAGTCCCTCCACTGCTGTCAGTCCTAGGCACAGGGTGCTGCACTTTTAACCCAAGACACTCTCTACAGCTAAGTACTTAACTCAGAATCTTAACTCTAAAACTGTTGCAAGTTAGTGCAAGAGCTGCAGAGAACACAGCTTGGAAACAGGTGAGGCGACCATGTTCTTTGCATTTGAGCTGTGCTGTCTGCAGTTCAAGCACTGAGAGACATAAGTGTATTATTGTAGACAGTGCAATATCTGACCCTGCACACACTTTCCTGATACTACTACCATTCATATCAAAGATTCCCTCCAAAAAGTACATGTTGGATCCTGGGCAGCACTGGTGGATGGTATGTCATGATCACCAGTTTTTGCCCTGGTGCAGTTTTTGATATAATACAAATATGATCAGAATTCTGGGCATACCCCTTATGTGGGTCTAGAGAAATGAGGAACTCCCCTTTCGAACTGGTTCTGAAACAGCCCCCCCCCCCCTCCGAATTGGGATTGGTACCAATCTGGCTAATCAGAAAAGGGCAGGGATAGGCCTAGGTGCCACTTGCATTTGCCTGTAAGAGGGCATACCGTTTTGATGATTATGTGGTTGGTGGGAGCATACCCCAGGCCATCCTGTCACACCTCCTCACAGCCAAGGCCTTGCCACAGTGAAAAACAACTTTGTGATTTTTCACTTTGAGGACATGTAAAACTTAAGTACACATCATACTTTTTAATTACCATGTCCCCCTGCCCTATGGGCTTTACAGCCTACCTTAGGGGTGATCCCATGCAAAAGCTTTATTTTGCCAGGTCGAGTTTTCAGTTTTAAAACTGCACACTTGACTTGATTTGGCTTGTGGCTTTAGTGGGAGCACAGCAGGTGCTGCAGTACACTAGTGGAATTTAACTTCCAGGCCCTAGGTACATTGGGTACCATATACTGGGGATTTATGAGTAAGTTAACCAATTTGATACGTTTTTAGGGGTCAGAGCACATCCACTCGGGCCTGGTTAGCAAAGTCCTAGTGAACAGAGTCCAAAAACCAAAATCACCAGTTAAAAAAAAATTGGGGCGATCATGGAAGCAGAGGCATTTTCTTACAACATTATTGGAGGAGCTGTCAGGCTTTTGCCATTTTTTAAATTGTTTTATTTTCTAAGTTGTATGGGACACAAAAATTGCCTTAGGGCATTAGAGTGCTTTACATGAGAACCAGGGGTCAGATTTATCAAAGGGTTTTACTCCTTCTGTGTCAATGGGAACGTGTTCGTACATATGGCCCAGATGTTACACATTTTCACTGAAACCTAGCACCTCTTCACTTTACTCATGATGTGCCATTATCAAAAGAAAGTGCAGCAATTATGAACTATGGGCCTGCATATAGAGTTAAACAGGAGATAGAATGCAGGCCCCTGTCAAGTCAAAGACAAAATGGGAGTCTGAACACCACAAGATATATTTTACAATGTGTAGAGTAAAGGAATCTGGCATAATTTGCTTTGTGAAAATGTTTAAGTAGCCACCGTTTTTTAAAAATTGCATTTCCGAACACTAATTAATGGGGAATTAGCCCTGTCAAAAGCTGTACAAAACTTAAGATTTAATGCTGCATGGGGCATGTTATATACACCCGTTCTGAGTTAGAACAGCAACATGTCTAATATTTACACAAACAACACAATGAGGTGTGATTAGGATAAATTTACATTAAGAACTGAACCCAAACTTTAAGATTGCCTCTCATCCACATTCTCCATGACATCTAAAAATCTGCTCCAGCCACCTCTGATCCCTAAAAACCCTAAAAGCTCATCGTCATCGCCTAGCGTTGCAGCACGAATGCGCTGCCATCGCTTTGTGAGACATGCAGGATATACTGTAGTGTGGAAGCTTTGTGGAAGCTCCGCCCACTCTCTGCCCATTGGCTTTTGTCTTAAATGCTGCCTTCAGATTGGTTTGATTCTTGTTAGTCCCTCCTCATTCATCATTTGTATCCTTCCACCGCTATTGGCCCCTTTACTCCTAACACTATTTTCTTCCCCGTCTCACCACCCCACCGCCCTCTCCCTCAGTCTGTGACTTCTCACCCTACCCCTCCCCCCACTCCCGTTCATGTTTTCTTGCCTGCCGGCACATCCGTTTTCATCTTTATTATTGCTACCTTGAAATATGCGAGTTCAAGATGCGTGCTGTACAAAAACATCTCGTGTTTAATGAACTAGATTTTAATGTTACTCTAAATATAATAAGACTCTAGGCAACATTCGGGGTATGCATGGAACTGACGCTTCTTAGTTCACAAATGGCATTGTTGTCGGGCGGGAGGAGCAGCAGTGTTTTAACTCATGCTTAAAACAAGCACTTTTAATAACTTCCTCTCAATTCAGTGCTATAATCTTGTGTACTGAGGTGACGCGCTAAAGAAATGCACGTTTTTGAATTCTGAAGAGACATTATCGCACATTTACATCATGTTTACTGTATGATTAACATGCCGATCATTTTCACGGCTCGCCCACTGGCTCGTATATGCTTGGTTCGTCTCCGGCTGGCTCTACCTGTTAATTAATATATTGGCTCGCGCACCTCTAACAAAGAGAGATGAATGGATGCATGACAGTGAGCCCGGTAGATAGTAGAGAAATAGACTGGTGCAGACAAACAGACAAAGTCAGTCTCCATTGCCTTACGTCAGAATCATCACTTTAAATAACCTGGAAATCTGCCTGCAACTCCCGCATGCCCCAACCTCATCCCCCTCACCTATTCTTAGCAGAAGTGGCAGATTCTGAGCTGTGCCCTACTGGTGCAGAGGAGCACGTCAGAGTCTGTAGAAGCGCTGGGATCCCTAGCCTCTTCGGGCGGGCACCTAAGCCTTCCGGGTGCCTTCACACTCAGGATAAATGAATACATTTTGTTCTGTGCTTTAGTCGCCCCTCTGTGAGCACTGTCTGGTAGATGAAGCTCTGTGTTAATAAACACATTCAGAGAGGTGGTTGTGTACAAACAAACAACAGCCACAATACCGTACGTTTTGAACATGTAGTTAAATACCTGCTCATCGAGTACCTCATTGGCTGATCATTTCATGGCACTACCAAAATTACATTTAGACACATTTGCTCAACTGTAAAACACTCCCTTATATGGGTCATTTAACAACTCAGGGCTTTGGGGTTAGGTAACCTACTTTGGATGCTGTGTAAAAGAGTAAATACAAAAATTAATGCAATGAAACTAAGCAACCAGTACTGTCTAAAACACTGTGAAAACTGGCACGCATCCTGGCACTTTGTTTAGTTAATGTCGATTTTCTCATAGGTGCGAGTAAAGTACTCTTAATATCTCAATGAAATCTGCACACTTTTAACTAATAGCACCCGGCGACCTTTGACAACTAGGCAATTAATACATTTTCATGTACCACCGAATCCCCCCTGCCCCCTCCCCCTTGGCAAACTTCATTGCCTCCCAGTGTTTGGGGGATAACGAAGACGCAGGAAAGTGAGTCAAATAGTCGATTCAATTTCATAATCTTTATTCAAATTTTTCAAATCCATAAAAGCAATCACATATATACAATCCCAAAAAGTAATTATAATTCTAATATAAATTTAAACAACACACATTACAAGGTTACATGTTATTTGGCAACAAGATTATTTCAAGGGGTTTCCATTGTTTTGCGTACATGGGTTATAACTCTCAAAAAAGTGCTAACACGAAAAATCAATTCATCAGTATGCAGGGTGAGCAACGTCACATAAGACTGCTTCAGGGAAAGTGGTCTTTGTTTCTTAAAATATGGGAGTAAAAACCATTTGATATATTTAAGATAAAATTTACAACGAAAGAATAAATGTAAATCATTTTGTAAACTTACTCCATCACATGGGCATATCATACTTTCGGATTTCGATGAAAAATAACCTAATGGAAAACATAATAAAAATCTAACAGTACCTGCCCTTAGATGGAACGGTAGTGATCTTTCCCGATTTGTCATTGGTAGCGTGAGATACAAAGGAATTGGTTGTCTATACAGGTCTTTATTCACATAAGCCTGGACAGTTGATTTAGTTAATTCCACTTCCAGTCTCACTTTACTATAAAGTGCATACAGTGCAAACTTAGTTTCATTTTTATCTGTGGGCTCAATCTTAGTAGGATCAATAAATAAGTGGCCTTTACCCACACTGCACAATTTCTTAAAAACACCAGCTAGCCACGGGATTCTCATCCCTTTCTCGCAGTTTAAACAATCTCTTATAATTTTATGGGTTAAAGAGGCCGCTGTATTCCTCCAAATTGCCAGCCAAAACAGGGCCGGTCTTGTTGCTATAAAATCTGATATGTAATGCAAATTTAATTCACAATGACAAATATACTCCGATGTAGCAATAGGGGCTCCAAGGAATTTCCTACAAAAACGATTTTCCTCGGTTTGGATACTAAGTGTCTTGGCCAGACCCCATATCTCAGCCCCATATGTTGCTACCGGTACACACTGCAATTTAGAAAAAAATGTCATTGCTTTAGTAGCTCCTATTTTCTTAGGCCGTGGGAGACTGAGAATAGAATTAATGGCTTTTGAGAACTTGCTCGTGGCGTGGGCCAAATGTCCACTCCACGAGCCGTTCACAGCAAAAACCATTCCTAAATAGGGAAAAGTATTTGTGGAATATAGCTTATCAGTTCCCACCGAAATAGCACTAAGCTGTCTTTTCCCTGGCCCGCAGGACATAATAAAAGATTTTTTTAAATTTACTTTAAGATCTAAGTTATCCATATACTGTACAAAACTTTTAACCAGAATACGTAGGGCATTCGGTGTAAGACCCATAAGGACCGCATCATCTGCGTAAAGCAATGTTGGTAACGGCCCCCCCCTTATTTTTGGAACATCCGTAGTTGCCGATTTTAGGGAGTTACTTAACCCGTTAATGTAGATAATAAACAACAGGGGTGCTAAAACGCACCCCTGCTTAACTCCTCTTTCCACTCTTATAGCCTCAGAGGTTTCCCCCGCCATCCCGATCCTTACTTGAGCTTTTGTATCAGTATGCAAATAGGCCAAAAAATGTACAAGGGGCGCATCTAGACCGTAGTTTAAAAGAATGGCCACAGTTTAGACCTATTTACAAAATCAAATGCGGACGATAAGTCCATAAAATCTAGATAAATTGGTGACGACCTGGCGATGTTATATTTGCCAATTACTAAATTTAAATTCAGGCACTGCTCTGTCGTCCCAACCCTACTTCAAAAACCCATTTGGCACGGGTCCAAAATACCTGATTCCTCTGCCCAAGTGTTTACTCTATTGTATAAGACTCGTCCCAAAATTTTCTAAGTATTATCTAAAAGTGAAATAGGTCTATAATTTACTGGATCTGTTCTCTCTCCTTTCTTATATATTGGCACTATTATACTTGTAGACCATGTGTCGGGCATAGGTACTAGAGGTAGGCTATTAAAAACATTCGTTAAAATAGGTGCCCAAAATTCAGGTTTCCATTTAATTATGTCTATTGGAAAACCATCAGGCCCAGGGGCCTTATTGCCAAGACTCTGTTTAATAGCCACAGTCACCTCAACTAAACTAATCTGTATAGAACACAATTGACCAGGTGTATACTCATCATTAACATTTGGGGGTATGGCATATACTTTTGAGAAATGATCTTCCCACCGATCACTCGGGATGATACAGCTAATTGTAGATAGTTGATTTCCCATGTTACGCATCTTTTTCACTACAGGCCAGAAAGCAGTTGCATTCTTTCCTGTTGCGGCATCAGATAGCTCCTCCCAGTGCTCTATCAGAATCGCTGCCTTATGTGCCTCTATCGTAGATTTATACTTCTTTCTTGCCACCCTAACCTCCGATTGGGATCTCGGTTTTGCGCTCAGTGCCTTATGTAAGGCCCTATTAGCAACTGAGCAATTTCTGTCAAACCACCTGGGATCCTTATCTATCCTTTGATTGGGGACAGATAGGAGTGTCTTTATAACTATACATAAGCTAGTAAAATCTTTAATTACCCTTAGATTATTCCCATCTGAAAATGTGCATGAATCAATCAGAAGTTGATGCTTGTTTATAACATGCTCAACTATCCTTCCACTATCAACCCCCCTCCATTTCAACCTCAGATTATTTGTAACGGGCATAATATCTCTAGCACCTAAAATGCGTGCAAATACTGGGGAGGGACCCAATTTTATTTTCACCTCTAATGCATTGCGATCCCCAAAAGCGGTTTCTAAAACCCTAGCCATTAAAAGGCAATCAATTAACTCAGCTGACATAAAAATATAATCAATGGTTGAAGAGTGGTCTCTACCTCTGAATGTCGGAACATAATTAATTGTAGAGATATGGTTTATATCCATCACGTTAGTTAAAACATGCTCACGGATAAAGCAATCCAATTCTATGTCCCGTTTTACCGCACGGTCAGTTTGCATATTTCCTTCATTTAATTCAGATTTAGGAATCTTTGCATTAAAATCCCCAGCTAGAATAATCCTATCGCCCCTGCTATTATCTAATGGTTCAATCATGTCAGACAAAATTTTTAAAAGTTCTATAAAATTTTTGTTTGGGATTGAATAAAAATCGTTATTATAAAAATTATTCACATAAATGGGAACCTTCCTTTTATATTCAATAACCTGAATATTAGGGCTGTTAGTTGGCATTATTTTTATACTTCCACCTGCCGTTATCCTAATACCAGTCAATAACCCGCCCACAGGGCGGCCAAAATCGGGCTTAGTTGCAATCACACTATTACAATGGAAGCCCTCTATGTGAAGGTCCGTAGTTGCCCAAGTCTCCTGGAACATTATTATGTCTTTATTCAGTAGTAACCTTAACCAATCGGGGTCCGATAATCTAGACTCCAGCCCTGCAACATTCCAGCTAAGGATAGTAAGGTCAGTTTTAGTCGACTTATTTAAACAAGGTTTTTCACTTTTCCCATTTTCAATCTCCTTATTTGGGAACCTATGTCTGGGCTTTACAATCTCTTCGCCACCCCCAGGAATTTCCATTACAGCAATCTCCACATTATTCGTCCCTATTACTGATGGACACTGTGTAGTAAATGCTGCAACTACATCTGCACCTATATCCCTATTCTCCAGAGTGGATTTTGGGTGGCTATTAACCATCTGGATGACTCTACCATTGTTCATTCTCGGCCCCTCCCACTCTCTAATTGGGGATCCAATAAAAACTATGGGTCAATCTACAGACTCCAGGCAACTATACCTATTAGAAATTGGGATCCCTCTATGATTTTCCAAAGAGTCTCCATCGCTACGGTGGCATACTCCCTGTTCTCCCCGATCTCCTCTCCAATCCCAGTGGCCTATTCTACTCCAATTTTCGTCATAAACCGACCCAAAGCAACTCATAGAGGGGTAAAAGAAGGCGAGTCTTTTCGCTTCAATACGTTCATTGCGCCCTTGATTTCTCCATGAGCATATGTAATATACTGTGTTTGGGTCCTCAAAATAATTATAACACAATCGCCAAGGTTTTTTTTCTCCTCTTGTCCCACCCAAGGCACTCTACGCACCATTAAAATCCTACTTGACCGATGGGGAGGTAGCGGACGATTAGTGTTAAGCCAATGTTGGACTTTGTTCTTTAATGACCAACTGGGTTCATCTATATGATCCACCATTTCTGGGACCCCAGTCATGACCACCAAATAGGGACTGGCTTCTGGGGGCAGATTAAATTTAAGTCTGCCCTCTTTCACTCCCATGTCCCGATCTCTATAGGGAAATGTGGTGGAAGCCTTAGATATAATATTTTTCTGTCTATTAGGCACAGTAGAAAGTACCGATTTATTGGCCCTTTGCTTATCTGGGGCCTGCAGGGTGTTTAACTTTACATTCGGAGTTATCGCTGGAACAGGGGATTTCTTGCCTAATATACCTGAAAGATTAGAATCAATTGGTTTAGTTCCCCCGGACTTTGAAGCCCCATGCTTAAGAGAATCTTTAGAAAGAACACTCAATTCATCCAGTTGTTCTTCTATATGTATGAGTCTGGTCTCTATAGGGGACAAATAAATATTAAAAAGGTCCCCAATTCTTGCCAGCAATTGATTATTTGTTTCACAATTATTACATTTATTAGATATTCCGCCCAAAGTATCCGAGACCTTTGCCCTTTCAATACCTGAGACTACATTTGTCACATCTAAATGTGTATTCCCACTACCACTACCATTATTTCCATGATAATTTAATTCTTTCCCTTGCTTCCTCTTCAACATACAAGGCTTTTTAACCTTTGGCACAATTATCTGTTTTGTTTGTTTCCGTATAGCACCCTCTCTCCTTCCCCTTAAGCGCCTCGTACTTGTCTCAAATGGTGTGGGGCTGATAAGTAATTCCAGAGACCTTTCTAGCGCCAAGCTCAATTGTGAATCTGTTAAGAGATGTGATGCTGACAGATCAACCTCATTCGGTATACTATACACTTCTACTGAAGGGCCAATATCCTTAGCCTGTACTGGAGTTTTGGCTAACGCAAGAGGACCCAGAGATGATCGTTTAGCCAAAGCTAGATCTTGGGAGACTCTACGCTCCAGAAGAGTAATGCCTTGATCTATAGCTTCATTTGCCCTTATAATAAAATTATCTAACGGGCCTATCCCCTGTACACCACCAACAGCTAATTTATTTCTGCTGCCCCTTATAGACATGATGTTAAATCAACTGCAGGCGGGTGGAAGGGAGCTCTGCGGGAAGAGGCACCAGCTGTAAGTAAAAAATACGGCTGCTGGTCCTCGCAATCCCAGCGAGATGAAGGCAGGTCCAAAAAGTCAAGGGTCCGTGCAACCAGCTATTGTGGACTATTTGAATATGGAGAACAATACAAGAAAGAAAACACAGTCCGTTTTATACAATACAAAATCAGGATAGGGTAAAATAATCTCCCACACTGTAGTTATTATGCATAAAATGAAGTGTAAAATGTTAGGCAATCTCGAAAAGTTAAAATACAGAACAAGAAAACTATCAGATAAAGTGTCACGTGCTAGCAGAAAATACAGTACTAGGATACAAGAAGCCTCCAAAATGTAAAATGTAAAGTGCTAATGCAGGGTAAATGGGCCCGGGATAAGGTGACACGTGCTAACAAGGAATCACAGAAACAAGAAAGAGTGAAATTGTCCAATTATTTAAAACCCCACTGAATCAGACCGACAATACCGGTGATCCAGGAATATAATTGCCAATAGGAGCAGCTAAAACCAGAATGTCTGAATAGATGTACCAGTTCCGGGAATTAAGAGTTTCATAGTTGGCGAAGCAGTTCCCTCGTATGTCAAAATATACACGAGACTAATTCAATGAAGTACCTAACCTTGCAAGAGACATTCATAGGATTCCTTTGGGCAGGTAGAAAGTATTAGCAAATATTAGGGGGGTGGCCCTGCCCTGGCTCCTTCTGGCACTGATGGCCACAGACGGCCCGCCCTTTGCCCGGGCTTAGCCCGGCGCTGCCCGCGCGCTGTCACGCGACGCAGTGATGAGATTTAAAGCACCTCCAGGCGCGGATGATACAATTCCGGCTTCCAGTGCTAGGGAGCCTGGGAGTTGAAGTCCCCCTCCACACGGCGGCCGCGAGATTGTAGGATGCGGCGGTGGGAGGGAGACAAGGCGGACACAGGCAGGGACAGGTTAGTGCAGAGTCCCTCTGAGTAATTCTCGCAAACTGGTTACGGCGCCCGCTCCACCGGGGCTGTGATGAGATTTAAAGCGCCTCCAGGCGCGGATGTTACAATTCCGGCTTCCGGTGCTAGGGAGCCTGGGAGTTAAAGTCCCCCTCCACACGGCGGCCGCGAGATTGTAGGATGCGGCGGCGGGAGGGAGACAAAGCGGACACAGGCAGGCACAGGTTAGTGCAGAGTCCCTCTGAGTAATTCTCGCAAACTGGTTACGGCGCCCGCTCCACCGGGGCTGTGATGAGATTTAAAGCGCCTCCAGGCGCGGATGATACAATTCTGGCTCCCGGTGCTAGGGAGCCTGGGAGTTGAAGTCCCCCTCCACACGGCGGCCGCGAGATTGTAGGATGCGGCGGCGGGAGGGAGACAAGGTGGACACAGGCTGGCACAGGTTAGTGCAGAGTCCCTCTGAGTAATTCTCGCAAACTGGTTACGGAGTCAAATAGTCTAGAAAATGAATGAGAAGCCGGGATTCGGATTCAAATGCTCCGATCCCGATCGCGCTGGTTAGTCTGTAAGCACTACTTTTATTAATGAGTTTCGCATTAGTAAAGCACCACGGTGTGCATGTGTGGCGACACTTCACCAATGAGGTACGTGCCAAGCAATTGTTGACACAATCCACAGTTTGCGTCTTTTTCAATATATTTATTACGAAGTGCAGGACATTTCCAAGGGATTTTGCACACTACACACATTCACTCCTAAAATAAAATGTGTAGGTAAAAAACATTGCCATTTACAATGTCAATAGCTCTAACTCACAAATGCGAGACCTATTTGCATTGCAAATCCTTGTTTTTAAATGTTGTTTCTTCTTAAAATTGGTTTCTATGATTTGGTTACCTCCAATGTGGTTTCTCTGTTTGTATTTTTCCATTAACACACACATATCAGGGTTGCCACCTAGCTGTGTATTTTACTGGCATAATGTATTTTAATGACAGTTTGGTACAAAAATTAGTAAAATCTTCTCTAGCCTCATAGCTTTACATACTTTAAACTGTAAATATAAGAAGAGAGCACTTTAAAATGTGTTCTATAGCTACCTCAATATTCCCAGGCTCATAATTAAAGTAAATAAAGACAGAAAGGCCATGTCAAAAAATGAATACTGATGATTTTATGTAAATTTCAATTTAAGTATCCTGTCTGGGCCTTTACAGAATGTTGAAAGGTCAACAAATGGCTGGTATTTTTCTCTGGAGGAGGTGATAACCCAAGACACGAGGCCTAGGACAGACTGGAAAAACAAAGTTCAAGGCAGTATGTTTTGTTTATCATGCACCCGCAATGGGTAGGATCCAGCTTTTATTTTGTGCAGCGCAAGGGCCAGCTTAGCACACAGCAACGCTATGCTGCTTCCACAGTGCCAGTGATACTTTGCTTGGTAAGGGCAGTAGCCCTTCACCGCTATAAAGGTAGATAATTGTGCGCCCCTCCCAATCCCACAAGACTAAAATTCGTGAGACAGGTCTAGGTCATGGCATACACGCATGATCTGTGTTCGCCTATTACCACAAATTGTCTATCCAGGTTCAATTCCAGGGTTGTGGAATGATGTAGTTATCTTGGAAAGAGCCATGTTTTCAACTGTCTTTTGAAGTGTATTTGCTGTTAAATGCTTCGAATCTTGGCAGGTAGTGAGTTCCTGAGCTTGGCAGCTTGTACTAAGAAAGCAGTGCCTCCCATGGATTTCTTACGGTGAGGTGGTACAATAAACCATGGTACACGCCTGCAGCAGTGTCCTGTTTTGTTTGTATTTTTGCATTGCTTGAATTCAGCTTGTTGGTATAGTGGTGCTTTTCCTTGTAAGGGTCTGTGGACAAAGAAAAGTGCCTTGAAGATTGCCCTTCTAGATAAGGGTAGCCAGTGGAGTGACTGTAGAACTGAAGTCATGCGTTCTCTTGGGTGAAGGCAGAGGAGGAGACTTGCAGCAGAATTTTGGATTAGTGTATTTTGCCCATAATTAATATGTGTGCACCAAAGTAAAGGCTGTTGGCATTGTCAAGCTTGGCGAATACGAGTGTGAGGATAGCTTGTAGTACTTTTTGGTACCCAAGATATAGGATGATCCGACACAGTGTTTTCATTGTGTAGAAGGCGCTTCTTGTGCCATTGTTGATATATGGTATACAGAATAAGTCTGAATCCATGCTTACCCCTAGACTTCTGACTTCTGTTGAAGGAGCCTCAAGTACCTTGAGCCATATGATGGTAGAATGCTATTTTTGCCATTGCCTGCAGGCGTTGATCTCTGTGTTTGTAGTGTTGTGCTTTAGGGGCTTGCTCATCTCTGTCTTTGTGGTTTTGGGCTTTAAGGGGTTACTCATCCTGCATGCATTTATGGCTCAAAGGCACTTTAATTAAACATTTGAAATTTGGAGCTCAAAGAAATGGCAGCAGTCAGTGTGGCAGTGAGACCCAAAATTAAATATCATGTTGCGGGAAGCTGAACAAAGTACCTGTGGGCAGGAGAAAAAGACAGAAATATCAAAGATACTGGCAAAGGCCACACATTCACGTCACGGGCCAGGGTCACACACAAGCGCTTATGAAATCAATGAAAAAATGCCTGTTTCAGATGAAAATATAAGTAAGCCCAAACAGTTTAATATTAATCAGCAGAACACACTCAAATTGCCATAGTGAGCACACTGGGCTATCCTAGCAGCAGCTGCTGCACACAATCTCGAAAAGTGTTACCACCGGCGCAACAACACCTGGAAACTGAGAGAAGAGGTGCCATGGGCAAACGTCTGTGAAAGCTCTTCTCCTCCCAAAATGTGGCTACAGAAGCATATTAACAAGGAGAGCTTATATTCGACTTCTATAACCCCCTGACGTCTGCAATACAAATACAGGAGTGTTAATCTAATTAACCTACACAACAAGGCCATGACATTTGTCAGGCTGAAAATTATCTGACCTATTGCCTGCCCCACGAGACCCTTGCTTACAACTCATAAAGAAACATTGCTGTATCACCTGCTTTGGCATCCTAAAAGAAAAATGCTGTGTTTAACAGGTTCCTTTTTAGGTCTCGCATAGCGTTGCAGTGCAACGCACTGTTCGCTTTGCGAGGCATGCAGTATACAGTATAGTGGGGGGGAAGCTCCGCCCACTTTCCGTCCATGTTTTTCATTGGCTTAAAACGGAAATGCTGCATTCTGATTTGTTTTCGGTTTCTTTGTCCCTCCTCCTCACAGCCATGTCGTCATTTTTCTCCTTCCATTGCTATCGGCCCCTTTACTTTACAAACTCTTTTGTTCCTCTGCCCCACTTCCCTCCAGCAGTCCATAACTTCTCTGCTCACCACCCCCCTCCCATCCACTCCTGATCATGCCTTCTTGGACGCCCGCAGGTTTTTTTATAATGCAATAGGTCTCTCGTAATACGAGTCCTATTGTACTTATAAATGCTTGTTTTCTCCTGGGATTGGCTGGCTAAGTCTCGCACTTTATTTTGCCTGACCTGTCCAGACGGCTGTGTTACGTATGCGTCATCCAGCAGCCGCTATACAGACGCTCCTGCATGAAGAGGAAGGTGTTTACCAGGACCCAGGCAGCCGCCCAGCAGAGCCGGAAGAGAAGCACGCTGCACCTGAACACCCACAGCTGCATCCTCTTCAGCAGCACCGGAGGTCACATAGTGACACGGGGGAGGTACAGACGACCCATCCCACAGGGGGGCGAGTTTTCTCAATTGTCTTTTCTTTTTACTTTCTGCCTGAGCTCCAATAAATGCAGGTTTGACGTCCGTCCCCAGCTCCCTTTGAAAAGATTTGGGCCAGAGATGTTCCCCTTTGTGGGTAAAGTTAAGGGCGCCTTTGTCTCCCAGCCCAGCTGTGCATAAGCCTTACTTGGGCATGAATGGCCTTGCTTGTCAGCTAGAGTAAAGGATGGGGGCTTTTATAGTGAGGGGGGGCCTGCGTGAGTCAGGTGCAGTGAAAGATATAATCCATTCTTTGCACAGCTTGGGAAAGTTTAGACATCCTGGGGCGAGAGTGGAACAAAATGGATTTGTTGTTCTCGGCTTCTTCATGGACCTTTCGAGTTGCCCCTGTTAAGGCTGCTTTATATCCCGCTCCATTCCAACCCCAAATACAGTGGCAACAGAGAGTAGTGTAAAACAAACAGAGGGGCATTCGTGGCGCCTGGACAGAATGAGCTCGTCGAGCGCTCCGAAGTCACCCACCCGAGGCTACTGGAATGTGATGCTGCTGGTAACTTGAAAACGGATGGCACCTTATGGTCCAAGACAGACCCGTTCAGCTGGTTTCTGCCTTGCTTTGTATGTATTCTTGTGGTCTTTATCAAGCTGCCCTTGTCGTATCTCTTACTTATTGTAGTTTTACACCAAATCACCAAGAAGCATACACACTCTAGTGGTCATATCACCTTGCTTCAGAAACCTCAGAGAGGGTTGTGTGTCAGTCCGAGAGGTGAAAGGGCAGCCGTGCAAGGCCGCTGTAAGTCACTGCTGAGAGATACCGATGTACCGAATCTGAAGTTAATCTTGTGTTCCGGTTGGAGCCGCAGCAAGGTATTCTAGCCCTGGGGTTGTGATCTGGAGACACTGGGGCTTGACTCCACGGCAGGGAGCGAGCGGGATTGGCCCACTTTGTTTACCAGCACTTCCATCCTGCATGCTACTGAATGTGACATTAACTTTACTGTTCAGAGCATCAACAATGCGGCCTAAATGGAAACAAAACTGTTTTGCATTGACCTAGAAGTCCATAGATTGTATAAGGCTCTCCAGTCCATTCTTTAACAGGTGTTCGTCAACTTGTTTGACTGGAAGCAGAATAAGCATTGGCAAAGCCAAAAGGGCGGTGTTTAACGTGGTAACACATGCAGTGTTGACACATTGCAGCGAAACAAGCAGGTGGGAGGCTAAAGAGAGGACACAGCAGACTATAGTAAGTTCAGGTATAAGCACTCAAATGTAGGGTAAACAAACACCCATACAGCTATAATGATTAGGTAAGAGATGAATACTCCTGGTCTGAGCCAAGACTTGATAAACAAACAATCTCAAGCCGGTGGCAGGAAGAGGTTGGGTGAAGAAAACCGGTGGTTGAAAGGGATGAATCTTAATATCACTAAATATTGTTAACAGTAGGTATTGTGGTAGCTCTGCTGGCAAAATCAAGACTGAAAAAGACTGGTATGCCTAAGGAAGCCATTTTGTTTTGCGGCATACCAAAGGAGGACTCGTATGTTTAGAAACCCAGAGGTTTATGTTATAAATCAATGTTATCAGTTGTGTAATAGAAGTGAAGTTAAGACTGTAAGTTCCAAAATACATCATATGGTCACAGACTTGTCAAAGTACACAACAGTACATTGTGTCACACAATATCAGAACTCTGTACACAGTAACACATTAAATAGCTAATATCACTGGCTTAGCTGGAACCCTATGCACAACATGGGTTTCCAGATCATGTTTGGAAGCAGTCAATAGTTGAAATCTGTTACAGGATTTCTATCCTCTCTAGGACATGGGAGAACCTTTGTTTTTGGAGGGGTGGAAGTCATTGCGCAGGCGGTGTCGGCACAAAGCCGGGCCTCCTCCACTGCCCACCATCTTAAACCACCCTCTATTTTTCCTCAGGCACTGATAAGCTCAGGGCCACAACCCTCCACTGCCCCATCTCCTTTCCCACATGGTCAAAATGTTTTCAAGGTTGTCTTGTAGGTTGTTAAATGAAAACAAATGACCACCGTGGATCAAATTAGTATTGGTACACCAGGAACTTTTAGTCTTCCAGTAAACCTTGAGTTTATCTGGTTTAACCTTCCATCTCAATTAGGGGCTCTGTCATATCTTAGCCAAGAACAAGGAATTAATGGAGAGTCACAAATTTGCTCTGCTATAAATACTCAAACCTCTGGGGCAAATTTAGGACTTTAGTAATTTGCAGAGAGTTGCTTGAAGGAATCATGTGGGTATAGAGATATGAGGAACACAAAGACTACATTATTTAAGAGCCAGTTAGATGGATTATTTCACTACCGTATTGAAATGTTCCACTTGCCCATTCGCTTTCGGATGGTGCAATGCCACCCCACCCGCACATGTTTGACATCACAAATCTTCAAAATTTGACAGCATTTTTCTGAGGTCAGTTCCACACCACTATTGGACACCAGCACTTCTCGAATGCTTTTATGAAAAAATATCCTCCCAAAATTCTATCATGATACTTCTGACCATCCACGCTTCTGGCCATTTAAAATTATAATCAACAAGGATGATGGCCAGGATTCTCTTTGAGAAGACATTGAAAAGGGGCATATAAAATTAATGGTCACTTTACACCACAACCTGTATAGCAATTACATGGTGTCCAGCTGAATTCTTTATGCATTTGGCGACAACACAGCACTCCCTTGCCCACCAATCAATCATAAAATCAATACCAGGCCACCAGAAATTATTTCTGGTCTTCCTCTTAGTGCTAGAAATACCTCATGACCCTTGTGACACATATTCACTATCATCGTAAATAACTTAATCAGAGGTACACTTTTATCCCCGTCAGTTAATCTCATTGCACAACGGCAACTTATCACTCACATTCCAGAACACAGTATAATCACCCCTCAACTCCTCCTCTCTCGGCCACCCATACACTAAATGAGCCTTGACTTTCTTCAACTCAACATGCTTTGCCATTTTTGTTAATCCCTATCTCTTCAGTTCCTTTATCCGAATCTTTTATCTCCTACACCACATGATCATAAGTAAACCCACCTTCCATTCTTGATCTTCCTCCTCACACACCATTACATCATCATTCATTGGTATATGGGATAGACCATCAGCCATGACATGTAACTTGCCTGGTACACACACCAACTGTGCAATGATGCAATTTTAGCTTAAAAGCCAATATTGCTAAACACAGAGGGGTACATGGATAGGCGAGAGGAGATCACATATTGCTAGGTTGCAGGGGCATAGTTTCAAAGAAGGAGGTTGTAATACATGAGGGGAGGTGATGGCAAATTGCAGAAATAAAATAATGGGGAGTAGCAGAGAACCAAGATTTAAAAACTGAGGACACGTCGTGTTTTCAACCTGATTGTAATCTTACAATGGTGTTCAGAATGATGTCAAATGTATTACTCTAATAAGTCTCTTAACGGGTTGCATCTTTATTGCGCGATGTCAGTTAATGTGCCATGAAGTGTGTATACAGCTCACTACACTAACCCTGGACTGCACCACACTGTGTCCTGTTACGCATTACCAACGTTGGTAGTTAAATATAATGTAAAGAAGGGGGATCTAGGACAGTTAGACAAAAATGTACTCTAATTGCCAAAGGGATACTCGTCAGATGGTATTACCTAATCTAAACAAATTGGTACCTGGTCACTCACTTAACAAACATTAAATATGCAATAGGTCTCGCCTTTCATTAAGTTAAAGCCATCAGCTTTGCTATACAATACCATTAGCAAAGCAAATATATTTAACTTAATCAGAGGAGAGACCTATTGCATTTTCAATGCTTGTTGTTAATTCCTTGTGACAAATCCATTGAACCATGTAGCCTGCTTCAAAAGCAATGCTGTTCTGAACTAGCTAAATGGGGACACAATTGAATTCTTGCGCTGTTCAGTGACAAAAAGTCATAGGAAACTTTACCCCAAACCTCTGTCCACTCCCTACAGTAGCGGAGATTAGTCCAGCTGGTGGCGTCCATAATCTTGGGGTCATTTTTTATGACAAGTTATTCATGGAGAACCATGCTATAAAAGTGTCTGGCACTGGGTATGCACTTCTAAGGGGTCTCAGGAAAGTGCTGTCCTTACTACCTGCACAAGCCAAATCACTCACCATACGTAGTCTTACACTTAGTAGATTCGACTACTGTAACGCTCTATTGTTTGGAGCTCTGGAGTTTTTTTTAAAAACATATTTTATTGACTTTTTTATATGGTACCATTTGGGCTGCAGCCCGACATATACACATTTAAGACTGGATAATGCCAAAGTACCAAGCTTGTAAACATCATCAACTACAGTTTGCATGGATAACCACAACAAGAACTTTGCGCAGACATTTCCAGTCCACATACATTTAAGGGTATATTTGAGTACCTTTGTTAACCGCAATGACAAATACAATGATCAGAATGACACCGGGATTTATGAGGTAGACTACTCATCAAGGGGTTTGAGATGGAAGGGGGGTAAGGTCTATACCCTGATATGTAGCCAATCAAGACCATATTTTTCTATGCTTCTGAGGGCAGCCCCGCGCCTGGAAGACCACTATCTCCGCACTCATGCATTTGTCCAATTCTTTGCGCCATTTCCCTATCGTCGGGGGGAGGTCCCCTTCCACAGATGAGCAATATTGCACTTTGCTATGGTGAGGGCAGGGAAAAGCAGGTGTTGTTTGTATCGATTTCCCCCATGTCATCAGTGCGGTGGAGTAGGAACAATCTAGGGTCGCGGGGGAGATCCCAGGAGAGCACCTCTTTTAGACAAGCCGAGACTTTATGCCAGAAGGGATGTATAGCGTTACAACACCATACCGTGTGTATAAACGTCCCCTCCTCTTTTTCACAGCGTAAGGGGGGATGGAATAACCCCCATCCTCCAAAGACAGAGGCGCATATAATAAGCTTGATGGATGTATTTGAATTGAATGAGGCGGTATCTAGAGGACACCGCTGCGCCCCGGGGACTAGCTATGGTTCAGCCCAGTCATCGTCGGTTAAGTCCGGGATGTCGTCTTGTCATGTCCTTCTGGTCTTTTGTAAGGTCGTAGTGGAGTGTGTTGTCAATGTCTGGTAGATCTGTCGGATTTTATGGGCTCCCAAACAGCCCATGAGGCGGCGGCCTTCCAGAGGGTGAAATTCTGGAAGATTGTCCAATGTGAGAAGCTTGGGGGTGAGAGCATGACGCAGTTGGAGGTATTTGTAGAATTGCGTTTTATGGAGTTGGAATTTCTCTTGCAGCTGTTGAATGGACATTAGGGTAGTGGCCCTCATAACGTCCCCGAGTGTGGATATGCCGACCTGGTCCCACTGGCGGAACCCATTTAATGCTGTCACCTGGCGCAGGTAAGTACCATGCCATAAGGGCGTTGCCTGACTCAGATGTCCATGCCACCCCATTCACCGTACGGTATACCGCCAAAGCCAAATCGTTGTTCTGCCAGCATGGGGTAGGAAATCGAGGCTCTGTGAGCTGTATAGTACTCGGAGAAGGGGGACCCCTTCCATTGCTGAACGTTCCAGTGCAAACACCGGATCCGTAGGTGTATTGTACCACCATTCATTAATGACCAATAAGTGAGAGGCCGCATAGTATGAATACACATCTGCCGCAGCAATGCCACCGCAGTAAGTAGATTGCGCGCAAGTCTGTAGCGCCACCCGGACAGCCCCCCCACCCCACAGGAATTTATTATGTATGACATTTATTGAGCTCTGGAGTTTTTGATTAAAAGACTATACACAGTTCAAGTGGTGGCTGCTACACTTGCTCTAAATAGACCTTGCAGATCCTTGGCATCAAGTACTTTGAGAGAATAGCACTGGCTACCAATCAGGCAGAGGATTACGTTCAAAACTATGTGCACTGTGCCTAAGGCTATACATGGCAAAGGTCTGGTGCTGTTGCAATGAAGGATTAAAGCCTATACCCCAGGAGACCCCTCCACTCGAGTACAGCAAATCTGGTTTGTGTTAGGAAATGTCACAAGAAGTGACGGGGGTCATGCTTTCCCAGTTGAATCTGCCCAGCTATGGAACAAGCTACCTTCTTACAATCAGTTATGGATCTATTGAAATTTAGAAAGGCCTGACTCTTACCTAAATAATTGTGCAAGATAGGGCCTTGTTTGAAGGTCTAGCAGCAGGTGTGCTTATCTCTTCTGCTGTCAGCACCAGGATACCAGCATGGCGACAGTTTGCGCTTCATAAGTTTAATTAATAATGATAATTCTACCATCTAAAAAGATATAGGTGAACAATTTTACCTTTATTGTAACACCAAGTCAGCCACAGGCCCAGATCATAGGCAGGAGATTTCAGAGCCTAGCCAACAGATTCCAGATCCTAGCCAACAGCACCCTGTACAACAGAACCTTTCATTTTACAGATACACTTACACGTGCAAGTGCTGAAGTCCCAGAATACAAAGCAAAGGAGACCAAACACCTCAAATTGGTAAAATGGCCATGCATAACCCAGTGCCATGATAGAGTACAACGATTACGGAGGAAATGGTAGACATAAAATTGCAGAGTGAGTTCCCTGCCTCCAAAAGGTGCAATTCCCATATCAACCTTGAGGGGAAAAATTGTTGAAAGTGAGGACATAGGTACAGACAAATCCCTCCACTCCCCAAAACCTCAGCCAGTCCAGCAAACATCAACCACCAAACTTAGAGCCTAGCATCAACATGATATAGAACTGGTAATCCAGCGGATTACCAGCTCTGGTTACTCACACCATATACTCACCTGGGCCCATAAACATTCATACAATAGCTAGTAGTACAGCCGGAGTCAATTTTGTTTACCTGCAAGATTTTGTTATCTTTACCCAAATCTTACCAATCCAATCTTGTCAATAAAGTTCCTCTGGTAAATTAATCTAGTAGCTAGTAGTATAGGTATGAATAGCATTTAAGGTTTTCTTCAAATAACCTCAGACTCAAAGTTTTAAAAGTTTTATCTAATCAATAATTTTGTGAGTCAAAGATCAAATACATGTAAACATCGGGTTCTCTTCAAGAAAGAAATTCAAGTTTAGTTCAATATAGGTCTCATTAAAATATCATGAGGACAGTAACTGAAGAGGGAGAAAAGAGAGAGCAAGCAAAAGGACAGATTTCCCAGAATTATATTTACCTAGGGTGATAAAGTCTCACAAGTTGCCTTTAGCAGAGAACAAGTGAATTTAGCAAGGAACAATCTCGGTGAAATTAAAATAACAGCATACCTTGCCTGATGCGTTTCAGATTAATTATCCTTCCTGAGAGGCAGCATGCAAAGCAATGTGCTTTCTGTACTGACTCCAACTAAATATCCCACTCAATCACATTCAGCCCAGGTGGGCCTCTCAATGCTATGCATCTCGGGAGTTGGAGTCCCAATTTTACCCATGTGGGTGATAGATGAACCCAACTCCTTGAAGATGGGCCAGATGGAGTCCACCGGGACAGGTGGGAGACAGAGGATCAGGATAGGTTCCGACCCGGGAAGTGACCTCTTCTAAGTGCAATGCCAGGGTCACACCCCTCTCCGACACTACAGTCCTCGATGTTTTCTTCCGCATCTCCCCTTCTAGATGATTGGATTATCGATCAGTATTTCGATTTCTCGAGCAGGGTCTCTGGCATCTGAAGGGTCTGAGACAGCGTCTGTAGCAGCATACGTGTCGGATCTGTGACGGGTCAGAATGACGGGTCTGACCAACGGGTCTCTACTGTTAACTAACTAACTTACCTCAATTTTACTATACTGTGTTCGTGTACCACCCCCAAATGTTTCAATATTGTGTTTTCTCCTATTCTGATGGACAGGACAAGGAGGAGAGTTCATCACACCATATTAAATGTAATATTTTTCTTAAGTTCTTGTTCTGTGTTCCCGCCCCTTAATTTACTTTCCCAAAGCTTTATTCCCACCCGCATTTCATATTGTGATCAATACAATTTATACAATTTGTAATATTTGGTGCTCTTGTCCAGGTCAATGGGTTAAGTTCCCATGAGATTCTCCCTAGCTTGACCTTGGCTGGGTTTCAACGGTGTCATCTTGGTTTCAGGCAGGATTCAGTGCGCGTGCTCACAGCCCAAGTGGGGTATGGATTTCAGTCACCCTCTGAGGCCCAAATACGAACTAATAATAAAGTCAGAGAAAAACATGTTAGCATACGAAAATAAATGATTTCACTGTATACCACCTATCTCTACTCCAATCCCATTTACTTATATATATCTTTCGCATTAGCAATTAATAGAACTTGCAAGTTTAGTTTAAGCAGAAACTATGCGCATTAACATGTGAGTTTCACGTGGCCATTTTAAAAGCTATTGCGCAGCTGCAAAGGTTTACCTCCAAGCATAGAAAACGTCATACTACGTAGATGCAGTAGACGCATGCGCAGTGAAATTCCCGCGTTGTGTTGGCCATTTTAATGACACTGGTTAGTAATACACATAGGCAAGCATCCTCTAGATACGATATATTGTGTGTAATGCAATTATTAGTATTAACAAACAGGTTGATTAAAGTGTTACACTTTATTTGAGAGGACTGCATCCAAGCAAGTTTCTTCTTTTCGAAACCTTGCTCCATCACTAGGAAGAGGGAGAAGGGGGCAGATGTTCATCCACCCTAGCATGGACGCCTGCTGGCATTCTTCCTCACCTGAAGGACCTGCAGCTCTGCCTCTACTGAGCCCTCTATTAGTCAAAAGTCCAGGGCCCCATTTACAGTGGCTTTCGCACTTCAGTTTGGACCTAACCTCTTGCTGCAATGAGACTATAGTCATTGCTTGGTATACTCTTCCTCAGACACTCATGAGATTACACCAGAGGCTTCCGATGTAAGTCTTTAAGGAGTTTGGCACCCCCTGATAATTCCCAGTTGTGCAGGCCAAGACATGGACTTCTAGAAATGCACTGCACATCTCACTGGTTTATCCTTTTTGCCACAATGCCTTGTACTATAGACACAACTGACACACTCAACTGTCGGAAACACCAGTGTTTAAAATTGCTAAAGTATAGTAATGATGCCTTAAGAAATTGCCTCTTTTTGACTGGTCACTCCCATTTTTATGTCTGATGCTGCTGCGTTTTTGTGCACTAGGACGCTGATAACCAGGACCCGGTGTATGTGCTCGGACCCATAAAGCATGTCAAGATTGCCTATACTTCCTATTGGGATATTTAATTTGCTTATAAGCTCCTAGTATATTGTATACAATGTACCCAGGGCCTGTGAGTTAAATGCCACAAGTGGTCTGCAGCACATATTGTACCACCACTTAAGTGCCAGTGCAAAGCACGTCTCTGAGCCTGTCCCTACAGCCTGGGTGGGCAATTTTAAAACTGTCAAATCTGCTTAGAAAAATAAACCTTCATCAGGCCTTAAGTCTTCCTTTTTAATATTCTTAAATCACCCCTACATTAGGCCCTAAATGCCCATGTGGCAGGGTGCATCGTATATAAAAGGTAAGACATATATATTTACATTTTTACATGTCCTGGCAGTGAAGAACCCCCAAAGTCCTTTTTGACAGTGGGAAGGCTGGTTTTCTCATAGGTAAGTACTGGGTTAAATTATAACACCTGATAAGGTTTAACTTCAGTTTGGGAGATAAAAAAGTGATTCAATTACTCATTTTAATAGTAATTTAAAATACAAGTTAACGTTCAAGTCAGATTTGACACTACTATTTTGAAAAAGGACAGTTTTAGAAGTCGTAATTTCCGGCCCATGACAAATGTGCCTTTCTGCTTGTGTTCAATGTCACCTGACCAGTGATGGCTCCCCTGTGGTGAAATGTGTAATGCTCTCAGACAGTGGACAAAGGGCTTGGGTGTGGAGTGATGTTTTTCCTTGAGCAGGATGGCCTGGGGTCTGCGTCAAGTTATTTGTTCAGCTTCAAAAGATTTCTACTTTATCACTGACAGATGCAGCTTACACGCAGGCCTGCTTTCTTTTTGCCTCATAGCCAGCCTGTCTCCTAACCCAGTGGGAAGGGGAACTACCTCAAAAATGGCCCGGAGTGACCACAAGGGAGGCTTTTCCCATTACCATAGCCACACCTATGTGTGGACACAGGGAGCTCTGCACAGGGGAAGAAAGGTTGTTTCATGTTGGTTTTCGATAAAAAAGGACACAATGGGATAGTTTACAGTAAAACTCACTTGGAGAACGGCAAAAGTAGGTAGGGTCACCACTGGGAACTTTTATCCCATTGTGTTTGGAGTGGCTTGGAGTTTCCCTCACCCACAGGCTAGCAAATAAATGTGGCACCCCGAGTACCCTCTTCAGAATACCTGTAGACCTGAGGTAGACAGAAGAAAGTCTGCACCTGCTATTGTGAACTGTAAGGAGAATCCTTAGGACTGGACTTCCTCCCATTTGTACCCAGGACACAGAAGTGGACTCCAAGGGTCAGATGGCTAAACTCCTGTTAAACTACAGGGAAACAAGAGCTGCATGCAGACCACTTTCCGGAAGAGCCCAGCTGACCAGTTCCAACTAAATCTGCTCTGGACTCTACTGGTGGCTTCTGTTGGAGTGAGTAATGACAACCAAGTGCTGTTCCTGGAACCTTTTGATGGTGTAAGAGGATACCCCTCCTGCCCAAACTGCAAAACCTGGGACTTAGATACTTTTTGTCAACTTTTTTTCTGAAGAACCAGTGGAAAATGAAGACCTAGGCATTGAATCGCCGGTCGGATCCAACTTACTGGTCTACTCCACTGAAGGAAATTTGACTTCCATAAAAGTTAATTCATCTGAAAGCAGATAGCTTCATCGACGGCAGTGCTGAGCAGAAGCTCACCAACATCAAGACCTTCCAAGATTCGGATACCAGAGTTTGCCTGCTCAGAGCTTTCCTGCCTGTGTCAACGACCACATGGGTCCATACTCTTCAGCAACCTGTTGTCATCGAATCCAGCTTGCAGCTAGGCCTATCATGACCACCTTTTCTCTAGAAATTTTCTAAATCCAAATCAAACTCTTTGACAAGAAATACCTTGGTCTCATAGCCCACACACAGTTGGTTTCAAATCTTACCCTTGTACTGGTCTAGCGCAACCAGTTGCCCTCATTTGGCGATTTGTGCTTTTGCCACAAACATTTATTTCAAACTTCAAAAATTCATATTTCTGTATCCCCTTATTGGAGTTTTGTTGTTTTGGTCTCTTTTTGTTTATTAAAATATTCTCTAATTTTATAAAGAAGAGTGTTTTTTATTGTGCTGTGTTTTCTACTTTCTAACTGTTTTGGGACTTCTAAATGCTTTCCACATTTTCTTAAGTTAAGTTGGTCTGCTCTGTGCCATAGCTACCAAAGGTTGAGTTCAGGTTTAAATTACTGAAACCTTTACTGGACCTAACACAAATAGGGACATTATTACTTGTGGAGGACTACAATTCACCCCAATTAATGATCCACTTTTTCACAATGACTAACTTTATAGTTGCAAAAGTGTACAAAATGAAACTGTAACTGAGAACAGGAATCTGATATGTTATGGGTATTTGTAGAGCACATGGCTACCCGAAGCCGTCCCAGCGCTAGCCGAGAGAAAGGCAGGTCACAGCAGCTTAGTAGGAGAGGTTTTGAAAAAAAACAAGTTTTAAGAAGTTTACGGAAGGGAAGGAGATTTGGTTCCGATCATAGGTGGGGAGAGAGCGTGTTCTAGAGCTTGGCGGAGGTAAAGCGGAAGGAACGACCACCACTTCTTATCCTGTTGATTTTTGGGACCGCAGCTAGGTAGAGACTGGATGAACGAAGGAGTCTATTAGGGTGGTAAGGGGAGACGATCGCTTGGAGGAGGGGGGGCTTTCTCCCAGAAAGATTTCTGGGCGATACATAGAGACTTGAATTTTATTCTGTCCGCAACCGGGAGCCAATGCAGGGTTTTCAGAGCAGGCCTTTGCGAACTGGCTGTTGGGACTCATAAAAAGCATCTGTGCTGCACAATTCTGGATGACTTGCAATTTATTTGTGGTAGCCCTGGAGCTCCTAAATACAGAGTATTTCCATAGTTGAGGCAAGAGAGGATTAAAGCCTGAACCATGAGTCTTCTTTCTGAAAAAGGGAGGAGCGGAAGGACTTTACGGAGCATCCGCAGGATGCCATAGCAGAATGCTGCCAGTTTAGTTGCCTGATCAAAAGTGAGTGACTGATCTAGCCACATGCCTAGACTTTTGATCTGATTTGTGGGTGTGGGTGGAGGGTCGAGAGAGCTTGGCCAAGCGAGGCCGCTGTCAGAGATGGGTGAGTTGCCCAGAATTATAAGCTCTGTTTTATCTCCATTTAGTTTGAGTAAGGAGAGTTCCATCCATTTGGCGACTCTCTCCAGGCAGGGGCCTGGACTGGACGAGGTGGATCCTGGGTGGTTTAGGGCCACCACTAACTGGGTATCATCGGCATTTAAACAAATAAAATAATTATGGAAAACAAAATATATAATTTGTGAGTAAAACAGATCTAATGTAGTAAATGTTCTCTGTGGTTGTTCGACCCATTAGCCAACAAAGGCATATTCGCAGGAATCCATGAAAGAAAAAAGATGTATTCAATAATCACTGTTGGAACTCTCAAACTCACTGTAAATGGTATAATAAAAGAAAACAAACCAATTATGACACATTAAAACAAAAGAAAGCAGATAAATGGAACCATGTACATGAATCCCTAAAAAACCTAATGTAATTATAATGTTGGGTATTTGGACTCCATGTAATTCAAGATGATACTGTGTTGTCGAGGGAAACAATGTTGTACGATAATGAAACCAGCACCCTCCTTTACAGTCTGGAGGTATTCCTGGAAACAGGTGCATTCGACAGTAATGCTGACAAATAATGCATGCACTAACATAGAATGTGTCAACATTGGCGCTGGAGGTTACATTACAGACGATTTCAGCACTAGGGATTTTACGGTCGGTATAAAAATCCACAGTACTAAAAGTGCTACAATAAAACTGTATGAAACAATACTGGGAATACATATCATGCAAGCACCCACACCTGTCAGAACTCGAGCCAAACGCCATACTTTAACCACTATAGATGCACCTTATGATTTATTGCAGCCATCAACCAATACAAATGTAGAAAACAACAAAAATAATTACAATAAGCAGGCAAGAGACCTAAGTACAATCATACTGTCACTTTTAGGGGACTTCCGAACCTCCCCACCGTTGCCAAAAGTAGTAGAGGGTTAGATGGTCCTAGAGTAGCTGCACAATCATCTAACTGCATCCGCCCTTATGGAAGATGTCAATCCGGCTTGCACCCAGAGCACGGAATAGAGTTGTCCATTGTCCATATACGAGAGAATGTGCTATAGAAAAGGACCGAGGGCAGTCACAGCTCAAATTATTTTGTTTGTCGACTGCCTTCAATGCAGTGGTTCGTCAGATCTTCAAGAACTCAAGGGATCATGTGCTAGAAGTGAGAGGAACAGCCACATCATGGCTGGCCTCATTTTATCAGGTTACATGAAACAAGCCATGTTTCTCTGTCACTGGAGATCCCATATTTGGGGAATCCCTCAGAGTTCAGTACTCTCCACGGGCACTTTCAGTGGCTATAGGCTGCCACCGAGGGGGTGGTCAGGGCAAGTAACAGCGACTGGATAGCCAGGTGAACATGGGCGATGACAGCTGGTGGTGCAGCCAGATTAGGGGAGAGGAGGAGAGCGCCTCTGTCACATCTATATTTTATTAGGTTCTAATTAGGTCAATTAGCAAGCCATCGTTACCAATAATTATAAATTCACATGTAAATTGTAAGTTCTGAATTGAACATAAAAAACGACTCTGTATTCCATTTAAAGGGATAGGGGTATTACATCTAGGATCTTTCTCACAATCAGACCCACTACAAATGGTAGAGGCGAGGTAGGGGGAGTAGCGTGGGAGGGACCACCAGGATCCCAAATAAGGGGACTTTGAAAAAACAGTATCCACTTAGTAAGCGAGCAGCAGCTCACAGGAGGGACAGGTGGCTTGAAGCCAGAGAAACGTATTAATCTTACAGAACAAGTTGACCTAAAGTGCTCCTACAGTTTTCAAGGATGGTATTGAAAGAATTTTAAGCAGGCTTTGTCTCTGCTGCCGTATCAAAGCTGTTATTTCACGAGATGCGAGGGATTTCACGACCCCCTAAGCCTCGCAGGGCTCCCGGAAAGGCTAAACCTGAACTATGCGATCGCGTGATGCAGGTGAAACTCTCAAAGTGGCCAGCCGAGTTGAACTCACTAGTGTTGTCATAGAAACCTCACCTGATTATGTAGGAATGTCGCCAACAGTGGAATTAATACGACAATAAAAATAAGAAGGGCAGCAAGTGCCGTGCTTTACATAACATGTGTTACTTTAAAGGGGTAAAAAGATTCAAGCTTTATAACTCCTGTAGTCAATAGCAAATTACCAGTAATTATCCTTTTCTTCTTAGTGGAAATAGCAAATTTTAAAAAGTATTGACTATAACTACACATTGGCAGCAGTGCCTAGAGCAGTAGTTCTCTACCTTTTGACTTCTGAAGTCCCCCATTTAATCAGTAATGGGTTCCGGGGACCCCCACTGAAAAATTATTGGAATCCAGGGACCCCTACTGAGTCATTAATGGAAGCCAGTGACATTGGCTGAAGCAATTCCGATGATTTGAACCTCAAAACAATACACAACAATGCAAAAAAACCAAAAAAACATTCATCAAACAAATACGCAAATTATGAAATATTTCATTTAATTCACAAACAAATAAAAAACTATCACAATTGCCATATTAATGGGAAGTTTGGGGCTTTTCTAA
The DNA here is from genome assembly GCF_964204655.1 of Triturus cristatus. Taxonomy (NCBI): domain Eukaryota; kingdom Metazoa; phylum Chordata; class Amphibia; order Caudata; family Salamandridae; genus Triturus; species Triturus cristatus. Next base: position 361,864,410 of record NC_140593.1, on the reverse strand, counting down.
ATTCATCTCCCGTACTGTATTCTGTTTAATGCATTTACACTGCCCACATGAATCCATTTGAGGACATCAACTTAATTTTTAGCCTCCAGTTTCAAATGACCAATTTTAAAATGTACTTCTTTATTTCAGTACACTTTATTAATCTATTAATATTATTTAATTTTCTATTTGGTTGTAAACCTCCTGAGTAGGCTTCATGAACCCCAGGGGGTCCCCTGACCACAGGTTAAGAACCGCTGGCCTAGAGCATTGGAATATTAACAAGCGACTGTATTTAAACCATGGCCTCATGTATCCCAGTGGCGGCCCTCAACATATTAAACCGTTGCAGCACCAAGGCTGGTATTACACAGTGCCTTGTGCGCATTCAAAATCTTTTCGAAGGGTTTGGCAGCTGCGAGCCTAGTTACTTAGGCTGGGATGCTCCACCTGAAACTTGGTGTCTGTGTAGCAGAGAGCGAAAAAGTGAAACTTCTTGTGAGAAATTGGAGCTGAGAACAAAAGGGCTCTGTGCAGGGGAGGTTAAAAGTGTAAGAAGAGCAAGTAAGTGGTGTTTGTGGTGAGAGGAGCATTTAATTGAGAAGCGAGGGCAAGAGTGAAAATGGGAGTGTAAGATGAGTGTGTGGGACAGAGAAGAGGGTCTTTGAGAGAAAGGTGTGAGAAGAAAGTGAAAATAGAACAGATGTGAAAGGAAGATTTGACGAAGGAGAAACAATATTGGGATGACTGTCAGGAAGAGTGGTGTGTGGAGAGCTTGAGTGAAGTGAGATGGATAAAGAGACAAGGGGATGATGGACAAAAATGGGTGTGCGAATGAAACGTGTGAGAGAGGAGGGTATGTGAGATGGAGAAAGGGGAGGTGGAGGCATGAGGAGAGAAAGTGCGAGGCTCATGCAGTTAAAACAAGCATTGGCAAAGGCAATGGGTCTTGCCTACAGGAGAGCTCTTGGCTTTGTCAATGTTATTTAGTCATGTTGTACAGCAGCAAGACAAAATAAAAGAAAAAGCGCTACGACACAGCCAGTGCTTGACTTGTCATACAGATTTCTGGTGGAGTGAAAGGGGAAGGATGTGTGGGAGGGGGCAACATGGAAAATGGAGGGTGAGTGGTGAGTGGTGAGTGGTGGCAAGCGGCAACATGTCAACAATGGAAGGAGGGGGGTAATTGTAGTTGCACCTGAAACAGAACTATCGCCAAGATGTAATTATGATGTTGGACTTGGGAAAAGAGCAGCTGCAAAACAGTGCAGAAGAGAGTGGAAAGGGACTCTTTAACAAACCTCATCACTTGTGTAAATTAGTGTGATAGGCTAAGCCCCTGCTGCGGTGATCTGTGTACAACCTGCAAGTCACTGTTTTGAATCCTAGCAGATCTTCAGAGCCTTACGCTGTTGGGAAATTAACTTTAAGTCGGAGAAATAGTAATCAAGAACACTAGTATTTATAACAATATAAATTTGCAAGCATATTTGATTTGTAGATAGTACATTTGTAGTTTTGTACTGTTTTAAAAAGGCCTGCTCACACTATTAACTCTGAAACTGAGCTTTTCGGTTAGACATGAAATGTTCCTTGAATGAGAAATTGGATGCAATCTTTGACCACCAATAACTTTTATGATGGTAGTTTTTATGGAGGAGAGTGGTCAGAACTAACAGCATTCTGGCCTTTAGGAGCGGGTGCTGGTAGTAGGCGTTTATCTGCCCCTTTAAGGTTCCGTCCTCATGTATCTCCACCAGCAAGGATGAAAGGAAGGGTTGGCATAAGTAAGGATGAAATAGCCATGCCAATCCTCCCCTCCCCACTCTAGTGAGTGTGCCAAGTAGTCTAGACAGAGGCAATGAGCAGCAGAGCTTTCTCTCAAGTAAACAAAGCAAACCAAGATAAGCTTCCCGGCACCTCAAGCACACACTAAGGAGTTTTTAGTAAAATAGCTCAAGAGCACTGCAACAATTGTAGCTATTTATGACCTGATTTTGCAAAGCAGATTCTGCCTTTCATCCTTCAGAAGCAATGATGTGAGTATACTGGAGTTGAGTAATTGTTACATATGTTAACCTAGTGCTGAGACACCCAGGATGTTATTAATGCTGGAAAGCATGAGTTAGTTTTGTTTACAAGCAGGAGCTGGAGAGTGTCCACATCTCAGATTACCCCCAGGAGAATCTTTGGAGCCTCTGCTGCGGAGATCTGTGTACTATGCAATAGCTTTTTATGTCGCTAGACTGCATTAGCCAGGTTTCTTTCTGCAGTCAATAAAAAGAGATGCTTCGAGACAGCTGTTTCACACTTTAAAAAAAATCTGCATCTAATGAACAAGCAACATAAAAGACCGTGACATATAGTTGTCCAGCATCCCATCTACCCCACTTTCAAGAGATACGTTTTTGGCAGGGTAGGCTTCCCTGCCCGGATAGGTGGGCAGCGAAGTGGCAGAGGCAGAAGCATGGCAGCAGGACCAACCCATGGACTGAACAGTTCCCAAAAGGCCTCAGGTCAAGCATGACACCTCTGGATTTCACTCCACAACACATTGCATGCTGGGGTTTTTAAGCCCATGCCCGTAGTGCTGAAAACAGACCAGTCCAGTGCCAGGAGAGTCTGCCGTCTAATCTGTTTCCTCCCTCAAGCGCTCTGCGGCCCACTGGCAACTTTACTGCCCATAAGCAAAGATGTGTTCATAAAAAGAGAAAGATACTCATGCTCAAAAAGCATATAGGCTCTGCTGCGGCAGAAACCTCCTCATCTGTAACTTGCCCACAAACAAGTTGTGAGAGCTGCAATTTGTAGGGTTAATGAACGGGATAAAGAGAAGCAACCCGATTTGCCATTAGAGTGGCAGTGCACAAGAAGACGCCATGGGTATGCAGTGCATACAGACGCATATACGGATGGGACACACACATATATGAGCAGCAGCAGGCAAGGGAGAATGGAGAGTGGGTGGGGCTGGGAACAATGAAAGGAGATATAATTGGGATGGGCAACAACACAGGTAACAACAGAAGGATGGAGGGCAAGTGAGTGGGTGGGGGAAGCAACAACACACAACAATGAAAGGAGGGGTGGTGTGTGGGGCAAGAAACAGGAAAGGGGGAGAAATGCACGAAAGAGCTAACTGAATAAGTTAGCACCTGAAAAAAATGCAGTGGAAGGACATATGTAATGCTCCCATGCTCCAGGTAAGAGACAAACTTCGTAAAAGCAATGAAGCCACGATCAGTTGATGAATAACAAGCAAGAAAATGAGAATGATAAGGAAGCCAAACAATGGTAAGCAATGGGTGGGTTCCCAGCCCACTGACCGAAATCAAAGGGGCTAATTTACAAGCCCCTTGTGCCGTTGGTGCATCACTTTTTGTGACGCACCGGGGGCGCATTTTGTTGCCCCATATTTACAAGGAAACGTAAAGCCACTCTGCTGTTTTTTTTGAGTCATTGTCAATATGGCCCCTTTTCACGCAGCACTTGGCGTGAAAGGGCCGTGCCATGGTGAGTGTTGCTGTGGATGTTCCCACGCAACACCCATGGCTTCTGCCGCATTCCCAGATTTACAGGCTTTAGTAAAACTGGGACTGCATCAGATTGCTACGCCTCCCAGGGGAGGCGTAGCGAGGCGCAACAAGGAGAAATGTTTACATTTCTCCTCATTTTTTTCCTCTTTCTATACGTGCTGCATTCTGCAGCACACATAGAAGGAGGAAATCACCTCTTGTGATTGTTTTTGTGCAGGAAGGTGTCTCTTCCTGCACACAAACAATCTCCCCTAAAACGCAGACACCCTTGCACCTTGGCGCAAGGGTGCCTGCATCAGCGCATGGCAGCCAATTGGGCACCAGCACAGAGGACAGCAAAGGGATCCATCATATCGTTGTAGCTATGTTGCATCCCTTTGCTTCCAAAGTCACGCAGCGCGGCACAGGCAAATGGCTTGCGGCACGGCGCTGCCTTAATTTGTTGTAAATAAGGCCCCAAATGTCTTGAAGAGACAGCACATGCGCTGTCTGCTCAAGACCTAAAAAGGAAGCAGATTTATAGTTGAAAAAAAAAGATCAACAGAGTAGCTGTGAGAATAGAAGAAAATGTGAGGAGGGGACATTTTTGGGAAAGAAAATACTAAGTGGATGCTTCGACTGACACTAGCAGGGGATGTTATTTTTCCAATAAAAGTATCAAATGTGACACAATTACTAAGTGAATGGTATAGAAAAATGTACTTTTACCTAAAGATGGCAAAAATCGTTGTGCTGGCCCAATGTGGTGTAGACAGAGACAGAAGTAGTTGAGACAAGTAAGAAAGAGGGTGGTATGTGAGCGAGAGAGAGGGTGAAAGAATGGGCAAAGGTGAGAAGAATATGAAAGAGGTATATGTAATAGATTACATTGGGATAGCAGAAGGCAAGAGCAAAGCAGGTGTGAATGAAGAGTGCAAAAGAAAGGGTTGAAAATGCTATTGAATGTGAAACAAGAAAAAAATGAGAAGAGGCTGAAATAGATAGAAACCAAAGAGGCACACATGAAAGGGTGACACAACGAATGAAAAAGAAGCAAAAGGTAGGAAAGAAGAGAATGGATAGTGATAGAAGCTGGGTGGAGAGAAAGGAATATCTAATAGCCAAAGGGGGGATGTAGAGACAGAAGAAACAATAATTGGAGAAGAATAGGAGATTTACAGATAGATGTGTTCTTTTTGTTTTTGCCATTTTTTCTTTAAATGGACCATACTAGACACATGTGGCTACCTTTATCTCCTTTCACACCACAAGCAGAGTAGATCTCTGTATTGGTAAAGCATGGGCCTATCCTTTGACAAATGTGCATTTGAAAGGCAGCAGTTGAATCTAAATGAAGTGACAGCAGCAAGGCTGCAGGATATGGAACCAGGAGTTCCAGCAGTGACAGCAGTTCTCCGAGGGACAGCAGTGGGAGTTTCAGGATGCTGACGTGGAATATCACCCCAGTGAGAATAGTATCAGATGTAGCATAATCACTCCCTCATCCACCTGTACATTCCTCTATGCGAGTTGAGCGTCTGCTCCAGAGATCTGTTTGTAGCCTACGTGTCACTCACTTCTTATCAGTGCATGGTCTGTGAGCCATGAAAGCTTGTACTAGGCTGCCTTCTGAATCTGTTCTGCGGGGAAAGGAAGATTGAACTTGCAGCTTTATATGAGAGAAGGAATGCTGCTCTGCTACTCCCATGGTGTGCCTCTTCTGTGAGTAAGGAAGGCTTGCACTGCTCCTACCTCATTTGTACGTGGCCTCTGACGGGGGAAGCTTGCATTGCTGCTGCTCTTGCTGGAGGTGACGCTGGTGGACAGAAGCTTACACTTTTTTTGCCCAAGATCTGCCTGTTCTATAAAGAAGGGCTGTTTTCCCTTCTGTTGGCCCATCTTATGAAAAATCAAAGGTTATATTGAATTCACTTGTATGGCATGCCCTATGAAACAGAGACTCTTTCACAGTATTTTATGTGAGATACCAAGACCTGTAGTTCTGAGTAAGGAGCCTGAGCCCGTAGGGACTATATTTGAGCACCGATACATAACAAAAGAAAGGTAGCATACATTGCAAAACCCTCCAGTTTGAAATCTTGTAGTAGGGAGACACCAGTAAAAACATTTTAGCTCACTCACACACAATTTTAATGTAGGTCTGAGTTTAACAAAGGGAGGACATCAATTTCGACTTGAGGGACATACCCTCATTCAAACTAGGGAACCCATAACTAGCAAATTGCAAAACCAGTGAACAGAAGTACTTTTGCATGCTCCCAGTGCTATTGGTGGAACTCATTGATGAAGCATACCATGCTAGGTAGACATAAATGTATGGTAATTCCATTGGAGGCTTAGCTGTTTGTTTCAGGATTGCTGTAATTTTGTATGTTTATGTCTATTCCCAGAGAGTGTACAGTTGTTTAACTCCTCTTATCCTTTATTTAGTGTGTTAGCTATACTGTACCTGTTTTGTATGTGTAAAAACTGTATGATGTCCCTCTTGCTTCTGGGACATGTCTTTTACTTATTCTGTGTGTTAGGGAGGGCTGCGCTGCTGCTGCGCATATTGTGCCTTTGTTATGATGTGGAGCTCCGTATTAAACTTCACTACACAAAAGAGAAAACAATTTGCATTGTCAATGCTTGTTTTCATACATGTGAATGAAAGAGTAAGTCTGAAATGATGATCCTTGAGAGTTAGTTGTAAGAGGAGGGGACTTTATTATAACTCCAGAGGTACCCCTCAGCCACCACACTGCTCCTGCCCCAACCCTCCTCTCCTCTTTGAATCCCAGCCACCCCACATTCCAATGCCAGCTGAGAGTTCCACGGATGCAAAGAATCCATGGAAAATGAAAGGGCATACACTCCATGTTGAAGTAGATACCACAGAGTCCTCACGAAATATGTGAGCAGAACTTACTTTGGGTTTTATGTGTGAAACAAGCAGCATTTTTAAATGGACTACAAGACTGTAAAAATGTAAAACATATCTGGCAAGTGGCTAAATGTCACGTAGAGCACTTAAGATCAATTCTGACGTTGTAGCCACCACCGGCACTTTGCTTGCTGGGATTTTGAGACTGTGATGGCAGCATTCAAAGCAAAACTATAAGCCCAGTGTCAGTAAGAACATTACATTTCGTTTTTTAACATTTTCACAGCTTGATCTCTATAGAATGATTTTAAACCTTGTACTACTGTGTGATACGTGTAGTGTCTGGCTGGACACGTTCTAGTGTTCTGCCTGCTTTACCCCACATTTTACACCCACCCACCACAGACGTCACCTGTCAGGTGACTCTGTTAATAAAAGGGGCCGGGCGCAAGTGCCCGGGGCCAGTTTCCAGTACCATACCACGATGTACATGTGATTATTTGCCCAGCATGTGGGCCCAGGGCCCAAACACCACAACGGCGACGATCGAGTCGACACCCGCGCGTGTACTGGCAGCTCCTTCGATAGTCTTCAAGGGGGACAGTGCAGCCCATGTCTAAGGCACCCCCGCTGGCAGCGCGTCATTCACTGCATGCGGTGGAAAAGGGGAAAGGAGTCGCAGCACACACTGCGTTTCGAGGGGCCCCACGCTGCCATCCTACATCATGAGACACGGACACCCGTTTCAGGAGCTGCAACGTCCATGCGGGACGAACAGACTGCGAAACCCTCCGGCAGATAGACCAAAGAATGGCTATACCCCGACCTGCGGAGGCGTCCGCAAGCTGCCCCGCCTGCCGTTGTCTGCCACAGGAAGAGTAGAGCGCCTTCCCAATGGAACGTGGTAAGAAAGCAATAGCAGTGCAGTGACACAAGCACAAGTGCATTGGTCGAGACACCAAAGGTAGACACACTCCACACAAAACAAGTACAGACTGTATAAACCCCAGCGGGCCGGTACTTACTTGACTGCCCTGCCGGCGAGTGGCTGCAAGACTGCAATAGCAGGAGAGGAGGTCGTTCCCCCTGCACCAGTATCGAGCGGACTCTACGCCAGCACCCCCAGCCCACGCGACTCACAACCACTGTGTCTGCTGCAGTGAAGGAAGAGCTGCGCGGATAAGCCCATGTAGTGTTGCCACATGCCGGTCCAATAGACAAGGCCCTACAGAGGTTCCGGCAACCTGTCAACTCACCGTGCGAATTTAGTCGTGCCCCTGCGACCTCACTACAATGCATGTGCGGTGACTCACCCGCCCGCAGGGCAAGGAAGAAGCTGCTGTGCCTAGGGGATGGATGCGGCCAGTAAAAGGTCACGGGGCCCATTGGGTGCGGAAATTCCATGACTGTGCCCCCACCTGAAGCGCGCCTGAAGCGCGCATTCAGCACGGTAAAGATGCCTGCGGTGCCACCTGCCTAGACTTCCCAAAGCGCCATTCAGGATGTCCTGCAGCAAGGAGAAAGCTCCCATGGTTTGAACGAGCGAGTGTGACAGTGTACGCCGGCCGGCCACCCTTGAAAATGCCATGACACCATCTCACCCACCTGCAGAGGCCTAGCACTCCTCGTCAGTGCGAGCTGCCACATTCGAGCCCTGTGCACCACGTATGGTACCGAGTGGCGTGGTATGCAGCCACAAGTCTTCCCTTCAGGTGAGTGTTGCAGCGGCTGCTCCACGAGGCACCTGAACTGCCACGAGGGTCTCAGCGTAAGGGAAGCCTGCCGCGGCCTCCCAAAGATCTGCAGTGCCACCTAGTGCCTTCTCCGGACAATGCATCCTGGCCATGGGAACCTGGTATGAGATGGCCCCTGCAACCTTCTCACTGTGCAGCCAGAGAGCAAGCCGCTGCACCCATCACTGATTACCGTATTGACTCACGGCCTAGGCCCGGACCAGGGTCAACAGGGAAAAGTGATCACACAAGCATTTGCGTGCCCCCACAGGCGCGGGCATCCCCAGCGTCCAGGCAGCACTCGAGAGAGCACAGCGTGCCCACAGCATTAGGAAAGCTCCCAGAGCCTAAGACTCACACTGCAGTACCACCTGCTGGCCATTTGTGGATACTGCACCAGCCCAAACATACACACAGACACTGAACGTCCCCCAGCACAGGACCAGTGGGTCAAGACTGAAACACACTGGCTCTGATCAGACTGTCGGTTGGAGGAGAGATAGCTGGTAAGTGGGACCCCACTGAAGGAAATGCACACTGACAGCAATAGCAGAATCAGAGGAAAGGCCCCTGCAAGCCATTCAGTCGTTAGTTAGCAGGCACCAGGACAGCACCCCTATGATGCCTATACAAGGGAAGAGAAACTAGCCGAGGAACACCACAACACGCTCACAGCTGCCCCAACACATCCAGTGCTCTGCACAAAGCACCCAGGACGCTGCTAAGAAGCCCAGAGCTGCCCTGGCCAAGAGAAGCATCAAAGGGCCAAGCAAGGTCCAGTGAAGGTGATAGGACCGAAAAGCAGCCAAGCCCCATGCAGGGGCACAAGGAGAATGTGTGCTGCGCACACACAACCCCCAGTAGCTACTGATGCCACAACAAGCGAAGAAGTTTGTGCCACCCGACCCTAGTGGTGAACGGCTACCATCGCAAGAACAAGGAATAAGCATGCCAAGTGCCAGAAGAGGGCACCCAAGGAAAGGATGAAGAACACAAGGTGTGCAGAAGGCCATACCGGCAAACCGGCCAGCACAGTCAGACACCCGGGAGATAAAGACATCTCCACCGCGCCAGTGAAGCCCCGCAGTGGGCCAAAGACAGCAGAGTGTCCTCCCTCACACTGCCCCAAGATGGAGTCGCCAGTGATCCACAACAGGCAAGAGGAGTCACACACTCCACGTGGCAAGCCGCCACCACACTGTGCGTTCCGACTGACGCCACAGTCGCATCGCAAGCCTGGAGCATGTCACTCGAAGTAACCAACTCTGCCAAGCATGCCCGAAGGGAGGCAGGATCAAGTGCCACGACGGTGCAGCCTCGAAGCGCACCCACGACACCCTAAAGAGAAGAGGAGCACCGCAAAATCCCTGAGGAGGGGATGGTGCCCGGGAAAGGTCCCCAAGAGGAAGAAGCAAGTCCTACTGACAGGACAGACCTGCGACAGGTCCGCAGAAAAGTGAAGACCATCCCAAGAACCGGATGCAACCAGAGAGATGTTCATGTGGCGCAAACATGAGACAAGTGGCAGGATGCCACATCCAAATGAGGACCTGGTCAGAAGGAGGAAGAGAGAGTGGCAGGACGTCACTGCGCGTAGGGAAAAAGTGCAGTGGCACGACGCCACAGGGTAGACAACCACCACAGGCGCGCAGGAGAAAAGGACCAGAGCGACAGGACAGAGGACTTGTACCACCACAAGATGAGCGCACCCAGAGACATCAGACAGCCCAATGGGAGAACCAAATGTAAGCCGCAGCTAGCGCGAACCGCGTCTCTCTCCAACACTTCCCAGAGTGACCGACCAGTCCCGAAGCCAGACTGACGTCCCTGGAGACAGACCAATGGGAGAACCAAATGTAAGCCGCAGCCAGCTTGAACCGCGTCTCTCTCCAACGCTTCCCAGCGCAACCGTCCAGTCCCAAGCATCCGCAGTCCAAGTCGGATGGCATCCCTGCCCCTCACCGCAGATGCCACGGGTGACAAACAGCCTCAACAAGATGAAGACACAGGCTGCGAAGTCCATCTAGTCCTCCTCACTCCACAAGGTCACCCAAGACAACAGATCACCGCCTGTTTCCCAACTGAAGGAAAATCTCTGTTTTGTCATCGTCATCCAGGTGCATCATCACCAAGGAGCATCGCACCACCAGAGCGGATCCCCACACTCCTGACAACCGGAGTTCAACGAGGCGAGCCACCCAGGAACCTTCTGTGTGCCCCCGTCAACCTGAAGCCTGCTGAAGTACAGCATACCCGACCATTGGAATATCCACCCTTGGGATTACACAAGACTTGGCCGTGGCCCTGTTGGGAGTTCCGCAGCGACCTGTCAGGGCGGCCTACTAAAAGGTCCGCACAGCCCACGCGGTCACGTGGCAATCCAGGGGCAAGGGCCTCGATGGAGTTCCTGTGAGAGGGGAATCCGAATGGGAGAGATGCGTCGGCAGCAGCTCCATGACAGGCATGGGAAGCATGAAGGTCACAGTTGAATACTGATCAACCAAAGACCATCAGAGGAAGGCACAGAACCTGAGTCCTGATGGCGAGAACATCTAGACGGAGACACCACCCTCTGCGGTTACATGAGTGACTTGGCTGTGAGTCCTGTTGGCAGTTCCTCAGTGATGCTTTCGCGCGGATTACACAAAGCCCGCACAGTCCACACGGTCCCATGGGAGCCCGGAAGGAAGGCCCCCCAGGAGGCTCCAGTGAGAGAGGAGTCCAGGCGAGAGAGGCAAGTCTGAAGTTGCTCGGCTGTCAGGAGCGAATAAGACCATCAAGCACGTTGCCTCCAAGGAAAGGCCTCACACACCGAGATCTTCTCCAACAGTTGTAGGATTGCCGTCCACCGGAACCTGAGCGCCTGAGAGATCTCCAGAGTGGACTCCACCACCGCTCCAGATGCACCGATACTTGAATTTTGTACATAGACTCCAACACCGTAAGACCAGGCCGGTCTAAAGTACATCGCCAAGGCGGACTAAAGCATCCTGATCATGCCGTCCAAAGTTCCAGCGCTGCCTGGCTGACGGCCTGAAGAGACTCATTTGATGCTATGCGTTGTTTATTTGTTTTCTTACAGGTTGGACTTTTGTTTGTTTCTTTTCATTAAAGTTTGGGAGGGATGTAGCATCTGGCTGGACACGTTCTAGTGTTCTGCCTGCTGCACCCCACACTTTACACCCACCCACCACAGGCATCACTGGTCAGGTGACCCTGTTAATAAAAGGGGCCAGAAGCACGTGCCCGGACCCAGTTTCCAGTACCATACCACGATTTACATGTGGGCCCCGGGCCCAAACACCACAATACGCACAACCTGCGCTGTTAATATCCACACTTGTTTATGTTAATGAGGGGGTTAAGATGCCTGTTTCCTAGTTGCAAGTAAATTTCTTTCATGGCGGAATAACTGAATCTGTGAGAGCTCCGGTTGCCCTTTCTGCTCGCTTCGTTACTGATGGGGCAGGGTCTTTGTCTTCTACCACCCCCATAATATGAGCACTCAATCGTGGATTCACACAGCTCTAGCCATGTTGCTCCTTTATCCCCTGACCTGGTAAGAGTGATCTCTTACAACAAAAAAGCTTTGTTAGGATTGTGACTGCCTTGGTGTCTACACTTTCCCACCTGGACCATTGAATCAGGCAGTTCTTTTCTCTTCCCCTCCTGTGGCTTTTCCTCTTTCATCGAATCCTCCCCTAGTCCCAGGAGCAGTAAAGACCTACACTCGGGCTCGTTGCCAACTCTTAATATCAAGGAGCTTAAACGGAGCACTCTTTAGGCAGGGTGTTTGAACACATCTGGCATGCAGTCATAGGTGGCGGGATAGGTATTATTCACTGGTCCAAGTTCCTCTGTACCAGTCAGACTTTGGATTTAGCACAAAGTGTGGGGGCTCATTCTTTTACTATCAAAATCTTAGGGGCTTTTTCCCTTTTGGGTGTTCTCATCTATCATCCTCCTAACCCAGAGAACATTTTGGGGATTTACTATCCACGGCAATCGTGCCCCTTTGTCTTCAACATGACAATGTTATGATTCTGGGTAATTGCATTCTTCATGTCGAATATTATAAATGTAAAATTGCAGAACAACTTACTGAAGTTCTATCTGACCTCAACCTCATGCAGAGAGTTAAGGGCCCCACTCTCGACGAGGGGGCACTCTCGATGTTATTTTTTCAAACATCCCCTCACTCAAAGTCGGCTCTGCAGTTTCGTTAGCTTGGCATGATTACTTTTTAGTCCACTTCAACCAAGAGTTACCCATGCCCTAGGTCCCTGAATTACTGAAGACATTGTTCTTCTGCATGTGACACTCTACTGATGAGGTCACCCTAAGCACAGTTTGCAGTCATCCATTGCACACATATTGAGTCAAAGGTATCCTCCTTTAATTCCAATCTTAAGACTACTCTTGATGATCTAATATCTCTGAGGGTGACCAACAACAAAGGGACCTTTATCCCGGAGCCCTTGTTCTTTGCCTCTATTAAAACTGAAAAACAAAAGTGCAAAGTCTTTGAGAGAAATTGCAATATACCTTCTTGGAGGAAGACAAACATAAGTATAAAAATGCTCTCAAACAGTTCAGAAAAAAACGTTATAAAGCTAAAGCTTCATTATTCACCAAACAAATTAATGGGACGGAAAATGCTCCTTGCACATTTTTTTAAATTGTCAGCTCCTTAACAAAACCCCTGGTTCAAAATCAGTCGGCACTCGCCCCCCAGGAGTTCGTTGACAACCTATTAGGACTCCTCCTGCCCTGCCAGCTACAGATTGATCTCACTTCTTCCTGCTTGAGGTAAGATGTTGGAATCTGCAGTTAATCACAGATAACACAATTTATTGAGGCAAACAATGTGTTACATCCATCTCAATCTGGGTTCAGATCCAGATTTTATACTGAGACGGCACTCCTGGAGCTGACCGAGTTCATCAAACTCCACCTTGACCTAGGCACCAATATCATTGTAGTTCTGCTAGACCGGTCGGTGGCTTTCGACATGGTGCCACATGCCACTCTCCTGCAAAGACTGGAAAAATCAGAAATCGGTGGCACCGTGTGGAAACAGATTAAATCCTTTCTATTCAACCGCGAGCAAGCAATCTTTCTTCCCCCTTTACATAGGGCTTTCATGAAGTCATCTTTGGTGTTCCATAGGGTTTGGTCTTAAGCCAATGCCTTTTTAATATCTCTGCTTGAATTCTGACAAATAGGAAATTCTGAACTTTGGTCCTGCTTCCATACCGGATCTGACCCACTTGTGGCCCTCTGAAATGGAACTTCCTCCAGCACCATCCTCTACTGCAAAAACACTAGGGGATTAAGTTAGACAATGTCATCTCTTTTAAGCCTTTTGCCAATGCCACCTCAGGAGTCTGTTTTTCCCTTCTGGAAACATAAAAAAGACTCTTAAGTTCTTCCCAGAGCACACCAGAAAAGTTACTGTTCATGCATTAATCATGTCTTGGCTTTAATATGCTAATGTGCTGCTCCTGGGTTTGACTCACTAGTAATACAAAGAGTACCTCTCTCACCACAGATAGATCAATATTTTTTTACCTTCAGAAGTCATGTTTATTAACTCTTCACTGTATAATTTAAAACTCTTTCTCATATTCATAGTTTTTTCCTATTTTGACATTAAAACATACACCTCAGTATCTTTTGTTTATATTTACACAAAACGATGCTTAGTACTTTTAAGATCCAGCGGGGTCAGAGTACTGGTCTAGAACTCTACGTCTGGGCTTCCTTTTTTTTTATATATATTTTTTATTGTTATTACAAAAGGGTAAATAGGGCAAATAATACAAAACATCGGTCAATATGAGTGGTGTATATCATCTTGACATTTGAATTAGTCACAAATAACAGAAAAGAAAAAAATAAGAAAGCAAAAGCATTTACCAGAAAAGCATTCATATATGTCCCAAGTATATCGAGATATTGACATAACATAAAGATATGGATACACCTCCTTATTTGATTAGTATGATGCCTCCATATCCATGGGTCTCCATATTGCTTCGAGTTTGACCAAAAGAACGAATACCCCTGGCTTTAGCCAGAGCAGTTTCCAAGCAAAACGTTTCCCTAATAATGGTCCACCATTCGCCAATAGATAGAGGTGTCGTAGAGACCCATGCTCGGGCAATAGCTAATCGCGCGGCGACCATCAGAATTGAGAAAAGTCGTGCCAATGCTGGTTTGTCTGCCTTGTAGCCTAACATAATTTTCGGGACAGTTAATGAGGGATCCAGTCCTAATTTGAGATGGAGCACCTGAGCTATATTCGGTCAGTAAACCTTCAATTCTGAGCACTCTTATTAATATATGAATAAGGTTAGCAGCATATGTCCCGCATTTAGGACATTTTGTCTTTTCACCAAAGTTATTCCCTTCGGCCCATTTGGCTATCTTTTCAGGCGTATAGTACAGCATGCATATCGTACGGAATTGTTGTAGTTGTAAGCTCACAGAGTGGACTGAATCACCTACGTTACCCAGAGCCTGTTTAATCGCGCCAGGTGTTACGTCTACACTCAATACTTGACTCCAGCGCATCGCTAATTTTTCAATTCCATCCAACCTCATATTGGACAGATGTTTGTACATATCGCCAATTAAGGACTTAGTTTTTTCCCCATACAGGCAGTCCCAGATCGTAGAATGAGTTATCACACTTAACGCCAAATTTTTCCCTAAGTGGTCCCTGATGTGCAGATATTTAAAACAAGAATGGGCTGGTAGTTTGTAATTAAATCGTAAACCTTAAAATGACTTGAATCCGCTCCCATCGTACAGATCGCCTAGGTATGTAATCCCGTACTTGGACCAGGATTTACCAGCATGGTCGTGGAACACCTCAGGAAACATAGGATTCTCCCACAATGGGAGCTTGTTATGAAATAACTATAGTTTGCCTCTGACAGCCATATCCCGCCATATATAGATACTGTCCCTAACTGTCTTAAACCTAAATCGCTTAAAGTAATTTGGGTCATTGGTACGATATAAAAATAATTGGCTATCATTTCCTAAAATCAGTAGATAAAGATAATCTTTCTGATCAAGACTAAGAAGGCTACGGAAACGTCCGGCAAACGCAGCCCAAAAATAAGTTTTGAAGTCTCGTAGGCCTAGTACGCCATGATTGTAAGGAGATTTGAGTAGGTCAATCGCCCGTCTAGGCTTCTTAAACCCCCATATGAAGCTGCTGAAGACCCCACAAGTTTTTAAAAAAATGTATTAGAAACCCGTTGGGGGAGGGGGCGTAGCTACGCAAGCCACGATGGCGGCCGTGCTTTGCTGAGGCTCCGTGACCTGGCGCCTCTCTACCGTGACATGGAGCGTCGCAGCGGGTGCTCGGTGGCTCGAGGGGCACCGGACAGCACCGCTGAGGTGGTGCGAAGCAGCAAGTGACCGGACGCCGTCCCAAACCTCGGAGATGCGGAGACTCCCGGGAGGGATAGACGCCGCAGCAGCCCGGGACCCAAGATGGCGCCGCGACCCCTGTGACTGAGACGGGGAAGGCGCGGGGAGAGCCGCTGGGGACAGCGATGCACTGCGCTGTCCCTACATCGCTGTCAGACTCGAAGAGGCGGAAAACGGACCAGGGACCATTGCTGCGGGACGCCGCGAGGCGGGAGGACATCGCCGCCCTGATCAGACCCGCCATTTTTCTTGCAAAGTGCCTACCTCACGCCGGAGGGTGATCTAGACGCCACCGACGATTGCCCCAGGTACGTCAACTCTCAGTGGGGCCGTGAGGGAGCGCTGGGACCCAGCAGAACCAACGTGCCCCGGGGGTGTATCGATCTTCCCACGTGGGGCCTGCCTGACTTCAACATGGCTGCCGACCAGACATCGGACCTCTCCCTGCACCACTGGTGAAGCCTTCACACGAGGGGCAAGCACAGAGACGACCCACGTGGCGGCGCCCTGGAGGGGGGTTGCAGCGCTCAGGCCTGATCCGCTTGTGGTCTGCCCGAGGTCGACTGCCGGAGGGCCCCTGGGTGCATCCGGGAGGCCGCAGTAGTCGCGGAGTGCCAGAGGGAGGGGTTGCACTGGTGCTAGGTGATAGTGCGCCCCACACCCTGAAGGAGACGCCCCGGACGCCAGGCACAGAGAGCGTACATCAGCACTTCACTGCCACTCACGACCGGGACTTGTCGTCTGCACCCCGGAGGGCTGAAGGGGCCTGCCTCTGTCGGGTGCCTCTGGCGGAGACCTGACCTAGACGGCCGCAGGGAGGTACACGCTCACACCCGGTGGGGCGCGGCCCTAGTCTTCATGGGCGCTACAAGTGCGTTCCCACCCACGGCTTCAGAGACGGACGGGAGCTTGGAGCGGGGGCTCGGAGACCGGAGGCGCCGTGTGGGGGGCCCCCGGGGCCTGACGTCGGGGACTCTGTGCCCTGCATGCGGTAGGAGACCCAGAATACCGGCCCAGGCTGCTGCCCTCCGGCGCCGATCTTTCGTCGCCCGCTACCGCCGTGCCCCCTACGGACCCCTGACGCCTCCGTGGGTTCCTGAGATCTGCCCGACGGCGCACGTGCAGTCAAGATGGGGAAGTCAAGACCTGCGCTACACAACACGGTCCCGGAGACGGCCCCGGAGAACATGCCGAAGGCCTCGTCTTGGACCCCCGGTACGGCGTCCCTCACGGACACAGCAATATCGGATAAGCTGGATAGGGTCCTGGCCGCCGTCGAATTATCCCGTCTCTCTATGGAGGAGCGCCTCGGCACCCTGGCGACAGATGACAACCTTCTCCGGGATGACCACCGCAAACTGGCGGACCGGGTTCGCGCGGAGGAGCGGGCGGTGTAAGAAATCCAACCGATGGTGAAGGATCATCAGGCGACACTCCAGGGAGTCCTCAGCCGTCTGACCGCAGTGGAGGGGCGCGCAAATGATTTGGAAGGGCGCTCAAGACGCTGCAATATCCGAGTGCTGGGCCTACCGGAGGGAGTCGAGAAAGGAAATCCTAGAGACGATATGGACACCTGGCTGAAATATTTCACTCCGTCCACGGATCGCACCGCCTTTTTCTCTATAGAACGGGCTCACAGAGTGCCGGCCCAGAGACCCCCACCCGGTGCGACGCCCCGGCCACTCCTGGCTAAGTTCTTGCACTTTCGTGATCGGGACGCAGTGCTCCGGGCGGCGAGGGCGGCAGCACCACTACGGGTGGACAACAACCAAATTATGATCTTCCCAGATTATGCCCGAGCAGTACAACAGCAAAGATCCTCCTTCCTGGATGTAAAGCGGAGACTGCGAGACAATCAGATTCAATATGCTCTGCTATTCCCTGCCCGCCTAAAGATCCTCCACAACGGGGAGTCCCTCTTCTTCACGTCAGCGGAAGCCGCGCACGACTGGGCGGACCAGCACTGTCCGCGAACCTCCAACCCTCACTCTCAAAGGGGCGCACCGTTCAAAACTGCCCGCCCTCGGAAATGCCCCAAGAAGACCCGTAATCTCGAACCCAGATCGACAGGGGGCTCTCATGATTCGCCCGACCTTGAACAAATAATGCGGGAACGACGTGAGGCTCTGCAGGCAGCCATCGACCTACGTTCTCCGCGACCTTCGGAGTCTGTGGACCGACCCCCACACCTGTTCTCATCAGACGGCGATAACGACAGCGATGACACCATCTCGGGACCTGACCTGGCGGCACTTCCCCATGCCACCCCGCAAACCACGGATGGGTTGCTGGATGGTCTGATCTCTCGTGCCTCACCCTGAAGTGACTTGGACTTACAAACTGACGCACTATATCCTTTCATGTGAAGTTCAACTTATACACATTATCTCATACGCAGGAGCCGACACCTTGCATGCGACGGGCGTTACCTTTTTCTACATGCCCACTCACCATGTGACCTAGCACTTGCACACCGTCACCCCCTATCACATAGAACAGTTCTCCCCCCTGGTGTTACGGGAGGAAGTTTGGACACACCGTTTCCTAAACGATGAGTCCTATGTATTGAGACAGTTTCCCGCATCCCCCTGCGTTGTTACCACCCCGGTTCGAACATGTCCCACCCAGCCATGGGGCCTTATGTCACCGACTGACCGCTTGGACAGTGCCCCAGTCTAATCACTCCTCTCGGGCGCGGCGCATCCCTAGGAGTTCACTTGAAACCCTGCTCAGCGAACACCTAACCCGACCCTTCCACAGACTAGACTCCTCATGACACAGGTGACGAATAACACAAACATCCACATACTCACGCTCAATACCCGTGGCCTACACACCCCGCGTAAGCGCTATGCGGTATATGCTTATGGGAAGCGACAGAAAGCGTCCATTCTTTGCCTGCAGGAAACCCACCTTAACTCAGCCGAAGCAGGCAAGCTGCGAGCAAAGTGGCGCGGACTCCTCTGCGCCACGACATACTCCTCGTTTGCCCGGGGGCACTGATATGGATCCGCCCGGGTACCCCTTTCCGGGAGCTTAGTCGGGTGGTGGACGAAGACGGCAGATTCGTTCTACTGGAGGGGCTCTTGGACGGGAGGGCGGTCCTCTTGGGGAGTATTCATGCCCCGAACGTCGATCAGGATAAATTCTGGGACCGACTTACGAAAGCTCTAGCCCAATTCACGCATGTGCCCTGGATTTTGGGCGGAGATTATAATTGTATCCTAGATCCACTACTAGATCGGTCGCATCCCCCGCCTCCGCACTCCTCCGCCTTCAGACACATCGAGCGCTTTAAAGCCTGGGTCGCACATTGGTCGCTCACAGACGCATGGAGATTACACCATCCTCAGGCCCGTATTTATTCTTTTCACTCCATCCCGCATGACCTGCGAGTTCGACTCGACCGTTTCCTTTGTACAGCAACGCTACTCCCGCAAATATGCCACTCCGACTACTTGGGTAGAGTCGTCTCGGATCACGATACGCATCTGCTTAGTCTTCAATGGAGACCTCCGCGACCCCTGGTCCCCACATGGCGATTGGCACGGGAATGCCTCACAGACCAGGTTTTCAAGCACGCACACCAAAGTAGCATTACAGAATACTTTACGCATAACACAGGGACTGCGTCATCGCCCCTGTTCGAGTGGGATGGCTTCAAGGTGGTAGCTCGCGGGGAGTGTATCCGGCAGAGAGTGGGGATAAGACGTACCTTGGAGCAAGCCTTAGAGAAGGCGGAACAACGATTGGCCACGGCCACGAAAGCAGCTGATCAGTCAGTGGTAACAGCGGCCCAAGTCGCCCAAGCCAAATCGGCAGATCAGGAGGCGTGTGTGGATTTTCGATGCCACAACTTTCGGTCTTATGCGTCCCGTATGCACAGAGACCGTGATAAAACGGGCACGCTCTTAGCATGGCTCGCCAGGCAGGATGCTGAGGTCCGGCCCATCACTGCGATCATAAACTCTCGGGGCACCTTGGTACAATCCCAGGATGAGATCCTCCAGGCCTTTTATCACCATTATTCGGCGGTCTACACTGCCCCCTCATCTCTCGCTCCAGGGGCCATCGATCACTTCCTCGACCCCCTGTCCCTCCCCCAGATTTCGGCTACAGACCGGAAGGGGCTGGATGCCACCATCCAAGCCACTGAGATTACAAGTGCGATTCGTGCTCTGGCCCGTGGTAAGGCCCCCGGTCCCGACGGGTTCCCACTGGAATACTACTCCACCTTTGCCCCTTCGCTGACTCCCCGCTTATCAGCAGTACTGGACTCGGCACTCAAGCTTGGTCAACTGCCCCGTTCCATGAGAGCGTCGATGATCGTGACATTCCCGAAACCCGACCGAGACCCCCAACTCCTAGCCTCCTATCGCCCCATAACGCTACTTAGGGCGGACTGCAAAATTTTGGGGAAAATTTTGGCAGACAGGTACTCGCAAGTCATTCGTCCGCTGGTCCACCCTGATCAATGTGGTTTTGTCCCGGGAAGGAACACCTCTCACAATATTCGGCGCCTTTTTCATATCCAGGACCAACTGGGCGATCGCTACCCGCGGGCAGCATGCCTAATTCTGGACCTTGAAAAGGCGTTTGACACCCTCACATGGCAGTTCCTCTTCGCCGCTCTCGGACGGGCGGGACTAGGTCCCACGCTCTTAGCCTACACTCGTCTCCTCTACACCGATCTCACCTCTCGGGTCCGTCTCAGTCGCTACATCTCCCCGGAATTCGCTATACACAGAGGGACACGACAAGGGTGTCCCCTCTCACCCTTATTATTCACGCTCGTGGTGGAACCCTTGGCTATCCGGCTACGCCAGAACGGGCAAGCTTGGGGTATTCCACTGGCGGACGTTATCCACTGCGTATCCCTGTACGCGGACGACCTCCTCATATATCTGCGAGATGTGACGGCGGATCTCACTACACTCGAGACCGCTCTGACAGAGTTCTCGGAGGCCTCAGGCCTGCAAGTGAACTGGGACAAGTCGATGGTATACCCTCTCCACCCGGATGCCCCCTCTCAGGATGTCTGGATCGGGAACCAGAAACTATTGTGGGCAGCAGAGGGCCCCCGATACCTCGGGATTCGTTTATACCACTCCCCAGTCGACCTCTACGAAGGTAACCACTGCAGGGCGCTTGCGGGGATACGGTCCTCCATTGGATTCTGGCGGAACCTCCCGCTGGCCCCAATAGGCCGAGTAGCTTTGGCTAAGATGATTCTAGTTCCGCGGCTTTTATATTATTTTGCTAACCTCCCGGTCATCCCACCCCGCTCCTTCTTTAGAGACTTGGATACACTCCTCAGCTCTTTAATATGGGGTAAAGGGCGGCATAGGATCGCACTAGCAAAGCTGAAGTTGCCCACGACGCAGGGGGGGCTTGGCGCGCCGTCGTTTGAGGCCTACTTTCTAGCATCACAGCTTCAGTGGCTTTCGTATTGGACGGCAGACAGATATACACTCGAAACACATACAATCACGGGTCGTATACCCCTGCCGGATCTGCATCGTCTGCTTCTACCTGGATTCCGTCCTGCGTGTACCTACCCCCTACAGGTTGATATAGCCCGGAAGTGCATTCAGCGCATACACCGCATGGCGACGGATCACCCCCCATACACACCATTACTGCCACTAGTCGGCTGGCCCAGACATAAGGGGTTCTTTACTCCTGCTATGCTTCGGGAATGGACGTCTAGAGACATTACCGGGGCGGAGGCACTGTTTGAAGGGGGACAGCTCCGGCCATACCGACAGCTTATGGGCGAATATGACTTACCCCCCGGGCAGTTCCTGATACACCGACAACTCCTTGGCTGCTACCGACCATACTCCGATCTCGCACTGGGGGAACCTCCCACTCACCCTGTTCTACATTCAATCTTGCGAATGGGATCGGGTCGTCATCTCATCACATGGCTTTACAAATCAATCCGGGAACTGGCACCCCCACTGCTGGGATCTATTCGGGTTCTGTGGGAGGAGGAAGCGGGACGATCGTTTCATGATGACGAGTGGAACAGAGCGATAGAGTTCCCCAAAAAAGTCTCCAGGAACGCTCGGTTCAAGAATATACAATTTCACATCTTACATAGGGCATACCTAACGCCTGCGCGCCTTCAACGTTTTTTCCCCGACACGACCTTCCTTTGCCCTCGCTGTCAGGTGGGAGACGCCGCCTTCTCACACATGTTCTGGACCTGCCCGGGCATTCAGACCTACTGGTCATTTATCCACACGACGCTCAGGGATCTCACCCGACCGCCCCATCTAGCTACCTGGGAGGGCTGTGCACTCGGTATTCTGGGAGGGAGGAAACGACACAAAATACCAATGCGCTTTGTCTTCCTAGCACACCTACTGGCCAAACGCTAAATAGCCATGCACTGGCGGGCCCCCTCAGGTCCCCTGATTGCGGCATGGGTGGGGGCGGTTCTCAAGTGGGCGGCGGCCGAGGAAGACGCAATCCGGGAGGAAGAAGCCAAAGGTATACGTAAGGTCCCAATTTCCCTAGAATGGGCGCTCCTGCTGCACCAATTTAGGCAGTCCCAGACTCCAGAGACCCCGGTCATTGACTTACAAGCCCCCAACACTATACCACTTCGCACCATACAGTCCCCCGAGGTCGGAGACCCCCCCCCCTCCACCACCCTCCGCGCTCCCCTCAGATACATCGGGTCTGGCTCTCCCTAGTGGGAATGCTCCACAGTAATCCATATTAGCCCGCAGTCACACTCCCCCTAGGTGAATAGTGGCTGCCTGACAGAGTGGGCAATAACGGACTCATGGTATACGCCTCACCCCAACGCTAAGCACCCCATGGCACTCCCCAGTTCAGTTCTCTCCCCTAGTTTTTCTTTCACTGGCACAGACCTGCTATACCGCAGACCACGCTCACACCAACCACGGTGTAAATGTAATCTTACACTCAATGATGGTCTATCCTGCTATGTATATGCTGCAGTCATTTATGTGAAACGTGATAATTGTCAACTTTTAAAACTAATTGCCAATAAAAAGAATTTTCAAAAAAAAAAAGAAACCCGTTGGGGGATTGACCTAAACAAATATAAGAACTTGGGGAGTATTTTCATTTTTATTTTATTACATCTCCCTAGAATCCCTATGGGAAGCTTGTGCCAGTTCTTTAATAGTTTAGTAGTTTCGTTCAGTAATGGTATATAGTTTAAGGTTACAATTTGACCAACTTTGGCTGATATCTTAACCCCCAGATACATGACTGTGGTGCATACCCCCAAGATTGGAGATTTGGGTTTGAAATTAATAAGCACCTGTGTTTTATTGATATTTAATTTATAACAGGAAACATAACCAAACTTAGTTGCTGCTATCTCGACAGCTATAACAGCCTCGGCTGGGTTAGTTGAAAAAATCGCAATGTCGTCTACGTATGCCGTGATTTTGAGCCTAGTGGACTCAGTCACTAGCGGTTTTATATGTATGCAAGCTTGCAAGATACGGATTAATGGCTCTATGTATAGAGCAAATAGTAATGGGGAAAGGGGGCAGCCCTGCCTAGTACCGCAGAAAATATCAAATGGAATTGAATATGACCCTGACTATGACAGCTTAGCTTCAGGTTTGTAATATTGGGCTTGCACCCACTGTTTGAACTGCCCTCCAAGGCCGAGTATGGTTAGTGTGGCCCACAAAAATTCCCACCCGACCCTGTCAAAGGCCTTTTCGGCACCCAGGAGAATCATACCAAGACCCATCATCTTTTTCTCAGCAAAGTCAGAAGCTCCAATAGCCATGTTGACATGAGCAGTAGTGTCTCTGCCAGGGATAAACCCATGTTGATTTTCAGAAACTAATCCTGGCATCATTGGGGCAATGCGGGTTGCCAGGATTTTCGAGAAAATCTTGGCATCCGTGTTTAAGAGAGAGATGGGTCGGTATGATCCGCAGTCTGTGGGTGGCTTGCCTCTCTTAAGAAAGAATACTATCTGGGTCATATTCCATGACTCAGGCGTCCTCCCACCAGTACCAACATGGTGAATAACCATGCTGAATGGTATAAGAAGTACCCTTTTAAAAGTCTTGTAAAATTCTATGGGTATGGAATCTTCCCCTGTGGCTTTCCATGAGGGCAGTGCCGATATAGCCATCCCTATCTCTTCCAACGATACTACGTTGTCGAATAAAGCTGCATCTGCCTCGCTCACAACTGGGAGGTTGCTGTCTGCAAGATACTGTGCCATGTCATCTTTGTCAGGTACAGAAGTGTATGAATAGAGTTTCTGATAAAAAAGAGAAAACTGTTCTAGAATAGCTGAAGATTGAGTATGTAAAATACCATCTGCGCCCTTTATAGCACTGATCTCAGTTTTAGCCTTCGCTGCTGCTGCCCGATAAGCCAGGACCTTACCAATTTGCTCCCCATATTCATATTGCTCCATATGTCTGTGCTTCCTTAATCAAGCCCAGACACTATGTTGTTCTGTGCGTTCTTTTCTTTTGTGGTTACTCTTGGCCTCAAGGGAAACAAAGGCCGACGCGTTTCAACCTTCATAAATGGACCAAGGTCAGAATACGGAGCAACTTGGAGCCCGGTAACCCGAACTGCAGGACTGAAGTGACGCCAGCATGAAGGTGCCTTGACCAATGAGGTGAGATGAAGGTAGGGAAAAATAACCCTTAGGCTCTTGACATCCCTTCTTTACCTATATCCCTTTAGGTCTTGAAAGACAACAACGACCGGAAATCTGCAGTGTCCTACACGAAATTAGCGATGCCCTGATGAATACCTTCTCTTAAAACATTTCTTGGTCCATTTATGAAGGTTGAAATGTGTCAGCTTTTCTTCTCCTTTAAGCCAAGAGTATCCCAATAGAACAGGTCCCGGTAGCGCATTAAAGACTGTAGGACTCCCGGTAGCGCATTAAAGACTGTAGGACAGAGGAGTCCCTCACTTTTTTCATTTATGTATTTTGATTTACACTATATTAAATGTATAGTTTTGTCATGTATCAATTTTGTCATTAAAACTACTAGATGTATCCTTTGTGTAATATGTAAATATTGTAATGTGTGTCTCTATCGTTTCGTGTACATATGTTAAAAAAAGATACTGAGGTGTATGTTTTAATGTCAAAAAAGGAAAAATAACTCTATGAATATGAGAAAGAGTTCTAAATGATACAGTTCAGAGTTAATTAACATGACTTCTGAAGGTTAAAAACTATTGATCTATCTGTGGTGAGAGAGGTACTCTTTGTATTACTAGCTTGCATGTGATTCCAGCCTCTCTCTTCTCGAATCTGAATCAATACCCTTTTTTGTGCTCCTGGGTTTGACTCTAGCATTGCTAAATAGACTACAATGAGTCCAGAATGCAGCAGTGAGATTAGTGCTGAACATTCCCAAAAGGCAATCTATTCAGCAGGGCTTAAAATGCCTTCATTGGCTTCCCATTAAGCAGAGAATAGAAGTCAAAGCTCGGACGTTAACGTTTAGGGACAAACATCAGAAAGGGCCTGGATATATATGTGATAAGATAAAAAGACACCTTCCTTGCAGATCCCTACACTCAGCCAACCATAACCTGCTCTGCATTCCTAAGATTAAAAAACAGAGCAGGTGGGAGCACCTTCGCTTTTTTGGCTCCAAAGCTCTGGAATTGACTAGCGAATCACATCAGAAGAGGTACTTCAGAGAATTCTTTCAAGAGCCTTTTAAAAACCCACCTATTTAGAGAGACCTAATGCTAGACGGTCCCTCTTCCTGTTCATTATCATAACTATGTCTTACTTCTACCCAGGGCAGGAACACTCCTTGTTTGCAGCAGCTGCATTGCACTATACAAGCCTTTGTTCATACATTTATTAAGAATGCATCTAGCTGTTTTCGGAAACTCAGGAATAGGTACAGTATTATATGCAGTGCTACAGGAATAATGCATCAGTGAAGGATCAAAACATGAAAAAGGGTTGACAAAATTATGCATCTTAAGAGAGGCAAATCAAGCAGCAGAATGTGGCACGCGGATCATTCAAATGTTAGCAATTATTAAAAGTATCCAGGCAAAGCTGTACCACATTAGAACCAGTTCAATACCACAAATCAGCAATCAGCAGCTGAAAGGTGACTGTTTATACTTTGCAGAGGATTTGCCCCTGCTCAAAATTATATAGAGCGCTTTTTGTCTAATAACTTTTGATTTGTACTTTTGATCGGTTTGATTTATAAAGAAAATGTATTTGTTTGCTGAAAGTTTCAAACTATGCAGCAGATAATGCATTACGTGCCAAATGTGGAAAATCCATGATTATTGGGTCGATTCCGATCTCGCTCGGAAGGGCTCCGAACGTGATCCGGCCGGAAAAAGTACGAACAGTACGCGTGTTTCCCGACCGACTCGTACAGCTGCACGAGCATGCAAGTACGATGTGAGAAATGCGAAATCGCCGACCAAATCGTTTCCGGGTCCGAACCGCTCCATACGTTTCGTCCGTAAGCAAACCGTGCCGTGCAATGGAGGTGATTCCCGACCGAGCCAGTACGATGCACAATTCGGACAGCCTGATCGAGTCGGAGCCTCCGACACGTAAACGCTCCAGGAAGCGGACTTCAGGGGTCTGCGCCGGACCCCCTTCACCCGTAGTCGTACTAGTCAAACACAGGGGGGAGCCAAGGGTCCCCCCTACACATGCATGTACGCTGCGGGTGGCACAGAGGCGTCCCCACTACAGGGGGCGACCTTGTGCGCAACGTACCTTTTTTGTCAATGGGAGCCTATGTACACGTCGTACAACAGGCTCTCATTGACTTCAATGGGATTCCGAGCGACCCGTGTCCGTCAGCGCTCGTTTGCATCGTACTCAGGCACTCGGAGCCCCGGAGCGCGAGTCGGTCGGAAAGCCCTCCAGATCCGAGTCAGCCGGAGCCTTCTCCCAGCGAGATCGGAATTGGCCCCTATGTGTTTGAACTTTAGACACCTCAAGCATAAAAAACTGGTACTCTGCAGAGCCTTGATGATAGAGCTCTTGAAGTGTAAAATAAAATTGAGTTCATTTCTGCCTTTTTTTCTTGTAGGTAATCATGGGTAAACAGCACAGTTAGTAAAGGGGTAGAGGCAACCTTTCAAAATCATATGGGAGCATCTCTAAGCTAATGGGCTAATATTAGCACTCTTAGGATAAATGAATGGTGTGCTAAAGGCTGTTTACCGGAACAATGCGAGCAGTAGCAGCTGAAGTGTTTGAAGATTGGGTGAGAAAAGAAAATCAGTGTTTGGACATCTCTTTCTGAGCCCATGCTCACCTAAAGGTTGGTGTAACGTAGGTGGAGTGCCTGAAACAGGTCATGCCTTGAACAAGAGAAGCGCATGCTGCAGATGCTGCTTCGCGAGGACCGCCAGTGCAGAAGTGTCTGAAGAGAGGCTGAGAAAAAACCAGTGTGCAGACACCTCTCTATCGGAGCCCATTCTCAGCCTAAAGGTTGATGTAATGTAGGTGAAGCACCTGAAACGGGTCCTGCCTTGAACAAGTGCAGTACATGCTGCAGGTGCTGCCCCGTTGGGCTGCCAGTGCAGAAGTGTCTGAAGAGAATCTGAGAAAAAACAGTGTGCAGCACCTCTCTTTCTAGGCATATCCTCTACCTAAAGGTTGGTGTAACATAGGTAGAGCACAGGAAACAGGCTCTGCCCTGAACAAGAGAAGCACATGCTGCAGATGCTGCCTCGCGAGGACCGCCGGTGCAGAAGTGTCTGAAGAGAGGCTGAGAAAAAGACTGTGTGCAGCACCTCTCTTTCTGAGCATACCCTCTACCTAAAGGTTGGTGTAATGTAGGTGGAGCATAGGAAACAGGCTCTGCCCTGAACAAGAGAAGCACATGCTGCAGATGCTGCCTCGCGAGGACCGCCGGTGCAGAAGTGTCTGAAGAGAGGCTGAGAAAAAGACTGTGTGCAGCACCTCTCTTTCTGAGCATACCCTCTACCTAAAGGTTGGTGTAATGTAGGTGGAGCACAGGAAACAGGCTCTGCCTTGAACAAGAGAAGCACATGCTGCAGATGCTGCCTCGCGAGGACCACCAGTGCAGAAGTGTCTGAAGAGAGGCTGAGAAAAAAACAGTGTGCAAACACCTCTCATTCTGAGCCCTTCCACTGCCTAAAAGTTGGTGTAACTTAGGTGGAGCACCAGCTGCGGGCTCTGCCTTGAACAAGAGATGTGCATGCTGTAGGTACTGCCCCATATGTGCTGCCAGGGCCGAAGTGTCTGAAGAGAGGCTGAGAAAAGACAAACAGTGGGCAGACACCTCTCTTTCTGAGCCCATGTTCGGCCTAAATGTTAGTGTAATGTAGGTGGAGCACCTGAAACAGGCTCTTCCTTGAACAAGAGAAGCACTGTGCTGCCCGAGAGAATAAAAAACCTTCCATAGACTCACCAGCCTCCGCATGCTGTTCTTTGGGGCAGGGGCACAAGAGACACAACATCTGGTGACAGAAGGTGGTGAACTGGACCGACAGGGCCGGACTGGCCGTAGCGGGCACCGGGCAATCCCCCGGTGCGCCGCACGGGTGGGGGCCGGTTTTGGGCCCCAAGGGGCCGTTTTTGTTACAGGGCCGTTTTTGCAGCATAGCTGCAAAATCGGCCCTGTAACATAATCGGCCGAAAACCGGCCCTGGCAAAGAGCTCGGCGGCAACCCCAAGCTCCGGGGGGGGCGGCCGAGCACTTTGCCAGGGCCGGTTTTGGTTCCCAGTCCGGTCCTGTACCGATATACCGCGACTTGTGCAACGTGTCCCTGCAGCAGGCGGAACAGCACCAGAAGCTCACCCTGGTTCATTTACAGCAGATTGAGCTTAAGTACCGTACGCTGCCCTTTACTGTCCCAACACGCTCAGCAACATGCTCAGCACAGCCGCCTGAGTCTCCAGCGTTGATCTGAGCTACAAACGAGATGTCGCAAGATCTTGGTGGCCATCTTGAAGTCATGCGTAGGAGCCAATCAGTATCAAGGAAGAGATGGTGGCCATTGTAAAGTCAGGCACACAAGCAGCAAAAGAGCTTGACATCCATTTTGAAGTGGTAAAACAGGCTGAGACAGCATCAAGGGCTCACCAGTGGCCTT
The DNA here is from genome assembly GCF_964204655.1 of Triturus cristatus. Taxonomy (NCBI): domain Eukaryota; kingdom Metazoa; phylum Chordata; class Amphibia; order Caudata; family Salamandridae; genus Triturus; species Triturus cristatus. The sequence continues at coordinate 361,835,752 of NC_140593.1, read as the reverse complement.
TTTAAGGTTAGGGATCTGCAAAATAAAGCAATTCCAATAACAATCCGCAAAATCGTAACACAGCAATACAAAAGACAAATGACAAGAACATGGTTCGTCACTAGTTGCTCTAGCCATGACCGAGGAACACAATGAGGGCACAATTTCTATTGTGATGATCTCTGCCTTTTCATGTCTATGAGTCTCAGATGGAGGGTGCTTGCTGGGAAAAATAGATCAGGCGATTCGAAGTCTACATGCGCGCCACATGCAAAAACAGCACGGATGCACAGGCCAGAGACCTATTCCTAAATCTAGTTGGTGATGAGGTCAACGATCTGCTTGTGACTTTCCCGCCAGAATCAATAACAACATACAAAGACCTGATAAAATGTCTCACTGCCAGTTTCGAGCCCCAGAGAAACATTGATTTCGAATGCTACACGTTTAATATATGCCGACAAGAGGAAGAGTCTCTTGATGATTTTGCGACCTGGTTGGACAAACTGGTTACATAATGCGAATTTGACAAATTCAACAATGTGGCAGCAATATTTCTGCGCATCATTGATGGCTGTCAATCAGTTGGATTCCGCAAAACATACACATTAGACATAATACTGACCATGGCGTGGACAGAAGCCAGTGCCACATCACATGCTATACAGATTGAAAATGGGAGAGCGCAGGTGATGAGCAGGCTAATTGCATGGCTGGGAGCAGCAGCAGACATGACAAGACAAAGCCACCACGGAAGGAGAAACTTGAACGCACATGCTATCGCTGTGGATTAGAATACCCACATGTTGGTGCCTGGCCAGCCATGGGACACAAATTTCTGAAATGCAAACAAGAAAATCATTTTGCAAGTGTCTGCATTAGCGGATACTTCAAGTCTGAGTGAGGACGGCCTGCCAGACCATGAATGATGTCAAGCAGACATGCATAGCACATGGATACATACAGTCACAGCCCATCAGCTGACTGATGTTAGAACACAAGAGATGAGAGAGGCATTACATTCATAGGGTTTTAATCCTACAGAAGATAGATGACAGTGATGACAGAAATAGTAATTCTTCCACTCAGTGGTGTTCTATATCCTTTTATTCAATATTTAATACACAGCAGCCAACGTGTTTCACCCTTGCGGGCTTCTTCAGGGCAAGTAAATGGTCCACACAGTCGAGAAAGGAGGGGGGTTTCCAACAGGTATTAGCCCAAATCGGTCCGCACTTTCGTAAATATTTATTTCGATAGCAGAGTCTGAAAAATATTTGCAATGTGAAGATCGGTATTAACTGTCCCCTTCAAGACACAAGGTATATGCAGTGTAACGCGCTCAGTCGCAGGCCATTTCACACGGCCACTAGGGAAACTCCTGTCATGTCCAGTGCTCTGATGCTGCTCATGCACGGAACACCACCAAACGCTTATACCTCATGTCAGATGTTTCAGCACAAGGCCGCATATCTGAACATGTCCAGCTCATTGACAAACAACAAACAAAGAAGACAGTGATGGTGGATCTTCAGTTCTGAAATCTCACAATGAGATTCGCACTAGACAGCGGAGCCACATGCAACATCGGAATATGAGAAGATGGAAAGCCAGCTTCCTTTGTCACCCTTTACTGTTGATGTTTTCACATAAGGCATATAGAAACCTGTAGTGAGCATAAGGAAATTCATAGAGACACTCACATACAATGAAATGCCTGTACAAGAAGAGGTGCACGTCCTAGGGGGAGACATCCCACTGCCATGTTTGCTCAGCAATGTCCCCGCTCAGGTAATAAGCCTCCTAGCAATGACATACCGCATGTCTAAGCATCACAACATTCTGAGAGAACACCCTGCAATCCTCAAGGAGCAGGGGAAGCTGAAGGACACGCAAGTTACCCTTCACATCAACAAAGCAGCCAAACCAGTAACTCAAAACCACCAACCGCAGGAGGAAGAAGAAATAAAGAGCTTGCTAGCACAGGATATCATAGAATCCGCAGATGGACCAGCTTTATGAGGGCCCCCATTGTGGCCATACCTGAAAAAACCACAACAGATATATGCATCTGTGTCGACATGCACCTACCAAACACAGCAATTGAAAGAGAATGGCACCCAGGACCTCCCGTAAACGACATAATCAGCTGCCTCACTGGAGCCTGTATATTCTCAAAGCTAGACTTATTCAAAGGCTACCACCAGCTGGAGCTTGACCCGCAGTCCTGCTACATTACAGCCTTCTCCACCCACTTGGGACTAATTTGCTACCAGTGACTAAGCTTTGTGGTATCTTCAGCAGCTTCAATATTTCAGGAGATGGTGCAAGGGGTGATCAGGCCTGTAAACATTTTTAAATTATACCAATGACATCCTAGTATTTGGCTACACTAATGAAGAGCACGACAAGGCACTTAGAGAGGTCTGCAGTAAGGTGGAAATCACTGGCCTGACACTGAATAAAGACACATTCGAGCTGGGGAAAGGAGAACTTGTGCTGACAACATTTCCTCATGGAAAGGAATGCGGCCAGACCCCAGCAAAGTTGAAACGCTCTGCAAAACATGGCCCCCATTGGACATAACAGAGATGAGGTTATTTCTTGGGCTGGTGAGGTACTGTGCTCGCTTCATCAAAGACTTTGCCACAGTGAGCACCCCAGTCTATGACCTGACCAAACAGGGGCAGTCATTGATATGGGCCTCAGAGTGCGGCAGTGTGTTTGAACACATCTGGCATTCAGTCATAGTGGTAGACCACCTTTCCTATTTTGACGTGTCCCTCTGCACTGAGCTCGCTGTAAACGCCAGCCCAGGGGGGTTAGGAGCCATTCTCGCACAACATATGCCAGGAAGAGACTCGCCAAGACAGATTGATGTGTATGCAAGTAGGAGCCTGTCAGGCGTAGAAAGGGCCTACTCTCAACCAGAGAAAGCGAGCATGTTGGTAGTGGGCATGTGAACACTACCACATGTTGATCTACAGGATGTCATTCACCATTGTGACAGACCACCAAGCACTGTTCACAACATATGGCAACCCTAATGCAAAAATTCCACTGCGCATCGAAAGACGGGGGATAGGCCTGCTGGACTACGACTTCAAAATAGTGCACAAACCAGGAAGGAGCACGTCCCTGCCGACTACTTTTCGCAGCACCCCGTACCTCATACAACAGAGACAACCTCCATGGGTAAGGATTTTGTGCTGCAACAAAACACACCTGCCCAAATAACAATAGAGGAACTGGTGCAATAAACAATGAATGATGTCATGCTAGAAGCAGTCAAAACACTCATACAGCAACAGAGGTGGAGATGTACACAACAGCAGTCCAGTAGGTGAAGGGGTCAAAAAAGGAGGATACTTGCTTTCAAACAAATACAGGAAGAGCTGTCTGAAATGGAGCACGTAATACTACTCCAAGGAACCAGGATAGTGATACCAAAGACCCTCCGATGGCGAAAGTAAACCTGGCACATGTGTCTCACAGAGGCATATTGGCAACAAAGAAAATGCTGGGATAAAAAGTATGGTTCCCGGGACTTGATCGTCTGGTAGAAGACATGATCATGAGCTGTCACCTCTGCCAGACAATGGGAAGACCACCAAACCCAGAGCAAATATACATATCTGACCTCCCCAAGGCAGTGTGAACAATACTGACCGCTGACTTCTATGGGCCGCTGGACACCGGTGGCTACCGGTTAGTCATCATCAACAAATACTCCTGCTTCCCCATAGTACGCCAAGTGTCATCAACATCAGCAACTGCCACCGTACCAATTTTAGATGACATATTTGCAGCATGGGGTGTCTCACTGTCACGTAAGACAATGGATCACTGTTCTCAGGAGAAGAATTCTGCAAGTTCATGGCTTATCTGGGAATACATCACAGGAAAAGAACACCTCTATGGCTGCAAGCAAATGGCATGGTAGAAAGGTTCATGGGCAACATAAAAAAGGCCATCCAATTAGCAAAACTGGCACAGATCTCAGTGAGCCAAGCACTGTGACAAATACTTTGGGACTACCGCAACACCCCACACAGTTCCATGGGACAATGCCCAATAGAACTGGTACTGAGGAGAACAAGCAGGACCTCTCTGACTCAGCTGGAAGCCAAAGCACCACATGAACACAGTGACATTGCCACACAAGACAAATAAGCCAAGAGGAAGATGAAACAACACGCCGATACATGGTGTCATGCCACAGCATCTGAACTAAAGCAAGGGGATCTAGTACTAGTGTGCCAAAGGCAAACAAGGAAGTTAGACGGTCTCTTCTTGAGCCAGCCACTAACAATAACAAATGTTATCACTAGAAACAGCTCTCACTTCAAAGAATTCAGAACATCAGATGATGATGAAGGAGAGGCATTGCCTAGCAACAAACAGAAAGCTCAGAGCGACGACTCTGTAGAGTGTGAAGATGGAGCCCCCCACAGCAACGAAGGACTTCTCTGGGCTGTAGCTGCAGGAGGGCAACAGGGCCAGGAAAAGGAAAGGTCCCGCCCAAAGAGAGTGAGTCAAAAACCCCAAAGGCTAATTGAAGAACTATAATGAGGGATCGAAGAACAATTTTATCTGAGACACAGCCACAATGTATCTCTCTCTATTTCTTTGTATCTTTCTCTCTTTTCTTTCTTTAACTCGTTTTTCTCTCACATTTCATTATCTTTTGGTTACTCCTTTCCTGCAAAGGCAGGCAAGGAGAAAGTTTTTATTTGCCAACAAGGGGACGGAGATGTCAGAGCAATATGTGCAGGCAAGTGCTAGGACCCTGCGCAGAGCAGATGGGGAGGTGACTGGACACTGGACACCACTTCCGTTCAGGTAGTGGGGACACAGGGCAATATACCTACACCCACGAGGAGGAAAGAGGTGCCTGCGTGCAGTGCACTGCCTGAGAGAATAAGGAACCTTGTATACACTCACCGGCCTCTGCCTTTTGACCTTTGACACAACACCTCCCAATGGCATTATTCACATTTGTAATGCTCCTGCTAGCAATGGCATATGAATCTAACTGTTTTACTGCATTCTTCCCTTTTAAGCCTCAGGAACTTTAGGAACAAACTCACGATGGAAATAACTACTCTACCAGCCAACGTAGACTCAGTTTTTTCAACAAAGCTATAATCCAATTAATGTTTTTGATTGCCACTTTGGTGGCTGTTTTCTGTGATTCTGTGCATTAATACCCAAAAAGGTATTGTGTGCCCGCCAGGTGCCTCCTGGGTCCGCCTAGGGCCAAGCCAAAACCATCTAACTTCCTTTTTCAACAGTGTCTAAGTGACATCACTGCCAACATTAAACAAGCACTGCCTAAGCCAATAAGCCTGGCATTGTCTGCCAGCCTCTTGGTTTTGCCAGTGCTTTTAAAATATTTTTTTAAAGTTTTATCACAAAAATATTAAAAGAAATGTACGCCGATGCATGCAGAGTTTTACAAAAAACATTCAGAGGTACCTCACCATGCATGTGAATGAGTATTCATGCAAAGACCTGCGTCTTTTAATGTTTTTGTAATAAGGTTTTACAAAAACATTGAAGAATGCCATTCTTTTTTTTTGTGTTGAAATTTTTTATTGAATTTTATAAGACAAATACATTAGAGCATATGCAATAATAAATAAAAGAGAATAAATTCATGTTAGAAGGAATCATGGAATAAGATATTAATAAATAAATACGATATAAATATGCGTTTAAATAGATAAATACTAATTAATGCAACGATGAGATCAAAACCCAGAATGACATGTAATAAGAGTGAGCTATAGGGAAAAGAGAGAGGAGAAAGACATAGTAGAATAAAGAGTGCTGGAAATATAAAGAAATAAAACAAAGGAAAGGTAATTAAATAAAAGCAGAAGAATACCACAACGGAGGAAGCAAAGGATTGGGGGGGGACAAAGAGAAGAGAAAAAACAAAGGACAGAAAAGTGAAAGCTGATTAGTGTGTTTGAGTAGAAGTGGAGGCCGGAGAATCAGCAGCATTTGATTTAAGAAATGGAGACCATATTCGAAGAAAAGTGTCGGTGTGATCCTGAAGGTTATAGATTGTACGTTCATGGGAGGCAGTTTGCATCATTGCCACCAACCAGTCCTCCTGTGAGGGAGGCAAAGTTGATTTCCAATGACGCAGTATACATATTTTGGCAGTAGCAATTGAAGTATGAAAAAGACGGAGTTGTGGCTTCGTGAGCTTTGGGGAATGACGTAAGTCATGCAGGAGAATGTTAGGAGATGTAAGTGGCAATTTTAGGGGCATAGTGGATTTCAAGGTAACACCGATAAAAGTCCAATAGGATTGGATACTAGGACATTCACAAATGATATGAGTAATATCACAACCTGAATTAGAGCATCTCCAACAGTTAGAATGAGAGAGAAGACCAGCTTGGTGTAATTTGACAGGAGACCAGTGCCAATCATGCAGAATTTTAAAAAGACAAAATTTGAGCCTTGATTCACGGGCTCCCTTATTTAAATTCTCTAGAATCAAATCCCACTCAGTATCGGAAAAGGAAATTGAGAGACGAGATTGCCATTTACGCTGGAGATCATGTGAAAGAGATTTAGAAAAAAGATGAGATGAAAAAATTTTGTATATACCAGAAGTAACACCCTTAAGTTTCCCCCAAATGTGCAAATATGATAATATAGGGGAATCTTGCAGGAGCCATGGTGATGTTCCAATATGGGTCTTCAAACATTGTTGGAGTTGAAGATATTTGGAAGAATGATGAAGGGGAAGATCAAAGATGAGCTGAGAGAATGACTTAAAATCCCCATCATGCAGAAGTTGATCCGGATAGAGAATACCTGCAGCTCGCCATTCAGGCCAGGATAACATACGACCATTAATACGGATCCCCGAATTATTCCACAGGGGAGCCTTAGCATGGATTCTTGAGTTTGAGCCTAATAATCTATGACTTCTCTGCCAGGATTTATGCATGGCAGATAGTATCAGGTTTTTTGGGTCAAAACGACTAGAGCCAGTACCATACAGAGGAGAAAGGTTTGATTCTGAGGATAGGAGATGTCTTTCTATTTGAACCCATTGTGGTAAATCTTTGATGCCAGGTAAAAAATATGAGATTTGGGAAATATGTAACGCCAAAGAGTAGTGTTCAATAGATGGAAGGCCAATTCCGCCAGATAACTGGTGAGCCTTCAACTTGGTGATAGCAAGGCGAGGCTTCATAGTACCCCAGATGAAAGTTTTAATCTGGGCATCTACTGATCGAAGTAAAGATAAAGGGATCTGCAAAGGAAGCATACATAGAATGTATATAAATCTCGGAAGGGTAACCATTTTAACCGCCTGAGTTCTGCCCCAAAGAGAAAGACCCAAAGCCTTCCATTTGTCAAAATCCCGTTGCCTTTGGGATATAAGAGGAGATAAATTATCTGCAACCATGTCTTGCAATCCTTTATTAACGAGGACACCCAAGTATTTAAGGCGTGAAGGCTGCCAATGAAAAGGGAATCCAAAAATGGCTGCTTTTGTGGTACCGTTAGAGATGGGTAAAGCCTCACTCTTGTCCCAATTAATCTTATAACCTGAAAAAGAGGAGAAATCATTAATAATGTGAAGAAGAGAAGGAATCGACCGGGGAAGACGAGTAAGGGTGAGTAGGATATCATCAGCATATAAGTATATTTTAGAATGTCCAATTGGAAGGGGGACACCAGAGACCTCATCAGATTGACGAATGGTGGCGGCCAAAGGCTCCATAGCCAGAAGAAACAAAAGGGGGGATAGTGGACATCCTTGGCGTGTCCCTCTCTTAATCGTAAAGGTGTCTGATAGAAACCCACCACAGTTTACCTGAGCAGAAGGGTGATCGTATAATAAGCGTACCTTATCAATAAATTTCGTGCCTAAACCAAATCTATCCATGACCTTGAAGAGATAGTTCCATTCGATGCGGTCGAATCTCTTTTCTGCGTCAAGTGAAAGGGCTAACGCATCGTCCTTAAGATGTTGAGCCGACCATAGTGCATGGGCCAGAGAACGCAGATGGTTCCGAGAGGAACGACCCGGTACAAAGCCTACTTGAGAATGGTGTATCAAGGAAGGCAAGACTTTACGCAAACGCGAAGCAAGAATGCTGGCCAAGATTTTAATATCAGAGTTCAATAGAGAGATGGGGCGATAGCTACTGCAGAGCTGGGGGTCTTTACCTGGCTTTGGAAGCACAACAATAATAGCCTTGTTAGAAAGAGGTCCTAGTGAAGATGAACTATCCGCCTCCTGGAATGCGGCATGCAGGGTATCAATAATATTGTGACCTGCCCAGCGATAGAATTCAGGGGGAAATCCATCTTCTCCAGGGGCCTTGTGGTAAGGCAGGGCAGTAATCGCACTAGAAACCTCATCTCTGGTTATTTCACCCTCTAGGATGGCTCTGCCCTCCGCCGAAAGAGAAGGAAGATGCACTTTTGCAAGAAATGCTGTCATTTTATCCGAATCCATTCTATTATCGGAGGTGTAAAGAGATTCGTAAAAGGAGGCGAACTCATTAACAATGTCTTGAGGTTTTGTGCACAGGTGACCTTGCGCAGATCTAATGGCCGGAATGGCCATGGACACCTCCCTCTGACGCAGCTGCGCGGCTAATAACCTTCCCGCCTTTTCCCCTTGCTCGTAATGCCGACCTTTCATTTTCTGTAAAGCGTATTCTGCTTTAGATGTAAAAAGGCTATTTAAGGCCATTCGAGCTTGCTCAAGTAATTTACGGTTTTGTAGAGACGGAGATATGGTGTATAAGCGAGAATAAGTTTGTATGTCAGATTCGAGCTCACTTTGTCTCCTTGCATTTTGTTTATTAGCAATTGCTGCATCGCGCATTAATTGCCCCCTCAAAGTAGCCTTCGCGGCAGCCCAGAGAGTCCTGCTGGAAGTGACAGACCCCTGATTAGTAGAAAGATAATTTTGAAGGTGAGATTGCAGTTGGGACTTACCAGCAGGAGTCCTGTGGCGTTGGATGTTCATTCGCCATGGTTTACGTCCAGGCCGAGAAAGACCCAGATCAAGGGAGAGGAGAACCGGAGAGTGATCAGACAAGGCCGCTTCCAGGATGCAGGAGTCTGTAACGAATTGAACTGTGCTATGAGAAATAAGGAAGTAATCAAGACGAGAAAATGTACCATGGGCCGATGAAAAGAAAGTATATTCCTTATCCGTTGGATGGCTGAAACGCCAATGGTCAACCAGTCCAATATCTGATATGATGTCCCCCAACAAGGCTCTGTCTGACGCATTGCCCCTATCTAATGGACCAGTTTTGTCTAGAATGGAATCTTGCGTTACATTCCAGTCTCCGCCAATCAAATATTGTGATGCATTAATTTCAAGCAGCAAACGGGATAATTGAAGAAAGAATGTTTTTTTGATACCCGTAGGAGCATAAACAGACCCTACACAGATGTGAGACTCTCCAATTTTAAGTTTGGCAAATACATAACGGCCATTTACATCTGACCATGTTTTAGAGACAGTGACCGGGAGGGATTTGCGAAGGAGGATTGCTACTCCACATTTGCGGAGGGGGCCTGTATCTGAGGAATCGTCTTGCTGAACGCTACTATGGATAACCTTGCCCACCCAGTCTCTGCAAAGTTTATCTGATTCTAGAGCATCCAAATGGGTCTCTTGAAGCAAGGCCACATCTACATGTTTGGTCTGGAGATAGGAGAGTACTTTCTTCCGCTTTATGTAATGGGTGAGGCCATGTACATTCCAAGTGATCGCATTAAGAGAATGTGCCTGTGCCATAGTAGAATAGAGCAAAAATCAGAAGGAAGAAAATAAAGCACAAAACAACGTGTTGAACCAGACAAAGAAAAAAGGGAAAGAAATGACAAAAGGAAGGGGAAACAGAAAGAAAATAAGTGGAAGCAGTACTTCTAATCTAGATGAAATGCATAAAGAAAACAATAAAAAGATAAAGACGAAAGGAGGTAAAATTTAGAAAATAGTACAGTAATAAAGAAACTATAGAATAGTAGCGAGTAAAGAACAAGAAACCGTAAAACTGTTACCCGCGGGTCTGGGCGCACTAGAGCGCCACCGCGGGAAAAGACCCCACAGAAAGAGAGAAACAATTAAGAAAGCATTAATAATATAGAAGGGAAACCCGAAAGAGCAATATAAAAGAGAACAAAAGAAGGTAGAGAAAGCCAATTAGAGATTGAGAAGCGACACTACATAAGAGGAGAAATCTTACAGTAATTAAATGTGAGGTAACCTTAAGTGCATAAAACATATCATACACATATCAAAAAGCCTATACCAATATGCATACGAGCAAATAAAATAATACAACTATAATCAAACAATTAGGCGCCAATGCACCCGAGTAACTGCAAAACCAGTTAGGAATATGCAATAAAATTGTAACATGGAAAGTAATAAATGCAGGGAGAAAAAAAGAATAGCATTATAAGGCAGAGAAATAGCAGAAGGCAAAGTGAAAAGGAAAAGAGATAAGATAAGAAGCTAGTGAGAAAGAGGTGAAAAAAGGCAATCAAATATTATAAAAACAGCGAAAAATGTCAAAAATATAATAATGAATTAACAATAGAAACAAGGCTCGCAAGGACCAGGAGTCCACCATAAGCTGCCAATAGGTCAGGAAGTAACTATTTCCACAGGAGGAAATATTATTCAGTCCGCATCCGAAGGGGTTTTAAGAGGAGAGCGGGACTTGTCTCTTTGTAAGTCTTGTGGGAATGTGGCTGCCGAAACCGATTGTATTGCAGACTTCCTATCTTCTTGTGAGCGATGAAGTCGTTCGAGGTCCCTGCCCCGAGGTCTAGGGCTACTAGGAGGGCGCCTGTTACGTTCTGACATTGAAGTAGAAGATTTAAGGAGTGATTGGGACGGGATTGTCTGTGAGGATGCAGCGAGAACCTCCATATCTTGAGGTTGAAGGCAGTCCAAAAATTGCTGAAGATGTTCTGGATCAAAAAAGTCCTTAGAGACTCCATCTTTGGTAACACGAAAACGTGCAGGTTCAAATAGACCATATTTGATATCTAATTGACGTAATTGAGGTCGCATGGAGAGAAAGGCCTTCCGCCGTTCATTGGTTTCCTTGGAGAAATCAGCTGCCATATGAATGCGATGGCCTTCAAAAGAGAAGGAACCTTGAAGTCGAGCAGCAGACAGTAGTTGTCTAGTTTGGTCATGTCGGAGAAAACAAGCAATGATCGGCCGTGGGCGTGCGGCAGGATCACCACGTGGAGGACCAATTCTATGAGCCCGCTGTATCTCCAGAGGTGGGGTAAAAGAAATACCAGTCATCTGAGGAAGTATACGACACAGAAATGCACTGGAACTCTGCCCTTCAATACGCTCTGGAAAACCAAAGAAACAAACATTATCCCTCCTGCTTCTGTCTTCCAAATCAATAAGTTTGCTACGGAAGAATAGGAGGTCTCGGTCTTTGTTGGGAAGGGAGTCCAAGCGGTTCTCCACCTTCTGAACTCTGGAGTCAAGAGATTCAATCTTCGCATGAAAGCTGGTGAATTCTGCTTTAATTGATTTAGTCTCCTCAGCTAATGATGTAATTGTGAGGTTCATGTCATCTAATCGGCGACTAACCTCAGATATTTCATGTAAAATACGTTGCAGAGTTGCCGCCGATGTCTGCCCCCCATTAGAGGTCGAAGCCGAGGGTAAAGCGGGAGGAGAGGAGGCAGTACCTTTCGTTGGCATGTTAATGGTCTGCTTAAGAGCTTCTGCAAAGAGAAGTGGCTTAGAAGACTTATTTCCTTGCCTAGGGGCAGGCATTTGAGGAGAATATTTGACAGAAACTTTGAAAATGCGTGAAGGCGTCTTGCTGGTAGACAGTTCTTGTATATAAACACAAAAATACAACAATTCCAGACACTAAAATGTAAAAGTACATCACATGAAGGGGAAAAACCTGCTTAGTTATCCCCAAAACCACAAGCAAAGGGTTAAAGCATTGATGAAGATAGTGTAACTGTCGCCATGCTCAAAGGCGCATAAATAGAATGAAACAACATATGAACCACAGTTGTATTTGCAGAATGAACAGGGAAATCATGAGCCACATCAAAGCAAAGAGTACACAACCTGACTGAAAAGGTTGACTAAAGCACTATAATGACATTAAATTAAAACATGCTATTATATGCGTCACCCAAGTTGCATTAAAAGAGTCATTTCCAGGCAGCACCAGTCGAAGGGGCGAAACTACAACTATGAGGCCACTCATAAGAGGATGAAAACATTTTAAAAAATTTGAAAAGTTCAGTTTGGAGTGACAGTCGTGACTTGTTCTTGCAGGAAAAACATTAACTTTGCAGAGGGTGTGGCGCAAAATGACTGGCTGAGGTAAATGACAAAAAGCGCCACAATAAGGTTATAAAAGGAGTTAATCCTACCAGCAGCAGACCAGCAGCACAACAAGAACCATGACTCCTGTGAGGTAATATTGCTGAGGAAAATAAAGCAGACAAAATTGAAGGAGGCGCGGCTACATGAGGAGGCAGGTATTCAGCAGTAATAGCAAGGGCGGGACTTCATGAGGAAGGCGCCTGACAGCAGCAGCGAAGGCGCGGCCTCATGAGGAGGCGGGCGCTCGACATCCACAGGAGCCCGACCTCGTAAGGAAGCGAGTGCTCTTCAACAGCAACAAAGGCGTGGCCTCATGAGGGGGTAGGCGCACTCCATGGGTAGCAGAGGCGCGGCTTCAGGGGGAGGATGAGGCAGCCGAAGGAAGCACGTCAGGCGGGCTGCGTCAGGTAAGCAGCGCCACACAATCTCGTCAAGACGATAAACACCAGGAAGACTGTGCTGTCACATCCCTGGAACACGCTCAAATCGTGCCCCCCACCTTCCGGCAAGCACAGGGCACGTGAAGAGGACTCCAAAGCCGGTAAGGAGTAAAATATTTCCGTTAAGAGCCCATCCCGCGGCGGAGCTCACTCGTCAGGCGGCCATCTTCCTGCGTGGCCAGACCACGCCCCAAGAATGCCATTCTTGACAGTTTGAAACTCATTAAACATACGATATGATTGAAATTAGGGACTTCAACGGACACAGGGTTTGTGAATATAATTTGTGTGCTATAGATGCACAAAGACTGCAACTTTCCAGGTATACATACCCTTGTTTTCTGCTTTACTTAGATACCCTCCCTCGGTCCCAGGTAAAACAATGTATTTCTTTAGTGTGAAATAAGAATGTTAGAGATGTACCATAACATATTTGAAAATATGCTCAGTGGTATTTTTGATCCTCTTCAGCCACAGTGGCATAGCAAGAGTTTTTGCTGAAAAGCACAATAGCTTGAATAGTGTATTCCCTTCATTTATTTTCATTTTAGGTTTAGGAGCTTGGCTATCCCCATTGTATTCCTTATACTTCCTTCTCTTTACAGAATACGCAGATACAATGATAAAATGTCCAATCCTTCCCCATCCAACTTGTGGTTTAGATCATGTAAGGTTTCTTCAAACAGAATTCACTTAATAATGATGATCAAATCGCATCATTGTGGTTCTATCCCAATTTTTTAATTCCTAAACTTTTGTGCTACAGTAAAACAGCTTTCTGTGAATTGCACCATGATAACATATTTACCAGTCTCAGTACTATTTGCTCAATTGATATGTGCTTCAGGACACACTTCATGAGTTGGTTGGACTTTGGTGTAGTGCAAAGGGGGCGGAGGGGTCAGAATATACTTTACCAGCCGGTATTCTCCACCCATTATGAGAGTTTTGGGAACTGCTTGGAACCTGAGTTACTGGGTGCTTTACCATGCAGTTTTTACTTACTTCACTTAAAAAAAACATTTTCCACCTGTGTGCCAGAGAAGTATGGTGGGAACGGGGGAGGAGTTCACACGTGTGCATGTCCATGGGGAGAAGTTTGTGCTTCTCCCTGGACTGCTTCAGGGGGTGGGCAGGGGCTGGTCAAACATGCGTCCCACTGAACCAAGTCTGCTTTGCAAAGTTGCTTTCTAAACTGACATCAATTTCACTGTTCTTTGGGCTGGAATTTATTTTTTCGAGTGGGTGTCAGGATTTTTCCTGTGATCATTACTTTCTGTTGATTTCTGCAATCTGGTCAAGTGTATGGCTCCATTGTCATCTGGAGCTGGATCACTGATGTTCTGTTCAGTGTTTTAATCTGGCTTTTGTTGTCTCTCTTTGTACGCCATCATCCTTCAATGAGTAGTCGAGATACCTGGCTGTCTTTCAGTTTTGTAACTAAACAATTTGATTTGCAGTCCGCTATGTATTGCTAAAACATTTAACCACTAACATCTGGACTCAGTTCTCCTTTTCATTACCACTTATGCACATAAGCGGCCCAAGTTTGTGAAAATGTGACAAAATACTTTCAAATTTCTTCACTGTAAAAATAGCTGATAAGAGAACCTCATATTGATGGGAAATTATTTGTCCAGAATCATAACATTTGATTAAGATAGGAAGTCAGTATAAGAACTCTTATCACATGGCCCCAACAGGAAAGGCTTCATTTAGGGTCAGATGTGCAAAGCTATTTTATGATTCCAAACCCTACAGCTCGCACATTGGGAGGCTTTTTCGCAAAATCTCGGTATATTTTAAATCAATTTTGCAAGTCGGAAAAGCCTTTCTAACTTGCAATATCGGTTTATCGAATATAGAATTGCAATTAGGAAGGGGTGGGAAGGGGTGTGAAAGGAGTGTTTCCTCCTAATTGCAATACAGTATGGTCAGGTCCAATGGAATGATGCGATTGCATAACTTCAGCGTATTTTTGCAAAATTTTACACTTGCTGCATTTGCCACATTTCTTTTGCTTACCGCTATATTTGGGTGCTAAACTGGCACTGATAAGGTGCGAGTACTGCCACTGACAGGGTTATCAAGTGTGAAAATTACAAAATAAAGAAGTAATACTATGATTATGCTGTATTAAGCTGCATAATTTGCCTTTTCTTGCTGCATAATTGTTTTGTTGTGTTTTGCTATTCTATGCTATGTTTTGTTTTGTTATGCTATGCTTTGTTATGCTATGCTATGTTTTGTTATGCTGTGCTATATTTTGTTATGCTATGCTATGTTTTGTTGTGTTTTGTTATGCTATGCTATGTTTTGTTATGCTATGTTTTGTTATGCTATGCCATGCTATGTTTTGTTTTGTTATGCTATGCTATGTTTTGTTTTGTTATGCTATACTATGTTTTGTTGTGTTTAGTTATGCTATGCTATGTTTTGTTTTGGTATGCTATGCTTTGTTATGCAATGCTATGTTTTGTTATGCTATGCTATGTTTTGTTGTGTTTTGTTATGCTATGCCACGCTCTGTCTTGTTGTGTTTTGTTATGCTATGCTATGTTTTGTTGTGTTTTGCTATGCTATGCTATAATTTTAATATGCTATGCTATGTTTTGTTGTGCTATTTTTTGTTGTGTTTTGTTATGCTATGCTGTGTTATGCTATGTTTTGTTTTGTGATGCTATGCTATGCTATGTTTTGTTATGCTATGTTTTGTTTTGTTATGCTATGTTTTGTTTTGTTATGCTATACTATGTTTTTATGCTATGTTATGTTTTGTTGTGTTTTGTTATGCTATGCTATGTTATGTTATGCTATGCTATGCTTTGTTTTGTTTTGTTATGCTATGTTTTGTTGTGTTTTGTTATGCTATGCTATGTTTTGTTATGCTATGCTATGTTTTGTTTTGCTATGCTATGCTTTGTTATGCTATGCTTTGTTTTGTTATGCTATGCTATGTTTTGTTATGCTATGCTATGTTTTGTTGTGTTTTGTTATGCTATGCTATGTTTTGTTATGCTATGCTATGCTTTGTTATGCTATGCCATGTTATGTTGTGTTTTGTTATGCTATGCTGTGTTTTGTTGTGCTTTGCTATGCTATGTTTTGTTTTGTTGTGTCATGCTATGTTTTGTTATGCTATGCTATGTTTTGTTTTATTATGCCATGCTATGATTTGTTATGTCATGTTGTGTTAGGCTAGGCTAAGTTATGTTGAGTTAGGCTAGGCTATGTTATGTTGTGTTAGGCTAGGCTGTGTTATGTTGTGTTAGGCTAGGCTGTGTTGTGCTGTGTTGTGTTGTGCTGTGTTTTGTTTTGTTATGTTATGTTTTTGTTTTGTTATGTTATGTTTTGTTATGTTATGTTTTGTTATGTTATACTATGATTTGTTATGTTATACTATCTTATGTTATACTAAGTAATGTTATGCAATACTATGTTATGTTATGCTATACTATGTTATGTTTTGATATGCTATGCTTTGTTATGCAATGCTATGTTTTGTTGTGTTTTGCTATGCTATGCTCTGTTTTGTTGTGTTTTGTTATGCTATGCTATGTTTTGTTGTGTTTTGCTATGCTATGCTATGTTTTGTTGTGCTATGTTTTGATGTGCTATGTTTTGATGTGTTTTGTTATGCTATGCTTTGTCGTGCTATGTTTTGTTTTGTGATGCTATGCTATGCTATGTTTTGTTATGCTATGCTATGTTTTGTTATGCTATGTTTGATTTGTTATGCTATGCTATTTTTTATGCTATGCTATGTTTTGTTGTATTTTGTTATGCTATGCTATGTTTTGTTATGCTATGCTATGTTTTGTTTTGTTATGCTATGCTATGTTTTGTTGTGTTTTGTTATGCTATGCTATGTTTTGTTTTGCTATGCTATGCTTTGTTATGCTATGCTTTGTTTTGTTATGCTATGCTATGTTTTGTTATGCTATGCTATGTTTTGTTGTGCTTTGTTATGCTATGCTATGTTTTTTTATGCTATGCTATGCTTTGTTATGCTATGCCATGTTTTGTTGTGTTTTGTTATGCTATGCTATGTTTTGTTGTGTTTTGTTATGCATGCTATGTTTTGTTGTGCTTTGCTATGCTATGCTATGTTTTGTTTTGTTGTGTTATGCTATGTTTTGTTATGCTATGCTATGTTTTGTTTTGTTATGCTATGTTATGATTTGTTATGTCATGTTGTGTTAAGCTAGGCTAAGTTATGTTGTGTTAGGCTAGGCTATGTTATGTTGTGATAGGCTAGGCTGTGTTATGTTGTGTTAGGCTAGGTTGTGTTGTGCTGTGTTGTGTTGTGCTGTGTTTTGTTATTGTATGTTTTTGTTTTGTTTTGTTATGTTTTGTTATGTTATACTATGATTTGTTATGTTATACTATCGTATGTTATACAAATTATGTTATGCAATACTATGTTATGTTATGCTACACTATGTTATGTTTTGTTATGCTATGTTATGATTTGTATGTTATGTTGTGTATGGCTAGGCTATGTTTTGTTATGTTATGTTTTGTTAGGTTTTGTTAAGTTATGTTATCTTATGCTATGCAATGGTATGTAATGCTAGGCTATGTTATGTATTGGTATGTTATTTTATGTTAGGCTATGTTATCTTAGGCTAGGCTATGTTTTGTTATGTTATGCTATGTTATGTTGTATTAGGCTAGGCTAGGTTATGTGAAATGCTTTTGTAAAGTATGCCCACACCCACAGGGCCTCATGGCACCAAACAGCAGAAACTGCAGTGTTATTGTATTTTAAAAGTATGCACATTGGGTTGATCTCTTGAAAATAGCAATTTTTTGAGTTACTTAAGAAATGAATCCTCACTTGTCAGTGGAAGAGTGTTCTAAGGGTTGGGGCAGGAGTGGACTAAGGCAGAACAGGGCCTGCCACCCATCCACAATGTCTGCTTGTTGGTACTTTGAGAATGAGAGCATCATAAAAAGCTGCATTTTACTGCTTACACAGCATTACAATACAAATCCTCCTTGCAGGTTTTGTAAAAAGTGTCAAATCACTTGCAAGCAAAAATGTCTACTGGTGCCTAACCGAAATATAGGTTTTTGTAAGCTTGCACTATTTGTAGAAGATGTCTTTTTTTTGTCACGTGTTTATGCCACAGAGCAGAAAGGTAAGACATGTCATATCACCAAACAATGCTTGCCTGCAACCCGAGCCTATTGTCGTGTTGAGCTGCGCGGGCAGTCCGCATTTGGGTCAAACTGAACCATCATTAATGCAAGGAGACATTCGATACTTTTGGAATGCACGCGCTACAACGTGAAAGCTCGATTCATGTGCTCCATTGATTGCAAGTAATACTTGTGAATATTTAACATACTGACGGATGAGTACTTTTGTGATCTGGAATCCAAGCCAATACGTCATCAGTGGAGAACTGCATTTAGGTATGACGGAAATGTAATTGCTGCCTCTGCAGGAAAACACAGAGTCTGCCGGTATCCCCCTGTCCTCCCCGTGACCCCATGCGCCTTTGAGCTCTGTGCCTGCTTCACAGCTGTCGTGAAGACTTTTCTTATCTGCTTGTTAAATAAACCAGCAGACAAGGAAAGTCTTCATGACAGCCGTGAAGCAGGTGAGCCAGTCCAAGTGGGCCGGAACAAAAAGCCACAGGGAGGCAACCCAGAAAGCTAATTTCCTATGGCAGGCCACCGTTTACCATAAACGGTGATGCCAGCCAATGGAAATGAGGGGCGGGGCTTAAAGCCCCTTTTTGAAAATCCTCTCCTACAAAATCTCTTGCGGAGGCGGAGCAGCGCTTTGCGCTGCAACGCACGCGAGACCTAATAAAGACTGTTTGGCAAAAAGTCGGTGCAGTTTACACTTTTCCAAGAGAAAAATACAGCCCATTTGTTGTTGATTTTAAAAGTCTGAAAAGGCCTGGATGTGATACTAAATAGTACTGTAATCAAAACCATAAGCATTCATTTGTAAAAGGACTTTTCTGTCATTGTCTACTTTAGTTATTAGTCATGGATCATTATTGTAGCTCTAGAACACATTTAAAAGTGTTTTCTATATGTATTTGCTGTTTGAATTATGTACAGATAAAGGTTAATGTTACAGTTCTGGGAGATTTTGCTTACTTTTGTACTGGCCGGGACATCATAATACCGGTGAAGCTGGTAGAAAACCGGTCAGGGGGCAACCTACATGTGTGTGAATTACCTGATATTTATCTCCTGTTTTGTTTTAGATTAATACCAGTCAGTCATGGTGACATATGGTGCAACAGATGTGCCTGAAGGGATAATAGGACAGCACTTAAAGCATGAAGTGGAGATGAACAACGATGATATGTAAGTGCAATATATATTATTCTGACTCCAATGTGTGCAAGAAGCGAGATTTCAGATTCTCAAACCCAATTACGAATCAGCCGTTCGGAATTGAAACGGGCCGGTCATTCCGGCTGGCTTCTGACGGGTTCAAAGAGCCCGTCAGCCAGTTGGAGGCTGGCCCGTAATCCCAAAGGGCAATCTTTCCACCCTGTCGGAAAGCGTTTTCGGGGACCCTAGGGGCCCCTTTGTGTGTGCGGCCTCCTATTGGGGGCTGAAGGGGCACCTATGGTGCCCCCCTCTTAATCCCTGAACCCCGTGGCAAGCACCTTTAGGTGCCTGCCAAGAGGTGGCGGGATCAACATCACCTCCCATTTCCCTATGGGAGCATGTACTATGGCTGGTTTACGGCTGTAACACATTCTCCCATAGGGTAATGTCAGAATGCGATTGAAATAGTGGGCCTGATTATGATGCCTGGCAGACTCTCGTCCGGCCGGCAACGTGGCGGAAGCAGCACCGCCCGATTAGAAGACGGCGGTCCTGCGGCCTGCATTACGATGCGACCGCCTTCATTCCGGTTGCAATCTGTATATTTTACATTGCGGCGTGTGCTGCAATCTACACATCTAAAACATGCCTGCCACATGGTCCAGGGATGTTTAGTGGGGCACCATAGGTGCCCCACTAAACCCACCCCCTCCAGATTCCATAGCAGAGGGCCTGGAGGGAAGGGGCCCTGCTAGGGGCCCAAAATGTCACTTTCTGCCTGCTTTTTCATGGTGGGTGAACCGTCATAAATGGGCCTGCGGAAAGGGACATCCTAATCCCTTTGGTGGTGCCTGAGCAGGCACCACCCTCTTTGCAGAGAATAGGAGTCCGCCCACCGCTCTGAAGGGAACCTTTATCCTGTCGGACATGGCGGTCTTTCTCCCCAACAACCGAGCTCTGACCGCCTGACTGCCTGACGGTGGTGGTCCCACTGCCATATTAATCAGGCCCAGTGTTCGGTGGCATCCAAATCAGTCAGTCGGGACCACTGACCGGAGGTTGGTCAGTCCCGTGTACGAAACGGTGTCAGGTGGAAGCAATTTCACCCAACATCGTAATCGGCCCCTAAGTGAAGAGGCCCAGAGCTTTGCTCAGAAGCCTGCTGCTGGCGCTATCAAAGGTTGGAGTTCTGAATGCCAGGCTGCATAGGCTTGATTCCACCTCATGCCTCTCTCACCCACCACCAGATACTCCCTCTCTATATCTCACCCTTGCAGGGTCATTTTCATCCCTGCTTTCTCCTTTTGAAACTATTTATCTGTCTTTCTCTTTCTCCTTCTTATTCCCTTTGATGTTTTTTTCTCTTCTTTTGGACGAAGGTCTGTTGAGGAAAAATATGTGCCAGTCCCCAAAAATGAGTGCCAGTGGGCCCCACCTGCAACCACTAGCTCAAATTAGGAACCGGGCAATATTTATTTGTTTACATGCACTGCATATCCTAATCTACCCTGAAGGTTATCGCACATTTCATAAGATGTTGAAATGCAAAGGATTATCCTCCGACATTGGTGCTTGGGTGCAACAGTATTAACAGTACATTTTGTGTTAAGGGGTTTGGGCCTGATTCATGTATTGTGAACAGGGCTTAATAGATGCTGTGCACATTGACTGATTAAACAGGTTTTTTAAATGTGTTAATGTTTGTTTTAAAGCATGTTATTAAACTGCATTAACTACTTGTACTTTACATGTCTATACCATTTCCAGATCTTATTAAATAATATACATGTCATCACAAGTACAAATTCTTTGGCTTCGAGTGCAGTCTTACTGACTCGTAGACACTCCAAACTTTAACCCCAACAGAAATAAATCTCATGCGGGCTACCAACAGGGCCCGCTTTTGGGTGGAGCGTCCGGTGTAACCTGGCGGTGACCTTGGGGACGCTGTGTTTAGAAATAACTTATGGGTTTACAAACACCTTCTGCAGAGTTTCCAATGTGTCCAGCAAATTTCAGGTATCAATAAAAATGTCAAGATGACTCTGGTGATTAATGCTCCTGCTGGAGAGGTATGGAGTTTTGTCTAGGGGCAGTTTTACTCATTGTAAAGTAGGAGAATGAACATGTACTTTTCAGATCACAGAACTGTATTTTATGTGGATAGCTCAGTGGGTTAATGCTTCTGTCTCAGAGATCTTTTTGTTACTTGCAATTCAGAAGTTACAATTCTAATCTAGCACAGTGACTTGTGAACTGTGTTGATAAAGCTGCATGCCAACTGCATAGTATAGGTTAGGACGTTATGTTTTTTTCCCCAGTCTTTCATCATCTGTTCCTAATATTGCTGAAAAGGTTTAATTTGGGTAGAAATACATTCCTATCAGTAGAGCCAACGCCCAACCAGCACTTGAAAGCAAATGAAATGAATGTGAAAGAGGGGCTATGAAGAGCACTGGTGGGGGTTGTAGTGAGGGAATCCGTGGAGAAGGAGGTCATGGGGGAAACAAAAAACAGTTACACTGCCCTCCACTATTCCTAAGCCAGCCCTGGCTAACAAGCAAGTCCTGCTTGTGTATATGCATCTCTGGAAGCCCCTGGAGCAGAGGCCATTGTTGTTTGCATTGATTCAACGCTTACTGACAACTAGTAGAGTAGCGTAGCACCAGGGCTGGCCTTTGAAGCGGCATCATTAGTGGGGTGCGCTGAGGTCTGTTACAGCGTCCCAAAGCACGCGGATGATTTTGGTTCAATGAGAGGGGGAGTTACAATTGATTTTGGCCAGAGCGCTCTCTAAATAAAGCCTAGACTTGAGTAGTGCAGTTGCCTTATGCTGGGGATAAAAAGAAGTGTTGAAAAACTGCTATGAAGCCCCCGGTGGGCATGCAGCCTGCTTCCAGTGTACATTTACAGTATCATCTTAAAGACTGATAGTAGTTCCTGTGAGATCCAATATCTGCCTGTGTTGAAGCTTACAATAATTTGAGAGTAATACCAATTAATTACCATGCTGCTTTGGGCGTCAGAGAGGGGTCGACAAAGGTCGCAGTTGCGAACCCTGTTTTGCTCTTCCGTGCCCTGACACCGCTATTGCTACAATGGTAGCAATAGAGAGGAAACAGGGCTACCCCTGCCTTGTTTACTTATTTATCTTCCATTCCTTGCCATTCACCACCTCACCCCTGAAACAAGTCGGGAGGTTTTTAGGGGCTAGGGATGTGACATATGTTCAACCCTGTGAGGTCATCTGGGCCAAATGACTTGTGATTAGAGCTCCCCGTTTTTACTGATTTTTACAGATAAATACAGACATAAAACTATGTGTTTCCTGTCTGTATTTAATTTTTAAACTAGAACAATATGGAAAATGGTGCTTCTTCTGGGTAACTTTTTTTTTTTTTTTTTTTTTTTTTTTTTTTAAACCGTTTATTACAGAATCCAAAAGATATACAAAGATGGGCCTACAACCTTCAGGCCGGCCGCTAGCGGACAGAAAAGCATATAATACAAACAGTAGAACACACGCTGCGGCAGAAAAGAGATCACAGGAGTTGAAAGAAGCGTTGGTAGCCACACCATCCGGACCCCACACAACGGTTTCATTTTTATATAAATAACGAAGAAAACAAATCCACAAGGCAACCCACAGTCGGAAACAATAGCATGTGCTCCCCTGGGGGGGACCCTACCGGTCCACAGGAATATCAAGGGGGGGGATAGGTCGGGACGGAGACAAAGTAAACTCAAGCCCAGGACCAGGAAGACAAGCAGGCTAAGTAGACGGGGCCGGTGACGGATCAGGCATCAGCGGCGGGGTACAGATTCCCCCACGGTAGGCGTTCCAGGGGCCCCACACTTTCACCCATTTCCCAGGCTTACCTCTCGCAACATACACCACC
The DNA here is from genome assembly GCF_964204655.1 of Triturus cristatus. Taxonomy (NCBI): domain Eukaryota; kingdom Metazoa; phylum Chordata; class Amphibia; order Caudata; family Salamandridae; genus Triturus; species Triturus cristatus. The sequence goes on along the minus strand of NC_140593.1, from coordinate 361,812,740 downwards.
TTTTCCCGAAACATACACCAATCCATGTTGTCCTTCCACGCCGAGACAGTCGGTGACCTCTGGGAACCCCACAATTGCGCAATATCACGCTTGGCCACTATATATCCCAGAGTCACCCACCACGTCTGCGGCACTGAGTAGTCGGTTGGCTCCCACACATTCAGGAGACATCTCCTCGCCTCGGGCAGCAGCGGCACATGCGTAACTGCCTGCAAGACCACGTGCACACCACGCCAGAATCGCGCCACCTCCGGGCATTCCCACAATATATGGAGAAAGGTCCCCAAAGAACCACACCCACGCTTACACAACCCGTCCACAGCATAGCCCATACGCATCAGACTCGGCCCCGTAACATAGACCCTGTGGAGTATCTTGAGCTGGACGAAGCGAAGGCGAGCCGGTATGGCCACCTCTTTCGGGGAGGCCACCGCTGACACCCAGTCCTCGTCATCCAGCTCCAATCCATCCGCCCCCCACGCCTCACGAAGGCCAGTCAGCAGTCCCGAGCGATCATTGATGAGTTTTTTGTAAATTAATGAAATCGTGGCGTCCGGTACATGCCCATCTAGCACTCTATCCTCCAGAGGGGAGTACTCTGGGATGGAGGCAACGTCCGGGAATACGGAGCACAACGCATGACGGATCTGCATATATCGAAAGTACTCCCTGTCCTGCAACTGGAATTCCGTCTGCAGCACATCGAACGTTTTGAATCCCCCCCTCGTCCAGAGATCGCTCACCCTGCTGATGCCTATCATGTCCCACTTCTCAAAGCCTTTCGAGGTCCACAAGCAGCCGAGTCGCTCAGATGCATACAGTGGCGTCGCCCGGGTCAACCGATCCTTCCACCCCATAGCCAAGTTAGCCGCGTGCCACACTCGCACAATTGTGGAAATTTAGCTTGCAAACTGAACATTACCTGCGCCATCTTGCCTCTCCCCAGCGTCACGCACAGCGAATGCACGGCCGCCATTTTAGGCACCCCACTCTCTCCCCACTCATTGTCAATCGTCAGCGCGGTCCCCTTGGCGCTGCGAGCATCCCCCGCGCGCTGGCCACCCCCGCTCTCTCATACAGGCCATAAACCCTCTCCTTCTGCGCGACCCTGCTACGGAGCCACTTCCGACCGACAAACCCATACATGGTCATGCCTCTCCTTTGATAACCCCCTTCCTCTGCGCCCCATTGACCGAACTGGTCCCAGGCCATCACCTAGCCCTGCGGATGCAGTTTATTGCCCCTACTGTAAGGGAAACACCCCACATCAAAGGGATTACAGTAGATCAAAGCCCCTACCCCCTGAGACCCGGCCAGTTGCACACACCCCGGGAATTAGCGGAATTCCCTGCTGCGCGATAGCCATCTCCCACTGCGGGTAGGGTGGGAACTTCTACTGTATCTATGTATGGGATCGGATCTGAACCGGGGCTCCAGGGGATATTCCCCCGTACTTCAAAAGAATCTCAAGAATGTACTATGTGTAATAAAGCAATAAACCAGTGTATAAGAGACCAGGTCTCAGAGATGCGGTTAGAGCACCTCGTGACGATACCTTGCTGTCTGATCTGATGTGTTCTGCTCCGACGGAATAAAACCTTGTTTCCTGCCTTCCAGTCTCCGGCGCCTGCCTCTTTTATTGGTAAATTATCGAGTGGTATGAGAGGCGATTATCGCCGGGCAAATACTTGGAAGGTTATCGACTGAAACTGCCGCTACCATTTAACAATTGGCGTCCCAAACGTGGGGCCCATCAGCGACACGTGGATCCAGTGGGAGAGGTCCCGACGACAGAGTGAACGACTGCAACGATCGGGAGAGCTCCTGCCCAATAGACCCTCGTCTGGCAGCCGATCATCCGAACTTCACTGGTTCCGAGCAGACCTCTCTCGAGTGATCTACGGTCCTGACTGGGAACCATCAGGAGTGCCGCGGCAAATACGGAGAATAGAGGACGATCGGGCGCTGGAGGCGGAAGACGAGAAACTGTCCATGCGGTCCGGGTAAGGTCGTGAAACACGACAAAAGTGCGAAATAATTGATTGATTGTTTGAATACTAGTATTGCTCATTGATTGTTCTTTTTGAGATATTCGCTGTCTACAAACGGGGAGGAGTAGAAATACTCTCTCTCTCTCCCTTTGCAGATAGTGAAGGGTAGGTAACGCAGACTTTTGTCCCCATTGAAACCCGTCGTGCCTATCTTTATCTCCCCATTGATTGATTGTCCGAACATTGATTGTTTTGAAGAATAGTGCTTTTTGAGATATTCTCTGTTTGCAAATAACGTAGAATAGGAATATTCTGTCTAGTCTTTGCAAATAGTGAAGGGTAGGTAACGCAGACTTTTGTCCCCATTGAAACCCGTCGTGCCTATCTTTATCTCCCCATTGATTGATTGATTGATTGTCCGAACACTAGTTGTTCGATATTGGTTCTTTGGAGGTATTCTCTGCTTACAAATAACGAGGAATAGAGATATTCTGTCTAGTCTTTGCAAGCAGTGAAAAGATAGGTAGTGCTGACTTTTGTCCCCGTTGAAACCCGTCATGCCTATCTTCTCCCCACTGATTGGTAGTTGGTTCTGCCCGGACCGCTTATTAGAGGTGAACCACCCGGCTCCACTGGAAGGCACCCCTAATAAGGACATGTTCACTAAATATGGACTAGTCGCCGTGGCTTATAGCAAGCTGTGGCATAAATATACCAAGAAGGAGCCCGAAAGTCAGTGGCCACTGATGGGATCCTTCGACGACCGCAAGATAGAAGCGCTAGAAGTAGCTCTGCGTAGCAATAAGACGACGCCTACTATGCTTGACAGTATTGGCATGTGGCGCAAAGAAGCGACGCAACGGAAAAAGAGGGAAGAAGTAAAAGCAGAAAAGGAATTACGAAAGGCAGCTCACCTTGCCGCTAAAAAGTTAGAAGAAGACATAAAAGAGAGAAGGGAAACTAAACTAAGACAGGAGCCCGAAACCTCAGGCCAGTACGCTGTTAGGACCCCTTCTTTGCTCTACCCTGTGTTGTCCTCCAAGCAGCAAACGAATGACGAATTACTGTTAGGTCCCCCGACCATTTACATGCCCCCTCCGTATGCACCCTCCCAATCAGTAGTGCAACACCCACAACCCCCGAACACGAACGAAGGCAGTACAGGGGCCTCGGCCCTCACGGCCTCCGCGCCGGCTGAGCCTCTTGTACTGAACCCAACGTCGGCTATAACGCTAGATGACCATGAGATGAGAAAGAACGATTCCACCAGAATGAATCGATTAACCAAGGATGAACGAGCAGGAATCGATAGGATAGTAGGGACGCTGGTGGAGCGAAAAGAAAGTGAGGAGTATATAACGGATGTGTATAAATCGTATGCCGACAACCGCAGACGACACTTTGTCGTACGGCTCTGTTATCACGCCCTGAATGCATATGAGGATAGGTACCACGATAAAGGTCCCGAAGGCTTAGCGGCCCTATATAGAAAGATAGACATCGGGGAAGAAAGAGAGGGCGATGTAGCGAACCTCTTCACTCGTACACTCGAGGTCTACCGACATCTTAAAGAACATGGACAAACAACCGAAACAGAAACCCCCATAGCAACTAAACCCAAGGGAGGAAGGGCCGATGCCATGATGCCCATTAAAGAAGCTGCCCCCTACTGGGTCCCCCCACGGGGTCAGGGAACACACGACGACATCAACCACCAAGATGCGAAGGGAAGGGTTGTATATAACTGGGTCTACCAGCCGTGGGACCGGCAAGATATTTTGACCTTTAGAAAGACCCTACCCGACTTGAGAAAGAACCCGACTGCCTTCTACACTGAATTAGGTACAGCCTTAGGCTCAACGATAATGACGCTAGCAGATATCGACTTGTTCTTTGGGCTATGTCTGCCGGCTGATGTGTGGAAACAAATCCGGAAAGTTGACCACGCTGAGCCGTTCGGATATACCTGGGTACAACTCGATACCATAGATAAACAGCGAGAACCAGGACAGAAACCCCCGAAAGCCATCCTAGAGCTCCCAGATAAGATTGTACAAAAGCTGAAGACTCTAATCCCTGAAAGAAAGGTAGACTGGTCGATAGTGACGGCTTGCCGCCAGAAACCCCAGGAAGACGTGTCTGAATACTTCTCCCGATTCGAGACTGTGTTTTCCGACTACAGTGGCCAAGACATGACCACCGCAACCGGACACCACCTCTTTGTCCAGAATTATGTAAAGGGTCTGTCGCCAGAAGTTTCCCAGAAACTACAGACCAGCGAGAGTAGTTGGGCAGCCTCCAAACCCGCAGCAATTCTCCAGATGGCCCAATACTACGAAAACCAGAAAAACGAGAACGATAGGGCGTCAGAGAAGAAGAAAAAGGAATTAAAGGAGAGGGTGATGATAGCACAATTGCAAGGGGTGACAATAGGAAGGGAACCCCCGAAGGAGAACTACCAACCAACCGCCCCTAGAAAGCTACCCCCTAGAGACTATACACCTACACCCTACAACGGACGGAGAGACTTAGATGGGAACCAATGTGCGTTCTGTAGAGGGTTCGGACACTGGAAATCCCAGTGCCCGGTCCTTTTGGAACTGAACAAAAATAGGGACCCCAATAGACACAACCGGAAGTTTGTTGATACCCACCATCAACGCCACCACACTTGATTAGGATCACGTGCAATCGAGCAACGCCGAATACGCTAACCAGATCGCTGATACGTACAACACTCCAGCAAGATAGTATGGTCAAACATTTTTAATAAATTATAAGTATAACAACATTCCGGCAAAAATGAACAGGTTAGAACATGTTTTAAACAACTATTTACATGACAGTCTGCTGCGACCTGCATCCCAAAACATTTTCGTCCACGTGACACCGTCCTCGCCTCTCCTTCCTCGAAGTTGCAACATTGGCCTGTTTTGGGCGGTCCTTTTTAGTTGATTTTGGGCTATAAAAGCCATGCAGGAGTCCCTTGACATCAGTGGCGGCCGATTGTGCGAATAGGCCGGAGGCTATACGAAGCGCCGGAGGGCTGGTGCCCTGGCGGGGGGAGGCGACGCGGACGGACCTCCCCCACCTCCCCAGGTGGAGGCTTGCCAGGCACCCCAACCGTCTTTCACTCACCGGCCAGCTAAGCTGCACCTAGCCATCTTTTTCATCGGCCTGCTGAATTTCACCCTGGCACGCTGTGCGGGTCTTCCCAGTCACTTCTTCCTTCAATAACGGAGGGTGCCCTGGCGGGGGGAGGCGACGCGGACGGACCTCCCCCACCTCCCCAGGTGGAGGCTCGCCAGCAGATGAGGGCACCCCAAACCACACCTTTCACACGTCGGCCAGCTGGGTTGCGCCCTGCCACTTCATTCGCCGTTCGGCTGAGCCGGCACCCCTGCACGCGGCCGCCAGGCAACCACCCAAGGACAGGGTTCACCAGGACTGCCGCTAGCACCCGACGCGGGGAGTGGGCCCCCGCAGCCAAGTAAGTAGGGGCCCACTCCGATGATGATGTCCTCCGGACTGCTGTTGTCGCTGCAACTGATGCCACTCCGGTGGCAGCACCACCCGAACTGCTGCTGTTACTGCTGCTGGCTCCTCTCCGGTGACTGTACCGAAGAGCTGCTGCTACTGCTGCCCTTGAACTCCGGCGGTCGACCCCTCCGGTTCCAGGCCTGGCCCACCGTGAGACAATTCTGGACTCGAAAGCTTGTTTGCTAGGGCATGGGCCCCACCCTTGACAGAACGCCCCCCTCAGCCTTGCAGAATTGGTTGGAGTCATTTGACGTTCGACTCCTGCGGACTTCCGGTAAGGACAAAACCACCACCATTGCCCTTTTTTGCCCCCGGGCGGCAGCCACCTTGCCTCCGCTTGATACAGTGAGACAGTAAAGCGTCGGCGGAAGAACCCGCCTGCTGCCCCGCCCTAAGAACAAACCGTGGCATTGCTACAAGGTTGCAGTGACGCAAAGTTGACGCTAACGAAAGTTCTCGAACTACCGAAAGGGATTCTGGTTCAACTGCTAATTCATGGAAAGACTTAGACTGTGCACTAGCCCGACCCCGCCCTAAGATGGCGCTGATGTAGGAGTGGCCTACAACTCCTTGTGGCGTTCCAGTCACGTGACCTTCGTGTTAAAAAGAGATATATATACATGTATGCGATGCTTCCACACATGGCGGTGGGGGAGAGGGGGGGGGGGGAACCGATTTTTTCATGTTAATCCAGTGTTGCTCATGTTGCTCGACGCCTCTCACACCGTGGCCGGTCTATGGCGGCTGTAGGCCCGTCTTTCCATACTAACATTGTTTTAAATAAAGGGCTTCTTAAAAAGGAATTACGAAATCAGTGTCATGACTAATCATCTAGGTTGTTGAAGGTTTTTCTTTTCAATAAATGATTGTTACTCCTAAGCGAAGGCATACAGATAATACAGACACAATTTGCCTAAAAATCTTTTTGTTTAACGAAATTTGTACCAATCACGCCTGCCCTTTTTCCGAGAATTGTCAAATCAATAATGAGCTATGACTTAAGGTATATGTCGCACGCAAAGGTATGGTATCCTGCACCATAATACACGACCAATTGAGAACTACATGCACGACCAGGGAACACGAATTTAGGAGATGAATGAACTAGAGCATCTTTGCATCGAACTAAAGAATAATAGGTCCGTGGTATTACCCACCCCTGCGGCTAGCCTGGTACATGGTAGGTAGAACCTTTCGTGTCTGCGCGCGCTGGGGTATTTTGAATACTGCACCTTCCCTCCCCTCTTATTTCCCCTCTATAGGTCACGACGAAGTTCCGACTGAAGAGTGGAGTGGACATGGACCGCACCAAGTTCAATATCAGGGAAAACATAGACAAATGTTGCGAGATAGTGCGAAAAATTACAGATCATCTTTGGGAACATGGAAAACTGTATGACGTGATTGTGCGTGTGTACTACGACTATACGATATGAATGTGTATGCATTTCATGTTTGGGTCACTTGAAGAAAGCGTCATTGTATGATTGAAGTACTCGTCCACCGATCAAAGGGAGGAGAATAAAGGGTCAGACAACCCATAAGATAAACTACCAAATACTAAAGGTACGCAGCATTGCATAGGAATGGAGGACAGGAAAGGAGAAGGTCCCCGTGCTCAACGCAGCCCTGAGTCCCCGTCTTGATGCATGTACTGTCACACCCTATCCAACATTTGTGTGTACGTGATCACCGAATTTATGTATTTTCCCCGCTTGTGTTTTCTTACATGGAACAGACCCATGCTACTCCATGTTGTGTGTGCACCAAGTGGCCTATTATCTTACCCATCTCTCTCTCTCTCTCTCTCTCTCGTTTTGTGTCGTATGTATGCCAAAATAGCCTACTTGATGCACACGTCTCTCTCTCTCTCTCTCTCTCTCTCTCTCTCTCTCTCTCTCTCTCTCTCTCTCTCTCTCCCTCCCCCTCCCTCGCAAAAGACTCTCTCTTGCACTCTTTTTCTTCTTAAATAAATTAACGACATACACCTCTTTGGTAAGTGTATAATTGGCCTGAACACGGTGGTGTTCGAACAAATTGACAGAAACAAAAACGACCATACTTTACCACGTTACTACCTCTCCTCTCTGCGAACGTTAAGCCTAATCAGCTGAGAAGGAAAGGACGGGTAAGACGACTGATGTCTCCCAATCTGACCCTCAACACGGGGACTATATGTCAGTGGTTTTTTTGTTCTTAAAGGATACCATCTCCACCACTCAGAATTACCCCTGACCAGTTAGCCCGAAATAGAATGTCTAAAGCACCCTGTTCTCCCAGAGATAACTCCAGCCCTATACTAGCCGTCTCAGAGTATCCCGAACGAAACAGCTGATGGCCCTGTCTTAAACCGATAAAGGGTCACCTACTGTATGGAAAGGATACTCATGAACACATGACAGTAGCACCTCACACTTACGGGTATTACCAAACCTTGTATTATAAGGCGCAGAAACCGACACCTAGAAGGCCAGACGATGGGCAGGGACACCCACAGAACCCTGCACCACCGCAGTAATTAATAGATTAGTAACACACACATTAACATCAGAGCTAATAGGCACCAATCATGTAGTAGCAGATAAGAACATTTCCGCAACAACTCAGTGGTTGGGAGAGAGAATGAAGTACGTAAATGTCTTCCCTGCCAAGATCTCTAAGACTTTCGTTTCTTATAACCTATTCAAGGATAACCTGCAGCCATCGGAAGAAAGGGGTCGGACGTGACGCACAGTCTGGCTACGGATCATAAAGCATCTATGACATCGACCAAGGGGAAAGCGACGAAGCAACAAGGGTATGAGACGAGACACCATTCAGAACGATGAGCGCGAAGGGCTACATCGAGGCCCCTGCTCACTGACCAGCGTGCCTGAAGTCTCAGCCCATCGGGCCCGATTGATGGGCTCAGTGCTGATAAGATTCTGCTCTCCTTGGTCCGCATTTCTGATCCGATCCCATGCCACCCCACTCTCTCTTCCTCTTTCATTTGGACTATGACTTTGACCTACTACCGAGGAACAAAGGGCCGGCACCCTGTCTCAAAAGTTCCTGTGGTGAACTGTGTTAAGGAACAGGACTGTGATCAGAGAACAGTGAGTGGTCACACCCTGCCACGTGAGACATCAGATTTGAGCTGGACCTTAGCTCCACCGCCGGTGCTCAACAGTGCCAACGAAAGAAGAACAACAACAAGAGCTTACCAGTGATGGCTCTTTATAATAGGACACTGGAAAGAAGAACCTATGTTAAGTTGAAAATCCTCTCCCAACCACCTTTTTATTAACTATCTTCCTATTTGAGTTTTCATGATGTTGCATCAGTCACTTCCGACTGTTCACTGGGAAGTTAAGAAAATGTAACTTTTTATGGTAACACTCATACAACACCAGCCATGTACACGACTATACTGCAACTCTGAATGTACTTCCTCCTCGCCTACTTTATCAAACTGTATGAGACAATGTACAAATGTGTCAGATTACTCCTGCCTGCCCTAAAGACTCTGTATCTTTAAGAAATGTATGACGAACATTGACGATACTATAACTGAAAAGCTAACAAAGGTGAATATTGGCCAGGCAAGCTGGCGAGATATGTTAAAAGGGAGGACTGTGGAAATTTAGCTTGCAAACTGAACATTACCTGCGCCATCTTGCCTCTCCCCAGCGTCACGCACAGCGAATGCACGGCCGCCATTTTAGGCACCCCACTCTCTCCCCACTCATTGTCAATCGTCAGCGCGGTCCCCTTGGCGCTGCGAGCATCCCCCGCGCGCTGGCCACCCCCGCTCTCTCATACAGGCCATAAACCCTCTCCTTCTGCGCGACCCTGCTACGGAGCCACTTCCGACCGACAAACCCATACATGGTCATGCCTCTCCTTTGATAACCCCCTTCCTCTGCGCCCCATTGACCGAACTGGTCCCAGGCCATCACCTAGCCCTGCGGATGCAGTTTATTGCCCCTACTGTAAGGGAAACACCCCACATCAAAGGGATTACAGTAGATCAAAGCCCCTACCCCCTGAGACCCGGCCAGTTGCACACACCCCGGGAATTAGCGGAATTCCCTGCTGCGCGATAGCCATCTCCCACTGCGGGTAGGGTGGGAACTTCTACTGTATCTATGTATGGGATCGGATCTGAACCGGGGCTCCAGGGGATATTCCCCCGTACTTCAAAAGAATCTCAAGAATGTACTATGTGTAATAAAGCAATAAACCAGTGTATAAGAGACCAGGTCTCAGAGATGCGGTTAGAGCACCTCGTGACGATACCTTGCTGTCTGATCTGATGTGTTCTGCTCCGACGGAATAAAACCTTGTTTCCTGCCTTCCAGTCTCCGGCGCCTGCCTCTTTTATTGGTAAATTATCGAGTGGTATGAGAGGCGATTATCGCCGGGCAAATACTTGGAAGGTTATCGACTGAAACTGCCGCTACCATTTAACACAATGACCCGCGTGGGGCCCGTCAGACGTGCGTCGAGCGAGTTAGAATAAAGCGCCCGATTATAGTCGCCGCCCGGCAGTAACATTTTATCCATCTCAAAGGCCGGGTTTAGAGCGGGCCCGTAAAGGCCGTGATTTATCGCAGCCAGCTGGGAGGCCCAGTAATATTGCTTGATGTCTGGGAGGGCAACCCCCCCGTCGTACCACGGGAGCGTCAGCTTCGCCAGGGTCTGGGTGACTTTTCATGCTGCTCTTCATGAATTGCAGACCAACAGCTGAGCAGATAAACAGCATGGGGAGTTAAAAAAACAGGATGTGATTTCATTAAATACAGGCATATTTTAACATATTTATGTATACAATGCTAATATTTACTCTCGGGTGTAGTATTTTGATATATTGGCTGCTTAATGTTGTAAAAAAAACACAGGCATCAAAGTAAGAGTGTATGTTTATCAGTTAAATAAACGTGGAAATATGCCATGTTATCACTCCATTTATTCATACAACACAGAATAAATATAGAAAAATACAAATAAGATGGGTAAAAAATAAATATGGACAAATACAGACTGTAACGTTAAAAAAATAAATACCATAAAACCGGAAGCCCGACTTCTGATGTCATATCTGATACCCCTGGCATTTTGGTGAATTGATGCCCGCTTATTACAACTGTAGTTTTCAGTACTAGAAGGCCAGGTAAAATGCACTCATTGTAATTGTAAATGCCTTAATATAGCACTTACTACCCCTGATGAGTCATCAAAGTGCTTTACGCCAGGCAGCATGCTGCTTCGGAACCCAAGTTTAATGATTAGTTCACTATTATAGGTTACTGTTAGTCACGGGGATTAGTCTTGTGCGCTCAAAGCAAACGTTTACATGCAGTCTTTCAGCTTTTTTTTGCTGGACTAAAGTAATAGTGGTTGGTTGCAATTATTAGCGGGGGTGAACACAAGCATGTGGTTAGTGAGATTAATGCAGGATTTAGAAGAGATTAGGTAATATTAGTTTGCATAGGTAAGACTTTCTGGGAAGGAGGAGAGATTGTGATCTAGTAAATGAGTTGTGGGAAATTGGGAAATTTCCTGAAGTAGACAAAAGTGCATGTGCACGTAGATTGTGCTCAGAGAGAGGAAGCTTGCAGAGGATGGTAGGGAAGAAAAGGAGCATTTAAAGAGAGGAGAAAATGAAGAGGCAACAAATAGAAGTTTTAATTAAAGGACCATTTTCAAAGACCGCATTAACAAATGTAGTGATTATTTTTGAAACAGCATGAAGTTGAGAATGCAAGAATGTAGAAAGAAATATTATTTACTTGTGAAGATTGTGCTATATTAGAATATTGTTAATTGCTACTAGAATCGGGTAAATCATATCTCCGCTGCTAGGCTACGGCCAGACCACCCATCCAGCTAACTCAGTTAGTCAGTTCAAGGGTTGAAAGTGAGAAATAATGGTTGGACGCATATGTAGAGAAAATACATGGGAAATAATGTACACGATGAAAAAGAGATTCTGGTGTTCATCCTCATATTTGACTGGGAGTTTAATTATCCTGCATAGTGGAATACATCTAAATGCCTCTCTTTTGCATTGGCACCAGATGGAAGATGAGGAAAAGCTTCCCAGAAAGTAAAAGTGTATTACCTGCATTGCAGTTGCTGGAGGGAGGGATGTACACAGGGAATGTGTGAGTGAGGGGATGGTGAAAGGGCTCCCTTTACAAATTCAATAAACACCTTTGTTAGCAAACTGCTACTGATTACACTTCCTGAAGCTCTAACCTTTTTAGCTCGAGCCTGGGCAGTGCATGCGCTGCAAGACTGTGGCTTGAAGCATCTCCCATCTTTTCCATTGGGTCCTGATTGTGCCCTTCATAAATGCCTGCTTTTGTTTGGTCAGAATGCTTAATTAGCTCCGCCTTTTTATGTTTTTAACCCTCCCAGAAGACTGCCCCTGCTACATATGGTCTTACACTTTAATTTACGTTCCTTCGTGCACTATTTTTTTGGGGGGGTCTGCCTTGGGCTTGTGTACCAGCACAGTGCCCGCTTCACGGACGCCACACCTGTTTTACATTGACACCGAGCACTTCCAGCGCAGCACGCCACAATCCTGTGCTTTATCTTTAAGTATGTTTAATGTATTTGTTTAGTTATTTAAATGATTTACTTTTTGGTATCACCACAGCGTTCTTTCAAGTCCCGCAGTTACGTATGTAGCGTTGATGCATATGTTAATGGATGCTTTGCTTGCAAGTCATTCCTTTAATGGAAACATCTGCACAGTATGTTTGTGTAGCACAAGGCGCCGACTCAGATTGTAAACATCCTACCATGGGTAAAAAAGCTGGCAGTGGAGAGAATGGAGCAGGCCCTGTTGGTTGATTACTCCTTCAGGGAACTCGCTACTTCACTTGCATTCAGTTTCAATCTGCTCCCCCCCCTACTTAAATCATTTCTTTTTAAATGGGTGACTGGTCCCACCACACATTAGGAGCACTATTGTTTTATAATTAGTGGTAAGCGCCGAGTTTATGAAAAAAATAATTTATTGCGAGCTGGTGCCTGGCTCCTGTTTGCCCCGGGTTTAAGACTGCTGGTTTCACACACATTTTATTCTGCAACACGGCTGCCTTTTGAGAGACTGACTGTCTGAAGTGCTGGTGATATATTCACCATTACGAAGGTTAAACCTACCTTGTTTCCTTTAATGTGCCATCCCTGCCTGCTTTCTCTTAACTTTACCTTCAAAATGTCCCATTCTCTTTCATGCTTGGATAATCCAAACCACCCCCACTAACTTATTCATTTTCAATTTAAGTAAGCATCTTGCCTTGCATATGTTTCATTTCCTATTGAGACACTTTCACCCTACACTCAGACACTTATCAACCTTCATTCATACACTACTCTGCATGCACAGAGAGTACTCACAACATTCTACCTGCACTCATACATTGCTCCCACACCTTTTATTATTAATCTCATAGGCGAAACCTAATGCATTTACCAATGCTTGTTTAAAACATTTTTTTACTATTAGGGGAGGGGGCACACAGGCCACGGCCATTTAGAGATTGGTAGGGGGGCTGTGCTGCCCTCCTTCCTGGGCTGCATATGAACCCAGTGACCTCAACCCCTCGGGCCTCGCCTCTGTTTGCTTTTGCTCGCTGGGAGCTGGCAGCAAGCCAAGGCGAATAGCTATGTCCCTGGGGGTGGGTATCATGGGACATAGAAGGAGCCGACCCTGGGGATTGGCGTTCCCCAGGGCCATCTTTGGTTCCACGATGGGGGCTGCACTGCCCCCCTCCAAAATACAATCGACATTCTGGAGCCTATACGTGGCAGGTGAATCTTACAAAAACGGTTAGCTGGGTTGTGATCCTAACCTGGTTTATGACTGATGTGGAATATGTAGCCCTGATGTTGTAAACCACAATGGTTATTTCAAGGAGATATTTAGGCTTCGCAAAAATAAAGATGAAGGTGATGATCCTTGATAACAGTGCAATTGTTCCCACATGCAAATGTATTAAAATATTTACTAGCCCACATTAATGCTAGATTCACCTTTTCCGCCTCATAGATCTTCTAGGGTTTAATGAAGCTTATGCTGGCATATGCAGCAATTCACCTTAGATTTTGTTTACATTGTGCTTACATGCCTCCCAATTCTAAGGGACTACATGCATTGTAAACATGGAATCATATTAAACGAATTTCTCAGCAATGCAAAACTGGATGGCATCAAACGTCTCAGAACACCACTATGCCAGTCCATTTTGTATAAGTCTCGGAGAAGAGCAGTAGCTGACCACGACTAGGACATAGCAGTGCAATGACACATTTGCTGGTGTTAGTACTGACATGAGATACTGACCTGGTGTTTAAATCTAAATGAGTAGTTCCTGGAAATTGTAAACAGTATTTGCGGTACGTTCCTTCCTTTTTGTTCAGGTAAAATTCTCTGGAAGGAAAGCATCAAAGACCTTAATAAATGCCATTTTATATTTTTGATGAGTCTTTTCGAATACTGGAATATCATCACTCGGGATCATGTTATTAGAATGCAGTGAATTATTTTCCTCCTTCTACCTGTACAGCACGTAGTGAATGGAGAAAGTCATAGTATACCTGTATTATTCCTCCAGATCCACTTAGAGCGCCCTTTATTAAGGTCATGTTTGAAGAAGAAGTAATTGACGGGTCATATCTTGGATATGGAGAGCAAGATACCTCACTTTCTCTCGTCCCTCTTGAAGTAAAGTCGCCAGGCCAGATTAGCATGCTAAAATCCTTTATTCTCAACTCTGTCAAGACTGGGAACAGCAGATATGCAGCCTCTTCCTTGCACCAGCCCCCAAGTCCTAACCACCCTACACAGAACATGCTCATCCTCCACACTCTATATTACATCACAAATAACTTGCCTCACATACTCCACTGCTTGCAAGTAGCAACACCACTCATCACATCCTCGTCGCCAGTTTGTAGTAAAGTCGCCAGATTAGAATGCTAAATTCCTTTATTCTCAACTCTGTGAAGACTGGGAACAGCAGATATGCAGCCTCTTCCTTGCACCAGCCCCCAAGTCCTGACTGCACAGAACCTTCTCTTCTCCCAAACTCTATATTACATCACAAATAACTTACTTCACATATTCCACTGCATGCAAGCAGCAACACCACACCTCTGTCGCCAGGCTGGGCTTTCGCTTGCCAATACAGAACCTGCTACTTGTTATATAAATGTAAATGTAGTGCATTTATATAGCGCTCCGCACACCCCCGAAAAGGTCTCTCAGGCGCTGTGCACATACCGCTGTGGAACCCTTCCTGGCCTTTCCCTGTGAAGTGCCCACTCCTGGGCACCCACAAGGTGAAGCCAGGCATCCCAGCGCTTTTGGGGCCGTTGTGGAGATTAAGCCAGCTATTGCCCTGAGTTGCACCCATGATTAGAATAGGCACCGATGCGAGAATTATCGTGTCTGGGGAAATTGAGCCCAAGACCCGCCGAGGTAGGAATTGAACCCTGGTCCGGGCCAGACCTCTGCATCAGGGTCTGCCGCTCTAACTGCCGCTCTAACCATTGAGCCACACTTCTCCATATGTTGTATGAGATTTTCCTTTAGCCATAATGAGGCGTTACTTGTTTGCCTTAAACTGGTTTCCCAGGTCTTGAGGCATTCCACTCATTTGAGGGACTGCCTGTGAAAAGAAGCTGCACATTACCATCTTGAGAGTGACTTCAAAGCTTAGCAGGCATCCCATCTCCTCCCGATCTCTTTCATGTGATTGTCTTCTTAACGTTTGTACGGAAACACGGTCTGAAGCTAACCTTAGCAGGGAAGTGGTAGTTTGATCCATATGCCAATATGTGAATGCTAGATGGGTGGAGTTTGATTCATCAAAATGGGGGATCCAATAGTTTCCATTCGAAACAGGATGCCCAGAACCAACGCCGTGATGTCATAATCTCCTTTGAATATGGCATGTTTGGCTAACAAGACATTGCCACTTGTTATCATATCTGTGTCTGACAGAACAACAGTCCTCAAACTCTGCGTTTTCATCTGAATTCCAGTTTTGCTGGTGGGTTTTGGTGCCTTGGCATCTTTGAGGAGTGGGTCTATGTGGAGCGATGCTTGCCAGCTATCCTTTCTTTACCAGGCTTGCACATCTTTTGGAAGTGGTCCTTTTAAAAGCATGAATGATAGTGACAAATCTGAGCAGGACACTTCCCCTCATGTAGAAAATCAAAACCCCGAATCAGTAGCATTCTCATTGCGGTGAATGTGGGAAATGGCAAGAGCCTTTGATCATCATGTGCCTCTGAGCTTTGATGTTTCTGCATCTGTCCATTCTGTCAGTTTGAATGTATGCCGCTGGTTATCACGAGAACCACTGCCAGGATGTTTTACAGTTTGCACAACTGCAGTAGGATTTGTATAGGATTTTTGGCTGAAAAGACGATAACTTGCATTACAAAAGGTCTTGCAATTTGAGCCCCTTGCCACTTGTAGTCTTTCAGGGGTGCCTCGAGACATCTGATAAAAGAACAGTTTTTTCAGAATAGAATTGGAAATCCAGTGCTCCTGGTCAAGTCTTCTGAGAAATGAAATAAAGATGGGGGCTTACATTCAGAGTGTTGAATGAATAATGATTATTTCTCTGAACTTAGTGGCAGAGGTCACGACTAAGGAACATTACAGAGTTATATCTGATTGCAGTAGTTACCAGGGTTCTCAGCAGACCCTCACAGGAACTGACTAACCTGTCCAACCTTTTTTGACAGAAACGCCTAAAATAAGACAGGTATAAGGAATGGGCATTTGCGGTTTTGAGCCACACCTGTGAAATAAATCTCAAGTTTTACAATCCACAGATTCATTTTAGCGGATTGTACAGACAGAAACCCTAACAGCACAAAGCGGTCAATTGCTGAAATGGATGCCATCATGAAACGTTGGCACTGGCTATGCCCTGGGGGGTTCGCCTTAGTGTTGTGCGTAGTCCGCAGTCCGCTTTGCACTGGAGGTATTTGGTGAGAGGTGGGGCCAGTGAGGCCTTCACATGCTTCTTACTTGTCCACTCAAGTCAGGAATTAGCACTGCACAGACTCTCACCTCCTTAGCCCTTGTGCACTGGCCTTCAGCTGGTCCAGTCTCTGCTATGAAGGTGTATCAAAACCAAGTGTTGGGCCCTCATTAGACCTCACTGGCATTGGGCGCTCAGGGTGCTGAGATCCTGTGTGTGTCTGTAACGCACTTGTGGGTGTGGTTTCTACTTGCGGCTGGCCTGTGCTACAGCACAGCATCTCTGCTCCTTGGGCAGGGCATGGAGCACAGTTGAGTGCATGGGTGTGCATGTATGTCAGAAGCGCCTGATACCTTTGAGGTTCTTACTGGGCAGTGTTGCAGGATTGGCCGTGGGCCAGGGTTACCATCCTCTTTGGAAATTGTGGGTTTCGGGATAGCCCCTCCAGGCTTAATCAGTATACACAATAAAACATTACAACACAGCACTGCAGTTGGGGCACACAGGCACCTGGGCTACTATTATTTTATTAATCCTGACACTACATGCCCGTCTGCCCCTGTCAGTGTCCCGGAGGCAGTCAGGACCGGCCATGCTGCCCGTCAAACCACAGGGACGACGCACATTATTAGCTATGGGCGTGATGTTATGTTATGTTATGTTATGTTAGCCAGATTTATAAAGCGCACAGATGCCCCAGCAAAGGGGCGTCCCGGATGCAGTACTTAACATAGGAAGCATCCATAAGTGCCAGAATACCACAATCAGCACTCACAATGGAGTTATATCTCACTGCTCTCACTGTAATTGGTCTCCGGTCAGGGGCCGGGAGGATTCTCCAACAGGGCATGAGGCACAAATCTATGATCTTTTACAAGACGAGAACCCCAACCTCATGTTCCTTACTGAAACATGGCTATCAGACTCCTCTAACCCTACCATTGCATCTGCCATTCCCCCAGGTTATAAAATCACGAGGAAAGACCGGCAGACGGGGATAGGAGGGGAGTCGCCATTGTTTTCAAAGAGGAGCTAGAGTGCTCCCTTATTTTACTGGACCAGGTGAAAGGTGCAGAGTGCCTGGGGTTCTGCTACACTCTTTCACCACACCAATGCTTTGCTGGGATGCTAATCTATAGACCATCGGGTGCAACTAGAAACTTCATTAACTCTCTACAGGAATGCATCGCACCGCTTGCCCTAAAATATAAGCATCTTCTCACTTTGGGGGACTTGAATCTGCATTTAGACAAGCCTCAGAGCCCATGTGAGCTCATGTGATGGCCCTGTCCGAAATCACGGCAGTCTGTAATCATAATTTGTTCGTCATGGCTCCTACTCAGAAACTGGGACACATTTTAGACCAAATCTTTTGCGATATGAAAGTGGAGGTGGATCCTCCAATCCCGCTAACATGGTCCGACCACTTCCTTGTTAACTTTCGGATACCAGTTACAGGGAGGCATGTCCCATCAGGGAAGAAAAAGGCTGAACACAATTACAGAGCCCTCAATAAAATATCTTTGCCTTTTCTTCAGAGGGCACTTGACTCCTCAGTCCCCTCTTTCGTGGGCAATCCCTCAGTGGGCGCTTGTACTTTAGAAGCATGGCTGAGGACTAACATTGATGAAGTCACCCCTCTGACCAAGCGCACCTCTAAGAGCACCAGCCGCTTGGCGCCATGGTTCAATGAAGCCTTGAGAGTCAGCAACAGCAAATGCAAAGACCTTGAAAGAAAGTGGCGTGGGCAATATCTCTCGGAAGATATGAATATTTATAAGGCAGCTCTAAAATCACACTACAAAATGGTGAGAATGGCCAAAATAAACTATCTGGAGAATAAAACTGCAACAATCAACAAGAGGGGCAAGGACATTTTCAATATCGTAAAGTCATTTACAGCTCCTTAGGCAGTGAGAAAGGAAACTCCATTATCTGCAGAGTGGACGAGCCAGGTGGCCTATTCCTTTCACGAAAAGATAACGATGATCCAGCAGTACTTCTCCACGGAGGCGGGGGGGGGGGCATCTCTTCTCCATGCACCTATGAGGGAATCATCATTCAACCCCTTCCTCCTCCGGCACTTTCACAATGGCAACCACTGTTACAAATCCCGGCCTTCGAACTTGATGATTCACTTATATATCTCATGGGCCTCAAGTTGGGATCAACAATAGATGCATACCCAGCTAAACTTGTACCTACTCTAGCAGCCACCTTAAACCCACCAGTCAATAAGGTACTTAACTCCTTTCTTGAAAATGGCATTGTGCCACCACCTTGGAAGCAGGCAAAAATTCTGCCACTCCTAAAAAAAACAAATGCGGACCCTAACGTTCCTACGAACTATAGACCCATTTCCCTTCTCCCGGCCTTCTCCAAAGTATTGGAGAAACATGTTAACAAATAACTCATGGAGTATACGGAGAATCACAATCTCCTGCACCCTACACAATGTGGCTGTAGGGCCAACTACAGCACCAAGACAGTCCTGTTGGAGGTGACAGAACATCTCAGAGATAAGTTAGACCATGGGGGCAGAGCGATTCTCAATTTACTCGATCTGTCGGCGGCATTCGACACGGTGCCCCATGGGATGCTCCTCGACAGACTGAGGAACATGGGCATTGAAGTGAGGGCACTAGCCTAGATGACATCCTTTTTAGAGGACATAGAACAGGTTATCTAGACTCCCCGGTTCACAGCCTCCATGCCCAGTATACAGGTTGGAGTCCCGCAAGGCTCCTCACTATGTCCAACTTTTTTAGTTTATACATGTCGCCTCTAGCATCCTAGGCGGAGGCACAGGGCGCTAAAATAATTTCTTATGCTGATGATACTCAGCTGATTTTCATATGCGACAAAAGAACAGACTTAAATGGGGATGCAATTATATCCTGCCTCACAAAGGTTTTTAGATGCCTGAAGTGCCAGTTCAAGTGCAATCTGATGAAACCGAGATTGTCTTCTTCAGCCAGCCCGCTGTGAACAATTGGAGCCAATAGTGGCCTGCAGAATTCTCCCCTCCCTGTGCTGCCCAATCTACCATCAAGAACCTGGGTATCTACATCGATAATGAGCTCTCGATGCTGTCCCAGGTTCAGGCCCTAGTGGTAACCTGTTTTGGTTTACTACGGGTGTTGAAGAAATTCCTTCCGCTTCTCCCTCCGAATTCCAGGAAGTGAGTGGCGCAGGTACTGGTCAAGTCCAGATTGGACTATGGCAATGCCTGCTACCTGGGACTACCGGACTACCTTCTTCAGCGCCTTCAGGTAATGCAAACTTCTGTAGCCAGGGCGATTCTCAGACTGAAACCCAGGTCACATATGACCCCTCATTTTAAGACCTTACATTGGCTTCCAGTGAGGGAGCGGATAAAATTCAAGGTCATGGTAATTTTCTTCAAATCCTTCCATGGCATGGGCGCTGGCTACCTTAGAAAGCGAGTTAGCCGCTACACACCTACTAGAGCACTTAGATCATCGCCCGCCGATTTGGCCTGCATCCCAAGACACACCTGGTGCGTAGAGGGTGTAGGTCCTTCTGCTCCCTAGGAGCCCAAGCATGGAATAAACTGCTGGTGGCTCTGAGAGCATCAACAGATCTTACCCACTTCAAGAAACAGCTGAAAACATGGCTTTTTAAGAGCTGAGCCTTCTAGTAGGGCAGCCATATGTGAACTGTTAGCACTGGGGCACTCATGCTGGAGTAGCTGTGCTCTTTATAAGTACCGGTCATTCATTCATTCATTCATACATGGATGCTACCATTCGCTGCCCAGGGGTCACCTCTCAGTGGGATATGATTATGATACAACTCTGCTTTTCCTAAAAGCTGGGAAGATGGTAATCATAGCACAGCAATCCTTTTGTAGTATGGGTTAACCACTCCCTATGTACAACGCTAAGTTAGCATAACATAGATGGCTGTTAGAAAGCCAGCTTGCCGCTTCTGCTGCTTTTGCACGCGACACTGTTGTTACATGTTATTCATTCGAGAACTGCTGACTCGACTTTGCTTCACATGAGAACCGTCTGTTGTTTAACATCCTTAACAGCGAGCTGTGACCTTGGTCTGTACACCGTGTAAAGAACGAGTCTGGGTCACTAGACGGTGCAGGTTGTTGTGTTCAGGTTGATCGTACCACTTCTTAGCCATAACATACATACAGCTGCCAATACCTGAAAGACGAGCCCTTTAATATTACAGAGCAGCATGTTTTCTGTTACATTCGAAACGAAGAGCTGTTGCAGGAGAGAGCCTAGCTGATCCTGTGATGTGATACCACTAAGCTGATCTATAAGGTATGGGGTCCCCCATGCAAGCCTAAGAGACCTTCTATTAGTCTAATAATACCTTATTAGTTGCTAGAGAAAGGAGGGTGGTTGCTTTCCACTGTCATTATTATTATGATTGCTCCTTTCATTTTCTATGGTATTGTAACAATGCTGATGGTGCTGATCCTAACCATTTGTCTGCTTGTGTTAGCCAAAGTACTGCATCTTAGGACGCGAGGTTTATAAAATAAACTCTTTAAACTTTCCCGTGTCTTTGTTATTCTGTTGTGGACTAATTTATAGCTACCAATGGGTATTTCGGATTCCCACCACTCCTGAGAGTATCTAAGTCGCTTGTTCTGGGTTGTCTATACATTGGGACCGCCGAGCTAAATCTCGGATAACGAATGTGACACTAAGCTAGTCGGATAGGGGTTCTTGGTTCTGAGGGGAGTTTCTGGTACACCACAATTCTCTGAGGTCCTGGTCTCCTGCGCATAGTTCTGTGCATAAGCAGAATCCCTGCAACATGGCGCACCTAACGTTTGGTCCTTTGATCTGAAACGCCTTAGTAGTGCTTTTATTAGTCCACAACGCCCTCACTCTGGTTTCCGGACAACGGGAGTGACGGCTTAACCTACCTAGGTTTCGACTAAAGGTTCTTTCAAGCTTGATAATTAAAAAGGTTTTCTTTTTCTGAACCCCAGTGCTACAGTATAGCTTTTTGTTGTTCTTCTGAGTGTCCCGATGGTGATCAACATCGCCGCTCATAGTCGGGTTCCCCTGACCGCACATTTGAGGGTCTATGGGGTTCCTGACGACGGGTTGGCTGTTATTTTTGTGGTAGGGGCTGATGCGGCGTTCCCATATGAGTTGTTTTACTCTTGGGTGACGCTCGATGCAGTGTACGCAACTGACAATTTGTTCCACGATTATACTGCCACAGCGATGCCTGCAGCCTATGCCCCTTAGCGGACACTTGAAATTCCTCTCACTGCCTGGCAGCATACTATTTGGTTTAATGGCACCCTTCCCCATGCGGTGGTACCGGCGAGAATGGGCCCATTGTCTATCGCAGGGGCCACATGGCCGGTGCTGGCCGGTTATACTCCCCATCCACGCTACATGACTGTGGCGGTGGCGGAGTTACGTGTGCTGCACACTGCCCTGATTACGGTCCATAGGGCGTTAGTGCAGTACGTGTTTCGCAATGTACAGGTGGGGGCACCTGCGGTTGCGGGCCACACGACTGACCATCACGCGATGGTCATCAGTCCTGTTATGGTTAATGCGGTTGTCGGCAAGCGCCCCCAAAATAGGGATGAATTTCCTTACTGGCTTGCTGAAAAATTTGATCAATTAGAAGCCGTGTTTCCACATACTTCTCCTGTGGATAAACACAGGATACTCACTATTACTTTGCCGAAAGATCTGGTCCCGGATATGGTCGACTGTGACAATTGGGGCAAGGTCTTTGCTGCAACCTATGCAAACGTCTATGTCTGTACTGCCCTCAGTCATCAAGAAGGTCCAAGACAATCATGGTGCAGAGGCAGCTATTGAGTTGGGAATGAGGCTTGTCGATAGCTTCGATATTGTTTGTTCCATGGTTATGGGCAACCTCAAGGGAGATGCCATGCAATTCCAAGTGTGTAATATGTTGGCACTTGTGGATCCGGGCGACAGGCCAAAGGAATTCGCTAAAATGATAGCGAAAGCCTACAGAATGGTGGGTCGTAGCGCCTTGGGTGTGAAGCCCACCGTGATCATTCCAACTGTAGTACAGCAACCTAAAGTGAGTTCGTCTACCAAAGACGAAAAGCCCAACTTTCCAAAACAAAGTTGGCGAGCTAAAAAACAGGGGAAGCAGCAAGAGAAACGGAGGTCTTGTTCTGCGTCGCCGGTGCAGATACAAAGTGAACGCACTTATGATTTGCGCGATCGTTCTAATATTAAGTCACCTGATAGATTTCAGGTTCCTGAACAATGCTCTCCTCGTTCTTCACAGGAAACATCGGCTTTTCAATCCGGTGGCGGAGATCGTGGGAAAGGAAAGGGTGCTCAAGGTCGTGAGCAGCCCCGTCAGACTGATGGTAAAGGCAAGCAGGACGAGTCTGCACATCAAAGACCCCCGTTTCAGAAGAAAAAAGTTGCTGCTTTAACTGCGAGATATGCCTCATGTGGTACGGACACAGCTTCTGAACCAGACATGGGCGCTAACGCTGCTAGACAGCGCGGCGGAAGTTACAGTAGTGCGACAAGTGCTGCGTCCATTTCTGGAGGCGACAGCAACTGATACATTTGTAAGTGTTGAAACTGCTGATACTCGCATTTCCCCCCCCCGAACGGATGTTTCAAATTGTCCTTGTAATTGAGGGTGACATACAACGCAAAATTAAAGTAGTATTATTTGGGATAATCTAACCTCCACCTATGATATCCTTTTGGCGGAGGCGGATTGGCCCCCGGCTTTCGTTTTAGAAGCTCCGAGAGGGGAGGTAGTGATCCTCCCGTCCTTTGGGCACGCAGTGCCGCTGGAACATTCTAACAGGTTAGCCGGGGAGTGGGCGCAGGTGCTAGCGCCTATGTTGTACCGTAACCAGGTAGGCTGGGATAAATTTTCTCCCAACCACACGATTCCGTTGCGGTCGGAACCCCAGCCTCAACCCCAATATCCCATGCGTCGCGAGGCTAGGTCTCACGTCGCGTCTATCCTTGAACAATTGGAATATCAGGGAGTGATTGAAACATGCGTGTCACCCATGAATAATCCCTTATTCACTGTGACGAAGCCTGACGGATCGTACCGCCTAGTTTTAGATTACCGGCACTTAAACTCGCACTGCCGGACATGCGCGGTACAGAATACACACAGTTCGGCTCTCGTCGATAGCCTCGTGAGAAAACGATTTAAAACAACACTTGACATCTCCAATGGCTTTTATAGCCATAATCTGTCCCCTCATAGCTATGAGTGGACGGCGTTTACCTCGGGTGGCAGACAAAAGAAGTTCAAAAGGCTGCCGATGGGCTATAAAAATAGCCCCAGGGTCTTTGCTGCTCGTGTGGTCTCTCTCTTGGAGATGGTTGACCCGTATTCGTACGTAGATGACATCTACCTAACGGACGACGAGTTGCTTCCACACCTTGCTCGCGTGGATAACATAATTACTATGTTTGCTGACTTCGGTTACAAGTTCAACTTTGCGAAGTCCCACATTGCCGAGTTCACAGTGCTGTTCTTGGGGTACAAACTCAATAATGAGGGTCGAGGCTTGGCTCCACAGTTCCTTGAGAAATGCGCACGCCTTAGTACTCCTACGACACTGAAGAAATTACAATCTTTGCTGGGTTTTCTGAATTTCGGTCGTACCTACATTCCTGATTATGCCCAGCGTATCAAGTCGCTTTATGCCTTGGTACAACCTACTTTTACCAAATCTTGCTGGCTGCCTGAGCATTCGGCTGCATTGCAATCTTTGCAGTCTGATCTTCTTGCTTCAAAGTTCTTACAAACTCGTGATAACCACACTAACCTGGTCATTAGAATCGTACCGGGTGCAGTGGGTTTCACCTACTTAACGTTCAATGAGGGCGACACCGTCCCCATTGCATACAAATCTCATCTGTACACTTCGGCTGAGCTGCGCTTCTCCGCTGTCGAGAAAGTACTGACAGCAGTTCAGATGGCGATCCTAAAAGAGCGAGCGCTATCACAGGGGAAGCACATGCTGGTGGTAACACCGTACCCTGCTCTTGAGGCGGTCACTAAAGCCAGTGTACCGAATTCTAAGGCTTTGCATCCAAGGTGGATACAATGGCAACCTCCTAGACTTCGCCTGACGTCACATATATTTTTGACGCGGCATTACAGACACAGGAGTTCTTGGAGTATGAATTTGTTCATCCGGTTCCTCTGACTTTGCGCCCACTCGAGGAGTACCATTGTGTCATTTACACTGATGGGTCTGCGCAACCCGCAACTGGATCAAGGCATGCCTATTTAGCGGCCTGCGCAATTGTAGTGGGTACTTTCGTGAACGGTGAGTTCCAGTCTGATGTCATGCATACGCAGTCATTGGGTGATTGTACCGCGCAGTTGGCAGAACTGAAAGCTCTGGTGCTTGCACTGGAGTTTGCTGATCCTCGAGTCACCACTCTTATAGTGAGCGACTCGTTCTATTGTGTTCAATCATACAACGAGAATCTACACTTTTGGAGTCACAATGACTTTCGTGATTCGAAAGGTAGCACAGTAAAGCACAAAACACTTTGGGTTCGAGTGGCAGAACTTAAAGAAGGTCTGCCCCTCGTGAATGTAATTCACACTCTTGGTCACCAACGTGTTGGTGTCCATGCTGTCGGTAACAGTTTGGCTGACGAGGCAGCAAAAACCGCAGTGGCGACATATTTAGTAGCAGCAGTTACAAGATCCAAAACTAGGATTGATGATGACATCTTGGCAGCTATTGCTGCGTCCGAGACAGGGACGGGTTTTCCGAAAGGATTCCCTTCCCGCTACCATTATCGTTTAAGTCCTGATAACGTCCCATTAGTGAGGATTAACGACATTGGTGACAGATTGATTCCCAACGCGGACTGCAGACCATCTCTGATTACAGCTGCCCACGAAGGTGTTGCGTCTGCGCACGCCGGCGTTTCGGCGACTGTATCTCTTTTGCAGCAACGTTACTGGTGGTACGGTTTGTACAAACAAGCGTGAGCTTATGTTCTTTTATGTGACATTTGCCAGCAGATTAAACCTTCTACTGCCGCGCGTCCACCACAAACGCAGCTGTATATATCTAATCAACCACTTGCGTGTGTTTATTTAGATCACTGTGGTCCTTTTTCCTCTGATACTGCGTACAAGTACATCTTGGTTGCAGTGGATTCGTGCACACGTTTTCTGTGGGTGTGGCCGCAAAGGAGTACTGATGCCCGGACGATCATCAAGGATTTGCGTGTCTTTATTGG
This sequence comes from Triturus cristatus, assembly GCF_964204655.1. Lineage (NCBI taxonomy): Eukaryota > Metazoa > Chordata > Amphibia > Caudata > Salamandridae > Triturus > Triturus cristatus. The sequence continues at coordinate 361,786,961 of NC_140593.1, read as the reverse complement.
AAGTTTTGCATGTGGAACCCTTCATTCTGACCAGGGCCCTGCGTTTGCCTCTAGGGCTTACAAAGAAGCCATGAGAAGTTTAGGGGTCCAAGTCAAATTTTCGTCTCCATACCGGCCTGAGGGCAATAGTGTTGTGGAGCGGATGAACCGTGACCTAAAGCAATCTTTGACAGCAAGGGTTTTAAATACAGGCCGAAGCTGGCTAAACCACTTGTATGACGTGCAACGTGCACTTAATAATCTCCCTAGAAGGTCTCTGGGTGGGCGGACCCCATACATGATGCTCTTTGGAGTGCGAATGTTTGTTCCGGACCTTGAGGGTCTAGACATGGCGGCGGCTGCCGCGCCTTTTGACCTAGATGATCACTGTGCTGTATTGCAGAATCTACAAGAAGCAAGAGACACTCTGGCAAAAGAACACGTACCCTCTACATGCGAAGCTGAGCTCAAGATTCCGGTAGTCGGCTGGCTACCTCAAGTTGGTGACCTGGTCCGTGAGAAGGTGGAGAACAAGAAAGAGTTTGGCCCCTCTTATCGTGCACCAGTCCCGGTGCTTGGAGTCGAGGGTACACGTACAGTTATTTTACCACCACTTCCTGGACGCAAGGATAACAGGTACATCTCGATTGACAATGTCAAGCTACAGCGAGTGGCCAATACTTCATAGTATGACACCTTCAGTTTCTTGCCCTTCCATTCTGCGAAATTCTGTTGTGATGCCGCCCTCGAACATCATGCCTGAGGTTGCCGTTGCGATGCATACTGTTGCTGCCCCTCCTACGCTGCCTACTGATGGTGGTTTGCCTGATGATCCTGAGTATGCTTATCCTGCAGAAGTCCCGTTGCCTCTTTTACATTCAACAGCGATTAACCAGTCCCGTTCTTCCTTTGACACTGAATCAATGACTTCCACTGCCCCTTCCAAAATTGCAAAATTTTTTGTCTGGTTCAAGAGACATTTTTTGGTGGCACCATGGACTTACATCTGGCTGGTGCTAATATGTATTTTTTTGTTCATGACAATTGGCTTTGTGGTAGTGTTTTTTAAACTTATAAATGGGCACTACCTGACTGAAAGATCTACGATTGGATTAATTGATGGAACTTTGGCCCCCCATTCCTCATCACACATTATGAAAAGGGACCAGACGTTTGTGAACATTACTGCCTGGCCTGTGCGTGATGGGATCGCTTGGGATGCTGTTAAATTTCAAATTCATGGACCTACCGAAGTGATTAATGTGCCTAATGTATTTCGTGTTTCTATGGGTGATGTAGTTAAACAGAATATCCGATCTGATGATTGGGATGTACAAGCAATAGAAGCACTGTTTTCTGATCTAAAATATTATGCTGCATTTGATGCTGAAGATTTGTATTTAAATTCTGCTAATTATGGTGAACAATTTTGTTATCAACATTATGGCACACATTTCCTACACAGAGCAAATACTTTTCGAAATTTTGTTAATTACACACAATGGGAACATTGTCCGGCCCCTTCTCATGGCAGTTCTGCCACGTTAGTGAACAAATTCACATACTTCTCGGATTTTAGTGTGTCTAAAGCGGCCTCCTTTTATTTTAAAATGGCGCCTGAGACCGCCTCGAAGGTAAGGTTGACACATACCAAATTATCATATTCTAAGTCCTTTATGGACGAATTAGCTGTCGGAGGCTATGAGCTATGGAAAGCTACTATCGATCTTAAATCGGTTTGAGGTACTAAACCATGGCAGGTTCAGGGAACAGAAGCTTTGCATCGCGCATGTCTTATCCCGAACCATATTTTATTTTTGAATTCATCTATTTTTCAGACGACTTGTTTTGGTTTGGCAACGTCTAAAAAAATGAATTCCCCCACAATCCTGGATCTGGGTGCCTACCCCAGCTGGGGTAATTACACAGATCTTTCCCTTACTAAGTTGCAATCCCTCATTTCCAACACCACCTTTAATGTTTCGGGGTTTAATCCTAAGGGGTGGTTGGTATGGCAAACGGGTTCAGATTCTTGTCAACGTCGATTTTTAGCCTTGGCACCAGGGTACACTCAAGTAAGGGTAGATCCTCATTTTGAATCATCACACACTGTAACTACCTACTCTGTGGGTAAATTATGCCAGTCGTGGCTGCAACATTCCACATTAGCGTCTGTTAAACTTCATTTGTCACGTTTAAACGACAAAATTGATTTGAATGATTTTATTAAAGGTCCTGCAATAGGCAGGTCCAAAAGATGGGTATATGCTATTTACAGCGAAGTTTGGAAATTGTCGCAAATTGAGGCTGCGTCCAGATTACGTGCTATTGACCAGGCCAATATGGAAAAAGTGTTGGCTGTGATTGATAATAGTATAAATACCTTGTCTTCTAGAATTTACACTTTAGATAATATTGTTTCCTCTGTCGTTGACATTGTGCAGGATGATTTGTCTGTGTTGTACCATGGCCAGAATCAGTTGCGTTCTGTTATGCAGTTTGCATGGACTTTACAAACGTTAAAGGCAGGGAAGGTCCCATGGGATTACATGAATGTTTCCTCTTTGTTCCTCCCTTTTAATTTGACTGCGAAACAACAGTTTATGTCCATGAAGGATGCCACTTATTCATTACTGCACATTGAGAAATTAGAACCATTGCCTTTCTCTATTGCTGAGTTAAATTCAGCCGTGTGGCTTATCCACGGCGTGATCACTTTACCTTTTTCGCTTTTTAAATTTAGTTCGTGCATGAAACATTATGCTCTTGGCAGATATGAACAGCTTGGTAGTGCGTTCCTGCACGAAGTTTGGTCGCTCCCGTTCACATATAGATGCATGCGGGAGGGCACAGAGGTTTATCTGAAGGGTGAGGAATGCACTTCTGCCCCTGATCATTCTGTAGTGTGTAGACACATACAATTGCATGTTGCTTGCAATGTACATGCTCCTAATTTGGCTTGCGTCCTGAAGGGTATACCGGTGCCAGTTATTACCCCTTCATTTGCACTGCTTGCAAACGGTAGTTATTTGCTTTTGAATAATGAGAATTGTTGTGGGATGCTAAAGGGCATACCATACATAGTCACTGTTTCACAGCGTGTAGTTTGCTGTAATAATGTCCTTTTCCCGCCCCCGCATGGCCGGCTCGATGTTTCTATCTGGCCTTCGATTCCAACCTTGAGCGCAGAGTTCAACCAGATGAGCAGAATAAGGGCTCTTTTGTCTCAAAGGGAGGTCGCTTTAACTTCATCCCGTGAAACCTTTCTTCTTCACGTGGCAAACACCCGCACGGAGGTGCAGGCACTTTTGAATACTGACCTCCCCTTCCATTTTGGAACATTGATACAGACTATCTTTAATGCCTCGTCTACGACCGGCATAGTTAATTTTTTTAAACTAGTGGGCTCCGGCCTCGTGACCTCCTGTCAGACTATTTTTGGTGTGATTCCCGCATTTTTTCATTCTATTTTTTCCAGCGTCTTCGGAGGTCTTCCTTTGCTTCTCGCCCTTATAGCTGGAATACTTCTGTTGGTTTGCGTCCTACGCAATGGCTGCGCAACTTGCGTACAGAGACAACATGCCCCGGCTGTTTCATCTGCGTAACCGGATGCTTGAATACTATGGAACGTTGCCCCTGGTGACCTTAAGTGTCGCGTATGGATTGTCCTTCCGGTTTCCCTTCTTTACTTGTGTGCAACCCGACTTTCACTGCCTGGATTGTCCATTCCAGTGGGCTCTGGATCTATGCCTGTCAACCTCGGTGTCACCTGTGCCGGATTTTGGTCAACTGATGGGCCCCTTAACGGCTCATGATTAGGAATGTTCTGGTGTTGGGTTTATGGCCTTGGGTGCGGCACATGGAGTCCTTGGAAATTGGGCCATTGAAGAGGCTGCGATTGACTTTCTGGAACGAAGTTATATCGAGGAACCTTCCTGTTGTCCCCGTGTGGTACTGGAAGCTCCAATTGTGAGTGAACACGTATGTTCCTTTCCCTTGCTGAATTGGATGGCAGATACTTTTGCGAAACGCTCCAATGATTTCCTCTTGGAGGCTGTTGCAACTTATTGTGCCTATACCTTTATGGATTGACTTTTGTCTTGGTCGACCCATGATGTATGCATCGATGTCGTTTTTTCCCCATTTTTTTTCATTGGCTTTTTTTCCACCTGACGACATCTTTTTCTGTTTTGAATTTTTTTTTCCCTTTCGAACTTTACACTTACCTTATATGGACTTATAGTTCATGCCCTTGGTTCCATTCTTTCTAACTTGAACTCTGCGTTCATGATAAGTGCGCCCCTAGTGGTTAGTAGTCCGATCAAAGGGGGGTGTGATATGGGTTAACCACTCCCTATGTACAACGCTAAGTTAGCATAACCTAGATGGCTGTTAGAAAGCCAGCTTGCCGCTTCTGCTGCTTTTGCACGCGACACTGTTGTTACATGTTATTCATTCGAGAACTGCTGACTCGACTTTGCTTCACATGAGAACCGTCTGTTGTTTAACATCCTTAACCGCGAGCTGTGACCTTGGTCTGTACACAGTGTAAAGAACGAGTCTGGGTCACTAGACGGTGCAGGTTGTTGTGTTCAAGTTGATCATACCACTTCCTAGCCATAACATACATACAGCTGCCAATACCTGAAAGACGAGCCCTTTAATATTACAGAGCAGCATGTTTTCTGTTACATTCGAAACGAAGAGCTGTTGCAGGAGGGAGCCTAGCTGATCCTGTGATGTGATTCCACTAAGCTGATCTATAAGGTATGGGGTCCCCCATGCAAGCCTAAGAGACCTTCTATTAGTCTAATAATACCTTATTAGTTGCTAGAGAAAGGAGGGTGGTTGCTTTCCACTGTCATTATTATTATGATTGCTCCTTTCATTTTCTATGGTATTGTAACAATGCTGATGGTGCTGATCCTAACCATTTGTCTGCTTGTGTTAGCCAAAGTACTGCATCTTAGGACGCAAGGTTTATAAAATAAACTCTTTAAACTTTCCCGTGTCTTTGTTATTCTGTTGTGGACTGATATATAACTACCAACGGGTATTTCGGATTCTCACCACTCCTGAGAGTATCTAAGTCGCTTGTTCTGGGTTGTCTATACATTGGGACCGCCGAGCTAAATCTCGGATAACGAATGTGACACTAAGCTAGTCGGATAGGGGTTCTTGGTTCTGAGGGGAGTTTCTGGTACACCACAATTCTCTGAGGTCCTGGTTTCCTGCGCATAGTTCTGTGCATAAGCAGAATCCCTGCAACACTTTCTTTGGCGCTGCTTAAAAAAAAGAAACATATGCTTTCTTGTAGAGCACCTTTTCCCTATATTTCGCAAGAAATCTACAATAATTAGCTATATTTTGGCTATTTTCTCAGGTCCCTTAAGGGAAATTACACACCAAGGGTATCTTTAGAATTTTAGGAAAAAAGAAGCAAATTTGACATGGATACATTTTGTGGGAAAACGTTCTGAAGGTTTAAGTGGCAGCTACTGCATACATAGAAAAAGGGGCTTTGCACAAGGGAAGCTACTCCAAACATCAAAAAAAGGCCTTAGCACAGGACGGAAAGCCCAAGGCTTTAAGTGTGCTGGGTTGCAGACCCACCAATAATTAAAAGCTGATATTGAAAAGGGTCTCTATCAGGCTTTGTGTTCATTACAAAAAATATTTTTGTAACAACTCTACTTGTTCCTGAGAGCTGGGGAGGTGGTAATCCTAGTACAGCAAATCTTCCTTTAAGGCATTTTTAGAAAAAGAAAATCTTTCTTGCAGAGCACTTTTCCCCAAAAAATGAAAATGTAACAACATTTCAGCTATTTCCTCAGTTGCCTCATGGACAATCTGCAAATCCTGGGCACTTTTAGAATAACAAAGGATGTTAGAAAAAGGATGCAAATTTGACATGGATACCTGGTATGGAAAGAAGTTATTAAGGCATTAAGTGTGAGCTATCCCAAACATCTAGAAAAGGCTTAGCACCAGGGGGATGCCAGGGCTCTAAGTAGGCCTGGTCCCCACAGGTCTCAGATCTGCCAATAATTAAAAGCAAACATTGAATCAGGTGCCTTTCGGGCTCTGTATTGATTACCTTAATTTAACAAGAAAGTCAGGAGTGTAGCAAAGTGGAAGTCTTTCAGCCGCACAGCAGTCCTACTTCCTAGCAGAGTCTTCACAGGTCCAGAAGTGTACTGAAGTGGTGGTGTCTACGAGGATCGACACTGATGCATTGCTTTGGATGCAACTCGCATCCCCATTGTTGACAGGATCTTCAACATAGATGCAGCCAGGACCAAGGTACTTTTGCTCTGGGGCCCAATCTGGTACCCATAGCAAGCCGGGCTCCATTGTGGTCAGCCTGAAGTTTTGAATATGTCCCAGCCCAGCGCGACCAGATGTCCTTTGTTGGTGCTTAGTGGCGCTATTTTCAATTTTAATTTTTTTTAAATAAATATCTCAAGTTCTACTTATTGGATCTTTGTCATTGTGGTCTTGTTTTATGTATTAAAATAGTGTCTATGTTTCTAAATTGTTGTGGGATCTTTTCGTGTAGGATTTTCACAGTTTATTTACTGTCTGAAGTGTTGCACAAATACTTCATACATTGTCTCCATGTTAAGCCTGACTGCTCTGTGCTAAGCTACCAGGGGGTGAGCAAAGGTTAATTTAGGGATTGCTGGTGTCTTATGCTGACTAGGGTTGTGGTTACTGCTTTACCAGGACTCACACCCCTGTCAACCAGAAACCCAATTTCTAACATTAGTGGCAGGTAGGATATGTCCTGTGTTTGTGCAATGCCAGACAGTAACTCAGTGTACACTATCATCCCATATCAAAGATCAATTTGAGTATATTCTTCCTGATTTGCCTATTTGTTACGCTCCCTATCTGTGACCTCACCTGCAAAGTTGGAGTGTGAGCTGGTCAACCTGGAGAGATGCACCATTGCCCAGCTCAAGGAGTTTTGTCAGGAGAGGAGGTTGCCTACTAAGAAGAGCACTCAGAAGGCAGAGCTCCAGAAAGCTTTATGGGCATGGGCAGAGGCCCTTCAATGCCCACCCTCAGCAGATGACCAGAAAGATGAAGAGGGGTCAGAGGAAGACTCACAGGAGGGTCTTGGATGCAACCTATTCAGGAGGGGGCTAACATCCTTCCAGGTGTGGAGACTTCCTCATGTGCAGGGAGCAGTGCGTCCTCCCGCAACCTATGCCCCGAGGAGTTGGCAGAGAGTAAGTCGGGCATACAAGGTGGAAATTGCTAAACTCAAAATAGAAGATAGGAAATGGCCCTGGAAACGGAGCGAAATAAATTGGTCCTAGAAACAGAGCAAAATAAGCTGGCTATTGAGGAGAGCAATGATTTTGAGAGTTTGGCTCATGAGAGGAGACTTTAGGAGTTGGACAGCAAGGCCAGACAGGCGGAGTCCAACAGTGATGGTGGCAGCAATTCTTCAGTGCCCTCTGACAAGAGTATCCACATTCCTAAATGTCTGGTGCCTGATTTTGTGGGAGGAGACAATATAGATAAGTGTTTTGAGGCTTATGAGATTGCCTTATTGATGCACAGGATCCCTGATGACAATTGGGGAGATAGTCTGCAGAGGCATATCCCTAGCTAGGGGAGAGACACTCTGCTGGCCCTAGAGAAGGAGGCACAAGATGAAGTATCCCCCCATGAAAGAGGGCCGTATCAGGAAATATGGCTTGACCCCAGAAAAGTATAGGTAGACGTTTAGGGACAGTCAGAAGCTGGCCCAACAAACCTGAGTTTATTGTGTTGATTCTTTTTGCAAAGCACTGGATGGTTGGGTGAAGGGCAGTGAAGTGAATGATTATCAGGGGCTGTACAATTTGGTTGCAAGGTAGCACATGTTCGGTCTTTGTTTTCCAGATCTGCACCAATACCTGATTAATAGTAATCTAACTGACCACAGGGAGCTTGCCAAGGAGGCAGACCTGTGGATCAGCACCATGGTCCAAAAGAATGTACCTGGGAGGGTACCCAAGAAGGGTGGTTCAGGCTCCCCCCCCCTCCCAGCAGAGTGAGGGAGAGGTCAAGGGAGACTCAGACAGGTCCCAGAGTAAGGGAGGGGAAGAAAGGGTACCCATGCCCTTTCCTAGAAACAGGTAGGAGGGTCTGGTGCGCGGTGGCCCAGGGTGATTCATTTCCAACCCCGCTGTTATGATTGTTCCCAGATAGGAAACAAGCAGGGGGACTCTCTCTGTCCTAAGAAACCACCCACTGGTGGTAGCTCTACAGGGGTGGACAATGTGGCCTTGGGGGGTAAATAGTCCCCAGAGGCAGGTCATAGACCATGCCATGATCTCCAGTAGCTGAGACTCAAGGGTGAGGTGGTGTTCCCTGTGGATGGGAGCCATCACTTTCATCAGGTGAAAGTGAATGGGGTCCCAGTCACTGCTCTGCTCTGAGGCACACCAGGGCCAGCCAGACCATGGTTGAACTGTAACTGGCAGTGAGGAAGCATATGTAGGGTCCCTTGTGCCTCTGCACCATGAGGTGCTTGCAGGCTGGAGGCACATGGTGTGCCCCCCTGTCCAGTGGCATAATGAAAGTTGAGGGGGCCCCCCCTGCAAGGTATACAGAGGCCCCCCCCGGGTCCGGATTTAATCCAGAGCTCTCCGGCCGGAGTACTGTGCTGAAGGGGCCCCCGGCAGCTTGGGCACTCCTGCACCGCGGGGGCTGCAGGCCTATGTTACGCCCCTGCCCTTGTCTACATGCACTCCCATGTTCCTGCATGGAACGAAATGCACAACATAGTTAGGGTGACCGGATGTCCCGGTTTTCCCCAGACGGTTCCGGTTTTTGGAGTAGTGTCCCGGTGTCCCGACTTTTTGCTCCAAATTAAAGAAATGTCCCGGTTTTTGCGCAGTGCCAGGGTTAAACAAATAAATGTCCCGTTTTTTACATAGTGTCTCGATGCGCCTGCTTTACTTCTCACAGGTAATGAGACGGGTCTCTATTGGGCTCTCCATTTTTGCCCTCACCGTGTAAAAAACAGAATCTTATGGCTGCAGCAGTATCACCCTTCACTGCCTTCGAAGAGACCTGTTATAGTTCTTTCACAGTCTCGTCATTTCAGAACTGAATCATTTTCAATGTCATGTACAACGAAGCGAAGCCACAGATGTTGCTTATTTAGCTTATGCAGCTAACAACAATTGACAAAGCTAATGGTCCAGGCTTGTTGTATGTGTATTGTTACTCGTTGTATTATTTATCTGAATACAATGACAGAAGCACAACATTTTTCGGGCAGGACACTATGCTAAGTACAAATTGTTTTGCTTATGTGTCTTAAACCCACCCTTAATTACATCGGCCACACCCCTTGAGAGACCCCCCTCCCTGTTTTTTCAGCCCACTCTTGGGAGCACTCCAAACTTCTGTGTGGGTCTGACTTGCCCCATGCATTAGGTTGGTTGTTGCCTGTGTCATTTAGTTTTCGTAGGCTGCAAATGGCTAAAGGTGGGTGCATGTCCCACCTCCTTAGCAAAGGTTCATCCCCACAGCGTTTTGCTTGCGGGAGCGAGCAGCAGCGTGCAGGATGACAGCTGCATTCCTTACATTCCTTACAGCCACAATGCATGCCAGGTCGCGTCCAGATGATATTAACAAGTCCAACATTACAAATGTACAAGCCCCTCCGAGTGCAACAAGTGCAAATGAATCAGCATTTGCCAGGCCGAGGTGCTGTAATTTCACCGACGCCAGAGATGCCATGTTACTTAGCACACTGTCTGATAAAGGGTACCTCCGAGCCTTGTATTCCCCATTTATCTGTGTGCCGAACGAGAGGGGTCGCCAGTGGAGGAGCGCCTTGTTTGTTTGCTTTTCTGCTTACTTCGCCAATGGGTGAAGTTCACCATTAGCATTTCCACTGGCTTCCTGGTGGCCCATTAACGAGCAGTCAGACAGAGGAGCGGGCCACGCGTCAGCGTACAACCCATGGATGGCATGCTGCACTTTTATTTTGGCAATTGTGTATATTCTTTTTTAGTAATTAACACAGAGAATCCTTGAGATTAAAGAACAAGGGTGAATTTTCAGCAGTCCGTAATGGCATGACAAAACGACAGGTGGACGTAAAAACCACAGCAACATTTATTTCCAAACAGCCAGTGCTGAGAAAAGACCAGCCCACGCAGAATATGAACGCATATGGCGATTCACTTGGAAGGACACACTCCAACATATGAAGATTAATTGTAATAAAACATAACACAAGACGTCACAAAAATATATTCTGGCGGACATCCAGCAGCGAGACCAGCCAGTTCTAAGCTGGTAAAGCTGATCAAGCGTGGGCGAATGTGCCCCAACCCATGCCAGAAGGTTGTTTGTATGGGTTTAGTCCAGTGATTAATTTGTGCAGGGCCGGTGGGCACAGATGGCGGGCAGCAACACTCATCATTGAGGACCGAGGCTCGTGTTTTTCATTGTCAGACTTTGACCCAGGGCAAACAAGAGACCAGCAGAAAAGGGAGGAATAGAAAGGTAAACAGTGACAAATGTGGGAAACAGGCATGACATGGGACCTGCAGGAATGATATAAGGCGACAGGAAGTATAGGAAAATAAGGTAAGAGGTGATATCAAAATCAAACAGCTTTGATCTTCAGCAAACCTGGCATAAAGCAGGGCCAGTGATGCAGCGCAGCTATTATAAACCAAAACCCTTGCTTTATGTCACCAACACAGAAAACCCTTACACCATTTATTCATCGGTGGGGCCCATAACACCGAATACACGCATTCACTCAGTTTTCTGGATCAGTGATAAGTAGATGAGCTGCATGACATACGGGGTACCTTGTAAATATTTTCTTTATCTAAATAATAACTATATACATTATATACATTTGATTTTTGAATTGTCGGTTCTAAACATCAAGGTACTCCGCTATTTGGGTCGATGGACCAACTAGTAGGAATCAGTTGATGGCGATTAAGTCCAGCTCAATCACAATTTAAAACCTTTAAACAATTATTGATCATAACTTTAATTCTAATAACCACAGACTTAGTTTTGAGTTAGCATGACATTTTATCTAGATTCATTGAATAAATTGAGTAGGTAAAGTTTTATTAGACAAATATTCTAGACATTATTTCATCAGCATTTAAGTAAAGATTGAAATAGAAATGGAAAAAACTCATTACCCTTGGCCTTAGAGCGATGACGAGAATGATTCACCAGAACATGAATCGAAGATCACAGGATAGGTTCCCAAACTGACTGACTGTCCCTCTAACCTCCTCGGATGTATTCCCTCCCAGGATAGAATCCCGCGACGGTCTCGTTCCTTTTGCCCATCAACGTTCGAAGTCCAAAATTGTCAAAGTCTTTTCAGCATCAGGAAGAAAATCGACTCAACAGACAGAGTGTCTTGCTGAATAGATCGATGTAGAATAAGTGAGTGCCACCACGTCAATGTAAGCACAACTCTTTTATATCTTTCACTAACTTGCTAAACCCAAAATTGAACCCTTTTTAGGGGCTACATTCATTCTGATTAGTTCATTGGAGGGGTGGGGATGGTCACCTCTTTGTCCTCCATGCCTAAACTGGTTCTGCAAATAATCCATTCATACAAAGATCCTCGTGATTCATCAAGTCCAAAAGTTCTTTTTACTTTGTTAATATATTTGCAACATTTTCCGATACTCATGAATTGGTTCATCTTCTGGAGTTCGAGTCTCCCATCCGTTCCCAGGCATTCACACAAAATGTTTGGCACAACTCTTGTCCTAGGTCAGGCTGGCCTTGACATCTCTCACTCCGGGCATAGGCCACACACTCGTGACTGGAACTTCCACTCTGCTCATGCGCGGGGGACAGCTTTATTCTGCGCACGCAATCACGTCTCTCTACAGCGGCCATTTTCCCAGCGAGGCGTAGCAGCCCGAACGGAAATAATATGAAAACAACATAACAGAAATTAGCCCTTCTGTTTACCACCCACCATTCGAATGACCAGTGTTAGGTGTTACCTAGCATAAGCGACATTTAAAGCCATTTTACTTACCATCTGCATTCTTTGCCACAATATATTTTACTACAAACGAAATACATGCAATTTACTTCTACTTTCTACACGAATCACAAATCTATGTTAATTTAATTTCACATTTGTAAATAAGTTAGATTTTTGCAAATGCCAGTTAGTTTCCCACGTGTGGTGTCTAATTAAAGGTGCATTTATTGATTAATTTATGCATTCAAACAGTTAGTATTTTTAAGGTTATGAGGTCATTAACTTCGAAGTGGGTACAAAAAATGTTGTATTTCCTCTGCTCCATCACCAGCGGTGGGCTCCCATCAGGAAAACATTCGGTCCCTCAGCTTATTTTTATTTATTATTATTTTTTTTACAAACCCATCACTCTATCCCTACAATGAAACCAGTAGCACAGTGCACAAAAGAGCTCCTAACGAGGCTGAAACTAGGGCTCTGTGCCAGGAATGCACTGCTCGTGGCTTCCGTAAGGGCGTGGCCTGGCAGATTGTAGCGCCTCAGGTTACAACTCTAGGCCGCCCTCATGCTGTTAATGTCTTGATAAACCTTCTCGCCCGTCAGTGTGTGTTCACTGCTGTCCCTTCTCAATCTGTGGTGTCTCACAGCAGTGAAAGATATGCGTGGAACACCTGTAGTGTCTTTCTCAATAGTGCCTCGAAGACACCCCTCCTTCCAGAGTTCAAGGCGCTAAGCTGATGATTACTGTTTACTAGTGCTTAGAAACGCCCATTCATCTCCAACGAATCTTGGCTCATTTTATATCGATTTTAAATAAAAAGCGTACGATTATTCGAAAATGTTGAGTGTGTGGGCATGCTAATAGGGATAATATGCTTCATGGCTAAACTTATACGGTCCCAAGGGGGAGACCTATTGGCTATGCCAATGCTTGTTGTTTTGACAATCTGGTCACCCTAAACATAGTGTATTTTGGTCTGTGCAGGAACATGCTGTAATATGATGAAATAATTGGAAGTAGACGAGGTGTAGCATATGAAGAATGCTTTATTAATCAGACGATAAGTATCAAGGGGGGACCCCACCAGGAGCAGCCCACTTGCTGCTCAGCCCGTCCTCAACTGATCCTCACCCTCAGGCATTCCAACACTCCATTCTAACCAGGCACTAACATTCCACTCTGGCTGAGTAGCAAGACCTACTGTACTAGTCTACTACATCACCTGCCCCCTTTTAAACAGAAACAAAAGAATTCTGTAAGTACAGTAACAATATGAACCAGGAAAAAGACATGCAATAGTTCATTAAAAAAAATACATTGCATTATTTAAGAGCAAAAGACATAGCATCCCTCATCCCCATTAACAGAGCAAATGAAGGATACAAATAGCAAATGGTAGAAAAAAGGTAGAAAAGGTCAAGCAAATCATAAAAATATAAGGAAAGGCTGTGTGAAAAAAAAGTATATTAAGAAGGGGGAAAACTGCACCCTGTTGAGCTATAAAATAAGTCCAACGTGACAGAAAAAGGTGTGGAATCATGTACCAGAGCCAAGAGAAGAAGTGAATAAATCCAGTAAAGTAAAGAAATAAGAAGGAGAAACACAGCAGGTGATATCTGCACGTACAAGTGAATATCACAAAGCCAGTAGGCTTACAAGATGGATACCTGAAAGTGACCTACCCACACAAAAGTGGAAGACCACATAGCCGAAGGCTATTATAGTGTGTACTTTAATAAATTAAAATTATAATCAAGCAGTTAAATTAAATAACGTACAGTAATAATTTATGTGACATCTCCACGTACAAGTGAAATGACATAGGCAATGCATGCGTACCATGAAAATTCTGTTACTGGCTGAATTTAGAAGACTATCTATACATAAACCTAAACTAATGAAAATTCCCATTAGGAAATTTGTAACAGATTAATTAGCTAAGGGAAAAATTCCACGTTATGAACCAGTGCATACTTCAATAATTAAAATTATTTCTGAGCAGATGAGTAAAATACTATACAGTAATAATGTATGTGACATATCCACGTACAAGTGAAATGACACGGCAATGTATGCATACCCTAGAAATTCTGTTACTGGCTGTAGTAGGCTATATATAAAGCTAAACTAATGAACATTCCCATCTGGAACTAGTAACAGATATATTACCTAAGAGAAAAAATTGCACGTTATAAACCAACAAACTTTGTTGGCAATGCATACCTCAATTAATGAAATTTTTTGTTACAGACTGTAGGTTATGGACTCGTCTACCTAAACTCATAAAAAGTTTCCTTCTGGAAACATGTAACAGATCAATATCATAAGCAGAAAGCTACATGAAACCCTTGTCCATAAAGACTGCTATGTCAACAAAATGGAAAAACATATTGCAGCAATTTTAAAATAAATAATTCTTCTATTCTTTTTTTTTTTTAAAGAATATGCCACACGAATGAATGAATGGTTGAATTAACTTTTTTAGATCGACCTGAGAGATAATGATAATAACAACACCAATACATCACCCTCAGGCATTACAACACTCCATTCTAACCACGCACTAACATTCCACTCTGGCTGAGCAGCAAGACCTACAATACTAGTCTACTACACATGCTTTGATGCTCCAATTACGTTGTTTTTTTAAAGGTACCGCTGAGGGAACGGCAAAGAACTGTCCACCAGCGATTTTAGAAGTCGTAAATCTGGTCTGCTTTGGCGGTGTGGGAGCGGGGCGGCCTGCTCCCTCACCGCCAATGTCATAATATGGTCCTTACTCACCAATATAACAATACACTCCATCATGTGGGGTTAGATTTAGAAAGAGAAATAATCGTGGGATTTGAAGTGAAGGAAGATCGCCAGGAGGATGGTTATATTATTTATTGAAGATAAATAATTGTACAAGACACAGGTGAGCGCCAGGATATACATCCGTCAGTCTCCAGGTACAACAGCAACTGACTGTTTGGTGCATGCCACCAACAGTTATAATAACAACATAACACATCCCCCTCCATACTAAACAACAACAGATAAAAGAAACAATTATACCAAAAAAAAAATAGCAAAACAAACAAAACAAAAACAAAAGAAATAAACAAGGATAAAAGTCCAAAGAAGAATTTCCATAACTTAATACTAAGTAATGCTACGCTACACTATGTATTCTTTGAGCCAACTAGGCAAAACTCTTTTTCTCTTGTTACCACCAGTATTATCCAGATTCGAGTTGACATTCTCCTGAGAAGGTTCCATGACAGAATGATTCTTAACAGACCCTTCCCCCTCCGTAAAGGATCTGCAGTTCCATTACTAGTAGACACACCCCCATTTCCATCCTGAACCACCCCTGGATCATGAGAACCTTCAGTGGCTAATTCAGATTGTAAACTACTATTTTCAAAATATTCTTCAATTCACTCAAAATCACCCCTGTGATCATGTACTTGATTGTTTCCATCATGATTCTGATTACTAACTATAGCAATGTCTTTAAGATTCCAAACTCTCCCATCTTCAAGTCTAACGAAATTTCTTAAGACTTCTAATACTAGTTTGGGTGTTTCAAACTTACTTTCACCTTTAATGACCTTGAACGGTTTCTTGACACGCACCCAATCCCCCACATTAATAGACACTTCCTTGGCACCATGGTGCCTGTCATAGTAATCTTTGGTTTTTGAATGCACAAACTCCAATTTTTCTTTCACATCAGTAGGAGACCAATATTGCACTTTGCTTTCTACCAGACAACTAGGATTGAACTTACACCTAGGTGTTCTACCCCTCATCATGACAAAAGGGGACAACCCTGTCTAAACTTGAGAAGTGACCCTATATGACCACACAGCTTTTTGCACCTGTATTCTCCAATCCAAGTTCTTGTTCATTGATGCTTGTATAACACCCTTGATCACCCTATTAAATCGTTCCACCGTGCCATTCCCACTTGGATTGTATAGTGCCGTGGTTTTGTGTTTTACACCACATCTCTCAAAATAATCTTTAGCCATGTTAGATAGAAATTGTACCCCATTGTCTGTCAAAAGGCAAACAGGTAAGCCCTCCATTACAAAGATATTATCTAAAAATGTAAGAACAGAGTGAGTATCTGCTTTTTCCACAAATTTCACAATAGGCCATTTAGTAAACAGGTCAATGGCCACCAACCCATATTCCTTCAACTCACCTACTGGTCCAAAGATGTCCACCGCTACTGTGTCCCAAGGAAGACTAGGAATCAACCCTTCACTCGTTGTAGGTCTTAAAGTTTTTAGAGATTTGTCTGCTGAGCAACAAACTGGACAACCTTTAACAAAACTCTCAATCTCTTTATCAATTCCAGGCCACCAAAACATCCCTTTCACTATCAATTTGGTTCTGACAATACCAAAATGTCCCTCATGACATAACTGTAATACTCTTTTGCGTAACACTCTTGGAGGAACGATTCTGTCCCCTCTCAATAATAAATCTCTGTCTAAGGAAAGTTCCATCCGTACTTCCCAAAAGGACTGCAAGTTCCCCATGATATTTCCTTTCTTTGGCCACCCATTACAAATGTACTCCAACACTTTCTCCAATACCTCATCTTTAGATTGTTCCTCCAGCCCTTCTCTTTTACTAATCGCAGGTGCACCTGAATCATGTATGAAAGCTACACTACAATTCCCCCATGGGTCATCAACACATTCCTCTAATGGAGTGGGTAACCTGGATAAGCAATCCGCCACAACATTATCTCTGCCCGGTACATAAACCATTTTGTAGATGTACTCCTTCATTCTCATTGATATTCTGGCTAATCTAGCAGAAGCAACTGCAGTACCCTCACTAGACAGAATGCGAACCAAAGGTCGGTGATCCGTGCGAACAGTCACAGGTTTTCCCCACACAAAAGCACAAAAATGTTCTAAAGCCCATGCACAAGCTAATGCTTCCCTCTCTATAATAGGATACTTACTTTCTGCAGGTGATAACGCTCTAGACGCAAATAAAATTATTTTCTCTTTCCCCTCATTTCCTTTTTGTGACAGAACAGCACCTAGTCCCTTGTCACTAGCATCCGCGGTCAATAAACATTCTAAGTTAGGGTCAAAGCTAGCTAGAGCATTTACAGCTTGTAGGTCCACCTTGATCTCCGCAAATTCTCTCTCACACTCCTTACCCCAATCAAATTTAGTATTCTTCTTTAAGAGGGACCAAATATTGTAGACTTTTGATGCAAAGTTTTTTATAAACTTTGTGCAATATTCTGCCATGCCCAGAAAAGATCTTATTTCTTCTTTAGAAGTGGGAGCAGGTGACTTAATAATGTTCTCAACAAGCGACGGTTTTGGCTTAACTCCCTCCTCACTTATAATGTGTCCTAAATACAAGACACTTCTTTGTCCAAATTTACATTTTGTTAATTCAACAGTTAGTCCCGCAGACTGTAATGTTCCTAAGACCTGACCTAACCTGGTATCATGTTCCTCTTTGTTTATTGCTGCTATCAAAATATCATCCTGGAAGAAACAAACCCCCTCCATCTCCCCAAACAATCTATGCATTAGTCTTTGAAAGACTGCCGCAGCAGATGCAAGTCCAAAAGGCATACGTGTGAATTGGTAGCACCCAAAAGTGGTAATAAAAGCTGTGAGACCTCTGGAGTGCGGCTCTAACACCACTTGATGGTAGGCAGCGGAGAGGTCAATGGTGGAAAACCACGTTGCACCTCTTAAGGAAGATACCATCTCATTAATTTTTGGTAAAGGGAACTTCTCAATTACTATATTATTATTCAAATGGCACAAGTCAATGCACAACCGAATCTTTCCGTTAGGCTTGCGGGCAACCACGACCGGAGAGATCCATTCAGATGTTTCAACTTCTTCAATGACCCCCTTAGACAATACATTTTGTATTTCTCTCTTAACTTCTTCTCCAATTAGCATAGGGATAGGTCTAACTTTGTGAACTTTTGGTTGAGCATCACTTTTCAGGACTATTCTGTGTTCGAACCCTTTAAGTCCCCCCAAGTCTTTCCCAAACACATTAGGAAATTTCTTGTTCAGTACCTCACCAATCTTACTACATTCATCCATAATAAGTACTTTTTACACACTATTTGGGTCTAAAATTATGTGTAGATCTTTCTGGTCAAACCAGCCCAATACAGATGGTCCCACCTTAGCTACATATAACTTCCCTCTTGTAGATCTTCCTTTAAAAAGAAAAGTTAACCACCTAAATCCTAGCATGTCAATTTTTTCTCCTGTATAACTCACTGGGTTCACATCTGATGCATTTAAATGATCTCCAATTTTGTCTACGAATTTCCTCTTCCATACTTCTTCGTTTATAATGGTGTAAGGCGATCCTGAATCAGCGTACACATTTACCTTTACCCCACCTAAAGACAATTCACAAATAGTTTTCCCTTCCATAGAATCATCCTTAATGTTCAAAATAAAATTGCCTCTCACATTCTTCACACAATCTTCATCCCCATCACCATCATCATCATCACCTTTATCATCATTCCATATGTATTTTACATTGCTGCGTCTACGACACATTTTACTAAAATGTCCTAACAGGCCACAAATACCACATTTTTTCCTTAACGCCGGACACAGCTTGCTAAAAGCCAAATGATCCCTACTATCGCAACGATAGCACTTCCTATCATCATTTTTAAAATCTATCCCCTGGTTCTTCGACGGCTGGTTTGTCCATTTTCCTTGAGCTTGTTGAAAGTTACTTTTAGCTTTGCTTTATATTTTAAATACCGCGTCCGGTGTCTTTTCAGGTTCTCTCTCTGCTTCTTTAATCACATTCACACATCTACCAGACATTTCTGATTTCCTCATTATAGCCAACACATCATCGAGCGGTGCGTCACCATTCACCCATAAGCGGTCTTGTACAGGTGAATTGTTATTGTGCATGACTAGATGGTCTCGAATTAGGTTATCGTGCAAGTTATCAAACTTGCAATCTATAGCCAATTTTTTTAAATCATCCAACCACTCATCCACAGTTTCATTTTTAGTCTGCTTCCTCTGAAAGAATCTGTGCCTTATTACTCCTATGCAAACCTTTGGAGCAAAATACCTGTCCATATCCTTGAGAGTGTTCTCGAAGGCATCTAAATTAGCATCCAAAATTTTAGACATTCTCGAATAAGTTTTCAATCCTACAGGTCCTAAAGAATGAAGGAGTATCCTCTTTTTTTGTTCAGGTTTCATTTTCCCTGCCTCATCTACTGCACAAATGTAATTTATGAAGTATTCCTTCCATTCCATCCATTTAATACTCGGTTCTGCTCCTGTAGCCCAAAAAGGGTGTGGATTGCTGATAGAAAAATGTTGTTGTGCCATATTTCCCTCTACGAGATTTGCTTCGTTATCGCCTTTATCCATTAATAATTAGCAGTTGTAGGGAATCTTTTCTTAATGGCACACACAAAAAATATATATATATAATCCTCGAATATTTTTATAATAATATTGTATAATATCCAAGCGTTCTATGTAACGCCGCTTGTATGCCCCGACAGTCTCACCTGTTTCTACAGTCTTCCATTAATCCTTTCATCCTATTACCGGCCTCCCGTGATAAAACCTCTCCAGCCAAGTCGAAAGCCAGTGGCAGCACGTACTTGTTGTGGATTCCTTGTAACCTTTGCTCAACCAAAATGGCCGCTACGCAAGGTCACGCAACGTGACCTTGCGCGATGACGTTTCCGCGTACAGCGGTACTGCGCATGCTCCTGACGTATCAACACTCTCAGCTTACGTCAGGAGCTCTGCGCAATGCCCGTCCTCGGAACCTCCACACCGCTTGAAAGATGCAGTCAGCGCGGATCTTCTAACTGCCCCAATCCACATCCACAAGTAAGTCCGAAGCTACACACGTACTCCTTTGTACCGTCTATCTTCCCGACGTAAACTTCTTGCAATGTCTCTTTTGCACCTTGCTTGTCGTCTCGTAGTTGTCAAAAAAAATGGCAAAAAAAAAATTACAAATTCCTCCAAGTAAACTGTGGTTCCGGATCCCAAAACGTCGCCAATTGAAGTGAAGGAAGATCGCCAGGAGGATGATTATATTATTTATTGAAGATAAATAATTGTAAAAGAAACAGGTGAGCGCCAGGATATACATCCGTCAGTCTCCAGGTACAACAGCAACTGACTGGAGAACTCGAATGCCACTTACCAAGTGGCATTCCAAGCACGCTCACACACACATCTTAAAGGTAAACATATGACTGTTTGGTGCATGCCACCAACAGTTATAATAACAACATAACAGGATTTTAATTTCTTCGTTAACTATCCAAATGTGTTTCCGTGTTGTACCCTTGTTTAATCGACCCTTGTTGTTATGTGGGGGGCGGCTTGTTTTGGGCGGTTTTTGAAAGAATGCGGAACTTCTGCTCTAAGCAGGAAATTACTTTATAACTACGGAGTATGAGCTTCGCCTTATGTAATTTATATTCTCGGGAGGGGCGCAGTAATCGAGGAGGTTCTTACTAGAATAGTAACTAAAATATTGACAGTGACAGGCACTGACAAAGATAGATAACGAGAGCTTAAGAAAGAAGGTTTAGAGGGAAGGTGGGCAGAAAGCCTGCATTCCTACATTTAAAAGCAGATAAAAGGGACATCTGAAGGAAAACGTTGGGGAATCAAATGTCATCATTAACATTTAGTGAAGGAAGAAGAAGTTCTAATCGGGAATAAGTTAAACTAACGCCACTTTTTGCTTTAAAAGGTTTTAGCAGCGTGTGCCTGAACGTGCCATCCATCCTATAGGGATATTTAGATGCAGGGATGTGGGTTCCGATCTCTGTCCAAATGAGAAAAGATAGAATGGAAAGGTACAGAGAAATCGTGTCTGTGTAGGTTCAGACAGGAGCCCAGTAATTAGGGGGAGTTGAAAAGGATGTGTTCATTTTGTGTGCGCCTTGGTTAAACTGTAAAACTGTTAAACTAAGGACCCTTAGTAGACATTTTGCTTTGTGTTTTGCTGGCTTTACCTCCGCGGACAGAAAGTTCTGCTTTCAATTGCCTGAAGCCGGTTCTCCTACATCTGTGCCCTGCACTCACTCCACCTCCAATCCAGGCTGTGTCACACAATGATGAAACTAATCTGCAACCTCCAACCATGCCAGTCAGGAGGCGGGGGAAGTCGCGCAGTGCTCTGCCTCTTCTGAAACTGCTGTTAAAAGAGACACACGCACGTTTTCATTCGCAAGGTGATGAACAGCAAGTTTCTTTATAAACAGCCGTCTCTCTGCCCTTCAGACACCTTTCCACACCTGCCTAATGACAGTAACAGCCTTGGACTGCGGCGATGAACTAGACTGCTTCCCTCCTGATAAGTGGTCCTCTACCCCGGCACCCGCTGAAGTAGCTCCGCTACTCAAGCAGCTCAGCCCAAACCAGCATAATGGGGAAGAAGAAAGTAGGGCGAAGGAGTCTCTGCTTGACAGTGGAAGGTAGGAGTCTCTGTTGGACAATAATTATTAAAGAGTGGTGTCACCCACAAAAGCAGGGCAAGAGCAGTAACTACTGATGAGAGAATGATGTCGGGGCAATATTCTCAAAATAGGATATTAAGACAGTTGCCACTGACGGTTTTCCATGTCTGATATTGCCAAGAGATTTCCTTTTCTTGTACAGCACTTTTGTGTAGAGTTTTTTTTTGGGTACACTAGAAACGTTATAAGAGCATTTAATGACAATAATCGCAATTTGACAGTGACACACAGAAATAATTTTAGTTTATTAAAAAGCTATGATACTTTCGACTCCTCACTTTAGAAGTCTGTGCAAGGCACTGGTGATTGGGTAAATCTGCTGTTTAAAGTGCAAACCTGCTCTGCTAATGTATGAAAACATATAGCTCATTTTCGAATTCAAACGTGAGAATAAATCCTACAGAGTAAGACATGGCCTTTTCTATAATTAAATGTTTGGGGTTAGTCCAGTGCATGCTGGGGGACCGACATCAGCTGTGCTTTGACCAGCAAGGGCACATGTCAAAGAACATATGTTAGGAGCGTTTATGTTACTATATGTACATTTTAAACAGCGGCATATCGTTTATTTTACTGGTAAGAAGAGGAAATTGGGTCATTTACTGCGTTTTCATAAGTGAGCCACTGACCCCAACTTCAGTTTCTGGAGTGTGCTATGCAAATGATCAATAATATATAGGGAATAACATAACCTATTAAACTATAGATGGGTGCTTCATTGATGAATTATCAATGGTCAGCCCAGTTTTGGAAAATAGTTTTGTATACTCATATTGAATTCTGTCTCAAAAAGCCACGTATGTATTCCGAAAACCCTGCCTGAAAAATTGACCCTCACTTAAAACGTCCAAAAGTTGTATCTCCTTGTTTTCTTTCGAATGCCCCTGTACTTACTCTCTGTTCTTTGCGTGTCTCAGTTCTCAGACTATAAAGTGCTCTAACTCGCATGCATGTTATACGACAACATCTCCTTTGAACCCACACTCCTACAACCTAACTGTTGGCACGGAAAAGTCTTCCACATGGTAATGGATCTGCACCCTGCACTGAGTGGCCCACCTGTAGTCATGACAATGTTGCCAGTGTGCACTCGTGGTTATGGCTGAATAAGCACATAAAATTAAATTGTAATCACTGTGCATCCTTGCAGTACCCGTGTCCAAAGGCGCCAACTTAACAAAGCGTCAAGTGTGCTGAAAGGGAGAGTCCCTCCAAGATGGCTGGAGCACATATACAATAACAAAAAAATGTATTAACAGCTTTAGCGCAATTTCAATCAGTTTATACACTTTAAACTGTTGCTCGAACTTCTTTTTATAATTTATTTAATGAATTCGTGGCATTACTTCAGTGGTTCCTTGGTAGCCAAATCATACTCAGTTGAAAACCAAAATCATTTATCCCAATGCATTTCGAGTCTGAGCATGATCCTTCATCAGGGGTCACTTCAATGAGTTCAGAAAAATGAATGAAACAGAAGGCTTTTCAAGAACAGTCCACTGGTTACTACTATCTAACCAGCATTAATGACGTCATCATTAGCTTGTGACAATCGTGCAGACTGTGCAAAAAGGTCAAGCACTGAGTAACCGGTTACAAACTGTCAAACACTCACATTGATAAAAAATCGTATAGCTTTCCTTGATGTACTGGTTCAAATTGACTCTGGAAAGATCAAAACAAACGTGTTTAGCAACGAGACTGATAGGAACAACTCTTTGCACTTTAGGAGATCTGAACATCATGTTTCGTATCCATTGTTCACTCTTATCTGGCCTTCGTTAAGACACTTTCACAGATCTTGAACACTGTTTTGCTTGGTTCTGCACGTTTCGTAGTACGGTTTTGAATAGCACATCAATCAAATCATAGCGAGCATGCTTTCACATTTTCCACGTAACCTTTTGTTTGACAGTTTGTAACCGGTTACTTGGTGCTTTACCTTTTTGCATAGTCTGCACAATTGTCACAAGCTAGTGATGACGTAATTAATGCTGGTTAGATAGTAACCAGTGGACTGTTCTTGACAATTCTTCTGTTTCATGCATTTTTCAGAACTCATTGAAGTGACCCCTGATGAAGGGTCATGCTCAGACCTGGAATGCATTGGGATATGTGATTTTGGTTTTGAACTGAGTATGATTTGGCTACCAAGGAACCACTGATGTAATGCCACAAATTCATTGAATAAATTAAAAAAGAAGTTCGACCACCTGTAGTCATGTATGGATCCCTAATGCTGAATTTTGTTGCCATAGGCAAACACGGACATTGGCCTGTCTCACGGATTGTGGTCTTGATGGACCAGGAAGGGCACCCAAAGTGCTACCCTCATTGTGGTGGAAGGCTGTTGCCTTCAGCAGGAGTTAAGCAGCACATGGGAGTGGTGGTGGCAGCATATCTTGTAGTGATCAGTTGGAGTGAGCAGGTCGTTTTTATCCTGTGTTACTAAAGTGAGGCCTATAGGCTCACTCAGTTAAAGGTCAGTTGCTGTGTGCTTATCTCACCTTTTGCCTGCATTGGTTTGGTGTTTAGTGCTGCACAGCACATGCGTGGTGTATCTGTACTGAGTGTATGTATGCCCAGTAAGGGTACAATACAGGGATAATGCAATACTGTGCATGCTGAATGCATGTGGTGGGTGTATGTGTGCCTATGAGTGGCACAATACTTTGAAAGGTGTAGGTCTGGACATTAGGTGAGTGTTGAATACATTTGCTAAGTGTATGTATGCCTGTAAGTGGTGCAATACATGAAACACTGTGCAGTGTGTGCATGTTAAATGTACCAGCTGGATGCACATGTATCTACAAGTGGTACTGGACTGGATGGTTACAGTGCTGTTCAATGTGTGTGTGACGTATACATGCACTGTTTATATATGTGCCTGTGAATGGTACAAAACTTGGAGGACCATTGGTTCCAATTTGGGAGACTCAGGAATGCATGTTGAAACATGGAGTGGAAATAGAGGAATACCCTCAGACAGATTTGTGTATTGCTGCATTCCTGTAAGCTGGGTGGGACACACACTGGAATGGGAAGAGCTAGGCTTCCCCTGCACACCTAAAGGGCACTCTTTGATTCAGTGAGTGGTCACAAGAAAGGGGCCCGTGCACATCTCAGGAAGGAGATGGGGTGGATAGGAAAATCATAAAGAGTAGGGCTGGGGCCCTGGGCTAACCTTTTGATGCACATATCACTCTGGATGACATCCAGGTGTGACCTCTAGTCACTCGCATGACTTGTGTTTTGGGGCTCTCAGCTTTGGACTCACCCCCGCTGTAACACACTGCGTTTTTAGAGGAAGAAAGGGCAGAGGAGTGGGCATTGCAAAAGAAGTAGACCCCCAACATAAACTTCAGAGACTAAGACTCTAAACCAAATTTGATGTCTGGAAATGGACTATAAGAACGGGAGCTTCAGCCCCTAAAAGTGTCACCTGGCAGGCAGCCAGACAGGCTGTGTGAGGAGAGGAAGCTCTGCAAGACTTCTGCCTGTGACCAGGATTAGGGCTCAAGGTTAGCTGGTCTCTCTTCTCTGTGAGTGAACATCACCCAGGGAATCCAAGGCCAACTGCCCTGCGGCCTGGAGCACCACTGCCTACCTGCTTGCCAAGTCGTGTGTGCCCTGTTAGGAAGTGGAGAGCATTGAAGGAAGTAAGGTCTAGTGGGGAATCCTGTAGAGTGGACTCCTGTTGCGTGGTGTGAGGAAACAGCTGCTGCACCGATGTGCAGGACAAAGTCAACAACTCCCATATGTTGGGGGGTGGGCGGGCTGTGAAGCGAGCCATGGTGATTGCAATGCTGATCCGGCTGGAGCTCTTGTGCAGCTGAGGATTGGCAACACTGTATGCCAGGAGGGGCTGCTACACAAGAACTTTGCTGAACACTGTGCTGATCAGGCCAGAGCCTGTGTGCAGCTAAGAAACAGCAACCCTGTATGCCAGGACAGTCTTCTGTGTGGACACCTTCTCTGCCAAGTGGTGTGGTGCCCATGTACAGTAGGGACCCGGCAAGTCCATATGCCAGAAAGGGTCACCAGAACTAGCCAGAAGTGTGTACTGTCCCAGAGCATTGTCAGTGTAGTTCACCCTCCTCGCATTTTCCGTTGGACGAGGGATCAGCACGGGTACGTCTTACCATCTGCCCCCTGTCTTGGGAGAGACCATAAGACTTATCTGCAACAACAACTGCAAAAAAACACTGATTGCCGCAGGAGCACAACCGCGTGGGAGGAGATCGGGAGACAGTGAGTGTAGCCTACCTGGGCTGTGTGCAGTGAGCCCACATAGACCAGCTGCTGCCGCTCCTACGACCACAGAGGGGGCTCGCTCAGGAAGTCTGGACACTTAGGGTCTGCCGGTGCGGGTGAGACTGAATTCGGGCCATTCGGTCCTAGGGGAACTTACTGGCTAAATAGGGCATCAGCGATGGAACACTTTTGACTTTAGAGCAGAGTCAGAGTGGACTCTTGTGACTTGGACTACTAGTAGGGCATATCCTGGATAGTGCCAATAGTGAATAGGGAACAACCACTATCGCTAGAGTGAGGAGGAAGTCGGAGAGGGAACCGCCAAGTAAACACTAGAGCCCCAACCTTAGGGAGATTGTGTAGTTATTTGTGAATGTCTTATTCTTCCTTTGTGCTGTTAGCGGTAGATATAAAATACTTCTCTTTTTTCCTAAAAGTGAGTATTTGGCGGAACAATGATTTATTGGTGGTGCTGCGGGCATTTTGAGTTGTGATTCTTTGCTCACTCCCCTGTATTGGTCTCCCCCAATGGTGCCTTGAACTGCCCACACCAGGCTTTTCCTGAGAGTCAAGCGCTAATGGGGGGATTGGGCCCCGTTGCTCAGGATCAATAGTAGAATGGGTCCCGAGGCATCAGAAGTAAAAGACTTTCACTCCCATGGTTGGGCCCAATAATCCCTGCGTGTCCCGTATCTCTCCAAAACTGGTTTTGAAACTAGAAGCACCTAATTTTCTCTAATCTATCTGTTAATCATAGCAATCTTTGTGGTGTACTCATATAACGTCCACTAATGATAACATATATCCCTGTCAAATTAATATACCACAAAGAAACTGGAGCAAATGCTTGGAATGGTCTCCTTGACAGCACTAGACTGACCCCAGTCACCAAAAATAGCATCTAGGCCTGGGCGGTAAATTTCGTTCCGCTCGCGGACTTTGCGATATTTTGACATTTTTGCATTCCGCGGACAGCGCGAAAATGTCAAAACTTTCGCAACCTGCTGCGAAAACGGAAGTATTTTTCTTGTTTGCGCTTTAAAAATGCGTTGTCGCGTGCGGGGTCGTGACTTACCAGGTCCCTGGGTTCACCGATGAGTTTTCCTATCCGTTCGCGTGCGCAACGAAATGTTGGATTGTTGGTATCCGGTCGCGCTATCCCGCGAGAGTTTGCGATCGCGAACACGTCATTCGACCCGGAACAGGAAATAAGCATCGCGAGCAAGATGGCCGCGCCCATTAGCGACCGCATGGGCAAGTTGGAGATATATTTCCCCGCGAGCACGCAAAAACACATCGCGAACAGGCAGGAAAAGCAATCTCCGCATCTTCGCGAAAGTTCCACGTGCTCGCGAAGATTTTGAGCAATTTCGCGATAATTTCGCAAATTCCGCCCACCTCACTACCTTTCACTTACCTTCAGTTCCAGAGCAGTATGATGCCTAGGTTAAAGTGGTTCACTGTTTCATTAGGAGGAGTAAGTGATGTGTAAAAGCATTTACACTACAAAATGCACAGAATAATATAACTAGTTAAGCCACAATTTCTCTGCAAAGCACCCATTAGAAAACATCTGCTACTTCGTTTGCAGACCCACATACAATCTTTTAGAAATGATGGTTCAAGTGTTTTTTCTTCATTCCTCAAAAATTAGGGATAAGTTTGGAACACGGAAAGTTTGATTCACAAAAGCATTTTTGAGTATGGGAAGCCGTATTACAAGCATATTCTTTTACTTACTCTTAAAAACCTTAGTGAATTGGCCCAGAAGCATCCAACTCTTTTTTTGTAACAGGGCAAAGAGGACACCGTTCATTCTATTTGTAGTAATTTTGCATGATTGTTCACTGAATATTCCCATTGTATTGCCAATTTAGATATTTTGGAGTCAATTCACAAAGCCATGTCAGAGTACGTAAAGGAGTGCTAATTTTACGCTACAGATCCACAGGCCCAAGGATGGCAGTCGATAGGCCCTAAACTCTGCCCTGGAGTTTAATCAATATCCCAGCCCAACTGTATCCCCTGCCCGTAGAACAGGGGCGGCACTAAGGGGGTGCTCCGTCTCACCTGGGCACCCACAACAGAATACAGCCAGGCGCTTCCCTTAACCTAAAACAGGAGGTGCTCCCTCTGATCTAGGCGCCCCTGACAGGATACAGACAGCTTCTTGTGAGCTTCCCTGGAGCTTCTCATAAGTCCAATGCAGGCCCGATGCCCCCCTTCGAGCAGTGTGTCACGCCCAAGGCCGCACCGCAGCAGGCACACCGTTCGTCGGCGGTCAGAAGAATAAATTAATTCTGCTCCGTACGAGGAGCCAGGGCAGCACCGATTTCAATGCAGGTGAGTAAAGTATTTCAAGGATGATAAACGCTATTTTCAAACCCCACCAGACTCATGTAAACCCAAGAATTACCAAAAATACATACATATAAGTATGAGCCAGCCCTCTTCATCCATTGGCCTGTCCATTGGTCATTCTCATTTTACTTCCGTCCATTACAGCATACAGCATGGGACAGTCCACTCCAGTCATTGGCTCTCTTGCTCTGTGAGTGATGTCATTTTGCCTGTCGCTTGTATAGATCAGACTAATAAAAAGTGCACTTCAGTGCCAGGCTGCTGGGGCAAAACTTAACAAACTTCAGCTTTATTTTACTTTTCATTGTCTAATGCCTGAAGTGCGAGTTTCTGTGAAACCAACCAGCCTTCTTATTGCTAGAGGCATCCAGTAATTGGTTCGCTAGCACCATTTGATTCTTTTTGGAATCTGGGGTATGCTACATTCTACTTGTCGTCAGTGTACATTTGGTGTTCAAGATGGGAACGCTTGAATATGTTAGCTAGCAGCGTCAGTTATGCTGTGATGAGAGGCGACCACAGAGATGATCCCTGGAGAACCCAACACACGCAACTGTCATTAGAAAAAGAATGGGCCTGTTTGCACTAATTGTGATCAGTTAGTGAAAAAGATTCAAGCCATGCAATAGATCTTTTCTAAGCCTGTTGAAACTGATGTTATCGAATGACTGTATCGGAGGATCCAATATATGTGTGGGTATCGCGATGGCTGATTGATATTGATCCATTTCTACACAGATAGATTGTCAAGCAGGGTAGATTGTGTGATGTGTGCCTGTATGAATCTGAATTGGTGATTGTCCCATAGCTTGAATTTCTTGTTTGAGTCCTGGGGTTGTCTGTATCACCTTAAGCAGAGGTGCTCTAGCTGCATGTTTATGGGAGAGTGGAAGTTCGGCATCCCGGAAAAGATTGTTTTTTGAAATTTTGATGCCTTTTGTTAAGCACCCAGTTACACTTCCTACAGCATTAAAGCTATTCAGTGTATGTATAGACTCCATTCTACTACTTGTGTGTTGATGCCTTAAATGCTCTTTTGCATATTTGCGTTTAGAAAATTAGTGTTTGTGGCTTTAGAGGTCTCACAGTTTTATCTTTGAAGATGGGGAATCACCCATCACTAGAATCTATGATGCGCTGTGTGGTTGATTAGAAAGGTGGGTTGACTGCAAGGCGGGCAGGCAGTAAATGAGGTCTATGATGATGTAAGAATTAGCGTAAAGCATGCGTTTGGCTAAGATGTCTTTATAGGGAGACACATGCTTGGAGAGACAATTGCAAGGTTGTGTGGGTTTGGAGCAGTAACAGAAACACCACTCAAAGTATTGCTGTTTGTGGAAGGTAAAAGTTGGGAGGAGTAAGACTGTATAGGATGCCGAGGATTTGGGGATGACCCAAGTGTGCTGACTCACAAGGATGCTGACATGTGGGAGTTTAGAACGTTTCTTACAGTTGTTACTTTGATGGTGTAGTGCTTGTATAAATGAGAGGGAGAATGTGTTCTGAAGTGGCAGCTTGGCTCAGCTGGTTAGGGTTTGGGTGTACAGTGGGGATTAGAGAAAAGCGAGGGAAGGTTCTCAGTTTAAAGTCACTTTGCAGAACTTTTGGAGAGCATGAGAGCATGAGGAGGATACCCTTTTGTGAGGTGTGTTAATTATTTAGGTGTCAAGAGAGGGCATATTTAGATTTGTGGAAGTGTCCTGTTTACACCAATGGAGACTCGGCTTGCTCTCCTGGTGTTAACCTTTGACCTGACTGCCCTACCACCAAGGTACCACCAGGTCACAGTGACTGCCGTACGGCCCTATTGAGGGCGAGACTACCTTCACTCATTTTCCCTGCCCGTGACCATCATGTGCTTTATGATGGCTATGGGTATGGAAAATGTAGAAAGGCCTGGTCATGCAGAGAGAAAACTCCATGTGCTTAGAGACTATTTTCTTTTGTTCAGAGAAAAAAACTTCCACTGATGTAGTTAGTTTAGGCTTGGCGGTAACTGAGCAAACCTACAGTGTCATTAATGGTGTCTTCTTGGAGGCGGTTTCCTTTACAGAAGGCAGAGATCCCTTTATTAGGGTAGATCGTCCTCTGCCAGGGTCACTGAGGTCATAACCTCTGCCTCCCCCCCACTCGCACTCCCCTCCCAGTGGACCTACCACCCTGAGTCTAAATGAGGCTGTGTCAAGTAGGCTTTTTTCACATATCATTAAAGGAAATACGCTTGTGCTACAGAACAGTGGACCCACAGAGGTCCCGCTGTTCAGAAAACTCTCCTGTCTGGTTTCCTGTTGCAAACATAACAAACATTAAAGGTTCACCGGATGTTTGATCGCACTGGTCAGACTAGATTTTATCTACTCAGCAGGTAGAAGAAGGTGAGAGGGGACAAAGGCATGGCACAGTCAGGAATGGAGGTGGCCTTTAATGGAACGCAGCATCTTCCCCCATGTAACAACCAAATCAGGATGGCAATATTATGACTCTTACAGTGTTATTTTCAGAAAATACACTTCAAAGTAGCAGTCAGGAAGCACCGCTGAGCATAATTGTATCATGGTCCAAAAAAGCAAAGTTCATAGACACACTGACTCTGATCTCCCGCTGATCCTCAGAGTATGTTAGAACAATGGCAACATTCTTCAACAACCCTGATCTCATAAGAAGCATGTAAATAACTTAGAAGAAAAAAGTGTAGTCCAGTTCAGCGAGGCGAAAGTGATTATTATGCTTTACTGTTTTTTTCCCACAAGCTTCCAAATCTTTTGTCTGTTTGAATGGGTTCTAGGCAGTCACAAAACGTGCCTGTTGATGTAAAACCCAATATTGGCATTATTATGCTATTTAAGACTATTCCATTTATGTAGCGTTATTGAAGGATTTTTGTTCAAGTACCTGCTTTTATTTACTCTGAGTGTGACAGGTTGTGTGCATAATTAGATCCTGTGCTCGCTTTGCTATAGGACTAAAGCTGCACCCTACTCATTAGTCCCAAGAAGAGTGAAATCGGTCAGGGATTGCTTTTTAGGTCTCGCCTGACCCAGCGCATGCACTGGTCTGGCGAGACTTATTGAGAGGGCTCCAAAAAGTGCTGCCAGGCCAGCCTAGAGCTACAGTGCATGTGCGCGGGCGTGAGCGCCACTTTTACCACGCTTACTTTCACTTTCGCGGCCGCAGGGCTGCTTTGATGTTTGATCGTGATCGCGATCACTTTCACTTTCGCGGCCGCAGGGCCGCTTTGCATAGCCAATAGGTCTCGTTTTTGGGACCTTATAAGTATTTAGTTATGCAACTGTTGCATGGCTAAACACTTATAAGGTCCCAAAGGCGAGACCTATTGGCTATGCCAATGCTTGTTTCCAGTTGAGAGGGGACTTGTCCTTTCAAATCTGTCTCAACTGTTCCTGTTGGAGCAGGACCTATGCTGATTTGCTTATGACTGTCTCTTCTCTTTAGTGACGCAGAGAGCAAAATAATGATGAACAGCATTTTTTTTAATTATTCAGGCATAGGTTAATGATAGCGTACTGTTTCATATTTTTCTTTTCTGAAATAAGTATGCATGTATGTGCCATTCCCATAGTGAAGACCTAGCCCAAAGTCAGCGAAGAAGCACTATATATAAGTCCAGCAGAAAGTCAACAAGTGAAAAGAGAGGTTGTTGGTTTGTGAACTGTTAATGCATTGTGATGTAGTGTTCTTTAAAGGGGTAAACCTTTCACTCTTTCCTAAATTGGAGCAGCGTTGGGGCAGTCCTATTGGATTTGGAAATGTTGTTCTAGATCCTGGGTACATAGATGGAAAAGGCCTTTTGCGTTGTTTTTTCTTTTTTACTCTCCTTTCTCTGCAGTATGATCGTGTTCTGGCTGCAGGTGTGCCAAGAACTACCAGAGTTGGTGAGCTTATCTGCAGGATAAACAGGGATTTTGGCTGTGATGGCTTTTTAAATGATTCAGCTGGTTTTGATGATGATGTGGACCGGCATGGGGAGCCAGTTAGTTCCACCCGGATGGAGGTGATGTGATCATATCTCCCCACGCACATGGTATTTTAATGGTGTAAGCATTGTCTACCACTTGGTCATTTGGAATCTTAAGTTCATTTCGTATGATTACCTAACTAGATTAGTACTCTCCCCAGGAAAGTGTTAATTCATGTTCATTGAGCTGTTCATAAAATATCCTTCTTGAATGTTTGTAGGTGGTACTTTCAGAAAAAATATAAGGGAAGTTGAGGGTTGAGATAAAACACACAAAGATGGCAAGAGTGGGAGGTTACAACATAGAAAAAGATTGGACAGAGGTATCATCTATAGAACCTAAATGTGTGACCTGCCACTAAAGGGAGAAGGAAAGGGGTGCAGTGACACAGGACTGCAGGGTTTAACTAGATCAGCTGGGGCAGGATCATTTTAAAGCAGTCTTTATAAAAACTGTCATGTCTCTTTATATATCTATTTACACTGTGATCTTCCCCAATTTATTTTCACATTTTGTGATCCAGGATTAAAATAGTATGTGAGGTACTTTCAACGCGAGAAGTTTGGGATGGCATTATGTTAAAACGAACCCAAATTGGAACATCTACATTATTCACGTAAAGTCGATGGTCAGAAACGTGGCTAGGTATGATCGTAATCAGTCAACCCAGAGAGAAGGTGAAGGACTGCAAAGAGGAGTAAATAGTTTCACTTTACCACTTAGTAGTGTCGAGACATACATTAGCTGGAGCTGCCCTGAAATTCCATTATGGGACACTCGGGAAATAAACTGATTCTTAACTCAACTGAACAAGGGACTTCCTTATCAAACTAAGTTTGTAAAGAACGACACCTGCATGTAATATCTGCACAGGAACAACAGGCAACTGTTTTATAGTAGAAACATGTAACAAAAGCACACAACATGAAACATCGTTTAAATCTAAAAAAGTTGCTGACTTAATTGCGCAAACCAAAGTTGAATTCTAATTCATCTAATGCTTTTTTAAATTTAATTGTTAATGAAAGCTCTCGGTGCCCTACTGATATATGTCATAACTTGGCACTAAAACATTCTGCTGCTTGCGAAAATCAGAATTACGATATAATACAGTAGATGGGGGACTTTCCCAGTTGGCACGCAAACACTCACACTGGCATCTGCTGTCAGCATTAGTCACATAATTGTACCCCCAAAAACAACTCCCCATTGCTCTTCCCTTGCCCTGTTTATCTATGCTAACCTCCTCCTACACAGTCTGTTACTTGTCATCCCTCTTCCTACCCATGAGTTTGGCAAGGTGTTTTACACCTTTCCTTTCCATAAGTGCTCTTTGTGTTCTCTATAATGTCTCCCCTTCTTTGCGTGTTTTAGTGCTTCTCTCATCCTTCCTCTTCCCTCTTGTCCTTTCTGCTCCCCATCTGCACCCCATCCATCCTCTCCTCCCTGTGCTCTTTAGAGCCTGTCACATTTATCCACTTCAATCCTTTAGTTACTAGCACCTTCCTCAGATCTCCACTCTATTGTTTAACTGAAGTCTTACTCTACCTGTACACTCTCCCTCATCATTCTTAACCCAGGCAGTCTGCTCTCTCTCATTAACCACCTTCCCTTCTGTGCGCTTCAACATCTCTTCTATACTAAATTCCCCCCCGGGTTCCCTTCTCTCCATTTGTTCCTCCATCCATCCTCTTGCCCATGATATGTTGGTTTCACCTGTAATTTGGAGAGTTTTTAATCTTCACTCTATTTCTGTAATATCTGTATCCTTTCCTTTCCACGTATGATTTGTGTAGTCATCTTCCATTTGTACCTGTGCTCTCGGGGGGTCTCCTTTATCTCCTTTTCTGTGGCGTATCTGATCCCTTTGTCACTCCCCCTCTAACAACTGCGTGTACTACAAGGTGTCACTCATCTCTCCCCTTCCCCACCTCACCATGAGCTCACTGCTGTTTCTCATTTCTCTTCTCTATGTGTACTTTCTACACAACCTTATCGAGCCAGACTGAATACTGGGGCTCTCATATTTCTACCCTGTGCCACAATATAAGTAATGGCTCTTTGCTCACTGCATCCTGAGGTATGTCTTGCTTACCCTCATCGTCCCTCCATGGTCTGGTCGATTTCTGATCTTTTTACGCCTTTTGGGATGTATGTCGCTTGCATTCCTCCTCTTCTTTTTGTCTCTACTCCTCACAAGTAAACTCTCCTCTCTGGTTTCACTCCCCTGCTCATGTATCCATCAGGACTGTCCCAAACCTGTTCTAATTTAGTAAAGAACTGAAACCAGACCTCTGTAGAGAACACTGATCATGAACGAAGAAACTGTGCACTACTACCCAGCTTCCCCTCCAATCCTCTTTTAACCTTATCCTTATCTTTGACCCTGTACAGTGCTCTGCCTGCATTTTGGTTAAGATCATATTGTGCAAGTAACCTCTCCCGTGTTCCATTCTTTGTTGGATTTTTCTCACCCCCTTCACACTTCTCCCTAGTTTCCTCCTCCCTCAACTATCAGTATGTTATCTAGAGTCTTATTCCTCATCTCCATCTTTTCTTAACCTTCCCAAGACCCAGCCAAATAATTAAAAAAAACATGTGCTGTGAGAATTTCACTCTAAAGCCACCCCAGCTGTCCTCTCATTTTTCTGTTTGACGTCTACAGTTTAGCCAAGACCATGTTAACGTGGGTTTGCGGATTGGTTGCCTTTCTGTATCTGCATTGGCCTGAGCGACCCCCCTTAGTTACAAATGCTGATGCTTGTTTAGACTAATAACACCTTCTTGCCAGCATTTTATATGGTTGAACACCCTGACTTGCAGTATTGTGAACACCAGCAGATCTACCAGTGTATGGTTGCTCACTGAAATATCCACCCCCCCTGCAATGACCACAGACATTCCACGAACACTAAGCTTTTGAATGTAGTGTATAAAGTTTATGTCTTCTCTATTCTAAAGCTACCAGATTGCCAAGTAGGTTGAAAAGTTACCAACCTCTCAAAGGAGGCAGTAACTAATGTGAATATTAAAATAATTTTTGGGGAGTAGGCAGTAGTCTACTAGAACCCTTTCGACTCTCAAACAAGATGTTTTTAAAGTAGACTTTTCTTTTTAAACACAGCACCATTTCCTTTAAGGAAAATGGGCTACATATTTTAAAAAAAGTGTACATAATTTAAAAACGATCACATATATGGGGTCTGCTGACCCTAGCAAGTCTGGAATAGACTATGTGCGACCTATCTCATTACCATTCATGAGTCAGCTCCAGCTGTGAAATACTCCAAATAGGGATTTTGCCAGCTGACCTATGAGTACCTAGGTTGTTTTGCAATATCAGAATTGATTGGCAAAAGAAAAACCTTTGGAAATAGGACTGAGAGTGAAAAGGAGCCTTGACGAAAGGCTGAGCTGCATGTATATTGTGGTGATGCTGAACATATAATTCAAACCTGTATCGCAGAGAAAGGCTGGAAAAAATCAATTCTCTCCTGAAAAGAAGACTGAAAGGCATTGGCTTCCTTATATTGGATCTTCTTTAAATAATATTGATAGTCCTTTGTTCTTTCTACTGATTGCTATGAAGACATAAGGGGTGATTAATAATACCTCTGCATTGCTAGACAATGGTTACTGTGGAATATTTATTAATAAGAACTGCACGTCTAGAAAAAACAAAGTTAGGAGAGTTAAGAAGACTCCTGCAGCGATTCTAACTGTTGATGGTTTGCCATTAACTTCAGGTTTGATATAAGAACTTTTTTCCTGTGCAAGTCTCATTTGGGATCATACAGAAGCCTTTCCTTTTGACATTATTGCCTTTTCTAATTATGTTTTAATTTTTGGAATTTGTTGATTAACGAGTCTTAATCCATATGTCAGTTGGTCATCTCAAACAGTGGCTTTGTCAAAAATCTGCCTTCAATTTCTGCATTGCATTCTGCGCTCTTTAGCCCTGTCTCTCTCCTCACCCTGAAGCTTGTCACAGACAAAAAAACCTTCCTAACTCTTCCTAACCTGCAATAATTAACCCTATTTAAAAACACATGTTATATATATTACTTCTTTTAGGGGCTACAATTTATTGCTATTTTTAAATTATTAAAACATTTACTGTGAATAACTCACAGAACATAATAACATAATATACTAGCTTTAGAACAAATGTTTGTTACTACCCTATGCATCGGTACTTAGTTCATCAACCTTAAAAGGATGAACGTCTCAGTAGGTCTAGCTAGAGTTAGAACCTTCAATCTTGATATTAAACCCAAACCTCTGCACTGGGCACATTGGCTCACTGAGACATTAAAAGTAACCCCAAATGGGAACAACCTGCACATTTGTATTATACCTAAATATATGCATTTACTGAAGCCTAAGGCATTTTAAAGCTATTGTAAAGGGCAAGAATGCTGTTTAAATAGTCTATTTTACCCAATTTCGACTTTGATATTTGGGGCACTTAAAAATAAATATCCTATAATTGTGCTACATATTAATCATCCTCAGAATGTTCTTTACAGATTGCAGATATTGGACATTAGACATATCTCTTGCAAATCCTTTAGAAACATGAGTTTTTTAAGCCTGCGCCAAGTGAAATTCCATATACAAATGTCCTCATTATGCAGTACAACACAACTTAAATTAAATTATAATGCTAGGAGGTCACAGTATGAGTATTAAGCTTTATAAATAGTAAAAAAATGAATTTAGAAGCACTTATTTTTAATAATTATTTTTCATAATTAATAATTCTTTTTGATAAACCCAATCGTTTTCGATAATTTCACATATAAAAGCAAGCTGCATCCCTTGCCTATCATTTTAGATGCATTCATTAAGCACAGAAGCCTAATTTAAAACATGACAAATTTTTGGGCCACTTTTTTTTTTTTTTTAACAGAACAATTATTTTAACATTAGAACCAAGAATATTCTTATAAAAATGCTTAAAAAGAAGAAACCCTTAATTGAAATGTCTTCCTGTAATACAAAATAATGAACCTTAGTTTTGGAACCTTTTTAAAACAACATTTTGAAATGCATAGTTTCACCCGTGTTCAACTGAGGGCGAAGTCCTGGCTGAGTAAACATTCCTGTCTATTAGAGCTGCTTGCTTAGCGACAATAAAAGCTTGTCTCTCAGTGTTGTAACATGAGCACGGTGGCAGTCTTTTTCAAACTAAGACATATCAATGCGTGTTGCGTTTGAGTTCAGCAAAAATTTACTTCAGCTGAAGTGTTTGCCTGTTAATATCTAATACAATGTATGTAAGTAAAAAATACTATAAGTTTATTTTTCTACAAAACACACAATTTCGTTGTTGAGGCCATTGTATTCCTAGTGAATGTGAATTTTAATTTGATTTTTTAAGCATTTAACAGTTTGTACATGTGCATAATTGCTTACTCTATAAATTATATAGCAACATATAGCTATTTAGCATATCACATGGTTCATTTCTGGATTTTATTTAATTTCTACCTAATATTAATTAACTGACATTTTGCTTAACAGACTGAAAACATCAAGAAAAACCACAAACACACATTGAGCTCATTTCAGACATAAACAGAAAGGGGTCAAAGGCTCAGGACACATACATCTAACCCACAGAAACACACATTTTAACTCACAGATCAACACTTAGGACAGAAACAAAGGACAGCCCACAGACTGTACTTAAACCAAACCATTTGTAAATACTAGTTGCAAGTCACATTTACAAGAAACGCTTCTTAATAGTGTTCCAAAAGACTGCAAAAAAAAAACCAGCCCAACAGACTGCTATATGTCCTGCCATACGATGTTGTCTATCTAAAACCTCAATTGTATAATCATTCTCATTATCTTTAAACTGCTGGGCAGCCTGTATAACAGTCATGCCCTTTTCCTTCCTATCTCTTTTTGCTTGTCTTATTTCTTTCTGTTTGGCTTCCTTGCGCCAAAGGCGGAAAGAGTCAAACATTGCCGGTGGGCTTTTCTTTTAAACAAAATTGCTTCCAAATTATCTAATATGTCAGGCTCAAAGCTACCATTCTGTGGCCACTGCAGAACCCCATCGTTCTTTGTGTATCGGATACATGCCTCATTAAAGGCAATGGGGCCAACACCATGTTTAGAATAAAGCTCATAAGTGGGAGTTCCAACCGGAGGAATTGGACAAGAGTCCTCCAGCCGGGAATCCCTATCACAACCAAAACAACAAAACTTTCTAAACGTACTCAGACCAGGCATTGTTATTTCACTGGACTGTTCACAAACATCAAGGGGTTAAATCAAATAATATAGCACAAATGTCCTCACCCCTCGGCTTCAGCTTTTGCAATAGCCGAATCAAAGACCCAAATCAAACAAAATTGTGGGAGCTACCCACCAATACTTAACTAAGTGTCTTCTTACGCCAACAGAGGCCCGTCTAACGTCTCGCATTACCATACATCACCAAAAAGGGCCAAAGCAAGGCGGCAGTCAGGGCAGCAGTCGTCAGCAGCCGTCAGGAAGGAGAAACCGCGCTGAAAAAGACCTTCGGACCACTTCGACATACAGGGGTCGCTTGACGTGGTTCGCGATTCCTCCAGAATTTTCTTGCGGGGTTCCTCACGATCCTCGGGCAAGAACTGCTACCTCTGAAGCCGCCTCGCAGAGGGCACCAATTGAAGAACCAGGGCCTTACAGGCCTGGTGGCGCAGGGTACGCCTTAATCTCCTGAGTTCACCTGCTTTGTTGAACAGAGACACAGGACACTCTGTTGGGCGTAGAAGATCAGGTTTATTAGCTGCAGCTAAGTACAGTTGTCCCAGAAGTACACTCTGTATGTTCTTAGGAGACTGCCACTTTACTCCGTGGCGCACAATCTTTTATAGCACATAGATTCACTAAGAACACTCCCAATGCATACATGGTTTATCCAATGAGAAGAGTTTGAAAGCAAGGTATAACCAATAAGAAAAGTTTGAAAACAAGATATCAAGTAACCCAAATAAACCTCTTTTCCAACTGTTTTTGTCACCCCTCCCCACAAGTTAATCAGTGGTAGTGTCTACAACTCAACTTGCAGGTGGCAGGACACATTTGTATGTTTTGGAGGACAGTTGTGAAATGAGAGAATACAAGTAGAGAATAGCGAAGGCCAGAAGATAAGATAAAATCAGGAAAGAATGGTGCGAACCAACAGACAGTTGAGACAGGGATCAGTCGGACCAGACGGGGATTAGTGGACTCAGCCAGTCCCTGACATCAGTCTCGTAAACAGAGGCAGGAGGTTATTTTGACACGTTGCAGTAAGATCAGCAGAAAAACTTAGTTCATTGTGCTGCCTGAGTGAGGGCAACAAAATGGCGACAGAATACAGAATGGAGTTAAAACTGAATTACCTCAGTTTGTCATAATACTTTTGTATGCGTCTGTAAGTTATTGGTCACAGAGTGACCAGATAAATGACTCTACATCCAATTTAATAGTGGCTAGCCTTTCTCCGGTGCTACTGCACTATTGTGCTTTTTTCCGTTTTTTGATATGCTTAACATTTGTTCACTTCATCCTAAAAGTGAATCTGTTTGTTCCATACCAGTTGAGCATGGCATTATTGTTCGTTTTAGACACATTTATTCCTAAGTGAGAAAAAAACAATGTTCTTAAAGGCGTATTTACAGGAAAAATGCAAAATGGTTACTTTGGAACATTTTCATTACTGGCATATTTGTTCTTTGTACCATAGAAATATCAAGATTTTTGACCCTGTATTGATTATTGTGATGTGCATCAAATCATGATCAAGGATACGTATCCTTTGTCTCATGTAAAGGCCATCTTAGAGTCAGTCATTGGAATGCTTGCCTTTCCTGAACCTGATTCAGGAGGTGCTTATGGCCAGTTGCATTTAAAGGAAGGGGAAGATTGGAAGTAGGCCTACTGCGCCCATTTGGGCAGTTTGAATATTATGCATTGCCACTTGGGTATGCAGTTCTACTTTCATCATTCACCTATCTATGAATTAAAAATTATTTAATGTCTTGGATCAGTTTGTATTGCTGTATTTGGACACTATTCTAATCTCCTCAAAACCTCTTGCGGGATATGAAAAACATGCAAGTTTGATGATAGCCTGATTTCAGCTACATCATTTGCCTTTTAGTCTGAGAACTGTGAGCTTGATAAGGAAGACGTTCATTACATTAATGCCTCTGGCCTTTTCATGGATTCAAACAAGATTTCAGCTATTCTTTGTTGGCCGTCACCTACTAATGTTAAAGAGACTTCATGTTTCCTTGGATTTAAAGACCTGTAACTTAGCTTAGTCATGATTTT
Source organism: Triturus cristatus (assembly GCF_964204655.1). Lineage (NCBI taxonomy): Eukaryota > Metazoa > Chordata > Amphibia > Caudata > Salamandridae > Triturus > Triturus cristatus. Next base: position 361,746,534 of record NC_140593.1, on the reverse strand, counting down.
TGTAGCGATAACTAGCAACATTATTTAGGATTTGTAAACGGAAAACATGATACAGGTTTTCTCTGGGGCGATCCAGCTAAAAGAGGATCCAGTGCACTCCAGAGACATGTTTACTCAAGCACTAATGTTTTGTCTTTCTGATGCATAAAAGAGGTTTATTGTGGAAACAAATGTCTGTGAAAGAGCAGTTCTGATACAAGAGCACAAAGAAGATGAACAAGAACATTATTTTATCTGCCTCATGTTTCCCTAGAATCTCGATGGAACTACTCAGTACCTGAAAGAAAGCTCTCAGCCATGAAGGTGGTACATGCTGATTGGAGAGACCTTCTAATGTGCAAAACTAGAACAACCTGAACTGATCATTCAAATTGCAGCATTTGAGAAATCTTCAATGCGCCCATAGCCGTCAAGCTACATGGGCATTTTTCTTTGCAAATAAGGCAGAAGAAATGAAAATGTTATTGGCTCAATGTCTTTTAAGATTTAAATACTAAATATCAGAACACAGAATAATAAGAAGCAGGGTGTAGAAAAGTGGATAATTATTTGGGTGTAGAAGTGTCTACCCTAAAGAATAAGCTACTGCCTGCTAGATGTCTCATGAATTTAAATAAAAAAACCTGCGCTCAATCCATGGTAACGTGACACGAAGAAGTTAGGCTTGAATCAAAGACAATCAAATACAATGTGTAAAGTATTTAAACAAGCCAAAATCAGTAGAAAATGTCACACAAAGCACAACAACATCCCGTAACCAATTTTTAAAGAAAAAGACAAACAGATTGATTAAAATAAGACAAAAACAACAAAAATCAATTATGATCAACCAGAAATTTGATTTGTTTAAAGATTTGAGTGAAAATAGCACCAAAAAGGAAAAAGCTCCAATGATGGTCTATTGAAGCCATGGACCAGGACCTAAGTCCGATATAAGGCAGACTGCAATGCAGTCCTGTTCAGATACCCCAAGTGGATTGGTCCTGTGAAAGTTTGTAAGACAAAATGTTTGAACAGTCCTAATCCAAAAAAGGAATTTAAGATTTTTGGGAAAGATTTTGTCCCCAGGGAACACATTTGAAATTGTAGCCACCCCCATGGTATTGCTGCTTGTATACCTGTTCCATGTTGGTTCTTCTAAGGGTCTAGAGTTTTTGATGTTTTTGCTTGAAACAAATCTCCAAGTCCCAAAACAGAAAGAGTCTTTATTGTTTTTTTCAGAGGACCTTTCTGAAAATTCAGTTCAGTTCAGTGCTGTGGAACTGCTGGTCGGGTACGTTTCATGGTAGGTCCCCTACTTTTCAAAGGTTTCCAAACTTGCCCAAGCAACCAGAGGAGTGTACTTCTAAGTTCCTCCGGATATCAGAGGGGGCACCTTGAGACTCAGGGTGCCAGTCAGAGGCCACTAGTAAAGTCTAGTCGTGGTCAGTAGAGAGTTGTAGGGAAAAAGACTCTCATAACTTTATTTGTCCCTTTGGCTACATAGGAGGTCAACCAACTGACCCTTAAAGTTCACTTATTTGTCCTTTGTACAAGGGGGAGCAATTCCACTCCTTCAGAGCTCATCTACGGTCCGGTACTCTTCTGTTCTTCTTCAGGTTGTAAAAGTGTTCTCAAGGAAGGCAGGGTGAAGTTGCAGCTTTTTTGGGGGTTCTCCATTATGTGGGTGGGGGAAGTCAACTGGGTACTCCCTAACCAATGGGGTAAAGGCAACCCTACCCACTTTTTCTGCAGTTCCTGTTTGCCCTACCACAGACAATCCTGGAGTGCCCTCACCCTCCAAATCCAAGATGGAAAAACCTTCTCCTCTTCTGGAGAGTCTGTGTGCCCAGCCCAAGGTGAAGACAGTGTAATGAGCAGTCCCCTCCTCTATGGTCAGATAAAAAAAACAGGTTTGGGGGTAGATTTATTTGCACTGAGTTTGGTGCCAGCTGGACTAGGTGGACAAAAGCTGGGGCCTTTGCTGGTATCACCTGACAGGGAAGGCCCCTTTTAAGTAAATTATGTTCCTGGGCCCACCCCAACCGATCTTCCTTCCACAGGAAGAAAAACCCTCCCACTCCCAGGCCATTGTCTCTGAGCAGTTTTTGCACCTAAGTCAGGTATAGAAATGTCTGGACAGTTGCTGGAGACCTAATGCAAATTAGCCTCCAGTAGTTTCAGGCAGGGTAAAGGTAACTGTTTAAAAGTGGAATGGAACCTGTAGTTGGTACAGGTAAAAAGTTATAGATTAAAGTCTATAATCTATACTTCATCCTTTCCCATGTTCCAGCTACAGCCTGACCAATGACAATGTCATTTTGGGCCGAGTCAATGGGGAACATAACATTTCTAATGTCACACATGTTCCACTCTTAAATATTATGAACTCTACCTTTTGGGCAGCAAGATGAACTTAGGGGTGACTTATTGTTAGAAGGGCGACCTCCGGGGAGTCAGATGGTGACGGGCTGACCACCTCGAGAGGCACCGTTCCGTAAGGAAGCAGCCGAGCGCCGCTGAGAAGCCTCTTGGACGAGGTCCTTCTCCTAGGATCGTACAGCCAAGTAATCCCCTCCCACCACAAAGGGACACAACCAGGGTATTGATGCTCACAAGTTGTTTATCAGATTTGAGGGTAGGTCTCCGTGGCAATATTTACAGGCGGATCAAGGGATCCAAAAGAGTCTCAGGGTTTGGTCAGGAACGGGGGGTAGCGGGACAGTCTCAGTATCAGCCCGGGGCGTCGTCCGCCGGGTTCGAGGGGTCGCTTCGGTGAGGTCGAGCCGCGACGAGGTCAGCAGGGCTCCGGTGGCTGCTTCAGCGAGGTCGAGCCGCGACGAGGTCAGCAGGGCTCCGATGTTCCGTGAGGATCTTCTTCTCAGCAAGGGGGAGCCGCGACGCAGTCAGCAGGGCTCGAGTTTCTCGGTTACAGGCAATGAGTCTCTCTCCGTAGGGTCAGCCGCGATCCAATCAGCAGGGCTCTGGACTCCAGGATACAACTACTGTCCTGGTTGTGGGTTGCCCCAGATATATGGCTGGAGCCCTTTGATGTCCGGACCTTCGCGCCGGGGGGGCCGGAGGGGCCGGGATGAGAGAGTCCAGACACCCAGCGTGGGGTTGAGCCATTGCCCAGGGAGGCCGGGGGGCGATCGGACCCAGGCGTCGGGGGCCGGCAGGAGGCCCCATCGAAACTCCCCTCCTCCGGGATCTGTGGAGTGGCCACTCGACCCCCTTGGGTCGGGTCTTGGCGCCTTGATGTTGGGGCTTCGCAGGGACCGAGGCCCGGGCGGGCTGCGTCGCGAAGGCTGGTGCGGGTAGCGGGGTACAAGCTCGGGGGGCCCCAAAGGGTTGGGGTTGCCCCCGTTTGGTCTGGTAGGAGGGTTCGGGACCACGCCACGAGGCCGGGTCCAACAGGCGTCCCCCCCCAGCGGAAGGCAGGGAGAGTCACCCATCTTCTTGGGTGTTCTCCTCGCCGAGGCGGAAGAAGCGGGATAGGCCGTTGGCGTGGTCGTTGCCGGGCCGATGGTCTACAGTGAAGTCCATTCCCTGCAGCGAGATGGACCATCGCAACAACTTTGGGTTCTCGCCTCTCATCTGCATTAACCACTGCAAGGGCCGGTGGTCGGTTTGGACCCGGAAGTGGGTGCCGAAGAGGTAGGGCCGGAGCTTCTTGAGGGCCCACACCACGGCGAAGGCCTCTCGTTCAATGGTGCTCCATCTTTGCTCCCGGAGCAGCAGGCGCCGGCTGATGAAGGCCACCGGCTGGTCGATCCCCTCGGAGTTCACTTGGGACAAGACAGCCCCGACTCCGTATTCCGAGGCAGCAGTCTGTACCACGAACTCTTTGCTGTAGTCGGGAGCTTGTAGCACGGGGGCGGTGCACATCGCTGTCTTGAGGGTCTCGAAGGCCGCCTGACAGAGGGGCGTCCAGTGCACCTTCTTTGGTTGCTTCTTTGAGGTGAGCTCCGTGAGGGGGCCCACAATGCTCCCGTAGTTCTTAATGAACCGCCTGTAATAGCCCGTGAGTCCCAGGAAGGCCCTCACAGCGGTTTGGGTGGCTGGGGGCTCCCAGGCCATGATGGCGTCGATCTTTGGCTGGAGAGGAGCCACATGGCCGCTCCCTACTTGATGTCCTAGATAGGTTACGGATCCTTGGCCTATCTGACATTTGCTGACTTTTATTGTGAGCCCGGCCCTTTGGAGGGCGGTCAGAACCTCCCAGAGGTGCCTCAGGTGTTCGGCCCAGTGGCTGCTGAACACCGCAATATCGTCCAGGTAGGCAGCGCTGAATGCTTCTAGGCCGGCCAGTACCTTGTTCACTAGTCTTTGGAAGGTCGCCGGGGCATTCTTCATGCCGAAGGGCATCACTCGGAAGTGGTAGTGGCCATCGGGGGTGGAGAAAGCAGAACGCTCTTGGGCGCCCGGGGTGAGCCTGATCTGCCAGTATCCGGCGGTGAGGTCAAAGGTGCTAAGGTAGCGGGCTGCTCCTAGGCGGTCGATCAGTTCATCTGCCTGAGGAATGGGATGGGCATCGGTTTTGGTGACGGCATTTAATTCCCGATAGTCCACGCAAAACCGGAGCTCCGGGGTGGTGCCCGGGGCGGCAGCTTTCGGCACCAGGACCACAGGGCTGGCCCAGGGACTGTCGGAGTGCTCGATGACCCCCAGGGCCAACATCTTGGAGACCTCGGCGTGGATGCAGGCCCGCACCCGGTCGGGGACTCGGTAGGCCCGGTGTCGCACGGGGGGGCTGTCCCCGGTGTCGACGTCGTGGACGCACCATCGGGTGACTCCGGGAGTGAGGGAGAAGAGAGCAGCGAAGTGATGCAGCAGTCCTTGACAGTCTTGGCGCTGCTCCGCAGTCAGGGTGGCGGAGAGGATGACTCCCTCTACGGAGCCGTCCTTTTCGGAGGTTCTCAGGAGGTCGGGTAGGGGCTCGGAGTCGTCCTCGGCCCCATCGTCCGTAGCCATCAGCAGGCTAAGTTCTGTTCGGGCAAAGTGGGGTTTGAGCCTGTTGGCGTGGAGAACCCGGAGGGGGTTCCTGGGGGACTCCATGTCGACCAGGTAGGTGACGGGGCTCTTTTTCTCTACCACCTTGAAGGGCCCGGCCCATTTGTCCTGGAGAGCACAAGGGTCAACGGGCGACATGACCCAGACCTGCTGGCCTGGCTCGAACTCGATGGAGGAGGCGTTCTGGTCATACCAGCGTTTCATTTCCTCCTGGCTGTCCTCGAGGTTGGCTTCGACCAGTTCCCTGAATTTCCGGGTTTGATTCCGCAGGGTCAGGAGGTACCGGTAGACGTCGGGCAGAGCATCCCGGACGGTAGTCTCCCAGCCTTCTTTGACCAGGCTGAGGGGGCCCCGGACAGGGTGTCCGTACAAGAGTTCGAAGGGGCTGAACCCCAGAGATTTCTGTGGGACCTCCCGATAGGCAAACAGGAGGCAGGGCAGCAGGACGTCCCATTTGCGTCTTAGGGGCTCCTCCAGCCCCTTGATCATTCCTTTCAATGTCCTGTTAAATCGTTCGACTAGTCCGTTCCCCTGGGGGTGGTACGGGGTGGTGAACTTGTAGGTGACCCCGCATTGTCGCCACAGGGACCGCATATATTTGGAGATGAAGTTCGTGCCTCGGTCGCTCACAACCTCCCGGAGGAAACCCACTCTGGAGAATATTCCCATTGAGGCCCGGCCCACTACGGGGGCCGTCACTGTTCGGAGAGGTATGGCTTCAGGGTATCGGGTGGCATGATCGACCAGGACGAGGATGAAGCGATGTCCTTGGGAGGTTCGGGGGTCCAGAGGCCCCACGATGTCGATCCCTACCCGCTCGAGCGGGGTGTTTACTATTGGAAAGGGTTGGAGAGGGGCTTTGACTTTTCCCCCACTCTTCCCGCTGGCTTGGCAGGTCGGGCAGGTGCGGCAATGATTGTCCACGTCCTTCCGCATTCGGGGCCAGTAGAAGTGGGTCACCAGGCGGCTGTAGGTTTTGTCTTGCCCCAGGTGCCTGCTGAGGGGCACATCATGCGCCAGATTGAGGAGGAAGTCTCGGAATCGGAGGGGGACCACCAGCACTCGGCCGGCCCCCAGTTCTGCGGTCTTCTGCTCACTGTAGAGAAGGTCATTGTCCCAATAGACCCAGTGGGTCCCCGTTTGCTCTCCGGTGGCCTGGGCGGCTGCTTGCTGTCGGGTTCCTTCGAGGGAGGGGCAGGTTTTCTGTTCTTGGCGGAACTGCTCCCTGGTGGGGCCACCTTCCTGGCGCCATTGGGCGAGTTCGGGTAGGTCGCCGAGCGTGGCGACCTCGTCCGGGGGGGATTTCTGGCGGCCCGGACTGAGCGTCGGTTTCTTCTTCGACTGAGGGGGGTGGCGGTTCGGGCCACTCCGGCTCTTCGGGGGGAGCAGGTATGCTCATCTGGATGGCCCGGGCGGTCATGGACCGGGTGGTTGCGCAAACCCACTCGGGCAGTCCCAGCATTCCCAGATGCTCTCGGCGCTCGACGTGGGCCCAGGGGGAACTTTCCAGATCGTTCCCCAGGAGGCAGTCTACGGGGGCGTCGTCGCGGACGGTCACCTTCAGCATGCCCGACACTCCCCCCCACTCGAAGGGAATCCGGGCCATCTGGCACAAGCTCTCGGTGTTGTCTGCCGACCGGACGGGGCACAGTACATTAGGCATGATCTTTTCGGGGGTCACCAAGTGGCAGCGTACGGCTGTCACGCTGGCTCCGGTGTCGCGGAGGGCTTCGGCCCGGCGTCCATTAATGGTGACCCACTGTTGGTACTTCTGGGTGTTGCTCGGGATGGGAGCCCGGGGCACAATTTCCCGGCTGCCCAGGCATACCAAGGTCATCGCGGCGGGTTCCCATTCGGTTGGCTCTGCGTCGTCGTTCTCTTCATTTTCTCCCCCCTCTCCCAGGGCCGCGGCTGCCAACTGGCGGGGGGGTGGCCCGGTGATCCTGGCTCGTCGGTTCACGGGGCAGGTCGGGTCACTGGCATAGTGCCCGGGTTGTTGGCAGTTGTAGCATGTTACCGTCGGTCGAGGCCCTGGTCGGGCTAGGGGGGTCCCTCTTCGGGCGAGGGACGGGGACGTGCGGTTCGGGGGCGGTCCCCGGGGAGGACTCCGGGGTGGCCCTGCTGGAAAGTCTCTGTTTCGGTTCGATCCCCCTCCTCCGCCGCGCTGGCGCGGGGGCCCCGGGTTGTTCCTCTGGTACTCCCCCATCGAGTTCCGAGGGACCCGGGTGTTCACCCATCGATCGGCCTCGGCGGCGAGCTTCCGCGGCTCGGTCAGCTTGCTGTCGAGGAGGTGCTGTCTCAGCTCGATGAAGCAGTTGTTGGAGAGGTGCTCCCATACAATGAGGTCGAACAGCTGTTCGTAGGAGGTGACTTTGCTGCCCTTGATCCACCCTTCCAGGGCTCTGCTGAAAAAGTCTACCTATTCCACCCAGGTGGTACCGGGGAGCTTCCTGCAGTCCCGGAAGCGCTGGCGGTACATCTCTGGGGTGAGACCATAGCGGGTGAGCAGGGCCTCCTTCATATGGTCATAAGAGGTCATCACAGCGTCTGGGAGCTGTAGCAGGGTGTCTCTGCCTTCGCTGAGGAACCGTCCCCATAGGCCGGCACCCCAATCTTTCCGGGGTACCCGATGGGCGGTCATGGCTACCTCGTAGGCCTTGAACCATTGTTGGATGTCGTCGTTCTTGTAGTACTCTTTGACGACATCCTTGGGGATATGTACCTTCGCCTCGGCCTACGGAGGGTTGTCCCTGTTTCCGGGGGCGCCGGTCTCTCCATTCTTGGACTTAATTTCAAGTTCCTTAAGGCCCCGCTCATGCTCGAGGGTTAGCCTCCTCTCTTCCAGTTATCGGTGCCGTTTTTTCTCCTCTATTTCTTCCTGCAACCCTAGTTGCTCTAGGGCCAATTTCTTTTCTGCTAGTAGGAGTTCGCCGTCCAGGCGGAGTCGGGCGAGCTCTAACTCGTGGGTCCGGACCCTCTCCCGTTCTCGCATCTCTTCCGGGGAGAGGCCGGTCTCCATGCTAGTTCTTCTCCCATCTGCTGGTTGCTGGTGCACGCTTGGCACCGGGTTTTCTTCAGTTTGGGGAGAAGCCGCTTCGGGCTCTACCCAGGCCCTTAGGGCTTTCTGCAGGTCTTCTTTTGTGTTTAATCCGGTGGTCGCAATGCCTTTGTCTTTACAAAACTGTTTTAGTTCCTTATGGGTATATTCCTCCAACCGTTCTTGTTGGAACTCCACGGTTGAGGTGGTCTCTTGGTTGCTCATGGTTTCTCTGTGTCTGGGTAGGTAGTGGGTGAGTTACTCGCTGTACGATTTGCGTCGGGCTCGGATCGCACCGCTGGCCACCAATGTTAGAAGGGCGACCTCCGGGGAGTCAGATGGTGACGGGCTGACCACCTCGAGAGGCACCGTTCCGTAAGGAAGCAGCCGAGCGCCGCTGAGAAGCCTCTTGGGCGAGGTCCTTCTCCTAGGATCGTACAGCCAAGTAATCCCCTCCCACCACAAAGGGACACAACCAGGGTATCGATGCTCACAAGTCGTTTATCAGATTTGAGGGTAGGTCTCCGTGGCAATATTTACAGGCGGATCAAGGGATCCAAAAGAGTCTCAGGGTTTGGTCAGGAACGGGGGGTAGCGGGACAGTCTCAGTATAAGCCTGGGGCGTCGTCCGCCGGGTTCAAGGGGTCGCTTCGGTGAGGTCGAGCCGCGACGAGGTCAGCAGGGCTCCGGTGGTTGCTTCAGCGAGGTCGAGCCACGACGAGGTCAGCAGGGCTCCGATGTTCCGTGAGGATCTTCTTCTCAGCAAGGGGGAGCCGCGACGCAGTCAGCAGGGCTCGAGTTTCTCGGTTACAGTCAATGAGACTCTCTCCGTAGGGTCAGCCGCGATCCGATCAGCAGGGCTCTGGACTCCAGGATACAACTACTGTCCTGGTTGTGGGTTGCCCCAGATATATGGCTGGAGCCCTTTGATGTCCAGACCCTCGCGCAGGGGGGGCCGGAGGAGCCGGGATGAGAGAGTCCAGACACCCAGTGGGGGGTGGAGCCATCGCCCAGGGAGGCCGGGGGGCGATCGGACCCAGGCGTCGGGGGCCGGCGGGAAGCCCCATCGAAACTTCCCTCCTCCGGGATCTGTGGAGTGGCCACTCGACCCCCTTGGGTCGGGTCTTGGCGCCTTGATGTTGGGGCTTCGCAGGGACCGAGGCCCGGGCGGGCTGCGTCGCGAAGGCTGGTGCGGGTAGCGGGGTACAAGCTCGGGGGTCCCCGAAGGGTTGGGGTTGCCCCCGTTTGGTCTGGTAGGAGGGTTCGGGACCACGCCACGAGGCCGGGTCCAACGCTTATTCAATATTTAAAATAAGGTTTTCTTACCTGTCAAAAGGGGGATTTTAACAGGTCTGTGCATCAGGGTTCAAGCTGGTGCTGCTTTCAGACTACACTGGGCAGGCACGAAGCCATGTTTTCACTGCCATCGTGGTGGATGCCACAATAGGTACTGCAGTTCACAAATGGCATAACTTTTCCCAGCCATGGGTGCATTTCTGCACCATAAACCACAGCCTTATAGGAAAGTTACATGTGCCATGTTTTAGGGGTCCGAGCACATATGCTAGGCACTGGCTAGAAGTGTCTCGTGTTGAGGGATTACCAGCAGGTGATTCCCCAAGAAATGAAAAGCTGGGGGTGACCGCCTGTTTGAAATGGGGGTCTCTAATTGGCAGAGGTATGCACCTTACTTCTGGTCAGGGTAAGGGTGTTACACACTTTAGATAAACCTTGCTTACCCCCTTGGTAGCTTGGTAGGAGCAGACAGGCTTATCCCAAAGGCAATGTGTTAAGTATTTGTACTCAAAATACACAGTAACATAGTGAAAACACCACAAATGGACACCACACCCATTTAGAAAAATACAGTATCTTTATCTAAACCAAAAAAGACCAAAATGACAAAAATGCCTACATACACGTATTGAAACATCCACCTTTTAAATGATGACTTGCAAAAATAGAACTATAGAAACAAAATACCTCCACCTAGGGCTATTATGACGTCATGACAGGAATAAATCCAAAGTACGGTGCCGACCGCAAGGTGCGTGGCGTCGGGCACAGAGTCACATGGACCCCCAAACAACAGTACCTTGGAAACGAAGTCTAAGGACGATGATTGGAGGTATCCCTGGGTGGCATTGGCTTGCTGGTGGAGTCCCCTGTCTTGACCTCTTGCTAGGGACTGGTACCTGGGGCCCTGTGGCGCTAAGGCGGCGGCTGGCTTGGCCTTCCCCCTGACTTTGAACGACACTGCTGGGGTGAATTTCAGCGATAAGGCCTCTACCAAGTCCAAGAATGATCTTGCCCTACAGGGCATGCTCCTTAAATCTCCTGGTGATTCAGCTGGTGAGAAGTTGGGGGTGGCAGACCAGGGTTCCGGGGGTGGTGTTGAGGCCTCTGAGAGCATTGTTACCTGCAAAATTCTGGAGTCCCTATTTGCTTCTCTTAGCGAGGACTTGCAGGCAGTGAAAAAGGACCTTTCCTCGAATCTGAAGGAGGTGGGCAGAGACATAGATGAGGTAGGGGAACGGGTGGTGGACCTGGAGGGCAGCAAATGCTGAGGACCTTGAAAATAGGTCCACGAGGAATAACATTCATATACGGGGGTGCCGACCTCATCGGAAGGTTTTGATCTGGAGGACTATGTCCAAGAATTGTTCCGTTTGGTTCTGGGTTCCTTAGCGGATGACGAGATAACATTTGATAGGTGCCACTGGGTGGGGCCACCCAGGGCAGCGAAACAGCTTCCAGCTGACATCCTGGTCTGTATCCACGACTTTTAAACAAAAGAAGACATCCTACTTAAAGCTTGGGATATCCAGCCATTGCAGTTTCGGGGGCAAACACCCCAGTTGTACCAGGACTTAGCAATGATCACTCAGCAACAAAAGAGGGACTTTCGCCCCATTACAGCTCATCTGAGACAGCTGGCATTCCCTTTTCTTGGGGCCATTCCTCCTGCCTTATATTTCGCTGGGAGGGCAAGACTCACCAGCTCTGTTCGCTTGCAGAGGCCTGCAAGGTTCTGAACATTGATTCCACGCAGCAGGGAGGACATTCTGCATCTGCTCGAAACCGCCTGACAGGGCACGGCCAGCGCATGGCAAGTCATAAGTCTACACCAGAGAGCCTTCGCCCGACTCATACACCATTGCACTGGAGCAGTCCTTCGCTCCCTATCCGGTGATGGAGTGGAAAATGCTGGATCTTGACTCCAGAAGGACACAGTAAGGCCTGGATGCGGTGGGTGGGCTGTGGAAGGCGGGCGACGGGGTTCTTTTAGATATTGCTTGTGGTTGTCCCTAAAGGAGCCACCCCCGTCTTCATGTTTCCACGTTTAATGGACTGCTTTCTTACATTTTTTGATTATTTTTTATTGTTGGGGGTGCTTAGTTTATTGGGGTTTCTTCCTTTCTCTGTATACTTTCATATCCACAAGAGGGTCCCTGCCTGTCGCTGCAAGCTTGCACATTGATCTCCGGTCCTTGACTTGGCTAGAGGAATGGCGTAATCACAGCATGTTCTTCTCTAAGTATCCCTCATAGAACTTAAATTGCTAAGCCTCAATGTGTGGGGCTTAAACAATCCCACAAAGTGCTCAGTCATCCTTTCACTTTTTGAAAATGCAGGGGGTACATTTGCCTACTGCAGGAGACTCACTTGTTATCTACAGATGTCCATAGGATGCAATCCCGGAGATTCCAGCAGCAATACGTGTCTACAGGTCCTAATAAGAAGAGCGGGTGGGAATTCTCTTTTTCAAACACTTACACGGGGCAGTATTGAGTACGGTTGTAGAGATAAAGGGACACCTTTTGGCCCTCCGGGTGCGGGTGGGCAATTATCATTTCACACCAAACAAGCATCAGGAGAGGTTCTTGATTTATTCCTTAGCCAATGTAATTCTGACTCCGGATGCGTCTCTGGTGGTGGGGGGGGTGATCTGAACTTGGTGATGGATTCTAGCCTGGATTGCTCCGGTCAGAGATCCAGCCAAACTGGAGCTTTCTCACCCGAGGGCCTTCGCTGGCTTGCTGTCTGTGGCTTATGTCATCTATGGTGCTGGTTCCGCCCTGGGGACAGGGACTATACCTTTTACTCCACAGCACACAAGAAGTATGCTCACATTGATCACTTTCTGGCTTTCCTGGATGTGTTGGAGCGGGTGGTCGACACTACTATCAAGCCCTGCTCCGTCTCAGACCATGAGCCTCTTTCGCTGGCGCTCCCGATGCCCCCGCCTCTCAACCACCAGGTTGGCGACTTAGGCAGTCTATGCTCCAGGCCCCCGCCACGGTGGAGGCAATCAGTGGGGCGCGTATGGAATATATGGCCCTCAATGACACTGGAGCGATTCCCCTATCCTTTGTGTGGGAGGCTTTGAAGCTAGTCATTCACGGAGACCTTATTGCCCACTCAGCAGCCACAAATCGTAGGGGACATGATGAACTAAAAGTCCTCGAAGGTAGACTCTCTGAACTAGAGGCCATCCATAAGCGATTAGGTACTCCTAGGGTATGGAGGGAGCTAGAAAAGTAGCGTTTGCAACTACGGCATCTAGACCTAGACCAGGCGGAATATGCTATGTTGCGTCTTAAGCATAGATTCTATCTGGGCAACAACAGAGGGGGCCGCATGGTATCGCTCTGTCTTCGAAGTTTCATTTTTCGGGCTCGTTAAGGGCTATCGCCATGGATGGTGAGGCCAGGGGGCCCGAGGGTATTGCAGCGGCCTACCAGGAATTTTATGCCTCACTGTACTCTACGGTAGACAGTCTGTCCCCACTGCCTGGACTATCTTAATGGTGCCATTCTCACCCGCCTTCCCTCCACTGATGCCGATGCATTAGATAGCCTCATTCGCATGGAAGAGGTGAACGCGGCTATTGCCCGTCTGAAGCCCCTAAAATCCCACAGCCCAGATGGCTTTAGTGCTATGTTCTATAAAACCTATTGCTCCGAGCTGCGCCTTTCCTTATGCGCCATTTTAATTCCTTCTCCGATTTGGGCCCTCCGACGGAGCCTATCTTAGAGGCCTCCATCTCGGTGATCCCTGAGCCTGGTGAGGACCTGACCCACTGCGGGTCTTATAGACCCATCTCACTGCTCATTATTGATGCAAAACTCATTGCAAGTATCCTGTCACATCGTCCCAATCCCCTCATGCCTGGGCTTATTGACCCAGAACAATCGAGTTTTATTCCTTCTCGTCAATGTGGAGACAATACCAATTACATCTGTTATCTCATAGATATGGCACACCGGTTGCGTAGGGAAGCGCTCCTGCTCTCTATTCACGCAGAGAAGGCATTTGACCGAGTGCATTGGCATTATCTTTTTGAAACCTTAAATCGGTTTGGTATTAGCAAGAGGTTTGGGAAGTGGGTTTGATGTATCCAGAGTGCTCCTCGAGCATCGGTACGGGTTAATGGAGTCTGGTTCCGGTATTTCCCCATTTATCGATGCACCTGCCAGGGCTACTGACTCTCCCAGCTCCTTTATGCCCTCTACATGGAGCCCTTGGCGCAGCTTGAGAGACAATCTGGGAGACACTGGGATCCCATTTGATACTGAATACCACTTGGTCAGTCTATACGCTGACGGTGTCATCTTTTTGGTCACAGAACCCTTGACTTCGCTTGCAGCTATCGAAGCGGAGCTCCGTTTTTTTTGGCTCCGTATCAGGCTTTCGGGTCAATTTGCAGAAGTCCTAGATCTGAATCTTACGGCCTCCTAGTACACAGAGAGCGCTTTGAGAGCGCAATTCGATTTCTCATGGGGGACCGAGGACCTCCCGTAATTAGGTCTAGCCCTGGCCAGGACGCTACCTAAGATGGTGGCTCTAAACTACGCGTCCCTAGCCTCCCACATTCGCAAGGACCTTGCGGTGTGGCACCGGTCATCACCGTCATGGTTAGGCCGGATTGTAGCAGTTAAAATGTCCATACTCCTTCGTGCCCTTTATGTCTTCCAATCACTTCCTCGACACCACCTATTGGTGTAATCCGATCTCTCTAACGTGATGTCAATAATTTATTATGGGGGGCAAGAAACCTAGGCTTCAGAAACATTATTGTATCGGGCAAAGCTGGAGGGGGTGCTGGCAGTACCTTTGCTCTCGCATTATTACCAAGCCGCCCAGCTTCGCTACCCCACTGAGTGGAACAGGCCCCCCTCGGAGAAACACTGGGTCTTTATGTACCAGGCAGTTGTGGGTTCTCTGATTTGCAAGTAGATATGGCTTCCTCGTCGACTTAGAGCTTGGGGTCTTTACTGTTCGCCCGTGACTTGCACGGCCCTGAAGGTCTGGGACATGGTGGCTGTCAAAAGAGGCCTAACTACTTTTTCTTCCCACATGACATCTCTTTTTGCGAACCCAGAATTTCCTCCCGGGATGGAGCACGGTCGCTTTCGCACATGGGTGCAGGGGGTTGGAAGCTCCTCTGCTGTTTATTTGATCTAAATGGTCTCATTCCCTTTGACCAGCTCAAGCTGGGCTACTCCTTGACAGAAGCAGACCTGTTCTCTGGTTTTTACAACTCCACCATTGGGTATTGTGGTCTGCCACATGTCCGGGGGTAGGTTGTCCAATGACTCCATTCGACAGGTGGTTGTTTTTTTAAAGCAGATGATAAGCGTCTGATCCCTGAGATTTATTCTCATCTAGGCAAGTCAGGCCCCCGCCCGCGGACTTCGGGCCAGAGGCAGTGGGAGGATGAACTCGGTAGATCCCTCTCATACAGGGCGTGGGAGGACATATTCTACATGGCCCACCACACAGCACACACAATGATGAACACAGAAACGAAATACAAAATAGCCTCCTATTGGTATTACACCCCAAATCGCATCAAGAAGTGGGATCTGGACAACTTGGGAGACAGCTGGAATGGCAGTGGGGGGCTGGTACCCTACTTCACCTTTTATGGCACTCCCCAAAACACACTAGGTACTGGGAGCAAGTCCTAGATGATATTGATCTCGCTTTTAAAACAACCATCCCACGATTCCCAGCATACGCATTAATGTTTCCTCTGCGCTCTCTTCAGGGATGACAAATGGCCAACTGTGGCCCGTGCAGGTAAGAGCGGTGGGGCCTGATGGGGGGGGGGGGGGGGGAAAGACGGACGATGACTTGGGAAAATTAAATAAATATTTATTTTTTCCTCGTCATTGTCTGTTAATATCCCGCCAACCGGGCCCCACCGCTGTTACCTGTATGTGCCGAGTATGCAGATGGCCCTCGCGATTAATGCAGCCCTCTGGATAATTCTCTCCTTATGGGGCACTGACAAGGTGCCAGACCACACTGCATAGTTACATCAATTATGGTTCCAAATGGGAATGGAGAAGCTATCCATGGTGGTCACCGCTGGGGGTTCCTCTTACTCAGATGTATGGCCTCCCTTTGTTTCAGTACTCTCCAGGTAGTTTAGGGAATTGTCCTGCCATCCTAACTCTGGAATCTTCAATCGATCCCCGGGACTTCCCTCTCTTGAGCGCTGATAGGTGCTACAACAGACTGTATGGCAGGGGCCCCTGGATGCAGGCCAGTTTACAACCCTCGGCTCCCTTCTTTAGCAGTAGGTTGGAAGGAAGGTGGGTGGGAGGTGGGGGTAGGGGTTGTTTTTTCTTGTATTTTCTTGTTTTGTTTCCTTTAAAATGTCAAAACCCAGTCTTGTTTTGCATTCTCCTCATGGCAATTACGGCATTCCAGAAAGTTGAGTGAACGCTGCTGGCTCTGTCGGGTTGTAGGCAGCATGCTGTGCAGTGCTATAGATGGGCTGTGTTAATAGACAGAGTAGATCCTAAAACTGAAGGCAATAGATATGTTCAATCTGTTTAAATATGGTAGTATGAGCTGCCCTACCCTCTAATGTTGCAGAAACAATAATAAACATTTCTAATTACAAAAATGAGACAAAATGGTCAAGTAAAATCATTAAAATTGGTAACTCATTGAAACTAAGGGCCCGATTTATCATTGTGACTTACCCAAGTAGCTGCCTTCATGTTAATCTCTGTATATGTTTTGGCTATTCTTTGTCTCCCTTCACCAAGGATATTATTCTCAAGGTCCCCTCACCAAGACTATTAATGTCAAGGCCTGTTATCACTGTCGCCATGACGGCTCCTCCAAAAGGTGCCCGAAGTGGATGTGGGCTGACAATAAAAGTAGCCCCAGTCTTGGGTGGTATCAATCGGTCGATGGGCGGCCTGACTTGCGGTTCAGGAACCAGCCCTAACAGTAAGATGCGGACATCATCCATCAGGAAGCCAGTCCTGAACCTTCTGACAACTGAGCATGGTTCACACACCCTGAGACGCTGGGGGAGTGAGAGTTTCCAGGTGCACACTGTATCATGGCTGTTGTGAGCAAGGGTTCAGCCCATCTGTTTCAGGATAATTATTTTTCTCCATGGAATACGGATAATCAACACAATACTAAGACCAACAACGCTAGTGAAGCCTGTACAGCTGAGGCTACAGAATGCGACAATGCATCTCTTGTGGCGGAGCTGCCTGTGGCAGAAAGTATGCAATAATAGAATGTGTGATACATGTGCTGCAACTCTTTCTGTTTGCCTTTCCAGTTACTGATTAAACTTATACTGCAACTGTTACTACTGCCGTGAGCACTAACTCTGCTGGTACAATGGTGTCTGAGCTTAGTGAAGAGGAAACAGCTTTACGAATACAGGGGCCACGGAGTGTTCCCAAGTGCGTAACTACACAGGACAGAGTTGATACAACAGTTGCTCAGATTGCAAGTAAAGGCGTTGAAGGTAGAATGGTTCTGCAAATGCATCTGACCATTCTTGATAAAACCGCTGCTCAGTGTGTAAATAGAGAGAACGATTCAGCAACTTCTGGTAATGAAACCTCAGTGCATGCAGCGTTTACTCAGTTCAGCAGCTAAAAAGTGCCTGAGTTTAGCGCAAAGACTATGGGTGCATGCCCCCAAAGGCACACTGATTGAGCAGTGGGCTACTAAGACAATTCATGGTGCTGAATGAAGAGACACTAAGCAGTCTAATAATCAGCAGGAGGGGGAGCATGCAACATAATTTCAAAATGTGCAACATTAATTAAGGATGACATAGCAGCTTTGAAGGAGAGAAACATTTTGAATCATCAGGAACTTTAAATTTGCCAGCAAATAGTAGCCTACCCACAACAAATTCTGCCTTAAACTAGGATGCTAACGCAGAGAAGGATTCACTAATGCAAAGCTCTCTGGGTAATAGACGTTCAGTGTTGGTCTATATCACACACATTAGATAGTGAATGAAGTGCTACTAAAGCATACTGATCATTCAGCGGCCTCTAATGCCTGTATATTTCAACAATTCCAAACGCATCTACAAGAAACATCAACTCATTACACTGAGATTAGGGCTGAAAAGTTTGTAACTCAAGAGTCTTTAGCTGAAGTTGTGGATAATATCTGTACGTTGACAGTTCAAATGGAGAAACTGCTGATACTGATGCGATAACTGCTATAGTGGCTGAAGCAGTGAGTGGGCATGCTGATCAAATACAAGGGCTACAAGGGGGGACATGGAGAACTATCAGGAGCTGAATAACGGCAAAGTAATTGGGATTCCAGAAGGGCTTGAAGGAGGAGATCCTTGCCAATATATTGTGTTTGTTTTTTCAGCAAACCTTTCTTGAGCTGGCTGACTGGGATCTGGACAGTAAATTCCACTACGACCCGATCACAAAGTCCCTTCCATTAATAATAGATCACGTCCTTTTCTGATTTTCATTGGAAACTACCAGCTTTAGCAGGCTATTTATCTAAAGACGCTCCCTTCGGCACCTTTGTCATTTAGCTCAATTACTGTTTTTGTACGCTCAGACTTTTGTTCACTCATTTTACAGCACAAATGGCAGCGATGCTAAATGATCAATCCTTTAAAAAAGCCAGGAGAGCACAGGTTTTTCTACAGGTTCTGGCTTGCTTAAAGATTTTTTAGAACACGAAAAGCTCAATACTGTCACACTCATGATGATGCTGGAGCTATCTTCAATCAATTTAAGCAACCAAATTGGCAATTGACTATACAGTCTATAGTAACTATTTGGAGGGGGGATGTACGAATGAAATTGACCGACACCGCTTTGTTAAAATTAGATATATTTTTGGGTGGCTACTGATGGATATGTAATGGATAAAATAGCTCTATGAAGAATGTATAATACTACTCAAGTTATGGCCGGAGTTATGATTACTTTGTTCAAAAAGAATAATCAAATTGGGATGGGGGGCTATCTAGGTCACGCAGCTGTCGTTACTTTTTCGACAGCTCTGAGTAGGATGATTTGTTTCCCAATATTTTTCTCTTTCTTTCTTTCTTTTTCTTTTTGTGTTGGGGGATGGGGTGGTTAATTAATGCAGACTCCAAAATATTATACCAAGATTCTGGCTGCTCGATTGACTGCTTGTATTGAATTGTCATCCCACAACAACATGGGTTTATACCAGGCAGGAATACTACACATCATATAAATGTTTCTATAGCTATATTAAATAGGGTGAATACTATAAAGCAACTAGTCGATATGATCCTCTTTGATGATGAGAAGGCATTTGATATGGTCTCATAGTTATACGTATGGTCATCAGTGAAGGCGGATGGGATTGGGGATACATTTATAAAGAGTGTTCAGTGCTTACATGAGAAATCCATAGTCAGGCTAGTTTTCCAAGACTAGTATCGGAGCAGTTTAGGATTTATCTGGGGGCACCCTTCAGGGATGTTCCATGTCCCTTTACTGTTTTCCATTTATCTCTAACACTATTTGTGGGCACTTAATCGATAGCCAGTGGAAAACTTCAGTCAAACTGAATGGGGTGAAATCTAAATTTAGTGCATATGCTGGCGCTGTAGCTATATTTGCTATGGATTGCATTATTGCAGAGACTAACTGTTTTTTGTTAAAAATACCTAGCAATCAACTGAATGTGCATAAAACATAGATAATTTCTAAACATAAACTTTACAGATATGAAGCACTTGTTGAGACCACAACATATCATGGAATTAAGATCACTAGTAAAGTTATTAGCATTATTCGTCTCAAATATGATTATTGTTTAAAGATATTCATTAACAAAATGCGCTATTGGCTACAAATTTCTCATGAGCATTGCAGGCAACTGTAATATTAAAATTAACTTTCCGTCAAAATTTCTCTATTTAGAGCGATCCCATTTCTTGTGCTTACTCTTTTTTTAAGCAGCTAGATTCTGCAATTGGAAACTTTATATGGTGATATCAACGGGGCACGCAGGACCATTAGACATATTTAACTACCCTCTCTCATAAGGGAGCTTGGCTATTGCCAATTTTTAAAAGATATTTCTGGGCGGCATTTGGACAGCGTATTCGGGGTCTTATCACCAATAGTAGAGATTAAAAGAACCAATTGATTTATCAAATTGCAGTTGGTAAAGATGTTAAATACTTTTTATGTAGACACACAGACCTGAAGTTTTTTATACAAGTTTGTTTTAAGACTGTATCTGACATAAGGTGCATCAGAGAGGACTGGCTGAAGGAATACCAGAGCCCTGTTGTACATAAGCACACACCATTCTGGGTAAATCCTTCTTTGCAGACTATCTTACAGGATAGTGTGACACAGCTGGCATTATTCTGGTTTACTGTCTTTTGGTCTACTGATTATTCAGCTAGGTTTCTGAATGCTTTCTGATCTGCAATTTGAGTTCAATTTAAAACAAAATACATTTTATAAATATCTTCAGACACAGGACTATGTGTCTCACAAAGTACTAATAATTCAGTGTCTAAAATATATTCCTCAAAAGAGAAGATATTCATAGGCAAAGTCTCCAAGGTGCTGTGTGTAAATAGGGAGGATGATATACAAGAGCAGGCTTGTAAAGGGAGTATGAGAGCTGGGCAGGAAATTTGATCAGAATATATAGAGGAAGCGCTTTGGCTAACTGATACCAGTGTAGAATCCGCTAGTCCCTAGCTTCAACAGTATAAATCTGTATACTATATTATACTCTGAAAGCAATCGTTAAGTGGGGTGTTCGTAATGCTAATAATACGTATAAAAGATGTCCTAGATGCAAATTATTGTGGCTGACATTTTCCATGTGTTCGCAAATTGTCTAAAGCTGATTGATTTCTGGTCTGTTAGGTTCCGATATTTCTCTCTGCAAATATGACTAGACATTGAGCTACCTACAGCTCAGATTATGCTAGGGATAAAATTTGAGATTGGTAATTACTCATCTCCTTTTGTATCAATTGCAGTTACTGTTGCACGGCTATATATTGCACGTAACTGGATCGATAAGAAACCCTTGACATTTGATGAATGTTGGACACTTAATTGCCAGATGTATCAGATGCTATTTTAAAATCCAGGAGGATAAAAGGAACTGATCAGATTAAGTCAGAGATGTTTTGGGAAAGGAAAGATAGGGAAATAGATTTTGGATAATCTGCTATGTTTCTGTCTGATATTTTTTGGATATTGTGTTGTTGTCATGTTGCAGTATTCCTCACCCCCCCCCACCCCCATTACCACTTTGTTCTAATGTTCTGAAGTGATATAAGAAGTGAAATGATGTAATTGATATGTTTTATAACCACTCGTTCCTCAATAAAAAAATTATACAGAAGAAAATGCTCGCCTCGCCATGGGAGTTCTCTCCAATGGCGAGGGGAGCATTTAGCAGTTTACACTTAACCCCAGGGTTTTCCTGGCAATGACGAGAAGTGACAACTGACCTCTAATTCTGCCCATTTAAATTGGATGGACGGAATTATAGGTCTGCCTCCGATGGCCCGTTCATCCTAGGGCCTTTGGAGGGGTTTAATCACGGCAGAGATGAAGTAGTCTCCATCATGATTAAACCAAAGGTCTGCCCGCATATAAATCTGGTGGTGGACCACAGTCTTGCCGGTATGGACACTCTGTGACCCTTGCCACAGAGTATCCATACCTTCAAGATCTAAATTAGGCCCTTGGTATACTTTGGCAGTAGTATAAGAGTTTAAAAGGTAATGTTATCCTTTTAGTACAGAGGAGAATAAGAGATAAAAAAGACAAGCATTGGCATAACCAAAAGGTCTCGCTTGTAGGACCTTGTACGTGTTAAGCCTTGCAGCAAATTATTCCCCACTCGCATGCCCACACACTCTCAACACATTTGAATAATTGTACACTTTTTTTCTTTTTTTAAATTCGATATGAAACAAGAAATGTTAAAAGGTTCAACTTTTACCTATTGTTAGTTGGCATTTTCATTCTATTCCTGCCTGCAACCAAAAAGTGTAACAATCACAGTAAAGGTGTGCTCTCATACGCAAATGCTTTCAGCTGACAGAAAAAAAGGGGAGATCATCATGATAACATGACCCCATGTGCCTGAAGACTTTGGCTGGGTATTGTGGAAGCAATCTGGAGTAGTCAGTTCCTTTGATGCAAATTTTCTTTGCCATTGATGGGAGTTTTTGCTTTGCAGGCAGGAAAAGAAAAAGAAACAAGCATTGGCCGCGCGGCAGTAAAAGTAATGCCGCATGGCCGTAAAAGCGAAAGTGATCGCGATTGCTCTGAAAGCGAAAGTGATCGCGATGACGTGCTAAAGCACGAGTTTTCAAAGTGCTGCTGAAGGCTAGCGGTTGCTGCGTGCACGCTCGCGTGAACGCAAGCGCTAGGCCAGCCAGCAGCACTTTGAAAACTCACCTCCAAAATGTCTCTCCGAGCCAGCGCATGCGCTGGGCTCAGCAAGACCTAAAAAATGACAAATACGAAAAGTTTTAAAAAAACGCGAAAGAATAAAAGAAGGCAAGCAGGTACAGATACTGAAACTACTACGAAAAATGTACCACAACAAACGTTACTGAAACACAAAAGGTGATGCATGGATGAGAAGTCAATACACACTAACAATAATAACATATACCCCAAAAGAAAAGAGAAATAAAGATGTAGACCAGTTATTAAATGATTACAAACAAGACAACAATTATATGTTGAGACACATATATCTGAGATACTGTTAAAGAATTAACATCAGTGATCAAAAACACCGGACCACTCAAGAGAAGCATTAAAAGTTAAGCATATTCAGCTTGAGAGTCTCCATATGTTCATCTTTGCACTCTTAGCTCGCTAGTATCTTGAAATGGGTATTATCATTGTTAATAGCCTTTAAAAAACAGGGATATACCAACATATGCCTCCTATTAACTTCTTAAAGCGCAGATCTACTTTCCAAAAATAAGTTTTTCCTAGCTGCAGTTGCTGTGGAGAAGCCCTTTTAAAGTACATATGATTAACTTACCCTATGGTAAAAAAATCTTGGTCATGCCTTTCTAAAATGAGTCCCTTAAAATGTTATATCATTTTGAAAACATAATAAATTTTGGACATCAATTTAGGAAACAATTAATTAAATACTTATCCTGTGGCTAACGTAATATACCACTAATTTCGTTTTTGGACACAGTAGTTTTCCTTGCTAATTGAAGTTGTAACAAATGTAAAAGTATTTATTTATTGCAGTTGCACTTTAACAATTTTCTTCACGCCAGAATAGCACTCAAGCGTTGTATTTTTTCTGCATGATGGAATAGTGTCGTTTTAATGTTAGAGCGGATACAGCTTATGCCTTTTGTATTAATGATAAGATGAAAACAGATTTGTTTTGGCTTTCATTCACCAGTTTCCTATCTGAACATCATAGAATAAGACAATGATTTAAATATATTAAAACTTGGTTCCCAAGCTTTCTCAATTATATGCATGTGAAAATATAATATTGTATTTTTTATTTTCACCAAATGTTTAGATCCTATTTTGTGGCGTTACTTGTTAATATGTAATATTCTGTAGTATTGAGAGGTGTGGAACTTAATAAAATATCTACTTGTCCATTGACAGGTTGTTTCATAAATCGACGTTTCCTGTAACAGAATCCACTTGTCCTTTTGGTGCCATGTAGTGCAGCAACATATTATGGCAGCAATCTCTTTACATATGAGCTCTGATAATAGCCCCTCTGATTATGTCAGGGCTCTTACCATAGTACAGTTTTAATACTAGCAATTCCCTTTTTTTGCAACCTTTCCACTGATCTACATACTGGAGCTAGAGGTGGCAGTAAGCATGCATATTTGCTCGTGCTAAAATGCAGTTCACAAATATTTTCTAGGAGTACGATTTCCTGACCTAAGTCTGTAAATTGTTGTGAATTCATGAAAGGCGGAAATCTGCACTAACTCAAGGACATATACTATGGGTGTACTTTTTGTGACTTTCTTTAGGAATCGGACCGCTATTTAGGTCTGGCGTTAACCAAGACTTTCTGTTTTTATTAAAATTCTGTCTCTCTCTATCTCTATCTACCTGCTGGCTTCACTGTGAGTGACAGCATTTTGCTCTTTCACAAGGAGCATATGGGCATGGAAAGTAGTTCCTTTCAGTGCCAGGAATAATGTGGCATTGTGTGGTTTTTAAGACCAAAGTTATTTTTGCTTTTGCCAATGTTCGTGTAATAATGAGGGTCTGGTAGTGCCCACAACAATAAAATTGTCAAAACAAGACATACATTAACACAACGAAAAGACTGACCACCAATGTCATACCTATTGGCTTTGGCAATGCTTGTTTATTTTCATGTTTCCTACAATTTTGTTCAAACTGGTGGCATTAATTTTCCATTATGAATACTTTTTGAAAATACTAGCATGCATCAACATTTTGTACTAAATGATGCTTCAAAGACTTGATGCCTAAGATTTCACAGTAGTTTAGCAAAACATTTTTTTCCTAGTTCCATTTTTTATGAACATTTTATTTTGAAAGCAAAGAATCATCAATCTTGCTTATCGAGCTTTTGCATATATTTCACCTAATCAGAGCATCCAGGAGGCATTATGCGTAGCCTCATATTGTTAAACAACTTTGCAAATGTGTGTACACATTTTTATACTGCAACCACTGTCAGTAGTGCAGCCTGAATTTACATCATTTCCTTAGAGCACGCATCCAAATAATAAATGCTTTGTATTAATGAACCATAAATAAAAGTTCGAACAACGTTAAAATATGGACCCAAATATTACCTTAACTGCAGACAATGGCCTTCCCTGATCCATAATGTGGTACTGTAATCTGGTAGCCTAAGGGTTTGTGCTGATGGGGATTTGGTCTACTTGTCCCAAGGACAAAATAAACATGAAAACGTGTTTTCCTTCTCCCCAAACAATATGTCATTGGCATCGGGCTATAGAACTTACAAACCCCTGGTATTGGCATTACTCTGCTAATTAATATTTGTTGGTATTCCTTTTGTCTTTTACCTCTTCTACTATCTACAATCTATTCTAGGCCCAATTAGTTACAAAGTGTATATTCTTGTATTATCTCTAATTAATTGTGTTATTAGGTACAATTACTTCTGTTTTATACATATTTCCCATAAATCAATTGACTTTTTATACAGTGATATTATTTAAAATATATTGTGAAACAAATCACCTAAAACTTAACCTGGATAAAACCGAGTTAGTTCTAACCGGGGGCACTTACAACCCATGGGGCTCACACTTTTGGCCAAAGGAGGTGGGCCAACCCCCCACCCGCCTCGGTCAAAAGCTTCGGGGTGACAATAAATCAAGATCTCACTATGAAGTCCCAAATCAGGTCAGTGATATCCACATGTTTCTTCCAGCTGAGGAAAATAAAAAAGATTAGAAGATATCTTATACAGGATGCCTTGATCCAGTTGGTGCTTGCCATGGTTATGCCCCATGTTGACTACGCCAACACGCATTATTTTGGCATCCCACTCTATCTATTCAAACGCTTGCAACTGGTTCAGAACCATGCATCAAGACTGATTTTTCAACAGCCTAGACATCATCATGTCACTCCCCTGATGAGGAAACTGCATTGGCTCCCCATCTCACAGAGTTGTGCCTTCAAGGTATGCTGTCTCATCTTCAAATCCCTAAATGGAAGGAGCCCGAAATTCCTGGACAGCCTTATTCGTAGGCACATACCCACGCGCAACTTGCGCTCGGCCCTTAAGCACCTTTTGTCAATCCCTGACTTCAAACTAAAGCGCCCGGGTGGGGCCAGGTTTGCCGTTCTAGCTCCCAGACTGTGGAACTCTCTCCCCCCGAAATCCGATCATGCAACAACCTCCTAAGCTTCAGGAGGCTACTCAAGACCTGGCTATTTAGATAAGCTTATGAGTAACTTCCTAGGGTCAGGCATCTCTCAGAGGAGCGCCATGAAACCAGCCTGGTATATGCGCGCTTTACAAAATCTTTTAACATAACATAACATAGTATAAAATAAAACATTTTATTAGTTAACTTCTGATAAATGTAAAAATATATACTTCTGTTTCATATATTGACTCATACATGTACCCATCCTGTGTTTTACATTAAAATGCATAACAATTATTTAACTTAAAAAATAAGGGTCAAAATGCTGCAGAAATCAATGTGTCCGTTGACCTAAAACAAGAAGGTGCCATATACATTTTTCCTCTTTTTCCCCATTGTTTCCTACGGTGCGTAATTGTGCTCAAAAGTGATATATTTTTTTAACTTTGAGAAATCATAACTCTAAATGTACGTACCTTAGAAATGTGTTCTTGGTCTTAAAACATATATAAAAATCAACTTTATTTTTATAAATTGTTCTCGGATTTATTCACGAATGTGTGTCTCTATTATTGCCTCTGGGAGTACAACAAATGCTTAGCACTACCCTCTGATAAGCCGAACTTCTCGCCCACACTACCACAAAAAGAACATTAGAATTATCTGCTTTTACCTCTGTGTACAATTTAGGGATTCTCTGGACTCTCTGCAAAGTTTACTTCTTTTTAGTACACTATATAGATGGCCAGCTTCCTACAACCTCCTTGACTAAGCATTGAACTGTGCTCCTCCGCTACCCTCGGTATTTAGTTTAGTAGTTAGTTGTGTCTAAATTAAGGAACTGTTTCTTTTTTAAAGTAAAAGCACTGACTGGATATTGATGTTTCAAGTGTTATTGTGTGCTATGCGGAGTTTTGAGTTTCTGCTGCATAGCACCTCTCTGAGTAAGCCTTGGACTGCTCTGCCTCTTACCCTGAGGGTCAAGTTCTAAAGGGGTGTACTTTGTGCTCTGTCTCGGTATAGCAGTAAGGAGTCCTCAAGATACCAGAGGTAAAATACTCCAATTGTCGCAGTTGGAGTTCAGCAATCCTTCATTGCTCTTGGACCCCCAAGGCCACATGCTGTGGGAGTGCATGTTCCAACAGCCATAGTTCTGGTTGTCACTGTAAAAAAAACAGCAGCGCATAATGAAGCTTGTGCCAGCAGCCCCCAATACTGGCACATGTGGCATGAGGCTCTGTAAATGTCCTGCTCTAAATATGCCCACAGCTTCTAAATATAATAACAGAGGAGTGCATGCTTTATATTGTGTGGCCTAGGGGCAGTATATATTTCATTAAATGACTGAGCCCCGGCACAGTGCTTGTTGCCTCTCATCCAGTTGTGAGCACACTGTGTGTTGTTTTGACTGCATCTTTTTCTCCCCAAAGCTGCCATCCCTCCATCCCAATGGGCAGTGAAAGTGGTGGGCAGTGCCTAAACGACATTCTGCTGCTGCACGAGTGAGGCGCTCTTAGATCCATGCTTGATTTAATAAATTGGGTTGTTAGTTGACTGGGGTGACGTCCCACCTTAAGCAACAAGCACAATCCATGTCAGGGAGAATCAGTAAAGTTACTAAATTAACCTGAGCTCAGCCCCCTGGTAGCTATAACACAGTGCAGACAGGCTTAACGTACAGACAATAGTTGAAGTATTTCTGCAGTACCAAAACAGTAGTAAGTAGAACTCAAGAAAAATCTGAAACCAATTTAGAAAAATAGACTAAATTTTAATAAATAAAATGACTCCCAAGTGGCAACAAGCAATTGCAATGCAACAGGTCTCCATTTACGAAATGCTCGTACTTGCAAGACCTGTTGCATTGCAAATGCTGGTTTGTCAAAGCACCCATGCGGCGCTTTCACTATAATGTCGGCCGCGCCCCTTTACTTAGACGAGCCGCGTCTAAAGAAATTGGTGTGGCCGATATTAAAGTGAAAGCGCGGCATGGGGCGCTTTTACACAAAAAAAGCCTTTCACTTTGATTTCGGCCACGCCCATTTGTTTAGACGAGGCTCGTGTCAACAAAAGTGAAATCATAGCATGGGGTGCGTTAAAAAAAATAAAGCATTTAAAGCGGATTGTGCTAGAAAAATAAATAAAGAAAGGCGCGCGGCCGTTGCAGGAAAGCACGTTGTGTCTGGAGTAGGACAAAATAATGAAAGAAAATAGTTCTCACAGACTAAATAAACATACCGTGTAACCACACAAGTAAAAGGTCCAGTCCTTATAGGAGGTTACAAATGCAGACAAGGCGTTACTGAGGAGGGACTAACAAGCCTTTTAATAAATCAGAAGCAACCATTTAGAAAGGACAGTAACAGGAGCCAATTGAAAAGATGGACGGAGAGAGAATGGGCGGAGCTCCAAGTCCATACCTGAGTACAGCATGCCACGCAGAGCAACGCATGCGCTGCCCAGGCTCAACCTAAAAATCAAATGAGGAGGATGGGAGATATGAATTTTAAAGTTTTAAATAAAAATAGCTCCAAAAAGGTTTTAGCACCAACCACAGACAACTGGTCATGTTACACCAGGATCTAGGTGCAATTTATGGCATGCTGCGATGAAGTGCAGGTTGGATACAGGTACCAAGTTCAACTTAGTTGGAGGCTCTATGTTGGGACTTTTTTGTCTCAAAAATGGTCCTGAATCTTTAGCAGGGCAAGGATGCAGGCTGAAGCCGAGAAGGACTCCATGAGGTCAGATCGGATGACGTCTCGGTGAAGCTATTGGTTTTTGGTGTGAAATTTGGAAACAGGAGAAATTTAAATTTTGAGCCCAGAAAAAGGTCTCTTGTCCAACTGATGCTTTTGAGGACTAAACAGGTTAAAATGTCTTTGCACTTAGTCGCTATTTTGGAGCTCGCAGGTTGTAGTCGAAGAGAACTCCATGAGGCCAGATATCATCTCTGTGAGTTCCTGCTGAAATGGATTTGCTGCTACAGAAAAGCTCTTAGTGGGAGAAACCGCAATCTTCAGCCCAACGGCAACACACCTTGGTCAGATGGGCTTGAAGGTTTGTCCCAGTCTTTCAGAGGTCTCTGGAACCAAAAAGCTTCTAAGTGCCAGGTTTTCAGAGGTGGTAGGTAAAGCATAGCCAGGCATAGGCACTGGTTCCAGAACCTGAGGAACAGCACTTGTGGGACGGGTCTCACTCCATCAGAGGCCTCCAGAAGGGTCCAATTCAGTTGTAGTTGGGACTGGTTAGCTGGGAATCCTCATAAAGAACTATTGTAGCGTGTTGTGTCCCTGTAGAAGACAATAGGTGGTCACTCTAATGACCCTTCGAGGCTACTTCTTTTTCCTGGCTACAAAAGCGAGAGGAATTCCAGTTCTTCAGGGCTCTTCTGGGGTCTCATAAGCAGGTTCAGTGTTCTGAGGAGGGTACTAGAGATTCCACATTTATGCCGGGCATTTGTGGGTGGGGGTTACTCCTGGCTCCTCCATAACAATGGAATAAAAAAAATCACAAGTCACCCTACCCACTCTTGCAGTATTTCCTGTGTGCCCTGATGCAAACCATCCCACTGCCCCTCTCTGCCTAAATGGCAGATGGTGAAACCATTCTCCCCTTGTGCAGAGCATGTGTGCCCACCTAGAGGTGCGGATAATGAGCAAACCCTCCTCAGTGATCATTTCAATCAGTTCTGGAGGCAGCTCCTTCCCTTTTGGAATGTGTGTTTGCCTGACTGGAGGAACAAACGAAGGGGCCTGTCCAGGTGTCATATGACATCTGTCTGTATCAGGGGGGGCTCCTTGAAGTAAATTAAGTTCCTGTGCACTGCCCAAATGGTAATCCTGCAAAAGGAACAGAAAAGCCCTCCCTACACCCAGGCTATTTTCTCTATTCTGGAAGCAGTTTTTACACCACATTCAGGGCTTGAGCACTCAGAGGGCTGCAGCTGGAGACTAATATAAATGAGCTTTCATAGCTTTTAGGCAGTGAAGACTAACTAACCTAATATTGAACAAATTTGTGACTCACCAGTCAATTGGATTTTTTATAAAATTACTAAGTTTTTGAATAATGGTTCTAGGTGTTTCCTAGCTGAAGATAGGATTTTTACATTTAATGGTGCATTCCGGTCTTTCGCTATAGAACAGCCTGTTTTGCTACAGTGAAAATAGTGTTTGGTTGTTTGTCACTTTAAGGACATGTCTGTCATTAACTTTCTACATGTCCTACGTTTACTTGCCATGCACCTCACCTCATGGGCTATGGGGCCACATGCATCAAGGAAAATACCGATCGCAAACGGGCAGATTCGCAGAATATGCCCCTTTGCGACCGGTATTTTTGCATTTGGGATGCATCATCCCAAATGCAAAACTCGCAATTTAAGGAATCTCTAAATTGTGATTACTTAAATTGCGATTGCATTTAAGGAATCCCAAATTGAGATTCCTTAAATGCAATGCATTAAAGTTAAAAAAATAGCGATTTCGCTAATAGGGAGAGCAAATTACCATGAAGTTGAACTTCATGGTAATTTGCAAAAACTTTGATAAATGCACTTTTGTGCATTTTTCAAAGTTTCATGTTGCGCACACACATGCCCTTAGAGCATGTGTGTGTGCAACATATGTGCACAGATCAATTTCAGGGGTGCAATAGGGTGTCATTTTGACACCCTTGCACCCTTGAAATTGCATGAGCAATTTGCGAGTACCTACTGGTACTCGCAAATTGCTCATGCAAATTCTAATTCATTCCTATGGGCCTGGAGGCCCATAGGAATGAATGGGACGGCATTCCTTAATTGCGACCCGCAATTTGCGAGTCGCAATTAAGGAATGTGTAGGAATTGCTATTTTTATAGCGATTCCTACATGTATAGGCTTTTGCAATTCCTTAATTGCGATTCCTTAATAATCGCAATAAAGGAATCGCAAAAAGTCTACGTTGATGCATGTGCCTGTTTAAGTCCTCCATAGGAGTCGTCTATTAATATTTAAAAGGAACGTTTTGACCCTTCAAAAGGGTTTATTTTGGCAGGTCAAATTGCACTTTTTAAACTGCTACAGTCCGGCTACAATGATAAGTCTGAAGCGATGTTTACACTGTACTTAAATGACACTTTGCTGTACAAGCACACTCTGTGTATATTCATGTTGGGGAACTGGAGTGGCTTCAGGGCAGGCACAGTGGGAAATGGCATTAGCTAGGAGAGTAGCTGATGTGTATTGATACATAGCTGTTCATGGGAGGTCAGAGGCAGAGCTCTGGGGCAGGTAAGTGGTATCCAGTGGTGAGGTCTGAGACTCTCATTAGCTTTTTTACTTGTATTTGGTTATGCCAATAAACAATTGATCACATGATGTGGGTTGGTATGTGGGGGTAGGCTGCCAGCGGTAACTGAGCAAGGCTTCTCAAAAGTAAATAAATTGAGAACCTGGATAATTAATGGCCACACATCCAATATTTGGGGAACCTCATTATGAAAACCAGACATTATAGGCTCACTTGTGGGGGAAGCAGACTTCACTAAGGAAAGATTCTTGTAATGTTGTTTCAAAAATAATTCTACTTCTTTCAGAAGCACTCTCACACAGACTAGTAGCAAAGCCAATAAGTCTGACTGAGAACCGAAAGTGACTCTTCATTGACCAGTGAGTTGTGTGTGTGATTTTGTGGATGGGTAAGTGGGCGAATGCAAGAATGGGTTAATGACTGAGTACATGGATGATGAGTGAATCTGTGCCTGAGTGGAAGGATGACAGACTGCATGGATGAAAGCATCAACACCAATATAAGCCAAATGCATTGTTTTTGCCAATGCTTGTTTTGTTCTGATTTATTGAAACTGCCTAACAAAATGAAAAATGTATAACAGTACCATAGTACAAACTGTGTTGAAGTGTGATTGCTGTGAACAACATTTTCTGCTGAAATGCTATTGCTACTCTATAAAACTTCCTTTTTTCTGTGATCAACTGTTAGCCCTATTTTACCAAACTCTGTATGCACATAGGGGAGTACATAGTGATGTAGTCCTGTTATGTACATGTATTATACTTTCCACTGTTGTGCAACAGGTGTGCATATAACGGTTGTATCCTTGTTACTTATCATTCAGGTTACACATGATAGTGTTCGTATGTAAAGAAATAGCGCGTAAAAGAAGAGTGCTGATTAGACATTGTTAGACCTGTCAGCCCTTTTGGGTGGTCCCTCCTCATCATTATTTATTTTGTCCCACTTTTGCCTCAAACCCTGTTAGTATTTTTCCTTTTTGGGAACCACCAGACTTTTTAGTATTGATGCAGATTCAGGGAGCCATTTTATCTACCCCTGGAACTTCTGTCTGAGGGCCTGGAGCACAAAATGGTGGCCACCTGTGACATCATCAGAACCCACTGGAACCTACTAGAACCTTCTGCAACATTCTGGAACCCTGTGACAGTTGGAGGCGGTTTGGAATGTTGAGAAGCTAAGCCAGAGTTGACAGTTGGAGCTGGCAGTTGTCACCTGACTGGTGAAGAGAGAAGAGCAGAAACCTGAAGGAGGAAGGAGTGAGGCAGCAGGGGTGGAAACTTGTGCCTGGAGTGGGGTCCATAAACCCACCCTTGATACTAGTCCCTACTGACTGAGCCCAGCCTGGAGCCCTGTGTGGGACAAAGCAAGAAAAACCATCTTAAGGACCTGGACAGCAGGAACAGGCCTTAGAAGTAAAGAAAAGCAAGAATCTGACCTGGTTATTGGTTTCCCTGGAGTCCGACGTCGAGAAGCCTGAGACCTGGAGCCCGAGGTGGAGAAGCGGCGCTGACTGGAAAGCAGACGTCGTACCCGGAGCCGCCAGAGGTCGAGAGAGGGCGCCGACGGAGGTCGTGAGGAGTACCAGAGGTCGAGGAGGAAGTCACCCGAGGTCGAGTGAGCGGCGTCGACGGGGGAGTGAAGTCCGCCCTCCGGAGTCGCCGGAGACCGAGGTGAAGCGTGCCGGAGGTCGGGAGTGGAGATCGCACTCCGGAGTCGCCGGAACCTGAAGAGAATCGTGCCGGAGGTCGGGAGTGGAGGTCGCACTCCGGAGTCGCCGGAACCTGAAGAGAACCGTGCCGGAGGTCGGGAGTGGAGGTCGCACTCCGGAGCCGGCGGAAGTCGACATCGAGCCAAGACAGCCCGACGTCATTGAATCGGAGGTCGACATCGAGCCGAGGCCGCCGACATCGAACCGGAGCTGCCCAAAGTCGACATCGAGCCAAGACAGCCCGACGTCATCGAATCGGAGATCGACATCGAGCCGAGGTCGCCGACATCGAACCGGAACCGCCTATCGGCGTCGTCAAGAACTGACATTGTGCCGAGGCCGCCGACATCGAACCGGAACCGCCTCACGGCGTCGACACGACTCCAGCGGCGTCGGAGCTTCATAAAAAGGGCAGTAAGTGGAATAGAGGGCGCCTAAGGCCCTGTGGAGCTCTAAGAGACCATCCTAAGGGATAAAGAGGTGTTAGAACCAGCCTGGAAGTGCCAGGGGTGGACTGAGACTGATACAGTGACCTGTGTGAGGGGTGGTGTAGTTTGGGAGAGCCAGATTCCTAGATTACCCTTGATCTACCTCAGTTTTAGCCTCAGCCTTACCCAAGCTAGGTGAGACACCCTCAGGCCATCCACCTAACCACAAGCTGTGACTGGGCCAAATCAGCCCATAGTATTTTAAATGTGATCTGATTTTACAAATGTCATTGTTGGCTGGTATTATTTATTTAGGGTACTGTATTTATTGTATTTATCTAAATTATTCCTGTAATGTATTTATTGTCCTGAGCTAACTTATTCCTGCACAGTATTTATTCCCTCACAGTATTTATTTGACCTGAACCTATTTATTGCACCTGTAAAGTGTTACTATTTATTTGACCTGCACTTTGTAAGGAAAAGCCTTGTGTTCTGTGATTGTATTATTATTTATTTAATCAGCAACTAAGAGAAAAGAAGATAAACACAGAGATATTTTCATAATTTTTAAGGTGTAGTGTCGTTTTTGGAACGGATGCACGCATGGTTATTGTATGGGTATTGCGTATGCTTAACACGGTGCCTGACCCCTGACCACTCGAGCCAAGCTACCACTGTGTATGTCTGGAAAGACCCCGTTACCACCACCCTTTCCGGTGTGGGAGTGGGGTTTTTCTAACAGACATTGTTGCCACGGTATAGTAGAAGTATTTCATTGTCATTGCTGTAGACTGATACATAGTTTGAATTATGTGTCAGAGAACTGTATTCTCCAGTATAGAACTAGCTGAAAGTTGTAGTCTCCCTTGTGACTCCCAGTGAAAATGTGCACATCTAATGTTTTGACAAGCATGTCTGTGTGCAGATGTAGTTTGAGGTTGTAAAGATAATCTGTACAAAATGAATGGGTCAGAATTTTGCGACTGACACTGCCCACTAACAAACCCCCCAATCCTATAGACTTTCTTCCTGCAAACACACATAAAACTCACTGGATAGCTGTAGACACACACAAAAAGCTGTGCGGACGCACATACCCCCTTTGCACACTGCAGGAGACATAAACCCCCGCATTTTCTTATCTTAAGATAGACACGTTCAACTTCTTGTGCTGCTTTGAAAGTGCCTTTAAGGGAGGGGTCGAGGTCATCAGTGATTTATAATATGCTAGTTCACTTACCCATTGGTGGGACTCTGGATGTGCAGGGCCCTGTACTTAAGCATTTCTCATTCTTTAAAATGAGAGACGATTATTGCTCATTAACACTATTATGACCGAACCATCATCTGCACTTGAATGGATCTCTGCCCTGTTCCCTACCTGGCTGTTAAACTCAGACCTTCCAAGTAAAGACGGCACAAATGACAAATTATATTCAGGGCCACTGAAATTATGCAGCAGTAGAGGTCCACACTATGCTGCTGGGGTGACCAAATTATGTGGCAAAAAAATGCTAATTATGCAGAACATTTTCTGATAGTTTTACGTCACCATTTTGTCATTTTTATGTCGAGCCTAGGCAGCGCGCGTGCGCTGTCTAGAAGACATGCTGTAATCACTTTATCGGCTTCCAGCCCGCCTACTGGGTTTTTATTGGTAACTTGGCTTGTCCCCTAGAAAGACTTGCTTTCTAGTGGCTAATCATCCTTTTTGTCACTCCTTTTATTTGGCTGTTAACGCATAGAGAGCAGGGACTAACTTCTATAAGTTTCTACCCGGTGTGTTTAAAGTGTTTGTTAGGAACTATATTTTTTTCCTTCTCCATTGTCTATGTCTTTTACCATGGAAAAAATATGCGCCGAGGGCAAAGAATGTAAACATAGCTAGAGCCGCTCTCTTGCCAAACTCCTTTTGTTATTTTTATTTATGAGTTCTGCCACATGTCTGCAAGTGGCTGCGAGCTTTGCGCCGTATTTTATTGCATCTTAGCCCCCTCCTTCCCGTTCTGGCTGCCAGCCTTCCCGCACCTCCCGCTCTGTTTGTTCCACCCTCTCCCGCCTTTCTTTCATATTCCCGTGTCCCTGATAAACGCTGTTCCTTTGGCGCTGCCTCCACTCCGGCAGCATTCATTTAAATTACTTATTCTCGTTTCCCCTGACTCCTCCTTGCCGTTCTTGTTACTTTGGCTTTGTGCTATGGACAATGGACTTTGCATAAAGGCCCATTTTACAAAGCAAACAAAAAAAATCACTCAGGTGTGTCACGGTACCCAGAAATACACACACATAGATCAGAAATTATGTTTATGCTAGCACCAGGCACAACAAAACAGAGGAGCTGTCCTGACCACAGCCTTCGGCACGTAGTTGTAGAGGCGGTGCTGCAGGGTCTCCGAGGGGTGCGAGAGGCTCACAGAAATAAGCAAGGTAACAGAGCAGCTGCAGTTGGCTCAGAAGGGATGCTTTCAGACATTGTGAGTGGACTGTATATTACCGGTGGAGGGTGTCAGCCAATGGGAAGGTGCTGGCAATGGGTCGTGAATTACAACTGCCAATTAGACGAGCAGCGCAGCAGCCTCAGGCAGCAACCTATGGTAGGAATATATAGTGCATCTATCCGCATGTTTGGTTTTCAGTTCCAGGAGGGAGTGAGCCTAACATCATTCAGCTAGTCACATGCTGGTTACTTTATCCTGATATCAGTATATTCTTTTCTTAGTCTGCTGATTTAGCCAATAACTCATTGATCCAGCATCATATTACTTCTCAGTTCATTAGTGTAACCAGCCACTTATTCCCCGATCTTTTGATGCCTCATCTTCCCTTCATTGTTGCTCTTAACCTGTTGTTTTTCACTGCATTCACCGGAGCGTCCCTCCGAATCCTGAATCCGCTCACCTATAACAACAAATTTCACATCCTTTCTTGCCATTACAGTGCTAACTGCTACAGCAGTGCTTGCCTTTTCTTAAGGTTGCCCACAGAGGGAAGTCTGTACCACACAGTGCTGAAAAAGGCAGGTGATTTCCACGTGTAAACTGTCAATGTCCAGCTGTTACAGCACAGTGGCCAAATCACTCAGGCCATTAAAAACACAGTGTGCTGATTCCAAAATGGTATGATTGCATCCAGGTAGTCAGCAGGGCGGTGTAGCATCTGCCGAGAAAATCCATTGAAAGCAATCGAGCGCAGCGCACAATTCTACTTTCTAAATGTGTTTAAAATGCTCATTGTCCGGAATTATAGACCATGGAATTCGGACTGTGCCACAATGATGCTAACAATACTATTGCACTTTGAGGAACAAAAGAAAAGCAGAATATGCCTCCTTCCTACTTAATCCATTCGCATTTTGATGTTAAGTCGGGTGGTATGCACAAGGCACCCACCCGGCTAGAAATATTTCCTTTATTTCAATTCTGATGGAACAGGATGTTTGAGCCAGTCAGGCACATTCATTTGTAGCACTGCAGCACATTTGGTACTGATGCACTGTGCAGATCATTAGTCACGTGTTCTGTTCATTAAATGAGAAGCAGGCTTTGAAGGATTTAGCTTGCGCATGACTGTGAACTATGTTTATACAGGTCGGAGTGAACAAAGACAAAAGACATGGCAGACACACATATGTTGTGTATCTTTATTCAGAAATACACAGACTCCGAGATTGTTGACTTCCATTTTATGATATTGATATTTGAATTTCCCGAATCGTTGGGATCCTCTGGTTGGTATATTCTGTGGCTTGTGATATGCACTCTTTCCTACAAATAAGCAGGGCCTATGAGACTCCTTCACCTTTCTGAGCAAATTCTTATTCAGATGCAAACTCTGTTTGCAAGCGTGGGATTAAAACGTGTCCACCTATTGCGCGTCTTTCTAGTGATTGCCTGTGTAATTTGCACCTAGAGGTTGGCGAGCCGCTAGATGCTCAATCCGGCCTCGAACCTGAAGACTGGCTCTGGCTCCACCCAATGTTTTGTTGGAACCTCTAGCCCATGACAAGCCCAGCTTTAATATGGCTTCTGCCTGCACCATCGCTCATCTACCTTCATGCACAAATATATCTCAGAGAATAATAATAATGGTGCGATAACCCTGAAGGTTATCGCATTTGCTGGAGAGATCTGTATTTTGTCTGGTCTCAGATTTGAATCCAAGTAGCATGGAGGGTTACTGAGTCTCCTGTAAAACACATCATTTAATATACAGACGGCAGATTTTGTTTATTTTATGAAGATAGGTAAGTGGGTATCTGCTTTTAATACAGAGATCCGTTTGTTACTTGCAGTCTATAAATTGTAATCCATCTAACACAGCACAGTGAGATATGAAGGACATATGACTCCTACAGCTTGCAACCCTCACTGTCTTATGTAACGCATCCTCACATTGATTTACACACTTCCATGATTTATTGTCACTGTATTGTGTACGTGTGATGTAAAGCGCTCTGACAAACTGCATTGGGATGAGCAGCGCAATAAAAGAAATAAAACAAAATTGTGCTATTTAAATTATATGTGTAAATAATGAGACAGACCATTACACTTGACATTCTTACAGTGCATGCATTTCTCTTATATATAGGGACTGAACAAAGTCAAAACCACGCCTCTCTTAAGTATCTCTGAAGTGATAACAAGCTGTGTACCCTTTGTTTCCCCTCCATTGCATTTGCATCTAAGTGTGAGGCTCCAGCTAGCTCCCAGATAGGATACTCAAACAAAAGAAGGCCTAATTGCCCCTTAAATTCGGCCTTTGTCTTGGGCCCAGCTGGAATTTAAAATAACAAAGTTACCTTACTGCAGACAACGCGCAGGTGCAGCTGAATGTGTCCCGGTGTCTGAAATTTACACCAGGACCAGTTCAGCATATTGTAATGGAGCCAAGCTCCTTGGCTGGGTGGACGGCACCGGCCCTGTGAAAATAGTGGATGGACTCCATATACCCATGTGTACCGTTGACTTGTGCCCTCCCCTGCGTGAGATAATAATTAGAACGAAATCTATAACTCACTTGACATTAATAGGGGTTGTGTTTTCAGAGGCTTCAATGCCTGCTATCCGGCAACCTACCGAAAGCTTGAATTTTTGCACACAATGGCAACAAGTGCTAATGGCCACCACCTCCCTTCTCCCGCTAGCTGCTACCTAAATGCCGGTGACCCCAACATGGAGCTCCCTTTATTACTATTAGTTCTTTGTCTTTTGCTTTCCTGCTCATTGGTATATTCGCGAAATGGGGAGTGCTGCTACCACTCTCAGTGGCATTCTGATAGTAGGCATGTAGTCACACTCGCTTACTTAAGATGCTGTTAGAGATACCTCTGAAATAACCTGAAACTTTTGGAGATATCACATGGAGTCTTGCTGTTGCCACAAAGTCTTGCTTTCAGTGCCTGTAGGTCTTGTTGCTGTCAGGCCCTGCTACTCGTGCTTGTTTGGCTGAAAGTGAGTGCTGCTGCTATCATATGCTGTCAGATTCTGTTGCTGTGACTCTGAGTACTGCTGTCAATGGATATAACTCATGCCAGTGCCCTGCTTCTTCAGGCCATCATGCACAATGCTGTCATCCACTGGTGATCCAGCTGTCAGTTCTTCTCCTATCAGCTCTCCAACCTTGGTTGCAGCAGGCAAACGCCACATTGAGTGGATGGATGTGTGAAGCATAACGCATGTGAGAGCAGGTCAACTTCAAGTGTATAGGAGGAAAGATTTCCTTCAACATTCTCATTCTGCAATGGTAATTTCATCAGCAACAAAAGGTCAAAGGTGTAAACACTCCCCTAGACTGCTCGCTATTACTTGCATCTTCCTTCAAAAGATCATCAAACATCTGTTCAGGTGGAAGAACATGAGCTCCCCACTAGCTGGTGGTGCAGGTGCTGTCCAGTCCGTCAGCTGGAGCTACAGCATTCCAGTGTCCATGAGCATGCTTACACCTTCCCAAATACATGGGTCTATGCCCAGGTTGCCGTCTGATTATCCTTATATCCCTCAAACTAATCCTGCAGGAGTGTCTTCTGCTGTTGATGCTCACCATAATAAGATGTATTTCAAAGTTTCCACAACTTCACCTCCTTCATAAACATGGTTGACAACATTATTTACCACGATGACTTTCTGGTCCAGCTTGTGCACATTTGATTTTGGCATCTTTAGCTAACCCACTTTCCATCAGAGAAAAACAAAAGGTGACTGTTTGCACATTTGGTCTAGGCACGTGTTTGCATTTTTGAAAAATATTTAACCTGCAGCTCACAACAGTACCTGGCTTTATAGTTGTAATTTGCAATATTGACGCTTTCATGTCACAGCTGGGCATAGCCATTTCGAGAAAGGATTGCAGGGCCAAAAACTGAAAAATGATTCATCACCCCTTTGTATATATTTGAATTGATAAAAATACTACAGCAAAAACAAGAGGTACTCATGATCTGGACCATGATCTCTGTTCCACCCTGATAGGTACAATGGAGATGCACCAATAGTAATAAACCATTAGATCTTTGCTAAATAGGTAAATATTAATGTTATGTATCATGTTACACTTTAACCCATAGTGCATATGCACATAGACAAACCTAAACCTTAAATGAGAGGTAACGTATTCAAGGTGCAACTCCTGTATAATAAGTAGATACCACAATAATTTGCATTTGGTCTACTAACTGGACAGCATGGGGAGCACAGAATAATGCCTACGGTAAAATTTAAAAAAAGATTCTAAGTGTTCACAATGATTGGTGAAGGTGAACTTTTGGAGCATTTTCAACTCAACCTTTTTTTGAATGTTTGTTTTTTCATCAACTAAGGAAGTAGATGTGGTCTAGTGACTGAGTCAACCTGATGACCTGGTTTTGAATCCACAGTGGCACTTCACTGGAAATTGTGCAGTTCTTGGCAAATCACGTAATCTGTTATAATGGTGTAACTGGATAATTTAAAGATTTAAGCCTTCACTTGACGTATAGAGTCTCACTCCCCTAAAAGTACAACTCTAGGAACTCCCCTGCTAAGTCTGTGCTATATAAATATAAACACATCATGTTTTACATTGTTTAGTTATTCCGCTTATTCCACTCTATGAATGCCCCTTCCTTTTGTGCTCTTTGTGAACCCCCTCATTTTATAACATTCCGATAGAAGCCCCATATAATTTTCTTTATCTCAGTACACATTCCACACCTTTAATATGATTCCTACAAGTCTACTTCTCAATGTCTGTGAGAGCACTTTCTTGTGTTTATTAAGAGAT
Organism: Triturus cristatus; assembly: GCF_964204655.1. Classification (NCBI taxonomy): domain Eukaryota; kingdom Metazoa; phylum Chordata; class Amphibia; order Caudata; family Salamandridae; genus Triturus; species Triturus cristatus. Next base: position 361,706,632 of record NC_140593.1, on the reverse strand, counting down.
CGGCCATACACATCTTCTTGTCCCATGGAAAGTTTTGTATGTTATGAGGCTTACGTTGCTTTTAGTATGAAAAGACACCTTTCAAAAAGGCTTCGGTGCTTTATTTTCTATGCGTTAGATAGGCCCTCAGGCACACCACTCTCTGTGTACCAAACATCGTGCTGCCATCCAGTGCTCAGAGGTCTGGTGGAGCTCTCGAAGCGCCAGAATTGCTTAGTGTCTGAGTGGAAATTATTGACACAGCCAATAGATCCGGCATTAATGTACTGAAGCATAACATTACCGACATACACAAATGTTGATTGCACATTAAAGCCAGACATATTGGCAGCGTGTGCTCTCAAACTGGCTCTGAAGATGTCTCTGCCTGCATTGCATGAAGTGATAGCCCCACCGCTGTTTGGCAGCGTGTGCTCTCAAACTGGCTCTGAAGATGTCTCTGCCCGCATTGCATGAAGTTCTAGCCCCACCACTGTGGCTTGAGGTACTACCCCCCCCCCCCCCCCCCAATTAGGTCTAGTTGCGCCTCTAACTGGAATCTATTGGCAAAGCCATTTAGACTGCCTTACCTCAAAATGCAACCCATCCCGATTGATTGTTTTGGTAATGCTTTGAGCCTATTTATAGCCAGCTCAAAAGAAGCCAGGCCTAGATTTCTCACTTCCTGTGGGCTGTAGCAGCGGCACAGTGCTGCCGCGCTATTGGTTGAATTGTGCTGCACGGTGTGGTGTGGGGTCAGCAGCTGGCAGACGGCATTTATTCCAGCGTGGAACAAGGGCCAGGTATAGGCTTGACATGTCACCCGCATTTTGGGTTAAACTCCCGCACTTCCTCAAAACTGGACTCTCCTCCGCAGATGGGCTGAAGCATTCCTGTCATTGTGATTGGTGAAAAAGCTAATCCCTCCCATTACGACTTGAAATATTTGGCGAGCAAGCAACGCACATTCATCAGACCCACTGCGCTGCAGTGCTAATTAATCTGTAGAGTGAATTCCGACCCAGGAAATATTTCCTCAAATCCTCTTGCTGCTGGAAGTTATAAATCCGGGGCTATGTGGGAAGTAGTGTTAATTGAACGTGTTAAATACGTGCGCAGCTGCCTTGAGAGGGACAGACAGAGCACGCTCAGGGCAGAGTCCGTGTTTTCTATCCGCTTATGCAGCCAAACTCTTCTCCGAACCTATAAAGTGCCTGAGATGGAAGCGGAAACCACAGTCTTATGACAGCTCTGACACAGATTTGCTCTAGTCAATACCACTTGGGAAAGAAATAGAGGCAATACCAAAACCGATCTGTTTTTCTCAGTCTTGTGTTTCCCAGCCAGATAAGCGCAGTGAGAGTTTCCAGAATCTGCAGCACCATCTATTACAAATCACCAATTGACGTGTTCTATGTGCTAAACTACTTACTTTTAATATTTATGCCCGATGAGTGGCTAGAAGAGTGTTGACCCCTAATTTATGTTGTTGTTTTGCACACTCAGCAAACAGGACCAAATTAAGCATCTGAAACTTAGGGACATTTGCCCAAGATCATCAAATTCTGTCCCTTCGAGTTCTTCAATACGGTTCATTCTTTTACTTTCCCCACTAAAAATATTTTAGGAGGTACAGGATAAAGACATTGTATGGTAGAGTAGAAGATCTTTGGATCCATGTTTTACTATTTGCAAAAGATGCTATGGGAGAGATTTACCATCTTCCTTTGTGAAACAATCTTTAAACTATCGAGTTCTAACACATTTGTGGTTGATGGAGTTCCAAAATTGCACCATGTGAAAAATCCACTGGAATATCATCCTCATTGTTGTCTTGAAAAGTAGACGGGTGTGAAGACTGTGCTCACTGTTCTCTTTCACACTGATCTTGCTATCCTGATATTGCAGAATAACCAGGACCCATTTTCTTGGGTCACAAGTGGAGAAACAGGTTATTCATCTGGACCAAACAGCTATGGACACTTTAGAGCTGGCCCCTGATGTCTGCAAGGCGTTGAAAGGTGGAGCATTCAGTTTGGAGGCGAGCCGTATGGGGCATCAGTATTGTTCTACATTTAAAATATATATCAAATTAATTTACATTAATCTATAACACAAACATATTTGTACAAATTATTTTGAATGTTAAGTATACTTTTGAACTTTTCCCTATTCATTACCATCGATAGACTCAGCAGTCTGTTTCATGGGGTGGAGACATGTAAGTCTACACATTTGAGAAACTTTACACTTGGATTTTGTGAATAGCCAAAAGTAGTAACGCTAATCAAAAGTGTAAGAGTAAATTACCCATGCAAATTACTTACAAGTGTATATTACCTTTGTGAATAGCCCAAGTGTCTCTTCTCCACATGATCACAGACATAAGAAGTTACCTTGAAACACTTTTCTCAAGTCCACCTCCTTTCTTTAACATTTCTCTTACAGTTTCCGCTCACTTTGATAAAGTGTATGTTATCTCTTGCAAATCTTCTACTGAGTTTCCTCTTATATTAAAATCTGCTAAACCTAAGGGGTTCATTACAATGGCGAAGGGCCCGCAACCGCCAGCCGGTCGGTGGCAGGCCCTCCGCCATCGTACTGCTGTTTTCCCCCGCCATATTATGATATCCCTTTCCTCCGTTAGTTTTGCGGCAGGCAACCCGCAGCAAAACGAATGGTGGAAATGAATTTGGGGTCCCGTAGTGGGTCCTCCTCAGTCCCAGGTGCAGGGACATGTACCCTACATATCCCTGCCCCATGTGGCAGGCACAGTAGGGGGCCTGCCACGTAGTGCAGGGATGTGTCTGCACCCTCTATTTTGCATTGTGGAGTGGTCTGCTGACTGCATCCCCTCCACAATGCAAAATATATTGGTGAAGCTACCGCCGTGGTGGTGGTTGCATTGTGATTAGGATTGTGGGGCGGACGCCTCATAGGTGGCAGGTCCCAAATCCATATTGATGGCGGACAGAGTAAAGTCCGTCCGCCATGGTAATGAGGGCCGAAGTGTCCATAGCCCCCAGGTCATTAAAACACCTGCACCTTTTAAATCATATCTTGTGAGACATCTTTTTTAATAACAATTTTTCCACAGGAGCCTACCAAACTAAATCTCCACTGTTGTTGTCCCCATTAAAACAAAGTCACTGCTTATGCCCCCTTTAACTATCTTCCTTTCAGTTTATTCCCATTCTTAAAAAGAAATCTGGAGCAATTAGGTATCAGTCACCCATCTACCTTTCTCCCTGCTTCTAGCATGCTCAATCCACTTATCTCTGTTTTACGAGCTTTGCCCTCCACAAACATTGTTCTTTCTCATTTAATCAGCTCCATTTATCTACCCATCACAGAAGCTTCAGTTCTGTTTTATGCTTCTCGGTTATTCAGCAGTATTTGATACTTTTGATCACCCTGCTCTGCTGTACTCTTACACCTGCCTTGGTATTGCTGATTCATCACTCAGCTAATTTTTTTCATATCTCTCTAATTGTGGTCTCTAAATATATTCACACACTCCACTCCACACCTTTACTTGTAGGCTTCACACAGTGTGCACTCATGTGACCTCTCGTCTTCTGCAATTAAACTGCATCTTTTGATGATATGAGCACATCTTTGGGCTTTTTTGTAATCTGTATACAGATGATACTTAAATCTTTTTGCCATTTCCTATTGTCACTACTCACTTCCAGGCACCAATTTCAAACAGACTCTTAGCCATCCAACAAAGGATTGCTAAGCGCACACCTTTGTTGAATTCATCCGAAACAAAAATTATCTAATTCTTTTGCTGCATCAGCACATGTGGCACTCCCCTACTCTATCTATTATGCATCAGACATTTTTATCACAACATCCTTAGCCAGAAACAATGCGGTATATGTCGATCACCCAATAAGTATTTAAACATTAATTATTAACAGAGAAGCAGTAGCTACATTTCAATAATTAATCATGAAAAACATTTTCCTTCATACAACAAAGACACTCATCTCCTCACTAGTTTTTCAAATTTCGGCGACTGTCAAAATATGCTGTTAAGTCTTCCCCTACATTCTTTCACCACACTAGATAAGGTAATAACATTTGCTACTCAGGCCATTTATTATCTTCCTATCACCAATCTGGATTGCTGTTGGCTAAAAATAGAGCTCTTTGCAAGCTATTGATCCTGGTTTTCAAGGCCATAAAATGCCTCCTCCTTGTTCGTACTAAAAGGTACCATGCATGGAGACTGCCGTGTACCCCTGCCCTGAGTGCCCCAGCTGCAACCATGTCAGGATCCATGATACTGACTTTTTTGTTGTCATGGGCAAACATGGATCATGCATGTGTGCTATCACATAGTCTCATGCATTGCTACCTTGTTGGATCAGGAGTGGCACCCAAAGCACTACCCTCATAGTGGTGAAAGGTTACAGCCTCTGCCAGGAGTTAAGCGTCACAAGAGCGGTGGTAGCAGCATACTGTGAAGGGATCAGTAGAAGCCAACAAGCCTTTTAACCTGTGTCACTGTGGTGGGGCCTACAGGCTCACTCATGCAGAGTTCCTCTGCTGTGTGCTTAACTCACCCGTGGCCTACTTCAAGTTAGTATGTAGCGGTATGTAGCGCTGTGCAGCGTGCATGTAGATGAATGTGTGTGCTGTGTTCATGTGGGTCTGTGAATGGTACAATACATGGCGGACTCTAGGTTTCATTTTGGGAGACCCAGGGCTGACTGGAGGAGCATGAGGAGGTAGAGGAATTCCCCAGACAGATTTGTTGATTGCTGCATTTCTGAGAGCAGGGTGGGCCACATACTGAAGGAAGGAGAGCAGGATCTTCAGTACACTTAAAATTGTGCTCTTTGATTCAAATATAGGTCACTGGAAAGGGGCTTGGGGACATCTCAGGAATCAGATGGGGCTGATAAGAGAATAATAAAGCTGAGGACCAAAAGATGATGAGTTGTGAGCCATGGTACCTGCCATCCTCTCACCTGAGGGACGCTGGCAGCAAAAAGAGTAGAGGGTATTGCCCTGCGAACAGTCAGATTGGCTACAGCTGCAGACCACACCATGAACATCTCTTCTTACTCTGATTGTGATTGTATCTGTGAAACAGCACATCAGAAAATAAGGATTGTTAGACAATGGGTGGTGACACACACTTTGTAGCCTTTCCTCTTTTTAATTAATTGCCATTGATGGCCAATTGCTGTTTTAAGTCAAAAGAGAAACACTGAAGTTTGAGAGCATGACACAGTGAAACATACATTTTCTTATTTTAATAACATATTTTATTGCGTCAAGTGGCAAATATAATGCAGGGCTCTGTAACCCAGAGGCTGTCTCCTACAGTTTAAGTACAGAACATTATGCATTGACATTTAATACACATATTTTTCAGAAAAAAGGGGGAAATATTAATACAAAACCAATAAAACATTCCCCTGCATCGTTGTATACTGCATCACAAGCCTTGCTTCGAATCCTGCCACATCAATGACAATTCCAGCTCAGACATTGGTCCCCTGTACCACAGTCCCACCCGCTTCACCCAGCCCAGTGACATCTGCAGCAGAAATATGCTCCAGAGAAAGGCCTATATAATCCGCCCAATGCTTCCAGATCCTAAAATGTTTTTGCGGACACCCCGTGCTTTAAAGATAGGAGACTCCAGACCCATGTTAAAATCAAGGCCATTCTTCCATGCTGACAAGGAGGGCGGGGCCTATGCCTTCCACTTTCGTGTAATTTTTCGTTTGGCTAGTGTAAATCCCAAGAGAATTAGGTGACGCTTATAGATATTTCCCCCCACACCCTCCATGAAATGTAACAGCACTAATTTAGATGAGAAGGGGAGTTTCATCCCAGAACCTCCGCCAGACAGGCCAAAACCCCCTGCCAGAACCTCGCAAGCACTATACACTGCCAAACCGTATGACATAGAGTGCCCTCCTCCTTATCACATCTCAGGCAAATCGGGGACGCCACTAAGGCCCGCCTTGCACAACCTGACTCTAGTATAATATACTCGATGTAAATAGTTCAACTGGATTAGCCGGAGTAGCATTGCGATCGGTGCCTCCCGAGGAGAGGCCAGCGGCTCCGTCCAGTCATCACTCTCCAGAGGTCCAAGGTCCTCTCTCACGTACCCCTCAGCCTATCCAATGTAGTAGGGCTGTTCGGTGAAACATACATTTTAACAGGTAACAAGAAATAGATTCATGGTGAGATAGACATTTAGAATTCAAAAATATAGAGAAAGGGAAGTAGAAGAGGGAGAGCACTAGCCGTTTAATCCTGTGCAATAAAGTGCCTAATCACAAAAGTGACAAAATAAATTCTTCTGATGCTGAGGATAAAGCAAGCAGTAACCACTCATAGAGATGGTGTACACATATACAGCACTCAGGTGAAAAAGGTGAAGTCTAGATTTTCCACCTTTACATCTGAGACCAGATTAGAGGGTTGTTTTTCTCCATGGACCCGTAAAGAGAAAGGAACACGAAGAGCATAATACACAAAGTTAACTAACACTATTGAGGAAGTTTAAACTTTTGAGTATGTTTGTTTAAAAATATTTTTAATATGTATTTTCAAGTCAAAAACATTTTTTTGCATTTTGCCTACATTTTTCCCTACGGAGACTCATCAGTTGGTGCGGAGATCTCCGCATGATAAAGTATAGGGAAAAATAAAATGTGGTTATCTTGAAAATAAATATTAAAAAACGTTTATGGTAAGCAATAATGTAAATTCAATGTATATATATTTTTTTAAATGTATAACCAAATTGAAAATGCTACCGCACTATTAATTTGATTTCAAATTAAACCTTTAATTAAGGGAAATATACTAAAGTAAAATAAAATAATACATTTCAACTTAAAGAAGTTTTTTTTTAAAGTACATTGACAATTATTAAAAGTGATGTATAGAATTATTAAAATAATCTAATTATTTTTAATAAAACTTTCTTTTAATTTGAAATAGGTTAAAAACATATTTTGTAAGTAAGTAATAAATATATACTGTTTTTTAAAATTTATTTTTAACATTAATTTGTATTTATTTATATTTTTAACAATTTTGAATAATTTAACTTAAAATAAAACCAGGAGGAAATTATGTTTAATTAAGTCCCTACCTCCAATATTTTCTATGCAAGGGTGTTGTAGTACCAGTGGTTGACCAAGTGTGCTGAACTTACTACTGTTTTTTTTTAGTAGTAACTTGCGCTTAGATATTGTGAATACCTAAACGTAGTAAACTTAATCAAGCAGAAACTTACTCAAAAGTGTAAATCACCTGTGAGAATCAGGTCCATAAATTCCAACTCCGAGTAATGGAGTGCCTTGAGAAATCAGGCCTTATGTACTAATAGTTTTAGCATTCACAAGTCCTCTGATTTGGTTAACCAGAGGGTTTGCGGATGCTAAAACGCTTTTAAAATGTACAAAGCCAATTTAACGATTTGGAAAAGGTATTCCAAATCATTAAATAGTTTTAGGAAACCATTACCAATCAGTATTTGGAAAGTGCATGTTAAGGCCATCCCTTCCAAATATCAATTCCTTATGGTATGTATTAATGTTTTGCGACTGAAATCCAGTCACAAAACATTAAAATGTTACCAACACCTAAAAGGATGTGAATGTTTCAAAAAACATTTTAATTTTCCTCTTTAAAAGACATCCTGTTTTCCATTTAGGAAAACAATCTGCATAAAAAAAACAAATATTGCTTTATTGAAAAGCAGTCACAGGCATGGTGGTCTGCTGACACCGGCAGGCTACCATGCCTGCGATTGAAGTCAATCTTATAATTTTTTAATTTTTTAATTACCTCTTTAATATCTGTGAGGTAGGTCGAATTGCGAGGCTAGCATGAATCCAGTGGCACAGTGAGCAAGACTGATTTGCATATGGCCGGGTCCAAACTGGGGTGGCGTAGTGGGCAAAAGAACAATGGATTTAACCCAGATCTTTTGACTGGAGGAGAATGTTTGCATTGTCAGCATTCCGTCCATCATGTGTGTGCTGTAACACTTTTCGTCCTAAGTGGGATGGGTATGCCCAGACGTGGGTCCCTTGCTCACTGTGCCACTGGATTCAAGCTAGACTGGCTGAAGAAGGGTGACATACCCTGAAACTGGTCCCAGGATGCTTGTTTCCGGTCCAGGGATGACTTGGCCTCGCAGTTCGGTCTGGACTTTTCCCATGGGGCACAGGGTCAAGACTGATTTGCATATGGCTGGGTCCAAACTGGGGTGGCGTAGTGGGCAAAAGAACGATGGATTTAACCCAGATGTTTTGACTGGGGGAGAATGTTTGCATTGTCAGCATTCCGTCCATCATGTGTGTCTGTAACACTTTTCGTCCTAAGTGGGATGGGTATGCCCAGACGTGGGTCCCTTGCTCACTGTGCCACTGGATTCAAGCTAGCCTGGCTGAAGAAGGGTGACATACCCTGAAACTGGTCCCAGGAGGCTTGTTTCCGGTCCAGGGAGGACCTGGCCTCGCAGTTCGGTCTGGACTTTCCCATGGGGCACAGGGTCAAGACTGATTTGCATATGGCTGGGTCCAAACTGGGGTGGTGTAGTGGGCAAAAGAACAATGGATTTAACCCAGATCTTTTGACTGGGGGAGAATGTTTGCATTGTCAGCATTCCGTCCATGATTTGTTTGCTGTAACACTTATCGCCCTAAGTGGGATGGGTATGCCCAGACGCGGGTCCCTTGCTCACTGCACCACTGGATTCAAGCTAGCCTGGCTGAAGAAGGGTGACAAACCCTGAAACCGGTCCCAGGATGCTTGTTTCCGGTCCAGGGAGGACCTGCTCTGACAGTTCGGTCTGGACTGTTCCCATGGGGCACAGGGTCAAGATTGATTTTCATATGGCTGGGTCCAAACTGGGGTGGTGTAGTGGGCAAAAGAACAATGGATTTAACCCAGATCTTTTGACTGGGGGAGAATGTTTGCATTGTCAGCATTCCGTCCATGATTTGTTTGCTGTAACACTTTTTGCCCCAAGTGGGATGGGTATGCCCAGATGTGGGTCCCTTGCTCACTGCGCCACTGGATTCAAGCTAGCCTGGCTGAAGAAGGGTAACATACCCTGAAACCGATCCCAGGATGCTTGTTTTCGGTCAAGGGAGGACCTAGCCTGGCAGTTCGGTCTGGACTGTTCCCACGGGGCACAGGGTCAAGACTGATTTGCAGATGGCTGGGTCCAAACTGTGGTGGCGTAGTGGGCAAAAGAACAATGGATTTAACCCAGATCTTTTGACTGGGGGAGAATGTTTGCTGTAAAAATTCACCTGGAGTTAAGCAGCATGCGCGCAGTGGTGGCAGCATACCTTGTAGTGATCAGTAGTAGTAAACAGACCTTTTTACCCTGTGTCCCTGGAGTGAGACCTACAGGCTCACTCGCCTTTTTAAAAGTTCCACTGCTGTATGCTCAACTCGCCTTTGGCCTACATCAGGTAGATGTGGAGTGCTCCGCAGCGCAGGAGTAATGAATCTGCGTTGTTTGTTTGTGTGTCTGGGAAGGGTAGAGTACAGGGATAGAGCAGTATGTGGTATCCTGCTCTTCTTGCTATGTATTCATTACTTTGTATTCTGTGCCCTACTGCTCAGCCATAGTGTGTGTGATGTCTTAGAATGTTCTTGTGTGGCTGGTTGAGTGAATGTCAGTTGGAGTGTGAGGGCTGAGCAGCTGGAGCTGGAATGCTGCTCCCTGTGAGGCTTCTGCTACCTTATTACTTACAATTCCTACTTGAACTGAAGAATAAACTTTCATCTTGATTCATCATCAACTCTGCCTACCCTCATTCTTACAATTTTACACTGGCGACGAGGATGGGATGAATAAACCTGGAGTGTTACTGTATCAAAGAGACTAAGTAGACATCAAGTGGATTACTAAAATAATCAGATTGCAGCCTGTGAAGATACAGTGCGCCTGGTAGCTCTACCTGTGTCTATTTCCAGCAGACAGCCTCAGTCCAGGGCATTTGAACTGGCGCTGCTGAATTAACATAACTTGAGAGCCAAAAAGAACTTGTACTGGCAGTACTGATACTGAGTGAGCCTGCAGTTCCTTGAAGCAATATTTATAGTGAGCTGTCTGCAAGTACTTTGAACTTATTGTACCTATTTATCCTGCTGGTGTTTAAAATGTTTATGGTTTCTGTGGACGTTTCGACTGTCTGCAGCACTTCGTGGAACTGTCAGTCCTGCTGGTGAAGGGATTGCAGGAATAATGTCAAGTGTTAAGGAGAACAGACTGCAGGCTCAGGCAGCATTTTATTGGCATGCATGTGGAGTGTTTTAACGTGAATTTTCAACCCTCTATTGAACTGAACTGGGAGCATATTTGAAATTAATATCAGCATTTGATTGGATTGAACCGCCCTGATTTGGCCGGTGGTGAGTTTACAATAGCACTGCTCCCATTGGGATTGACTCTCTAAACTTGAATTTGACTGCCGTGGTGTGAATGTGACCGGTGGGCTGCAGCATTAGTATTTAAAAGAGGCCAAAGCAACCACATTTTTATAAGCACATGTCCACTTATTTTTGGGGCACCAGTCTTCCTTGTGGGATTTGAAGAGGCCGCGAGGGCTGGGAACTACAAGGACTGGGAGGTGTCTTTTGATATAGAGAGCGCTCTACATTTACGTTGGAATTTTCAACTCACTGGATTGTACCTGCTGCTGACATAGCACCGCCCTTCTCTTGCAGACGGAACGAGGAGTCTGATTCGGGAAATGCGTCACCTGAAGGCATTACTTTTTGTGAGGGTTTTGTTTTCATCCATAGTTTACGTGCTTTTACTAGTGCTGGGATTTTGTTTTTTGCATCCCAAACTTTTCTTGCTGTGGCTGGTTTTCCTTTGGACACAATACAGAATGGCCTCAACAGAAATGAGGATTGGATGACCTTAATCTGAATTCTGATCTTATTGTCGTTTCAATGGTTAGCCTTCCGAATAGTTTTTCTGTTACTACATGTACCTCCTGCAAATCCATTCAATGTTGTTTTTAATGCTCCCAGTACTGTTTTACATACAATTCACTGATGTTACTGCCTTGATTCCTACCGCCCCCACTGACCCAATATGGCCACCACATAGTCCTTCTATCCTTCGGCTAGCGTGCTGTATTAACGTAATGAACGTGATTCATCACGTGACCACACACCTTCCTTATCCTAGACACTCGCGGGCTCCACTTCACCGGCGATCGAGCTAGTCACCTGCACTGAGGTAAGCAAATGCCTTCCGCGGCTGAGCTCCCCCACACCAACCCCTTCACATCTACCCTGACCACCCCTCTCCCTTCCTAGGCAACCTTGCGACCGACAAGCTGCCTTCCCACTGCGTGGACGCCTAGATCTACTTCGCAATAATTGCCGTAATTCCCCGTGGTTTTGCTCATTCCGCAGGACCATCGGTAAGTAAATGTTATTCATCACGGTTCCTTATCCGCCCCCCTACCCCTTTTAACCTCATCCTTCCTTCCTTAGGCACCATTACTAACCGCTGATCCTCCGCATCCCTCGCTTCCAATTGGGTTCGCCGAGTTCCCTGGAACACGTTGGTTAATCCAGCCACATGCACTCGGTAAATTCATATTCAATCATCGTAACTATTTCCATCACAATGTCCTAGTTCGGTACCTTCACTCAGCATTCCCCACCTTTTGACACCTATGATCCTTCATCACGCGCTACAATAACGGCTCTCACTCTTTTCCAATCATGCTCGCGGCTAGAACGCACTTTTTTGTTAATTATCCTCACCCACGGTTCTCCATCACGCGCCACGGCCTTGGAATTCACTTTAAATTCGACCACAATTGCTGATAAGAATGTACAGGCATGAAGTTATTCTTAACCCTTATCTTCATTGTTACCTTGAGGCCATTATGACAATAACGATGCACTGGTTCTCCCTGATTCATGCCTTTTGTTTTTGTTGACATCCTTACTGTTGTTCTCTCTGATATGCTCTGCACTATCTGACTTGGTACTTTCAACGACTCTGGTTGATATACTGTTCCCCTTCGTGTGATGTGACTCTAATGTTTTTCTTCCTGCCTCTCTCTCGCTTTTTCCATTTTTACAGGCAGTGCGCCCTCAGGCTTGTTATTAATTTGTCCTGATGATGATCTATATATTCCATAAATAGATCGAAACGTCGTCGACCAGCTAAACGGAATGCATGTTAAACACATGTGTTAAAAATTGTGCATATCTGTTTATCGTCTGAAAAGCTTGCCCCTCTATTTTTTATCGGCGATATGCTTGTTTTTGTTTAGCCTGAAAAATGTTTACTAACTTGTGATTGTCTTTACGTGTTTTGTTTGTTTAAAGACACAGGATTGTGTCCCACTCTATTCTGTTTCTCATTTTATTCATTGCGTATATCATTAAATTCATATGTCCGGCTGGACATTTCAAAGCAATATAGTGCCGATTCTGGTCTATATTTATTATCCATGTTTTTGAAGGACCAATTGTTTTTTTGAAAAAGTAGCTGGTTTTGGGGCAGAGTTTCTGTTACCCAATCCTTACTTACTTTGTGTGCTGATGGTGTTGGAAGCTATTGATCCAAATCTTATTTACTTGAATTTTATAGTGTTGGGATATGTTGTTGCTCTCAAACCATTTGGAGGGGGCCACATTGCAAACCCAAACTTTACTTGAATTTTCTGGTGGTGGGCATGTTGTTGTGTGTTCAAACCATTTTTGATGGGGCATATTTTGATCCCAAAGCTTATTTGCATTTTATGGCGGTGGGACATGTTTTGCTCAAACTATTTTGAGAGGGCATGTTCCTATTGATAAGCAGGATGTTGCATTCAATACTTACTTGCATTTTCTGGTGGGGGTCACGTTGTTGGACTCAATCCATTTTGTGGGGTTATGTTTCTACCTCAAACCTTTCTTGCATTTCCTGGTGATGGTCATCTGAGCCCAAACTGTGATACAGGTACTTTTTATTTGCTGCACACCTGGCACCCTGGTCTCCCCCATACGATTTTTGGTAATGGAGCCTTTACCTTGCACCACCCATTCCTTGGGCATATGTGTTGCTCCCGTTGGGGCACATGTATTTAGTCCTTTGCTGAAGAGTAGAGAGATAGTGTCTGTGTGTGTGTGTGTGCGTGTGTGATTTCTCTTTGTATTTCCTCTTTCTTTACATGTTTTTTTTATTATGAGTGTTTCCATCTTATTTGTATTGTTGTTTGTTATTGTCTCCTTAAAGGATGAAGGTGAGAGGTATCCTGCTCTTCTTGCTGTGTATTCCTTCCTTTGTATTATGTGCCTATCTGCTCAGCCATAGTGTGTGTAATGTCATAGAATGTTCTTGGTTGAGTGAATGTCAGGTGGAGTGTGTGGGCTGAGCAGCTGGGATGCTGCTCCCGGTGGGGCTTCTGCTCCCTTATTACTTACAATTCCTGTAACCAATCACTGAGAGTAATATATTACGTGAGAGATGTAGTGCTGCACAGTGTGTGTGCAGTGAAAGCATGTGCTGGATGTATGTGTGCTTGCATGAATTGCAATCCATGAAGGGTGAAGTGTTATGCAGTGCTCACATTGTGAGAGTGTGTACTGGCAGTGTGAGTGTCTGTAAAGAAAGCACCCTTGTTGAAGATAGAAAAGCTTCAGTGCTGAACAGGGTGCACAGGATGAGTGACTGTGCTGAATGCATGTGTACATGTAAGGGTACAATGCATGGAGGAACAGTGCTGGACAGAGAGGGTGTGTGGATGTGTACTGATTAAGTGTGGCTCCAGTGGTACATCACATGAAGGGCCCTGGGTTCCATTTTGGGAAGCCAGAGCCTGACTAGTTAAGACATGAGGAGTAGAGGAATCCCCTCAGATAGATTTGTGCACTGCTGCATTGCTGTGAGCTGGGTGGGGACACACTTGAAGGAAATAGAAGAGACTAATTTCACACTTCAAAAGACTGCTCCTTGACTCAGTGATAGATCACAAGGAAAGGGCCTGGACACATCTCTGGAATAGAGATGGGGCTGATAGGAGAATCATAAAGAATAGGGCTGGGGTATTGGGTTAACCTTTTGATGCACATATTACTGTGGCGGACATCCATGTGTGAACTCTGGTCACTCCCATGAATTGTATTGTGGACAGCTTCGGAATCATGCCTGCCTGCTGTGACAGACCTCTTTCATGAAGAAAGATAGAAGTGCCCATTTCAAAAGAAGCAGAGTCCCAACATAAAACTTCAAAACCCCATAACGTAAATCATATTGGTGTCTTTAAAGTACTATAAGAGGGGGAGGTTGAGTCCCCCAAAAAATTGTAATCTGTCAAGGAGCCCGACTGGCTGTGATCAGGACTGGGGGCCAAGGCTTGTTAGTCTCCCTGCTTGGTGAGGGGAAATCACCCAGGGGAACCAAGATCATCTGCCTTGGAGCCTGGAGCACCAGCGCCTGCCTGCTTGCCAAGAGTGTGATCTGTGATGAAGAGGAGAGCGCTGGAGGGAGCAAGATCTAGTGGGGAGACCTAAAGTGAGGACTCCCTGTGCAGGGTGAGAGGATTTAGGCTGCGCACCGAACGGACCGTATCCCATGTGCAGGATTGTTTTCAGCGACCCACGTATGCCAGGATAGGGCCACCGTAGACTGAGACGTGTGTTGAGTACCATGTAGGTCTTGCTATGCCCATACTGCCGTGCAGATGTGACCCCGTATGCCAGAGGGGACCACCGGTAAAGTTACCACTTCGAGGGGTGCTAAGAAAGACTTGTGACTCTCTTGGCCGAGGAGCTTGTGCTAGAAGAGCATGTGCCCATATAGCCATTGTTAGACCTGTCAGCCCTTTGGGTGGTCCCTCCTCATCATTATTTATTTTGTCCCACTTTTGCCTCAAACCCTGTTTGAATTTTTCCTTTTTGGGAACCACCAGATTTTTTTTCGTGTTGCTGCAGATTCAGGGAGCCATTTTAGCTACCCCTGAAACTTCTGTCTGAGGGCCTGGAGCACAAGATGGTGGCCACCTGTGACATCACCAGCATCCACTGGAACCTACCAGCACCTTCCAGAACATTCCAGGAGATTCCAGAACTCTGTGACAGTTGGAGGCGGTTTAGAATGTTGGGAGGTTAAGACAGAGTGTTGGCAGTTGGAGCTGGCAGTTGGCACCTGACTGGTGAAGGGAGAGGAGCACAACAGTGAAGGAGGAAGGAGTGAAGCAGCAGGGGTGGAAACTTGTGCCTGGAGTGGGGTCCATAAACCCACCCTTGATACTTGTCCCTACTGATGGATCCCAGCCTATAGCCCTGTGTGGGAAGAAGACAGAAGAAACTTATCCTAAGGACCTGGACAGCAGGAACAGGCCTTAGAACCAAGAAAGCAGCAAGATCCTGACCTGGAAACTAGTTTCCCTGGAGTCCGGCGTCGAGTAGCCTGAGACCTGGAGCCCGAGGTGGAGAAGCGGCGCTGACTGAAGTAGCAGACGTCGTACCCGGAGCCGCCTGAGGTCGTGAGAGGGCGCCGACGGAGGTCGTGAGGAATACCAGAGGTCGAGGAGGGAGTGAACCGAGGTCGAGCGAGCGGCGTCATCGGAGGAGTGAAGTCCGCCCTCCGGAGTCGTCGGAGACCGAGGTAGAGGAGCACCGGAGGTCGGGAGTGAGGATCGCACTCCGGAGTCGCCCGGAACCTGTGTGGAGGAGCACCGGAGGTCGGGGGTGAGGATCGCACCCCGGAGTCGCCGGAAGTCGACATCGAGGCCAGGCCGGCCGACGTCATCGGAGCCGAGAGCGCCATCGGACCGGAGCCGCCCGAAGTCGACATCGTGAAGAGACTGCCCGACGCCGTCGAATCGGAGGTCGAGATCGAACCGAGGCCACCGACATCGGACCGGAACCGCCTACCGGCGTCGTCAAAGAACTGACATTGTGCCGAGGCCGCCGAGACCGAACCGGAACCGCCTCACGGCGTCGACACGACTCCAGCGGCGTCGGAACATCAGAAAAAGGGCAGTAAGTGGAGTAGAGGGCGCCTAAGGCCCTGTGGAGACCTGAGAGACTACTCTAAGGGGCTAGGGAGGTGCTGAAACCAACCTGACTGTGCCTGGGGTGAACTGGGACTAACCTAGAGAGGTTGTGTGGAGAGAGAAAGCCAGGGCACTGGTATTCCCCCCTTTGATCTACCTCAGTTTAGGCCTCAGCCTTGTCCCAGCCAGGGAGTAGCCCCCCCTCAAGCCTTCCACAACCCTACAAGCTGTGCCTGGGCCAAATCAGCCCATAAGAGTTGAAGTGTCATCTGATTATATGAGGGTTGCTGTATACTTTTAATTATTTATTGGGGGTACTGTATTTATTGAGTTTTTACCTATTTATTGCTTCACTATATTTATAGGTCCACAGGACTTGATGGTGTACAATATTTATTGGTACAGTATTTATTGCCTCAAAGTATTTAATTGTCTGTATATATTGCACTTGTATTTATGCCCTGTTATTTATGATCACCCCTATTTATTTCATCAAACAGCCAATATTTATTTGACCTGCACTAATTGAAACTTGTATATTGTGATTGACCTATTTATTTTTCCAATCAGCAACTAAGAGAAAAAGATAAAGAAAGAATATTTTCATAATTTTTACGGTGTAGAGTCGTTTTTGGAACGGATGCACGCATGGTTATTGTATGGGTATATTGTATGCTTAGCACTGCGCCTGTTTCCTGACCACTCGAGCCAAGCTACCACAGTGTGTCCGGAAGACCACCACCACCCTTTCTAGTGTGGGAGTGGTTTTCCAACAGCCATGTATCGTGGCAACCCCGTATGCCAGGATGGGCTGCCAGTACCAGTGTTGCCAAAGGATTCGAGGTGCCACCCGAAGGACAGACTGAGGCTACGATCTGCTAGTTGTACCCGCACTGCGAGGAAACTGTCCCCGGCTCACCTCTAAGGTCTGCTGGAGACCCCGTTGATGATGTTGCATCCTCGCTGGCCCCCTTCAGGAGCTGAAGAAAGGATAATTTCTTTCCCCGCCCCCACTCCATTGGACAACGCCGACATACCTCGTCTTTGCGTTCAGGTATCTGCTTCGACAACTGACAGACCTCTGGCAGTGCCACTCACGAGAGAGAGAGCCTGCACCTCCAGATGCTGCCACATGGGCCACGGCAGCCCGCCTTCTCTAAACTGAGCATGACTTGCAGGTGCACGTTAAGGGCTGCTGCTGCATCGCTGAACTCTTCCGTGCTGCGAGATTGGAATTAAACCCCACCCGAGTTAACCCCCTCGGGTGTCAGAAAGGCTGTTTGGGCTTGGGGTTCATGGGAGGAGCGAGTGCCCATGTCACTGCTGCCTCTCCCATCAAAATAATACTCTTGTTCCTAGTGGTCTTTCTACACCACCACTCCACCATAGAGGGGCAGGTTGGAGATAAAATCCCCAGTATGCCATTGCAGGGGGGCAGAAATATTTGCTGCACCTGCCCAATTGGCATACAGCCAGACAGTGGCTGAGCTCCCAACCTATTCCCTTATAAATTGTTTTCCTAGTGTCTAGTGAACTTTTGTCCCGCCTTGTTCTCAACCCCCAGGGCAGTAGACTGAAAACAGGCACCCCAATCTGCGACCCTGGAGTGGCAGAAAGACTGTTTGGGGCCTATGCTGTTCCACATTCCATTTCGAGGTGCTCCTTTCAAAATAACACTTGTGGCTTCTAATGGGGAAATCCATACTAGGAACACCCTCCTGTGATGATTGCAAAGGAGGGACCAAGGGATCAACTAGAGCAAGGTATCACTGGAAAGCTGAGATTCTCTCATTTTGAGTGGTACCTCTTCCATGTGAATCGATACGTTGGGGATGACGGGGAGGGTTTAGGACAGTGGAGAGCACAGCACTGAATTTCCTGCCTGCCACTGGAGCTAAATAGTTTGTGCTGCTTCTAGGAGTTATTTTTCTGATGTCTGTGCTACACTCACTTGATCTAAAGAAAAAACAAGCAATGGTATAGCCAATAGGTCTCGCCTTTTGGACCTCCATATAAGTGTGTGGCCCTGCAGGACACCCATTGCAGCGTGGTAAGTGTTGGGATAGAGCAATTGAAAAGAACCCTGAAAAGAGCAGTATTGAGAACATTATATGAGTTTATGGAAGCCATTGAAGTTTTTATACCAGGAACAATCCACAATGGAAGACTGAAACAACGCAAGGCATGATTTGGCTTCCAGGTTAGGATAAGAGTCTATCACCCTTTAAATTTAAAGGCTCAAGAAGAGACATGGTGATGCCCATACATATCGGTGTAAAAACAGTGGCATCTGTAAAAGTGAATATTTTTTTATGGGGGGTGGGGAGCACATATGTTAAGTTAGGCTACATCCTATCTATAATTGCTCACCTTTTGCACTCGTCCCACGAAGCAGTCCGTGTAACAAACATTGGCAAAGTCAATACGACGGGGAATAACAGGTTAACGCATGCGCGTTTGCACGCTCGAAAGATATACTACACAGTGAGCAAGTAGGAGAGAAAAGGCGGAGCTGTTAAAACCCAGACCTAAACATGAAGGTATTTTAAGGGGAATAAAAGAAAACACTGCCACGTTCAGCCTTCAAAGGCATATATGTTGCTAAGCAACAAATTACACTACGTCTAATAGTCGCACTGCTTAAAAATCTTTATGCGGCACACTGATTTTCTGGAATAAATGTCCTGGTAAGCACAAGCAGACTTCTGGCGGTCCTAGTGCGCTTGAAAAAATAAATTAGTTGCACGTATCAATTGTGCAATGCTGTAAATGTCATATCTCGGAAAATTTGAAATATAACAAACCCAGGTGTAATGTTTTCATTTTTACTGGTTATTAAACATATATTGGATAAAAGTTCCCAAAACCTAGAATGAACTTGTGAAACACATTGTTTTACGTACTTGCCTTCAGAGATGACAGAATATGCCTTCGCCCACAAGAACTATTTTTGTAAATAAGGTGACCCGTGGTGCTAGGGTTAACAGTGCACTTTGCTAGAGTTTTATAGTATGTGGATTTTTTCTCGGAGAGCTGTTTTTGTTCACACGATGACCCGCCTTGCTCAAGTTGTACGTTACAAAACATGCATATATTTTTTCGACATATGAAATGATGCATACATTTCTGCAAAGATGTTCAACACACGGCACTCCAGAGAAAGATGCGTACAAAGGTAGACAAACAGGTACACTGATAGACAGGGTCGGATTGGGATTAAAAATCGGCCCGGGCACGCTAAAAAAAAATGGCCCACATTTGCATATTGCCTTTCAGCAAACCACTGCTTCTGCGAAATTTTATAAAAAAAGGAGGGGAGGGGGTTTAATAAAAAAAGCGTGGATTAATTTACACTGGTGAAACACACCTGAAAACAAGTGAGGCTACTTCTGCTCAGGCCCCCTGGCCCCGCTCAATATGCATATATTAATGGGCCAGGCCACCGAGAGAAAGGGAGTGACACCTCAGACGTTGATAAAAGGGGGGTAATGGACGCGCATCTACCTCCAGAAAGGCCACTCAGGCACCCACTGGGCCGTTGGCGGCATCGAACAACGCGGAAACCGCGCAAATTGGCCCCCCAGGCTGCCTCAAAAAAGCAGCCCACAGCAGGAATTCGGATACCGGCATTGCCCGAGTGGCAGGATACCAATTCGACGCTGCTGATAGACATACACCGCATACTTACAGATATGCAGGCATACAGATCAACACACAAATATAGCGATCACAAGTAAACGTACGCAAATGGAGACAAAGTAAAAAGATACTTATCTAAAAACACAAACACCAAACACAGACCACACTGTCAAAAATACAGAGCACTGTTACACGTTCAGATTTACACTTATAGCCCAGTCCTCTCATCAGCACGTGTATTTCCAGTCTTCCTGGACGTAAATTTGGTAAGCAGAAGGGGTGAGTAAGTTGCAAACCCGCAAAGCAGCAAGTGAAATAGCACCTCTTCCACGAGCAATGTTGTTGAAGACCGTTCTTAGTAACACACAACCGGTTTTATTAGACCTCATCGAGGGTTTGTCCCTAGATCTCGGGTGACCTGCGTGGCCTTAATCTTGCCTAAAATTACAGGAAGCACGCACAGTGCTGTCACTGTGCAGCACTAATTGAAATCTAGTCATACCGCACGCAGACACACACTTTGCCAAAGTAACCTTGCCTTCATTAGCAATTTCGTCTGTAGTAAATTGCATAAGGAGCAACAAAAATAGATTATTAGGCTAGCTAATTAACCTCACACCAGAAACTCATGCTGTCTCGGGCTGCAGAAAACAACTCCCCTCCCCCCCCCCCCCAAATGAAGCACAGCGGCGTGCCACACTGACCCCTTTGCAATGGCGGTGAAGAAGGAGCCGCCTGAGAACGTCTATGCTTCTACAGGCAAGGCACGCAAAAGCACGATCACACATGTGAAGCGCACAGCGACTCAAAACACAATCTCTAGTGTTCCGCCCAAAATTTGAAGTTAAAAAAGAGTGTCTGCACATAAGAGAAATGGCCTGAAGTGAAATGACCCTTGTAATAGGGCCAGTCGCCATTGGCATGACAAACACACCAAAAGGAGGGACAAACGGTACCAATTCATCATACAAAAGAAAGGCAGTTTGAAAGGCACAGGAAGTATCCAATAAATATTGGTGGGTGTGGCCAAAAGCTAAAGAAGGAATACAGCATGCTTGCAGAGCAGCGCATGCACGCTGACTCTAGGCTCGATCTAAAAATGAGGTCACTGTGAGCAGAAACAAATCAATTCTCCACCAGTGTGAGGACATGTCAGGGGAAGCCATCTAGGTAGTGCGCACCTAGGGCTACCCCGCTGCTGCGTGGAATGACGTGACATCCACATCCTCTTCACTACAGAGGTAGTATGGAGGTTGCAGAGGTCAAGTCTACTGCATACAAGTGGTAAAGAAATACATTTCCAACATCATGTGATTGATGACTGCTAACAATAAGTGAGAGCTAATGGGAAAAAATAACCAAATGTAAAAAAGCAGAGTCTTACTCACCATCTTACTCTCTCATAATCCAGAATTTTACATTTCAGTATTACATTCCTGTCCAATCTTTTCATATAACACAGTTAAAAGTAGTGAAACTGATTATGGCTGTTTAGTCCAAAAAGATCCTTGTCATTCTAATTCTGGTGTTAATGCGTACAAAAGAAGGATCTAAAGCAAATCTTGAAACAGGTTTCTGCTAGGCCTTGGCTGCAGTGGGGACTGGATGGAACCACCTTTGCTCTATAAACCTGCTTCGAAGTGCCCCTCTGGGAATGTCGTCTGCCGTTTCCAGTGTCAACAATGTTGCGACTGCCACTTAGAATACATAAACAATTAGCTATTCTATTTGGTGGGAACTATTTGGCCTGTTTTTCAATATATTTATTGAACCAATGTTATTCTTGTGTAGAATACATGTCCTGTGATAATCAGTAGACAGAAGCAAATGAAAGTAATTACAAGCACCAAAAGAGTGAATTGGAGATATCCTTCTACCATGGTGCTAAAACAGTGTCTCTATGCAGGCATATAACACTAGGTAGTAATCAGACATACTCCTGATATGCAATCCCTACTCTATGAGTGCCTATGGTGTGTGTTGGTGTAGAGCCAAGAATGCCCCCCACAGCATGATCCAACCCCATTAACTGGCAGGAAAGAATGTAGGACCCTGTCTTGGTCACAAACTGGACACTCCTCACGGTGGTATTAGACAGCTGCTTGGCGAATCCTCAACATGCAGGGACATTTCGATGTCAGCGGAAGTGTCTCCTCTGCTACTGCCCGAAAAATGGTTCTTTACTTCTAATAAAAAGCATCCTTGCAATGTTTATTCAGATTAGCATTGTTATGAATATGCAGATAGCCCTCTCGCCCCGTGGATGAAGATAGAATGACATTTATAAATCGTGCGTAAAGGGCTTGTACTCAGCGTTCGAGGCTTCATGATAATGTTGCGCAAAGCCAGATGGATAAGCAAAGCAGTTTCAGAAAAACTAATCCAACATTGTCACGCACAGACCTATGTGCAAAAGGTCACAGCAATAATGTTATTGTGCGGAAAGAGGACAATGTTAGAAAATGAGAAACTTTGCTACATGGGTCTGACTCTGACACATAACATTGTGTTTCTAGTCTCTTCCTGTGTCTAAAAATGAAAAGAAAAAATAGCCTGCATCAGTAACTTGGCTTCCAAATGTACAACCTTGCAGCCCACATAGCGGATCACGTGTACAACTATGTGTTAAATACAGTGTAAATGGACTACTTAGCTACCTATTTTGAAACATGTACTATGAATTTTCCATACAGTGTATCAGTAATATACCTTTTCCTAGTTTACATGAAGGAAAGTTTTAATTCTGTTAAGGACAGGGAGGCCAACATTATGCTTAGATTTCCCTGTTTTTCTATTTAGAAACCACAAGTCAGCAGAAGAAAAACTGCCTGTCTGATTAGATAATCCCCAAGGAGATACAGCATCTCCTCTTTCTTTTTGCGAACCGTAGCCTCTAGGAAATATCAGTGCATTAACTTCTGCTTCTGTTCTCCACATATCAAAACAGCGAGAGAGAGCCACATCAGTTCAAAGCCAGATTTCCCATAGCAGTTCTGTAAAACAAATAGATCTACTCTACATCCCAAGTACCCCCCAAAGAGCAGATCCCTGTACAAGCATTATGTACAATAAGTAGCTCATTATTAGTTTGACACTGAAATTGAATATTTATAACATAAGTAAGATCTCTTCAGCAGATTTCCCTGGCAAAGGCCTGCAAGAATAAGAATATTTCCACTGCTGGGTGGGATAATCCTCATCTCCGTGCCCTTGATAGTACTTTCCTTCATGTTAGCATGGAAATGTTATATTCTGTATCAAAACTTCTGAAGAGTTTTATGCATTTCCAAAGTGTGCAGATGACTAGCAAACCTATTCTCAGCGCAGGCTTAAAACAGAACATTTTGAAGGGGGAGTCGGAAGATCCGTCGACCACGTTCATGCTGTCTTTCAACTGACTCTCAAATAAATCCTAGGAAGTCATCGAGCCCCTAGTCGAATTTCTGTAGCAAACCTTGAGGCATCAATTCCTGACTCTGGAATGATCTGTCTTACCCATCTGTGAATGTAGGCAAGCATACCACCCCAAATAGCGTCATAGGTACAAAGTGGAACGGGTGTTGGATTTTGTCCAACTCCCAATTGGGAATGTGATCCACAGCCTGACTGGGAACTGAAACCGGCCCTGGCAAACAGCTTAGCAGGCCCCCAGGGGGCGGGAGGGGGGCTCCTATCTCACCGCTTTTGTCACAGGTGGCCGATATTGCAGCAATGATGAACTCCCCCCCCCCCGCCCCCCCCCCCCCGGTCCAAAACTGGCCACCACCCTGGAAGCCCACCTGGAAACGCCTGGTGCCCGTCACGGCCGGTCCAGCCATGATGTGATTGCATCCTGGGTAGACACATACCTGGTAGGTCCAGTCTCCTGCAGACAGCTGTACATAGGTGTATAGCCACCTTAGCTGTTACTTCCTTCCTGGACAAGAAACTACTGTCCGGCCATGAAAGGAGGAAATTCAAGTCCATGTTGAAATCCCACAAGTAGGTACATTTAGGGGTCAGCATGATGCCTTTTTGATTCTGATTTTGAATCTCCTGTCAACCTTCCACCTTTGGTTGCAAAGAAAGAGTAGTCCTTACATGAGAAACCACCTAGGGTTTTTGCAGCTCTGTTGAAGCATCCTGTACCATCACAGCCTGTGCTGAGGAAGAAGCCTCAGATGCATCTGTGATCTTGTCACAGTCCACCTCTTGTTCTGGTGTGGCCTCTTTTGAGGTTTTGGAACCTGAGCACCAAAAATATTGGGTCCAAATATGTTTTTGACTTGCATGTTCCTTATCAGGTGAGAAAAAGGTAGTGACACATTTTGCAAGCAGGCACAGGCAAAGCAGTTTTTTGTGTCATCATCTGCTTGCTTTACAGGGAGATAAT
This sequence comes from Triturus cristatus, assembly GCF_964204655.1. NCBI lineage: Eukaryota > Metazoa > Chordata > Amphibia > Caudata > Salamandridae > Triturus > Triturus cristatus. The sequence goes on along the minus strand of NC_140593.1, from coordinate 361,682,617 downwards.
AATGGCGAATAGTCAGAAAGAACACGCCAAATAAGCAAACAGCTAACAGACACTCCCTTTTGCCAACAGAGTCCCCAAGGAAAACAAGGATTTGCAATGCAATAGGTCTCGCATTAGTTAAATGTAGACCTGTAGACTTTTCAAATGGAAAAGAAATGCAGCGTCTGCCTGCCTTTGTTTTTTGATTTATTGACTTTTGTAGCAATGGCAGCATGCCACGCTTTAGCTTTAGATGTTCAAAGCTAAAGTGCGGCGTGCCGCCATTGCCACAAAATTCAATAAATACAAAAAAAAGTTGGGCGTCGAAAACCAAGGACGGCAGCAATAATTGGAGTGAGGGGTTGCGTCTGCGAGCGAGGAGGCAACAGATGGCCAGAGATGGCCAACCAGAAGAAACAATCGGTTATGTCCCGTGAGAGGGAACCAAGCACCCAAAGGTGGGACAGATGGACACTATTGACCAACCTCTGTAAGGAAATTTCAAAAGGTAGGCCAAACAACCAACCAGAAGCGCTGGGTGGAGCTTAAAGCTTGAAGCCCATATTCTGAATACAGCATGTCTCAAAGATATAGTGCAGCCTAGGCTACTAGAATGCTGAGCAGCAACTAAAGAGCTGCTTCTCCTTGGGAATCATGTAACCATATGGAAAATTGTGACTGGTTTTAGGCCGCAGATGTTTTTGGCACTCACAATAGTTGTAGCCCCAGGCGATGGATTTTCTGTTATGACTTGTGGCTACGGAGAATAAAACGAAGGGAGTGTATATGTGTAATCCTCACCTCCAGTATTGACATAGAATTCTTTCAGTGATTAAAAATGAGCCAAAAGACATGTTTCTACTCTACTGCTTTTCTAACGCCTATTTTAGCTGTTGAGCTATGTGTGCAGTGTTAATATTAAATGGCAAATCTTTATGTTTTTTACAACAGTACTTTCAAAAATCACTTTTCGGAATGCTAATAACTATATCTTTTTTTTGCTTTACTTTCAAAATTCCACTGCACTCAGTTAAAGAGTTAAAGAAGTTACTTTGATTATTATATCCGTGCAACGTTTATTTCATATTAAGAACTTCCGCTTTCTCCGGATTGGCATTGATATGGCTGTCATAAATTATTTGTTATCGTTTTAGGTCTGGTTAAGGCAACCTTATCTCTTTGGCAGAATATATACAATCAGGTGACAATAAGCAGCGAGAGAGTAACTGGTCGAACATGCTCAGCTATTGCTTGTTGAAAGTGCCATTATCATTTTGAATAAGTAAAAACTACACACACTGAGAATCTTAATGTCATATCTAGTGGTTCCTCTTCATTGTAAGAAGTCTGCAGTGCAAAGTAATCCACAACTCCATGGCCTCTGGAGCAAACCCTGGAATTGCACCCATTGGCTATGGGAAGCTCAGCAGAATGGGAGCACTCATGGATAGGAACATGAGAACAAATCGCAATAATTGTATTCTGAGCGGTCTTGACAATAGTGTCAGAACCACTGACACGTGTTTCGCCCTAGGGACTTTCTCAAGACTCTAATTAGTAGGCTCTTTGATTAAATGAGTATTGGGAATTTAGTTGAGGAGTAGTCTGACAATCAGAGAAGAAGTGGGAGTTCTAATATTATAAGCTTCCAGTGCGTAGAGGTAGAACGTGTCTGCATCACCCAATAACTATGCTTTTGGTGGTCCCATGGTACTTAAGCTACTTCTGAGAGCTGTGCTGGCATATCAATAAGCATGTTGTTCAGACCCTAATTGTATCGCTTAATTCATGGCTTGAATTCAAACTAGTGTTTTGTTCTCAACAGAAGCTCTTGGTTAACAAGCTTTCAGGGCAGCAGACGGCCTTCTGGTAATGGGGCTTGCTACATTAAACGTTTGCATGATCTTGTGATGCGAGCCGGATAATTAATATCCATGAGGGACAATATATTGTGAAAATAAATGGTTATAGGTCATTCCTGTTGGATATGTGACCTGGATGAATGTGTGACAGCTATGGAGATTGTACACATTAAACACATAGGGCCAGATGTGCGACAAGATTTAGCATGCGCAAATGGGCTTGCGATCCGTTTGCGCATGCTAAATCCTTGTGGGCCATGTACAAACACCATTTTGCTAGTCACAAATAAATTGCGACTCGCAAAATATTGTTTTGCGAGTCTCTATTAGGAAGAGGCGTTCCCTTCCTAATAGCAACCCTAATGCCATATATGAATATTTTGCGACCGCAATTGCGGTCGCAAAACACTCGCAAATTACCATCCTCTTCAAGAGGGTGGTAATGCACTCGCAAAAGGGAAGGGGTCCCCAGGGCACCCCTTCCCCTTTGCAAATGCTGGGGAAAATATATTTTTGTGGCAGGCAGTGGTTCCACGGACCACTGACAGCCCTTAAAAAATGAAACGAAAACGTTTCATTTTTCTTTTTTAAATGCATCCCGTTTTCCCTTAAGGAAAACAGGCTGCATGTAAAAAAAAAAAAAACTGCTTTATTGAAAAGCAGTCCCAGACATGGAGGTCTGCTGAGCCCAGCAGGCCACCATCCCTGGGAGGGTCAGCCATTCCAAATGGGGTCGCAAATTGCGAGTGGCTCATTAATATTCATGAGCCTCGCATTTTGTTACCCCATTTGGAATTGCAATCAGTGTCTCTGACATTGTTGTTCATTCTAAATTGCGACTCTCAATTTGCGACTCGCAATCGAGCACAAATTGCGAGTCGCAATTTAGAATGGTCGTCCATCTGTTCCATAGTCATTTGAAACCATGGTTTCATGTTAATGCTGTTACTCAATGCTCCATGTAACCAAAGAAGCCTTTTTTGCTGTCAAGGACTTTCTTTGCACAATATAAGAAAACCATGAAGTTATAGTCCTGGCTCCTTTAACCTGGTGGGTATTATCCTCTGAATTACATACATTTTCGATTATAAGAACTCCTGTAGCATCCTATAGGAGAGGAGAGGCCGCGCACTTCTGGCCAGCCCCTTCCTAAATGTCGATTGCAGGGTTTCCCATAATCATATGGGATAACTCAAGTGGGAACTTTATAACGCCATTTTTATGTGACTTTGAAACTCTGTGCCCTTATAAAGGCATTCGGCCTCATGCCTCTCTCCGTAGGTTAATGGGATCCCTCCATGACCTGCAATTGTCTCATAATGCACAGGTGGGATTTCATCACCAGTCATTTTTTGCAAGGATTACTCATTCCTTGTTGCAAGAACTTCTGTTAACAGTTTAGGGAAGTAAGCAGTACTCTAATAGTGAGCCAGGTAGAATGCTAAGTTTTACTCAGAACAGAAGCAAGAAAATGAATAGGGAAAAGCAGGCCAGATGAAAGGTAAGATTGCTCCTCCTAAGTGGAACATGCATGCATCATTCATGGACATTGTCACATCCGGCATTGCGCAGTGTCCTGCTTATGAAACCTGGCATAATTGGGATTGTGCAAGTAGCACTGTGGTGTACGAGTCAGTAAGCGAATATTCTCGGCATCCAGGCTGCGCGTGGATACAGCAGTAGTCTTGGAATCACTGCTGCTATGATACCGGAAGAGATTACATCATTGTTTGTGCCGGATCCGCGACGCTGGGCGGGGCGGCTGTGCCGGTGGCTCCCCTCTGTCACATTCCCGGTCTCAGGTGTTTATTGCTACCTTGATTGCGGAAGCTGGCGTCCTGGTGCCATCCGGTCTCGCTTACGCCAGGCGCAATAAGGGTGTGACTTGGCTGTTACACTAGTTTTGCACAGGATTTGGATTTAAAGTTTGGAAGGATAAAAAAACAGTGTTTCTGTACATTTACCTGCCAAACCGCACCCCGCGGAGTCACTGTTCCTACTCTATATCCTGTTCTGGAGAAAGATCGTGGCAGTGTGCAACACACACAATTGTAGCACAGTGTCACCGGTGTGATCTTAAGAATTTGATGTGCACCGGGCAAGAAGTATTTTGGAGGCTCATATTTGGAACAGCTTTGAATTTTCTTGCTCATTTTTTACGAACTCAAGCCCTATCTATGTTGCCTAACAATATTGAATTATACGTTAAAGGTTAAGATAGAGAAATAAACAGAAGGAAGATAGAAAGTTCAATTTCCCAGGGGGCCCCATGAAAGTTGGGGGGGCTAGGCAATTGCCCACTTTGCCCATTCTTTAAACATCTCTGAGTGTCATGGCTTCTTCCTTATTCATCTCGAAATACTGCTGCGTACACCAATGAGTATTGACTCTGATCCCGGTGAGTACACATCCCCGTCCGGTCAAAGGTATGCCAAATATTTGCGTAATCCAGCGCTCCTCCGCTTACGGAGCATTCATTCCTTAGTCGAAAAGCGCATGCGCAGTACATTCTATTCTCCACATCGGCTGAGATCTGTGGCATTATTCCCGTCAGTAAACTCCTATTCAGAGCAGGTATAGATGTAATCTGAACTAGGCTGCTATCTCGTTTACTTTTTATTTTATCCATTGTGTGCTTGAGTTGTCTTTACTCTTTGTGCAGTCAGGCATGAGAAGTCATTCCTGTGTTGTGTGTCTTGGCTGTGTTTCATGTTTGGTGCTTGCAGCATCATCTTACTCAGGCCTCGCCCAGGGAATGGCAGTCCACTGAAGGAGCAAGGTTTCGCATAAAAAGCAACTTGCTCGTATGCAATCCTCTCGAATAACCTGTAATACTATAATCAATTTGTCTGTGAGTACTAACAGTGCACCACATTCATCATTATTGTATCTAGGGGACACTTTTCTATGTGATTCACTAATAAGTAATCTGACTGTCCTAAAATGGCCGCTAAAAAGCAGGAATTCTTCTGCACATGGATCTACTACATCTACGTAGTATGACGTTTTCTGTCGTTTGGGGGAAAACTTTGCAGCAGCGCAATAGCTTCTAAAATGGCCACTTTAAAGTAACGCACTAATGCACATGCTGAGCTGAAACTAACCCATGCAAGCTCTACTAAGCTATCAATGCAAAAGATTTATTAAGTAAATGGAGTTAGAGTAGTGGTATACAGTGAATTCATTTAAGTTTGTATTGTAACATGTTTTTCTTTGACTTTATTAATAGTTCGCATTTGGGCCTTGGAGGGTGACAGATGTCCTTATACTTTGTGGCAACCACGCATGCGTCTTACCTCTCTCCTCTCAAGTCCATGAAGCCATGGGACGGCTGCCAAACCCTAAGCCTAGCATGGACATGGGAAAATAAACTTCTGAACCCTACGAGAGGAAGTCAAAGAAACATTGTACTACAAATTTATCGATCATAATATGAAATGCTTGTCAGAATAAAGCTTGTGGGTATTTAAATTATTGGGTGGGGATTTAGACAATAGACTAAAGAAAAATATTGCACTCGGTATGGTGTGATGTGCTCACCCCACTGCTTGGCCCAATCAAATTGCGGGTGAACATGGAATTGAAACATTTGGGGGTGGATCATACACTTGAATTTGGTATAATAGAGGTAAGTTAGATAGTTAGACACACTTGATGCTGAGATGCTGATGCTATGCTGAGATGCTGCCCGATTTTGCTGCAATCTGACTGAAGAATCCAACACTAGGGAAAATGTGCGGAACAACCGAGGAGGCACATCTAGGAAGGGGTCCGGAAAAGCCGGAGAGAGTAGCACCAGAGAGGGGTGTAACGCTGGTGTTACACTAGAAGAGATCACCTTTCCCTGTCCTGAACCTGTCCTGAATCCTTGACTCTTTGATGTCGGGGTCCTCACACCATTCTCGGTAAATATAGCCGTAGGGTAAATGCTCCGTACTTGCTCACTGTCCTTTCTCTCCTCGGGTGTTGTCATTGCAAGAATTTATTAATGCAAACTGTTTATAAGCTAATTACTATTTTCCTGATGGAGATTTCTGGTCTATTCATGTGTATTTTGATTTGACTCACAAAATCATTTATTCAGATAAACTTTTAAAACTCCCTCTGAGTCTGTGGTTCTTTAAAATAAAGTTAAATGTATTATTGACTTTCCTCCCTATTCTAATCTACTACTAGATCTTATCAAACGTTCATTTACTCAGGAGACAGGAACGGTAAGAATACTGGTGTAAAGGTTTCCTAGGGTAAAATAAAATTGATGACACGTGGATATTTGCCAGCTCATTGCGTGTATGAATGCATATGGGCCCAAATGAGTGTTGTGTGTATGAATGTGTAGATCTGGTAAACTCCGCTGCATCACCACAACCAACTGTGCCGTTCCCTGGTCATTTGAATGTTCCTCTGGACCATGGTGTTGAATTGCACCTTTCAAGTCTGGCGTGCATTGGCCTGCAGGATTATTTCGGCAGTTGGCAGCGAAGTGATTTTCCATGTAGCTTACCACAAAATAAGCAGGATAAGTATGGAATGTTATTAAAAAGTTGGCAGATGTATAGAGTACACATTCCATAGCAATGTTCTGCAGTAATTGTGCCACAGTACAGGGCACATAGAGCAAACCGAGCAATCAACTGTATTGCAGGACACTGAAATAAACGCCTCTTTGATAGTTTTACTGTTACATGTTCTTACCAAGTTTGGCTTGGTTGTGAGTGTGTTAGAAGGCAGGCATTATACCTACCTATTGCTGACTACCTGGCATCATATGGTGTTCATGTTGAGGCATGAGTAATTTCATGTGCAGATTGCACTCCTTATAATAGCAATTCTATGGTTCATAGGGCCAGATGTACGACCGTTTCTTGCGGTCGCAAACGGGAAGGAGTCCCCAGGGGACCCTTTCTCCTTTGGGAATGCACGCTTAAATATTTTTTAAGAGCAGGCAGTGGTCCCAGGGACCAATGCCAGCCCTTAAAAAATGAAACTGAAAAGTTTATTTTTTATTTTTTAAATGTTTCCCGTTTTCCTTACAGAAAAAACGGGCTGCATTAAAAAGAAAAAAAATGCTTAATTGACAAAGCATTCCCCGACATGGTAGTCTGCTGACCCCAGCAGGCCACCATCCCTGTGAGTGCTAGCCATTCCCAATGGGGTTGCAAATTGCAACAGCCTCATTAATATTCATGAGGCATGCAATTTGCGACCCCATTGGGAATCGCAAACAGTGTCTTAGACACTGTTGTACATAGCATTTTGCGACTCGCAAATTGAGACTCGCAATTTGTCGTAATTTGTGAGTCTCAACATGCTATGGTTGATCATGTGGCCTATAGTGTTTACCAAGTAAACAATTTGCGTATTCGTCTTAATCTCAGACCTCAAAATGGGTGATAATGCACTAATTGTGTTTTGCCCATTCTGAGAGGCAAAGACCTGGAATTTGCGCAGCTGGTTTGTATCAGGATTTACCTTTTTGCGCACATGGGAATGATCCCCATAGGCTTTTTCTTTTCCTCATGGCCTTCTTCTTATGTAACACTTCAGTAAAGAGAGTCACTCCTTTTCGACCTTTGTAGGTTTCAATGCTTGTTGTAAATACCATCCAAATGAATTTTCCTTTATGCGTACCACAAAGCAATACACATTTTTAGGTGCCAGCCCCCTTTTGACTTTATGCTTTTACATAAAGCTGGGGGCTCTTTTCCCCCCCTGACATTCATGCTGAAATACACTTGTTTCCAGGACTTGTGAAATTTTGGGATTAGGGGCGACAAAGTTTTAATTGCACCTGCTTTGTTGGGCTAAGTTGTGAAATTTCCGCCTTAGGAATGTATGACGGTAGTCTGCATGCGTTTAGGACGCATGCGTTCCGAATGCCGTCTTTAGTATGAATGCGTCTTTAGGACGCATCTGTTCAGCATGCAAGTCGTTTTAACGACTTGCCTTGGGGGTGCAGGATGTTGAAATAGTTTAATTTACTATTCCAACTCCAGTCGGCGCAACAGTAGGGAAGGTGTTGGACTTTAAATGCAACACCATTCCACCAATGTGCCCCCCTAAATTCAAGTCGTTGTGAAGACTTTCGTGCTGAATAAATGCCTGCTAATGCCGCGTTGTTCTATTGCCAGCGCTGTGTTGGCACAGCGTGATTCTGGATTCGTGCGAAACTACCCTTCCCATCTAATACTCAGAGCACACAGCGGGGTAGACACAGGTGTACGGAGTCCTCAGCCCAATTTTTAGTAACAGGAGTCGTTCCCCTTAACTGAGGCGGAGAAGGCTCAGAGGTGTCGCCACCTTGTGCCTCAACACTGCAGCTGCTTGCATTACCAAACACATTTTTGTGTATCACACCCTTCCGTTGTTTTTAAACTCTTCTTGCTGGCAACATTCTATTTATATGACAAAGAGGCCCAACAGGGAGTCTTCCTTGAACCTATTATCTGAGATGTTACAGAGAACTTTACACCATTAACCCTTCTTTCGCCTAATGAACTTGAAATGTGCAATACGCTTGTTCTTTTAACCCGTCATGGAGCACCAGTAGAAAACAAATATGCCTTAACACCAGGTTTTATTGCTAAAACAATACAACCAGCACTTTTTGTTCATTCTCTAAACGCAGTTTATAGAGGTTATCACACATTCCACACCTCTGTTTAAAAATAGTGCCCCCTTCGGTCTTTCCTAAGCTTAATTGCACATTTATGTGAGGAAAAGCTATATCTGATTTATAAAAAGTTAAAAAAAAACAAAAAAATAAAAATCATATCACATTTCTGTGTGATTGTTACCTGTTTTTGTAAAAGAGTTCTATTCAATTTTAATTAAGGAATATTGTAGGGGTACGAAATGATTTATAAGATGTCATTTTCTGTGAAGTCATTTTGAATTAAAATGCTAATTCACCCCCCAACACTATTTTTCTTAGGACTTGTGTCCTGCTGATACAATTTTTCTGTAAGGAAGTAAGTACATTTATTGACCGTTCGATTAATTAAAATCTTTACAGTAAAATAAGCATAAAAATTGGCACAACCCCCGCCCTCTTGCCCCCTTGAGTCCCATAGCAGCCTGGACCCGCTATTCATACTTTCTCACGATTTATTGTTGGTTCATACATACCAGTGAAAGAGGTGTAATTTATGTTATAGATATTTAATAAAAAGCCAATTGAAAATGTATAATTTGGGGGCCCTTGTAAATGTAACTCAGAAGGCCTAAAAGTAATTCATTAGTGGGTACCGTTGACGGTAATGACCCCATTCCCAGAATTGTGGCGTGTTTCTCAGCTGCCTAAATGTTCTAGTGCAGAAGAGCAAAAAATAAAGTGCTATGTTCTCGTGCCTCGGGCCTATTGTGATTCCTTGACATCCAGACAACATTCACCAGAGGAGCTGGTGTTTGAAGTACAGATATTCTTTTCTTATGCTGTATACTTCATGAGCACTTTCTGAAGGCACTCTGTTGCTTGGCTCTGTCTACTTGATTCTGAAACGGAGCGCCCAGGCGATTTTCCTAATTTATATTTTGACCTATCGAAGGGCTATAGAGACTGTGCCGGGTCTGCTAGTGCTAATTTAATTAAGTGTGTGAACTTCGCCACTCTTGCAAGGATGCATGTCTTTATATCAGAAAAACACCAGTCCGAAACCTGCTTGCAAGTCCTCGTGCCCTTGGCCATAAAAATAGGGCGAAGCAGCCGATGACGCTGTCCGGCCAGTTTAGGACATCAGCACAGCAGGTGCAACCAGGATTCCTTGTGGTAAGAACATAACCAGCAGGAGACTGCTTCATCCTTGCGGGCCCAGGCTGGGTTGAAATCCGTAATTCTTAGTGCAATGAGCCTCATATATAGAATTTTCCTGCAAGCTTGGGCTGAAAACGTCTCTTGTAGGTATTATTGGATTTTCCCCTGATGTAAGATGTGTCCAATGCCTTTGTATTGGGATTGTGATGCAATGATGCCCGATTCTTTTTAAATTAAATGACCTGAACCTGCCGCTTCACTGCGTTTGTCCAGGCATATACTGTGATCTCAGGTGAAAGAAAGCTCTCTGCTTCTATCTTCAAATACCCAATTGTTTGACTCAGCTTGGAATACCAGGGGGAGTTCTCTTCCTTAAAGATGGGTCCCAATTGATGTTTAAGGGTGTTATCCGGGGCTCTTAGGACCCTGATGTAGAACTTTATTAATTTTCCCTGTAATGCCAGGTGTTGTGTGCAGATTTAGATTCCGTATAGAGGTTTCCTGATTTATGCCCTTATATAGGTGCAATTCACATTGCCCTTATTTGGACATAGAAATCCGGCCCTTAGTTAGACATTGTCCGTACAAACCAAATACAGTTATGGCCACCTACATCCGTCCATCCACGTCACAACAAATTCTTGGAAAACCAGACCCTTAAGCCTTTAGGAATTTCCCTCAGCTTGAATATTGATTTCTCCAAGAACTCATTAAGTATGCATGAACATCTATTCCTTAGGGGTTCATTCATGATGTTCCTCTGCCTGACTTTTACATCAATACTGGCATTCCTAGACACCTTCAAGGTATAAATATACCAGCGCTTGCCCTGGCAAATTGCGGTTCCCGGAGGATTCCATCCAACCCAGACTACGCGGTTCGCCACGGCAAGTTCGGAAGGAGATCGAGTTCCAGCCTGATGCACTGACCTGACGCTGCCATCCTCCTCGCAGAGAATCCATGGTCTGCCAGGGCCGAGTTCCAGCCTTAGCCTGGCATTCTTGGCTTGTCTCAGAGCTTGCAGCACTGCTTTATAGGCTTTTACCTGGGCTGCCGCTATGAAGGGATCCAGGGCTCCCGGAAAAGTCAGATGGCCGTAGTTGATGGCTGGAATTATTTTCGCCTTTAGGGCTGTCAGCATTGGCTCCACTGTTGGGCTTGTCAGGCGTAGGCTTTGTCGGTCTTTGTTCTTAGATGTTTTATGTGGGTTGCTGGAGTGGCCCTCTCAGAGAGCCAAACCCCAAGGTAGTTGTAGGTGGATGTTTTTCCAATTTGATGATCTCCCAATTGCCAGCAGGCTTGCCTTTTTTGTGGATATTTGCCAAATACGTGCAACTCAAATCTTATTTTATAAACACTATATACTAGCTATCTGATTTTTAATATAATCCCTCTTAAAAAAAAGATGCATTTGCCAATCACTGATTATTTACATGCTTTTAACACCAGCTCTTTAAACACTAGCAATGAAAATGTGATATTAATAGATTATTTACGGCCACGGGTGTGTAGCGTGTAAATCGCATGTGTTATTATTCCAAATTATTGGCATTTATTCAGTCTCCTAGGGAGAATCTTCCCTTTCGGAATTTGCATTTGTCTTTTATTTGCACAGACATCTCAACAGCACAATTTCAATCCAATTAGCTAATTGGTTGTGTATCTTGTATTGTATGGTTTCTACTGTCCCCTTGATCAACGCTGGCCAAAGCAGCTCAGCTAATTTAAAATTAAGCAGAACTGAAGAAGGGCTGCTGCCAGTAGTTAATGCCCACAATCAAGGTCTTCTGATTAGTGCAGACACTGCCACGTTGCCTAAATGTATTTCCTACACTTAAGACGCTCTCTTTTACCACAGAATATTCATTTTTTAGCAAGTGTTAAAAAAAACCTACACATTACATTATTTTGATTTGCCCCTGTGACATTCTGAAATAACTTTGTGACTTTACAAACGTTTGTTCCCTTGTAATATATCAAATGTGCTACCTTACATTTTTTATTCCTACACGTCCAGACCCGATCCTTTTACAGTATTCCCTGCAACAGCCGCACCACACAAAAACAAAATTGCGTTCCCAATATTTGCTCACACACTAGCGTAACCACAGTCAGGAGTCGCCCTATTAACAGTGAATTTAGGATTCTCTGTATGTAAACGATGAGCAGCTTGCAATAACAACTTTATGAGACATATTACTGCTTTTACGTCCCTGTAATTAGCAACCACTTCTTTGTAGCTTGGCATGATGTTTTAGTATTGTAATAAACCTCGGTGCATTTCATATACCTATATGCATATTCATATACAGTCGCCTTCAATACATGCACATAAACCTCTGCCCAAAATCTCATGCACTGGTTCAATGCTACGCACGGTGTTTAATGGTTGAAACGTTTTATTTATAAAAAACACAGGGATTGGTGCACCAGCATGACCATATGCAGGGGCATAAAACTTCCCCTGCAGCCCTCACAGGTGACCACAGGACTGCGTGCCGGATGATTAGTGTGCCCCTGTGGACCTACGCTGGACACCCTTAAAATGTTTATCAGTTTTCCTAATGCTGGCCCGCAGGCAGTTACAGGTGGAACAACTTGCTCAAAATCACAAGTTGAGTGTGCATGTGAACCAGGACTGGCGATCAGATCATCCCATGCTGATTTCTAAAGTGACAGTGCACTCTTTAACGTGGGGTAACAGGGAGTTAAACATGTGCAAACCTTGCGCACAGTTATACGGGCGCTTCACAGGACACACTAAGTTTTTAAAAAAACTTTATTTATTGTTTTTTTTTTAACATTAGGAGTATAAGCAACCAGTGCAGCAGTGATATTGTCACATTATTCTGCACAACATAATTAAAGCCATTACATATAAATAACAGCGCTGAAATGTATAGTTATGCTCATGAGTTTCGACATGCAATAATACATTTTCATCGCCATAACCAGTTTCTTCTCCAGAGGCTTCTGATGCAAAACGTTTCCGACAAGCCCAATCATCATCTTGTCCCCCCAGTACCCCATTCCTTCTCTGGCCCGCCATCTAGCTCATAATGCTGGTTGGTTACTGTTGTCCTGCTCCGTTGCAGTCAGATAGTCTCTCGGCGGTTGCCAAATGTCTTTAGGCCTGGATGCAATCGGCTGTAGCTCTGCAAAGACCCCCCTGTTGGTATCACAGTACATGAAGCTGTTAAGCCAGTGTTCTATAGTTGGTACACTGCTGCACCCCCAGTAGATAGCTAGTCCCCATGAGGAGCGCGGGGCCCACCAGTCTACGCATGGCCTTGGGGATCTCCGCTGTGTAACCCGGTAACACCGACAGAGGGGTCGGCCTTGTCATTGGCTGCAGTTCCTTTAATGTGTATCCAGTACCCAGCCGCCTTACCACAGGAACAAGTCATATGTATATAATCTGCCTCCAGAGCCCGATATTTGGGGCAGAGTGCCGTGCGCGAGGGTTCAATGTGAGCCAACCGAACCGGCGTCAACCCTGCGCAAGTATTTATAGTGAATCAGCTTGTCTATAGCTCCCAGAGACCTTTGGGCACAGCATGACTCCATACATCATCGGAAATGGGGTGTCCCAAATCTGCCTCCCACGCTCCTCTGAGTTTACTGTCATGAGCCGGCATATACTCTAAGCTAGCCTGGTATAGTCTGGATACTAGTCTGTCCCCCTCAGCATCGGATACGAGTAACTTTAAAGGCCTGTAACTGACAGGCTTTGGGGGGTTTGGAGGATACACGGCTTGCCAACGCGTTTTGGAGTCTGGTCAATACAAACTAGCCGAGAGAGTGGCGTCTGCAAAGCGTGTGTCTTCCGTGCGTGAGTAAATATGCCCCCTGGAAAAGCATCCGCAAATGTTAATAATCCGAACCGTCGCAATGTACGCTTGACTAAAGTCTCAGATGTGATGAGTATCCAGGGGTTGTCAAGCAATGGGATTTGGGAGGCGCTGAGTTCTGTGCCCCAATGACTCGCATCAGCATCCTCCTCCAGGCCCAGCAGGTATGGGACACTGTTTGAATTTCCATTTTATGAGTTGGCAACCCGGCTGGCAATAGCCCTCGTAGCGGCACTGGTGTAGCCAGGTCAATTTCTGGCTTCGTATATGGCAATCAAGCATCCGGGTGGTACCAATGCCATGAGTAGCTACACTGTGCAGCCAAGTAGTATAGCAGCATATTTGGGACTAGAAACCCCCTCTTCTCATATGGTAGCATTAGAGTGTCCGACTGAATCCGTGGTTGCCTTCCACCCCAAACCAGACGCGACAGGAGAGTATATAGCTGGGCAAAGAAAGAGTTTGTAAGCGGTACGAGAATATCGTGAAAAAGATAGAGCAGCATTGGTACTATGAATATTTTAATTATTGCTATCCTTCCAGCCATGGATATAGGCAGAGCTATCCATCTGTCAATTTGTATTTTTAACCGTTCCAGGGCTGGACCATAATTAAGTTGCACAATCTGTTCCCTGTCCTAATGCAAAGTAATGCAGACATATCTAGTCTCAGCGTTGCACTATGTTAACGGGTATCCGTCACATCCCCGGTCACCAATCTCCGTCAGCAGGAATGCTACTGATTTTGACCAATTAATATGTAAACCTGAGTGTTCACCAAACCAGGTGATCTCTTGAAGAAGTGAGACTAAATTCTCAGCGGGGTGCCTGACATACAACAAAATGTCATCCTTGTAAAATGAAATCAACACTGGGCCAGTTTTAAATTGTAATCTCTTGTGCATATGGTCTTCCTGCAGGCGGCGCACCAGCTGGTCCATGGCAATAATGTACAATAATGGTGACAGGGGGCATCCTTGTCTGGTGCCTCGCGGTCTTGCAAGAGCCTGGGTTGTTGTGCCATTCACCTGTATTCGCGCCGTTGGCTTAGTGTACAGCAGAGTAATGAGTGAAGAATACCCCGCTCGTATCCCCAACTTGCGCAGTACTGCCTGCAGGAAAGGCCACTCGAGCGAATCGAAGGCCTTCTCCGCGTCTAGCAACACCACAATCGCCAGCATCGAAGACGCTATTCTATGCAGAAATGAGAAAAATGTATGGAGATTTAGCACGCTAGACCTATGTGGGACGAACCCCGACCGCGTGGGGGAGATTATTTACCCCATAAGGAGCGATAACCTAATTGCAATCATTTTAGCTAATATTTTAGTATCAAAGTTCAATAGCGACAGCGGCCTATACGAACTTTATTGTGACAGAGCTTTCCCGGTTTAAGAAGCAGCACAATAATGGCCTCAGGTAGTGATGGGGCAGAACACCGTCCTGTACTGCCTCTGCATACACCTCCAGCAGCTGTGGCACCAAGAGATCCCTACAGGCCTTGTAAAAGGCCCCCGTGTATCCATCCCCCCTGGGGCTTTGCTGCCATCCATACCTTCTATAGCTTGTTTTATCTCATCGACCGAGAAAGGCTCACACAGAAACTGTTGCTGAGCAGAAGTGAGCCACACCATGGCTAAGTTGTCTAAATATTTGGTCATGTCTTCCTCCCTTCCAGCGTGCCTAGTAGTGTATAATTCTGTGTAGTACCTCACCAATTCGTCCTTAATGCCCGGAGTATAAGTTATGTATTCATTCTGTGGTCCATTTAGCCCTGCTATATATGATTTTGCACGTTGCGGTTGTAGCTATCGAGCTAGGGTGCGACCCGGCCTCTCCCCCTCCCCACATCTCCTTGCTGTGGCATATTTGCTGAGATAGTGGGATTCTCGTTCTGCAGTCTCCTGGAATTCAGCTAATATGTCGCCCTTTCTGATAGATATGTTGGGGAGGCTGCATCTGCTTGTCTCTGGTCTAATAGCGATATCTCTCCCTCCAACTTGGAGAGCCTACCCCGGAGATCCCGTAGTATCCCATCCCCTTTGGAGATGCAAATCCCCCTTAAGTTAGTCTGAAAGGCCTCCCATAGTGTGCTATGGTGCGGGACCGAGCCAGTGTTCAGCTCAAAATATTTTATAATTGCCTTCAAAGTTCATTGTGAAAAACAATGTCCCTCAGAGCCCTTTCTGGGAATCTCCAAGGTCTCTCCACACCCCCCCTCCCTCGGAACACGTAGCTTGAGACTCACGGGAGAATGATCCGACAGTGTGCGGGCATGTGTACAACCTCACGCACCCAGGGAGATAGAGTGCGGGATATCAACCAGTAGTCCAGCCTTGTCCTATGCTTGAGGGGTTATGCAATCGCCACGCATCATGCAACACATACTGCTTTCAAAAAACACCCTGCGCTGCGTGAGCTCTGGACTTCGTTTGGGGCGCCCTAGATGTGCTGTCGAGTGTAGGGTCTAGTCTTATATTCATATCCCCTCCCAATACTATCTGGTCAACCGCCAAAGTGGCAATGTGTTTCTGTATCTTGTAAAAAGAAATATGTTCGCCAACATTCGTGGCATATACATTAATCAACAGTAAACGGTGGCCCAAGAGCGTCCCCAACACCAGCAAGTAGCGACCCATGCGGTCTGTAATTGTATGTTTGTGGTGGAATGGCACGTTTTTACGTATCGGAATAGCCACCCCACGCGCATATGAACTGTAACAGGAAATAAATCTCTCCTTCCCCCATGTGGATCCCAGTGTGTGTGATCGAGTGAGAGCCAAATGCGTTTCCTGAAGAAACACCACATCCACTGTGTGCCTCCGCATGTTTTGTATCACATGCCAGCATTTCCTTAAATCATTGAGTCCCCTAACATTCCACATCATGAACACTGATTCAGCAAAATTTCTAACATTAGGCGCTGTCATCGTGCAGTTCAAACAGTGAAATCATTGTGACATTAATGGCTGCTATTCCTGCCCGCTCCTTCCTCTGCAAATCAATCCCCACGCTAAAAACTTGGTCCAGTGCCCCCTCCCCCAACCTCCACCCAATCCAGGTAGGTAACAACTTAGCAAATACCCAAAGACGTAACCAGAACATGTATTTAACTTCCCAGCAAAACATTTCTCATTAGTGGGATCTTCACTGGGGGAGTGACAATGCTAAGTCGCCCCCCGCAATTCAACATGCAAATTTATACAGTAACTTCAATTGTCTGTGGTGAAATGCACCAATGTTAAACATTTTTCTCTCTGTGAGTATGCCTGAGTATAGGAACATATCAAGTCCAGCCAAACTTATCTGTGAGTCGTAGATCATCGATACCATCCCATCGGTTTACCCAGAAGGGAAAAAGTTCAAGCTGGCGCTGGAGTGGATGGCAGGCTGCGATCCACCGGTCTGCACCTGTTGGTTATTGTGTTGCATTTCCAAGAAGGCTCTGGAGAACTTTTGCACCTCTGTTGGGCTGTCGAAAAAGCGTGCCTTCCCTTGCATGTCGACCCTCATTCTTGCAGGGTATAACATACCATAACGGAGGCATAGGTTACGCAGCGTAGCTTTGACTTGGATATACTTTCCTCGGGCCTCTTGCACCATGATTGTGAAGTCAGGGAAAAGAGACAGGTCTGAACCCTCCCATTTTAGTGGACCTTTCTCCCTAGCTAGTTTGAGCACAGTGTCCCGATCTCTGAAATTCAACAGCCGGGCAATTATGGGGTGAGGAGGTAGTCCCGGGCTCGGGCGTGGTCCTAGTGACCTGTGAGTGCGTTCAACCACAAAGGTAGAGGGGAAAGACTTGACTCCAAACAGATCCCCAAGTAGGCATTCCATAAAGTGCTCGAGCCGGCCACTATTCGTCGATTCTGGCACCCCCATAATGCGTAGGTTGTTTCTTCTCCCCCACGCTTCGAGGTCTTCAGCCTTCATGTCTAACATCTTAACCTGCCTCTCCAGCTTTTCCATCTTCCTGGACATGTGCACTGAACCGTCTTCCAAGTTAGACACCCTGCCCTCAGCCACATCCAGCCTTCACTCGTGGCCCTCCATGCTTTCGTTCATTTTGTTCAACCTCTTGTCTATTGAGTTAAACCTGCCATCTAGTGCCTTAAAGCCGGAATGCAGTTCGTTTAAGAGCTCTTCAGCCCTTGATTTTTCTGCTTCCTTCCCAGGTGCCATGAGGGAGTCCGTCCCTTCTTTTACTGTATGTGCATTGGCAGTTTTATCCTGTGCAACATCAAAAATCCATTTGTGCTGTTTGGGGTCTCTCTTGGCCAAATTTGTCTAGATAAATATTATGATCGTCTGTGTATGCTGTGCCCCCAGTCGCTTGTAGATATAAGAGGCAGCGCCTAGCTGAAACTTTCTACCTGTTTATAAGGCGGCCAGGAGATACCTCTGCTCAGCTCCTCAATATCTGTTTTTCCTGTAGCCCCCTATGAGATGCAGCCCTCCTGCCTGGTAGGCTCTGTCGGCCTCTGAGGGGGAAGGGGAAGAGGGCCAACCAGTGCCCGCACCTCAGAAAATCCAGGCCAGACTCCGGAGACTAGCCCCCACATGCCAGGTCCAGACAGAGCCGCGCTTCACTTCACGGGCCTCTCGCGGCTTACCGCATGCCGTGGCTTCACATGCGCAGTTTTCTCCGGTCGTGTCTCAGGCCGGCCAGCGTCACCCAGTTCTTCTTCCCCATGAACGTTGCGGGTGCTCTGCAGTGAACATTCTCAGCAGCCGGGAGGGGGCTGGGGGGGTGCACACTCAGGTCTCAGTCCTCCGTGGTCCTATACAGCTTCAGTGTTTGGGCAATCTTTCAGAGTGCTACCCGGGGAGGCCTCCTCCTCACTCCGCAGCCACTACGTCCAGAGCCGACGAAGATCTGACGCAGGGCACCATCCTATCGTGCACCATACACTTTATTCCGGGCCCTTAAGGATCCTGCCACGGCTCTTTCATGTCACCTGCTGAGACCACGAGTCAGGCGTATATTACCGCTAGGCATTCATTATTATTCGGCCACCGCAATCAAGTCAAATCAGCGGGCTGCCGGCGGAGCTTTAAGCCTGCACGGCCATTACGGTTGGAGGCTTCGCCACATACCCCAATACACACTAAGTTAGTGTGGGTGACAGGCACAAACCACTCATTTTGTGGGCAGTTTAACATCGCTTGAGTGTTGCCCACAGAGATGCACATTTAAATCTTTTGATAATACTGAAATAGAATGCTGAAACGGGCCAAAAAAGACATTATTACTTATAACTTTCAACTCTGCATTAATGTTGTCCAATAATATCTTCAAGTCCTTACATACTCACAGAGGCACATTTCTAACCTTATGAACAGTAGGTATTGCCTTTTCTTTTAACTGAAAATCCCTTCACACACCCAACTTCATTCTTAAAAACAGTTGTATCCATTTAGCAAAACATCAGTATCACCATCAATAGCTGTATCAACTTTCATCAGTTTGCCACTGACCAGATTGATTTGTTGTAAATCTTCCTCCACCCAATCCGGATTCAACTGCACTGGAACTATAGACCCAGGTTTGGGTATAATTCCAAATCTATCAAAACATCCAAACACATCTTTTCCTTACACAGCTACATACAGTTTAGTGATAATCTTCCTTCCCCTGAATGACACTACGTTGTTAATCCATCTCAATATTTGAATCTCAAATCCTCCAAACGCTTTAGGTGAGAGATCACACATCATGCAACTGCTCATCATGCCAATTTTTCATGAAGGTAGCTTGATCTAAAATGGTATTGGGAGAGCCCAAATCTGTCATTACTGTCACCTCTGTAGAGCCAAAGCCTATAATACAAAATGGCCCCCTTCCTGTTCCTCGATTTCAGAGGTAATAGTGAGAATAACATTCTTACATTTATCTTGACATCCACTCCTCATCAATTTGTACAGTGGACACATTCGTATATTTTTCTCTATTTCCAATTACTCCCCCACAATCTTTTGATCTGAAGCCCTCCGCAAAGTGACCTATTTTATCACATTTTAAACATTTATGTTTTACAACTGTGCAATCGGTAGCATTTCCGATATGTGCTTGCGATAACAGTAACTTGTTTTACGATTGTCACTAGTGTAAATTTCCACTTTTTTCTCTTTCTTTACTTCAAGACTTACTGCTCCTGCACTCACTTCTTATTTGCTACTACTCGACAACATTTTTGAAGATATCATAGACCTCCTGATTCCTCTGGAAATCCCAATTAACCCAGACAAAGAGGGATTGCACACACAATAGTCTTCCGTGAATATTCTTGCTGATACAGCCTAAAACTAACTGATCACAAAGATAAGTATCTAGCCTGTTTCCAAACTCACAGTAGTCTAAAAAAAATCTGAGATTCGCAGTAAATTCGTCAATTGCTTCCTCACTGTCCTGTTTGCGTGAGAAATTTTTTAATCTCTCAACAATTCCAATTGGCGGTTCACCAAATTGTGTTTCAATCATGCAACAGCTTCACCTAAATCACTCCACGAAACATCCTCAGGTGGTTCCACCTCTGGCAAATTATCAAAAATTTCTTGAGCAGCAGCACCCGAACAGCGTAATAAAATTGCTTTTTTCCTCTCTGTTCTGAATTTCCTAGAATCAATAGCTAAAAGGTAATTTTCAAAAGTTCTATTCCAAGTTCACCATTGAATCACTGGTTTACCTGCACACTGTAGAAAGGTTGTGGTTGTGCCACAAACTGTTTTGAGGCTATATCATCTCTTTTACTACTTCTGTGACTGCTGTTGAGGTATACAACAAGTTTGTTACATTCAGCAATCTGCATAATGCAATGTAGAATATGAACATAACTATCACAATAGCAGTTATTAGTGAAAAGGCTGTTGTTGCTACTAAAATGGTTCTCCTACCAAGAATATGTAATGACAGTACAACTAATATTATTCTAGGTACCTTTGGAGAATTTAATACCGTCTATTCTTTGATGTGCCGAAAAGAAGGGTATAAAAGGGTTCCCCAGCGCTCACCTGAGAAATACCACAAATTATTTATATGCAGACCAAGTAAATACAGTGCTCACAACGGAAGAATGTTCACCCAACATTCAAAAAGTAGAGCCCTTCTCTGTGTTCTATGTAAACATATATTTATACACCCATATGGCACACGCAAATTCATATATGCAACACTATTTAGTAATAATGTAGTCTCCGACAGATGTTGTTCCTTCAGTCTTGTTTTAGAAGCACTTTAATGCATTCCAAAAGGTCCTTTGCAATATGCGACACGTGTTTTGTCGTATTCATCAGTGCTACAGATACCGAAAGAAATAACAAAACATTTTTTGTCTAATCTCAAACAACTTATAAAAACACTGAAATACCACCACCAGTGACTTCAAAATGCAACATATCTTGCATGCGCACGCAGTGAGTAAAGTGTAAGCAAATCATGTCAGCATTTGTATTCACATATGAATAATTCACTGGATGTCATATAAGTAGTAACGAAAAATTAATTATTTACACATCACTGGTAGTGTCATAAGCCTTGATCAATATTATCAAAATATCATGAGGTCAGGGCAAATAAAGGCCACCAAGAACTCACATGCAGGCAAAAAGCAAAAAGACCATACATCCATTTACCTGTGAATCTCAATTCTCAAAATAAGCACAATGTTGCTTTTAATTAGCACAAGCCAAAAGTCCACCTTAAGAAATAACACACGCTCATAAATACCATGTCCAGCACTTAAGACCGCTACGTACTCTCGTCCTGAGTTGTCCAATGCCTACTCACCCTATTCAGAGAAAGAATAAACTCAGTGGTGGAAACGTTAAATTCCAATATTTGTCGATCCAATTAAAACCTGTAATAGACCAAAATATTACTGGTAGCCTTGACCTTGGTGACCATCACACACCAACAAAACGACTCCGGGGCTTGGCCGGGGCTTCACCTCTTTTACTCTCTTGTTACCCACCCTCTTCGCCAATATTTATGTGGTGTTCGAAGATGAATCGTGACAAAGTGAGTATATGAGCATAAGTTGATTCCTTAAATTGAGCTCCGCACTAGTGGTCGCATCCTCTGCTCAGTCCGCTCCTCAACCATCTCCATCCTGAATCCTACAATCCATTTCATACACACATTCCACACTAGAGACGTTCGCAAACCAGACCTATCCAAAGTCACAACTATGACAACATAACATGGCATACAGCAAACCTATGCAGTAGAAACACTCTGGAAAGCAAATTAATTGAAATTGCAAGAAGAAAGTGAAATTTAATTAGGAAAGGAAGAAAAAAGTGTAAATTTACTTTTCTGCCAATTGCAAAGCTTATAAAAATATAACAAATGTATCTGCAAGTTTGGCTTACCTCTGGTTTGTGATTGTGCCCGTTCAGTGCTTAGACAGAAGCACATTCTTTCTCTAGTTTGTTGAACAAACCTTGATTACAGTTGTTTATGTCTAGAGAGACTGCTAAATTGAATTGCTTTAGATGTCAGTACGGAGATCAACAAATGAAGCATTGTGTGGGTGGGTGGGGGGTGGTGGGGCAGTACATTCTTCCACAAATGCCCATTTAGGTACTTCTATCCCTGTCCCGTTTCTGCTGCAATCTGAAAGGAAGATTAACCAGACAGACACATTTGGCAGCTTGCTTTAGATCAACACTGTCTCTATTGTTATCAATAGCTGTTAAGATTATATTGTCAGAATTGAAATCCTTTAATTCCTTATCGTATCACACATGGTGGGCATGGGTATCGTTTCTCTGTGGTGCTCACACTTCGATGGAGGAGGGACAATATACCCCTTTTATGTCTTCTGGTGTCTGGAGATCGCTTGATAAATATATCCATTTAGCCTCTCAGGGTCTGGTAGCTCAATATCCTTTTATCACCGCTGATTGATTTTCCCTTTTCTTTTAGTAAGGCTAGAATACCTTTCTCTTTTTCTTTCTCACTCTCTTTCTTCTTATCCTTTTCTTTCCTTTTTCTCCTCTTCTTTCTCTCTTCGTTTTTCTTTTTTCTTGTGGGTCTTTTTATTTATCCTTTCTGTGATCAATTATTCTTACTTAAATGTAATACAAATGAAATGACATTATTAGGTTCTTATCTATCTGTTTTTATTAGGGTTTATCCATTATATATATTATTGCTCATATTTATTCTTTTTATTAATTATTGTTCAAGATGTTTTTTTAATGTATTACATGTTGTAATACCTTAATTATTTACACTCTCTCTCTTAAATTAATTGAAAAAAAATTGAAAAAAAAACCAAACCACTGTCTCTTCATATTAAGTAATAAAAGAACATCTGTGCTGCTGCCAGAGAAAATAACACACATTTTGTGCTTATCTGGGACACTTTAACAGCATTACAGAGGCATGTTGTGCCTCTGAAAGTTCAAGTTCATTCCCATTGTAAGACTGATACGTAATACATAGCACCTTTTTTTTGTGGACGCATGCAACTTGTGCCCAATTGGAACATGTATTCCTGGCTCCCAGTCGCAACACGTGGGCAGGCTGATTCTTTATCACATAGTTGTCTGGCGACATCTGCGATGTCAAGCCAGACCATAAATAATAAACACCGAGCGTCTCAATCAGCTGATAAAAACGGCTCTGTTTGTTGACTCATTTATTTTGAGGCTGGTTATGTTTCCTGTGGCAGTGCTTATGCATTTCTTCATTTCAAATGCTTTTTTGTTCCATCGCGTGTTGTCCGAAGTTTGCGTGACTTATAATTTGAACGTTGACTTGAGAGCTAAAGCAAGAGAAGAGGTTTTGTGACTGCTGTTTGCTTTCATCTTATTTTAGGAAAAAGAAAGAAAAAAAGAAAAAGAAAGAAAAAACTCCTTCGATTGGTCCTCTCCAAATTGTAAGTCATGTAACATGGCACTTTATTTCTTCAATTACCTCATGTGGAACTTTCTTGCAAAGTTATATTGTTAAACTGCACATTCATGTACACATTTCAAATTCAAGAAGTACCTTATAATTTAGAATTGTAGTAAAAAATAAGAAACGATCATATTTATTATGACCTATGTATTCTACAAACATACATGAAATCATATTTATTCAATAACAATAAACAAGCAGTCAATAGAGCTCGGCTTTGAAAGGTGTTAGCTGACCTTATTGGCTTTGCTGCTGTTTGTTACCAAAGATGAACAGCATCAGCAAAACAGTAAAAAAGGCAAATTGGCCAACGCCGGCATGATGACATATGCGCATGTCTGTGTCACTACACAAGCACACATAAGTTGTATGATCCTGCAACAAATATTTTTCCCTTTTTTATTTTGCTAATGCTGTTCACTGTGGGCAATAATGATTAGTGGGAATTTGTTTTGTTCTTTTAGATTACCGTTCCAAAATAATGGATGCCCATCTTGGAGTGATGCAGATAATTAGTACATGAAAACGAAAGGAGTGCCCTGGTAGCAAATTGCAGTTTCTGGGTGCTAGAAATGGGGGTCTTTAGTTGGCAGAGGCACCTTGTCCAAGCAAGGACCCTTCCTTCTATTCAGGAGAACGGAGTTACACACTTTAAATAACCCCTGCTCACCCCTTTTATAGCTTGGCACGGGCAAACAGGGTTATCCCAAAGGCAATGTGTGAAGTATTTGCACCCAGGCACACAGTAACACAGTAAACACAAATGGACACCACACCAGGTTAGAAAAATAAACTATTTTTATCTAAACAAAAGAAGACCAAAACAACAAAAATCCAACATACACAATGTAAATTCTTCCTGCACTGCAGTGCAGTGTCAGAAAAACAGGTGCTGCACGGGCGATGCATTTATTTTCTTGGTTTCTTCAAACTTTTTCAGCTTCCTGCAACAGGAATAACCTCCAGAGGCCCAGAACTGGAATAGGCACCTTCTGACAGTTCAGAACTGCCAGCAGTGGAGTTCAAGGAAGCTGGTGGTGAAGTATTTGGGTCACTGAGACTTCAGACCAGGAGGCAAGCATACACAAGCCCTTGGAGATTGTTCACAAGCAGGTTCACAGCAAAGTTCCAGTCTTTGTCCTCTCCTTGGCAGAAGCACAACTGCAGGCCAACCCAGAAAACCAACACACAACAAAATGGCAGTCTCCTCTTCACAGCTCTTCAGCTCCTTCCTTGGCAGAGCTTCCTCTTGATTCCAGAAGTAATCTAAAGTTCTGGGTATTAGGTCAAATATTTATACCCCATTTTCTCTTTGTAGCCTTTGCTGCAAGAGTCTCTCAGCTCAGTAAAAAACAGTTCTTTCCACCCTGGTCCAACTTCAATACAGGAGGTCGAGACAGTTTTGTGCAGAGCCGACACAGTCTATTTAGGTGCTAGTGAACGCTCCTCCCACCACTCTAAATGCAGAAAGGTCTATTCAGCCTGGCCATGCATCATCCAGGAAAGGCTAGACACACCTCAACTCCCCTTTTGACTGTCTAGAGTGAATGCTCATCCCCAGCTCCTGTCACTCCAAAATCAGACATGAATACACATACAGGCAGAGGCACACAAAATGGTTAAAGAAGAAAATGCCCACTTTGTAAAAGTGGCATTTTCAAACACTCAATTTAAAAACCACCTTCACTAAAAGGTGTGTTATTAAATTCTCAATTCAGAGAGCCCAAACTCCCAATCTCTATCTTGTCCCAATGGAAAGTTACACTTGTAACACGTTGCAAGGTAGCTGCAGCTCTTATGGGACAGACAGCCTCAAAATAGTGAAATACAAAATGCACAGTATTTCACTATCAGGACATGCAAAACACACCAGCACATGTCCTACCTTTCACATACATTGCACTCTGCTCATGGGGTTACATTGGGCCTACCTGATGGGTGTCTTACATGTAAGAAAAGGGAAGGTTAGGGCCTGGCACGTGGGTGCACTTACCAGGTTAACATGGCAGTTGCAAACTGCACGTGCAGACACTGCAGTGGCACACCTGAGAAACATTTACAGGGCTACTTAAGTGGTTGGCACAACCAGTGCTGCAAGCCCACTAGTAGCATTTAATTTACAGGCCCTGGCACACTCAGTGCTCTTTACTAGGGTCTTATCAGTAAATAAAACATGCCAATCATGGATAACCCTTCATA
Source organism: Triturus cristatus (assembly GCF_964204655.1). Classification (NCBI taxonomy): domain Eukaryota; kingdom Metazoa; phylum Chordata; class Amphibia; order Caudata; family Salamandridae; genus Triturus; species Triturus cristatus. The sequence goes on along the minus strand of NC_140593.1, from coordinate 361,657,067 downwards.
ATCACAATTTACATAGGGAGCACTTGCATGTTGACACTGATCAGCAGTGGCAAAGTGCCCAAAGCATCTAAGCCAGCAAAAAGGAAATAGGAAATCCAGTACACAGTCAAAAATGCAGGAGGTAGAGGCAAAAAGTCAGGGGAAACCACGCCAAGGATGCCAAGTTTATCATGTGTCCCCTCCAGTTGAAAAGTGGGGAAAACCACCCACCCTCCTGGGAGTTCTCATCACTAAGGCAGAAGAATATGGACAAACCATCAGCATTGGTGTGTTCTGCATCCGGGCAGTGTTCAACCGTAAAGTCCATCCCCTGTGGGGAAATTGACTACCTCAACAGTTTTGGGTTTTCACGCCTCATTTGCATCAACCATCTGAGGGGCCTGTGGTCTGTCTGAACCAGAAGTGAGTCCCAAACAAATAGGATCTTAGCTTCTTTAGCGCCCAGACCACAGCAAAAGCTTCTCGCTCAATTGCACTACACCTCTGTTCCCTGGGGAGTAGCCTCCTACTAATGAAATCTATGGTGCAGAACGCTAAAGGTCATGACACAAGGTGAATGTTAGAGGGACTGTATACAGACTCTCATGGTGTCTTTACCCCTGAAAGTACTGAGTCACTACATACTCTACAATCTTTGCCATTTATGATAATCTCACCGAAATACTACCAAGGATCTATATTGATACCCCTGGAACAATTGTTACTATCTACGATGACTAATAATTTTTGACTTTTATTATATGTTTACCTACTATTACCTACCCAATCGGCACGGCAAGAATACTTCCTGTGTGGCTTATTGACCTTCAAATTACAGCCATGCCCACCCCCTGGCCTTACTTTATTTATTTATATCAGCCCTGATGAAGTCGCTAAACCCACGAAACACTTGTTGGCTACATGAACACTGAACAAGATCTGCTAATAAAAGATCTCTGCTGAAGCCAAAGACTTGAATGAGTGTATTATTCTTGTGGAACATATTATTTTCCTCATGTTAATATCTGTATTGGTATAACTACTGCACAGGAATTTAACTGTATAGAATCTATGTTTAGTGTGTGCCCAAAGTTTATTTAAATTTGTACAGGACTCCCACATCAGGGAATTCAGTTTAGGAGCGTAGGGTAAACACTCCTTCCTTGTGTGCACCACTCTAAGACTATTTTATCTTAAACACTGTGTCTTACTATCAGGTGAGTGTCACCTCTCAATCCCCAATTTACCCATGCAATTTTCTTAATGAAAGCTACGGGTTGGTCCAGGTCTCCATCGTTCAGTTGTGAGAGAACTGCATCCCAACCATGCTCTGAAAAGTCTGTCAGCACAAACAATTCTTGGAAGAAATTGGGTACCTTGAGCATGGGCGCCGTGCACATGGCAGATTTCAGGGCTTCAAAAGCGGTCTGAATTAGATTAAAGGGTGGGGTGTTCTTCTGTGTGAGGAAACGGCGCCTCCTGAGTGTGCGTGATTAAAATTAGAACAAATCAAACTGTGCAAGAGGTGAGGGAAAACACCCTGAGCCCTCAGGATAGACCCTACGGTCCAAAACCAAATGTATATGTTGGCCTATGCACAAGCTATTCCTATCTCTACTTGCAATTGGTATACAGTACGTGCAATGAAATATTCCAGAGACAGAGTACATAAAATTATTTCAAACAATCACAGTTGTTTGGTGTTCTCTTGCTCTTTTATTCAAACAGATCGCCCAGCCTACACATGTTTCATCGTGGGAATGTACCCTTCGACCTCTTCAGGGCTAAAAATACATAATCACGTGTCAAGGATCATGCGGTCCGAAAGTATTTAGATGTGACATACAATGATGAACACATTATTCAGCATATAGTGGAAACCCTGTGACTGATCAAACTATAATCACATTGCAGTGTTAATACAACCCTCGTAATGTGCGAGTTCAACAGTTCAATTGTATATACATGTTACCCCGTGATGGTGGGTTCACGGCAAAATACAGATGTTCGAATCCGGATGAGATACATAGATCACAGAATTGCATGCAGAGTGATATTCGTTATTCAATTAATTGACTACGGCCATCAGTACTACAGAAATCGGAGGCACAACCCGAATCATTGCATGTTAAAAGTGAAAAGGTTGAAGTGCAATGGATTCCCCATAATGAAATGGGGGGTGAAGGGAGGACCCAGACAAAGTTGTCCGAGCTCTTAATTTCTAGTAATGCTGGTGAACGTTCATGTTTATATTCACCGTGTGTGACTCATGCTCTATAAATTACTAGGCAGCGACGGAGACCAAGTTGGCTAAGCTAGAAATGGTGTCTTTAACGTTCTAGAAAAAGGAGTAAAAAGGAACACTACTGTGAGTATAGTGCTCTTGTGTGTGGTCTAAACTAAATGGTATTGTGAGCTCGAGAGCGGGTGAGTAGAGAGCTCTCACCTCTATGCCGGTTCTACTTCTGTCCCCGCTGACCAGATTGATATTCTCCACTACTGTGTGCAGTTCTCTCTTCAGATTCTAGGTTGGAATCTAGGTCAATAAAATACAATATGCTAAGGACCTGATAAACGATGTATCAAGGAAACATAAGACTCAGTTAGTCTCCTGCTCATAGATATGCCCGCTTCTCACCTTGTGTCCAATACAAATTCCCCCGCGGATGAGGTTAACTTCTCTTTCGATCTTTAGTTTCCATATCATTTTAATGTTCCTGATTAGTGCCCCTTTACGGGTGTCTGTGGGGACAAAATAGTCTAGTTTAGTCCTGTTCTGGTATCCGGACCAACATTACCCCATACCTCCCTCCATGTGAGGACAGTGCGCTTACCTCAGTGAGTGCGTTGCTACTCTTCGCCCCGCTCATTGAATCCCTTGGTAACCCGGAAGTAATGGTTTAGTACTTCCCTCCCTTAATAGGAGCAGACAGAATCTAAAGCTAGAGCATGAACCAAGAGTAGAATTCGTTGGCACTCGTATAACCGGAAGCGGATCTTATATGTTGCTGTGTCTGATTCGAGAGAAAAATCGAATTCCTCAGCTAAATGCGGGAAAACAAATGTAGCTCATAATGTGGCGATATTGGGAGGATGCGCAAAGTCGTGATATAGTGTGGTGAGAATATACTAGTGACATGTCACAGGACACTACATAAGTGTTACTGTGAGTGTCAATAAATATGATGTTCTCCAGCTGGCAATGTAGAAAAAATAAAAAGTCCCAATAACTTTCAAATCGGTGGGCGGGTAAACAAAAGGGACAGAATCAATGTACAGGAGTCTACAGACGATGAGTACAACATTATGCAGTTAATTTATCCTGGGGTTGCGCATTACATCATGACATTAGCATCAAGATATTTTCAAATGAATCATAGATATGTCTCATAGCTTCACATGTAAGATCACCGTGACAATCAAACCGCTTATTCCTTATCACTGTAATCTGTAGGAGGGTTCCTCATTCTCATTTGTGGTGCCCCTGGCTAGTCAGTCAGTCAGTTATGGGTAGTGTTATAAAAGTATTTCAGTCCCCTAGAAAATACTGCATCTCGTGATCAGTGTTTAGGCCCCTCTCAACCGTTCTGTGGCACATGATCCAAGTTGCCTCCGTGCGTCTCTATCTCAGTTCCCTGTTGCCCCCTTTGTGATTTTAGTGCAACCCAATCAATCCTGAAGAAGGAGAACTGTTTGTGAAAGCGGTCTGGCAGGCATCAGTCCAGATTACTTTCTTTGGCTGCTTCCTTGATGGCAGCTCAGTCAAAGGGGAAACAATGGTGCCATACCCATTGTCAAATCTCCTGTAGTACCTGGTGACACCTAAAAAGGCTCTCGTCTAATGGTGTCAATCTTTGGTTGTAGGGTCGCCACCTGGCCGCTTCCTACCTGGAGCCCTAAGTACACCACAGACCCCTGCCTTATCTGGCACTTACTGGCCTAGATAGTGAGGCCTGCCTGTTGCAGGGCCTTTAACACTTCACAGATGTGATGCAAGTGTAAGTAAGTAAGTAATATTTTATTTGCAAATGTATTAAAATAATTAATAATTTACATAAAGTTTCTGGGTAAGAAATCATTTACAAGTAAAATAATTAATTCATTATTAAGATTTCATTGATTTACACAAATACGGTAGTCTAAAAGAAGCGAGAGTCCATCAAGTGCTGTGAGAATTTTGACAACGAGGGTTTGTTATTTAGCAATAAAAGAAAATTTTCGCTCGGTTCGACTGGCAGCTTTCAAGATCCTCATTTCAAGGTTCCCTGCCCTGGGACTGCTATAGTCTTTCTGGGGTGGCCCATTTGGTGGAAGTAAAGTATTCACTTGCAGAAGGAACTTGGCAGCCCTGCAGGAAAGCTGAATTGATTTGCTGTATAGTAATGTCAGCACTGCAAAATGGTATGATCGTATATTGAGTGCCCGGAAAGCAGGGCAGAGTAGTTTCTGCCTTAAAGAGTTAACTGCCGGGCAGATGCACAGAAAATGTAATAAGCTTTCATCAAATCAACTGCAAATTGGGCAGAGAGAGTTCGACCATCTTTGTTTCCAGGGCGGCGCCTGGTCTTTTGAAAGAAAGGCACCCATTCTTGTTTTTAAATAAAAGTGCTGGATCGTTTGAGAAAGGTGGAACATAAGGTATGGTTGGAGCCTCCAGCTGATGAAAGATTGGAATACTGACCAGCTGTGTTTTTTACCTGCCAGTTCACCTTTATCCATCGACCATGATTTTAATTTGGCGGCTTTATTGCTGAGTTTTTTAAATGGCAGCGTGGCTAATGTTTAGCTCCCAGGCCTCGTGTAGATTGAGGGATGATAAAGCTTGGCGGAACGCTGTTGGCCAGCTGTGTTTAATCGTATGCTGGCTTTCCATTTCGGACCAACACAAAGCGGCCAAGGACTCCGGAGGGACGGCTCTCAACTTCCAGCACAATTTAATCAGAGAAGTCATTCTCACTGGGAACTGATGCTTAAGTCGGAATTCCAAGCGCACTTGAGCTTTGCAGGTGTGTCGTGGTGTACGGTAAATGCTTTTGAAGAGGATAGACTGTGGAGTGTTAAGGATTGTTGCGTCTTTGCCCTTGAGGAGTTTCGAACCATAAGTCAAAGACGGTAAAAATTTAGCACTGATAATTTGCAATAAGTATGACTGAGAAGAACTACCCATTTTTTTGTTTATAGGATTGTGTGCAAAAAACTGTGTGTTTGCCAAGGCCCTTCCTTGTGCAAGATACTTTTTGAAGTTTAGTCTGGAGTCCATCTCCACCCCTAGATATTTGTAGGTGTTCATCTGTTCGATCTTATTGCCAGCGACATTACATTTGAATTTGAAGTCTTGCTGTCTGTTTTTTGGCAAGAAGTAGATGACTTTGGTTTTACTGTAGTTAAGCTTCAGGCCTAAAGATTCAACTATACTATGTAGAGTGGTGATTTGCTGCAACAAGCCGATGGAAGTCCGGCTGCATAAAACAATGTAATCTGCATATTGTAAGCTGCGCACTGGTCTTAGTGCGAGTTTTGGAGGGTCGCTCGAGACTTCAGATAGCAGAGTGTCCAGGTCTGCTGTATAAATATTAAAAAGGGACGAGGCGAGAACACATCCCTGTTTAAGGCCAATGGATGTGGGAATCTTTCTGGTCATCCCATCGCCCTTACCTATTTTGATTTGTACCCAGGTATCGGAGTATAGATTGATGATGGCTTTGAGCAGGTTTGGGGGCGCTCCCCATCAGGACAATTTTGCCCATAAGAGGCCTCTCGGGACTATGTCGAAAGCTGATTTTAGGTTGACGAAACAGGTGTATAGATTTGAGGCCTTATGGGTTACTTTTTCAATCATGAGGGTGAGTGCCAGGAGGTTAGTGATTGTACTCATGCCTGCCTGGAAGCCCGTATGGGTAGCCGGTATGTTTTTTCCAGCCAATGCCCATGCCTCCAGATCTGTCGGAAGATAGTGGCGTAGAGTTTTGCTTCAAAGTCAATCAAGGCGATTAATCTTTAATTTGCTGGATTTGTCTGTGAGCCTAATATAAAAATGGGGTGAAGAATGCTACCTCTCCATGATGGTGTAATTATTTTGGAGGTGAATGCCAAATTGAACAGGAGGGTGAAATACAATGCCCAGAAGGCCTGGTCCTATTTGAATACTGCATTGGGAAGTCTGTTCGGTCCTGATGCAAGTGTTCTTCCCTGCTGAATCTGAACACTGCATTGTCATCCAGGCAGACGGCACTGAAATCCTCCAGCCGCAACAGTACCTGGTTGACCAGTCTCCGGAATGTGGCTGGGGCATTCTTCAACCCAAAGGGCATGACCCATAACTGTTAGTGCCCCCCTAGCAATGAGAATGCAGACCTCTCCTTGCCTCAATCAGTTAAGACAATCTGCCAGCACCCAGATGTCAAACATGCTGAGGAACTTGGCAGCTCCCAATCGATCTATGACATCAAAATGAGCAAAATCGAAATCCAGTACACAGTCAAAAATTCAGGAGGTAGAGGCAAAAAGTCAGGGGACACCATGCCAAGGATGCCAAGTCTAACAGTGGGCCGTAAAAAAAAAAAATACAGAATACATATTTAAAAAAAACTGGGAGGGACGGTCAGCACCAGACGAGCGGGGGGACAGGCAAGCAACTCAATACTGCTGAGCAGCAGGAATCAACGATGGAGCTGCACAAGCAGGGAGGAGTGGTTGAGCAACAGAGGAGTTGGGAAGTAAGAAAATGTAAATGAACATTTTGAAAATATCAATGCTAGATGGGGTGGGGTAAGCAGCCGACGAGTAGAGGAGGTGGGAATAACATAGAAAGCATAGGGGCGTGTCCCATGGGAGGAAGCAGTATCTGGAAGAAAGAGCAAGAAAAACACACATGCATCGAATGCTGAAAGTAAAAGAAAAAAGTAGTTTCCTGAATGTAAGCAGTGGAAGGAGAAACTCATCCAACAAAGAATATGATGGAGCTAAATGATCCTTATGTATGTAGTTTAAGACTGAGGGCCTGATTTTTAGGTCTCGCCTGAGCCAGCGCTTTAGCGCTGCCCTGGCGAGAGTTTTAGTAAGCGGGATTTTGAAGTGCAAACTAGTGGCTTTTGCAGGCCTCTAGCTACAGTGCATGTGCGCCGCCGGGCGCGCGCACCATTTGTCCGCCTGCGTGATCACTTTCGCGGCCGCTTTGATGTTCTCAGTGAGCCACGCAGCCACTGAACATGAAAGCGGCCGCGAAAGTGCACACCATATGCTCTGCTCGCATCTCCCTCCCCCCTTTTCTGAACATGGTTCGTGTGCGCTCGCTTTTTTGGTGGCTTAGCTTCAGTCGCTTGCATGGTGCTGCTTTGCACGTTTTTCGGCATGCACGTTAAACTTTAAATGTGATTTTTTTCAGTGTCTACATTTTTTGTTACATTGCGCTCTCTTTTCTCACCTCGTCAGTTTTTTTGACTTCTGTGCTTTATACACTGAACGCGTATCTCCCTTCTGTGCGCACAATGTATCTGCATTGTACAACATATTTGTATACATTGTTCTATATATGTGCCTCACCACTAATGTGTATCTTTCCAACATCAAACATGTATCCTTTTACAAACGTAGCTTTTACGCCCACCTATATGTAATCCAAACGGCCATATGTGCTTTGTAAATTCTTTTACAGTCTATTGTTCATGAGCGCCTTTTACTTCACATATGATGCATATGTGTTCAGTTAGCTGCAGTGTATTTTACTTTGTTGTCTATCAGTTAAAGTACATAAAAACGTGAGTCAATTATTATTCACGTGTATATTAATTTAAAAGGCAACTTCCCACTCAATGCACGTGGTCTAGGCAGCTGCAGTTACTTTAGTGGTGCCCTTTGTTGCCTTACCGACCTCAGCGTCCTGCTGTCACTGATTTGCATCCCACAGATGCTGCAGACTAATAGATTCCTGTCTTTCTCGGTTGGCTTGTTTACGACTAATTAGCCGGCCTGGTTTCCTTTTTCAAGTGTCGGGAATTTCACAGCCGTTTTCTCAGACTCCTGCTGTCCCCTGTGTTTGTGGGACTTAAGATGTAGCACGATTATTTATGTATTGTTTTCACTGTAAACTTAGTCGCTTCTATGCGCTCGTTTTTTTAGTCCATGTGAACAGTTTATTTATAACACTTGAAGGTGATATAAACTGTCTACGCCGCAGGGTCCCCGCACTGCCTGTCTTTGTGCCACAGGTCCTGAACCTGACGTTTTAACAGTCAAGTGTCTCTTATTTTATTTTAAAAGTTTTATATAGCGCTAGCTTGACCCGTAGGTATCAGAGCGCTTTATACATACTGTAAAGAACAAGCATTGGCATAGCCAATAGGTCTCGCCTTTGGGACCTTATAAGTGTTTAGCCATGCAACAGTTGCATAACTAAACACTTATAAGGTCCCAAAAGCGAGACCTATTGGCTATGCCAATGCTTGTTGACTTTTGACGGTCCTACAGAAGACGGTGTAACACGCCGTCTACTGTAGGACTGGCAAAGTCGAGGTGTAACCTACTGCTAGATTAAGATTTAAATCATGGTCTGACGGGCGGTCCCGCTAGACCAGTGGTCTGCTAGGCTCATAGAAGAGCCCATCTAGAGGCCGCCACTGCCAGATATCCGACAGCACCTTGCTGCACGGTGTGAAATATATGCCACACTGTGCAGGTGTGAGAAGTTGTCCTGGTATATGCTGTCCACTAATTAAAGTGGGCACCTTGTACCAGTCCAAACAACCCTTATTGCTTATTAGGTTAAAGACAACCTTGATTGAAAGCTATCCAAGTGGTTGCTATGGAGAGCAGCCTTCAGACTAAGTCTCGAAGGAATGTAAAGTAGCTTGTTTTACCAGAATATAACCTCCTGAATGACCAAATGAAAGGAGAACCACAGAAGGAATATATAAAATATATGTATTTATTACTAAACACTCTCTACTAATCTCTTTATGAGATTAGAGAACAAAGCACACAATATTAAATCACTAGAACGACAGTAAATAGCACAATTCACAGTGGGCTCCAGGGGAAGACCAAACCATATACTAAGAAAGTGGTATAACAATCACGACTTGACTAGACACAGTGCCTAGAGCACGTAGAATCGCTGGGACCCCAAGGAACCACCCAAGGTAGTGACACAGGGGACCCACGGAGGACGGGTGCAGTGTGAGAACACAGATGCGAGTTCCGTACAACTCTATGGGAAAGTCGCGGTTGGAATTTTAAGGATTAAGGACACTTAGGAGAGGACTTTAACCCCTTGCATGCCCGCCCCTTTCCCCGCCCAGTGCCGCGCTTTGTATTAGCGGGCGGAGTTCATGACGAGCTGGACTCGTCATGGGCACAGCGCCACCGCAGCCCATGACGAGTCCAGCTCGTCATGGGCACTGAAGGGGTTAAGCAAACCCAGTTAAACAAAGAAGGTTCTAAGGCCAGCACCCTTGAGAGTACTGAGATACCCATGTTACCTATCCCAGAGGAGCCGGGTGCATAGGGGTCAAGCGATGTCGGAAACCTTCGTAGTTTTCAATGGCGTGATGCGGAAAGTACTGCTGCCGTGGAGATGAAAAGTGTCCGGTGTGATCCAAGCCTGGATCGGAGCTGTGAAGAACCTGAAAGCAGAGGGGACAGAGTCTGGGTCACTTCACAGTGACCAGGGGCACGATAGACGAATGCCCACCAATGTCGGGTGTTTCAGGTGGGAAGAGGTGAAGCTTGACTCTGCAGCTAACGAGACCAGGAGGCGTCGACGACGACCAAAGTCCGAAGGTGAGCTGTCCCACGAAGGATGTCGATTGCTGGGGGGTCAGTGTCTGTATTGAACACCCACAAGCCTTGGCAACTGCACACACACGGGCAGAGGAAAGATGCTTCTGTAAGGACCAGCAAGGTCCTGGGGACTCTCCAAGCTATGGCGAGTCAGGGCACATCTGGAGCAACCAGGAAAGCCCATGGAAAGTCAAAGTTACCTTCACAGGGACCCACAGTTCGACGGACCAGGAATCGCAAAGGGACCTCGAGCTGAATCACAAAATACCAGCCCACGGAACACTCGTGGAGTGTAGGCTATACATCTTCAGTGGAATTACTGCTCGGGGTCAGGACTACAAGTAGTCCGAAGCACAGCCTCAGGGGTCGGCAAAAAGCATATGCTGTTGCAAATGTACGCGATGCACAGGGGTTCGGGTTGCACGGTCCCCATGAGGGATATGGGCCTTGCAATTGCTGGGAGAACAGATCAGCCTCAGTGACCTCGGGAACCCACCTCCTGTGTTGCAGAAATCTTCGGAGTCCTCAGGAGCTCGGGAGATGCAAACCGGTCAGATGCGTTTTAGGTGCCTGCCTTGCAGGAGAGTAACTCCTTTACTCCAAGGGAGATTCTTCAGTCATCCAGCGTCGTGCAGATCGTCAAAGGACTTGGTTTCTGTAGCAGAGTATAGTCCAGGTAAAATCTAAAGTCCTGTAGTCAAGGGTTCCTACTTTATACCCAAGGAAGGGGTGGGACATACTCTGGAGACCCACCTATGGGAGGGTCAGGACAGAGGGGTGGCTACACCCATGTGCTTTGTCCAGTTTCGCGCCAGAGCAGGAGCAAATGGCTCCTGCAACTTGTTTGAGCTGGACTATGCACAGGGACACCAAATGTACCCCCAGTGCAGACATCAAAGCACTCACAGACTGCACCCACCCAGCCTGTCTGGGAGGTGGTCACACCTCCCTGTGACAGGAAGTCTATTGTCAAGCCTTCCCCTGCTCGAGCTTGGCTCAGCAGCAGGGGGGCAGACTCGTGTCTGTGGCTGGCAGCATCCATTTTGTGATGCCAGGGTCGAGAAAGTGGTACCGGGTGTACTGGTGTTGTCATATTTCTCCCTCTAGGAGGGTGGAATCATACCTCCCCGCCAGTTACTGGCGGGAATGTATGATTCGAAGGTGTTTGACACCAAACACAACATGTTTCCATGCAGCCGTTTTAAAGTTAGCATTTACCGCGAGGTTATAATGCACTTAGGTATATATGTTTGGCTGCATCACAAACAACCCCGGAATATAGGTTCCGAAGGCTGCAGAGGGGTTCTGCTCATGCAGGTGCACCCTCTCACATAAAACCCAGCACCCTGCCTTCAGGATTGATAAGGCCTGCCATAGGAGTGACTGATAGGTTTATATGTGCAGTGATATGGAGTAAATATAGTGAACCTATATCTAAGTAAGGGGTACATGCACCACCTTACACAGGCTGCTGTAGCAGACCTGTGGTGTCATTTTGAATGGTTTCCCTTGGGTGGCATAATACATGCTGCAGCCCCTGAGATCCCTCTGGGGTACCTATGCCCTGGGTACATAGTATAAGATATACTAGGGACTGATAGGGGTACCCCAGAATCCAATCTGGAGTGTACCTAAAGTACATGCATTCAATTTAGAGGAGAAAGCAGCTAGACTAGGGTCATGGATAGCAGGATCCCAGTCAATCTAAGTCGGAAACAGTGAAACATCAGCAAAACGTGGGGGTAACTATAGGAAGCAGATCCTAGTCTCCTACAGCATGAAGGGAGGGAGCAACTCCAGGGGGGGGGGTACTACAAGTGCCCCCTGCATGCACCCCCACGACCAAATCTGTCAGTTGTTGCCATATCGCCACCATTTTTATGGCGGGTTCACCGCCATGAAAAGTGTGGTGAAATGGCAACTTGGAATATGCTTTAGCATATTCCTGCCGATGAAGGACCGCCGGCCCAGTGGGATCCTTGATCCTGGCGGAATGCCGCAGTTGGTTGGTTGGACCAACTGCTGCAGTCATAATACTGCAGGCGATCCCACAGCGTGGCGGTCGTCGGAACTTCACCTCGGGTACAGCGATCCTATGGACCGCCACACTCGTAATAAGGGTCTTATTACGGCTTTGGTGGTCGTCCTGCGGCACCGCCATCGCTCCATCCGCTCGAGGACCACCACAGCTGTGGTGTGGCCACCTGCCAGATTCCAACTGTAATCCATGACGGGAAGGCAGTGCTGCGGCGGTCTTATGGCGGTGGGCTGTTAAGCTCATAGGCGAGCCTAACATGCAGTTGCAGCTGTGACAGCACCTGCAGCACATTTCTGCACATTGTGGTATGCATGCTACATCGCGCATAACGGGGTGCAATTACAGGGGGGCACAACCTATGCTTCTCCACATGTACCCCCAGGCCCAAAACCGGCAGGGGGCCCTGTTAGAGCACCCTTAGTTGCCTCTCTGCCACCCTTTTGGTGGCGGCCTCACTGCCATGAAAAAGGTGGTGAAAAGGCAACTCTTAATATGCTTGGTGGTGCCGGCAGCGACACCGCCAGCATATTTGTGCTGGTTGCAGACCACCAGTCCAGCGGGATCCTTGATCTCGGTGGAGCCGGCAGTCTTGTGGGGGTCCAACGCCACACTCTTAATACTGCGGGCAAACCGTCTGTTTGGTGATGGTCGGACCGCCACCACCAGTAGACCGCTGTACTCATAATTAGGCCCTGAGCTGCTTTTTTAGAAGAAAATCTTAACCCACTTTTGTGGCATGCTTCATCATAGAATTATCTCCCTAGATAGAACTGTATGAGATTTATTGAGGCTAACCAGTATTTGGGAGCTCGATATATCAAATGTCTTATTAATATTTGGACCAGAGCATTACCTATGGGTACCCTCCAAAGAACCTTTATAAGCTTAAAAAGTAAGTGTCTAATGTGGTAGGAACTATAGTGGTTCCTACATCCTAAAGACAACATATTTCATCCATGTATATAAATCAGGGCTGATCTGATTTGTCCATGGTCTAATGCTGTGCATGAAAAATGCATAAATGAAAAGAGAAGTATGCTCAGTAACTGTGTGCATGGGTTTTTCCCTAGACTTTGAGGAGCTTATTACGAATACGGCGGTACTAGGACCGCCGTAGTCTTGGTGGCGGTCTGACCACCACACTCCTCCTGTTGTATGAGGAGTGCTGTGGTTGGACCTCCAGCAGCCAGCTATAACACCACCGGCACCGCCAGGATCCTGGATTCTGCGGTGCCACTGGTGTTGAAAGTGGGGCGGAATGGAGGCGGTGCTGATCCCGGTACTGCCATCCATATTACGACTTGTCCTTCCGCAAGTCTTTTTATGGCGGTGACACTGCCATGAAATAGTTGGCAGAAAGTCCAGGAGGCGACCCCCAACAGGGCCTGAGCAAAACTGCTTATGGATGTTGGTCCCGGAGGGCACATGTTGAGCCCCCCTACAATTGACATGGTGCATGCCACACAGTGCACAAACGTGCAGCAGGCTATCTCACTGTGGCGGTATGTGGTATAGGCTCTCCTTTGAGCCTAACATACCACCGCTGTATTAACCCGGCGGGCAGGTGCACAATGGGCTTGCCAATCCTCTTGTGAGCGCAGCGGTGGTGGTCTCATATGAGGACCGCCTAACTCATAATAAGGCCCTTCATTTTTTCACCTCTTTGGCGGCACAGAATGCCGCTAAGGGTGCAGGAGATTAAAGGGATTACCCCATCTCTTCCCCATCCATGAGGCAAAACACTATAGCAAATGCACCCATCCCAATTCTATTAAGATTACCCATCGGTGTACACACATGAAGGATAGACTCATTCAATCAAAATATTTTGAGGCCAAACCGGTACTGGGTGGGACAAACACAGGAACAGGGTGAAAAGCCACTAAATCAGCAGCAGCGAAGTGAGATAGATAAGAAAGCCATCCAGTCATGAGTAAGGGGCTGATCCAAAGCTATGTCTTATATTATTCACTATTGGTATTTGACAAAAGAAAGCAAAAACTGTCAGCAAAAGCAACCTACAAATGTGCAATGCAGCATTAAAAACCTCTGAGACAGTTGCTGAACAGCGTAATGGTATTTGGGCAAAATAAATATTGAGTGGTACTAATATCGAGTTTTTAATATTGTGTCACAGAAATATCGTGATGCAGAAATTTCGTTGACAAAAATATTGATTTTTTTAAAGGTAAGTAGTATAGTTTTCAATAATATCATTATTAATATTGTTTACAATAATTTATTTGTAAAAACTATCGTTTTTTAATTATCTTTGTGTTTTAAATAATATTATATTTTATATGTTATATGTTGTGTGTACAATTGTTAATGTTTTTCACTATAGTTTGTAATTTTATGTTATTTTTGATTTTAATGTCATTGTTAATACTAATTTATAGTGTTGTAGCGGAGTTTTGATGTTTGTAGGGGAACATGGTGGGAAGTTAAATAATCATAATTAATAAATAATTAACTTTAATTAATATTAATTATTCAATTGATAATTATGTAAATTGTCAAAATATTACTATTCTTAGTTATATTTTAGGTTGTTGAGTTTGTAGGGATACAGAGTGGGAAGTTAATTGAGCAATGATTTATTATTAACTATTTATTAATTTATCAATAATTATTTAATTGCTAATTATATAAATTGTGTCATTATAATTTTTGTAAGTTATATTTTATGTGCAAGTTGTTGGGTTTGTAGGGGTAATGGATGGGAAGTTAATTACGTAATTAATGAATAATTATTTTTTCATTTATTAGTTAATTGATAATTTATCATGCATATTGTGTAATTATATTTTTTGAGTTATATTTTAGATGCAGATTGTTGGGTGTGTAGGGGTTTAGGGTGGGAAGTTAATTCATTATTAATATATTAATAATTAGGTAATATTCATTTATTCGATAATGATGTAAATTGTGTAATTAATATACTTTTTAAGTCATCTTTTGAGTGCTTGTTGTTGGTTTGTAGGGGCATAATGTGGGAAGGTATTTAAGTTAATATTACATTGTAAGTCATTATTAATTTTAATTAAAATCTGTAATTTATTTATAATTATGTAAATTATTTAATAAATATATATATTTAATGTTATATATTACGTGTGTATTGTGTTTTAGGGTGATCTGGTGGGAAGTTATTTAAGTAAAAATTAATTAGCAATTAATTATTCATTTATTAATAATTATTTTATTTATTACTTAATATGTTAATTGTGTTATACTTTTTTATTTTAATAAACATTTTCATTTGGGCTGCTAGGTAAGTGGGAGCGTAGTGTGGGACGTTAATTAAGTAATCAATTAATAGCATATTTTTATTTGATATTAATGATTGAAAAAATATAATTATGTGAATTGTTTAATTATTTTTTAAGTGTGTGTGTATATGTGTGTGTGTATATATATATATATATATATTATCTACTGGCGGTCGCCAGTAGATAGTTATAGTTAGGACCGTGTTTCCATAGGAAATCCACAACATTCTATTTGGAATAACTTTGGCGCCGATTGACGAATCCTCGCGAAATTTTCAAAATAGGTGGGGCGCTTCGCTCCGCTCCTTCCCTGAAAGTCTCGGGGGGATTCGTCAAGTGGGGGCTGAGAAAAAGGGAAGGTCCCAAAACGCGTTTTCCCCATGCATTTTTCCATAGGACCTTTAGTCCAAGCTACAGCCCAAACGGCTGAACAGAATTTCTTGAAATTTGGCAGAGAGGTAGTCCTCAGGTCAGGGATGTGCCTTTTGCAGGTCTGGTGTAAATCTGTTCGGTATTTCCTGAGAAAATAGCATTTAAAAGCATATATATATATATCTATAGGCGCGCTCCGTGCGCATACGGTAAAACTTACCGTACGCGCACGCTGCCGTGCGCGAGCGCGATTCTGATTGGTTGTTAGATCTTAGTAAACATTCGAATCGGTCAAAAGCAGGAAGTGTCGGCTGCCATTTTGTCTCTCGCAGTGTGAGGGGATAAAAAACAAAGGTGGAGAACGTGAAAAGGGGGCAGGGTGGACAGTTCCTGACCCCCTAGCCTTTGTCAGGGCGTCCCAGAAGGACCCCTAAGGGCCAAAATGTATTTAAATTTTTTTACGAAAAATCGCGGAGTACGCATAGCGTGCGCGTACGGTATAAACGGAACAATTCCGCGAATTGCGCTACATGGGCGCTCGGTGCGCGAAGCGCACCGAGTGCCCACACGCACGGTGAAAAACCTTAAAAAAAAAAAAGTAAAACCATAACTTAGCATTTAAAAAACCGTACAAATTCACTGAAAAAACCATAAGTTTCACACACGTTGAAAAACCTTAAAAAAAAAAAAAGTAAAAACATAACTTAGCATTTAAAAAACCGTACAAATTCACTGAAAAAAACATAAGTTTCACACACTTTATAGTTAGGAATTAGCATTTAAAAAACCTTGCAAATTCACTTAAAAAACCATAGGTTTCACACATGTTATAGTTAGCTGGACATTTCACTCGTGAAAAACCATTGAAATTCCCCCGTTATAGTTAGTGCAGGCAACTATAACTCACGCGACCGCAATCCTCTGCTGATGACGTCAGATATTACATCACTGATGACATATGTGTCTTTCTGAAAAAAAAATATTTGTAATATATGTATAGCCAAAAAGTAATGGAAGAAGACATGGGTAAATAAGTGTCTAAATACAGTGATATAATATCTGACGTCATCAGCAGAGGATTGCGGTCGCGTGAGTTAAGTGAATTTGCAAGGTTTTTTAAATGCTAATTCCTAACTATAACGTGTGTGAAACCTATGGTTTTTTCAGTGAATATATATATATATATATATAAAAACATCTTAATAGTTTATATAGTTTTTCAATTGATACAATTGTTAAAATATAGGGCCTGATTACCATAGTCGGTGCTTTCCAAACGACATTGTAGGTTTAAAGTCCGACCGCCGTATTATGATGATGATGGTCGGAGTCTAAACTGGCCGGGGATTCTGACTTGGTTCTGACAGGCTCATGGAGCCCGTCGGCCAGTCGGAAAGAACTCAAAATCCCTTAAGGACTCCGTTTCCGCTGTCGTGATTATGATGTTGGTTTCCGACAGCCAATCCATGTTGACCTTTCCGGCATGTAATAGCTGTCGGAAACTGACTTAAGGAGCCCCTAGCAGGGCTCCCTTCCACCCTGGCCCGTTGCATTTGGCCCAACATCCCTGCACCATGTGGCAGGCACCGTGAGGTGTTTGGAAACATCCCTTTTTCTACGGGCGCTTATGCTTCGGGCATTTTCCGCCCACGCACAAGCTCCCATAGAAAAATTGAAGTTTCTGACTGCACTGAGTGCGGTCGCATGCAAATGATGAGGTCGGAGCCGCCGACCAGAGTTTTCATTCCGCAACGGTCCGCCCGACATCGTAATCAGGCAGAGACGTTTTAAGGCATGGGCAAAGTGGACTCTGGCCCAGGGCCCCAGCCTTTCAGGGGGCCTGTGATAGGACCAGCTCTGTTCTGCAGAGAGTCTTGCCCTGATGACTTTGAAACATTCTTAAACAGATTGTTGTAAATAGTGTTTTCCTTTCATTTATTTTTAATGTGGGTGATGTGTGGGAGTCTATTACAGACATTTTGCAGACAAATATTGTGTTTTTTAGATCAAAACAGGACTTCACATATGAGAAATGGGAGGGTGTCACAGAGATTATTTGCAGTAATATGAGTGAGCTGCTGCTGTGTAACAATATTGAAAACACTCGTCACTATCCCTGATTATTAAATGTAAATACATTTTGAATTTGGACGAGTGTGCCTGTGCATGGTCAGTGACCTGATCGAAAAGGGCATCAAAGAGCTGAAACTGGACCATAAAATTAAACCTGTTCCGAACAGGGCCCCCCAAATACATTTGGCCCAGGGCCCCCAAAATCCTTAAGACGTTCCTGTAATCAGGACCAAAGTATGTGTTTGAAGTGAAGTACTTTCCCTACTGCTGCACAGACTGGAGTGGGACTAGTACATTGTACCCCCCCTGAGCCCAACGCTTTCCCTACTGTTGCATTGACTGAAGTGGGAATAGTAAATTTCACCCCTCCTGAGTCCAACGCTTTCCCTACTGTTGCACCGACTGGAGTGTAAATAGTACATTGTACCCCTTCTGAGTTCAACGCTTACCCTACTGTTGCACAGACTGAAGTGCAAATTGTAAATTTGAACCCCTGCAGTATTAACGCTTTTCCCTAGTGTTGCACCGACTGGAGTGGGAATAGTATATTTATTATTTCTAAAACTTAATGGTTTTGTTAATATTGTTTAAAGATATATTATTATTATCATGAATTATTATGTATTTGTGTATTTAATTTGATATAGAAATGCATGTTATCTTTAAGATTTTTTGGTTTTTATGTAAAACTAAATTGGCAGTGTTTGTAAAGATTTTCCAGTTTATTTGCTATTGTACATATATATATATATATATATATATATATATATATATATGTGTGTGTGTGTGTGTTTATATATATATATATATATATATATATATATTCCAACATGTGACCTTCCCTTCCTCCAAGTCATGAAACGAGGTGCACACTGGCAATGTAAGTTTGAAAATTTATTTGTCACACAAATTCAAATGGACAGACGCGTTTCGGCTGCACGCCTTCCTCAATGTCACATTTTCATGTCCAACAGTATCGTAATTTATAAAAAACACATCTTAACTAAACCATAGAGCACGAGAGAGGACTTGCAGTTCATCAGTCATCAACATAAAGAAGGGACAATCATAATAAATCATCCGTTCGTTTGGCAGCCATGATGGAATGTCTAAATTCATTCAAATGTATGGCTATGGCATTATATGCAAGAGAGAGAATATTATTAATCACTCATTATTTATCACTTTCTGCAAAATATGCAGTTGAACGAGCATTTATATGTATATCTATGCAATTCATTATCAGGCATATTAATCAGTGTCAATTCATAAATAAGACACATGACAGGTCATCAATCTTGCCCTGAATGGGCTTTTTTTGTCCTGTCAGATACCAGCCTTAATTTTTCCTCTCAATTATATGCCAACAAACATTATCTGCAAATAATTATGCCCTGAATGGGCTTTAATGCATCATAATTGTCATTAGTTCAAAAGGAGTTCATAAATTGCTACTCTGTTTACTTGTTTTTATTTATTCTATGTGAACCCAGAGTTCTTCCTCATTATTCCGTCCCCGTGGGGCCTTTGTTTGCAACTCGATGATATAGCGGGATTCAAGTTTTCTTAATTCTTTGATTCTATCACCCCTCTTTCTTTTTGGAGATTTGGTCTAAACAGAAGAATTTCAACAGGTTGGCATTTGAATTATGTTTCTCTTCAAAATGTCATGCAACAGGATATGTTACATCATGATTCTTGATTGCACGCATGTGCTCGAGAACTCTTTTTTTTGTGGAATGAATCGTACTTTCCACATATCTCCTGTTGCATGGACATACTAGACAGTAAACTGTATGGTCAGAATTACAGTTCATCAGTCTGCGTATCTTTTTTTTTTTTTTTTTTTTTTTTATTTTTTTGCGTATCTGCGTATCTTAAGCATCTTCGTCCTCCCTGATATTGCAAATTGCTTGACCTTGACCTTGCTACTATTCCTGCATGCTTTTCAACTCATGCAGGGATAGAAACCTGTGATCAGATCTTTTTTCTTTGTGATTTTATCATTCTCACTGGGCCTGAGGGCTCAAGCATAGAGACTTCTTTACCTTCAGTATCTGATAAGAGATTTTTCCTCTCTACCGGTTTTATCTTTTGGCTGGCGTTGATCAAAGTTCCCTTTCTGTATCCTCTTTTAGAAAATCTATTTAGCGCTTTTCTGCTTTCTTCCTGAAAGTCATCCAAGGAGCAGTTACGTCTCAGCCTTATTAATTCCCCACGCCCACCCCCAAAAAAAATATATATATATATATCCACCGACTGGAGAAAACAAGGAGCGGCACACCAGGATATATATATGTGTGTGTGTTTAAGTATATGTTTATATATATATATATATATTTTTAAATATTATTTAAACATATTTCTTTAACATTATATCAATGTACCTGTCACAACTGGGAATCGGTACCAGGCCGAAGGTAGCCAAAGCAAAAGGAATGTCAGGAGGGGTGGTCGTCTTTTCAGGATATTTATTTGTGACAGAAACAAAAAAGAAAAGTCAAACGTCTGTTTGGGCATAAGACAGGCTTCCCGGTTGGAGTAGTTTTGTCTTCACCTGGGCTTGTCCTGGACTTGGGGTCTAGTCCCTCCTTTATCTCGTTCCCAGGAGTCGGTATTGGCAGTGTATGGAAAGGAAAGATAATACCGGAATCAGTGTTTAGGCAGGGCATATTTCCTATAGCAAGGGAAGAGGAGTGAGGGAATAGGTCACCTCTAACCCAGCACCAAGTGGATCCCGACGTGACCTCCCTCTAAACAACACCCTTCCCCCTCCCGTGTCCCGTGAACCCCTGGACTTTCGCCCATACCTTGGCAAGCCACCCCTCTCCTGAGGGGTGGCTGGGCGAAACGTGGTCCGGTTGGCCTCCTGGCTTGATGTTTTCGTCGGCAGCAGCACCTCTCGGCTTGGCCTCTTCCTCTGCAGCCGGTCTGCTCGTCCCGTGGGGTATTCCGCTTCTGCCCTCTTCCATGCCACGAATTCTCCTCCTCCGGGGAATACAGCTTCCGTCTTTGGTACGAAATCCGGCCTTTTTGTGTCGCCCGCCTGTTCCTCTGATAGGCCGGCTTCCGACAGCGTCATGGGCCACGCCCCTGGGGATTCCTCTTAAGGGATTTTCTTAAAGGGCTCCAGCCCTGCTTGGGTAGAGGGCGAGATGGCGTTTATGAGCGTTTTGTCAGTGTCAAAGGGCAACAAAGTCCGCAGTTCATCATCGGATTCGTGACAGTACCCAAATTAGAATATTTAATATTTTATATATATCCATATCTATATCTACATCTATATTATCTACTGGCGGTCGCCAGTAGATAGTTATAGTTAGGACCGTGTTTCCATAGGAAATCTGAAAATTCTATTTTGAATAACTTTGGCGCCGGTTGACGAATCCTCGCGAAATTTTCAAAACTAATGGGGCGCTCCGCTCAGCTCCTACCCTGAAAGTCTCGGGGCGATTCGTGAGTGGGGGCCGAGAAAAAAGGGGGGTCCCAAAACGCGTTTTCCCCATGCATTTTCCCATAGGACCTTTAGTCGAAGGTACAGCCCGAACGGCTGAACAGAATTACTTGAAATTTGGCAGAGAGGTAGTCCTCGGGTCAGGGAAGTGCCTTTTGCAGGTCTGGTGTCAATCTGTTCAGTAGTTCCTGAGAAAATAGCATTTAAATGCATATACATATCTATAAGCGCGTACCGTGCGCGCACCGTGCGCGCACCGTGCGCGCACCGTGCGAGCACCGTGCGCGCACCGTGCGAGCACCGTGCGAGCACCCTAACGTGCGCGAGCGTAATTCTGATTGGTGGTTACATGTTAGTCAACGTTCGAATCGGTCGAAATCAGGAAGTGTCGGCCGCCATTTTGTTTGTTTTCAGTGCGAGAGTGAAAAAGGAAGGTGGCGAACGTGAAAAGGGGGCAGGGTAGAGAGTTCCTGACCCCCTAGCCTTTGTTAGGGGGTCCCTGAAGGACCCCGAAGGCAGAAAAAAAAAATTTAACTTCTTTTCTTAAAAAATCGCGGGGGTGCGCGCACCGTGCGCGCACGGTGAAAAACCAAAAAATAAATACATAAATAAATAAATAAAAATGTAATATGTAGTTTATTGTAAAATAAATATATAAAAAAAATAATAATACATACATAACTTAGCATTTAAAAAACCATACAAATTCACTGAAAAAACGATAGGTTTCATACACGTTATAGTTAGGAATTAGCATTTAAAAAACCTTGCAAATTCACTTAAAAAACCATAGGTTTCACACATGTTATAGTTAGGTGGATATTTCACTCGTAAAAAAACAATGAAATTCCCCCGTTATAGTTAGTTCAGATAACTATAACTCGCGCGACCGCCACTCTATCACAAGGATGATGTCATGAGTGATGTCATGAGTGATGTCACTGACCATGTCATGAGTGATGTAATATGTGACGTCTTCAGCAGTGGATTGCGGGCGGGCGCGCGAGTTATAGTTATCTATTATTATTCGCTTCTGCTGAGTAGGTAGTTATCATCCTAAATTTACCTTGATGGGTAGTCTCTAACTCATTTACTGACATCTTCTTACTGACCAACAAATTCTTTCTGGGAATGCCTTTCACCTTATTCAGTGTGTTATGTAATAATGTGGGATTGTAACCCCTTAAGGCAAACCTCTGTATGCATTCTTGTGCTGACACTTTTAAATCACACGGGCGTGAGCTGTTGCGTTTTAGACGCAAGAGTTCCCCGTATAGGTCTTCCGGGTTAGGGCACCTCAGAAATAAATGTTCATCCGGTGATAGCAACGTTTTACCACATCCCGAAGATACACAAGGATACAGCCCACCCTCCCGGAAGACCTATAGTCTTTGTTGGTCAGTAAGAAGATGTCAGTAAATGAGTTAGAGACTACCCATCAAGGTAAATTTAGGATGATAACTACCTACTCAGCAGAAGCGAATCATTTGAAACGCATGTTGAGAAAAAACTGGCACATTTTGCAAACTGATTCGGTATTAAATGAGGACATTCCAGCATATCCACAAGTCACATTCAGAAAGGCCAGATCTCTTAGAGATCAATTAGTACGCAGTCATTTTGAGAAAGAATCCCTTGGGGTGAGAACCCTCAAGGATATGAGAGGTTTCTTTCCCTGTGGAAAGTGCAAAGCGTGCTCCAATAGTAGAAGAGTTCTCTCGCTTGATTTACCAGGAACACAGGTAACAAGAACCATCAACAAATTCATTACCTGCAGCACCCCCTATGTAGTGTACTGCTTAATATGTCCCTGTGACTTATGGTACATAGGTAGTACCATACACCCATTGAAGATTAGGGTATTGGAACACCAAAGGGCAATTATCAATAGAGACACGGCATATCCTGTAGCAAGACACTACGCCGAGAAACATTCTAGTAATCGAAATCTATTACGATTTTATGGTTTGGATCTCGCACCGGATAATGTAAGAGGAGGGGATAGACTGAGAAAGTTACGTAGATTAGAATCACGGTACATAGTCGGTTGCCAAACCAAATTTCCCAAAGGCTTAAACAGTGGGGAGGAACTGGCATCACACCTGGGTACATGAGGAAAGCAATGAATTAAACATAATGCATGAGTGGAGATTTAACAGTAGCATCTGTACTATTTGCCATTAGAAGATCAATTGTAAGTAGAGTTGTCTCCGACTAACAAACTCAATAATTGCATCGTTACAAGATTATGAGAAGAATTTTTAGCAGTTGTGTTTTATTAGATGAGTATGTATTAAGGATGGTACATGAAAGCCGATACACGGCGGGATGAAGATATTGACAATTTGATAGAAAGTAGGTCTATAAATACACACTAATTCAGTGTAGGGGCAATGCTGTAAGCCAATATATGGCTAAATTGTGGTGCATATTAAAAAGCTACGCATTTGATAGAATGCGTGGGTGGCCCTAGTGGTTATTATCCATATGGAACTCAGACCCAGAGTATTCAAGTTGTGAGGTACCGTCATGTAATATGAACATGTTCGAAGGAATGATCCACAACTGCAGATTTGTTTGTTTGTTTATTTAGGCGTTTTTTTCTGAGCAATCTACTAATCCGCTTTTATCGATGTTACCTGAATGCCACAGCCAATACATGGCGTGAATTTGGTTGAATAGCCATAGTGCGTGCAAATGCGTACATAGGATATAACTTGTTTTCAGTTCTGTTTATAATTCAGATTGGCATTAAGGATGATGAAATTGTGATTTGCCATATATTCACTATCTGAACAAGTTACTTTTGCAAATTTAGCAATGGCGGACGATATATTTGTTGAATGTGCAAGTCCGCTTTCTATGTTGACTTATCGCTATGATGGCTCATGCATGCATTTAAAATGGCGACCTCCCAGTGTGCGAGCAAACACCGAGGAAGGCAATTCGCCGAAACGCGCCTGTTTGCTATACCGGAATAAAATCTTTTCCAAGCGTCTCCCGTGAGTGCCTATTTCCTTTGCGACAGGAGGAAGTTGGAGCGTTGATATATATATATATATATATATATATATAAATTTTCCCGTAAAGAAATCCGGCCACATCCACCAAGTGGGGCGGGTGCGGTGTCACGGGTCCGGGTCCCGTGTAATCATTTCAAAAAGGCACGCGTTTCGACCTGAAAAGCGCTTCCTTTGGATTACGGGGAAGTGCGCATTTTTTAATATATATATATATATATATATATATAGTAAAAAAAAAACATTTTGTATATATTGTTTCAATATTAGTATAAAACAATATTTTTTTTCAATATTTTTTAACTTAACTTTATATGGATCTAAAAACTTTTTTTTGTGATCGATATTTTTGACACGTTTTGGTAGCACAATATTTATGATTTCGATATTAAGTCAGTGAACCGTCCTAATCCTGTCTGCACCTGCTCCCTATAGGGCCAGACACATTTTTCTCAGGATAGTTGGGCAGACCTCCTCTCTATCTGAGCCTGAGAGTTGGTCCAAACTAACCTTCATATGCTATAGTCTTGTCTCAGCAAAAACATTTGTTTCCAAACATTATTAGAATCTAGGATTGCCTTTTTTTCTTCAATAGGCTGTAGCCTGGTTGAGTTGTGCAAGCCCTATCCTAACCTTTCCCTGTCAGACTAAGACACTGAACTATTCATGTTTTCTCAGGTCACTCTATAGAGGGTGTAGTCATTGTAGTCAATGCCTGTCTGAAGATCTTTAAAAGCCAGTGCTAAAGATCCCTTGCACATTATTTGTCCACCAACAACTATAAGAAGCAACCATGTTGTAGCATCCCAGCTTTCTCTTTGAAAGGCCCTTGCAATTTGGCCGTCTCATTCCTCTCATGTACTCACTGCTGCAGTTTTTATATTAAAACCTACCAACAATCTTGGAGTGTACATTAAACATGTATATATGGATGTAGTAGGCAAGGTTTATTGTGGATAGGTACTCCAATGTCTTGTGTCCATATTTTGGGGATATTCTGACTTTTAAGTAAGTTATTGAAATTGTATCACATGAAAAGGACTAAATGTGGAGAATAAGATTTGGCACATTGCTAGGGTCTTAAACTTACATTGCTTATTTGCTGCCAACGCATTACTCATCATATCATGGAGGCTGAATTGTCAGAATGTAGATTTGCCACCCCTGTCAAACCTTAACCACCCATCAGCCACTTTTTCTGCGCTCTAGGGCATGGCATATAATACTGCAATGTGTGAATTGAAGGTGTGACAGATATGGATGGTTCATGTTGGATGGAGGCAGCTATTTCGGTGGAGAAAATGCTGACCCCCTAGCTGACAACCCAAAATGTGGCACATTTTGAATTGTCCCCTTGTAGAAGTTATATATCCATTAACATCACAGATGTAAACCTTGATTCAGACCATCTGTCATTGAAATTACTGCCTCGCCGCAATATAACAAAGGTGGCTATTTTACCCATCCTAGACTGTTTAATTTTATTTAAAAACTCAGCCAGAATATATGGTACTTCTGATAAGCCATCTATCATAGTTGTGCAATTAACACATTAATAATGTTACGTATCTGGCAGGCACTTGACAGCCCACTAAAGCAACCTGTTTTCGGAGCCTATCCTTCCACCATTTCAAATGAAGCTTTCAGAGTATTTGAAATCCCCATCTGCAGCCCAATTTAAGAGGACATTTTCTCCTTTTTTGCAGGCATGTGGAAAAATGCACACCACTGCATAAGGATAGCGGCCAATTTTGGTGTAAGAGACGAACATCAAAATCTTTTACAGATTTCTGTCAGTATTCATCCTCTAGACTTGACTCAATCCCTACCATGTTTAAAAATAAAATAAATTTAAGCAATGGAAAATGTGGGGTTGGGTTCTGTGTCCAGTTGGCGGTCCACGGGAGCTTGGCTGTGCACGGTGGAGTGTTGACTACCCATGGGGTGGTTGGGAGCAGCGGAAGGCTTCAGACCAGGACCTGTATCCAACCCTCTGCTGCACACCATCAAAAGGTGTGCCCGGCGAGGGTGTTGGGTGACAAATCCAGAAATCTGCTGACAAAAAAAACAAGGTTAAAGCAATGTTATAGTTGGTTATAGTAAAGAGATCTTTCTTTATGATAAAATAAATTTTAGAAATTCACTGAAAAAAACAATGGTTAAAGTGACATTATAGTTGGGTATAATGTTAATATCTAGCTTTACTTTTAAAAAAAAGCCTAGAAATTCACTGAAACAAATAAAGGTTAGAGTAATGTTATAATTAGGCCTTGTAAACATATAACAATATCGTTTTAAAAGGAAAAAACCCTGTTATTCACAAATTGTGTTCTAAAATTGAATGCCACTGTGCACTCTAAAGTTGTTTGCCACTGGACACATCACAGGAACTTGTGCAGTGCATCTTACTAAACGAAGTACTGTGGTCCATAGGACGGGAAAGAAAGTGTCTTTAAAGTGGTACATGTACACTTGGCAACCTCTTCACTCAAAATTGCAGATCATGTGAAGTATTTAAGTGGGCAATCCTATTCAGGTGAATAGAAAATCGTCCACATGTGTAGAATTATTTAAAAGCTAAAACCCTATTGGACGGTGTGACAGTGATTGTATGAGGTCTTCAAAAATATCATAAATGATGTCATTGGTGATCTAATCGATAATGTAATTTAAGGTGATGAGTGATGTAATATGTGAGATTATTGTAGTGCATGGCATGGGTGTGAGTTATAGATAGCTCAATATGTTGTAACTGATGAATTTCAGTTTTTTTTGTTCTAAAACAATATTTTGTATATTGTTACAAGGCCCAACTATAACATCAGTTTAACCTGAGTTTTTTCAGTGACTTTCTAGGGTTTTTTAAAATTTAAAGTTGGATATTATTACCATACCTAACTATAACATCACAGGGACCTTTTTGTTTTGTTCACTGAACATACACACCCCTCCACACACACACACACACACACACACACTCATACACTTGTCAAAGTGTGTGCTCTTACTTGTGTAGGTTAATAAAGATGTGTTTGTCTGTCTATTTGTACATGTACCTTCTTTTTGTGTAGACGTGTTACTTGTAAGTTGCCTTTTGTGTATTTATACCTAGATGTAGGCAGAGCTTTATTTGTAAAAGAAAGTGTGCTTGAACCCAAAGTATTGCTCCGAAGCATACAGCTGGTGCTCTCAAATGACCGAGGTACAGAATACTAAGGCTGTATAGTCTTGATTCCACCTCATGCTGCTTTCATCCACCACCATCTCACTCCTTTATGTCCTTTTCTATCCATGGTTTCTACTGTGGTCACTATTTTTCGATCTTTCTCTTTCTTTTCTCCTTTTTTGTGTTTTTATCTCCCACTCGGGTTCAAAGTTTGATGAGAAATAATAAGTACCGGTCCCCAAAAAAATAAATGCCACTGGGCCTCACCTGCAGCTGGCTCTAATTGAGCAAAGGATGTAACTTGTCTCTTAGCACGCGTGTGCTCAGAAGATTGCCTGTGCAATAGAGTATGCATGCTGCGAGTTGTTCATGTGCTATAGCAAAGACAGACCTACCAGCTTTGCCAGTGCTCCACTAGCCTGTCACCTGAACATCACTGCCCTCATACAGGTTAAGAGGAGTCTCATGTTCTATCACTGGCCTCATACATGTCACTGGCGTCCCATACATTGCATGTCACTGCTCTCATTCACTTCACTCGAATTTCAAGCATTGCACATCACTATCCTCTTGTGCTTTACTATGGTCTCACCTACAGATTACTGCCCTTGTACTCTGCAGTGGGGTTTCATCTTCCCGTCACTGTCCTCATACACTTCACTGAAGTCTCGTTCATTGCACATCACTGTTCTCTTCACCTTTACTTCATTAGCGTTTCCCTAGTTGCACAGCACTGCCCTCTCACACTTCACTGGAGTCTTACTTCACATAACTGCCCTCATACACTTTATTGGAGTCTCACTTTCTTATCATTATTATATCCTATACTTCACTGGAATCTCACACATTGCACATCACGTACCTTGCTACACTCAATCGCCTTCTCACTCTAGATTTGAGCTCTCTATCCCCTTGAGTATCTGAGACTTATTGGCAGTAGAGATGGCCTCAGCCCCAAATTGATGCCCATTAGTCCTGTTTCCCTTCGGCTCAGTGGCGGTCTTAACAAGAGGTGGGTAAAGGAAGGTATGAGTGCAGGAATGAATAAGTGTTTGGGTGAAGAATGATTTAGTATATGGACGTGTACATTGACGGGGGGATGAGTGACAACGTGGATGGATGCATCCAGGCACCTTTTCATAATCAAGACCTATTGGCGTTGCTAGTGCCTGTGCACTTCTGTATACAATCTCGTCTCTTCTTGGAGTGTAATGTTCACCTTGGTCGTGGAGGCTCCTCAGCGTATGCTAAATCAGGCAGTATCAGGCGAGCTTTTGTGTATTATTAACCTGAAGTTGACTAGACAATTTTATCAGTATGCAATGTCCTTTAATATAATAGTATCGTGTGGAAACAACATTTTACTAAACCAGTTTTAGATCTCCAGTTCTATATACCACTACTTTCACGTGCTGAGTATGTTTCGTAAAATTTGCAGAATACATCATCATTTTATCCAGGTGTAGGGCCATGTATATATTAACAAACATTGGTAAAGCCAATAGATCTGTCCTTGGTGGTGCAGTGGTTATCATTATTTTTTTTAACTTTTTATGTAAATTAAAACATAGATTGAATATAATGTTAATAGAACAGTACAGGTGCTTCCGAGCAGGCAGGTGTACTTACCAAAAAGAATCAATATAAATATGAAAAAGGAAAATATGTTTCCTGTGGGTGCAAAAGAAAAGTGCTAGTGGCTTTCCATTGCAGTAGCCTGCATGCTTAATTTAAGCACATAAAGATAAATAAAAAATATAATAAAAAGATTAAAGAATGGAAAGAAAGCATTGTTAAAGTATAGTGTTGACCACCATCCCTGGCACTCATTGGTAGCTGTATGTGCACGTGTGATCAGGAAAACGCCGTCTTTCAGTGCAAGCGTGCCAATGTCGGAAATTCACTAACCCATTTCCCCAAGTGAAAGCAAAATTTAAGTGAACAGGGATGGATGAAAAGGGCTAACCCAATGGCCTTCTATATATGTATGTATTATATTTATGATTTTTAAAATTATTTTTTATTATTATCATTAAGGCTGGCGAGACCTACCCAAAATGGCCAGCCCAAAAAATGATATTAAACTGCACATGGAGTTATGCAGAAGCCACAGGGATTATTATTGTAAAAACACATTTCAACATGTCGTGAAGAATTCACATCTTATCAGCATATTGGGAAACTTAATGGATAATGGAAATGCTTATGTGCAGTCAACTGCACCTTGGCCATATAGGACGCTCTCTGCATAAACACGTGTCCGAAGATGTGCTCGAGATATATAACCATGACACATGCCTCTCGGAATGTTAAATATCCTTCCAGGTGTGCAATGGTTATTGCTTTAGCAATTAGCACGAGAAAGCAGCCTCAACTTGAGTTGTAAAGTATGAAATGGTTCGGATGTCTTGGTACAGTGTTCGCCCTTGGCCCTTTTTTGGTCATTGGTGCATATTTTCCCGGCATTGATTTTAGCAGTTTTAAACGGGCAGTGTTATAGTTTAAGACGTTTGTGTTTCATTATGCTGTGCCCTTACGTGTACCTTTGTGTCTGTTTCAGTGTTGTGGGAAGCACCTTTATTGGTACTACTTGGTACAACGGGGACACACCACACGAAATATTAATAAAAAGGGCCGCTGAGTTTCTTTAGCTCTGAAGCAAACATGATTAAGCATTTCGCATGCTGGCAGATAAGGGAGTTGAGATGCAGAAAAGCACGAGACGCGTTCTAATATATTCCCTCAAGAAACGTAATCTTTTGTTTCGCTTCTCAGTACTTTATTCGCCCTCCCTACCCCTCCCTCGTGACCCAACTGCGTCAGCAGACAGAGGCTCAGAAACGCGGCTGATGGGTCACTTGAGGTGAGCGGAGCTCGCGCCCACTCCTTGCTTTGCAGTTTTTTAACTGTTCGTGAAAACAATCATTGCCAGCGCCGGAGACGCCAGGGGCCGCCCTCTGCGGATAAACAGGAGCCAAGCGAACTGCTGCATGCGCCGCAGCAGGGCAGGGCGTTATTATAAGGGGAAAATGTAATCTGATGGTGCTCACAGCCTGGTTTTAACCTGCGGTGGATTTCTTATTCACATTTTTTCAACCTAAGCAAGGACATATTCACTATTAAATCGTTTTATTGAAAATCATCAGCAGAGAGAGCAGAGAGCCTCACAAATATCAAGTCAGGGGGAGTATTTACAACATTTCTCAGTTTGGTCTCAGTAGTGTCAGTTTGTAACCTTTAACAGCTGCAGAATTATTATAGCCCCTGAAAATAAACTAGCTGTAGGTTGGCTCAGAAAGAGCCCAAAAGAGAAAGAGGTAGGATAGTCCAAAAGCATAGTTCAATGTAACTAACGTATGCGGTCAATGAGTACATTCACACACAGTTAAACTCGCCCAGACCCATCCCTCCTGAGAAGACAGCACCTGAGTACTTCAGGCCATACCTATGTCCCCACCAAAGCTGAGGGCGCCAGCCCCTGGAAACGTATCACTTTTTCACCATAGCTCTCTAATCCCCCTTTAAACCTTGCAGAAACAGCCCAGCCACTTCGCTCTGAAAGAAGACAAATCTGTGACCACCATGCATCATCTTCAGCTAGATATCCCCGTGACGCCTCAACACCCTTAGCCTCTGGCGTTTTCTTCACTTTTAGCAACTCCTGTTTCATAAGAATGATAATTGAAAAATGTCAGCGAAGAAATGGAAGTGAAATGTTACATATCAGATTTCCTATGCACTGGCTTTTTTGGCTCTCCCTTGAATGCGAGACAGCCATCATAATTGTCCAAAGCCCTCTTCTCTTCGAGTTTGAAACCTGTTTACTCAATGCATTGCCCATTGTGTGGTCTCTTCTGGATACTCCACAAGATCTCTCAACACAACATCTACCATCTGCAACAGTGCACTCACAGATGCATATTTTGGCATCCCATGTAGTCTAAGATGGGCCTCTTGCCTTTAATTATGCAGCAAGTTTAGGTGCTATTCCCGCTTCGCATGGCATAGGCAGCACAGTCTTTACTATCTGCCAGTTCAGACAGAGCTCCAACAAAGCTGCTAGTGTCCAGCCTCTTAGTTGCCTCTGACCACGCTGTTGATACCTGCCCACCATACAGTTTGATAATCCTTCAATTTTCTTTCCCTTAGCTTGTATGGTAGTCTCTGTTCTGGTTGAGGACTACTCTAAGTTAGCATGGTTTGCATTAATACATTTGAGGATGGTATGTTGCCTTCTTGCCACCTCCACTGAATCCGAAGAATATTCCTCCCCACTTGTATGTCTCTTGAACCAAACTGATGTTCACTGTGTTGTTTCTTTCTCAACCCTAGCTTAACACAGCATTATAAATCACTCAGCCATCTGTTGTCATGCAGGCCCCACTAGAGTGTTTGAATACCGTGAGGCCACAAACACCAGACAGAATGGCTCTTTGGGTTCTCCTTAGAACTACAAACTGTCCACAACTTGCCACCGAATCACAATATGCATGCAACACTCTCCCACATTGGGAAGGCTCCCGAAGGTTGAAGGAGTGCTCATGTCTTAATTATCGGCCCTGGGCCAGCTTAGGAATCAATCGCTATCCAACGCTCCCCTGCATCCACATTATCAGGTCCAGTGATCCACCTGGTGTTTGGGCAGTGAAAAAATAGCTGAGGTGGGAACACTAAAGAAGAGCAGCCACCTTGGACCTTAGCCAGTTCCAACCTGCCCCCTCTCAAGCAAGATTATTATTGAGAATATAGAAACATTAAGATAGGAGAAAGGACACTGAAAATAAATACCAGAAGTCAGAACATTAAATGTAAGAATAATGAAGAATACCTTTCACTAAACTAATGTCCACGGTTCCAGGAAACCGTATATCTATGTTTTTTCTCAAACCTAGCTTACCACAGCATGGTAAATCACTCAGCCATTGGCAGTCATGCTGGACTCACAAGGTGGGGCCCTCATGACAGCTAATTCCTAATGAAAAACAATGTATTGTATTGTTGCTGTTGGACCTGGCCCTTTTGGCAGGTTCACCCCCAAACTTTTTGCATTTATCCTGGCCTTTTTCCCTATGTAGTGTTAGTAGTTTGAGGCCTCTAGGCACTTTAGCACTGTGTCCCAGTGTAAAGTGCGTGCGCTCTGTGTTACATTTAGTGAGACTGGCCTGCTCTCCCATAGGAATGCATGGGGGATATGTGTGTCCATGATAGTTCCTGACGTGAGAGGAGTGCAGGGGCGAGTTTAGTATGTGCAAACTCGGGAGAATAAATGGTGCTCAATGGTGTGCGCAGATTTATTGTGACTGGTGGAGAAGTGCCACTTCTAGAAGTTGGCATGTCTGTGTGCTGTGTGATGTGAATTGTCTGTCTGGCGTGTGATTGACAGGAGCTGGGAGGGCCGGGGAATTCCAGGAGCCAGGGTGAGTCTGCCCGGTGGTGAATGGGGAGATCTGCATGTAGATGGGAGGGAGAATTGCACATGGGACCTGAATGCGGCTGGGCCTTCCCTTCACAATGCTGGCTCCACCTCCTGTGGTGCGTCTGATGTCCCTGACCTGTCCTGTGAATAGAGAGGGGAGCTGAGCAAAACAAAGTGCTCCTGAACCAGTTGTATCTGGTTCTCCCCTTGCCCTACAGTTGAGACAAAGGAAAATGTAGTATAAAAGAAGGGGCTGTGACCCGATGAAAATGTTCTTGTTCTGGACTTGAATCTACCAAGCGCGTGCTGCTGCTGGGGCTCAGGGGAAGGCTTGCCTCCCTGGGCCCTGCCCTGCCCCTGGATGCCTGGAGGACTTCTTTTTGGGCCCCTTCTGCTTTGCTTTTGTCCCAGGACCCTGCAGAGACTTTGGCTGCCCTTTTGCGCCCTGGGAGCGCTTTGTTTCCATTGCAGCCCAGAGTCGTAGTTGTCCTGAAGAGGAGCCCTATCATTGGGAATGCCCAGCTGATGGAGAGCGCTTCGTTTGCTTTTGCTGAGCCCCTGGCCCCTGTCTGCCAGGAGCGTGGGCTGCGCAGCGTGGCGCTGCCGACCGAGAGAGAGGGAATTGAAATGGCGGTGCCCACCCCGCATTCTTGGGGAGCTTTACGGGTGCCCACCCAGCTACATATTTTAATTTGGGAGGGAGCCTACCCCTCATTGTCCACCTTAACTTTGTTCTTGCCTGCGGGTGCCCACCCCGCGTTCTGCCCTTGAGAAATCACCACCGCGGCTCTGGGCCGCGAACTGAAAGAAGGCGCGTCCGCCTGACCGTGGGCAGGGCTCCACGGACGGAAGCAGGAAGACGTCTGGAGCCCACCCACGGAGAAGCCCTGGTCCCGAGAAAGCAGATCGGGCAACGCAAAGAGAAGTCCTGGGCCCTAGGAGAGGACCCAGGTGAAGGGCCGTGATAGACTGGGTGAAGCTAACCCGGTAGCCGGGAGCTGCCTTGCATCCCAGCGGGGCTCCCTTGAGCGGCTGGGAGCCTCGGGAGCCCTGTGGGAAGAGCGAGACGGGCGGCGTTGGCAGAAAACCCTAGTCCCAGAAGAGGGACCGGGTGAAGAGGAGACCGGAGGAGCGGAGTCCCCGACAGAGCCCGGTGAGTGGGGCCTAGGCCGTTCTCTATTCTTTGTTGTGGTACCCGCAAGGCACCGGGGCAGTCTGGTGTGGTCTGGGCGGCCCGAGCGAAAGCGGGCTGCCCCAATGACGGGCACAGCGATCGAGAGAGGGCCCAGAGGGGCCCATGCCCTCCCGTTCCTTTGTGGGGGTATGTTGTGTCGCCAGAGCGGGCCCGCCGTATCGGGCCGCTCCAATGTGAGGGTGCCATTGTTTGCAGAGCCTACATGGCTCCACCGAGGGGGCCAGTTTATTTAAAAGCCCTGTGGGGGGCCAGAGGGCCCCGTGTGCCGGTTTCCTAGTATCATGTACAGCTGCCCTGCTTGCTAGAGGGCAGCTGCAACGTTTCATGGGCATATTTGTTTTCCGAGCCTAGATGGCCCCAACGTGCGCCTTATTTCCAGAGCAAGATGGCTCCAACGTTTTGCATATTTGTTTTAAGGGCTACTCAAAGTCCATGCCACATTTGAGTATTTACAGCTGCGCAGCAATTAGAGCCAGCTGCACCGTTTAGGCCCTCATTTAATATTCGCAGCTGCCCAGCAAGTAGTGGGCAGCTGCATCGTTTAGGTCTGCGCAGATTGCGTACCCTTGACTTTCGCTGCCTTTGCAGCGCGCCTTGACTTTGGGGACACCGGGCATTTGAGCCCACTTTCTGAGGTGGCCAGTTGGCCAGGGGGGGATTGTTAGATTTATAGGGCGCCAGGCCCTACTGTGATTCTTGGGTGCTAGGAAATGTAATGTATGTAGAATGATTTACGCACCTGTGTTGATATCTCTAAATGTGCGTTATGATTATGAGGTTGGTTCGCATATAATGGTTTATGCTAGTGAGAGTTGTTCCCTAAGGTACTTATACTTAGGAGGTTAGGGTCTAATGTGTTTAGACTTGTCAGAGAATTCCATAATGTGGTTATGTTTATGAGGTTGGTGTACAATGCGTTTGGCGCCTAATGTGATACTGTGCATAAATTAGTTTATGTTACAGGCTGATGCTAAGAACCGTGATTCCCAGTGGTTGCAGGTTGTATGTTATGATCTGCTGTACTTTTACTAAGTTCGCTTTGTGATGGTTTTGACAGTGGTCCATGTGGCCCTGTCATGTGTACATAATCCCTTGTAAATATTGCCCAGTGCCAGTTGGCACAGTGTATAATATGTGCTTACTATTCTAATGTGTTATGATAATTCAAAGGCTATTTTTATATAACCTTGTGTGGAGTTTCTTTTGTGGTGGGCCTGGGATGTTGTCGCTGGGTGCGTGCGCAAATGCTTTACACATTGCCTCTGGGATAAGCCTGACTGCTCGTGCCAAGCTACCAAGGGGGTGAGCAGGGGTTATCTTTGGCGTGTAATTTCCTTGCCCTGACTAGAGTGGTGGTTTCTGCCTGGCTTTGGCGCATGCCTTAGACAGCCAGAAATCCCATTTCTAACATTGGTGATCAGCGGTGGAATT
Organism: Triturus cristatus; assembly: GCF_964204655.1. NCBI lineage: Eukaryota > Metazoa > Chordata > Amphibia > Caudata > Salamandridae > Triturus > Triturus cristatus. The sequence continues at coordinate 361,621,874 of NC_140593.1, read as the reverse complement.
AGGACTTGCATTTTTGCAGTACCACAGCGACAACTGGCTGCACTACAAAACTCTGCATCTTAGATGGTCACATGGAAAGGGATTATTGTGTCCGAGGTTGTTTTAAATGTCATTTCCTTGGAAATGTGTTTTTCTTGTGCAGATTGGTATTTATGGGGTTGGCCTATAGTGGTAACCTAATTGGCATGGAGTAACTAGCTAGGGAGGGTAGATTATCCCCTAAGTGCAGTCCTTTTTTCAGTTTTCTGGTATCCCCAGGAGGGTGGGATCCAGTGGAGGCAGCGATTGGTAGTCCAGTGCAAGAAGTCCCATTCCCGGTTCCCAAAGTATGGTACCTGGTTGCCAGTTTGAGGTGCAGGTTGTGTTTCAGGGGCAGTAAGATGCTGTCTCACCCGTATTGGGGGGAGTGTGGATGAATGTTGTGTTGCGCTGGACGATTGAGTGTTAAATGGTGTTAAAAGGTTCTTCAGTCTGTTGCGTCAGAGAGTCTCCCAGTAATTGTTTTCCGAAGTCGTACCAACACCTGAAGGGTGTAAGTTCTTTTTGAGTCTTTGAAGCTTGTTTTAGGGAGTGTTTGTAGGCAGGCCTCCGTCAGTTTTGGTGTCTAGCAGTACCACTCCTAGGTGGAGGGTGCGGAGTTTCAGTTTTGAGGGGTGAGAGGGGAGTCCCCCAGTGGGTACCAGTGGGTCAGGGGCCGGCCAGAAGGGCTGAGCCACCAGTGAGTGACCATGGTTAAGCAACCACTTCTGTCCTGGGGCATCTGCACGCACTGTCAAAGGGACAGGAGGTTGTGAGCTCTGCACCAGGCAGACTGTCACACGACACGCTAGGGATGTGTCACCCTCAGGAAGTCCTGGTTCGCCAGGCATCTGACCAAAGGGTACGTCCCTCGGTTGGGGAGCCAGTAGCCGGTGTTTCCGGATCTGGACGTAAGGGCGACTGTAGTCAGTGTCCTGGCTGTTAGTTATATATCAAGCTTGTGAAGTCCTGGTTCGCCGGGCATCTGACCAAAGGGTATGTTCCTCGGTTGGGGAGCCAGTAGCCGGTGTTTCCGGATCTGGACGTGAGGGCAGCTGTAGTCCTGAGGGCAGGTGGGGCTCATCTTAAGTGAAGAGACCCTGCTCTACAGTGGAAGGGGGTGCAGAGGGAGGGAATCCTCACCTCTGACCCCGGTGGATCCCAGGTGGTAGACCAGTTGATGGAGAGAGGTCCTGGACTGGTGGGAGAGTTGTGTTCTGGTGGGTGCTTCCCTGGGAGGGTGCGGAACCCCAGAAGTAGTGGTAGGGTGGGGCATTCTTGCCCGTGACCTCTGGTCAGCCTGAGGGTGCAGACCCTAGGTTGAAGGATCAGTGGTAGTTTGGAACTACACTGAGAGGGAGAGTGGAGAATGGTTATTGTATACCAGGGGTTACTGCACCCCACTCTGTGGTTTGGCAAGGACCAGTTGTACCTGGGTGGCCTAGGGCCTGGTCCTGGCCGTGGACAACTAGGGAGTACCAGTGGGGTAGCCTAGTTGGGCCCAATTTGTTTTTTTATTGTTGTTGTGGTTTATTATTTAGAGGAAACAACGTGAGTTCAGAGTGGCATAGAATCGGAGGGTGTCCCTGCAGTGCAGACCCGTGTCCATGGTTTCTCGCCTGCAGCAGGGAAGCCCATCAAGGGAATGATTGGTCTAACCTGCGTTTTGGCTGGAAGGGGGTTGTGTTGGACCTGGTCCTTTTGGCAGGTTCACCCCCAAACATTTTCCATTTATCCTGGCCTTTTTCCTTATGTAGTGTTAGTAGTTTTAGGCCTTTAGGCACTTTAGCACAGTGTCCCAATGTAAAGTGCGTGTGCTCTGTGTTACATTTAGTGAGACTGGCCTGCCCTCCCATAGGAATGCATGGGGTATATGTGTGTCCATGATAGTTCCTGATGTAAGAGGAGTGCAGGGGCGAGTTTAGTATGTGCTAACTCGGGAGAATAAATGCTGCGCAATGGTGTGCGCAGATTTATTGTGAGTGGTGGAGAAGTGCCACTTCTAGAAGTTGGCATGTCTGTGTGCTGTGTGATGTGAATTGCCTGTCTGGCGTGTGATTGACAGGAGCTGGGAGGGCCGGGGAATTCCAGGAGCCAGGGTGAGTCTACCCGGTGGTGAATGGAGAGATCTGCATGTAGATGGGAGGGAGGAGTTGCACCTAGGACCTGAATGGGGCTGGGCCTTCCCTTCACAATGCTGGCTCCACCTCCTGTAGTGCGTCTGATGTCCCTGGCCTGTCCGGTGAATAGAGAGGGGAGCTGAGCAAAACAAAGTGCTCCTGAACCAGTTGTATCTGGTTCTCCCCTTGCCCTACAGTTGAGACAAAGGAAAATGTAGTATAAAAGAAGGGGCTGTGACCCCATGAAAATGTTTTTGTTCTGGACTTGAATCTACCAGGTGCGTGCTGCTGCTGGGGCTCAGGGGAAGGCTTGCCTCCCTGGGCCTTGCCCTGCTTCTGGATGCCTGGAGGACTTCTTTTTGGGACCATTCTGCCTTGCTTTTGTCCCAGGACCCTGCAGAGACTTTGGCCGCCCTTTTGCGCCCTCGGAGCGCTTTGATTCCAGTACAGCCCAGAGCCGTAGTTGTCCTGAAGAGGACCCCTATCTTTGGGAATACCCAGCTGATGGAGAGCGCTTCGTTTGCTTTTGCTGAGCCCCTGGCCCCTGTCTGCCAGGAGTGTGGGCTGCGCAGCGCGGCGCTGCCGACCGAGAGAGAGGGAATCGAAATGGAGGGTGCCCACCCCGCATTCTTGGGGAGCTTTGCGGGTGCCCACCCCGCTACATATTTTAATTTGGGAGGGAACCTACCCCTCCTTGTCCACCTTAACTTTGTTCTTACTTGTGGGTACCCACCCCGCGTTCTTCCCTTGAGAAATCACCGCTGCGGCCCTGGGCCGCGAACTGAGAGAAGGCGCGTCCACCTGACCGTGGGCGGGGCTCCATGGACGGAAGCAGTAAGATGTCTGGAGCCCGCCCACGGAAACGCCCCGGTCCCGAGAGAGCGGACCGGGCAACGCGAAGAGAAGTCCTGGGTCCTAGGAGAGGACCGAGGTGAAGGGCCGTGATAGACTGGGTGAAGCTAACCCGGTAGCCGGGAGCTGCCTCGCATCGCAGCGGGGCTCCCTTGAGCGGCTGGGAGCCTCGGGAGCCCCGTGGGAAGAGCGAGACGGGCGGCGTTGGCAGAAAGCTCTGGTCCCAGAAGAGGGACCGGGTGAAGAGGAGACCGGAGGGGCAGAGTCCCCGACAGAGCCCAGTGAGTGGGGCCTAGGCCATCCTCTATTCTTTGTTGTGGTGCCCGCGAGGCACTGGGGCAGTCTGGTGTGGTCTGGGCGGCCCGAGAGATAGCGGGCCGCCCCCATGACGGGCACAGCGATCGAGAGAGGGCTCAGAGGGGCCCATACCCTCCCATTCCTTTGTGGGGGTAGGTTGTGTCCCCAGAGCGGGCGCGCCGTAGCGGGCCTCTCCAAAGTGGGGGTGCCATTGTTTGCAGAGCCTACGTGGCTCCACTGAGGGGGCCAGTTTATTTAAAAGCCCTGTGGGGGGCCAGAGGGCCCTGTGTGCCGGTTCCCTAGTATCATGTACAGCTGCCCCGCTTGCTAGAAGGCAGCTGCCACGTTTCATGGGCATATTTGTTTTCCGAGCCTAGATGGCTCCAACGTGCGCCTTATTTCCAGAGCCAGATGGTTCCAACGTTTTGCATATTTGTTTTAAGGGCTACTGAAAGCCCATGCCGCATTTGAGTATTTACAGCTGCGCAGCAATTAGTGCCAGCTGCACCGTTTAGGCCTTCATTTAATATTTACAGCTGTCCAGCAAGTAGTGGGCAGCTGCAACGTTTAGGTCTGCGCAGATTGCATACCCTTGACTTTCGCTGCCTTTGCAGCACGCCTTGACTTTGGGGACACCGGGCATTTGAGCCCACTTTCTAAGGTGGCCAGTTGGCCAGGGGGGGATTGTTAGATTTATAGGGCGCCAGGCCCTACTGGGATTCTTGTCTGCTAGGAAATGTAATGTATGTAGAATGATTTACGCACCTGTGTTGATACCTCTAAATGTGCGTTATGATTATGAGGTTGGTTCGCATATAATGGTTTATGCTAGTGAGAGTTGTTCCCTAATGTAGTTGTACTTAGGAGGTTAGGGTCTAATGTGTTTAGACTTGTCAGAGAATTGCATAATGTGGTTATGTTGATGAGGTTGGCGTACAATGCGTTTGGCGCCTAATGTGATACTGTGCATAAAGTAGTTTATGTTACAGGCTGATGCTAAGAACAGTGATTCCCAGTGGTTGCAGGTTGTATGTTATGATCTGCTGTACTTTTACTAAGTTCACTTTGTGATGGTTCTGACAGTGGTCCATGTGGCCCGGTCATGTATACATAATCCCTTGTAAATATTGCCCAGTGCCAGTTGGCACAGTGTATAATATGTGCTTACTATTCTAATGTGTTATGATAATACAAAGGCTATTTTTAGATAACCTTGTGTGGAGTTTCTTTTGTGGTGGGCCTGGGATGTTGTCGCTGGGTGCGTGCACAAATGCTTTACACATTGCCTCCGGGATAAGCCTGACTGCTCGTGCCAAGCTACCAAAGGGGTGAGCAGGGGTTATCTTTGGCGTGTAATTTCCTTGCCCTGACTAGAGTGGTGGTTTCTGCCTGGCTTTGGCGCATGCCTTAGTCAGCCTGAAATCCCATTTCTAACAGTTGCTAAACCATTGTTCCATTTAGGAGAATTATAAGAGGTATGAATAGAAAACATGCACTTCCATGTACTGGTTGATTGAAAACTGTATAATCCTTTGAGGCACAATGCTCTTTATGGGAATTGTTCTGTCTATTTGTGACACTTGCCGCTAGTTTTCCATAGCAAATACTGGTTAAACTTGTATAGATAGTAGGCACAGATTATATAAAAAAAATGCAGGTTGAGGATTGTTGATATTTTGGATGTATTTCATTATAAATGTAGGATGAGCAAGACCTTTCTTTCAACTGGCCTATTTTCATGAGGGTAACTTTGTACCAGTCATTTCTCGTAATCGGAGTTAAATTAATTTATAAGACACACCATACATAGATACATATCTATATGCTTTGAACTGACTGTGTTGTCAGGATAGAGATTTGAGTGAATATTTTTTTTAATTTATAATAGCCTTATAGCCCGCCGTAGCGGACTATACAGTCTATTAAAGGCCCTCTACCGCGTGGACTTTAACAAGGTAGCTGGACTTTAATAGCTGGTATAGCCCTGCTACGAAGGGCTATTAGGCTATTAGAACATTCTGCCACTAGAGGACAGAATGTTCTAACAAATAAAACAGAGGCCTCTCGAAGCTCGAGGGGATTTAAATCCCCTCGAGCTCCGAGAGGCCTTTGAAAGACATTGGAATGTTGCTCTGCGGGCCTTTACCAGCCCATAGAAGCAGGGAGCACTCCATTGTCTACAATGGAGCTCCCAACATTCCAATGTTCTAATTCCGATTAAAGCTTTTGATCCACGGAGAGGAAGTTCCAAAGCTTTGTTCTGTCAATTAAGAACCTGCTACAACCCATGGTGACTAATTGGAAGGTCGCAAGCAGGTCACACGCAATACTTATTAGCAGATTTAAAGACTTTAATCTGGGAACCTTAGTGGTTTATAGAAATAAGTGCTAACCAGTCTTAGTTTTGAAGGGGAGTTCCCACATTGTTAAGCTAGTTCCTGGGAGACACTTCTAAGCGCCACACACAGGCTCTGGGGTTCTGTAATTTTTTTAAGACACCCCTCCTCCAAAGCAAGGGTTACTGGGAACAACAGAAAGTACTGAAGAGGTCATCTCATTTAGTCATGGATACTTTCTTTAGTTTGCACCTTAAATTATCACTAATCACTGGGTAGTGTGGACTAGAAGAAAAGCTGCCCCCCTCCTCCTTCTCAGAAAATAACTGGACTGGGCAAGAACAGCAGAGGAAGAACCTATTGCTGTGGTTTCATGACAAAGAATTGATGACTGAGACTAAGGCTTCCAGCAGAAAATATATTTTTACATCAGAGTTCATGACTGAAACAATTCCTAAGTGAGGTGGCGTAATCCAAGCATCCTAACCAGGAGGAAAAGTAGACAATTGTGGTGTTTGACCCATTGAATGTCGCACACAACAAACAAAGTTTTCTCCTTTTGCTTGAAGTTATAGATGTTCGTAATAATCAATGAAGAAGCATCAAGCAAACAACCTATTGAGCTAGCGTACAGGGTTCGGCATATAGAAAACTCAAGTTTTTTAAAGTATTTGTATTTCTGCACACATTTCCCTACCCTATGAAGTTCTCTGGAAACTCAGGTGCATATTTTTGTATTCATGAATGTATTTTATTACTTTTTGTAGCACAGTTTTATATATTTATGTCATAGTTATCAATTCATTATTGCCATTTATCCATCTGGGTATATTATATTCCTTGAAAAAGTTCCTTTTGAAACAACCTTGTGGTCACAATCCTGAACCTAAAACCCCAAGATAACATCCACTTATTGACAGGTAAGCCAATATAACATCCCCAAATACACTGCTCAGAACCCCAAACATGACTACAGTCATTATCTCATAAATTACCTGAGTGACTTAATTCGTGACACCTCACCTGGCATTAAAGGACTTAGCTGACGCGTTTTGCAGTTTAAATTTGCTTCATAAGTTTGCCTCTTTATTTTTTCATATGTGCATTTTAGCAGGTATGGTATGCAAGTGTCAAGTTTATGCCTTCTTGTGTATGGACGTGTAAACTGTTTTGTTTGTTGCTGTGCAAGGCTTAAAAGTTAAACATTATGACGCATGGGAGGAACGGAACATGCTTCATGTCCAATTACTTTTTGTGAACCCAAGGTCATTTGCATCCTGATGTACCAAACACTGCACATGCAGGAAGTCCCTGGTTGTTTTGCTGTTTGTCTTTTTAAAATATGACACATACTAGAAATAGGGGTCTCTAGTTGGCAGTGGTATGTGTCCTTCTAATCAGGGAAAGGAAGTTACACACCCAAGATAACCCCTGCTCACCTCCTTGGTGGCTTGGCACGAGCAGTCAGGCCTATCTCAGAGGCAATGTGTAAAGCACACACATTAACACAGTGAAAACACTACAAATGGACACCACATCAGTTCAGAAAAATAAATAATCTTTATCTAAACCAAACAAGACCAAAACAACAAAAATCCAACATACACAACTCAAAATATCACTTTTAAGAGGTTTAAGCAATTTTGTCTATAGAACTCTATGGATGCAGTGATTTTAGACAAAGTACCTTAGATGCGTCCAAATCCACAAAGAAAACAGCCACAGAGGAAGGAAGGGTTGGAAAACACTGGGATGCATACATTTCAGAGTCCCTGGGGAGACGATGCGTCAGTTCTGCTGCATGCAGGAGAAGTGTTGCTTCAAGTTCGGAATGTAAGGAGAAGTGATGCATGAAAATCCAAGGTGGTTCTGGTCTGTGGGTGATGCAGTGGAAAACTTGCTGTACAGGTGAGATGCGTGGAAATCTGGATGCGCTGGAGGTTGATGCGGCGGCGGCAAATAAGCGATGCCTCAATTTCTTCAGTTGCGGTCCAAAATGTTTCGATTCTTTCAGCCACACAGCAGACCATGTGTTGGAGTCAGTTCGGTGGTCTTGGACTTCGGAGGCAAGGTGCGCTGAACACAGGCTCTGGTGGTCTCTTTGGCTGAGGATAGGCGATGCGTTGATTTCTTTGGACGCACGATGGTGGTGCGTGGAAACTTTTCCCGCTCAGAGGTGCTATATCAGAAAAACAGGCACTGGAAGGGCTTAGCATCAATTTTCAGGTCTTTTTATTCACTTTAGGCAGCAGGAACAACCTCAAAGGGCCCAGAACTGGAATTGGCACCACTTGACAGGTCAGAACTTCAGCAGTGGAGTTTAGGTATGCTGCAGGTAATGTTTTTGATGGCTCTGAGACTTCTTAACAGGAGGCAAGCAAACATAAGCCCTTGGAGAAACTTCACAAACAGTATACACAACAAAGCCCAGTTCTTTTCTTATCAAAGGCAGAAGCAGTAACTGCAGGCCAACCCAGCAAAGTAAAACACAGCAAAGGGGCAGTACTCCTCCTTACAGCACTTTAGCTCTTCTCCTTGGCAGAGTCTCCTCTTGATCCAGAAGTGTTCTAAAAGTCTGAGGTTTTAGGTCCAATACTTATACCCCTTTTGGCCTTTCATGTAGGCATTCTTCAAAGGATCGTATTTGTAGTGCACAAGTTCTGGCTGGTCTTATCTCCGAATACACTCCAGGGAGGTGGAGACAGCATTGTGAGAGGCCAGGCACAGCCCTATTCAGGTGTATGTGGCAACTCCTCCCACCACTCTAGCTCAGGAAGACCCATCAGCCTGATGATGGGCCATCAGGATATGCTGGGAACGAATGTATGACGTTACAATGCATACATTTACAACGCATGCCTTTACAACGCAGTTTTTACATTGCAACATTCTTTACAACGCATTTTTTTACATCGCATGCCATTATATCGCATTTTTAGAAACCACCGGTACAACGCATTCCATTACATCTCATTATACCATTACAACGCATACCATTACAACGCATACCATTACATTGCATTTAAGGTAAGTGTTGGATAGTGTAGGGGTAATAATTACTATTCTAACTCCAGTGAGTGCAACAGTAGGGTAAGTGTTGGATAGTGTAGGGGTAAAAATTACTCTTCTAATTCCAGTGAGTGCAACAGTAGGGTAAGTGTCGGATAGTATAAGGGTACTATGCGTTGTAATGGTATGCGTTGTAATGACTTGCGATGTAATGCCTGCGTTGTAGTGACATGCGTTGTAATGGCTGCATTGTAATGACATGTGATGTAAAGGATGTTGCGATGTAATGACTGCGTTGTAAAGGTAGTGCGATGTAATGTCTGCGTTGTAAAGGTTGTTTCCCGCTGGGCACACCTCAGCTCCCTTTGTGTGACTGTCCAAAGTGAATGCACAAACAGGCCCCTGTCAGTCTAATCTAGATGTTAATTCTTCAGGCAGGCAAAGGCACAAGAAAAAGCCCTCTTTCTAAAAGTGGCATTTTCAAACACAAAAATGTTACAAGGCAGCTCCAATGATATCATATGGGAAAGCTAGTCCTGGAAATAGTGGAAAACGAAATTGGCAGTGTTTCACTATCAGGACATGTAAACCACACAAGTATATGTCCTACCTTTAACATACACTGCACCCTGCCCATGGGCATACCTTGGGCCTATCTTATGGGTGCCTTACATGTAGTAAAAGGGAAGGTTAGGGGTTGGCAAGCGGGTACATTTGCCAGGTTGACATGGCAATTTAAAACTATACTTACAGACACTGCAGTGGCAGGCCTGAGGCAAGCTTGCAGGGCTACTGATGAGGGTGGCACAACCAGTACTGCAGCCTCACTAGTAGCATTTGATTTACAGGCCCTGGGTCACCAAGTGCACTTTACTAGAGACTTACCAGTAAATCAAATATGCCAATCATAGCGAACCAATCAGAATTACAATTTACACAGGGAGTACTTGCACTTTAGCACTGATCAGCAGTTTGTAAGTGCCCAGAGTACACAAACCAGCAAAATCCAAGCCCAGCATAACATAAAAAATACAGGAGGTAGAGGCAAACAGACAAGGGAAACCACACCAAGGGTGCCAGGTCTCACTACATGCAACAGGTGTTTCAAAGGGGTGGAGAATGCTGTTTCTTAGACAGGCGTCAGTTTGTCTATGAGGTTTATTTTAAGTCACAACAGCTGTGCAGGGACACATGTCAGGCGTTGAGATTTCTGTACAGATTAAACTCCATACAGGACAGTCTGACTCCTGCCTCTCTCTCTCCTTTTTCAGTGGGAATATGAAGAACTGAGCACAGCTCTGTGCTATGTCTGCCACTTAAAATCAGACTTTTGTGACGGGGCAGTGGGACTAGGCCAGGTCCTGCAACATGTCAGGCTCCTACCTTGTTTCTCAAGGGCTTGCATACATGAAATTAGAAAATGATAGATAACTTCTCCAGAAGTGATAGTAATGTCACCCTTCCTCCTGAATTTTTGAAATAGTGCCAGATCCCATAGCCTTGTTCTGGACTGACTTGCATTAAAACGGTCAACTTGGCAGGTTTTTTTTAAATCCTATGTTAATGTGCATGGATGCCATTGTTTGTGAACAGTAAGAGTCAAATACAGTGGAAAGAATCAAGGGAGATTTAACTTGTTTTTTAACTTGCTTGGGGAGGAGGAAGTTGTAAGCAGAAGAAAGCTAAATAACCATTCTAAACAAGCATTAGCAAAGCCAGTAAGTCTCAGCTTTAAAGGCTGAGCTATTGGTTTTGACAGTGCTTATTGCCACTGGCATAAAGTATAGAAAACACTGCTTTCTATATTTTGAATTTGGCTGTCACTTTGCGTCATGCAACATGATGTTCCATTACCATGTTTATAGTCATCATGAAAGTATACAAAACAGTGTTTTCACTTCTATTCAGGCCGGTGCCATTTTGCATTTTGTTGTTGCATCAAGCTTGGAGGCCACCATCTTGAAAATGTAGAAAACAATGTTTTCTATGTATTACAGTCAGCTGCAGCATTGACTTGTGATGTTGCATCACACACCATGGTGGCCATCTGTTTAGTTTCAGTTTATTTTATTGAAGTGTACAGTTAATTAAAGCCATTGCACTAAGTGCGTACATAAAACGATTTAAATAAAATCTTGTCTGGAGGAAGACATAAACAATTACCCAAGATATTAAATAGCAGTTTATATAAATAAAAACATAGTGCAAGGTATTACAAAGATAAAGTGCTTATTGTTATACATTGACCTTGGGATGAAAATGTAGCAGCTGAACGTAAGTTGCCAGTAGGCATTAAAGTGGTGGTGCAGCACAAGTAAAAAAGCAAGGTGTAGGAGAGTAGGATCTGAACTTATGTTGCCCCCACTTTTTTTCTGATGTATACACTGGTTTCTGGCTATAGTCTGGCTGGGTCCCTGCTAATCAGGGCCCCAGTCTCTCTGTTCTCTCTAAACGACTTGGTGTGCATATAAGATGCTCTAGTGATTGGATACTGTGGTACCTTATGAGCCCCTAGTATATGGTAACCTAGGTACCTAGGGCATAGGTACTTCACAGGCCTACCAGGGTCTGCAGCATGTATTATGCCACCCCTGGGAAGCAGACTAAATCTGACACCACAGGCCCGCTACTGCAGCCTGGGTGAGGTAGTGTTAGCACTCCTCACAGAGGTATAGGTTTCTATATCTCACCATACACACACATATAAACCTATCAATCACCCCTATGGCAGGCCCTATCAATCCTGAGGGCAGGGTGCTTGGTTTACAATGTGAGGGGGTGCCTCTGCATGAGCAGGACCCCTCTGCAGCTGGCAGAGTCTATTCTCTGTGGCCGTTTGTGAATGCGGTTAAACCATATACTCTTAAGTGCATTATAACCCAACGGTAAATGCTAACTTTGGAATGACTGCATCAAAACATGTCGTGTTTGGTGTCAAACAACTTGGAATCATACCCCCACACCAGTAACTGGTATGGGAGTATGATCCCACCCTTCTAGAGGGGACGACATGTACCTACTGTGGTAACACGGTAGAAATCTGAAAGAGCCTTGGCATCACAAAATGGATGCCACCAGCACAGACACTGGGCTGCCCTCCTGCTGCTGACCGAAACTCGAAGTGGAGGAGGCCCAACAATAGGCATGCTGTCACAGGGTGGTGTCACTACCTTCCAGACAGGATTTAGTTTATTGGAGCTGGGTGGGTGCACTTCTAGAGTGCTTTGAAGTCCTGCACTGGGGGAGCAGTAGGCTCCTCTGTGCATATGCCAGCTCAAACCGGTTCAGGGGCTACCTGTCCCTGCTCTGGCGTGAAACTGGACAAAGGGAAGTGGATGTAACCACCCACTACCCTGACCCTCCCAGAGGAGTGGTCATAGAGCTAGTCCCTCCCCTGTCTTCAGTATAAGATGGAAATCTTTGCCATTGCAAAGCAAATAACCCTGGACGACGCTCTACAATGAAGAATCCTGGCCCTTCGACATTCCACTACCTTTGGAAGACAGAAGAATCTCCCTTGGAGTCAAGAAGTGACTCCCCTGCTTGGCAGGCAACAAAAACCTTAATCAACGGTCGCAACCTTTCCCGCTCCCGCTGGAGTTCGACGTCCCTGTAGCCCTGGAAGTGGATTTCCTGACTTCACGACGGCCATTGTGAGTCCCCAGCAGAGCTGAGGCGAGTGGACCCCACGAGTAATGAGGAACAGCAATACCCGGGTACCGTGCACTATTGTCGAGTGCAACCCCTTCACGACGTTCTACGAACTTGTGCATTGGACTATTTGTGGCCCAAGCCTCCAGCAGGTTTTGCAGCGAAAATCAGAGGCCTACCCCGTCCTGAGTGACCGTGGGCTCCTGTGAAGCATTTCCTCAAGAGGCGTCTTCGCGATCCCTTGCCCGTTGGCATGTGGGTCCCCCGAAGACTCTTATCGACTCAAAGGGCTCCCCTGGTTTCTCCTGGCCTGCCCTCACTCACCCTCGCTGGGTGAGTCCCTCAGACCTTGCTGGTCTGCAACGCTGACCTTCTTCGATTTCCACGAGACTTGCTGTTGCCAAGGCTTGTTGGCTCCAATCTGGTTGCCGACACCTCAGTCAGCTGCAGACATCGTGGGACACTCCGAATCCAGCTGCTGGTCATCATCGATCTCTCCTGGACCTCGTGAGCGAAGAGTCAAAACACCATCGATGACCTGAAATCACTCGACATCCGTGGTCAGCCATCTTCCTGGCCACTGGTCACTGGCAAGTGACTTTGAATACTGTCCCTTCAATTTTCAGGTCATCTCCATCTTGAATCCACCCTTGGATTCCACCAGACACTTCTCCAGTCTTCGCAAGCAATAAGTCTTCTTTGGTCTCCATAGAAAACAGCGACGCAACCCGACACCAAAAGACACCTATGCACCTGGCTTCCCTGGGTGAGGTAACTCGTGCACTCCGGTGCCCTAGTGTGTGTTGGCCCTCAAATTACTTACCTTGTAAGTGGCTTGCTTGCAGACTTCCTCGAAGTACCCTAAAACTTTAAAAATCAAACCGCGACTTGCTCCATTGTAATCAATAGGGAACCCGCGGCTGTGTTCACACACTGCACGCGTCTCCCGTGGGCCTGTTACTTACCTGCTTTCACTGCAGTAGTGAAGCCCCAGCGATTCTACAGGCCCAAGCCTTGTCATTTTGCAAGTCGACTTTCTTAAGCCATATTTTTAGTATATGGTCTGGTACGCCCCTAGGGCTCCAGCCATATTTGTGCTTAACTTATTGTGAAACGTTGATATTTGCATGTGTTCCTGGCTTCTAATCTCATAAAGAGATTAGTAGAGTGTGTCTAGAAATAAATTCATATATATTTGATATATATACCTGTGTGGTGTCCTTTCATTTGGTAATTCAAGAGATTATAAGGTAAAACAAGCTGCTTTAAATTCCTCAGAGCCTTAGCCTGAAGGCTGCTCTCCACAGCTACCACTAGGATAGCTTTCTTTAAAAGGTTGTCTTAAACCTATCTACCATAAGAGTCGAATTAGACTGGTGCAAGGTGGCCACTATAACTAGTGACCAGCATATGCCAGGCCAACTTCTCACACAAGGCGTGTGCAGAACTTGATCAGAGAGCTTTAGTAGCCTTGGAGATCATAGCTTCAGTTAGCCGGTTGATTTTTTGATCGAGTGTCATCAGATATTTTGTGAGCCTGCAGCAGAGCTTGGTGTCCATTGAGTTAAAGCAAGGTACTGTGGGCCTGCAGTAACGTAAACTTCTCTTGATCCAAACTGGCCTTAAAATGGTTTTTTGATCTTTTATGTTTGCCTCGCACATACAGATTTGGTAAATAGACAAAGCTCCAATTAGTCGGTTCGTTTCCATGGTGACAGATGCAGAAGTGATGGAAGGCAGTCCAGGCGGTATTTTAGGAACAATGTCTTAATCTGGGCTTTTATGCCAGTGCTTAAGTACGGTTACAGTCCTGCCTTAGTGTAAGATGCATTTATAAGCCAGGCATTGCGCCTCAACACAAATGCATCTTCATCTGCCTGCAACAAGTATGTTTGACTGCCTGGTTTACCAAGGCTTTGATTTCGGAGATAGTGGATGTTGTCTCCCATTGGTCTACTAGGTAGTTGTAGTTGTATTCTCTAGCTGAAAGTGGTCTCTGCTGGAGATTTCTGTCTAGAGATGATGATACAAGGTCCCACTGTTTGCCTGTTTTAGCTTGTAGCAGAGTCTGGTGAAGGCTGCTTGCCTTGCTATCGATTGCTTAACCAGGCCAAACTCAAGATGCAGCTGGGCTGGGGACGAGTGTCCCAGCAGGGAGTAGATTGACTTAAAGAGTTTGGTGATGGCGTTATCCAAGTGAACAGCGTCTCTTCCCCTTAATGCTACACTTCCAAAGGAGATGGTTGCCCATCTTGAAACTATAGAAAAGGTTTTTGTACACTTTGACAATTGGCATGCTAAGTGGTGGCACATTGTAAAAGCTGCTGGCACTGGCAAAGCCAACAGTAGCACAAGTATGGAGAAGGATGGGTGGCGTGGGAGGGAGAGATGGGAAAGGGAGTACCAAGTGGGGAGGGATTGTTGTGCAACTAAGGACCTAGGGAAGTGGAAGAATATTTGAAAACCGCTGAGCCCAAGCGGAATGGGGAGGGACCATGGAAGCAACTAATGAGCTGGTTGAGAGGGGACAAATAGAGAGTGCAGAGCGAAAGGAGTGGAGGAAGTAACTATGAAAGCAGCACAAGGAGAGAGAACAAGAAAACACATGCACTCCCATGCAGGGCTGAAATGAAAAAGAAATATTTAGCTCCCTTAATGCAGATAATAGTGAGCAGTGGAAGGATACAAGTCAAACAATCTGAACAATTTGAGACCAAAATGCTCCTTAGTGGGACAAACACATGACTAGCGAAGAAAGCCATTGAATTAAAAAGTGTCATCTGAGATACCTCACTGACAAGGCCTAATAAGGTTGAAACAGGTGTGGGGTTGCTTATAGTCCCTTCTTGGGGGTTCTTCACCTGTCAGTTTGGGATAGACTGTTTCCATGAGTCAGTACTGATTTTCATTATATGGGCTTCTCTCTGAGGTGGCACAAGAGGGTAGAAACATGAAGGATACCCAGAGCTACAGGCAGACTATCTGCAAACATTCCACCCATCATCTTTTGGGTGTTTGACAACTGAGATAGCCACAAATGCTATCCAATCATGAGCAATGGGCTGACTCAAAGCCCATTCTATTTATGCATTGAAAACAATAGATTTGGTCAACAGCAGAGATTTGAAAACGCAATAGCCTCCTGCCTAAATTGAAGTGTTGATATGCCTGAATGTGTGACAGTTCCCTGTTGCAGTCATAAACTAAAACTACTTCCTTTGCAGAGTGACAGCTGATTTGCAGCTGTACTCATTCCATTACAAACATCAGGTCAAAAGGCCTCTCTGGAAACTGGAAAATATATCTACAGTTGCTATGAGAAATTAGGTCTTTAATTTTCTAATTTAACATCACTTGGAGGGGCAGACTACATGTACTCCTGCAATTATGCACCAGTTTCAGCATGGACAAGCATGGGGCATAACAGAATAATGCTAAAACAGATTGAAGTGTCACAGGTAGAGACCTACCAACTTGAAGAAAAATCTCACTGTGTGAAGAGGGGGCGGGGCCTCGTGTGAGAAGAACCTAAGAGGCACTTTTGTCCTCACCCCGCTCCCAAGCCCCTCCCAAAAAATTCGAAATAGAGCTTGCTGAGGCTGGTGCTGATGTTCTGGGCTGTTTTCACACCCCTTAATGGACATTGGCAGTTCGAAGCCGTGGAAAACGAGCTGAAAAACACTATTTACAGTGATTTTCTGCTCTTTTCCCCTGCCAACATGTGATATCGGCTCCTCACCCGTGTGATGGGAGCCGATATCATATCACATGGTGGAATCGCGTGAGTTGGCAGGTTTGCAGGTATACAACCCATAAGTCTGCAGGCCCTAACCCTGAACCATATACTCATTTTCCTTGAATCTCTCCTATCGCTTGATTAGAATACAATAAACCAAACCCCCACCAGGCGGCATGTTGCCCCGCCCCGCTCCCTTTACTGTTACCACTAACAGCTACTTTTACCTTAAAGTCACCACTGACAACTTTCTGGTGACTGAAAAGGTCGCAGTTTATTCATCAACATAAAATGTTTTACATAAAATGTTATCCATATCAAACGTTCATTGTCATTCTCTCATTTAATGTCCTTGTTCTATCTTTTCATCTATTGCTCCTTGCGATTCTTTCTCTTGCATTAGCCTCCTAAATTTCCCGGGAGGGAAGGGGCCCCCTTTTTCTGTGCTTCCGATTCACGGGTCTAGGCTTCAGCTTGCTACCGATTTGGAGGGGGTGTCCGTTTGGACCTGCCCGGGCTCCAAGTGCCGTCCCGCTCGCCCTGTAACCCTTTTGTGGGCCCTCCCTTCTCCCAGGGGTCCCTGCCGTCCAAGGCATCCCAAGGATCTTACTTGAGCATCTACTCTACCTTTCTTGAGGCTGAGTCCTTGCCAACTTCTCCGTCGGTACCCCTGCCGTAAGGCATCCCAAGGGTCCTGTGGGAGCATCACATCTACTTTTTCTATGGCGGCACGCCGCCCTTTGGCTCCCTCAGTGCCCCTGCCGTGAGGCATCCCAAGGACACTGTGAGAGCCTTCCATATACCGTCCAGTAGTTCCGCCAGTACTTTCTCTCTTTTTACTACCGTCCTTGTGTTTTTTCCGCTACCCTTTCTCCCCTTACGGCTGCGACGTCAGTGTTTTAGGTGTGGGTTGGTGGGATTCCTTTCTTTTTTTCTGCGAGGGGGGCAATGTGTTTACTTCGACCCGTTGGCCCCATCTTATCCTCCCCTCGCGCTTCCTTCCTCACCCCCTGATTGGGGGGGGGGGGCTTGCTTTGTTTAAGGGGGTCTGTGCAATCCTGGCCCTCGCCGTTCTAGCCAGCATGCCAATGGGAGCTGGGGGGAGGGCTCCCGCCTCCGGGTGGCGTTCTACCCGGGCCTCTGTCGGTCCGGCTTTGCCTTCTCGGCCCGGGTCCAAACACATCAGAGCTATGAAAACACGAAAATAAATACAGCACCTCAGTTACAACACATTGTTTTATATGTTCTCTTATTGACTCCCTTCTGGCACGTGATATTTTCTGTTATGCCTGCTTCTTGGCTAAACCGTCGTTCATGCATCATCACAAACATTGTATTCACTGATTAATAAAAATCATTTGAAACAGGAGCGCCATTGCACTCTGCCGGACGCACAGCATGCTATGTGATCAATACCACATAATACTCCGTAAACTTTATCCATATTTCATGACAATTAATTCCATGTACTCCTTGTTTCTTTTTTGATTCATCTTTTAATTCTGTCACATGTGGGGCACTTTATGCATATGAAAATTTCTTCTGCGTCAGATATGCCCATCCAGGCCTTTCTCTGAAGCATGACAATACATAAATCATCCTCGATAGTGGATCTTTTTAACCCAATGCATTTCAGGCATTTAGTAGCCCTTCTTCAGGGGTTCACTGAAAGTTTTAAAACATTGACATTAGTTCATATGTACTTCACTATACATCATTAAAAAATTAAAAAAATGTTTTAGCAGCAACCAGTCTATTCCATGTTTAAATGAAAACTGACGTTTCCCCTCTGAATGCGCTCCTAAGCGCCATCGAACAAAATGTGCCCTGCGAAATCTGCAACACCCATCTTATCCCTCCCACTCTTTGCCTTAACACCTATGTGTCTCATCAGACGTTCCACGGCTAAATGTTGTTCTTATAACCAAAGTAACCTCTCCCCTAATGCCAAACCCCCATGCACACGCGTTCGTACCTTCCTTCGAAAAACATCGTGAATGAATTCACTCCTCGCGCCAAACAATCTTTCCCTCGTTCCTGCTGTTAACTATTCAAATACAAACCTGTGACTCCTCCCACTAATTTAGCCAATCCCGTGATGACAACCTGCCAAATAACTACACCACCCATAAGGCACTTTCTCAAAACCCCTCGTTTTCAACACTTCCAGTTGCAGCAATCTTCCCAAAACCACTTTGTACCAATACCCCGCCCACCCTTAGCTGTTAGCTGAACATCAGTTATACAAGAATGTCGAGTTTCATAACATACAATTTAAACACTTATTGTTACGTGCTAATGAAATACTTATTTTAACACTCAGTTATATATACTAAGTGACGTCCATCAATTTTTTCAAACTCCGTTCTCAGGATGAAAAAAGATTTTCTGCCAGCACACGTGACGATTTCCATTTAATTCCGTTTCATCATACTCCTTGTAAGGGTGCAACATTGGATGAAGGGCAGTCATTGTGAAAAACACCTCTAAAGGGGGCCCAAGTGCACACCTATTTTTTCAATGTTCAATTGCACCAGCTTGTCCAATAATAATCCTTAAACGTGCAGCCCGGTAACACGGTCTGCCCAAAAATCATTATCATAAAAGGTATGTAATAGATAGAACAGCAGTAATATGATGAAAGAACATCTGCCTGAGTCATCAAACAGTGATTGAACACTAAAACAATAAAACTAGCATAATTAAATTCCACCAGAAGTTGAATCTGTTTCTCGCAAGGAACATCGAGAAATCTAGCCACTTTGGATAGAACCCGTGGAACTTAATCGCATAAAATAAAGCGGTCTGAAGCGTTACACGTTCTTATTCCACATTGTAAATTGCATCTTATTTCCGATGAAGACATAATAGGCCTGATCCATAAACGTAAAATAAAATGTTTGTGAAAGACTATTCTTTTTTTCCGGTATTCACAAAACTATGTCTGCGGAGACTCCACGGACGTGGCTGCAAAACTCCGCACATAAAAGATAGGACGCTCCAGAGTCTCCTCAGTTGTGAATTTACTAATAAATCACAGGTTTGTGAATACCGAAAAAGAGTTAACTTGAATCCGGACCAATAAATGCTGTAATGATTAAATCCTGTAATAACACAACCTGCACGCCAGATTATTACAAAATGATGCCAACTTTGCTCTAAATTCCTCTACTGGAGACAAAAGGAAAGCAATCTGATTATTTTATGCCTAATTGACTTTGAGAGCTCAACAAATTCTATTAAGAGAAACATGTAGGCATCAATAACAGACGCATAATGTTTCTTTGATCGAAAATCGGCGCGGTATGGGCTCTGGATTTTAGTTTTGAGTGCTTGTTCATTTCTACCTTGTATGTAGTAAACAGAACCCCAGTAGAACAACGTGGCCTCATTTGCATGCAGTATTTCAAGTGGACCCTGGAGTGTGGCTGGCCGTGCATTCTTTTTTCATTTTTCTGTGCACATTTGCATCGGATCAGATCACATTCCAGACAGCAGATTTTAATTTGCAATCCCGCGCTGCGTTTTAAGTGGTGGTAGTATTTCAGAAAGGCCTCTTTTACCGTAACTATTTGCCCAACTTTATCCTTGACCGACGGTAGACCAAAATCTGCCCTGTACAGCTTACATTGAAGCCGATCCAAGGAGGCCCTCGCCCAGTCCTGATAGATAAATTGCCCATAGCATAGAGTTGGAGTTCTTATGACCTTGAGGGTTGGTGTAGCAGAGGGATTATCTGTTTTTATATACATATGACAGAAGACAACATTTAGCCTGGAGCATTTTTCTTATTTCTAATGAACGGGTATGTTGGGCGCTCATGTTACTAATCTATCTTGTTAGAATGCGCTTGCTTATTGGCCAGTTATCCTGACATTTCTGTCAAAGATCTTATTTTATTTTGGTGTGGTTGGCCAACAAACGGTTACCAACAATATACCTATCAAGTAGATTTAGGGATCTTAGCAGACCTACATCGCCTAATCTAAAATGACTAGGTCATCAGCAATTTGAAAATCTGTATTTGTTTTATCCCCAGCTTTGTTGCATATGTTCTTTGTCTTTAATGCAGCCTCAGAATTGGCCATTGTAAGAAATTGGGTTGTTGGTTGACTGGAGTGTGAGCCCTGGTCAAACAGCAACGACAATCCTTGTCAGCGTGAAGCACAAACCAACCCTAAATTAACCAGTGCTCAACCCTCTGGTAGCTTGGCATAGAGCAGTCAGGCTTATCTTAGAGGCAATGTGTAAGTATTTGTACAATAGTTCAAACAGTAATAAAGAGAAAACACCGCACAAATAGGATACCATACCAAGTTAGAAAAAGTGAGCATTCTTTAATAAATAAAACAAGACTAAAATGACAAAAATCCAATTAGTAGAACTGAAGATATTCAGCTTTAAAGATTTACAGAAAACAGTTACTGTAGATATCTTGGCGTGCCGGACTGGGACAAAATCACAAGTTTAGGCTGATGGTGATAGAACACGGGCCGGCTACAGGGATTCAGTTAGGCCCTCTGATTAAAGTACCAAAAATCCTAGTTTGCAGGGCTTTGCAAGGATCCGTGTCGAAGATGCGTCGTGCATGTGAAGTGATGCATCAGTTCCGAGATAGGGCGAGGCTGCGATGCAAGGGCCTGTGTTATCGTCAAGGATCTCATCGACGGGGCTTGCAATGCGAACACCTGTGTTGAGGATGCGCGCGCAGCTAGGGCAAGGCGTTGGTTCCGAAGAGCTGCAATTCAGAGTCTGGCGTTCTTGTCGAGGCTCTCGTCGACCAGGGATATGACGGCCTGCGTCAAGGATGCATCAGGCAGTGGCAGTTCTGAAGGTGATTTAGGCTGCTGAGGCGATGCGGGTCTTTGCGGCAGGTCCAATCCACGCAGCAGTGAAGATGCGTCGGTTTTGCTGGGGATTGCGTCACGCAGCAGAGGTAATGCATAATCCTTGGACTCACTTTGGGTTCTGGGTTCCAGAGATGCAGATCTAGTACTTCTCACCCAGGCAAGAGAGCAACAGGTCAGCACAGCAAGGCACAGTTCCTTAAGAGCAGCAGTTTAGCAGTGTGTCAGTCCTTTCAGCAGCACAGCAGTTCTTCTTTCTGTGTTTCTGATCCACAGGTCCAGAAGTATACTGAAGTGGTGTCTGAGGTCTAGTATTTATACTCATTTGTGCCTTTTGAAGTGATGTGAAGCTTCTAGAGGCATGCCTTTGAAGTGCACATGTGCCCTGCCTTTTTGGCCCTGACTAATTGCAGGGGGTATGCAGCCCTTTGTATGGAGACAGGACACAGCCCTTTCAAGTGTAAGTGGGGCTGGGTCCAGCTTCTCCCTCCCATGTGGCCTGTTCTGGCCCATCCAGTCACACCTAAGCTCTCCTTTGTGTATGGCTTTCTAGGAGGAATATACAAAGCCAGTGCTTAATTGGTAAAACAGTAAGTACCAGGGCCCTCTTCAGGAGGCCGTTGCTGCTTGCACCACACATTACTCCTGCCAGTGCTGCCAATGATAATAACAACACAATTACTAATCATTGCACTCCTTCAATTGTGACAAATCAGGCTATTACAGACCCCCAAAGCTATAAGAATGGCTTGGACAACAGGTAATTGTATTTTTTTGTGTATACTGAAATAATAACTTTTGCCGTGCTGATTTTTAAAGTAGATAGACTGTGCCACCATGTAGTAGACTTTCACAAATGCCAGTGTTGACAATTAAGTGCCGGTGCCGAGCATCGGAAACCACAGGCTCAAATTAAACACCGCGCAACGCCCAACTGTCACCCACACCTAGTCATGTGAGCCAGAGACAGGCTGCAGGCACTATATGGCTAATGCAAGAAAATGCCAATTTTCCAAGAGTAGTCTTTTCAGCATTGTAATTTAAATTCCGACTTCACCATATGTTAGGATTTTAAATTGCGATTCCAGAGACATCAAACATGAAGGGGTTACCTGTTCCTATTTGGAAGTTACACTTATAAAATGTAACAAGGTACTTCCTATGTTAACCTAAGGGAGAGGTAAGCCTTGCAGTAGTGAAAAACGAATTTAAGAGTTTTTCACTACCAGGACATATACAACTTGTCCTACATTTTAAATATACTGCACCCTGCCCTTGGGCTATCGAGGACCTACCTTAGAGGTGATTTATATATATTTAAAAGGAAGGTTTGGGCCTGACAAGAGGTTTAAAACAGCACCCATACAGGCTGCAATGGCAGCTTGAGACATGTTCAAAGTGCTACTTAAGTGGGTAGCGCAATCAGTGCTGCAGGCCCACTAGTAACATTTAATTTACAGAAACTGGGCACAGGTAGTGTAACTATACTAGGGACTTACACATAAATTCAATATGCCAATTGAATTTAAACCAATTGAACATGTTTTAAGGGGAGAGCACAAACACTGTAGCCCAGATTAGCAGTGGTAAAGTGTCCTAAGGCCCACAACAACGCATTTAGCAAAAATGGAGAAGTGAAGGCAAAAAAAAGTTTAGGGATGATCATGCAGAAAGAGCTAAGTCCAAGAACTGTGTAAAGGTTAAATAGAAGGTGAGCCAGGAAGCATCCCTGTTTCAGCCCTTTGTGAAAATGATTTCAGACAGTTGTGATATGTTTTGCAGCTTTAGAAGTAAATACTTCCCAGTTTCAGAAATCTTGAACTTTTTGGCAAAGTAAAGGCTTAGCCAATTAACCAGTAGTGGACTAGCATTGGAATTCCCTTCTTCCACACAGCTCCATGTGGGGTTGTGACATTTATGGAGGGTGTTGAGACTGGAATGCTCCCTGCATGGTACACGTAGTGTACCTCTATCCTATATTACAGACTGCATATGAAACTGGTACCCTGATTTTTATTTCGGCTTAATCAGCCCACTAATCTAGCGTCTGTATGAAAACTAAGGTATGTCCATGGTAAAGACAACTTTCTGGAACCTGTTCTGTTTTCTAGGAGTGTACACAAAGTGTACCCTCTGTGAAGACTTGGCCGCCTATTCTATTCTTGGGTAGTTTTTAATATGCTGGATCGGTAGCAGCATACTGAGTTTTGAGGATTCATTGTTCTGGGTAGAACCATTTTTGTCTGTCTCAAAAGAGTGCAGCCTGCCCGTTTACTTGTGTAAAATTCTGTTAGTTACTGTGAACAGTAGGATCTATTTTAATGGCCATTGGTTTAATAGAGCCTGAACTGGAGGGTGGAGCTTTTTGACACAGGGGATGTGCATTGCCTTCATTCCTGTGACTGAAGTCAAAGAATAAGATGCTGAAGGGAGGAAGTATTGAGATAGACCTTCCCTTAGAAATTCTATGAGAGCCTTTCATCAAGGGTTTGCTGATTACATTTCCACAGTACTGCCATTTGGTGGACTGAGGAGAGAGCAGCGGAGTAAGCAGATTCTGTTATTAAAAAATGAGGAAGATTCTAGACATTGCTTACCATTTTGTCTCTCCTTGATTACCACTTTAAGGGGGCTTGTGACAGCCAGATGCAGAGATCTCACACTTCCTTGTGCCTTTGATTTGTATACTCCTGATTGGCGGCATCATCAACACTACTTGCTGTGAGTGCGGTCTGCACCACAGCTCGAAAATGACTTTTGAAAGGGAACCACACTAAGCCAGTTCCAACACCTTCGATAGAGGGTTCACATCTGCCATGGAAAAGGAGAATAAAAGTGGGATCCAACCTACCCCACTGTCTTCCAGTTCAAGTTCGTATTGACCATGAAAGGGGGAGCTCTGCAAATTATTAGTTGAGGAGAGTGTCTCACTCTGCAGAAGAGAGTCTGCATAGTAAGAGAAGCCCAGTCATGTTCCCAGTGAGAGGAACACCCGGCAGAAGCCAACTTGAATGTCGGAGTGTGTCAGGTGATCACCTGGTCTGAGAGTGGGTCTACTCTTGGCCTCCCTGCTTTGTTCATTTGGCAAACTATGTGAAGCAACCTTAACTGCCATCATCAGGGTATTATTTGGCATCCCTGCCATAACCTGAGAAAACTGCCTGCCGCCGCTGATTAGTTGTGTGCCCAGACTGCTTCTGACAAGAACTTCCCTGATGGTAAGAAGGACAAAACTGCAGAGGAGAGGCGATCGCTGATCATGTTTATGTTTATGTCTATGGGATTTATAAAGCGAGTGGCTGCCTGCAGGCTTCCCAGCGCTGCCAAGAGAAGCAGACATAAATGTGAGATCTCATGGGAACAGCCAGTTTTTGAGTTTTTTTCTGAAACACTGTTCGTTTTTGATTAGTCTTATTTCAGGGTCCATTGCATTCCAAAGTTTTGGGACCAGGTGTGAAAAAGATCTTCTACCCCATCTTGCTTTCCTTATCTTTGGACTGCTCATCAGGAAGCTGGGTCCTGACCTAAGGCGTCTGCTGGGCTACATCATGGCCTGCCAGGTAACATCTCTGCCAAAACCTGAGGGGCATGCCTGCTGCTGAGCTGTATGTCCATTCCTGCTGCAGCTGAAGACTTATGTAATGGCTCAGATTTGGCAGGTGACAAGAATTTATGGCTACTGAGCCCGTCTGGCTTTGCTGCATTTCTGACATGATACACAAGAGGGTGCTGCCTCTACGAACCTTGACCCAATGCTGGAGGACACTGAATGAATGAATGAATATTAGCCATACAGAGCATGAACTTTTCCCAAGGGCTTCCAGGTCCTACGGATAGATCAAGCGGTTGGAGGAACACAGAAGGGGCCTAGCAATCAAAGAGTGCAGAGCCATGCTTTTAGTGCCTTACGAAACAAAAGGTAAGCTTGCCCAGAGATCGATAGGGGGAGGAAATTCCAGAGCTTGGAAGCAGGAACAGAAAAAGCTCTCCCCCCAACTACCTCTCCTGAACCTGGGAACTACCAGCCAGTTTTTGTTGGCAGACCGCAGATGTTTGGTAGGGACATTCGTAGGAAGAGCCGTTTAATGCCCTCGCGACCTGAGTTGTGAAGAGCCTTATGGGCAAGGCAAAAGGCCTCAAACAGAATTCTCTTTCCCAAGGGTAGCAAGTGCAACTTACAAATGGATGGCGCAACAGGGTGGAATTTGGGAATTTCCATTTCAAGTCTGGCCGCTACATTCTGTACAAGCTGCAATTTATAGATGGAACCCTTGTTAATGTCCAGGTAAAGCGCATGTGACCACCGCCATGTGACCATCGTCTTAGGTGATGGACCTTGGCTTAAGTGAATTGCTACCTGCCTTTTTGCTACTAATGTGTATAGAGATATACGGTTATGGTTCAGTGGGTGGGGGTGAAACCTTCAACATTGCCTAATAAGGTAATCTCCACTGACTGCAGCACCA
Organism: Triturus cristatus; assembly: GCF_964204655.1. Taxonomy (NCBI): domain Eukaryota; kingdom Metazoa; phylum Chordata; class Amphibia; order Caudata; family Salamandridae; genus Triturus; species Triturus cristatus. The sequence goes on along the minus strand of NC_140593.1, from coordinate 361,596,542 downwards.
CCTGGCCCACTATATCTGTTTGTGTTTTCAAAGTTGCTAACCAGCAATCTTAGGGTTGCAGACACAACCTTGCCATGTGTATGAAATCTGCATTCATGTAGCCATATCTAGCATGGTGTGTATCGTTTCACAGGCCCATGTGGTGTAGGAAGACAGAAATACATAGTTCCCAATCTAGGAATACATTCCTGGGCCTCCCCCATGTGGTGTACAAACAACAGACCACCCAATTCTGAGTAAATGGATGATTCAAGATGTGGTTGATACATCTACTATTTTTTTTCTCAGCAGAATATGAAGATGACCCAGTGAAAATTACTACCATTTCATCTGCTTTGGGAATTGATAGAGTTTAATGTTGATAGTGGTTTACGCCTAAAATGTAAATTGACCCTAACATTGTCTCCAGATAATAACTGTACTTTGTTCTTCAGGAATGTTTGTATGGATATTGACCCACTGATAAGATCCAACAGTAAACTGAGTTACATATCATGCTGGAATAATGTGGCACATTGTCAACAATTAGTTTTAAAACTACTTCCGTATGATAAAGCCATAATTATCAGAGAAGCTGATAAAGGAGGAAGTGTAGTCATTATGAGCAAGAATGACTATGATATGGATGTTCATAGAAAACTGAGTGATGGTTCCTGCTATGCCTCCCTAAACACCAACCCGATTCCTAACATTACTACTCTGCTTAATAGAGAACTTAGGATCTGGTATGAAAATGAACTCTTGACATGTGAAGAATTTCTATACTTGAAAATTGACAAACCTAGATACCTGTGTTGTATACTCTTCCAAAGATACATAAAGAGGGTTGTTTCTTCCCGGTATTCCTATTATCTCAGGTATAGGGGGACAAGCTGAAAGAATCTCACAGTTTGTCGATATCTTTTTACGATCATTCGTCTATAACTTACCATCCTTTATTAGAGACACAAAGAATATACTTAATCTCTTGGGTGATATCTCTTGGGAAGAGAATATGCTATTGGCTACTCTAGATGTGGTTTCCTTGTATATTAATATCGTATATGACTTTGGTTTATAAGCAGTAGAACATTTCGTGAATAAGAGACCAATAGAACGTTTGTCACACACAAATGACCCTTCATATGATTTATTTGATTCTGGCAGACAATGTGTTTATATTTGATGGGAAATCAGAAGTGCGGAACAGTGATGGACTCCAGATATGCCCCTTCCTACACCAATCTCTTTAGGGCCTGTTTTGAGAAGAGGCAAGTCTGGGGCTCAGGTGGTGCAAAATGGATAGAACATATCTACTACTGGGGTAGATTCATAGACGGCATTTTGATTATTTGGACTGCCTCTTCTGAGAAATGGATTGAGTTTGTTCCTTAATCAAACACCAACCCCTAACATATGTCTTTTACATTGAATTATAGTATGGAAAGAATTCATTTCTTGGACATGGAACTATATGTTACCACTATAACACTTCTGAGTTGAATGTATTGAAAGAGACCTCAAGTAATTCATTATTACATGTATCTAGTGCACACCCGAGGAATCAATTAACTGTAGTCCCATATAGAGAAATGGTATGGGCAAGAATAAATCGTAGCTAAGATCAGGAATTTAAACTGAACATTAATGATACTGTGCAGAGGTTTCTGATGAGGGGTTATGATAAACAGCGATGTCTGCAAGTGCTAAAGCTATGTAAGTTTAAGTGATGCTAAGACAAATGTGAGGACTCTAGACATGATTAGACTTATTACATCATACGGTAGAGAAGTTGGTAAACTTAGTAAAATTCTCAGTAAACATTGGTATCTCCTGAAGGATGATAATTTGACTAACTCCTATACCTCAGCTTTTCTAAGTGTAACTTTTCGTAAAGGTCTTATACTCAGAAACATTATTTGTTCTATTTGTCCTAGTTTTATAAAAATGTTTTGCCTTGGTCATCTTCACTGACAACTGATTTCGTCACTGTTCTGTTTGTAGACTAGCTAAAGACGAAACTACATCCTTCAGTTATAACAATAACCCTACATTTCAAATCAGAAGTAATATCAATTGCGGTAAAAAATTTGTAATATATGTTATTTTATGTGAATGTAATATTATATATGTTGGTAGCACAGTTAAACTGTTACTTGATAGAATTTCTGACAACTTTAGGGCAGTCAAGCAGGGTAATCTAAAATACCCCTTTGCTTTACATACTCTTAAATGTAAGATACAGGATAGTCACCATAATTTCCAGTTCCATGGACTGGAAATGGTAAAACGTGATGCCAGAGGAAATAATAGAAGCTAAAAGTGAGAAGACATGAAGCACTGTAGATTATGAAGTTGAAAGCAGTTGAGGAAGGCCTTAACATTGACCATCAATTACATTATTTTGTCAGTGATCCTTAAACCTGAAATAATCCTGTACCTGGTGTATCCTAACATGTTATTTAATAACACACTTACTGTAACGAGGCAAATATAATAATTTTAGATTTTGTTCTATTTTTTAAATTTATACTGTATTTACAGGAAAATGTACCACTTGAGGATATATGAATATACCATAATCGAGAAAGACATTACTGTTTTGGTCAACATCATATTTGAATGGTATTTAGATACAAGATCATGTACCACTTGGATGTGAGTGATCACACCATACCTTGACACCCATCAATATTAACTTTCTCTTTTTTAATGGATTTAGGTATCCTTTATTCTCCACTAATCTTTTCAAATTTGATACTGTATTTATTAATATTCATGTTTTCACATATTAGGTCCCAAAATGCTTTAATATTACAGTGGTACTATGTTATTGAATTTTAGCTGTCTTTTTTCTGGATAAGTTGATGCAGTTATGAGAGGGACTTAGAATGACTCTAATATTAGTCTGACATGGTGCTGATTAACTATATATTTAATATAATTAATTTACTGCTGATTTAGTTTGTTATTCCAAATTCAGATCCTTTTGTATTACCAGTGTATGCTGTAACACATCGACATTGTATGGCACTGGTTTGTGACACCTATAGAAGATGAGAGTTAAGTTTATTCTTTCCTAATGAATCATTAGGGCTTTATAGTACTTCAATATTGCGCGACTCTGGTCCACCATTTTTTTGGGTCAACTTGTAATATTTATTTGAAGATTAGAATATAAAACTCCCTAGCTATAATAAAGGAAAGTTTCAATTCTTTTGAAGGACAAGGAGGAAATTATTAGTCTTAATTCTTTCTTTTTTATTTACTCAGCAGCCTTAAAGAATAAAAAATATTATTAAAAGACTACCAATCCCATGAGTCTTTGTAAAAGTTAATGCCATAGCAACCATAAAGACAGCCCCATATTATCAGCAACAAGGAAAAGCACTTCCTCTTTCTTTGAGTGAGACAACCAGAGCCCAGCGTTCCTATAAGAATTCTAGCTTCTGATCTGATCCTAAGTAAAACAATACACTCAATCAATCAAACAATCTGCATTTGTAGAGAGCAACACTCTCACCCCTGGGGGTATCTGGGCGCTGGGGTATGAGGTCCCTGTCGAGAAGCCAGGTATTTAAGAAATATTGGGAACAAGGAATACATGAGCAGAAAAAGGCACAAAACAGAGGGCTGAAAAACGAGCCCAAAAGGCAAAACTGAGCAGAAGAGGGCAAATTAGAGGAGAGAAAAATGATCAGAAAAGGCAGAACAGAGGACAGAAAAATAAGCCTAAAAAGGCAAAACAGAGCAGAAGAGGGCAGAAAAAATAGCAAAATTAGCAAAACAAAGGGCAGAAAAACAAGCAGAAAAGCAAAACAAAGGGAAGCAAAACTAGCATAAAAGGCATTACGGGGCCGGAACACAAGCAGAAAAAGGCATAACGGAGGGCAGAAAACTATCAGAAAAAGCAAAACAGAGGGCAAAAAAACGAGCAGAAAAGCAAAACAGAGGGCAGCAAAACGAGCAGAAAAGACAAAACAGAGGGCAGAAAAACAAGCCAAAAGGCAAAACAGAGGGAAGCAAAACTAGCAGAAAAGGCAGAACAGGGGACAGGAACACAAGCAGAAAAAGGCAAAACAGAGGGCTGAAAAACGAGCATGAAAAGGCAAAAAAGAGCAGAAGAGGGCAAAACCAAGGGCAGAAAAACCAGCAAAAAAGGAAAAACAGAGGGCAGAAAAACGAGAAGAAAAGGACAAAACAGAAGACCGCAAAATTAGCAGAAAGGCAAAACAGAAGGCAGAAAAACAAGCAGTAAAAGACAAAACGGAGGATAGAAAAACAAGCAGAAAAGGCAAAACAGAGCAACAAACAAGCAGAGGAGGCACGAAGAGGGGGCAGCAGGTAGACAGGCAGCAGAGGGTAGCAGACTGCAGGCTAGCTGGGCAGGAGAACTGTTGCAGGGGGAACTGGCACGGGGACCTGCTCAATGGGCTCCCACTGCAGCCTCTATTAAGTAGGTCCTGGGGGAGGGCAGTGCGCTGGGAGGAGGGAAGCAACAGGAAGAGGGAATAAACAAGCAGAAAAAGGTAAAACAAAGGGCAGCAAAATGAGGAGAAAAGGTAAAACAGAAGGACTCTAATATTAGCCTGGCATGGTGCTGGTTAAATATATATTTAGGGCAGCAAAACGAGCACAAAAAGAAAAACAAAGCAAAACAGGGCAAAACAGAGGGCAGAAAAATGAACAGAAAAGGCCAAACAGAGGGCAGAAAAACAACCAGAGAAGACCAAACATAGCAGATGAGGGCACACCAGAGGGTAGAAAAACGAGCTGTAAAAGACAAACAGAGGGTAGGAAAATGAGCCGATGAAGCAAAACAGAAAGCTGAAAAACGAGCAAAAAAGGCAAAACAGCTGCACAAATATGCCTACCGAGGTGCTCTGACCACCAATACGGTGACACAAAAGAGTAACAATGATGAGGTTCGGTCAGCAGATGCCAAGGAAGTAACTTTGCAGGATATCATGGCTATGTTGACCCAAATGCAGACCTCGATGGGAACTATATCCACTGATATTTCCCTGCTCCGGGCGGATGTTTCCAAAATAAACACCCGGTTGTCAGACGTAGAGTCCACCACGGCGACACTCTCCTCGGATACAGCAGTGCTGCAGCGTCAAGTTCACAAACTAGAACAGGCCCAAAGGCAGATGGAAGCCAAACTGGACGACCAAGAAGGGCGATCTAGACGTAATAATGTTCGCCTGGTGGGAGTGCCGGAAAGTATAAGAGGACCGGGCCTCAACCTATTCGTGGAAGACTTGATTAAAACCAAGCTCCAGCCCCGTGGATTGTCTAATTTCTTTTCAGTGGAACGGGCACACCGGGTACCCGGCGGGAGACCGCGGCCGGGTGCGCAAACCAGACCCATCTTAGCCCAATTTTTCAACTTCAGGGACCGAGACGCGATTCTGCAGGCGGCCCGAGTGGCACCTCCCCTTAGGGTAGACAACTGTACAGCGATGCTGTACCCAGACTACACAGTGGCGGTGGCGAAGCAAAGAAGAGACTTCACTGAAGTCAAAAAAGAACTACGTAGTCGAGATTTGAAATATGCCATGCTCTTCCCGGTCAAGTTGAGAGTTGAGGCGGACGGTAAGATGTGTTTCGTCACATCACCGCAGGAGGCCCAGGAGTGGCTTGAAGGGTGGAGGAAGCCTGGAGGGACCAACCGGCAAGGGCGCAGAACTAGACGGATGTCCGGAGGATCCGGTGCATCAGAGGTGCTGACCATGGTGACAACGGCAGACGAGACATTGCCACACAGGTTGGAGAACTCAGACTGTCATTAATAATGCTAAAGATATAGACTTCCACCTGGATTGGTACTTGGGAAGAAGAGACCTGGGTGGATCCCTAATAAAGGTGCCGAGGAGGAGTAGCCAAGAACTGGCTCAGGTTGGAACTTTTGACAACACTTCACTCTATGTAAAGCCAGGACTGACAGCTTTCTCTTGGAGTGTTCACCTACAGGCAAGCAGGATTGATTCAAGCGAGGGACCCAAAGTGGTTGGTCGTAGCTCTCCCCCTACACGCAAGTACATGGATTAGGGAACAAAGCACTCTGCTAAGTTGGGGAGGCGGGTAGTTCAAAATCCGCTAGGCAGGGAAGCAGGTAGGTGGGCGGGGGATGGGATTCAGTTAAGGGGGTAAAATTAGAGTTTGTTTTGAAGCATGTTTCACACAAGGTTCGCATTCATCACCAAACTAAGATCTGTCTGTATCCCGGGCCATGGCTGTACAGTATACAGTGCCGGAAAACCAGTGACACTATGCACCCATGATGACAGTAACGTCACCACATAGCCCACGTACCCTGGAACACGAGCTGCACCCCACGACACAGGTGGTCCCCCTGACACTAGTTACCTGGAACGTCCATGGTTTGGGGACAAAATAAAACGGGGTCTAGTCCTACATAGTTTAAAACGGTGTGCTCCCGCAGTGGTGTTATTGCAGGAGATGCATCTGACTGGTACCACCTGCAAAGCTATGGATCGATGGGGCTTTAAAATGGTTACGCACTCAGATTTTCACCTCCGGCTCAAGAGGGGTGGGTATCCTCGTTAAAAAACAGTCTCCAATGATAGTACATCGCACGAAAACGTGGCTGCTTTGCGGCCATAGCTGGCCAATAAAAAGGGAGGTTAATTAACATTAACATTCCTCCGGCCCTTCATGCTGTATTACTCCCAGCACTTGGTGAATTTTTGTTGGATTTGCCAGAGGGCGAACTATTGATTGGGGGGGACTTTAATGACACCATCAATACGGCCATGGACCGATACCCAGCCAGATCACAAACACGTGGGGTCTCTCCAGTAGGGGGTTTATAGAGGCACTGGGACTCACTGACACATGGAGATATCGACACCCTGACGAGCATCAATTCACTTTTCATTCCGCAGTCCACAATAGTCTCTCTAGGATAGATTATTTTTTTGCCTCCCCTGAATGTGTAAGAAATGTGGCGACAGTGGAAATTAGGCCGAGGGGCATTTCAGATCACTCCCCAGTGTTATTAAAGTACGCCAGTAGTCACAAAGTACGGCAGCGCATTTACCCCATATACCCGGGGTATCTACAAATCCCAAAAATCAAGAAGGTTATTACTACTACGACCCAGACTTACTTTCAGGACAATGAGTCCTCGGTTAGTTCCCCTACTGTTCTCTGGGAGGCATACAAGACTGTGATCAGAGGGCAAGCAATAGCAACTATCACTGGTCACAAACGTGATAAACAACGAGAACTCAATGACATAGAACTTGGACTGCATGAGGCAGAAAGGCAATGCGCCCTCGACCCCTCCCAAGCCACGACTCAACGCCTGACCCTTAGACAACAAGAATACAGGGAGTATCTCAAAGACACGGTTAGAACACATATGACAGCAACACAACACAAGATTTACGAAACTGGCGATAAGGCTGGTAAACTCCTGGCGTGGTTGGATAAGCGTGAGGAGGGTAAGAAATGCATAGCTCAGCTCCGTACAGCTAATGGGCTGGTAGTAACGGACCCAGGAGAAATAAAGCAGATGTTGGCGAGGCACTTCCAACAGGTTTATACATCGTCCTTTACTATGTCCATGGAAGAGGCTCAATCGTATATTAGAGATATCGACATGCCCAGGCTCACGCCTGAGGTGGCCCTTCAACTTGAAGCTGATCTCACAGTTGCAGAACTGCAATTGGCGATCGGCTCCCTGCAATCCGGGAAGGCCATGGGGCCTAATGGTATACCAGTAGAACTATACAAAAGAACGGCAGGAACAATTACACCTTACCTGCTTAATATGTTTCACGACAGTTTGCAAAATGGCGAACTTCCATTGGACCAAAGACTGACCACTATAGTAGCGATCCCAAAACCGGGAAAACCCCCCGAGGAGTGTGCCTTGTATCGTCCCATATCTTTAATTAATGGGGAGGCAAAAATTCTGGCGAAACTTCTTGCAATGCGTCTCGCGCAACACTTAGGGACACTGATACATCCAGACCAATCAGGCTTCATGCCTGGCAGAAGTACAGCATTAAACTTGAGACGCCTACATGGGGTGTTGGCTCGCATACCACATATACAAGAACCAGCAGTTATCCTCTCCCTAGACGCCCGTATGGCGTTTGATATGGTGGAATGGCCCTTCCTTTTTGTGGTGCTTGACCATATGGGCTTTGGTCCCAAATTTTGTGCAATGATACGCTTGCTGTATATTAACCCAGTGGCGCATGTGACAGCTAAGGGGCACATTTCTCTGGATTTCCCACTCTCATGTGGCACACGTCAGGGCTGTCCGCTGTCGCCACTCTTGTTTGCTCTAGTACTTGAGCCACTGGCAGTATGGATTAGGTGGGAACCACTGATTCGAGGACTGAGATGGACGGCGGATTGGGAGGATCATATTTCCTTATATGCAGATGACGTTCTACTTTATATGGCCTCCCTCAGTCGTTCAATTGAGGCGTTACTTAACATCTGTCAGCTTTTCGGTCGTGCATCTGGATATACCATAAATTGGTCCAAATCGGTTTTATTTATTTTACATGGACCGCCCCCTCGGCTTCCCAAGGACTGCCCACTGCATGTCTCAGATGACACATTTAAATATTTAGGAATCAATATAACTGTAAGTCCGGAGGCCTTCTATAAGCTGAATCTCATACCTCATCTGGAACGCTTCAGACGAGATGTGACACATTGGGGCACGTTTAAAAATGATAGCACTTCCTCGATTCCTTTATGTACTAGAAAACGCACCATTCCTGGTACCCCCATGCTACTTCAAGGCAATAGAGGCGCAGGTCTCCAGTTTGTTATGGGGGAACAAGCCGGCACGGATAGCGCAGGGCAAACTGGTAAAGGGATGGTATGACGGGGGAATTGCGCTCTCAAATATTCAGTTATACTACTGGGCAACCCAAGTGAAGATAGTTAACCAATGGATACATGCCCCACAAACTGACCCTGCCTTTAAAGCTGATAGACACGAACTTGGGGTAGAAGGTGTGATGTTGGCGCTATATAACGAGAGGCGACCCCCCTCTCTGCTTGGTCCTACAAAACACACTATCACTCTCTGGCATAAGGCACATGCTAAATTGGGCTGGCGGGGGGTTATAACCCAACTCACTCCCTTATGGGACACCAAACGGCTGGGGCGACTCAGGAACAGTAAGGGATTCGCTCAATGGGATGCAATTGGCATCTCCACAGTGGGCAATTTGTGGAGCAAAGGGGAAATGATCCCATTCAAGCGTCTTCAGAACCAATACGAGCTGGCAAAGTCAGAACGGTTTCGCTACCTGCAGATTAAACACGCATTACAAGCCGCCTTACCAGCGGGAGTTAAGGTTCCGGAAGCTACCCCTTTAGAAGATAGATTACTAACAGATCATATGCACAGGCGAGCTACCTCCTTCACCTACTGAAAACTAATCAATAATTTACCAGACCCCACTGAGGCGCTTAAGGAAAAGTGGTCAAGGTATGTAGGAGAATTGGATGACGCGGATTGGCAAGATGCAACGGCATCCCCGCGGGAGGTGGGCATAGCCTCACGGATTAGGCTGGTACAGCTTAAAATCCTGCATCGTATTTATTGCACCAGAGTCCTCCACTGAAAAATTGGGAAAGCTTCTCATCCATACTGTTTGAGAGGGTGTGGGAATGAGGGGACCTTTTTTCATACACTATGGCAATGTCCGAGAATTGCAGAATACTGGGCCAGGGTTATGAGAACGATATCACAGGTTGAGGGATATCACTGCTGCCAGAGCCCAAGAGTTGCCTATTGAACGTTTGGGAATCAAATGATCTTACGCTCATGGCTCAGGTGTGGGTTACATTGGGGATAATGGTTGCAAGGCGGTACATTGCACAGAAATGGGGCTCGGAGGAAATACCAACGATAGCAGCTTGGTGCAATGATATGGATGGTGGTATGATAACTGAAAAGACAGTGTATAGTATCCGAGGATGCCCGAGCAAATGGAATAAAGTATGGGGAGGATGGAATACATTTTGGGGATACATTTGTGAGCCTCCTAGGGCACAGTCTGGGGAAACATCTGAGGAAGAAACTGTTGGAGACATGTGAGAATAATGTAAGAATGATAATTGAAATTGGAGATTTATTTGTTGCATAATCGGATTGATGAAGTCCTATGGCTATCGGACTGTAATTGTACTTTAAAATGGTGATGTGAACCGTACAAATTTTACTTCTTTGATACCAATAAACAAATGTTGAAAAAAAAGGCAAAACAGGGGGCAGAAAAACAAGCAGAAAGGGAAAATGCGAGGCAAAAAAATGAGCAGAAAAGGCAAAACAGAGCAGAAGAGGGCAAACCAGAGCGTAGGAAAATGAGCTGAAAAGGCAAAACAGAGGGTAGGAAAACGAGCCAAAAAAGCAAAACGTGGGCAGAAAAACCAGCAGAAAGGGCAAAACAGAGCAGAACAGGCCAAAACAGAGGGCAAAAAAACTGGCAGAAAAGGCAAAACAGAGGGCAGAAAACAAGCAGAAAAGGTAAAACAGCGGGCAAAAAAAACAAGTAGAAAAGGCAAAACAGAGCAAGAAACAAGCAGAGGAGACACAAACAGAGGGCAGTAGGTAGACAGACAGCAGAGTGTAGCGGACTGCAGAACAGGACAACTGTGGCACGAGGACCTGCTCCTACACAGTGGATAAATGCGCAAATCCTGATACTATTGAATGCAATAGAAGAAGGTTATAAACAACCGAAATAAAAGAACAGCAGTAAATATTCTAATCCCCACGTTGGAAGAGTTCTAGAAGACAGGGTGGGTGTCGATATGATTCACATTGGAAGGGATAATCCTCACCTCTGTGTCCTTTTAATAGTATTGAAACCTTCCTAGATGATTGCCAAGAAATGTTATATTCTATGTCAGGACCGGAAGCTTAGAGTATGCTAGTTTAAAGCTGGCTAACCACCAGTGATGCTATCCCTGTGATCGGCTCGAAGTAAAAGGTCTTAATAGTAGAATATAAAGACTAATGTGCGGCTCTGAGAGTATCTTTCAGATTGCCCCCTAAGGAGAAGGCCTTCGAGGCCATAGCTTCCTTTGTGGAGTGGGCCCCAAAGCAGATGTGCATCCCAGCTTCTTGGACAATCCATCTTACCCATCTTGCAATAGTATTTGCTGAAACTGGTCTGAAAGGTTTCTTAAGGGATATGAAGAGTTGAGTCGTCTCAGGTGGGGCAGTACTCTTCCTTCATGGCTTCATGTGCCCTCAGACAGTGAACCACACAGAATGTGGGATGGCAAGGGAAGGCGGGATAATGTACCACTCTAGTGTTGGATTTAGTTTGTCTGGAAATGGAGAATCATACCCCTTCCGGAGTAATCATGAATGAATGAATGAATTAAATAGAATTTATAAAAGCGCAAACTTAGCCCAAGGGCGTCAAGGCGCTAGATGCCAACCATCAGAGGACGAGAGAAAAGGAACAAGCTCATAATGAAGGATTACAGAAAAGCCAGGTCTTTAAGGCCTTACAGAATAAAAGTCACGAAGGCTCTCCAGAGATGTTCAAAGGCAGGGAATTCCACATTTTGGGCGCCATGGAAGAAAAGGCTCTACCGCCCCATTTAGCCCTCCTAAACCTGGGCACAACAAGAAGATTTTTGTCCGCAGACCGAAGAGACCTAGAGGGGGCATAATGACAAACAGTCGACTTTATACCCTCAGGACCAGCATCATAAAAGGCTTCATGGGTCAGACAAAGGATCCTAAAAATTATCCTATCATTCAAAGGGAGCCAGTGCAGAAACTTGATTGAGGCTGTGGCTGAATGAGATCTAGAAAGATTCAATACAAATCTGGCCACAGCATTCTGCACCATCTGCAACCGATGGATGAAACCTTTATTAATGCCCCAAAAAAAGGGCATTACAATAGTCCAGCCTTGAGGTTACCAAGGCCACTACAGCCTGCTTACGTGATTCAAAAGAAAGATAATGAGAGATTTTTCTAAGAATCCTAATGATACCAAAGCAGGTGGAAACAGTCCTGTTTACCTGCAGCCTCAGAGAGAGCACGTTATCCATGATCACCCCTAGGTTTTTCCCATGGGAAACAGGACAAGGACAGACCCCCAGCGAGGTCGGCCACCAATCACTGGACCAGATTCCCTGATCATTCCCGAAGATCAAGACCTCGGTCTTCTCTCCATTCAACTTCAGAACATTTTTCACCATCCAAAGCGAGACTGCCTCCATGCAACTCCTAAAATTGAGGGTTGTGTCTTTAACGGCATGAGTTATAGAAACCATTATTTGGGTGTCGTCCGCGTAGGACAGTACCTCCAGCCCAAAGGATCTTACCACCTCTGCAAGTGGGGCCATATAGATATTAAAAAGTGTAGGGCTCAGAGAAGAGCCCTGGGGGACACCGCACTGCAGAGCCTTAGGGGCAGAGAAATATTGACCCAATTTCACCTTCTGTTCACGTTCCCCCAGAAAGGAGGCAAGGAGGCTCAGCGCTGTGCCCCCGACACCCATCTCTCGAAGGCGAGCCACAAGCCTATGAGGAGATAAGGTGTCAAAGGCCGCAGTGAGATCCAGAAGCACCAAGAGCGTAGTACGGCCAGTATCGACCTGCGTCCGAATGTTATTAAAGACTACCGTCAGAGCTGTCTCCGTACTATGATGTCTCCTAAAACCATGTTGAGAACCATCAAGCAAATGATGATCCTTTAGGTATGTGCTGAGGTGGAAGTTTAAGCGGGCCTCCAAGATCTTAGCAGGAACGAAAAGCAGAGAGATCGGCCGGAAGTTTTTTAGTTCAGCAGAGTCTAAAGAGGGCTTCTTCAATAGAGGTTTAACCACCGCTATCTTCCACAGAGACGAGTAGACTCCTTCAGAGATGGCAACATTCATGACCCTCATAAAGAGAGGAATCACAATCTCCCGACAGTTTTTTAACACCTTGAGCGGGCAAGGATCCAAAGGAGAGCCAGAATTGACACGATCCAGGAGCTTATCCGTCACCTCCAAGGACAAAAAGGGGAAGGTAAGCGACTTAGGGGTCTCCCCCAAGGGGGAGAGCTTCACCGGAAAGAGTCGGCAACTCCACTTCTGGCCTAATACTGGAGTTCGCTGCCTCCAGCAGGGAATAAATATCGGAGATTTTAGCTTGAAAGAAATCCGAAATTTTATCACAACGTTCCTGAGAAGGCTCTGAGGGATCCACTACCTGCAGGGAGATGAAAGAGTTAATAACCTTAAAGAGATCCCTGGAGGATTTCAGGGAGGCGGTAACCCTGGAGAAATATAATCTCTTTTCCTCCATAATGGCCGCCTTGTACTCTTTCAGGCACTGTTTATGTTGTACCCTCTCTGAGGGTTCTAAATTAGCACGCCACAACATCTCCCGTTTACGACAACCCTTTCTAAGTATTTTAAGTCTTTCTGTAAACCAGGGAGCGGAAGGCCTAATTCTTGCCGAATAATGCAAGGAAATCCATTGCTGCTGTTAGCGTGTGGGATAGCTCTATGGCAGTGGAATTGGCATCGAGCAACTTATCAAGGAAAGGCCGAAGTGCCTCCTTGTCTATAAGGTTGAAATTTCTTCGTTTGTCTGGTTTCTTATCGCTAACGACAGAGCATGCTGAGGCCTGGCAATACAGATCAAACGGAACAGCAAAATGATCAGACAAGGCGAGGGGGATAGGCTGCCCCACCTTAGCCTAGCATCATTAGAAAAGACCCCATCAAGGGTGTGTCCTGCAGTATGAGTAGAACTTCCGACACGCTGGGCAAGCCCACACCAGCTCAGCGTTTCCAAAAGTCATTGAGTATCCCTACAGGAGGTATTTTCTAAATGAAAATTGAAGTCCCCCAAAATCATAATGTTGGATCTCTCTAAGTAGCGTTCTACCAATTTACCAAAGTCATGACTAAAGGAAGTCCTTGGAACCGGATATCTATAGCATAAAATGCCCGAGAAACTTTCAGTAGGGTGAAGATTAATCGAGAAGTAAAGAGCCTGATAAGGTTCAGAGAGAGTGGTCAGAGCCTGAGAGCGACAAGTGAGGGCATCTTTATACAGGATTACCAGCCCTCCTCCCCGCCTGCCTTCTCTATCCAATCTGGACAGAGTATACCCCGGAGGATAGCGTCTACCAAGTCCGGACCTGACGCATCCGTCGCCCAGGTTTCTGTAATAAAGACCCACGTGGTCTTTCTGGCTGAGACAAAATCTCTGATGGCTATTTTGTTTTTGATAATAGATCTAGCATTCAGGAGAAAGCCCTGAATAGGCGTCTCCATGCCGCAGAGCTTACCAGTAATGGTGTCAGGACAGCTCTTCCCGGTCTGCTTCCAGCTAGTGTTACAGCTGTTACATCCCTTGTGTAACTTCCTAGGGAGAGACTCAGGATTCCAGCTGTGGTGGCAGGGCAAAACAGCCAGTCGAAGCTTTAATAGGCCCCCTCTAGAATAGCATCTCCTAGGGTAGAGATCTAAGGCCGCAAGAGCAACATTCCTGGCCCCTTGCCCGGTCGTGGCGCAGACGGGCTTGCCTTAGGCGTGCCTTCGGCGCGCCAGCGGCGTGCCTGCTGCACGCATCTGCTGCGCAACGAGTCGAGCATGATGTTTAAATACCAAGGAGCGCTAGAGCACTAACGACCCCCTGGCTCCACCCCCTGACTCAAAGGAAACAACACAAATGTGTACCGGCGCCCTCCACAACAATCGGGAGAACCTGTGGTGGAACGGGGCGCTTGCAGAGAATTGACAGGAAAGGATGAGTAAGGTAGGTTTACACACAGAAGCGCCCGCTAAACACAATTAAAATCAAGCATAACGTCCCCGTTCTAAAAATACGGTGCAATATTCATTAAAATTCAGTGTGCAGCAAGTCAAAATTTCAGCACGTCCGCTCGCGCCGAGCCGAGCGTGATGTTTAAATACCAAGGAGCGCTAGAGCGCTAATGACCCCCTGGCACCACCCCCTGACTCAAAGGAAACAACCCAAAGGTGTGCCGGCGCCCTCCACAACAATCGGGAGAACCCGTAGTGGAACGGGGCGCTGGCAGAGAATTGACAAGAAAGGATGAGTGAGGTAGGTATACACACAGAAGCACCCGCTAAACACAATTAAAATCAAGCATAACGTCCCCGTTCTAAAAATATGGTGCATTATTCATTAAAATTCAGTGTGCTGTAATATCTTATGAACGCACATCATACACTCTCTTAGGAAATGAGACATAACAGTATCGCCAACTTACCTGTTAAGGCTTTATGGGACAGGTATCGGTCATTTTGCCAAGCTTGTAGCAAGCACAGTACCACATTAACATCCTGCGGGAGTCTGAGGAGTAACCAAGTATGGTTTCAAAATGTACATAACACCCTACTTACTGACTTTGTCCTTGGTAAATTCTGATGGGTCTTGAAAAGGTCAATGGACCATTGCTACCATTTTAGAATAGAGCTAGGACGAAAACATAAACTATGCATATATCATTGACAATTAGAATTTAAAATGTTCGGTCACTGTTGAGAAGTTGGTGTAGTTTTCAACAACTTTATTTATCTTAAAAGATTTGTATTGTTTTGGTCACCATTTTTCAAATTAATCAGTTTACAGAAATATCGATAAAAGATTGACAGTGACAGCATATATCAATACACAATGTTCCATAAAGGAAAGCGTCACTAAACTAGCTAAGGTACCTAACCTATTCTAAATAGAACCCATGAGGAGTTCCTTTCAGAAAAAAGCAATGTGAAAATAAAAGAAGAACTTCCCATAAAGAGTCTTTCTGGAAACTCTGCCGTGTTCCCTCCAGCTACAGTAGCAACCGTCAATCAAAGAATGATCTCTGCATAAGCATTGATCAGACAGGGCCTTAGATAGAAGAAAGTAAGTCACCTCTAGCAGTAACTGTCTGTAACAAGTAAAAGGTCAACTCTCCAGGAGAAGAGAGAGTTGAAAGGCAGGGATGATAGATCTGGGTCTCTCAGTCTCATATCAGGGTCTGGGAGGTCTCTTCTTTGCATCTGCTCTGCTAACTAGCTAGGAACACTCATTAATATAACATCACACAAAATTGTATCAAACATATTAAGCGTTGACTCTTCTGCTCCAATGGAAACTGCTCATTTGATGGCGTTGTCAAGTTTCTGACGTCGCTTCCCCCGATTCCCACGGTAAACAATCACGTCAAAATAGTGTTTAAACATTGTTTCAGGACTGTGTTACATGGAGGAAAGTTCTCATGAGAACCTTCTTACCTGAGCTAAAGAATGTGCTATGAGTTTCAGTGTGAAAACAAAGGCTTGTCAGAGATGTGGAGTCAAACTAGCAATAATATTCTGATGAAGCACACATAAAATATCTAAATCATTATTTATTATCACAAACACAGGAAGTCTCATAGTATTAAGTTAAATGACGGAATATGAGGTAAGAGAATTAAATGTAACATAGATTTGAAGTCAGCACATTCTTAAGCAGGTTGTTGGTGCTAGTCAAAATGTTCTAAATAAACGTCTATTAAGCTGTGGGCAAGAGACTAGAGAAAAAGGCTTTGATGCCTAACCAAAAGTGCACTTTTAAGAACAATAGCTTAGTACAATTTTTTTGTACATTTTAATCCATTTTCTACAAGCAATTATGTTTCTTCTACATTATTAATGAAATATTTTACGTTTATTATACATTACAAGGATTATTTCACGTTATGAAATGGGCACATTTTTCTCCTTATAATTTTCTATGTGAAAATATTTCTGCATCAATTTAAATGCATTCTAAAAGTGCATTTCTTTCATCATCTACATGTCAAATCTTAGTTTCTTAACTAATTTCCTTTAAATCCCTCTATTTTGATTGATTTAATCATCACACAAATTGGTTTAACATACAAATTTAAGTCTACAGAGCACTTTTCCCTTCAGATGGTTCTCGTCTTTCTCTTTTGATTCCCCTAGAGTGTTGGATTGATTTCAGATAATCGTTCAGCTCAGAAATTGGACTACTTACTGCACTTAGACAAATAAAGTGTCAAATATGCTTTATTTTCGATGCATCTGGCTATCACTTTTAGGTACAGATACTCTTCGAGTACACCTTCAAAAACAATCATCCAAGATTTCACCCCTACGTCAAGCTACATTATTGTGGGAACTCAACCTGGTGCTTAGTCCACTCATCCCATCCCCATTTGAGCCTAGTCACATGTTTGACTTGGCATACCTCTCTTGGAATTCAGCACTTTTCCTAAATTGACATCAGCAAGTTGAGAAGGGTGGGTTCAGGTGCTCATAGTCAGGGCATTGCTACACCAATCACAAATTAAAGCTCTTACTACTATTGTTCATGCTGAATGTACTCTCTTACTTTCTTCACGACAGACCAGTAGCACTTCATTCCTTCTTCCTAAATCCAGCTTCCAATATAAAAATGACTCTGCATTCTTTTGATCCCAGTAGATGCTTTAAGTTCTACTTTGACAGAAAAAAGCGTTTATAACCTAAGTTCAGTTCTAATTCTCATTTGGATGCCTTGGCAAGGGTCCTTCACTGACAGAACAAGCCATAGCACAATGGATATCTGCCTGAATCACCTTTTGACAGTTGAAGGCAAAGTGTCCCTTCAGAGGGAGAGTGACTACATGCTTTATAAGTAGCATATCATCTACAGTGGATCTAGATTCTGAATTGCAGCTTTGTGACACCTGCTGGGTCACAACTTGAAAGGACAGACAAACGTTTGGCAGAAAGTACTGCCTGGATCTTGATGCACTAGTGGATTCTTCATTAGTCATCAGTAAACTAATTTCAATAAATGTGAGCCTACTTTGCAAGTTTCTATGCTCTGCTTACTATTATAATTCAAGCATGCAAACCTATGAAGGATCCCATGATGGAGAAAACATAATTTTTACCTGTAAGTCCTAATTTCTTGCATAGGAATCCTTGACAGATTGACAGGTGAAGCCCGGTTGTAGCTCATTTAGTTTTCTCTCCTTCACTTTTGTGACACAAAATCTGAGATGTGGAGGTCTCTACAGGGAGTAAAGTGCTCAGCGAATATGTGTTCTTTTTTCGCATGCGTTTACAACGCATGCCATAACAACGCGGTCATTATAACGACCGCGTTTTTATTTTGCATACGGAAACAACGCAAGTGTCAACAACGACTTGCGTTAGGGAGCGCTGGATGTTGGAATAGTATAAATTACTATTCCAACTCTAGTCTGTGCAGACACTAGGGAAGGTGTTGGATTTTAAATCCAACACCTTCTGCCCCCCCACGCAAGTCGTTGTTACGACTTGCGTTGTAACGGTATGCGAAATAACAACAGGGTCGTTGTAACGACCACGTTGTTATGGCATGCGTTGTTACGCATGCGTGGTAAATGCTGTTTACCGTGCTCAGCATATTTATTTGACTGGCTAAACTTCAGGCAATTTCAAATGTATCGAATGTGCTACTAAACAGACACTGTTGTTTTTGTTGTTTATTGCCAGTTTAATACAGTTTTTCTTAAGTAAGTTCATCAATAACACAAAGGGAAAATAAAATGAAATTTCAGTATCATCTAAAAAAAAATTTCTCACTGATTGCCTTTCCAGTTTACAGAAGATTAAAAAAAAGTAATCATGATCTTGTTGAGAGTGAATTAACCAAATAGTTTATTATTTCTAATTAATATTTAACTCAAACAATGTAATTTTTTATTTTATGGATTGGACAGCATTATTGTTAGTTTTGATTAGGTACATACTCTCATTCTTATTGTATATTGTTTGTTTCAAAATCAGTCTTTTTTGTGACATGTTTATTTATGTTTTGGCCAAGCATATTTGTATACTTAATATCGTTTTGCATTTCTTCCTTTTTTTTTTTTTTTTACAAATTGTAATTAATGTTATTTTTAGGTCCATTCAAAAATACGTTATCATACTATACTCGGGAGAGTGTTTCAATGTTAAGCAAATGATATTACTTAGAAAATATCAAACAGACCGAAATGGCGACTGTTAATTGCTGTGCTAAAATACCAAGTATTCCTAGCCTAATGGCGGGATGATTCAACCATGCTATGATAGATCCCAGTGCTGAAGAACAACAGGTACATCTAAGTTATTATGTTATCTAACCCCGTGCAAACACCGCTAGAATTATGTAAGAAATACTAGACAAGATATTTTTATTAGATAAGAACGATTTAAATAAATAGGACCAAAGCAAGCAGCAAAAGTTAAGCGAGAGAAAGAAAGAAATTGGAAGGAGATTTAATACAGAAAGGTCATGTAAGTGGGAACAAAATCAGAAAATACAATTTGTGAAATCAAGGGGGTTATAGGGATCAAGCTGAAATTACAAACAAAATAAGACGAGAGAAGAAAAAGAAAGACTAAAGGTGAATTCTTAACTGTTTTAAGTGAGGACTGTATGGAAAGAAAAAAATCATTATTTGGATAAACAAGAGTATTTTATTCAAAGACCCTGCAGTGCATGAAAATAGAGTATTTGTAGGGAGACGGAATGCAGACCAGGGATTCACTTTGGGCTTAGTTGATGTGGCAAGATTTAGTCTATTAATGAGGCAGGAGGTTTTACAAACTCCTCGAAATATCCATTTCGTGACATGACTTAGTACCATAATTGCACCTTAAAATGCTGGACTGGTCCCAAAACGTCATTTGGCAATTTGCAATGCGCTGTTTGTGAGTGACCCAATAGTACATGAAGGCTTCTTAGGATTTGCCAAAGAATTTGACAAACTGATCTTACTGTCTACCCTGCAAGGTGTTTGTATAGACTCTCCTGTCAGGAAGTAGCGGCAAAACCTTTTGAGACATTTAAACAAGTACCAGGCTCATCTGAAATTGATGCTCTTGTCTGTAGTTCCCCAGTGGAGGGACACAAACAATACTTGTGCTTATACTTCCAGATCTCTTCAACTTTGAGGGCCAGCTTTGCTGCCAATCTCTTTCTTGTGTAAGCCTCCTAGTATGGCATTTAGCTATTCAAACTTAGGCTTAATACGAGGCGCTACAATTGTATTACAGTGGTTTTGTTCAAGATTCAGCAGCACTTGCTTGTTGCAAAATCAAGAATTCTTATCGCACCACTATCCCCGTCTGGTGCCACAAGTGAGACTGGAATCCCACAGTACTGTAAGAAATGTGCCTGTTTTGCCTAAAGATCATGGATGGTCAAACAGCTCAGGAGGCTGGGGGCATTTACCTAAAGCCCGAAGTTTGTTGAATGACTCCAAAAGAAAAACCCAAGTTAATTTTTATAAAGAAATAATGCATCAATACTGTTCAATTGTGTTATGTCTTCTAATCCACTTTTTAAGTTGTAAACTGTTAATAGTTGTCTAAGGAAAATATTAAACTGCAGGGAATACAGTGTAGACCCATGGTGCGCTCCCCAATCCATCTCCATTTCAGATGAGAAAAAACGGGCCAGTTTTCTCCCTTTGTGTGGAGCCATGAAAGAAGGATGGAGTATACTATTTGCCTTCCCCGATGCTGTGGCCTCGGATCCAACCCTACAGAGCAAAATGTCAAAGTCCACGATTTGAATGCTGTGGACAGGAGGACAAGAAAGGACACGTCCCCCTAAGCTACTGCTTACATTAACAAGTAGTACCAATAGGAGAATTGTGATGCTGTTCTTATGCTTAAACCAGACTGGTATGAGTTTACTGAATTGACTATCTTCTTTCAAATTTGCCATAGACTGTATAAGAGCAGTTTAGTAAATTGACTCGGTTGAGGGATGTTTTTTTTTCAAGAAGTACAGTGGTTCTAAATTGTCAGTAATGTGACCTCGAAACGCAGATTCTTCTTCTGTATTAGGAATGCAGGGTGAGAAACAGGCACCTTTTTGGGGGTGTCTAGTCCAGGTAATGCATTGTAGTCGAAACATTTAAGCTTCTGTTGATTAAAAAAAATTAAATAGTAGATTCCTCCACTTCCTGGAAATACATTCGGCAGAGAGGCGTGTGCCCTGTAAGATATTAGCTGGTTGGAATATGTTGTTCCCTGTTGCAGGTTGCCTGTTATCTTGTTGTTTATTGGCTGTTACTTGTGGACTATCACCAATATTTTATTTAAAGAACCATTGTAGGAGTGTTAATTTCTCTAAAGATCCTTCTAGACATGGCAGAGGGCATCTTGGAGTTGTAAATGACCACAGCATTTGAGAAAGCTCTTTTAGTTTGTTATAGACTGTTTTAGCCTTGCTGATGAAAGATAGTTTTTTCCCCCTTAAAATAGCCTGTACAGCTAGGCCATGTCCAACCTCACATGTAGCATTGCTTCAGCCACATGCAGGATTGAGTGAAACATTTAAGTTTCTGTTGATTTAAAAAAATTAAATAGTAGATTCCTCCACTTCCTGGAAATACATTCGGCAGAGAGGCTTGTGCCCTGTAAGATATTAGCTGGTTGGAATATGTTGTTCCCTGTTGCAGGTTACCTGTTATCTTGTTGTTTGTTGGCTGTTACTTGTGGACTATCACCAATATTTTATTTAAAGAACCATTGTAAGAGTTTTAATTTCTCTAAAGATCCTTCTAGACATGGCAGAGAGCATCTTGGAGTTGTAAATGACCACAGCATTTGAGAAAGCTCTTTTAGTTTGTTATAGACTGTTTTAGCCTTGCTGATGAAAGATAGTTTTTTTTCCCCTTAAAAATAGCCTGTACAGCTAGGTCATGTCCAACCTCACATGTAGCATTGCTTCAGCCACATGCAGGATTGAGTGACTGCAGGGCTTAGCTAGTGTGGTTTCTGTGGTATTTGTTCCATTTCTTTTTTAGGTCCGCAGACTCTGGTCTTAAGGAGGAGTACAGACCATTTGCGGCTATTTTGGGTCCTTGTACCATTGAGAAAACTGCATGTATTTTTTATTTTTATTTTGGCTTCTTTATTCGCCCCATTGCACTGGGGTAAAGGTATGTCCTCCTTACTTAGTAATATACCTTTCTTATAAGACAAGGGATCCAAATATCGCATTGCAAAAAGGAGCGGTATAAGAAATGTTCCTGTCGCAACTAGCCAAACAAATCGCACAGGCTGCAGTCCCTCAAAGGACGATATGAGAAAATGCTCCCTCATCCAGTGGGATTCCCTTATGTTTTAAATTTGAGGTCCAGAAAGATGAGTCCTCTCAACATATTTCATTTAACCCTTCAAAGCCCACCCGAAACCTTTTTGTATGGAAAAGACTATTCTGATTAAAGTTATACTTTCATCACAAGATTCAGCATTTTCTGCTGTAGTGGAGAGCAAATATTCCTATGGGACTCACATTAGGAAACATACATTTTTTTAATTCACCTACCCTTACTTACACCCAGACAAATCTGCAGGAAAGTTGATGAGCCAATGTACAGCCAATTGAGCTAATCTCATTCCAAATTTCATGCAGATTTGCCAAACACGTCAAAGTTATTAGCAAACCAAAAATGCATTTTCATTGGAAGGCGAGATTTAACCTCAACTACACAGATGCTGTTGACAACTGTGTAATAAATCTCAAAGATGTATCATAAATGATACTGCCAACCGTCTTTCAAAGGTACTCAGAGGTCTCTACCTCATCATGAGGAAAGGCCGAGCCTCCTCAGTTGCTGTTGAACTCGACTGTGATTTGCAATTATATATAGATCTTTTATATAGATCTTTCTAAAGTAGGCTCACTAATTTACCGTTTTTTTTCCCCAGCTGTAAATCAACATTTCAGTTGTGCTTTTTAAAAAGTATACCATAAATGTCAAATAGATCCGTTAATAATGTTTTGTTTCTACGGGATGGATTTTTAAGCATTTGCAAACGAATAGTTTTAAGTGATGTTCTTTAAGGTCTTTTCTGTCGTTTAGCATTGATGGTACCTTGCTTATATTTTAATGTATGTAAAATGTTTTTTCATTTAAGTCATCGTTTTGTTGCTTGTAATAACAGCCTATTGAATGAATTATTCCTTTCTTATGTTTTTTCTGCAGTTCCGGTATGCAGATTGTATGGACATCATCTTCATGATAATTGGAACCATAGGTGCTTTGGCACATGGCACGGCTATTCCCTCAATGCTAATCGTTTTTGGAGAAATGAGTGATAGTTTAGTCTGTCGTAATTCATCCATATCAAATTCATGTAAGGCAAAATGCACTCATATTCATTTTGGTTTCCCTCTCAAACATTGTATACATCGTGCCTTTAGAAGATTTTAAAATAGATGTTAAATTTGCCTCCATATGTGTCAAAATCTCATTTGTGATAGTAACTTCTGTTTAGATGAGGGAATGCATAAAATCTGTCATGTACTATTGTTGTGATACACTTGAGGTTGTGTTGCTCTCTGCAAAATATTGTAAATAAAGTGCCAGCATAGGTGATGTATCATTGTACTGACTGTAGAAAATAAGCAATCGGCTAACATTGGGCAACATAAACTTATTTCATTCTCAAGGGAAGTTTAATATTTTAAAAACATTTTTTTAAGGGGGAGTGGCTTGACATGCCGAGATGGCAATCACTCTTTGTTAAAGTTGTGCGTCACTAAATTGTGTACAAATTAAATGCAGGGGTTCAGCATCAGCAGCAAATCCAGCTGCCTATGGCAGTCTTGAAGGTAGGGTGCCCAAGTCCCCTCCCCTACGCTGTCAGTGAGGCCATTCCAGGTTGGCGGAGGCCAGCGCGTCGGCAGCCTGCATTTGGGATCTCCGGCCCAAGGAGGCCTGATGACAGCATCAGCATGATGCTTCTCTTGGCCAGAGTCTGGCGACCACTGGGATCAGTTAAGCCTCCCCAGAGAGGCCCGCCCGAAAGTTTTGAAGACCTTTGGTGTAGATTGTTTGAATAATTGGGAGCCAAGAGGCAACATCATAGTAGGTGGAAAAGAAAATTGAACACATCAATAGCTTAATAAAGGAATGTCATCCAAAATTATTTTGATTTGACGCGTATTATCTAGTACCCTGAATATAGTAATAAATATAGCTTGTTATCTTATGTTTCTTGCTACGGCACTTTTTTGCTGATTTGGAAGCTGTGACTAAAAAGTGCTGGTAACATGCAGACCTTGGCATGGAGTTCTTACTACACTGATCTGCCTTGCCAGCATACAACAATCATTAAGTCAGCACTTTAGCACTAAAAGTACTATTAAAATAAGGGTATTTGCCTCATTCAGATTGATTATATATTTATACAACCTTGGTAATACTTAATGTGACTACCAGCTAAACTTGTAGGTGCCATTGTGCTTTTCTCTGCTGACTGCTTATTATTTTTATTTTTACAGCAACCTGTGCTGCTTTCAAGCCATTTGAAGACCAAATGACAGAGTAAGTACCCGCTAAAGCTATACCATGTGCAGTGTTACACCACTAAGAAAAACATTGTTAAAGAAAAACACAAGTCTTTCATCTGGTATCTTGCCACTACTATCGATCTGAATTCTGAATGTTGTCAGAACCCCTTTCAGAGGGCTAAGGGGCAAGCAGGAACTACTGGGCCCAACCATGGGGGGGGTTGAGGCCTTTTACTCCTGATGTCCCATGGCCCGACATGCTATGGATCCTGAACAACTTTGTCAATGTCAATGTCAATGTCAGATATTTTTATATAGCGCACATATCACCAAACGGTCTCAGGGCGCTTTGCAGCCATAGACAAAGGAAGAAAGAGACATCACTGAGAGACTCAGCCAAATTAGAGGGCAAAAAGCCAGGTCTTAAGCTTTCTGCAAAAGAGTAGATGATTGGTTGTAGAGGTTAGTTCCACCGGGAGTTGATTCCACCACAAAGGGGCAAGATAGGAAAAGGATCGACCTCCATTACGTACCGTACGGATACGTGGCTGGACAAGAAGGGAACTAGAACTAGATCGCAGAGAGCGTCCAGGAACATACCATTGGAGCTTCTTAGCAAGATACAAAGGACTAGCTCCATACATTACCTTGTGGGCGAGACTGAGAATTTTAAAACGCCCTCTTTCGCGCACAGGTAGCCAATGCAGAATTTTGAGAGTGGGGGCGGAGGGGGACCGAGGGGGAAGATCAAGAACCAATCTAGCGGCCGTGTTTTGTATTATCTGAAGTTTACAGAGCAGATCCTGGTTAAGCCCAGTAAATAGGGCATTACCATAATCCAGGTGACTGATTATCAGACCCTGAACCAGGGGTTTCCTTGATTCCAGGGGTAGCCACTTAAAAATCTTCCGCAGCATTCGCATAATCCCGAAACAAGTCTCAAGCACCTGATTAACATGAGTCTTCAAGGACAAAGACCTGTCAATCATGATGCCGAGATTACGCACTGATTGCTTGGGCTGCGGACAGATACCCAACTCTTCCGGCCACCAATCACTGGACCAAAGCTGCTCCGCTTTCCCGAATAGAATAACCTCTGTCTTGCTACCATTTAATTGAAGCTTGTTCTCATTCATCCAGTCATTTATTCGGATCAGGCAGTTTTTAAAATGGGCTCGCACATCCGTTTGATCCGACTTGCAGGTAACAAGCAGCTGAGTATCATCAGCGTAGGAAATTGTTTCAAATCCGTAAGTCCTGATGATGTCGGCAAGAGGGGTTAGATAGACATTAAATAGCATAGGGCTAAGGATAGAACCCTGCGGAACCCGGATTGTAACCGGGTGAGTTTTAGAGGTAATACCGTTGACAGATACCGTGGTAAAACGGTCAGCCAGGTAGTTCTCAAACCACTTAAGGGCCTTCCCTCTGATACCCACCTCCCACAGCCGATGTATAAGAATGCTGTGGGAGATGGTATCAAAAGCTGCAGACAACTTTGCTGAGTCCCCCTTCAGCACTTGACTCTCAGTGGTTGCGCGGGTCAAACATTCCAAGGCTCTGCTTGGGATGTTGTCCAAATCCTTTTCGGGGGCGCGCGGGGGTGGGGGGGGGGGTGGCTGATGGGAGGTGGGGTGTGGGGATCCTCTACCTCCTCTCCACATGTTCTGGCAGTCAGCCCTAGGTCTCCCAAAATGGAACCCAGAATATTCCATGTATTGTACCATTCGCAGGCACACATACACCCAGCACATGTATGTTGCAAAGACACGCTGCACAGCACATCATTTCTGTATTTTACCATTCACAGGTACACATACACCCATCACATGTATGTAGCAAACACACGCTACACAACACAACATCCTTTCTGTATTGTACCACTTACAGGCACACATACATCCAGCACATGCTTTTAGTATACACGTACTGTGCAGCACAGCATTATCTCTGTATTGTACCACTCACAAGCACACATACACCGGGCAATATATATATAACGCACATCATCTGCTCAGCACTACACACCAAACCAATGTAGGCCTATGGTGTCTTAAACACACAGCAGGGGAAATTGAAATGAGTGAGCCTGTAGACCTCACTCCAGTGACAGGTAATGAGGACCTGTTCACTCCAACTGATCACTGCATGGTATGCTGCCAACACCGCGATCATGCTGCTTAACTCAGGTAAAGGCAGTAGACTTTCACCACTATGAGAGCAGTGCTTTGGGCGCCCCTCCCTGTCCAAAAGTACTGCAATCCATGAGATAGGCTTAGTTCATGGTGCACATACAGGATCCATGTGCACCCATGACAGCTAAAATCAGCATCTGAGATCCAGACATCATTACATTTGGGACAGAGGTGAACGAGGGACTTTTCTGTCCCAACAAATGTAAGATATTATTATTTAGTATTACACTACTATCCGGTGCTGATATCTTAAAATCAACCATTAGAGATTAAAATAATGTAAAGTATTTGGCTTGAGCAGATTAGCCGGGATTTAAGCCTTCAGTCAGTATGTTTGCACACAATCGTTTACAGCAGTAGAAATGGCACAGTGACCTTTTGTGCCATAGTATTTGTTGCATAAAAAAAATCACAAGTTAGTTACCGTACCACATGCCTCTCTCAGCACCAACGCAAACCACTGTAGTCCATTTTATCCCCCCCTCCCCTCACATGTTTTAGGCGTCCAATATCCAAAATGGTGCGCAACCATGTATACTCTTGACACAAAGAAAGTCGCATGCACTTCTGCTTACAGCCATTCGGGTTCCATGTAAACTGACATTGCCACCCCAATGTACTTCAGTGCTGAAATTTTCCTATTTTATAATGGATTGTGTCCAATAATGGTGCCTTCTTTCTCTGTTGTTTTTGACGCCGAGCAGGCTTTATGTCAGTTGTGTATCGGGGCCTGTGTTCCCAAGGCCACAACAACCATTGTAGTATTCTTCTAGAAGGTTCAGGCAACCACTCAGGTGTTACTGCTGAGGTAGGTTCATATCCATAAAATGGAGCTCCAGCTAAAGAAAGGATTAATAGCTCAGGAGAAATGTGACCTTATTCTTAATCATGAATGTGATCAAGGTAATTGGAATTCTGAAGTATTAATGGCAAGGAAGCTTTTTTAACTCCTGAGAATTTTCTCCTGGCACCTAGTGGATAAACCTTTGAGTCTCGAATGTCAGTAGTTATTTCGTACAGCTGACAAACACTTGATTAAATGACCATTGCCAATGAACCCGAAAGATCAGCTCCAATCCATTTGGTAACAGGAAAAGGGACCTAGTCTCCCCAAATTGCCAGGTGGTTTCAGGCTTTGGACACCTGTTCCAAGAATTTCTCACAGCTTTCTGTGAAATCAGCTTCCTCCGTGTTGAACTGGCCTTTCAGCAGTGACAGATGGACCAACTTGAAAGAGTTGGTGTGTGGGCTGTTTTTTTCGGTGATGTCACTGCCTACTGCCAGACTGCCTAAAAGGCCAGAGCAACACTGGACCTCGGAATAAATCCAGTTTCCACTTTATGCATTTGAAAAATGAGTCTAGTATTTTTCTTTTCTAGTATGTGGTTTTTGTATTTGGTTTTATTTGGACATGGACTTTAGCCAGGATGATAGTGTCAGAGTGTGTGACGTCACAGGGTAAGTCTGGCAGTTACCCTGACCACTGGGAGAGGGTGAGCTGCACAATATGCCACTTTCAGGGCATTCAGTTCCTTATGTAACTTGATCAATGTAAATGGCTCGAAAAAAGAGGCTTTCCTAATGCCTGCCTATGACCTGGCAATTTAACAGCAAGCCCCACTTCTGTTTACCTTGCTTGTGCTCTTGTGTTGCTACTTACTACCAAGCTCAAAGAGCTTTGTACCAAATCATTCGTTTGTACTTGTATGGACACAATTGCCCGTGCTCCCAAGTTGAACAACTTTTGGAAAATTCAATTTTTCTGGTTTGTTTTAGGTGTTAATATTCTATGTTGTAATGGCAGTATGTCGGAAACATAAAGAATATCCATATGTAAATGTTTAAATATCAAAGTAGCTTTATTTCGATATCCAATATCTTAAAAGCATTTCCATGATTACATCCGTCAATTTTTATAGACCATAAAAAAATAAAAAAATTTAAAAATTTAAAACATCAGTTTAAAAATATAAAATACAATCAGACATTAAACACATCAAATTCTAATTGCCTGCAATATTAAGTGGTATAATTATTTGCAAAGATAATCCAATCTTAGATCAATAATTACAAAATTCGTTTGTGGCCCTTCCAGTCATAAAGGCCTTTTTCCCCTTTAAGTTATTCTTAGTTTATTTCTCGAGAGTAAAGTGGCAGTGCGATATATCACAGGTAAATCATGAGACTAAAAATATGGGCATAGTTCATTGCAAGCCTTCGCACAAGAATTTAAACCTTGTTTTAGACATCTGTGCCCATATTCTGGCCATACCCCTTAAAATCTTTTATTTAATTTTTTTGAAGAACTTGGGGTTTCCAAATTTAAAAAGAAACCCTGACTGACTTACCCCTTCTACATCCAATAACATTGAATAAAGGGACTGTACTCCATAGCCTACTAGACTCTTTAATAGGATCCTGGCATGTGATAGCTGGAAAGCCCAGGCATAAACCTGGAGATCAGGAGCAGCAAGCCCTCCTTTTTCCCTACGCCTCCTGATTTTTTTCCAGGAAATTCTTGGAAGATGTTTATTCCAGATAAAAGTGCTAATGTCAGACTGCAATTTTCTGATGGAGGCAGGATCAAAATACAAGGGTATCGTGTTGAACAAGAAGGAGACTTTAGGCAAGATGTACATTTTAACAAGACTGACCCTACCCAGTAGGGAGAGTGGGAGATGAGCCCAGGTCTGGAGCAACTTACGACATTCCTTAGCAACTTTTGCAAAATTAACAGTAGTAATCTGGTCAAGATCAGCTACTATATCCAAACCTAAGTATCTCATCCGACTCGCCGGCCTAATTTCAACGTTTAAGGAACTGTCTAAAACAATCAAAGTTGGGTACTATGGAAGCAGGACACCGTTGTGGGACCTTCCGGACGGTCCAGCCTGGTTAGGGGATGCATTCGCGGTAACTATGAGAGAGGCTGGCTTGGAGGAGTGGGGTAACCTATTTGTTGACGGGGAGTTGTTATCCTGGGAGTATTTTTGTGCTAAAATTGGTCCAAACTTCTCCAGGCTTAAGTACCTTCAAATATCAAGCTGGTATCGAGCATACTCAGTTCAACCTCCACACGGTGTTAAATTTCCCTTGGGTGCATATAGTCATCTCATAATGCTTTTGGTAGATAAGCCGCCTGCCAAGAAGGAAATTTCACTGTGGTATAATTTAATCTTGGAGGAATCGGATGGAACTTTCACATTGCCAGAGGAACTTTGGTCTCGCCACGTCACCAATCCCGATTTACAACATCTTTGGAATACGTCTTGTACGATGATGTGGGATATTGTCAAACCTGCATGGTTACGCAGGAACCATCTTTTCACCATTCATCGAGCTTACTACTCACCCCTTCGACTCTCTAAATTTTCCGAGGGGAATAATGTGGCCTGCGCGAAGTGTGGTCTGGTGGCTGCTTCCGATGTCCATATGTTCTTTGAGTGCCCGCATCTGTCCCTATTTTGGGAAGCCATTAGTAAAACCCTTTCACTTTCGGTTGGAGTTAACATTACCCTGGAATTAACATCAGTAAATTTTGGTTGTCATCAAGGGGTCCCCTCCTCGGCTAAAAAGCATTTTTTTATGCCATCTTGCTAGCAAGGAGGGAGATATGTAGGAAGTGGAAGGACCCTTTATCTCCTTCTATTGATGACTGGTATGCTTCTACCCTGCTGATCTCTAAGCTAGACCTGGCTAGATCTGGTAATCCAGATACAAGATCTTTCTGGCATCTCCTGAATTGGGTTCATTAAGTATCTGGGTTTTTTTTTTTTTTTTTTTTTTTTCCCCCAGGTCCAATGATTAAGCCATTTAGCACCTTGGCTGGATTCTAGCTACTGCCTGTCCGGTTATGAATTAGTAATCATTGCTGGGTGAAACATTGATGCTGAGGGGTTAGTCTTCTCATTACATTACTGCCCTAACCAGTCTTAGTAACTGAGGCAGCACAATGTGTGTAATCCTGCAAGATTGCATTTTGAAACTTGAGTGGCAGATGAGGACAAAAAAAATAAAAAAAAATTAAAAAATTAAAAAAAATAAAAGAATTTAAACCTTACAATCCAAGCACAGCCAAGGTATTTGGCTACACCACAAGCAAAGAGGGTCCGCGGATCAGCCTTTAAAATGCGTAGAGCAGTACGGTGTTCACGCGTGCTCAACTCTCTGCAGATAGGTTTAAGCCATTTCTTCCTTGCACTTTTATAAGCGGGCAGGCAAACATAAGATGGGCTATGCTCTCTGTCGGTGCTTTGCAACAGGGGCACCCTAAAGGCGTCTGATCTGGGGTGCTCCATTGCGCTGTGAGCTCTCTGACCGGCAGTGAACCTACCCTAAACTGAATATAAAGCGCTCTATCGCGTGGTGTTTCTATAAAATCTAGATATGGTTCTAAAAGTGTACGTTGCTTGTGAAGATAAAACTCTTCCGTCAGCCTTCCTACTCTTGGGTTGTTGTGTTCTTGAGCGTCAACCCAGGCCCAGTAACGTCTTTTAAGATCAGCCTTACTAGGGGCGGTTTGCGTGTCCCATTCCTCCTTGAAGCCTAAAGCAGCGAGGGATTTTTTGAAATTAACTAGCCAGCTGATTCTTTTATTTACATCTAGGGCCATAATTTCTATAAATGTGGCTGTGTAGTTGGCTAGTTCGGGGGTCCGACATAGGCGGGCCCAAAATAACAGCTAAATCTTTAAAAGAGTGCCTACCCGTATCTTTTAACAGCGGTTTCAATGGCATGCTTCTGGGTAACATCACTAGATCTCTTAAAAACTTGTGTTCGGACCTGCAAATACTTTCAGTGTTCTCAAAGCCCCACAATTCGGCTCCATAAAGGGCTGAGCTGACTGCTTTTGCTGCATAGATTGTAAGGGCAGGAGCCACAGGTCTGCTCAACGATAGACGATGTTCTTTAATTAATATGCCCGTGGCACGCTTATGATTTAGGAGCATTTTGTCAATGTGATGCTTCCATCGCATTTTGTCATCTAGTCTTATTCCCAAGTAGTCGAACATTGGGACTTTATCCAAGCGTGTTCCATCTAAGCTAAAGTTGTCTCTGTAAGGCTTATAAGGGTTGAGCGCCATGAGCTTAGTCTTAGAGGTGTTCACAATCAAGCCCCTAGATTCACAAAAAGTATAAAATCTGTCTAGGAGCTTTTGAAGCCCTGCTGGCGTATTGGAGATAAGCAGTGTGTCGTCTGTAAAAAGTAAAGTGGGAACCCTATCTCCTGCCAGGGCTGGTGCATCAGATGGAAACTCCTGCAAATAGCTCACCTCTCCGTTCATATATAGAGAGAACAGGGTGGGTGCCAGAACACAGCCCTGGTGGACTCCTCTATTTACTGGGATTCTATTTGTTTTTTGTCCCTGGGACCCCCACCTCACGTGTAGGCGAATCAAGATGTTCAATAGTAACGAAGGCATCCCCATTTCTTCCAGTAGGTGCCAGAGCCGGTCACGGGGAACTAGGTCAAAGGCCGGCTTTAAATCAATAAATGCCAGATAAAGGCTGCCCTTGCCAATCAAGACTACCTTCCAATATATTAAAAACAATCTAAAAGCTTGGTCCACCGTTTCTGTACATGCCCTAAATCCAGCTTGGTATTGGGAGAGTATATTTTCTTCCTCCACCCATTGGTGGATTTGCTGTAATAGCACCCTACCAACTAATTTCTGCATGGCGTTTATCAAGCTAATTGGGCGGTAATTGGCGGGATCGTCCCTTGCTCCTTTTTTAAAAATTGGTACCACCTCTGCCCCTTTCCATCATTCTGGTATTGGACTCCCTCTTACAATTGAATTAATTAAAAGCATGGTATAGTTTGCCCAGTTACGAGAGTCGGCAAGAAAAAGGTCTCCTGGAAGACCATCGGGTCCTGGAGCTTTTGCTGGGACTATTTTCTTTATGGCCTTCTCGACTTCTTCTAGTGTAAAAAGGTCAGTGGAGTTTGGGATAGAATAGAGATTTGTTTGTTTGTATATCCCTCCACTGTCAGTAGAATCTAATTCAGAATAAAGGCTCTCAAAATGATTGTACTAATCCTCGCCTGTGATATAATTAAGAATCGCATCAGGGTCTTCGTTACCGACCCGTCTGGCCTTGTTCCAGAAAAGCTTGGGGTCTCTGGCTTCACTTGCGTCTTTTAGGTCTTGCCAGTGTGACTCATCCCAGTCTAATTTCGCTTGGTAAATTGCAATTTTATAGGCCTTTCTGGCTTCTCTAATTAAAAAACAGTTTTTACTTTTTATTACCAAGATCAAGTCCTTTTTTTTTTGTCTGCAGGCCCCGTTAAACCAAGTATGGTGCTTTTTAGCTCTTCTAGTTGCCTTACCTGGATTACCTGCTATAAAATGTGCTCCTATCTGAACTGTCATACCGTCGTACAAATCTGGTATTTTCATTAATCCCCCTGGTTCCTCAATGGCCTCTAGAAGTAAACGGGTGTTTTCGCTCGAGGCTTGGCTTATGCCAGCTATCAATGATTCTTGGGCAAGAACTTTGGGCCATTTGAGGGTCCTTCTAGAGTTAGAAGGCACTAGATCTTTTGAAATCATAAGGGGATCTAGGGGCTGGTTACTGGAAGAGAGGAAGACCCAAGGATTGGCTATAATCATACTTAGTGTGTTATGGTCACTGTCAATGGAGGGGAGCACTTCCATATCCAGTATCTTTTTCCATAACCTCACATCTACTAATATATAGTTGATTCGTGAGGGGCAATTAATTCTATTAAATGTATATGCTCCTGTAAAATCAGAGGGGGTTCTTCCATTCACAGCCCTTAAACCAAATTCCAGTGTTAGCGCATTAATCTGGATTGCAATTTGAGACCATTTTTTAATGGGGGGTAGATTTAACGTTGGGACACCCCACTTGGTATTCACTTCATCTGACCCCGTCAAATCCTCTGAGTCTAATGGCTCGAAAGTGCAATTAAAATCGCCTGCAATCATAATACATGAATTTGGTGCACAATTGGCTAACTCCTGTTCTAAGGACAGTACAATATTTGACGGTTTGCCCCCAGGTGTACCTCTTTATATACATTGAACAGCTCCACGGTTTTACCACATCTATGTCCCTTGATCATGAGCCGCATGATATCTAAGTTATCACAATGATGTTCAGTAATTTGGCAGCCCATATCAATCTTAATTCACACAATAAGGCCTCCAGAAGGCCTTCCCCTCCCCTTGGAAACTGCAGGTTTAAAGAAACAAACGTAGCCAGATTTATACAATGGGATTAAACTCCATTATTCTTGGAACCTGCAAATATGGTGTTCCTCGATCAAATCATTCCAATCAGGTAGGGACATTTTCCTTTGAAGGCCTGCAATATTCCATGAGAGAATCTTAAACTGCGAAAGTGAGGTTTTATTACAGATAAGATTTTGACATTTCAATTTGGGTTGGGCCGGTGACTGGGCAAGAATATTAGAAGATGTTACCGCCCTTTGAACACTTGAGCCATTGGTCAAATTATTACTATTGATACTACATTTTTGAGGGGTTTGGAGGCCATCAGAAGTGGCATTCATTCCGAGATTGCCAAGGACATTTAAAGTGTTAGGAGATGGCGTATGTTGTGACTCCTGTCTAAACTGAACAGGCTGCCCTAGTCAGTCCACGGCCTCAAGCAGGGACCTACTAGGGATAGATGATAACTGCACACTATCATTGGCCCTGGCCGTGGTAGTTGTGGGAAAACGCTTGACCTGGATAGATGAAAAATCGGGAGAACAGGTTCTATACTCCAGTGCCAAGAGATTTTCCGCTAGGTCAGAGTTAATCAGGGTAAGCTCGATACAATCCGATAGTTGGCTAATGGACGTATGTCTCCTTGCTCTAGCTATGTCTTCCCTGATCAATGAGCGGCAACCCCTAACGTGTCGCAGCCAGTGGATGGACTTATTTATCAGGGATTCAGTGTTCTCATTTTTTGTGCCTGTTTTGGGGACATTGACCATGTAAACTGTCTGGGCCTGATTAGTAAAACAAGGTGGTTCTGCGTTTTTTCGAAGAGATGTGTAACCACCTAAAGAAGGAATAAATGGGGCGTTGGTTGATCTTCTACAGTTTGCTACTACTTGTGAGTAGGATTGTTTTTGTGAAGTGTTAGGGGGAGGGAGTCCAAGAGAACCTAGGGGCGGGATAGATTGGGTCTTATTAAGACGCTGTGGAAGGCCGACGGCAGCTGGTGGCACAACACTATCTAAATGGTTTCCTAGCGATGACATGCAATGCAAATTAGATGAAGCACAGGTGGTTGGTGTATGCGATGCACTATTAGAAACTAGGAGTTTGACAGTAGCCACCAGCTCCTCAATTGTTGCTTTCAGAAACCCAACCTCCTCCCTAAGTAACTTGACCATGTGGGAGAGGGACTGTGGGGATAGAGAGCCTATATTATTTAACTCATTTAGGCTCTTCTTCGGAGTTACAGTAGGGTGTATGGATTGCATTTTCTCATGGGGATCAAACTCCCCGGCTAAGACTGCGAAGCGATTTGTACAGGTGATTAGGGGGACTGTGTGGCACACTGTATCCTGAGCAGGAGCGACAGGCAGTTGGAATGGAGAACCGGGCGTTTGAGAGACTGGCTCTGGCTCTGGTTGTGTTATTTCTCCGCGAACAGCTGTTCCCTTTCGTAATAGTTTCTGGAACATTGATGGAACAACGGTAGGACGTGGAGGCGAGGGGTCTTTTGGGGATGTCAAGTTGACAGAATCGGTATTAACTGGAAGATCAACTCCCAATACCCCCTCAAGTTCAGTAATAAGATTGTCAATTCTGTCCATAACACAATTATTGTTCATGGCTACTTTCTTGGCTAGTTTCCTAGCCTTTTTCTCTTTTCCTGTCCCACCAATAGAACCGATTGCCCCCCTCGCACCCTCCATGGTCTTTCTTTTGCCCATTAGTGGGCCAAGGTGGCTTGATTCTCTATTTATGCAGTACAAAGAGAGTTAAAACAAATCTAACAAAGCAATGATAATAAGACCTAATTCGCGAAACCAGATGCCCTAGAGGAAGTTCGAGTATATTACTCTATCCTTAGTCATTATAGTGCAGTACAGTACCTTGAGCGTCTTGGCATAAGCGTCCTATACGACCTAATGGTCGGTTGGCCAGATGACAGGGGGCAAGCCCTGCCCTGCCCTGCCTCTTCCTGTCGATGACGGGCAAGGACGGGCCCGCCCTTGGCCCGGGCTTTGCCCGGGCACGGCCAGCGCGCGTCCCGCGCCGCGAGGATCACCGGCACTTTTGAGCGCGAGACTGGGCAGGTCCCTCCCTCCAGGGAGCAAGGCACTCTGGGACTGGGAGTCCCCACTATCGGCGGCAAACAGGCTTTGATGCGAGGCGCGTCCCATGCCGCGAGGATCACCGGCGCTTTTGAGCGCGAGACTGGGCAGGTCCCTCCCTCCAGGGAGCAAGGCACTCTGGGACTGGGAGTCCCCACTATCGGCGGCAAACAGGCTTTGATGCTATGATAAATGGTGCTTTTCTTCCTGGCCAAAATTTATTAAAGAACTATTGATTAAATTAGTCCAGAATGAACGTGTGACAAATAATTGTCTGCTCTCAAATTTTCAAGTATTATCTTGTAGCTTTTGATTTACGTACTGATTGCACTGTCAAAAGAGAATACATTAATGCAGAACAGGTTCAAATGGATGCAATCTATTATGCTGTGAAACAAGAGACTTCAAAAGGAATTTACAATAGCATTGATATGAGACTGGACCTGATGAAGTGTTGATGGACCCTGTGCTGTTATCTGGTAGAAAGAATCCTGCTATCATATTCAATGCGAGATTCGAGCATGGGACCATGAGGTCATCACAGATTCACGGAGTCAGTTCGCAAGTCTAGACACCAGACGAGGCTTCCAGCACACTCCTTTTACCCAGCACACTATTATATGTAAATGTATATACATAGACAGCGCACATTTGTATACAAGTAAACACAGATGGATGTTGGTTGAATGAATGGATTGATGGACTGGTTGTAAAATATAAGGAGGATGAATGGATTGATAAGAGTGAATGAATTGATGGATGGGTGGTTACATACAGGGGGATTAAATGTGTGAATGGCTGGGGGTACATACAGTAGTGGGTGGGTAGCTAGATGGATTGGTGAGGTTGAGTAGTTGGATGGAGGTTAGTGTGAATGAATGGATGGATGAATGTTTCGTTGGGGTTGATGGATGAGTGATTGTGCGTGGTTGCATGTATGGCTACATGGGTGAGAGTGGATAATAGACAGTGCCAGTCTGGTACTTCGTCAGGTAGTAAGAGCTGAGCTTCAAATCTGTGTTCCTCCCAGAGTGTTCCACATCTTATGTAACCTGATTAATTCAAATAAAGAAGCTTTCATAATACCAGCTTCCTACCTGGTTATTGCAGATACAGAGCAGAGCACAGATTTTTGCAACAAGCCTTACTCTAACTGCTTTTTTGTTCGAAAGTTCAAACAGGTTTAACAAAATATATTCTTCTGTCAATAATAGCAGCCAAGGTCACCAACATGGTTAAAATCAGTGGGGGTGGCAATTCGAACTGTGATGAAATATGTTATTTTGGGAAACGGCAAAGTCTGGATTTCCTTTTCAAGGCTATAATTTAGGAGGTATATGAATTAAAAGTGAGGCTAATTAAGTAGTGTAACAAGCGTTTGACTTTTCACTTCTGATGTATATATATATATTCATTTCAGCTCTGGTAAGTTCTATGAACAAACACATAACATTACCAAGTACGAAGCCTAACCTCTATTATACAGGCATGTGCATATTTTTACCAAAATATGTGTAATCAAAAAGGCAATTTTAATTGACAGCTGTTGGTAATTATATTGAAGGGTTAGTAGTTCTTTCTGAGGAACAGCAGGATTTTCTTGGAGCTAGGCAAATGGGACAGTCACTAGTGTCCGTGGCCTGTGTACAGAATTGTATAGGGCCTTTTCAAAAGATCGTAACCATTTTCTTTTGGGGGGGGGGGTGTCTTAAATCAGTCTTGGAATCGGGATTTGTTGGAATATGAAAGAACGAAGCAGCTAGCAGCTTTTTTTTTTAAATGCAGATTTATATATATCGCAAACTCGACCCGAAGGCATTGGAGCGCTTTACATGAGCACCGGTTACGTTATACAAGGACACATTCATATATTATTATTTTTTTGGTAGGCACGGGGAGATTAAGTGGTTTGCCCAGAATCACAGGATGTGGACTCGACCCCAAGGCTCGAACTTGGTCTCCAACATCAAAGTCGGCAATCTAGCCGTCAGACCACACATCTTCTCCCCATATTGTGCCTTATTCCTGGAAAAGGACAAGACGCCACTCATCCAGCAGTTTATGGAGTAATTTCCATCTTAAATTTAAATTCTTTGATATTTAAATTAGATATTATTTAGTCAATTTCCTGCACATAGATTAGTAGAATGCTTTATATGGCATACAATTTGGAAATAATTTGCTGCTCTTTTTGCCTGCTCGGAGATCTTGCACTAGTGCAGGCACTTAGAGGTGGTCCTATTTTGATGGATACTCATGACTGCAGATTCCTCACATCTGTGTGTGTCAGACTGGATCTAGAAAGCTTTCACGGCATTGCTCCCGTGCC
Organism: Triturus cristatus; assembly: GCF_964204655.1. Classification (NCBI taxonomy): domain Eukaryota; kingdom Metazoa; phylum Chordata; class Amphibia; order Caudata; family Salamandridae; genus Triturus; species Triturus cristatus. The sequence goes on along the minus strand of NC_140593.1, from coordinate 361,558,416 downwards.
CCTACTTGTGGTGATGTGTGGATTATCAGTGACTCCATTCATCCCTGGAAGAGATAGAGCGAGCCAAATGTAAACACCACTGCTCTGACGTCAGTTCCTTTCTTTCTGTGCCTTCGATGTGGATACAAAGCTCTGCTCCCCTTTTTCTTCATCGATTTGGCGAGATTTTTAGTTTTTCAAAAATTTTCCAAGGGAACAATATTCCTCCTAAACCAGCAGGATTTAAACATTTCCGGACTGTCGCAAACACATTTTTGTGACAGACTTGCATGAGGTATGCTTGTGGTGTCTGGGCTCAAAGCAGGACTTCAAGTCACGTGAAGAATGTGTCCTCATGAATCCAACGGTGATCCATAATGGTGAGGCGAGGCAGTATGTTGACGAACAGTGAAAGAAACCATGAAAGTCCTGCTATCAATCTAAGTAGAGAATGTGGACCCACTCAGGATGTGGTTCCTACAACACATCCTTGTTGCGGTTGAAGTCTTTGGGTAAGTTCAAAGCAAGGTTAAAGTGGAAACACAAGAAAGTCTAGTAGGACTGGTCCCCATCCTGCCACTCTACCGCCAGAGAAGTTAGGAGTGTGTCACCGTTTCACTCTGCTTCACTCCAGATCCACTGAGGAGCTGATTCCACAATTGATCCTGATGCAGCCCAGAGTTCCCTGGGTCATCAGCAATGTTGCAACATAGCAAGGCTTTACGGAGGCCATATTTTGCATCTTTGGCAGTCTTCTAGTTCCCTCTAGTGTGCATTCAGGCCCCAAGAATCCACAGGGGCCTACAGTTAGCTGGAGGATCTTTCCTAGGTGCCGTCTGTGCCTCTAGAACCCACTTCGAGTTCTGTACCAGCTTCAGTGCTGACTTTCTTTCTGATGCCAAAATCTGCAACAGTCTCTCCGGCTTCGATGCAGGCCGTGACCCCACGTGGGCCCGAAGAGGACTCTATCGATATGGGTGTCCAACAGAGTTGAACTTTTGCGGCCTGGACCGAGATCACTTCCTGAATACATTTTGACACACCTGGTCCCCATTCAGTCAGATTCAGATAGGACACTGCTTCTGCCACGGAACAATTCTCAGGTGCTCCACTAACGTCTTTGTTCCAACTCAGATTAGAGTCAGACAGCCTTTGGAGATGACAGTAAAGATGAAAGGGATGACGTGCGCCCTTCTTATGGTGACAACAACCTCTACAAGGACTTGCAGGAGCCCAGTAGGCTGAACACTTCCCTTGATAATGGGTTAATTTCCCCCTCTCCCAGGCCACCAACGGAGGAAAGTCCTTTCTTTGTTCTGGCGATTTAACGTGTTAAACATTCAACAAAGCCCTTATTGACATACTGATGGGTACTTCTGCAAATCCTTGTTTTTGCCTTCCAGTGAACAGACAAGCTGCCACGCGCCACAGACCGGCACCAAGTGACCCCTATTTTCTGACCCAACTTCTGAATTCAGAGCGTCTGGTGGTTTAATCTTCCACCAGCAAGGGGAACTCCAGGAAAAGCAAGAGAAACTCCTGGACATTCACAACAATCTCCCCTGGGCAGGGAGTCAATGAGAAGTGAGGCATTCATGAAACAAATATCCTCATCGGCCAGCCTTTCCTTGAAATCTGTCAATGCCAGTTGTTTATTTAGCCAATATACTCCAGTCCTCTGGGACGTGGTTGGCTAGATCTTCCAGGCAGTCTCTGAGACTTGCAGGCCTCACTGGCTCAAACCATTCAGGATGTTCGGATGCGGCCACATAAGTCATTTGGTCTTGCCAGGATACTACTGATTGCTTGGATTGGGCAGTCAGCACCAGTGTGTTGCTCCATCACTATGCTTGGATGAGATACACAGGCATCTCTGGGGATGTCCAGGCGTCTCTTATGGATATGCCTTTTAACAAATTTTGCCTATTTGGCGAGAAGGCGGATTCGGCCCTGGAACGCTTTAAGGAGAGTTGAGCACAGTGCATTCCTTGGCATTTTGATAACTGCACGTCAGTTTCCACACCAATTGTGTCCCTTTCAAGGTTACTCCAGAAGACTGGCATACAGGCAGCACCAGGCACCCTTGCCTCCTGGAACAGTCAACCCAATCCTTTTAGGGTAGGGAGATGGGATTTGGGCAGACACCATCCATGTCAGCAGGGAACACGATCATCCGAGCCCCCCAAGAATGCATCATCACCCTTGAAGTTACTTTAGCATGCCCTTAGTGGCAAATAAGTACACTTGAGGTTGTTCAACTGGGCTATTCCTTTCTGATCTGCAACATCTTCCACCTACGTCAGAGTGTCCTTCAAAGGAGCACCTGGCCATTTTGTTGTAGGAGGGGCAGGCTCTCTTATCTACGGGGGCCATAGAGAGGGTGGCACCTTGGAAATAGGAACTGATAGCTAGTCCCGTTATTTCCTCATGATGAAGGAGAATGGAGGCCTTCAATCTATTTTAGATCTCTGCCCTCTGAAAGCCTTCCTGGGGAAGGATAGATTTAAGATGCTCACGCTGGCCCAGGTTCTGTCAGCCCTGGATCCAGGAGACTGGATGGTAGTTTTGGACTTACAGGGCATGTATTTACCTGTCCTGCAGTCCTACAGATGTTACCTACGGTCCAGAATACACTAGGAGTGCTTTCAGTTTGCTTTTCTGCACTTCACCCTCACTGGTGCCTCTTTGGTGTTAACGAAAGTGAGGGTTGTGATTGTGAAGCACTTTCAGAGGTTGGGGATGCAATTTTTCCCGTACCTCGACTTCTGGCTGTTGAAGATCGGTCCAACCACAGTTAGTCATAGATCAACTCCAGTCAATAGTAATCCTCCTGACATGTTTGGGGCTCACAATCACCAGACTTCTTCAAATAGGGTCCCTTTTATTGAACACATTTTGGATACGGTGCAGTTACAGTAACACGCCTTCCTCTGTCTCAACAATTCCAATAGATTTGGGCTATGATCACAATGGCTCAGTCTCTGTCGTGGGTCTCTGTGAGACTGACTCTGGGGCTTCTTGTCTTATTGGCCTCCTGCATCCTACACATTGACTATGCCATATGCCAAATGCATGCTCTGCAGTGGAATCTTAAATCTCAATGATCCCAGCACCAAGGGAACATGTTGTATTCCATCCAAGTTTCAGAGGAGAATGCAAATGATCTGTAGTGATAGCTGCTCTGTCAATTGAACCAGCTGCAGACCCCTCTCCCTTTACCACCCAGAGCTGATAGTATTGGATGATGCATCACTGCTGGGAGAGGTGGAGATCGGAGGTCTCCGGCCTCCGGCAGAACTCTGATTCCTGCCCATTTTCCTTACTGTGAAGGCCTTCCTACCATCCATAAGAAGGAGGCTGGTACACATCCTCATGGACAACACCACCTCCATGTATTACTTCAACAAGTATGTTGGTATAGATACCTGGGTTCTGTGCTGAGAGGCCCTTCGCCTCTGTAGTTAGTTGAGACCTCCGGGCATTTCTCTGGTTGTGCACCACCTAGTGGAAGCTATGAATACCAGGGTGAATGAACTCAGCTGATGGTGCCAGATGGATCATGAATGGTGGTTGCACCCTGAGATGGGGCAGGGCATCTTCCGACAGTGGTAGAACCCTGTCTGGATCTTTTCGGCACTGTTGAGAATGCAGTGTCAAAATGTCTGCACATTGGAGTGTCCTGGGAAACTCTCCCTAGGAGACTCATTCAGACTAGAGGGGAGCATGGGACTTCTGTGTTCTTTTCTGCCTCTGACTCTCCTTCCCCAAGGTCTGAAGAAGATCAGGAATAACTGGCTCTAAATCACCCTAGTGTCTCTGATTTGGCCAGGTAAGTGTGGTACACAGAAGTTGTGGGTATGAGCATTTGTCCCCCAATCAGGCTTCTGCATTGAGTGGAACTTCTGTTGCAGGAGCAGGCAGGGTTGTATACCCAGGTCTGCGCAATCTACACCTCCGTGTGTGGAAATTGAGATTTGGCAGTTGAGTTATCCTTGATGCACGGTGCCCCAAAACTAAGATCATTTACGTCATGCACTAGGCTAAATATTTGGCATATGGTTGTGTCTGCAACACCGACGTGTTCCATGTCAAACTTTTGGGTGTCTTACTGTTTGTTTTGTCTTTGGCCCAGCAATGATTTGCAGTGGGCACCATTGAAGGTTATTTGTTGGCCCTATCAGCCTTTTTGTGTTTGCTGGACCAGCTGTCATTGTTTAAATCCTCTATTGTGATGAAGTTTCTAAAAGATTTAACACTTATGTTTTCCCCTTAACCCTTTGTGAAGCCACAGTGATGGGATCGGACTTTGGTCCTGACTTTCCTTATGTGTACTCCCTTCAATCCCGCTGCATAGCTGCTCATTGCATTTTTTGACTCTGAGGACTGTGTTCCTTGTTGTAATTACTTCAGTTTGTCGCAAAAGGGAGCTTTAGGCTGTCTTGGTGCAGTAGCCCTACACCACCTTTTCTCCCTGACTAACTGGTAATGAGGACCAAGGAGCCCTGTTTGCCAACGGGGTGGCTCCTTTTCATGTTTTACAAACAATCACCCTCCCCAGCATTCTTTACCCAGCCTCACCCCTCAAATGAGGAAAAGAGACTCCATTGCCTGGATGGCAAGAGAGTCTGAGCCTTTAAACCAATTGCATCAAAGACCAGCTGGTGGACAATCAGCTTTTCTTTGGGTTTTCTGGTGTAAAGAAAGGCAAGCATGTGCAGAAAAGGACTTTGTCAAGAGGGATAGTCCTCTGCATCAAGATATGCTATGCAGTAGCCACTAAGCAACCTCTGGAAGGTCTGAGGGCTCATTCCATCGTAGGGCTGCTCCTACTGTGTTGTGCTGTGTGGAGTGCTTGTTCTCAACATTTGTCAGGCTATGACATGAGCTTCTGTACACATGTTCATGAAGTATTGTTGCCTTGATAGTCAGGCCTGATAGGAATTACGTTTTGCCTGTTTGGTCCTGCAGGACTTTTTTGTCTTGAGTCCATACCACAGACCCTCCGCTTCAGGAGGGTACTGCTTCAGTATCTATTCTAAAGGTGAGGAATCTGCAATTAAAAATATCCGTCAGAAGAACATGTAACTTACCTTCTGTAGCACTCTTTCTGGTGAATTATCTATCTAACAGTAGATTTCTCACTGCCTTCTCACCTCCCTGTTCCAAGGAATGGTTTCTTTTTCCATGAAAAGTTTCCCAAATTAGAGATCTGCACACAAGTAGCTCTGCTTGGTTTTGTGCTCCGCGTCCAAATGCGCGTTCAGAGTGATGAAAGAGTCACTGAAGAGCCACACAGCACAACCTGTTGGTGCTGCGGAGCATTGCTCCTGTCTGCCACCTGGGAACATTTTAAATGTATCCACCAGAAGAGCTTCACCGAAGCTGTTCACCAGTCCACAGGAACAAAGACTTTTGACTGCTTTGATTTAGACTAACTCTAAGCTAAATGCATATTGATTCCCCATGACAGCCCTATAAGGAAGTCCTTATTTTGGGCTTCTCAACAGCGTGATTTCGCTTTGCTCTAAATTTAGAGCCCCAGAGAGAGATGGTCTGATAATCTCTACTATTCTTTATTTTGAGCATCCACAGATGGTGCATAACATAGAGCTATATGCTCATAACGTGTTCATGATTACAACAATGTGTGAGGCTTTCCCTGCTTTGATGTTAGAACTGGAGATTTTCAGAAAACATGATGTCTAGATAAATACAGGGAAGGCAGAGAAATCAATTTTAAAGTTAAAAAAAAAAAATTCCTTGAAGCCTGGGATAGGATTATAAATATTTTGGATACAAATCAACATCTGCCTTTGGGACTTGATGGCTCAGTTATTTATAATAATATATTTTTTTCACCAAAGTTAAGTTTCTTTTACAGCATACTCTAATTCAAGTTTTGACTTGCTTACTACTTAAAGTGGAATCTATTATCAATATATTTATTAGGAAGAGGAGAGCATATATTTCACTCATATTCAACCAGGAAACTCTGTGACAGATCTCGAGACACTACACCTTTCTTCCCTCGTCCTGCTTCAGTTTGAAAGACTACTCACGCTTTTCCTCCAAATCCATCAACTCCACCCTTTCCAGACTACATGCTCATTGAATCAGGAACTCCGTTGTATGGCTCTAGCATCTCAACCACCTGTATTGTGGAAGTGATGGGGGGTCAAGTGGCGATATAGGGTGATGATGGTAGCAGGTATAAGTGTGTGCATGTGTTTAGGGGAAATAGCATGAGCCACTGTTGCAGCTCAGAAGGTCAAAAGAGACTTGCCTTCCCTTTGGTAGTTGCCATGCAAGGTTTGCTGATGGCAAACTGCCATGGTGATCTACTCTCCAGCGGCCTTGGTGATCAAGGCTGAAATGTTACCAACTGCCAAGAACATATTATCTTTGAGCATAGCAATCGCTTCTATTATGATTTCCTTGTCTACAGCAATAAAGCATGTCGCCACCCTGAACCGCCTCTAGGTAGTGTGCAGACCTCTTAGAATGCGATAAGTACAAAAGATTGCAGGAGGATGGATATAGTGATGAGGTGTTGAATCAAAGGATACACAGGTCTTCTTTTTTGTTAATGCTGGAGGTCTAGCTCTTAAAGGTTGGAGGAGAGAGGTGTTGACTATGCAAGACAGAGGAATATATGCTCAGATCTGTTACGCTTCACTAGACCTCCTATTCCTCCTCCTCAATGACATCCAGAGCTGACTCATGACTGGTGTTGCGGTCAACTAGTTTCCAACAGCAAACATGCGGTGATGTTTTGTCAGGTGTTTTCTCTTCCACTGATGATTCTTCTGTTTTCCTGGTCTGATGTTTCAAGTGCTTCGTGGTAGGTGGTCCAGCTTTGGTTATGGCAAGGCCTTCTCCAGCATCAGTGGTGCTCCCTACAGGAATAGCAACAGATAGAAGTTAAACAACTTGGTCTTAATCTTATAATGATCACACACATTCAACACATCACACTGCCACCTCTGGCTGCTGATGAATCTAGAAAGTGGTGGGGTATAAACAAAGCCCATGACATTGACAGAGCACAAAAATGAAGAAAACGAGTGAAACCTCCCCAGGTGAGCTTGGGGATCCGGGTGCTCTCTGGCCAAAAAACACTCACAAAAAATGGAGTCAATTGGAGCATTCCACAGCACAATCATCTCACATACTGACCTAACAAGCATTTGCAATGCAATAGGTCTCGCATTTGTGAGAGTTAGAGCTATTGGCGTTGTAACTGGCAATGTGCTTTTTTATGCAGTTTGGTGTGGAGTGGATGTATGTGGTATGAAGTGGAATTGTGGGTTGGATTGGAATTGTTAGTTGTGAAATTGTGTGTGGTGCAACTATTCCAATGAAAACAAAATAATCAAGACCGGAGGGGTGGGGGTGGATCGGTCAGCAACATGCAAAGTGGTGGGTGGGAGAGGAATGCAGCAACACGTGAAAAAAAATAGCACTTCAATTGAAGAGCACTTTAACGAAGGCACAAGCGAATGGAGACCAATTAAATGTAATTAATCTGTGCCTTGTCCCTGTGCCAGACAAAGGAATGGATGTGACACATTGGCTCTGGTGGCTATTTAGCTTGCAGTAAAGCAGAATGACAGAGATTCCAACAAAGTGCCAAGCAATGGCTGGGTTGAAAGCCCAATACTGTATACAATAGAGGTAAGCCCTCATCTTCTGATAAGTAAGTAATTAATATACACCACACTCCCAGAGCTGCCGACTTTTGGAACTGAGAATCAGGTTGATTCCTAGGATATGCTGAATATACTGTGATTGTGGGAAAATCACTTAATCTCTTTGGGCTCACTCAGATTATTATCCTCTTTACGGTGATAAAACCAGTACAGTTGAGAGTAGTAATAATAGCATGTGCTATTAAACATGCAGAGTGTCGAAATAGCTTTTAGTGAGCCGCTATTTACAAGGAGATAAAAGATCCCCGATCTTGAACCAGTATTTTGCTGTAAATGTGTGCTCTAAGCAAACACGTTTAAAGTTTACCCGTTACCTGCTAATCTACCTCCGTATATAAAAGTGAATGATTAGCGTATTTTTTCGTCCACAGCCTAACGCCCAGGGCAGGTACATGAAATGGGGAAGTTGGCGTTCTGGTTTGATATGTTGCCTTGTGTAATGTAAAAAAACAAACTAATAGAGGTGGGGACTGACGCCGGTGTGAGGTTTGGAATGCAAAGTAAAAGCTGCACAAACTAAGCTGCCAAAAGTGTGAGAGTAGCTGGCGCACTGTGTGAATCTTGCAGATGAGTGCTGTTTTGGCCTAGTTGTGGTGCGCGGAGTGTTTAAAAAGATGGCAGACGACCTGGGCAAGCAGTGGTGGCAGAAGGAGCAGGAGCTAATGGCGAGGAAGCATAAGGTATTGGAAAAATGTTGTGGTGCAAGGCATGTGCATGCAGTCAAGCATTTTCTGTAAAAGTCAGACTTCTCTCCCTGAAGATATTAGTCATAAGATCGCGTTTACTCAACGGATGGCTAGTAAATAGATACTGCTTTCAAGAACGCAGTGAACATAAATAAAAGCATTATGTGAATTTGAAGATAGGCAGTATTTGCCTACTTTCATGTTGTACTTTGCTTACTGGATAAACCGTTTGCTTAACTATGAATTGTGTGGCAAGTTAGAATAAGGTACAATTTCCATTGTGCAATGAACTAGGCGAGAACTAAGCATGAATACGTAAAGTGCTCCGATACCTTCGGGTCAAGTTTGCGCTATATAAAACTGCAACCCCCAAAAAAGTGTGTGTTCACAAGTTACAATAAATTACGTAAATGGCGTGGATCTGTGTTTACTCTGGCGTAGTAGCAGTCGCTATGTATTCCTGTCCATTCTCTAGGCCATCCATTCGTTCATCCAGTCCTAACATGCTCCATTTTTTGCAACGTAATACTTCTTCCTGTACCATTGTGTTTGTCGGTCTAGCTATCTGGCAGGCACTGTACTTTTTATGATGAAATGATAGAATCTGTTAACTGCTGCACCGCTGAGAACCTCTTAAATCTGCATGGTGTGCAACAAAAGTTCATACCATAAAGTAAAAGGCTGAATGTAAAAACAAAGGCATTCATCCTTGAGCCAGCAGAAGCTCCACCCCCTCTCCCCGATCATCAACACTACAGATACAGGAACTGTGTGTTCAGGGTTATGATGGACGGCTTAGACGTAAGGCTGTGGTGACGCAGGGAGTAACTCTCCCGTCTCCCCCTCCTACCTATATCCATCCAGGCTTCTCGTTCGCAGCCTCGGCAGCATTTTTCTTCCTTTACTATATCTCTGCGTCTGTCTATCCTTAGCTGCTGCAGCGTCTAGGTGCCCAAGAGCTTGTACAGGGCGCTATGCAGGGTTACAACAGAACGTTAGTGCCGCAAATAGACGCTGCTCGCATGACAGGGACTCACCTGTTCCCTGCTTTAAGGCACCTCGAGGCTTCTCCGCGTTAGCTGGATCTGTCTTCCTGTTCCTCTCCCACGGCCCCAGCATTATAAACCACACCCAGGGCGCACCATCTACCGCCTCACTAGCCCACGCGGCACAAGCCCAGAACTGAAAATGAAAGAAAAATTCTGCTCCAACAACACGGCCATTTCCAGGAATTCACTGGTCCCCATGCGGCAGGCGGGGTGGGCTGCAATGTTCACAGCAGTCCTGCCCTAGCAGAAGAGAAACCTCATCAGCAGCACCTCCCGGGAGGAGATATTTTATAGGACTGGCAGCGACAGCTTCAGCGAAGGAGGGCCTTATGTTATAGATTCTTCAGACATCATTGCCAAAACCAACAGGTGTGGCCCTGGCAAGCTAAAGCAATGGGTCATTTATGTTATGTTGTTATGTTATGTTAAGCCGCACTTTTTGAGCGCACGGCTACCCCAAAAGGGTGTCCCGGCGCTTTGGCAAAGAGGCCCAGAGAAACAAGAAACCAAAGGCAAACCTACTACAGTCACAGCAGGTTACTTGGTAAAGAACAGAGTCTTCAACTCCTTCCTGAAAGCCAGGAGGTTATTCGCTTTCCGAAGGGAGAGTGGGAGCTCGTTCCACAAGCAGGCTGTCACGTATTGGAAGGAACGACCTCCCATCCGAACACGTTTGACCACAGGCACCTCCATTTTAGCCAGGTCCGCCGACCTCAGCAACCTCCGCGGCACATAGAAAACAATACGCTTCCTCAGATAGTTAGGGCCAATCGCATGGAGGGCTTTAAATGCCAGAGTGAGGAGCTTAAATCTAATTCTCCCCGAAATTGTGAGCCAGTGCAGCCTAGCCAGGAGCGCAGAGGCACTAGCTCTCCTGGGCAGCCCATAGATAGCTCTGGCCGCCGAATTCTGAACAATTTATTTTTATTTTATAATTGCAGTCATGTGCCAAAACACTACAATAAATAAACACAGTTCAGACAAGCGACAGTGAAAGCGATCGCGAAAGAGATTGCTATCGCAAAACACTGAAACCCGCGAGTGGTGCGCGCGCGTGCCACAGCAAGCCATGTGGTTTCAATTATCGTGCCAGTGTCTGGGCACGATAATTGAAACCACATGGCAGCGGTGCAGGTAACAGACACCACCAATAGGCCATGGGCGGAGCAATGCAGCCGCCTTTGGCCAATTGCGTGCTGTCTTTAATAAAAATTATTATAAACATATGTTTACCTCTGAACCCATAAATCACAGTACTATTTGATCATCAGTCCTTTTTATTGACTGAGAAAACCAATATCATTTTGCTTTTTTCACAATTTTCTATATACAGGGTAAACTCTACAACAATAGGCTCCTTTGTTTTTTACAATATTCACACATATATCCTGTACATAATATTTACATTTTTTACACAAACATATACAAAAAACAAATAATATGACGTTATGTAACTAGGTTCTCCACCATTAGTTTTTTCAAATCTATATGAAAAAGTCCAATATTTTTCACCTTTGGGACCTTAAACTAATTGTTCCTCAAAATAGTTGGATTTTGCTGGTCCTATGCAGAGTCAGAAATAAAAAGACGCACGCAAAGGCCAATAGCGTGGCCCAATTTGAAAAGCACACGCACAAGTGTGTGCTATTCCTAGGTCGATTTTCAAACCCCATACAAGAGGTCTCTCGCTGCACGAGCAGTGCTCCGCACTGCAACGCTAGGCGCGAGACCTAAAAAATGCAGATAGTGGGCAAAGCCATTGCAGGCCCGAGCCAGATGCCCGACTCTGCCTCAGATCCTATTTTAGGTTTCGCCTTGCGCAGCCTTGCTTTTTATTGGTTCCTGTGCTTGTCCACCCCCTCGGCCTGGGCCGACTCCTGGTGGCCGACGGCACTAGGAGCACCCCCTACACCCACCAACCACACTCGAAACCTAGCGGCCATCCTCAACTCCACACTCTCAATGACAAAGCAGATCAACGCCGTCTCCTCCTCCTGCTTTAACACCCTCCGCATGCTTCGCAGGATCTTCAAGTGGATCCCCACCGAAACTAGAAGGACAGTCACCCAGGCCCTCGTCAGCAGTAGACTGGACTACGGCAATACACTCTACGCAGGAGCCCCGGCCAAACTCCTGAAACGACTCCAACGCATCCAGAACACCTCCGCTCACCTGATCCTGGACATCCCCCGCCGCAGCCACATCACACCCCACCTGAAAGACCTGCACTGGTTCCCCATCAACAAGAGGATAACCTTCAAGCTCCTCACCCACGCACACAAGGCACTCCACGACACCGGACCAGCGTACCTCAACAGCCGACTCAGCCTCTGCACCCCTGCCAGCTCCGCTCCGCAGACTGCCCGCGGCGGCAGATCATTCTCCGACCTCGCCGCCAAGACGTAGAACACCCTCCCCATCCGCCTACGGCAGACCTTCAGGAGACTCCTCAAGACCTGGTTCTTCGAACAGTAGCAGCATCCCCTCCCAGCGCCTTGAGACCCTCACGGGTGTGTAGTGCGCTTTACATATGCTATGATTGATTGATTGATTGATTGATTGTCACTTACTTTTCCTCTGTTTCTGTTGGTTGAAGCATACTGTTTCGTGTTGCTCCTCGTGTTTTATTCCTGCGCTTCGATTATGAATTTCCTGGCGACCAAGTACCATTTCCATACGCTTTTGTGGAACTATTTTTTTCATGTAGCAGTCCAAACTTGATTACATCAAACCTAACTGAACCTTGGCTAGGAGATATTTTGCCAATTGTTAATTGGTGTATTGCACAGAGTGCACCCTGTGCCGCAATTAGCTGTAACAAGGGTCATCAAATGCTCTTTGGATGTTGATCGCTGAAGCCTGACCATGCCACCTATTCACAGTATGTAGCTGATGCACATGTGCGCCTACCTACAGTGGGTGAATTTATGGATGTCAATGCAAAACATCTGACTCTAAACACATTGACTGACTGTGGCTGTGGCAGTTGGCAGAGTCTGTTCAATCAAGTGAGCCCGAGGACATCCGAAAAAACCCACCAGTGACGTGGGTGAATTCGGTTATTGCAAGTGAGGAGATTGGCCACATTGCAACTAGTGTGTCTGACCGACCTCTGGCGTGCAGGTCCAGTGGCGAAATCTTTAGCCAGGAGTCACGCAGCCTATATTTTCGTCATTGCGCATCATCCTGTGCACTCTTACTCGCCGCTTGTCCTCCAGTATGTGCGATTCCCTGCTGACAGCTCCGGCCAGCTCAGGCTGCTGTCCAAGTGGCTCCTACTGGACCGACTTTTGCTTGCTCCGTTCCTACGGTCCCAGTCCTCATCTCCGCCCCTGTACCCGAGGCTAGTACAAGTGGAGTGAGTGAGACATGCCCTTCTCTCCTTCACAGAGGGGACTGCCGTAGGTCTCCGACCTCGGGATGGTGCTTTACTGTGTGTCACACCGTCGCCCCACAGGGTGTCAAACCCACCACCATTTGTTTGAACAGTTGCTGTTTGTAATTTTAGATCATTTATGTGCCAATTGCCAAGCTCACGTCGAGTACAAAGAAATAAAAGCACGTCTGTGCCATTCCGCTGGGAAATGTTATCGTCCTTCTGTAAATGGCACTTGTAGCATAGCCGCTTATAAATTCAGTCCTTGCTAGGTCTTCACCATTTAGTGGAAACTAACATTTCCCTTACTCAAAATGTCGAGTTTGGACAGCGATTGTGTTGGAGAGTAAAATATCAACATGTTTCATCTCCTTCTTCCACATCACACAGTTGCCCTTGTTCAAATTAACATTCGCTGTTATGTATTAAGTGTTCATTCATTATGGTGTGATCTGCCAGAGGCTGAGGGAAGAGTACGGCATCTCCCAGTGTGGTGATCCAGAGAAGGATTAGGCACAGGGCTGATGCTAGATGTAAAATGGAACCCTTTAAAGAGGTTTCACTGCCAGTCTGCATCTTTAAATACCCCCTCCCGTTGAGCTTAATGTTATTCCTTGCCCCCCACCCCCTGTCATGCTTTGTTGCTTAACCCTTTCCCCTCCCTCCCATCCCAGCAGAAATTGCCAAAGGCAATATGTATCACCTATGTGAGCTATTGTCTTTATCAGGGCTTTTAGCCATGTTTCACAAGAGCGCAGTTGCTGTCCAGCATGACTGAAAGTTTTTAAAACGCAGCCAGTGCTTGTAAAATCTATTGTATTTAATATCAAACGTAAAAGGGGCTTATATCCTGCCCCCGTGCATTCCATGGGTTCCTGTGCTTGCTACTTACTTTTCCACTGTTTCTATTGGCTGTAGCATAATGTTTCCTGTTGTTCCTGGTGTTGTCCTCGATTGCTTCTCTTATCAGTTTCCCGGCGACCAAATACTGTTTCCATCCGCTTTTGTGGAACTATTTTTTTAAGGTTTTGCATGCACAGAGTTTGTTTTGGGTTCTTCTCCCTCATGGCTGTTTTCTCGGTCGTCAGCTTCCTATTGTTATTACGTCGCTCGTTTTTCTTGACCCTCTGCCCCATGTGGTTTGTTGCTTGTTATCTTCTGGTGCTCACGCATTAACCTATTGTCTCATGTGTTACTCCACACTACCTGGCCCTTCTCCTTTTCCCTCTCCTGTTCCCTCTCTGCTGCATCTCTTTGCACCACTCTGTAAACATAAGCGGAAAGCCACTGTTCAGCTGTCTTAAAGCGCACACAGTGGTGGCATTTGTTGGCAGTGGTGTGCAAATCACCGTTAAAGGTGCCTCTTGCCAGCAAACGTCAACATGACGACTTGGTGCACTAGAAGTTGCACTATGTAACACCTTGGTGTCAGTAACCAGGTGTGCAAATCACAGCTAATGACTTTCAGACATCGCCGCTTACCAACAAGATGGCTTAAAAAATGCACCGGACGAATGCCAATAAAACGCAGGCCTAGTATTTTGTTGCACACTTCGATAGTACAGCCTCAGAAATGCCAGGAGCTCCAGGCGCTGTAGCTACCTTATGATCGCTCTGACACAAAGTACTTCCTTATAAATTTTCAATTCCCTTCTGCTTTTCTTTCCAAGACAAATTGAAGACAAGATACTAGGCCCTCGTGTGTATTTAATTTGTTCTACTTTGCTACTTTGATGGACAGACTGAGATACGGATTATAATTTTGGCTCTCCTAATGTTTCATACTTTGGTGTAAAATGTAAATGTAAATGTATGTGTCTTGTAAAGCGCACTGCTGCCCTGAAGCGTCCTGGCGCTGTAGACCGCTGGGGAACCCATCCTGGCTATCCCTGTGAGATGGTCCCTCCAGGGTATCTCCAAGGTGAAACCAGGCATCCCCAGCGAATGTGGGGGGCCGTTGTGGAGATGAGGCAAGCTAATGCCCAGAGTTGCCGAGTGTGTTCCTGGTTAGAGTAGGTACCGAGGCGAGAATTATCGAGTCCGTTTTGACCCTGGTCCATGACCCTGCCGCGTCGGGAATTGAACCCTGGTCCCTGGCCGATTCTCTGCTTACGGATCTGCCGCCTCTAACCAGTGAGCCACACTTCTCCATGTAATGAGTGACTTTCATTTTTTTTACATGTTTGCACGCCGTAGGCAGAATTTGTCTGGCTGTTCTGTTTCTTTACATACAATGCGTTCTTTTTTAACTCCCAAACACACGTTATGTATACGAAGTGCTTTCTCAACTACAAGCAATTACTGGCCGTTCGATACCGGCCTAACCCCACTTATGCCGCCTCGATGGAGGCTGGAGCACTTTGAATGCTCCCACTATGGGTGGGGTGTCTTGTCGTGCTACCCCTCTCACAACTCACACTGGCGACTGCTTGCGCTCCGGTGGCACCGCGGTGAGGGCTCAAGATGCAGTGAGGGGGTGGGAGAGGCACTCACCCAGCCCCCTGGCCAAGAGCCGCTGATCCTTGACGTTGGTGCCCCTTGTTACAAGGAGTGAGAAGCGTGGGGGGGGGAGTCATCCCCCTAGCAGTGAGATGGCAAAGTGCATGGCAGCCATAGAGCATCCTCGCTTCTCTTGGGGCTCGACACAGCATCCTGCTGGGCAGGGCGGCGATGAGCCACAGCTCTTCACCTAGTCTTCGACTGATTGCTAGGCAACAAAGTAGTGCCCCAGACGGTGTGCGGAGTGGCCGAACAGGGATTTCTCGAGGCACTTATTCAGCGGGAGAGTTATGGCCCAGGCTCGGGCCCCAGGCGGTGGATGAGCTGCGCCTCAGGCAGGTTACTTCTCCCCCAAGGAAAAATGCCAGGGTGAACCCTCGGAGCTCTCAGACTGCAATGCGCACAGAGAAGAGTAGTGCTATTGGTGGTAAGGCCCACTTAGCTCTGGGTGGATGCAACACCCAGAGCGCTTAACAAAGACCGCAGAGCTCTGGTAAAGTACACAGCAACTTTGATATCACTGAGTTTCCAACAACAGGAGGCCAGCACACTCAGGCCCTTGGAGTCACTCTGGGGTAGTCCTTGTGTCCTCTTTTGCAGGGCAGGAGTCAGCAGGCAGCGGGACAGTACAGCAAAGCAGGGCAGCAGTTCCTAGGAACAGTCAGTCACATTACCATGGCAATCCTCCTAGCACAGCAGCCTTTACTCCAGCAGAGTTCCTTGCAGATCCAGTAGTGTACTAAAAAATGTAGGGTCAGAGCACCTGTACTTATACTGTGGTGCCCCACTTCTAGAAGGTGGGAGAAGGTTCCAGAACGATCTGGTTAGTCCCAGGAGTTTCCCTTCACCCTTGCACTGGCTCCAGACAACAGCAGAGGGTAAACAAGCCCTTTGCATGAGTGCAGGACACAACCTATACAAATGTAAGGTGTCAGCTCTTCTCACTGTCCCAGCCCAGGAAGACCACTCAACATGCAGATGAATGCAAATGCAACCCTGTTACACCCAGCCCTCCCTGTGTGATGGCTGTCTGGAAAGTATGCATATGCTGCCCTAGAGGTGGATTGGAGTCTGCAAAGCCCATACAGTAATAAGCACAGAGAATTGCCCCCTTTCTAAAAGTGGCCTTTCTAAAATAGTAATAAAAAATACACCAACACCAGTAAGCGTCATTTTTCACTTCTATGCCTAACATACCAAACATGGCAGGGCTACTCCTTTTAGATCCGAAATTACCACTGAAAAACATATCAGGGAATTCCCAATGCAAACCTATTAGAGGAGCAGGCCTCGCAGCAGTGAGAAACCAAATAGGTAATTTGCCACTACCAGGACGTGCCACACAGCTAAGGCACATGTCCTACCTTTTATCTACACAGCACCTTACCCATAGGGCTACCTAAGGTCTACCTTAGTGGTGACTTATGTGTAGTAAAAGGGGAGTTTCAGACGTGGCAACCACTTGCAGTGCCACGTCACTGCGGCAGTAAACTGTGCAGGCAGGCCCTGCAGGGGCAGAGACAGGTTTGAAAGACTACTTCTGTGGATGGCGCAAGCAGCATTGCAGGCCTACGAGTAGCATTTAAATTACAGGCCCTGGGTATATGAAAGAACACTGTACAAGGACTTACATGTAAATTAAAAAAAAAAAACTGGTGTAGGCCCATCTTACCAAGTTTACAAGAGAGAGCACATGCACTTTAGCACTGATTAGCAGTGGTAAAGTGCCCATATTCAGAAAACCAACAAACACAGGTCAGACAAAAATACAGGAGGAAGGCAAAAACGTTCTGGGATAACCCTGCAAAAAGGGCCAGCATCAGTTCCCATTATCTGGTAGTATATTAATAACTGGACATATATCCTTATACTACTGTGAAACATATTCAGCACTGTGGGTAACACAGCAACTTTACTCCGAGATCAGGGCATAACAGCACTGACACCCACATAAATAGTGCTGTGAGGCCAGGCTACAAATAACCAACACAGTGAGGGCAATCTACATGTTAGCACATGCACAGCGCTATTAGGCCTGTGCACAAACAGCTCTTTACCTCCACAGCTTTTATGATGGCGTTAGTAGTTTATTCAGTTGTGTTTGTATGTGCATTCTGACACTTATAGTTATATTTCTATAATATGGAAAACAAAAACTGCAAGTATCAACATGCAAATAAAAAACAGAATTGAACACCCAGAGCACTTTGAAGGCTATACATAAACTGCACTGTGAACTAACTTTGACTCTGAGACTTGTGCCCAAGCAGGACTGTGAAGTTTCCCCCTAAAGAGCACTCTGGGGTCTGTAAGGTACTTACCTTTGGTAATGCCTTATCTGGTAGAGACTAGCTAGCCACTGATTCCTTACCTATCCAGCTATCCTCCATGCTCTTAGAATAGATATATAGATACAGGGCTACTCCCTTTTCAGGGTCTTAGTTTCACACACCAGTTGTCAGTGTTCTTCATGGCTCCCCGCTCCTGGTGTGGAAAGTCGCAGAAGGAAACTTATGTCAGCGCACTGCGGTGGCACCTATGTAGGCACCGCGCATGTCACTTCTGGCACGGACGATGCAGATGACGTCGTACGGAGCTAAACAACACCACCCAATAGCATGCAGGTGTAGTGCCCACACAAATTTCCAGATCCAGTATGATGCCTGGGGAATATTCTAAAGTAAGCAATCTGCAGCTAGCTGGAGTCTCTACCAGATAAGACGTTACTGAAGGTAACTTGTTCTTCAAAACTAGGACAGTGTGAAGAAGCAGAAAATTCTTAAATATTTCTGTGCACTTTCGTTGAGTATTTCTGTGGCTTTTTGACTTATGGTATATGGCTCTTGTGATAATTTTGTGTGTGTTGTTTATTGTTGGTTTAGCTATTATTACAAAGGCATATTTGTTGAGTACTTTAGGCACACTGAAAGCACTTAAAAAATATATATATTGGCTGTTCCTTGTTCTCTCAGAATGCGCTTCAAGCTAGTGTTTTAGGGACTGTGAGCACCTTGATTTTCTTGGGCTTGTTATATAATATTTGCCGCTCGAGGGTCTGGATTTTGTCCCCTGCCGCCTGGACTTAACCTTGTGACCTGTCTCCACGCTGCCAAAGTCGCCACGCTGTGCCCGACACTGGGGAAAGGGCGCGATTGAATCTTGGACTGCTGCTGTGTGAATTCCGCGCACTCGGGACTGCGAGGACCAGGGTGCTGTGCGTAGCGGTGACCAGCTGCACCTGGTCCTCTTCCCGACTTCTCCCCCAACACTTTAATTGCGACTCGCGGCCCCCGCTTCGCGGGAGCCGCTCGAGGGTCTGGATTTTGTCCCCTGCCGCCTGGACTTAACCTTGTGACCTGTCTCCACGCTGCCAAAGTCGCCACGCTGTGCCCGACACTGGGGAAAGGGCGCGATTGAATCTTGGACTGCTGCTGTGTGAATTCCGCGCACTCGGGACTGCGAGGACCAGGGTGCTGTGCGTAGCGGTGACCAGCTGCACCTGGTCCTCTTCCCTACTTCGCCCCCAACACTTTAATTGCGACTCGCGGCCCCCGCTTCGCGGGAGCCGCTCGAGGGTCTGGATTTTGTCCCCTGCCGCCAGGACTTAACCTTGTGACCTGTCTCCACGCTGCCAAAGTCGCCACGCTGTGCCCGACACTGGGGAAAGGGCGCGATTGAATCTTGGACTGCTGCTGTGTGAATTCCGCGCACTCGGGACTGCGAGGACCAGGGTGCTGTGCGTAGCGGTGACCAGCTGCACCTGGTCCTCTTCCCGACTTCTCCCCCAACACTTTAATTGCGACTCGCGGCCCCCGCTTCGCGGGAGCCGCTCGAGGGTCTGGATTTTGTCCGCCACGCTGTGCCCGACACTGGGGAAAGGGCGCGATTGAATCTTGGACTGCTGCTGTGTGAATTCCGCGCACTCGGGACTGCGAGGACCAGGGTGCTGTGCGTAGCGGTGACCAGCTGCACCTGGTCCTCTTCCCTACTTCGCCCCCAACACTTTAATTGCGACTCGCGGCCCCCGCTTCGCGGGAGCCGCTCGAGGGTCTGGATTTTGTCCCCTGCCGCCAGGACTTAACCTTGTGACCTGTCTCCACGCTGCCAAAGTCGCCACGCTGTGCCCGACACTGGGGAAAGGGCGCGATTGAATCTTGGACTGCTGCTGTGTGAATTCCGCGCACTCGGGACTGCGAGGACCAGGGTGCTGTGCGTAGCGGTGACCAGCTGCACCTGGTCCTCTTCCCGACTTCTCCCCCAACACTTTAATTGCGACTCGCGGCCCCCGCTTCGCGGGAGCCGCTCGAGGGTCTGGATTTTGTCCGCCACGCTGTGCCCGACACTGGGGAAAGGGCGCGATTGAATCTTGGACTGCTGCTGTGTGAATTCCGCGCACTCGGGACTGCGAGGACCAGGGTGCTGTGCGTAGCGGTGACCAGCTGCACCTGGTCCTCTTCCCGACACCTCCCCCAGCTCCGCCCCCCTCTCTCTTATCAACACAGCTCCGACCTCACGCGTTAGCGGGACGCGTGCGGGTCTAACCGCGGGGCGAAGACCGGGCAAAGAGCGGGCCGTTTGAGGCCGTTTGAGAACGGTCGTGATCGGTTGTGGCCCCCCCCACCATATCGCACTTACCGGCGTACGGCCCTCGACAGTAGAAGCCACTCTGCCACAATGACTACCAGAGAGACAAGAAGCAAGACATTGCTGGCTGCGGACAAGCCCCAAAGTACCTTGGACAATTATTTCGCAAAGGCTTATAGATGATATTACGACGTTAGAAAGACGCATCTCCCAAGAAATTGAGTGGGTAAGGAGATCGTCTTTGGGCCCCCTTGCCACTGTTACTACCCCTGAGCAAAGACCTGAATCCAGACAATTATTAGCTGGAAGCATGGGCCCAGATGATCCATCTGATGTAGTCGGGTTAAGCGGTTTCACCGCTTTTGACGCAGAAAGTACTACTCTATCCCCAGTAGACCTAAGCATAACTCCCTTACCCCTACCCAAGTCCGCACAGCCCAATACAGTCCCACACACTAATTTGCCTGCTAGGGAGGGACTTACTCCTGGAGCCCAATTGAGGGAGCCATACCAAAAAGAAAGAAGTTGGATCAGAATCCACGAGGGGGAAAAAGGAAAAGGGCCATAAATCAAATACCATCTGGGGCGGGGAATGCCATAACTACTAAGAGGCAAACTCTCTCACAAGCCAAAGGACCCCCATCTTCCCAAGCATCTACCGAGAAGCCCCGTACCACTACCTTATCGGTTGAGGAGGAGGATGTCACTCTCGCCGATATTCGCAATTTGATGACGATCTTGCTTAAACCGTTGGAGGCACGGCTAGGTAAGATCGAAACCTCCCTCCAGAATATTGCAATGGAATTGGACTCCTTGTCAGCTGCTCGCCTCAAACTGAGCAAACTACCAGACGAAGGGTCCAGCAGTGAGATGACAAAACCACCCCCCCCAGGTAAAAAATTGAGCCCCCTCATTGATTTAATGGAACCCCAACCCTCTGCTCCACAATCCAACTTGCAGCCCTTGGGCCAAGCACATAACAAAAGCCCAAGGGAGAAGACGACCGCGACCAGTAGGGAGGGTTCAATTAATGGCGCAAGCAGTAAGCAAAACATAATCAACCTCCCACCCGAGGCTAGCCCATACATAATCATTTTGGCAGGTATCCCCCAATTAAAAGAATCTAAACCTGAGTCGGTGGAAGCCCTTAAGAACAAAGTTATTAACTGGCTTTCCATCAATAGACCGCTCCCGGAGGGAATTAGAAGCGAAGTACTGATGGTTAGACGAGCTCCGTGGCTTGGAGGAACAGTGAAATCTATCGATGGCGACTGTGTCCTTGTCAATTTTAGGGACCCCATGATTTTCTCTTATTTATTAAATTGGCCTTACCGGGACAGAGGAACCTCAATCCAAGCTTTACCCCTAGCCTTCTTTTATCCGCCCACATTGCCAGACCAGACAGAGGGTGGGTGGGAACTAGTACAGAGAAGAGGCAGTAGGTGGGGATACAGGGAAAGGGCAATCCCACGCCTGACCAGAACATTCTATCCTGACTATCTTCCCATTCAGAACAGATATAGTAGCCTTGACAATGTCGATTGACAGTTTAGAATGGGTAGTAGAGTGTACAGTGGTACTCCACCCCCGGACCAGGAAGCTTGCTTGGTGAATGTCGATACCTCTAATGATAAAGTCAATCGATCTCCTTCTAACACTGACTTAGTTAGCGAGGTGGTGACTCCCCATGTCACTAGTCCTCACTTCAGTACATTCACGGTGCATCAACTACGTAGGGTTTGCCCACCGAACGAACCCAAAGCTAGTATTCACACTCCGCAATTAAAACTATTATCATGGAACCTGGCGGGTTTATCTAGTAAGCTGTACTGCCCTGAATGGAACTCATATGTAAGTAGCAGAGACATATGTATGTTCCAAGAAACTTGGGCACGTGAAGAGGTGGAATATACAGGATTTGCCACATTCTTTTCACAGGCGAAATGGCGAGGAATGGGACGCCCCTCGGGTGGTCTTGCAACTTGGGTGGCAGTTGATCTTGGTTGCAGTGCGGCCTCTCTCACTAAGGAGGACATCCTCGTCGTATTATTGGAATGGCCTAAATCAAACAAACTCTTCCTGATTAATGTTTACTCCCGTCCAGTTAAAATGGGTCAGGAATCCCGCACCATCGAAGAACTCGAAGATGTCCTGAGCCAAATTCCCACCGGCATTCCTTTTATTATAGGTGGAGATTTAAACTGCCACTTTGAGCCACTCCACGGTTCTCTGGATGCGTTGGCCGACGAGGAGGATGCAATCTGGTCTATTCCACCATTGAAGGCTCCAGGCCCAAGATCATGGACACCTTTGGCTGTCCAAATTACAACTTTAACTCTAAAATTTGCCGTCCGGGCCTGTAATGGCCGGATAAAATCCGATATTCCACCAAAACCCACGTATAATAGAAGTGGAAGGACATCAAGATTGGATTACATTCTTGTCCCTCTAGCATCGTGGTCCCTTATTACGGACTTCCGCGTCCTTCCTAGGACGGATAGTGACCACGATGCTCTTGAACTGGAATACAATCTCCCTTTCCTTGAGCCCCAGAGTGATCAGAGGCTGCCAACCCACACGGCCCTAGTCCTCTCAAGCAATAGACGCAGAGTGAGATGGGAGAGATTCGTCTCCAAATCTGACAATCTACCCAGGCTTTATGCTAAGGCTATCCCAGTACTCACAAAAGCACTCGCAATTACAGAAGATTGCTGTTCTGCTGAATCTTTGAAAGTGCGGGGTACGTTACACGAAGATTTAATCCTCGCACTATCCAACACTTTTCTTCTAACAGCACAGGGGACCAAAAAACGCCCTTCTTGTCCTTCCTGGTACAATTCCACTTGCCGCAAGGCTAAATCCGATCTTGTGGATGCATTGAAGGAGGGGAAGGGGATCGAAGGTATTAGGGCAAGGAGAACTGCCTATAAACATCTGATTGCTCACGCCAAAAAAGAATGGGAGCACGATAAATGGGAGAAACTTAAAACCATCCTCGCACGAGGTGACTCACGTACATTTTGGTCCCTTGTAAATACTGGAACTGAAGGCCAAACTTGTGCAATTGAGCCGAACATCGCAGCCACTGTCTGGCAAAATCACTTTAAATCACTATACTTCGCCCCCGAAGCTCCCAGATCTGATTCAATTATTTCTATTCCGGTAGAGTCAAAGGGCCTCCCATTCACGCTAATTGAGGTTCAAGAGGCAATAGCTAGGCTTGCATCAGGAAAGGCGCCCGGTCTAGACGGTTTACCTGGTGATCTATTCAAACACGAACCTGTAGTTTGGGCACCATACTTACTGACCCTATTTAACTCCATCTTGGCCGGTATGGAGATTCCAAGCACATGGTTGGGCGCAGAAATCGTCCCAATATTTAAAAAGGGATGCCCTCTGCTCCCCTCCAATTATAGACCAATTAGTCTAATCGATGTTCCCCAAAAATTGTTTGGTAGATTAATACTAAACCGTCTCCAGGCCTGGATTGCGGAGCGTGAAATATTGAGCCCGTACCAAGCTGGGTTTAGAGAGGGCGTGTCAACGACAGATCAGATCTTCCGATTTAATCTTTTATATTGGAAGACCGCATTAATTGAAGGTGGCACTCTGTATACGGTCTTCGTGGACCTACGAGCGGCATTTGATTTGGTACCTAGGGACAAATTATGGACCGTTTTAAATACCATAGGTGTCCCGGCTGACATTCTATCAATGCTGATGAGACTGCATCAGGGCAATTTCGCCAAGGTTCGTTGCGGCAGAGGGGGAGCCCTCTCTGAAAGTTTCCCCGTGGACACAGGGGTGAGACAGGGTTGTGTGCTCGCTCCGACCCTGTTCTGCCTCTTTGTGAACGGGGTTATAAGCTTCCTGACAGGCTTAAGCAATACCGATGCACCGAAGCTGAACGGCAGCAGGGTCCCGGCAATCATGTTTGCTGATGACACCCTGCTGCTGTCCAAATCCCCCATGGGTCTGCAGCGTGTGTTGGATGGGTTTATGGACTTCTGCGAGGGGCATGGACTGGAAATCAACGCAAGTAAAACCAAGTTTATGGTCTTCAACCCACCCCTCTCATCCCGCCCAAACCCTATCCTGGGGACCGTTAGATTGGAACGGGTCTCCACTTTTGAATATCTGGGGGTAACCCTTAACCAAACCATGACTTGGGACTCGCACATGATTAAGGCGAATTTAAAACTAGCCCAGCTAACGGGCGGTATACACAGGATGGTATCCAGGTCTTCCTATAAACCCTTTGGCCCCCCCTCCATATTTACAAAACCCAGGCTAGAGCGGCAGTAACTTACGGAGGTGAGATATGGGGGCATGCAGCAAGTAACAAACTTCTGATTACTGAGAACAACTTTATCAGACAATTGGCTGCTTTACCAGCTAGCACCCCACTCCTCCCTCTAAGACTTGACCTTGGCCTAAGGCCAATCACAGTGGAGTTAGGACTCAAGCCACTAACCTTCTGGCGCAGATTATGGAGTTCGCAGGATCT
Source organism: Triturus cristatus (assembly GCF_964204655.1). Lineage (NCBI taxonomy): Eukaryota > Metazoa > Chordata > Amphibia > Caudata > Salamandridae > Triturus > Triturus cristatus. The sequence goes on along the minus strand of NC_140593.1, from coordinate 361,534,027 downwards.
ATCTAGCTATAGAGCAGAACTTGTAGATATCCTGCGCCTCCCCAAAGCTGTTCAAATACCTTGGCTTAAATATATAAAGCACTCTCTTGAAATGATGGGGAAACGTGAAATGTGGTCCGACCCAGTAATTGCCTGCGCTGCTATCTCTCGTAGATCTCTAGCAAAGGCATATTACGAGTACAAGCTGCGGGCCTTAATTGAGCCCTTACGCCAAGAATCCTTATCTAAACACTTCCTCCACATCAAAGATCATTATCACCTGGAACTAGTTTTTGATGATGTAGGACCATCAATGACAAAGAAGTTATATTTGCAATGGCGATATGGGTCTCTCCCCCTGAGGGCATACACTGAACATTGGTCTAACAAGCACACTACACCTAATTGTCATGTATGCCCTCTTTGGAGAGAAGATGAGCTGCACATTATGTTCTTCTGCCCTGCTTACAATAATCCCAGGAGTCATTGGCTTGTCCCTCTCCTTAGGAACTTAGGCTTTAGGAAATACTACCCTGCATATAGAATCTTAAAGTCCGATCTCTCCGCACCTATTGTTTTTGCTGTTGCAAAATTTTTAACTTCAATGTGGTTCATTCGAAAACGATTAATTATGCCCAAGGATACCATTTGTGAAGTATGCAATGCTTTTATTGATGTGTAATGGTTTTAGCAACCACCTCTTTTATTCTTTTAAGTGTTATACCATTTTATGCATGTTGGTCTCTTTTATGGTCCATAGTGACCGAAATAAAGATTTTTTGATGATGATGATAATATTTTGCCATATTCGATGTTCTGCGGTTGTGTTTTTAAGCGTATTACATATTTGTGTTTTGGTTTAATCGCAAGTTAATCTTTCAACACTACTGTCTATTTAATAACACACTTTTTTCTGAACGTGAATTTCTTTTCAGGAAAATTTACATTTCATTATTTTCCCTAATAGCTTCTTGTTTTTCTGTGTGGCACTTTTGTATTTGGGTTTTCCCGATTTCACATTCGTCATTTTCATTTTAGTGTGGTTTGTCTTTTCAACAGAGCATGCACTTTTTTTGCTTACATTCATTAGTCCCCACCATTAGATAGACCATTAGGTTGCCTATTTCCACTCTATTATGCTATTTAAGGCCTTCCCGGCCCTCGGTCGATCCAGATGCAGCTTTCCAGGCTCTCCACACTCTATGCTACTTATTCTTTTTTTGAAATATCATTTTTATTGGCATTTAAGAAAAATTCTAAATCAATAGTCAACAATCTTTACATTTCTATCCACTGTATACTGTCATTCGTACTATAGCTACAGATAACTCAACCGTTTCGTCAGTGGACATCAGTGCTTCAGTTATCAGCAACTTAAATCGCCTGTGAGGGTGAACAGACATAATCCTAAAAATACATCTTACAAATATCCATAACAAAAAGAAGCAACTTCCACAATTCGAACAAATACAGACAGAAAGGAAAAAAATACAAGAAGGAGATCAAAACATATTGAGCTTTGGAGATGCAAAGGAATCCAAGTGAGTTTCATGAAGGAAGTGGCCCGCCCCTCTGAGGGACAAGCCTTACAGTTTAGGCTCCCTCACATCTCTGTAAAATAATTGCCATATATTGTCTGATGCATCTCAGATTCAGAGAAATAGTCCTCAGTACGTGACCCATCTTATGTGTAACAAAAAACACTAAACTTAATAAAAAACATCTACCAGGGGACGTATGCGACAGGCAATATGTGAACTAAAGGCCAGGATCAATAAGTGTGCTCGACCATGGGCTGGGCAGACTAGATAGCGGGAAGTCCCCCCCCTACTCCCTCCGTTGCTGTGACTCAAATGACACCCTTATATATTAATAGGTCGGGTCAGCGCAGTACTCCGAAATAATGATGGTCAATGCTCGTGGCCAGGTAGGTAGCCATCTAACTGCTGGCCTCCAGGTCACTTACATCTGACTCTGAGGTTGGGGGCGGCTCATTACGGGCTTCCCATGCTTTAACTATATCCGCCCAGGGTTCCGCTAACGGTTTACGCCGTTTAGTTACCTTGTCTTCTTTGATCAAGGCTCGCTCCTCGGCCCTAGCCCAGAAGGATACATCATCTTCCCATTTAGTCACCAAGGGGGCCTGTGGCTTTTTCCATCTAAGGGCTATTCGCCGCTTAGTCAAAAGCAAGGCCAAGTCCGCGAATCGGTGCCGCAGCCGTTTGGCCTTAGGTCTCACAAAAAGGCCCAGTAGACAAGCCGCGGGTAAGCACCTCAATCCCAGGGACACTACCTTGTAAATCAGGTCCCCCACTTTCGTCCAGTACTCCTGGACCAGCGGGCAGGCCCAGATCATGTGATTCCAGTCAGCGTCAAACTGAGCACAACGAGGACAAGCCTGCCCCCCCCCTCCCGAAACCTATCCGTAACCTGTGCGGCATGAGGTATGTTCTAAGAAGCCAGTTGAATTGTAAGTACTTAAAGGGCGCGTTCCGGGACACCTTCTTGGGACTTCCCAACGCTCTTCCCCAGTCTTTATCAGAGAGTTGGGTAGTAAGCATATCTTCCCATCTCTCTCTCAATCGGGTCAATGGATGGCTTGATATTTCCAGAAATGCCTGATAAAGCCATTTCATTAAGGGTCCAGCGGAGCCCAGTGTCACCAACACGTATAAGACCGAATGTGTGGCGGGTTCCTTCGTCTCCCTCCCCCACAGTTCAATCATGGCACCCCGAGTTTTATGGTAGTTCAAAAATTTCCCCGCCGGTCGCTCGTGATAATCCAAGAAGTCCATCAGTGGTAGCAATTCCCCGTCCACAAAGCAGTCCCCGATTTTCTGGACCCCTGCATCCATCCTTCCCGCTAGCCGTCGCTACGGGAGGGGTGAACCCCCTCCTGCCTGCGGTAGACCCATGAGGGGGATGCACGGGGAATAAAGTTTCATGCTTCCCGACCTTTTCGTAGTTCTGTCCCAACATGCTATGGATACGGAGAGCAATACCCCCATAGGCTTGATCTTCCTGTTTCTGTCAAGCAGTCTAGGCAAGAGTGTCCCAATCACGGAGCGGGGAGTAGGCGAGAGCGTGTCTAACCCTCTCCCATCCAACCATCTAGCCATCCACTGCAATTGACTCGCCAAAAAATATGCTTCAAAATCAGTGGCTCCCAGGCCCCCGCCCATCGGCGGGAGGTGCAGTGTTTGTACCGACACTCTGTTACGGCCCCCGTCCCAGACTAGGTCTCTAACGATCGAATCCAACTGCTTAAACCAGCTGCGTGGTATAATTACAGGTAAGTTAACAAAATAATATAGGAGACGGAGTAATATCACCATCTTTGACAGCGCCACCCTGGCCATCACAGGCAGCCGCAGCGTGCGCCAGAAGGCCACGTTTTGCCGAAGGCTCTGCAAGGCCCCTCCAAGATTTCCTTCTAGCAGATCAGTCTGAGTGTGGTAAATCTTGAGCCCCAGATACTTAAATAGCTCCGGAGACCAATTAAATTCCATCCGGAGAGTCAATGGTCGCGACAAGTCGGGGCATAGCGGGAAGACATGCGTCTTCCCCTTATTCATTCGCAAGCCCGAAAGCTCAGCAAACTCCTCCAGTATTCGTAAGATCCTGGGAATCCCCTCAGGCCTGTCTCTCAGATAAATCAGAACATCATCAGCATAGAGCGAGATGATGTGAGTAGTCTCATCTAGTCTGATCCCTATCCGCTCTCCCTCCTGCTGCATGCGTTCAGCCAATGGCTCCATGGCCAAGGCGAATAGCAGTGGCGATAGTGAGCACCCCTGCTGAGTTCCCCTGTATATACTGTAAGGTGCAGATATCATGGCGCCGGTGCGGACAAGCACCTTCGGAACTTCATACAATAGACGTACCCAATTTGCCCAACCCGCACCCATCGCCATCCTATCCATAGTTGTTAATAGAAAATCCCAACTCAGGGAGTCGAAAGCCTTCTCAAAGTCAATCGACATTACAACTGCATCTGGATAATTCCTAGTGTCGGGATGGAACATGACATTATACAGTCGTTGCAAGTTATTAGAGTTGGAGCATGTGGGTATAACACCATTCTGATCGGCATGTATCAAGCGCTGCACATGCGGCCGGAGCCTGCTAGCCAACGCCTTGCTTAACATTATAAAGTCCGTATTTAACATGGACAAAGGACGGAAACCCGTCACTCTGGGGTGTGCTGTCTGAGTTTTAAGCAAAGGGATTACTAGTGCCTCTCTAATAGTGGACGGAAGTGTCATAGCATCCCTGAGGCCACATATAGACGCTCTAAGTGGGGGGCCACGATGTCCACAAATGTCAGGTAAAGGTCCGCTGGTAGGCCATCCGGTCCCGGTGTTTTCCCCCATGCCATACCTTTTGTTGCCGCTCTAATTTCCCAACTGTGATTGACAGTGCCAGGGAGTCCCCGATACATGCTTCCAACCCCGGCAATCGTATCATGTCAAGGTATGCCCTTATCCTCTCCAGCGGCACCGCTCGTGGCTGCTCTTAGAGGGTGGCATAGTACCTCCGAAACTCTTCGTTGATTGCGCTTGGAGAATAGAGCACCTGCCCCCCAAGATCTGTATTGCTCGAGATGGGTGTCCCTCCTGTCTCAGGTCTAACCAGCCAAGACAGCACTCTTCCAGCTCTGCCCCTTCCCCGTGTTGACGCATCCTGTAATTATTTAAGCCTAGGATCTGTGGCCTGTCCCAGGCTTTATTGTAGCAACTCCTAAGTTCCGCTATCTCATCCTGCACCGCTAAACCTGCCACCAGCTCCCCGTCCAGCTCTTGTTGTTGTAGCTCTATGTGCTCCAGCTCCCCAGTAATTTCACGTCGGAGACCCACCATTTGCCCCAGACATTGTCCCCTAGTGACCACCTTGAACGCTTCCCATTCCACTAATGGAGAGCTAGTTGTGCTGTCATTGCTAGAGAAATAGGTAACCAGTGCAGCCGCTAATATCTGTTTGAACCCCTCATCATCTAACAAATTAGAATCCAATCTCCAAGAAGGGATGGGATTCCTTTCGGGGGTAGGGGTAAACTTCATAAGCAGGGGACTGTGATCGGATATGGCTCGTCCCAAATATTCAGTCCCTGAAAGCAGGTGAGTAAGTGTGGTGGAACAAAAGAACATGTCTAATCGTGTGTGAAGAGAATACAGGTGGGAGTTAACTCTCTGCCGATCATGCTGAAGTCACCATATGTCCACCAATCCACAACCTTCCGCCCACCGTCTGAGACCCTGTGCTGTACTGGATGCAAGTGTACCACGCAGTGGGGGAGTAGACCTATCACAGTCAATATTATACACACCATTAAAATCACCTCACAGAATTAGGGTGTTATTGTCCACTCCTGCAAAATCCCAGACCGCTTCTCTAGGAAAGGGATCTGATCTCTGTTGGGGGCGTACACATTGCCTATCGTTATCTCCTATCAGCCAGTTTCCCAAGTAGAATAACAAACCTTCCTTCCGCGTCTATCCATTTCCGAGTAAGTTGGAAGGGAACACCTGGGCGAATCCACACCAGCACCCCTTTCGCGAAAGCAGAGTGAGCAGTTGCATAAAGCTTCCCACTCCATCTACGCTTCAGCCTTCCCGCTTCTGTTTCCGTGAGGTGGGTCTCCTGTACCAACACCACATGTACCCCTCTGCGGCGTATGTAATTAAAAATGGCATATCGTTTAGCAGGTGACCCCATACCTCGTATGTTCCAAGTGAGGAGCTTAAACTCGCCTGCTCTGACTACTGGCGGCGCCATCTGACAATGTTATAGTACATGCCCTGATTCCCACCCATGTTCACAACTCCGAAAGTCGTCATTGCCCTCCTGGTAGTAAATAATAAACCCAAAACAAGAACTCCCACACCAGTGAGCTGACTGACAATGGTCACCTGCCGAAATTCGCAAAGACAGTGCATAGTACAATCCTATGACAAAAAAACTATGTCCTAGGAACCACCGAAGGACCTACCAGGGAGCGTGACCCGAACTTGTTAGTGGCTAGTTGTTTGGCACTATGGTCCGTATGGCGAAACAGCCAAAAAGTCTGGTTCCCCCCGAGTCCAGGAGCCCCCCCCGCTCCTGACCCTCCGCCCCCTCCAGTAAAAGAGGTAATATACATGCCGTATAGGGCTAATCGCCGTAGTATGTGATCTCAGTACCCAGGGCCCTAAAGGCAAAAAGAATGATGAAAAGCAGGGGACAAGCAAAAGCGGGGAGATCCAGCCAGTAGGAAGAAGAGAGAAGAGGACCAAAGCCAGGGGGGGGGGAGAAAACAGGAGGACAAATACTCAATAGCTCAGCCAAAGAATGTGTCCTCTGTCTGTGGCGTAACAGCTGGTACGTTCTTGAGTACACTCTGCGAGGTGTCTGAGCCGGAACTACCAGTGTCATGGTGCGAGTTCGACCCTCTCTCATGTGTCGAGGTACCACTCCACGCTATCTCCGTCACAGCTTGTAGTGCCTTCGCTCTTTCTGCTGCTGTGCGTGATGGGCGAGGCTTCTTGGTGAACCTTTGGCGCTGCCTTCTCCGTGACCTTTTCCCAGAGGCCTGCATAGAATAGCCAGATTGTTGGGGGGTAGACTTAGTGTGTCCTCCGTTCTGTAGGATTCCACTCATTCCCAGGCTGCTGTGGGTTCGTCGCAAAAATATGTTTTCCCATCTAAGGCGATCAACAACCTAGCCGGGAAAAGCAGGGAATATGATATGCCCTCCTCTCGCAGCATACGCTTGACCTCCAAAAACGAGGCACGCCGTCGCTGCACTTCCAAAGTGTAATCTGGCAACAGGGTCACCTAGCAGTTCTCAACCGTGTACGGCCCATCAGTACGTGCTTTCTGAAGTAGGAGGTATCGATCACAGAAATGGAGGAGTCTGGCCACTACTGATCTTGGTGGTCTCCCCGGCACTGGTGGTCTGTTGGGCACACAGTGAGCCCTTTCCAGTGTGTAGAACTGCGAAAGGCCCTCCGGCGCTACCACTTCCTTCAACCATTTCTCCAGGTAGGATATCATGTCCTGCCCCTCACTTCCCTCCAGCAACCCCACTACCCGCACATTATTGCGGCGATAACGCCCTTCCGCGTCCTCCGCCCTATGCTCCATCACCACCATTCTATCAGAGAGGTCTTCCACTTTCGCAGCTAGGGCCTTCTGTGCAGGAGTGATCTCCTCCAGTGACGACTCCACATTTTTCATCCTATCAGAGAGTTTGCCATGTTCAGCTCGCAGCAGGCCCAGTCCCACCGCCACCGTACTAATGTCTTGGTGCAGCGTCACTTTAGTGTCGGCGATGGCCTCCAGGATCTTGGCTCTTGAGTAACTTCGTTGACTTCAAATCAAAGATTCTGCTCTTGAGTTACTTCGCTGACGCTTGCTGGCTGTCATACTCCACCCTCTTGTCCTGAAAAAGACCCACTATGACCTTTGAATAGTGCATTATCTGGGTCAAAACGTCGACGAATACATATGGTTCAGCTATTCACAAGTCTCTTGGCTCAAATTAGCAAGCGAAAGTGCAGCCCACCAGAGACATTGTTCTCCCTCATCCTGACCACCTTGTAGTTATTTTTCTTGTTAAACTGTATATATTATCACGTTGTATATATGATATCCACTGCACCACCATCACTGAGCACCTTAAGTCACTTTATTACATGACACCTGTAAATTTATTCACTTGACAGCCTCTCAAATTTTTGTATATACCTTGAAAAGCCTCAAAACATATAAAATAAGAATTTTGCAAACATCCACTAGTCGGTGTTTTTGTGTTTCAACTACATACAACGTACATGTTATTTTCCAAGAATAATTTGACCTCTTTCTGTGATTCTGTACAATGTTTAATTTGTTTACATTTTTGATTCACTCCTTTTATCACTGTAGCATTAAGGCTAGCCATACAAGCACGGGTACCCTGCAAAGAAAATTTCTTTGATGGGTGATTTAAGCATACTTTGTGGAATACATCACATCACAAATATTTAAAACAAGAAAGCTAAAGCAAATAATTAATTAAAATATTCAATTGTTCAAAACAAGAAAGCTACTTGCCAGTCCTCTTTGAAGTAATAAACATCTGTTATGAATGAATGAAAATGAAAATGAAAATGGATTTATACAGCGCGGTTGCTGCCCTGGGGCGTCCAAGCGCTAGAGGAACCAGATGGGGGGTGTAGTGAGGATAACAGAACTGGGAGGAGGGGGGAGGGGCTGAATTGTTACCGAGATTTGAACAGATGTGTTTTTAGTTGTTTACGGAAGGAGGCGAGGTTGGGGTTAGATCTCAGGTGAAGGGGAAGGGAGTTCCAGATTTTTGAGGCGTTGAAGGTGAACATTCTTCCGCCAGCTCTAGTCCTTTTAATTCTGGGGACCGTTGCCATGAAAGCCTGACTAGAGCGTAGGTCTCTGCCTGGATGATATTGGCTGACTAGGCTACGCATGATTTTGGGGCCCGAGTCCCAGAAGGCCTGGTGGGCAGTACACATTGCTTTGAAAGAGACTCTTTTTCGTACTGGTAGCCAATGAAGGCTGGTCAGTGCCTCCCTAACTGAGGTTCTGCGGGGAATTTGCAGTAAGGTACGGGCCGCGCAGTTCTGTACCAGCTGCAGTCTGTTCAATGTGTACTCTGGGGCTCCCAGGTAAAGGGCGTTGTTCGAGTCCAGACGTGACTGTATTATGCCCTGTATGGCTGTTTGTTTTGCCTCCATTGGGAGCAGGGGGAGAACCTTCTTCAAAGTCCGGAGAAGTCCAAAGCAGGTGGCGGAAAGCTTTGTGGCCTGAGTGTTAAGAGAGAGATTCCTGTCCAGCCATACCCCCAGGCTTTTGATGTTATCCTTCGGAACCGGGGGGGGGCCTAGACAGGTGGGCCATAATGACTTGAAGAGGGTCGGGTCAGCCGGGCCCAGGAGCATAAGCTCCGTTTTGTCCCCATTGAGCTTTAGCGATGACAGGGTCATCCAGGACTTCACCTCCTCCAGGCATTTGGTTAGACCCCCTGACAGAGGATGTTGGGCTTCCTGCGCTAGGGAGACCACCAGCTGTGTGTCGTCCGCATAGGATATGATCTTAACTCCATACGGACGAACTACCTCAGCCAGTGGCCTCATATAGATATTAAAAAGCGCAGGGCTTAGAGAGGAGCCCTGGGGGACTCCACACTTCAGGGGTATGCTGGAGGAGACTGTTTGTCCGTCAAACACCTGGAACGACCTGTTGCTTAGGAAAGATTTTAGCCAGAGCCAGGCCTTGTCCACGATGCCGACGTTTGACATGCGGTTCAGTAAGGTGTTATGACTGACCGTGTCAAACGCCGTGCTAAGATCAACGAGGACCACTGCCACTGATCCTCCTTGATCACGGATTTTCCTGGACTCCTCGACGACCATAAGGAGTGCGGACTCTGTTCCGTGCTTGCTTAGGCCTGAACCCTGTCTGGGTAGGGTCCAACAGCTGATTGTTTTCCAGATAGCTAACCAGTTGGAGGTTGATGTACTTCTCCGCAATTTTGCTCACCCAGGGGAGTAGTGAGATCGGACGGTAGTTGGCGAAGTCCGATGGATCTAGATTTGGCTTTTTTATTAGTGCTCGAACCATTGCCCGTTTCCAGGCAGGCGGAACAATGGCAGAGTCAATGGATGCATTCACGAGATTCTTGATGATGGGTAGAACCGTCTGAGATGCGAGTAACATTGTCTCTGGAGGGGCCGGGTCGGTTGGAGAGCCAGATTTCACTTTCCGAGCCATAGATTCAACCATTTCCAGGTCCATGCAGGGAAAATGGTCAAGTGTGGAAGAGGAGGCTAGCTCAAGGTCTGACCCCCTGTTGTTATCCTGAGCTGTCGGAGAGGTAGTACTGATTGGGAAGGAAGTGTATATCTTATTTACTTTGGCCGAGAAGAATTCTGCCAAGTCGTTGCATTGGGAGACTGATTTCTCCTCGTGTACACTGGGGGGAGGTGGTTTTGTCAGTTTCTGCAGAGTTTGGAAGATTTCCCTGGATTTAGAATTTGAGGCTAGGATCTTGTTCGAGAAGTATGCTGTTTGGGCAGTTTTTATCTCCTCTTTATATGCTTTTATTTCTTCCCGATATCGGGTTTTGTCCTCCATGGAGTAATTTAAGCGCCATTTTCTTTCTGCTTTTCGGCATTGGCGTTTTTTGTTCCTGAGGGCTTCCGAATACCATGGTGCTGTTTTGTGGGATCGTTTTGCCGTGGATTTCTTAAGGGGGAGGATGGTTTCAAGGGAGTGCAGAATCCAACTTTCGTACTCCTGGTTTGCCAGACAAGGATCTTCGTTATTTGAGGGAAGTTTTTCCAATAGTTTGTTTGTCCATTCATCCACTTGTATCCGTGCCCACGATCTAGCAAATCTAGTCGAGGGGGTTGATGGAATGCATTTCTCAGTGGACCAGGTGAAGGGCACCAGAGAATGGTCAGTCCAGGGGAGGGGGAGTGGGGATTCAGTTGAGAGCTCCGCACAGTTGCTAAATACTGGATCTAAGAGGTGTCCCTTCATATGGGTTGAGGTGTTTACTCGTTGAGTGAGTTGTAGTGCGGCCAGGTCGTCGGCCAGGGTAGTGGCCGTTGAGTCTGATGGCGAATCAAAATGTAAATTAAGGTCGCCTAACACAGTGAAGTTGGCGGCAGTGCAGATGCGTGGTGCCACTGTTGCTGGTAGACAGTTATGAAATTGTTTTGGGGGGCCGGGTGGACGGTATATCAAGGTGCCCGAGAGGCAGTGATTGGGGGAAAACTCCAGCGAGAAGGCTAAATTTTCACAGTCTGGAATGTTTTCCACGGTGAGTCTGCAGCGATATTGATCTTTGAATATGATTGCTAGTCCTCCCCCTCTGCCGTCTGGGCGGTCTTGACGAGTGATTTGATAACCAGAGGGGAGGGCGGCTACCACATCGGGGTCGGATTCTGGCGTTAACCATGTTTCCGTGAGAAACAGTGCGTCCGGCTTGCGTTCCTCCAGTAGGAGGGATATTTCCACCTTGTGTTTGGGAAGGGATCTACAGTTTAAAAGGAGCATGCGGTATTCATACTTCGGGTTTTTTTTCTGCCATATGGAGAGGGGCGCGCTACATTTTGGACAAGTAGCTGGAAGGGGTGTGGTGTCAAGACCATACCTCAAACATTCATGTCCCACGGGTCTCAAGTCGTGAAGCGCGTCTGGGCTGTAGGCTATGGTCTCTTTTGCCTGGGTTGTTAGGGGTGTGGCTCCTGGCCCGGACTCGGCGCGGACGAGCGCAGACGAGCTTGCCTTATGCGCGCCTTCGGCGCGCATTCGTCGCATTCGTCGCGCCCGCTGCGCTCGTCCGCTGCGCTTCCTGAATGGACACATTTTTAGAGGAGGCAGATCAGGACGCGAGTGAGGGGGCGTGGCCTATCCGGTGGGCGTGGCCTATGTCCTCGTAATGGCGGCGAGGTAACAAACACTCTCCGGTGGCAGCGTATTGTTCAGCTGACCTCCAGGGGTTTGTGCAGTGCTGGGTGCTCAAAGGGGTGAGTGCAGCGAAATGCTTTTAAAAACACACAACAGCAATTTACAATTTTAAAATGCAGCGTTTCCGCTCTACTCCCGGCTCAAGCCTCAGGAGGTTCCTTTTTTACAATGAGCAGCGCTAGAATTCAGCGCGCTTTTGTATCAGGACGCGAGTGAGGGGGCGTGGCCTATCCGGTGGGCGTGGCCTATGTCCTCGTAATGGCGGCGAGGTAAACAAACACTCTCCGGTGGCAGCGTATTGTTCAGCTGACCTCCAGGGGTTTGTGCAGTGCTGGGTGCTCAAAGGGGTGAGTGCAGCGAAATGCTTTTAAAAACACACAACAGCAATTTACAATTTTAAAATGCAGCGTTTCCGCTCTACTCCCGGCTCAAGCCTCAGGAGGTTCCTTTTTTACAAAAAGTTATTCGGCGGCAAAATACCCTTCTGGGTGTCTGTGTGCTTTACAAATATCTTATGTCATAAATGAGTTGGTTAGGTAGGAGAAGTTATTGAAGGCAAAGGTTAGTGTGGAAGATTTTTGCAGTTTTGGAACACATCCATTGGCCCTCTGGGTTTTCATCCAGGCGCCCTCACAAAAGAGAATTATACCTTACTTACCCATTGATGACGAAAAGCTGGACCAGTACAGTGTCAGATTGGGATCACAATTAGGTCCAGGCACTCCTCCCCCAAAAGTAGACCGCATTCCAGAATCGTATTTTTTTTAGTTTTATCTAGTGTGAAGTCGGCCTCTGGCAGGAAAAAGAGGAGACCAACAGAGACTAATGTATGTCCCCTCCATTTCATGAGGCGAGAAGGACACAAATAACCTGAGGCGCTCCCTGGCAGGCCCTAACCAGTCCCCACTACCCTAACTTCCCAGTCTTCCCTACTCCAGTCCTCTGCAAAGCAAGTGCTACTGGCTTCCCATCAGCAGCTCCTTGAGGCCTCTGTCGCACCTGGGTGAGCCATGGGGCAGGGACATCTCATGCTGTGACAGAAGGAGCAGCCGGTTGTCATTCTGCTTCTCACAGTGAGCCGGCCTGGGGTGCGTCAGGCTCAGTATATGTATGCAAAGGCTGCAATAATTGGCTTTTACATTGGGCACGTGCAATGGAGACAGGGATGGCCCTGCCTGATAGGACTGCTTAGTTCGCCCAAAAAAAGTTTAAAAAACGTCCCAGTACCTGGCCTCTGCAACAGGCCCATCGGCCCATGTCCGACTGCCCGCCTTGCCAATCCGAGCCTGCTGGTTCATGGAGATATAGCATTAATCCTTCTATTCATGCCTCTCTTCACTGGTGACATTAGCAGAAGCTCTCACTGCCCTGAATCAGGTGCATGAACTTCAGGTGGGCAGTGCAAATAACCATTATGTTTCTTTTTGTTGCGCTGATGTAAAGACAGTCGAGCATATGATAGGAAAGGACATTTATATTTTTATTCCTCTTGGCCTCACTGTTTTTAAATCTTGGATTCTCACCTTGAATAAGAGGAAAACTCAAATTAAACACTGTCTTAACTTAAACGTTTTTAAAAGGTTGCTGCATTTGGTTTCCATACAAGCAGGAATCCACACTATCAATTGTTCTAACTTCACCTATTGTATGTATATATGTTTAGAACACTTGAAGATGGTGATGATGACTGAATTGGCCGTAGTTTGCTTATAGGTGCAGTTTTCTCAGTGCATACCATCGCCATGCATAGCATTCATTTATGCATTCAACGAGTGACATTTTTCCTAAAATGAATATGCTTTCTTTGTCTTTCACAAATGTCTTTTGCATACAGTTTTGTGTACTCTGTACTTACTGTATTTACAGCACTAAACTTTCCTCTTTTCTCCTCAATCACCACAGATTTGCCCTTTACTACACTGGAATAGGAGCTGGGGTCCTGCTGTTTGCATACCTTCAGATCTCATGTTGGGTGATCGCTGCAGCAAGACAGACAATGAAAATCCGGAGACATTTTTTTCATGCAGTTTTGAGTCAAGATATTAGCTGGTTTGATACAAGTAAATCTGGAGAACTGAACACACGCCTCAATGAGTGAGGGAGCTGTATTAGGTCCTATTTATTTGAAAATATCATTTGTCAATGTACTTAATATTGGCTTTGTGCATTCCCCAATGCAATATCTCTATCTCTGCAGAGACATCAATAAAATCAATGATGGAATTGGAGACAAAGTTGGCCATCTGTTCCAGAATCTGGCAATCTTTGCAGCAGGATTAATAATCGGGTTCGTGAAGGGATGGCAGCTCACACTTGTACTCTTGGCCGTAGGTCCACTTGTTGCAATGTCCTCAGCATTTTGTTCTAAGGTAAGAACAAATACATCCATTTGATATCTTGCTAAGCACAAGTCCGCATTACTGAGACTGAGCAATACAAAATTCTCCAGGTGATCGGCAGGATAAGTGATTTTTTGTTTTGTGAAATGCTTCTTGCCTATCTGATAGAGACTTCTAGCCACAGATACCTAAGGTTTACCCCTGCACGCTGATAGGTGGCATTGTTCAGCTCCGCTTCGTCGGCACTGGAAATTACGTGTGTGGTGCCAATATAGGCACCATCCCAGCACGCTGACATCCATTCTTTTCTTTCTGCGCCATTCAGTGCAGATCTAGAGAGACATACCCCAGTCTAATTTTGTCATCTTTTTGTAAAGGTTTTTTTTTAGACTTTCCCCTGGTTTGTTAGGGATGTCCCCTAAGTAGCAAACGGTATTTAAACCATGTGGTGCCTGTCACAGTCAGATGTCTTAGACAGTCCCACATTTGTTGTGCCATTGGTGCTTGGAGAGGGACCACATCTCTAAGACCTGCAAGGACTGCTGCTCCATGAACCCCAAAACACTGAGAAAGGGTCCATCAAGCTGCTCACCGCCCATCGTCAAACGACCTTGCAGTTCTCATGATCCTGGTCACATGGAAGGTCCCTGAATCTCTCGCAGAGCCACTCCCGATGATTGTCGTGGCACTTGAAGTTGATGGGTAAGTCCCTCAGGCACAAAAGATCTTAAGAAGTCAAAGCGCTATTCAACATCCCTGCACCGATCAAAGTCATCAGGCGAGGCGCCAGAGTGTTGTATTTCTAGGCCTCTCATGACCGTGGAGCCTGTGCCATGTCTACTCCGCAACTGCCAGAGATACCCGAAGCTGAACTGACCCCCAACTGACACAAAGAGTTCTCTAATGCCATGCACCTCATATTTCGACAGCCAGACCCCTCTGGAGCGCATTTGGGCCCCATGGGTGCGAGACAGCCCCCCAGTTGATTCCCATTGGCTGATTCGCTCTTGGTGCCAATTGGGCCCCATGGATCCAGTTCTGGATCCTGAGCGGTGCTGCCTGCATGCCATTCCCCGGGGCACACTCCAGTGCCGTCACTACCGATACCCATTGGCAGCACAGGCATTATTGTTATGCCCGACTCCGACACAGATCTGGACCTGAGTTGTCCAACGCCAGGTCCGATGCCGACCGATACCATGCCATCCGAGTTGAAGCCAGTGCCTTTTTCTTTTGATAGGCCCAGAGAGGCTGACGAATGGGAGGGATCTGAGGACACTTATGATTACCATAATCCTCTAGCTGAAGAGGAAGACAACTGGCATGAGGAACTGATGGATGCCAGTGGTCTGGACATGTGACCAGACTCTGGCCTGGTCCCTCCCCCTACCGTGGCTACAGAGGAGGGTGCCTCTTCAGCAATGGTGGTGAGAAGGATGGCTGAGGTCCTGGACCTTACACTGCCCTTTGTGGCAGTCAAGATAAAAGTCTTGACGGGAAGTGCTTCAGCCAGTAGTTGCCACCATCAAACCTTTGCTCCCATTTAATGAACCCCTGACAGATGTCCTCCTCCGTGCCTGATCGAAGATCTGCGCAGGGGTTCCTATGCCCAGGACGATTGCCTGCCGCCATCGTCCTGCTCCTGGAGACCCAGGATTCTTCACACAGCATCCCACCCTGGAGAGCTTAATGGTCCAAGTCTCCACATCAGGGATTAAGCCCGGTGCTTTCCCGACTACTCCACCTGATAGACAATCCAAATGGCTGGATGCCTGCGGAAATAGGATGTTACCTTCTGCGTGCCTATGTCTGCGGTCGGTGAACTTCATATGCCTTTTGGGCCAATGCACACACATGGTGTAGGGTTCGGTTGCGCAAGTGCTGCTCATGGTCTCGGAGGAGGCCCAAGCCATTCTGTCACAAGCCATTGCAGATGGGAGAGATGCAGTGTCACGCCTAGATGAGAACTACTGGCTTTTCAGGGGATGTCCAAGCCTCGTTCATGGACATGCCCTTTGATGGCTCCCGTGACAAGAAGGTAGACTCTGGGCTGGAGTGCTTCAAGGACAGCAGAGCATCAGCCAGGTCCTTGGGTCTAACCATGACCCTCGCCAACCCCATTCTGCCTTTCATTCCTTCTGTGGCTACAGTTGGGGCTACTATCTGTGTCTTTTCCTGCCCAGTCACTAAGGCCAACAGGCTTTCCAACCTTTTTGTGGCCATGGACCCGCTTCCCACAAGCCGCATGGGACCACCAGCCAGAAGTCAGGCCACTCCACCACCCCTCTGGCAGCTGCAGCCTCAATAACAGGCACTCAGTGAAGGTAAGATACACCATCCTCTGCACCACTGGCAGTCAATAGCATCAAACAAGTGGATTTTACAGATATTTGAGGGGGGCTACTCCATCCCATTTCTGGAAACCCATGCTACCCACCAACGGCAGGCTCTTCTTGCCCCGTCAGGAAGTGTCAACACTTTTGCCAAAGGAAGCCATCAAGAGGGTGCTGGCATCTCTTGATGGCTTCCTTTGGCAAAAGTGTTGACACTTCCTGATGGGGCAAGAAGAGCCTGCCTTTGGTGGGTAGCATGGGTTTCCAGAAATGGGATGGAGTAGCCCCCCTCAAGCGGTCCCTATTCCTGCTAATTTCTGGTGCCTAAAAAGTGTGGTGGCCTTTGTCCTGTTCTTGACCTGGGCCTTCCTAACTTCTTCCTGAAAAAGAAGAAGTTCAAAATGCGAACCCTAGCTCAAGTCCTGTCAGCCCTGGACCCTGGAGACTGGATTGTAGCTTTGTACTCGCAGGACGTATATATCCACATCCCGTGCTGCCTGCCGACAGGCGTTACTTGCAGTTCATGGTGGGCCAGGAGCAATTTCCATTTACTGTGCTCCCCTTTGGCCTTATCAGTGCCCCTAGGGTGTTCCACAAAGTGATGGAGGTGGTTGCAGCACATCTGCGGAGGTCAGGGGTTCCAGTCTTCTACTGCCCACGATGATTGGTTGTTGAAGGTTGGTTCACCCCAGGCAGTCGTCTTCCACTTTCAGATAACGGTAGACTTCCTGCACTCGCTGGGGTTCTTTAGTAACATGCCAAAGTCACATCTGACTCCCTATCAGATGCTCCCTTTCATTGGAACTGTTCAGGGCACAATGCAGTTTAGGCCTATCTTCCCGAGCGGAAAGCCATAATATTTGGGCTATGACACCAATGTTTCAGGCTCTATACTGGATTTCAGTGAGACTGACTCTGAGGCTGTTGAGCCTCATGGCCTCCTTAATCCTGCTGGTGACACATGCATGCTGGCTATGGGTGGGTGGAATTTTTAATTCCGAGGCCGGAATTGGAAGAATTTATTAATTCCGCTTTACCCTTGTAACACAGAATTACTAATACATTCCATTGCTCCGTTGATATAATTAATCAGCACTTATAAGGCTCAGCGAGTCACACTTGCTACAATGATTCCTCTTATACGTTAGTGCATCCAGACCTCTCATGTGAAAGAAGATGACGGAAGTAACCTGGGGTCCTCTGCAGTGACATGATGTCACACGAAGACTGAGGGATCAGTGCCAGATGGGAGGATAGTCTTCCTTGTGCTCCGCGGCCTTTGCTCCCTTCCAAGATGGCAGCCTGGTCTGTAAACATCAGAGCGGGCTCTGGGCAGCCCCCACCTCTAGTCTCTCTTCAGTGTTGCTGTGGCTCTCTCTGCAGGCTTGTGTCCACAGGCTGCGCTCCCACTGCCACAGCCACTGAAAAGTTGTGCAAGGCGGACAGAGTGCAGCTCCGGTGGCGAGTATAGCACCACTGGTGTCTGAGCTCTGTGGTGCTCCGTAGTAGAGCCATGAGCTGGGGAAGCGAGCTCTGGGTGGGAGAGGCGCCAGGGGGCTCATGTGCATCGGATGCTGCAAGAGTATTGGGCACACTCCACAGCCGCCTGCGTGCCTCTCAATGAAGCTGCAAATGAGTGAATACTTTACATATAGTGCTCTGCTTCACCTGCACTGAGCCCATGGAGTCTCAATATTCGGCATTGGTTGTGTATGTGTTAGACATGGGGGTCTCTAGTTGGCAGTGGTTTGCACCTTTGTCAAGTAGAACCCTTCTTCCTAGTCATGGTAAGGGAGTTACACTCCTAAAATAACCCCTGCTCGCCCCCTTGGTAGCTTGGCACAAGCAGTCAGGCTTATTTCAGAGGCAGTATGTAAAGCATATGCACATAACCAACAGCAATACAGTGAAAACACTACAAAAGGACACCACACCAGTTTAGAAAAATATATTTTTATATACTCAAAACAAGACCAAAATAATAAAAATCCACAATACAGTACTTAAAAATGTATACTTTGCAAGAATACTTGAAAAATACAGTTCGTACGAGTCTGTAGCTCCGTCCGGGGCTAGAGCGATGCTGAAAACAACATAGTCTAACAGTTCCAGCTGGCTGCGCCGGTACGGGTCAGCGAAAGTGCGGACAGACTCAGTAACAGTACCTTTGTTATTGCGGCGGGCACGTTGGAACGAGCTGGTTGTGGCAACCGTTGCGGTTGCCTTGCAAAATGGAAGCGTGCAGAGTGCTTTGCCCTCTCGATGCTGTTCAGGCAGCTGCTCGGTGAAGATCATCCAAACGGTGTCGGTGAGACCAAGGCTTAAGGTGCAGGGCGAGGCAGTGCTCGATGCAGTGCTGGCAGGTTGTGGTGCAAGCGACAAAGTCAGTTAGGGGGAGCTGGTGTCGGTCGGCCCAGACTGCTGTGTGGGACGAGACGGTGTGTCGTAAAACTTATGAACGGTTCCCCCAGCGGCGAGGCGGTCACGGGTGTCGAAGTCAACAGCAGCAACGGTGTAAGTGAGACCAGGATGGTGAAGTGAAGCGAAGCGGTGCAGAGTGCGGTGCCACAATGTCACGGTGCATACAGCGGCTCGGTGGCGGCAGCGGCGGTCGTTGTCAGTGAGACCAGGGTTGCGGTGCGGTGTGAGATGCGGACGATGCCTTCTGCGATGCCGTCAGGACACAGAGCCAGCGACGGAGTTGGTTGCGTTTCCCTTCTCTGTGGGAACTGAAGCAGTGGTTCCAGAAGCAGTACCCAGAGGTTGGTGAAGTCTTTGCAGTCCCTGAGACTTCAGAACTGGAGGCACGCTCTGATTCAAGCCCTTGGAGATACTTAGCACAAGTAAGGAAAATTCAGTCCTGTCCTTTTACTGCCCAAGGCAGAAGCAGCTGCAGGCCAACCCAACAAAGCAACAACACAGCAAAGGGGTAGTACTCCTTCTGGCAGCTCTTCCAGCTCTTTCTCTTGGAAGGTTCCTTTATTCCAGTGAGTTCTAAAGTTCTGGGGTCTGGGCCCTAGTATTTATATTTCAAAATCCTTTGTTCTCTCAGGCAGAGAGTGTCTGTGCTTAGTCCAAACCAGTTCTGTCCTCTCTGGCCCAGCTTCCTGGCATGAGGTGGAGACAGCATTGTAGAATGCAGACCAGACCTATTCAGGTGAATGGAAGTCTCCTCCCCTATTCTAAATGCAGCCCAGGTCTATTCAACCCAGACCTGACTCATCAGATTGTCTGGAGCCACTGCACCTCTCCGACCCCTGTCACCCCCAAAGCCAGACAGCCACTACACATCCTAGCAGAGGCATACTGGATGGCTGAAGCAAGAAAATATCTACTTTCTAAAAGTTGTATTTTCAAACACAAAATGTAAAAACCACCTTCATTAAAAGATGCATTTTAACATTCTGAGTTCAGGCATACTAAACTTTATTTTCCTGCCTGGTTCCCAGGGGTAGTTATGTTTATAAGATGTTATAAGCAAACTCCCCATTCTATAATATGGGAACAGGTAGCCTTGCAGTAGTGAAAAACGAAATTGGCTGTATTTCACTAGCAGGACATGTCACACACACCAGGGCATGTCCTACCTTTCACATACACTGCACCCTGCTCACAGGGGTTCCCTGGGCCTACCTTAAGGGTGACTAACATGTAGAAAAAGGGACGGTAAGGCCTGGCAAGTGGGTACACTTGCCAGGTTGACATGGCAGTTACAACTGCTCGCAGACTCTGCAGTGGCAGGTCTGAGTTACCTTTACAGGGCTACTTCTGTGGCTGGCACAATCAGTGCTGCAAGCCCACTAGTAGCATATGATTTACAGCCCCTGGCACTCTCATTGCACTTTACTAGGGACTCACTAGTAAATCAAATATGCCGATCATGGAAACACCAATCCATAACACAATTTACAACAGGAGCACTTGCACTTTAACACTGAACAGCAGTAAGAAAGTTCGCAGAGACACTAAACCAGCAAAAACAGAGTCAAAACCGGGAGGTCAGAAAGCAAAAAGACTGGGGAAACAAGTCAAAAGATGCCAAGTCTAACAATGTAGTACTGTGCGACCCCTCTCCCCGGCTCTGAATTAAACCATGGGCTTTTTCCAAGCACATACAGTTAGAGCTGCATTAGTCACCATTATTACCATGTTCTACCCCTTGTAGTACTGTACAGTTGACTTCTTAGATGAGGAAACTTCACTCCCCACGTGTGTGCGCAAAGGGCTGCTGGCCTCCCTGCTTGGGCTGTGAACTAGCTGTCCCTTGGGGTGCCTTGTTCACCCTCCAAAGCCACGGAAGAGACTGCAATGGCCTTGGCACCCCACAGGTGAACCTTGGGTTAGTCCTGCAAGGGGTGTGGCTACGGACGGCAGTTAGTTGCTGCTCTAGTTTTCTCATACCAAACACAAAGGTGACGGCATGGTTGCAGCCTAGGTTCTTTTAAGCTCGAGAGGCTTGGTTGTCGTACATCAGATGCGCCACTCCTGGGCTTGGTTGCCCATATGGGAGAGGCAGAGATCGGAGGACTCTGGTGTCCAGCGGAGTCCGGGCTTCATATCAACTTGTTGGATTTCTGGGTCATCCGACTGGCATTGAATGCCTTTCTTCCTTCGATCAGTGGAATGGTGGTGCAGGTGTTCACGGACAACATCACCACCATGTGGTACGGCAACAAACAGGGCTTGGGTGGGGTCGTGGATCCTCTGCCAAGAGGCCCTGCATCTCTGGAAATGACTGGAATTTCAAGGCTTTCCCCTGGTGGTTCAACACTTGACCAGCTCTCTGAATGACAGAGCAGACAAACTCAGCTGTTGATGTCTAGCGACTCACAATGGCATCTCCATCCAGAGGATGGTACAAGGTCTCTTTCAGGAGGGAGAAGAGCCTTGGTTAGATCTGCTTGCCACTGCTGAAAATGCGCAGTGTCAGCAGTTGTGCGTATTTCAGTTTCCAAAGCTGCTCTCGCTCAGAGACACTTTTCGTCTTGATGGGAGCTCTGGCCTCCTGTATGCCTTTCCACCAATATCACTCCTAACCAGAGTTCTCAAAAAGGATCGGGCACATGTAATCCTTGTGGCTCCGGATTGGGCATGGAGAGTCTGGTATCCTTAGATTCTCAGCATGAGCATCAGTCCTCCAATCAGGCTGCCCCTTTGGGAGGATCTTCTGTCGCACCGAACCTGCACACCCTCTGCCTTCATCAATGGAGATGAGTGGTGGCAATTGACAGCCTTCGACCTTCCTCCCGAAGTCTGTGATGTTGTTCTGGCAACCAGGCATCCCTCCACCAAGACAGTTACGCCTGCTATTGGGACAAGTTCGTAACATAGTGTACATCCAAGAACGTTGACCCTCTTTCTGCACCCTTATCCCAAGTTCTCATGTTCGTAATTTCTGTGGCCCAGCAGCTTCTGCTCTGGGCACGATAAAAGGGTATTTGTCTGCTATCTCACCATTTCAGAATGATCAATTTTATTTGTTCGAGTCACCCGTTGTGACTAGATTCTCAAAGCCTGGCTCATGACGGCTGATTAGCCAGAAACCGGTCCCAGGATGCTTGTTTCCGGTCCAGGGAAGACATGGCTTGGCAGTTCGAGCTGGACTGTTCCCATGAGGCACAGGGTCAGACTGATTTGCATAGGGCCATGTCTGAACTGGGGTGGCGGAGTGAGCTAAAGAATGATGATGTATTAAACCCAGATCAGTTGACTGGGGGTGAGCGCTTGCAATGTTCAACACTCTGTCCATCATCCCCTTTGGTTTTGCTTTGTTTGCCCTAAGTTGGCAGGGTATGCCCAGACGTGGGTCCCTTGCTCACTTTGCTACTGGATTCAAGCTAGCCTGGCTAATGACGGCTGATTAGCCAGAAACCGGTCCCAGGATGTTTGTTTCCGGTCCAGGGAAGACATGGCCTGGCAGTTCGGGCTGGACTGTTCCCATGAGGCACAGGGTCAGACTGATTTGCATATGGCCTTGTCTGAACTGGGGTGGCGGAGTGAGCTAAAGAATGATGATGGATTCAACTCAGATCAGTTGACTGGGGGTGAGTGCTTGCAATGTTCAACACTCTGTCCATCATCCCCTTTGGTTTTGCTTACTTTCTCAAAAGCAACAAGAACTATTGATGGACAGAATGCAGAACAATGTCATACATTCACCCCAGTACAGAGATCCTGGCCTAAATCCATCGTTTTTTGGCTCACCATGCTATTCCAGTTTGGACCCAGCCATATGCAAATCAGTCTTGACCCTGTGCCCAATGGGAACAGTCCAGCCCGAACTGCCAGGCCAGGTCCTCCCTGGACTGGAAACAAGCATTCTAGGACCGGTTTCGGGGTTTCACCCCTCTTCAGCCAGGATAGCTTGATTCCAGTGGCATGGAGAGCACGGGACTCACGTCTGAGCATACCTGTCCCACTCGGGGTGACAATTGCAAAAAGAACTATTGATGGACAGAATGCAGAACAATGTAATACATTCACCCCAGGTCAGAGATCTGGGCCTAAATCCATCGTTTTTTTTGCTCACCATGCCATTCCAGTTTGGACCCAGCCATAAGCAAATCAGTCGTGACCCTGTGCCCAATGGGAACAGTCCAGCCCAAACTGCCAGGCCAGGTCCTCCATGGACTGGAAACAAGCATCCTAGGACCGGTTTCGGGGTGTCACCCCTCTTAAGCCAGGATAGCTTGATTCCAGTGGCATGGAGAGCACGGGACTCACGTCTGAGCATACCCGTCCCACTCGGGGTGACAATTGTAAAAAGAACTATTGATGGACAGAATGCAGAACAATGTCATACATTCACCCCAGTACAGAGATCTGGGCCTAAATCCATCGTTTTTTTGCTCACCATGCCCTTCCAGTTTGGACCCAGCCATATGCAAATCAGTCTTTCCCCTGTGCCCAATGGGAACAGTCCAGACCGAACTGCCAGGCCAGGTCCTCCCTGGACTGGAAACAAGCATCCTAGGACCGGTTTCGGGGTTTCACCCCTCTTCAGCCAGGATAGCTTGATTCCAGTGGCATGGAGAGCACGGGACTCACGTCTGAGCATACCCGTCTCACTCGGGGTGACAATTGCAACAAGAACTATTGATGGTCAGAATGCAGAACAATGTCATACATTCACTCCAGTACAGAGATCTGGGCCTAAAGCCATCGTTTTTTTTGCTCACCATGCCATTCCAGTTTGGACCCAGCCATATGCAAATCAGTCGTGACCCTGTGCCCAATGGGAACAGTCCAGCCCGAACTGCCAGGCCAGGTCCTCCATGGACTGGAAACAAGCATCCTAGGACCGGCTTCGGGGTGTTACCCCTCTTCAGCCAGGATAGCTTGATTCCAGTGGCATGGAGAGCACGGGACTTATGTCTGAGCATACCCGTCCCACTCGGGGTGACAATTGCAAAAAGAACTATTGATGGACAGAATGCAGAACAATGTCATACATTCACCCCAGTACAGAGATCTGGGCCTAAATCCATTGTTTCTTTGCTCACCATGCCATTCCAGTTTTGATCCAGCCATATGCAAATCAGTCTTGACCCTGTGCCCAATGGGAACAGTCCAGCCCGAACTGCCAGGCCAGGTCCTCCATGGACTGGAAATAAGCATCCTAGGACCGGTTTCTGGGTGTTATCCCTCTTCAGCCAGGAAAGCATGATTCTAGTGGGACAGAGAGCACGGGACTCACGTCTGAGCATACCCGTCCCACTCGGGGTGACAATTGCAAAAAGAACTATTTATGGACATAATGCAGAACAATGTCATACATTCACCCCAGTACAGAGATCTGGGCCTAAATCCATCGTTATTTTGCTCACCATGCCATTCCAGTTTGGACCCAGCCATATGCAAATCAGTCTTGACCCTGTGCCCAATGGGAACAGTCCAGCCCGAACTGCTAGGCCAGGTCCTCCCTGGACTAGAAACAAGCATCCTAGGACCGGTTTCGAGGTTTCACCCCTCTTCAGCCAGGATAGCTTGATTCCATTGGCATGGAGAGCACGGGACTCACGTCTGAGCATACCCGTCCCACTCGGGGTGAAAATTGCAAAAAGAACAATTGATGGACAGAATGCAGAACAATGTCATACATTCACCCCAGTACAGAGATCTGGGCCTAAATAACCATGCCATTCCAGTTTGGACCCAGCCATATGCAAATCAGTCTTGACCCTGTGCCCAATGGGAACAGTCCAGCCCGAACTGCCAGGCCAGGTCCACCCTGGACTGGAAACAAGCATCCTAGGACTGGTTTCGGGGTTTCACCCCTCTTCAGCCAGGATAGCTTGATTCCAGTGGCATGGAGAGCAAGGGACTCATGTCTGAGCATACCCGTCCCACTCGGGGTGACAATTGCAAAAAGAACAATTGATGGACAGAACGCAGAACAATGTCATACATTCACCCCAGTACAGAGATCAGGGCCTAAATCCATCACTTTTTTGCTCACCATGCCATTCCAGTTTGGACCCAGCGATATGCAAATCAGTCTTGACCCTGTGCCCAATGGGAAGAGTTCAGCCCGAACTGCCAGGCCAGGTCCTCCCTGGTCTGGAAACAAACATCCTAGGACCGGTTTTGGGGTTTTCTCCCCTCTTCAGCCAGGATAGCTTGATTCCAGTGGCATGGAGAGCACGGGACTCACGTCTGAGCATACCCGTCCCACTCGGGGTTACAATTGCAAAGAGAACAATTGATGGACAGAATGCAGAACAATGTCATACATTCACCCCAGTACAGAGATCTGGGCCTAAATCCATCTTTTTTTTGCTCACCATGCCATTCCAGTTTGGACCCAGCCATATGCAAATCAGTCTTGACCCTGTGCCCAGTCCAGCCGGAACTGCCAGGCCAGGTCCTCCCTGGACTGGAAACAAGCATCCTAGGACCGGTTTCGGGGTTTCACCCCTCTTCAGCCAGGATAGCTTGATTCCAGTGGGATGGAGAGCATGGGACTCACGTCTGAGCATACCCGTCCCACTCGGGGTGACAATTGCAAAAAGAACTATTGAGGGACAGAATGCAGAACAATGTCATACATTCACCCCAGTACAGAGATCTGGGCCTAAATCCATCGTTTTTTTGCTCACCATGCCATTCCAGTTTGAACCCAGCCATATGCAAATCAGTCTTGACCCTGTGCCCAATGGGAACAGTCCAGCCCGAACTGCCAGGCCAGGTCCTCCCTGGACTGGAAACAAGCATCCTAGGACCAGTTTCGGGGTTTCACCCCTCTTCAGCCAGAATAGCTTGATTCCAGTGGCATGGAGAGCACGGGACTCACGTCTGAGCATACCCGTCCCACTCGGGGTGACAATTGCAAAAAGAACTATTGATGGACAGAATGCAGAACAATGTCATACATTCACCCCAGTATAGAGATCTGGGCCTAAATCCATCGTTTTTTTGCTCACCATGCCATTCCAGTTTGGACCCAGCCATATTCAAATCAGTCTTGACCCTGTGCCCAATGGGAACAGTCCAGCCGGAACTGCCAGGCCAGGTCCTCCCTGGTCTGGAAACAAATATCCTAGGACCGGTTTCGGGGTTTCACCCCTCTTCAGCCAGGATAGCTTGATTCCAGTGGCATGGAGAGCACGGGACTCACGTCTGAGCATACCCGTCCCACTCGGGGTGACAATTGTAAAAAGAACTATTGATGGACAGAATGCAGAACAATGTCATACATTCACCCCAGTACAGAGATCTGGGCCTAAATCCATCCTTTTTTTGCTCACCATGCCATTCCAGTTTGGACCCAGCCATATGCAAATCAGTCTTGACCCTGTGCCCAATGGGAACAGTCCAGCCCGAACTGCCAGGCCAGGTCCTCCCTGGTCTGGAAACAAACATCCTAGGACCGGTTTCGGGGTTTCACCCCTCTTCAGCCAGGATAGCTTGATTCTAGCGGCATGGAGAGCACGGGACTCACGTCTGAGCATACCCGTCCCACTCGGGGTGACAATTGCAAAAAGAACTATTGATGGACAGAATGCAGAACAAGGTCATACATTCACCCCAGTACAGAGATCTGGGCCTAAATCCATCGTGTTTTTGCTCACCATGCCCTTCCAATTTGGACCCAGCCATATGCAAATCAGTCTTGACCCTGTGCCCAATGGGAACAGTCCCGTCCGAACTACCAGGCCAGGTGCTCCCTGGACTGGAAACAACCATCCTATGACCGGTTTCGGGGTTTCACCCCTCTTCAGCCAGGATAGCTTGATTCCAGTGGCATGGAGAGCACGGGACTCACGTCTGAGCATACCCGTCCCACTCGGGGTGATAATTGCAAAAAGAACAATTGATGGACAGAATGCAGAACAATGTCATACATTCACCCCAGTACAGAGATCTGGGCCTAAATCCATCGTTTTTTTGCTCACCATGCCATTCCAGTTTGGACCCAGCCATATGCAAATCAGTCTTTCCCCTGTGCCCAATGGGAACAGTCCAGACCGAACTGCCAGGCCAGGTCCTCCCTGGACTGGAAACAAGCATCCTAGGACCGGTTTCGGGGTTTCACCCCTCTTCAGCCAGGATAGCTTGATTCCAGTGGCATGGAGAGCACGGGACTCACGTCTGAGCATACCCGTCTCACTCGGGGTGACAATTGCAACAAGAACTATTGATGGTCAGAATGCAGAACAATGTCATACATTCACTCCAGTACAGAGATCTGGGCCTAAAGCCATCGTTTTTTTTGCTCACCATGCCATTCCAGTTTGGACCCAGCCATATGCAAATCAGTCGTGACCCTGTGCCCAATGGGAACAGTCCAGCCCGAACTGCCAGGCCAGGTCCTCCATGGACTGGAAACAAGCATCCTAGGACCGGCTTCGGGGTGTTACCCCTCTTCAGCCAGGATAGCTTGATTCCAGTGGCATGGAGAGCACGGGACTTATGTCTGAGCATACCCGTCCCACTCGGGGTGACAATTGCAAAAAGAACTATTGATGGACAGAATGCAGAACAATGTCATACATTCACCCCAGTACAGAGATCTGGGCCTAAATCCATTGTTTCTTTGCTCACCATGCCATTCCAGTTTTGATCCAGCCATATGCAAATCAGTCTTGACCCTGTGCCCAATGGGAACAGTCCAGCCCGAACTGCCAGGCCAGGTCCTCCATGGACTGGAAATAAGCATCCTAGGACCGGTTTCTGGGTGTTATCCCTCTTCAGCCAGGAAAGCATGATTCTAGTGGGACAGAGAGCACGGGACTCACGTCTGAGCATACCCGTCCCACTCGGGGTGACAATTGCAAAAAGAACTATTTATGGACATAATGCAGAACAATGTCATACATTCACCCCAGTACAGAGATCTGGGCCTAAATCCATCGTTATTTTGCTCACCATGCCATTCCAGTTTGGACCCAGCCATATGCAAATCAGTCTTGACCCTGTGCCCAATGGGAACAGTCCAGCCCGAACTGCTAGGCCAGGTCCTCCCTGGACTAGAAACAAGCATCCTAGGACCGGTTTCGAGGTTTCACCCCTCTTCAGCCAGGATAGCTTGATTCCATTGGCATGGAGAGCACGGGACTCACGTCTGAGCATACCCGTCCCACTCGGGGTGAAAATTGTAAAAAGAACAATTGATGGACAGAATGCAGAACAATGTCATACATTCACCCCAGTACAGAGATCTGGGCCTAAATAACCATGCCATTCCAGTTTGGACCCAGCCATATGCAAATCAGTCTTGACCCTGTGCCCAATGGGAACAGTCCAGCCCGAACTGCCAGGCCAGGTCCACCCTGGACTGGAAACAAGCATCCTAGGACTGGTTTCGGGGTTTCACCCCTCTTCAGCCAGGATAGCTTGATTCCAGTGGCATGGAGAGCAAGGGACTCATGTCTGAGCATACCCGTCCCACTCGGGGTGACAATTGCAAAAAGAACAATTGATGGACAGAACGCAGAACAATGTCATACATTCACCCCAGTACAGAGATCGGGGCCTAAATCCATCACTTTTTTGCTCACCATGCCATTCCAGTTTGGACCCAGCGATATGCAAATCAGTCTTGACCCTGTGCCCAATGGGAAGAGTTCAGCCCGAACTGCCAGGCCAGGTCCTCCCTGGTCTGGAAACAAACATCCTAGGACCGGTTTTGGGGTTTTCTCCCCTCTTCAGCCAGGATAGCTTGATTCCAGTGGCATGGAGAGCACGGGACTCACGTCTGAGCATACCCGTCCCACTCGGGGTTACAATTGCAAAGAGAACAATTGATGGACAGAATGCAGAACAATGTCATACATTCACCCCAGTACAGAGATCTGGGCCTAAATCCATCTTTTTTTTGCTCACCATGCCATTCCAGTTTGGACCCAGCCATATGCAAATCAGTCTTGACCCTGTGCCCAGTCCAGCCGGAACTGCCAGGCCAGGTCCTCCCTGGACTGGAAACAAGCATCCTAGGACCGGTTTCGGGGTTTCACCCCTCTTCAGCCAGGATAGCTTGATTCCAGTGGGATGGAGAGCATGGGACTCACGTCTGAGCATACCCGTCCCACTCGGGGTGACAATTGCAAAAAGAACTATTGAGGGACAGAATGCAGAACAATGTCATACATTCACCCCAGTACAGAGATCTGGGCCTAAATCCATCGTTTTTTTGCTCACCATGCCATTCCAGTTTGGACCCAGCCATATGCAAATCAGTCTTTCCCCTGTGCCCAATGGGAACAGTCCAGACCGAACTGCCAGGCCAGGTCCTCCCTGGACTGGAAACAAGCATCCTAGGACCGGTTTCGGGGTTTCACCCCTCTTCAGCCAGGATAGCTTGATTCCAGTGGCATGGAGAGCACGGGACTCACGTCTGAGCATACCCGTCTCACTCGGGGTGACAATTGCAACAAGAACTATTGATGGTCAGAATGCAGAACAATGTCATACATTCACTCCAGTACAGAGATCTGGGCCTAAAGCCATCGTTTTTTTTGCTCACCATGCCATTCCAGTTTGGACCCAGCCATATGCAAATCAGTCGTGACCCTGTGCCCAATGGGAACAGTCCAGCCCGAACTGCCAGGCCAGGTCCTCCATGGACTGGAAACAAGCATCCTAGGACCGGCTTCGGGGTGTTACCCCTCTTCAGCCAGGATAGCTTGATTCCAGTGGCATGGAGAGCACGGGACTTATGTCTGAGCATACCCGTCCCACTCGGGGTGACAATTGCAAAAAGAACTATTGATGGACAGAATGCAGAACAATGTCATACATTCACCCCAGTACAGAGATCTGGGCCTAAATCCATTGTTTCTTTGCTCACCATGCCATTCCAGTTTTGATCCAGCCATATGCAAATCAGTCTTGACCCTGTGCCCAATGGGAACAGTCCAGCCCGAACTGCCAGGCCAGGTCCTCCATGGACTGGAAATAAGCATCCTAGGACCGGTTTCTGGGTGTTATCCCTCTTCAGCCAGGAAAGCATGATTCTAGTGGGACAGAGAGCACGGGACTCACGTCTGAGCATACCCGTCCCACTCGGGGTGACAATTGCAAAAAGAACTATTTATGGACATAATGCAGAACAATGTCATACATTCACCCCAGTACAGAGATCTGGGCCTAAATCCATCGTTATTTTGCTCACCATGCCATTCCAGTTTGGACCCAGCCATATGCAAATCAGTCTTGACCCTGTGCCCAATGGGAACAGTCCAGCCCGAACTGCTAGGCCAGGTCCTCCCTGGACTAGAAACAAGCATCCTAGGACCGGTTTCGAGGTTTCACCCCTCTTCAGCCAGGATAGCTTGATTCCATTGGCATGGAGAGCACGGGACTCACGTCTGAGCATACCCGTCCCACTCGGGGTGAAAATTGCAAAAAGAACAATTGATGGACAGAATGCAGAACAATGTCATACATTCACCCCAGTACAGAGATCTGGGCCTAAATAACCATGCCATTCCAGTTTGGACCCAGCCATATGCAAATCAGTCTTGACCCTGTGCCCAATGGGAACAGTCCAGCCCGAACTGCCAGGCCAGGTCCACCCTGGACTGGAAACAAGCATCCTAGGACTGGTTTCGGGGTTTCACCCCTCTTCAGCCAGGATAGCTTGATTCCAGTGGCATGGAGAGCAAGGGACTCATGTCTGAGCATACCCGTCCCACTCGGGGTGACAATTGCAAAAAGAACAATTGATGGACAGAACGCAGAACAATGTCATACATTCACCCCAGTACAGAGATCAGGGCCTAAATCCATCACTTTTTTGCTCACCATGCCATTCCAGTTTGGACCCAGCGATATGCAAATCAGTCTTGACCCTGTGCCCAATGGGAAGAGTTCAGCCCGAACTGCCAGGCCAGGTCCTCCCTGGTCTGGAAACAAACATCCTAGGACCGGTTTTGGGGTTTTCTCCCCTCTTCAGCCAGGATAGCTTGATTCCAGTGGCATGGAGAGCACGGGACTCACGTCTGAGCATACCCGTCCCACTCGGGGTTACAATTGCAAAGAGAACAATTGATGGACAGAATGCAGAACAATGTCATACATTCACCCCAGTACAGAGATCTGGGCCTAAATCCATCTTTTTTTTGCTCACCATGCCATTCCAGTTTGGACCCAGCCATATGCAAATCAGTCTTGACCCTGTGCCCAGTCCAGCCGGAACTGCCAGGCCAGGTCCTCCCTGGACTGGAAACAAGCATCCTAGGACCGGTTTCGGGGTTTCACCCCTCTTCAGCCAGGATAGCTTGATTCCAGTGGGATGGAGAGCATGGGACTCACGTCTGAGCATACCCGTCCCACTCGGGGTGACAATTGCAAAAAGAACTATTGAGGGACAGAATGCAGAACAATGTCATACATTCACCCCAGTACAGAGATCTGGGCCTAAATCCATCGTTTTTTTGCTCACCATGCCATTCCAGTTTGAACCCAGCCATATGCAAATCAGTCTTGACCCTGTGCCCAATGGGAACAGTCCAGCCCGAACTGCCAGGCCAGGTCCTCCCTGGACTGGAAACAAGCATCCTAGGACCAGTTTCGGGGTTTCACCCCTCTTCAGCCAGAATAGCTTGATTCCAGTGGCATGGAGAGCACGGGACTCACGTCTGAGCATACCCGTCCCACTCGGGGTGACAATTGCAAAAAGAACTATTGATGGACAGAATGCAGAACAATGTCATACATTCACCCCAGTATAGAGATCTGGGCCTAAATCCATCGTTTTTTTGCTCACCATGCCATTCCAGTTTGGACCCAGCCATATTCAAATCAGTCTTGACCCTGTGCCCAATGGGAACAGTCCAGCCGGAACTGCCAGGCCAGGTCCTCCCTGGTCTGGAAACAAATATCCTAGGACCGGTTTCGGGGTTTCACCCCTCTTCAGCCAGGATAGCTTGATTCCAGTGGCATGGAGAGCACGGGACTCACGTCTGAGCATACCCGTCCCACTCGGGGTGACAATTGTAAAAAGAACTATTGATGGACAGAATGCAGAACAATGTCATACATTCACCCCAGTACAGAGATCTGGGCCTAAATCCATCCTTTTTTTGCTCACCATGCCATTCCAGTTTGGACCCAGCCATATGCAAATCAGTCTTGACCCTGTGCCCAATGGGAACAGTCCAGCCCGAACTGCCAGGCCAGGTCCTCCCTGGTCTGGAAACAAACATCCTAGGACCGGTTTCGGGGTTTCACCCCTCTTCAGCCAGGATAGCTTGATTCTAGCGGCATGGAGAGCACGGGACTCACGTCTGAGCATACCCGTCCCACTCGGGGTGACAATTGCAAAAAGAACTATTGATGGACAGAATGCAGAACAAGGTCATACATTCACCCCAGTACAGAGATCTGGGCCTAAATCCATCGTGTTTTTGCTCACCATGCCCTTCCAATTTGGACCCAGCCATATGCAAATCAGTCTTGACCCTGTGCCCAATGGGAACAGTCCCGTCCGAACTACCAGGCCAGGTGCTCCCTGGACTGGAAACAACCATCCTATGACCGGTTTCGGGGTTTCACCCCTCTTCAGCCAGGATAGCTTGATTCCAGTGGCATGGAGAGCACGGGACTCACGTCTGAGCATACCCGTCCCACTCGGGGTGATAATTGCAAAAAGAACAATTGATGGACAGAATGCAGAACAATGTCATACATTCACCCCAGTACAGAGATCTGGGCCTAAATCCATCGTTTTTTTGCTCACCATGCCATTATAGTTTGGACCCAGCCATATGCAAATCAGTATTGACCCTGTGCCCAATGGGAACAGTCCAGCCCGAACTGCCAGGCCAGATCCTCCCTGGACTGGAAACAAGCATCCTAGGACAGGTCCATCAGAGTCATCTCGTGGAGTCCCTGTCCTGGACATCTGTCAGGCAGCCACCTGGGCATCCTTGCATACACTCACCAAACATTACGCATTTTGCCCATTTGGTCCTGCAGGACTTTTTGGTCTAAAATCAGTTTTGCAGCCCCACTTTTGAGAAGGTAATGCTTGCATATCTATTCTAAGGTAAGGAATCTGTGGCTAGAAGTCTCTATCAGATGAACAAGTTACTTACCTTCAGTAATGTCTTATCTGGAAGAGACTCCATCTAGCTGCAGATTCCTTACCGACTCTCCCATCCTCCTGCTCTAGGAACTGATTCAGAACAGGGTCACTCTTCTAAAGGCCTTAGAAATACATACCAGTATGTCATCATTCTTTGTGGCATCAGCACTTCTGGTGTAGAATGTTGCGCAAAGAAACTGACGTCTCAGTGCGTTGTGGCACCTACATAGGCAGTGCGCACATCATTTCTGGTACGGACAATACCGATACCGCCTTTGTCGAGCTGCATGATGCCCTCTACCATGCACAGATACTGCTCGAAATTTTCCGGATCCAGTCTCACGCCTGGGGATTATTCTAAGGCAGGGTTCTCCAAAGTCAGTCCTGGAGGGCCAGATCATGCCAGAAGTTTAGCATATCCCCATTTAGATAAATGTAGGTATCTTAAAAATCTGGCATGGATCCCGCCCTCCAGGATCGACTTTGGAGAAACCTGTTTTGCAGTAAGGAATCTGCATCTAGATAGTGTCTTTGCCAGAAACGTTGTTACCAAAGGTAAGTAACTTGTTCTTTTTAGCTATTATCCTGTTTAGTAGGATAACCCACCAGTCGTTATTGGTGTTCTATAGTTTTTGTTGCTTTAAATATATTATTTTTGATGTGATTCAAACAAATGACAGAAACTGGGGGCCTGATGTACTATTATTCTTTTGTCATAAATCGGTGGCAATTTGTGGACTGATTGTATGCAAATGGAATTGTATTTTGCAAACCAACCAGTGTATTATTAGGTCTGTTCACTAAGTACTGAATTGCTGGGGGTCTCTGAATGACAGGTCAAATTCATATTCATTAGGTAGGTTGCAATTTGTAAACCACGTGATTCTCTTCAATCACTGGAATGGTGGCATGCAGGAGTCAGCAGACTCCCATCCCTATGATTGTATTCCAAAATAGAACACTCTAAAAAAAAAAGAATCCTATTCTCCCTAAAGGGATTGGTGTTTCTTTTGATTTTTTTTCCATTTTGGGAAACGTTAGGGGGGCGGGGGGCAAACATTAGCCTCCTAGACAACTGCTTACTGCCCACAAGGCTGCCAACACGATTCCCAAAGGGGAGAGGGTCCTAAGGCGACCCTTTCCTCTTTGTGAATCAGTTACCACCCCAACTCGGGGTCTGTAACTCATCAATGGTTTGCGATTACAATTGCGGTTGTAAACCATTGAAACATTTCTTTCGTATTCGGAAATGGGAGAGACACCCCTTTCATACCCCTCACCGGTCACAATTTGGAAAGAATTTCAAACGTACTTTTACGCGTCAAAATTAATTTTCAAACTCGTAAAAGAAAGGTATATTTACATGAAGGAAAGGCATTTTGCGGTTGCAAGCCCTGTGATTTTCAGCAACTTGCATTCGTTCATTGAAAATTCTCCCCTCCGCTCTAGTATGATAGAATACCAATCGATAACAATTGAGAAGACGTGCTTTTAATTTATGCCAGCCTGGTTTAAAACAGTCTTATTTTATTAGAAAGCAATGATTAACTTAGGTCCACAATTGGTAGCAGGGCTAGGCTGTTGCCTGCTGCATTGAAAGTCAATCACATTTACAGAGGAAGAAAAGTGTGTGTTTATTTTATGTGAATGAGCTTTCCATATGCATGGTCTTCCTTTAATTCAGAAACTGGTGGATATCACTACCTTAGCCTTGGTCTTCAGTCTAATACAAATGTAATGTCTACTTCCCCGTGGTAGAAAATGTTCCTTTTGTTACAATTTTCAAGGCTGCCGTGCTGAACTCTTCACTGCAATAAAAACTAGCTACTGAGTTTTTATATTACATAATGTGTGAGCTCACAATCTTAAATAAATATGCCCTGCCCTAACCAAGAGGCGTAATATGAAGTAGGTGTTGCAGGGAAGTCATAGGTACTAATAATTTAATTGGACAATATGGTTGAAACATTGCTTCCACATAATATCATGTCATGTAATGTGCACCTCTTTGTTTCTGAACATTATAAAGAGTGTGGTAGTTGGAGATGAGGTAGACCATTTTCAGATTTTTACCTTCAGACCTGTAGACATTTTGCTGAGACTTTTAATTTGGGATTTTTGCTCACAGATTTTCAACTTTTTGCTGCATTATTTGGCTTAGAGGCTTTGCTAGGCAAGATATTTGTTCTGTCTGGGACCTTTCACTAGAGATTTATTGTTCTGCCCAGACAGCTATTTGAGCTTTTCTTTGGAGACAGATCTTATGTCAGTCTGCTTGTTAATCTGTTTGATTTATTAACTCCTTTGCTTTCTGTAATGAAAATATACTCTTTTAAATAAACACACAAGATGATAACTTCAAGAATCTTGTTATATGCAGTTTATAAATAGCTTTGGACTAAGTATATAAGTGACTCAGATAGTCCAGTTCCCACTAATGATCATCATGAGTTATTACTAGAGCTTCAACAGTTTGGTGGACCATATGGGGAACAGGCTAATTAATTA
This sequence comes from Triturus cristatus, assembly GCF_964204655.1. Classification (NCBI taxonomy): domain Eukaryota; kingdom Metazoa; phylum Chordata; class Amphibia; order Caudata; family Salamandridae; genus Triturus; species Triturus cristatus. The sequence goes on along the minus strand of NC_140593.1, from coordinate 361,498,871 downwards.
AGCTTATTGGTTAGCTCCCTTTTTGTGAATGTCTAGAGTGAATGCACAAACATCCTAACTGCCACCCTCCCGCAGAAGCACACAATGGTAAAGTATGAAAATGCCCACTTTCTAAAATTATTATATTTATTGGACCACCAAATATACCCTTGTGGTCCTTGTGATAACGAAATATGTTGTCTAGTAAAGTTGCCTTCAAGGGATTTTATTTGGATATATAAAAACAGTACTTCACGATATCATTTGTGAGTGCCCAAACTAGTGGCCTCAAATACAGGAATTGAATAAATCAATGTATCTAATAAAAAAGAAATAATAATAAATAAAGCACAGGTGTATTCTTTTTTGTGGAAATTTATAATCCAATTATCAAATTCAAGGGTTTGAAACAGTATTCACATGCACACAAGTGACAGCGATTAACAATTTTTAAATAAAAATATCTACTTGTCACTTATGTAAATAACCTATTTCTAATACCTAATTACAAAAGGAAATGTTTCTTCACGTTGAGTAAAAAATTCCTGTACAACAGTTTTGTTTCATCGATGAAAATAGGTATTCTGGTCAACGTTTCAGTCTTGTTGTGTTATACATCTAAAAGACCATCTTCAAGACAGAACAATTCTCATGTAGAGAGAAGACCCTTTGGGAGATAGATCTATCTGGAACTTTTAGGTAATTGGTCCAAAGTGAGTGTTGAAATTTGTGCCACTGATGTGCCGTGAGTTGTTTGCATAGCTTGAAACGAAGCACAGAAGATGTGTCCCTGATTTATAATACCACTGTAAGAATATTAGCGTATCGGTCGTGGCGTTTGTATTGATCTGATGGGCTATCTAAGTTCAGCATCCAAGCATGGTGAAACACACAGTTTTCTAAAAGTGACATTTTCAAACACTCAATTTAAAAACCAACTTCACAAAAAGATGTATTTTAAATTGTGAACTCAGGGACCCCAAAGTCCAAGAGGTTACAAGGCAACTCCAGTAATACCGTCCCACGGATCCGTAAGACCAGGCTCATAGGAAGATCCTTCTCCTACCTTCCTGCCAAGACCTGGAAGACCCTGCCTCTCCACCTCAAGCAATCACCGTCACTGCCCCAATTCAGGACCTCAGGAACTGACTCTTTGACTGAACCACAGTGCCTAGACGGATCAACAGCCCCCCCTCCCCAGCGCCTTGAGACCCTTGCGGATAAGTAGCTGCGCTTTACAAGCATTTGATTGATTCAGTGATTGATTGGGAGAGATAGACCTTGCAATAGTGAAAAACAAAATTAGCAGTATTTCACTATTAGGACATTTAAAACATACGAGCACGTCCTACTTTTTAAATACACTGCATTGCACCCTGCCCATGGGACTGCCTTGGGCCTAACTTAGTAGTGCCTTACATGTAATAAAAGGGAAGGTTTGGGCATGGCAAGTTCATGCACTTGCCAGGTCAATATGGCAGTTCAAAACTGCACACACAGACACTGCAGTGGCAGGTTTGAGACATAGTTAAAGGGCTAATCATGTGGGTGCCACAATCAGTCTTGCAGGCCCACTAGTAGCATTTGATTTACAGGTCCTGGACACACACAGTGCACTTTACTAGGTACTTACCAATAAATCAAATCGATCATTTAACCAATTACAAATGCCATTTACTCAGGGAGCACTTGCACTTTAGCACTGGTCAGCAGTGGTAAAATGCCCAGAGTTCTAAAACCAGCAAAGACGAAATGCAGCACACAGCCAAAAACAGGATGTCAGAATAAAAAAAGACACAGGAAAAACCCGCCAAAGATGCTAGGTCTAACAGTTGTCAAGGAGATGGAGATTCCTGGAGTTTTTAGAGTCTTGCCAGATTAACTGTAGATGTTGTCCAGAAGTTTGATTTTGTGAGTAATAAAAGGTTTTACGAGGTGTGGTTTGCAAAGCGTTGTATATTTTGATGAGCGTATCTGTGTTTTGTTGTGTCATGCGTGGTATGCTGACTAAACCACCAATGAGCCTGGAATGTGTGATGATTTCAGTTACCTCAAGAAAAAGGTGATTTTATTGGCTTCACAACCTCCCTTTCCCTCACAATGGGGGAACTATTACAGCTCTGAGCTGCAATGGGACTCCCCCAATTGGCACTTGCTGGCATGGCTTATGGACAAAGGAAGAAACACAATTCTCTAAGGATTTAATTTTAGACTGTCTAGCTCTAGACCATGGTCTGAAAATACCATGGCTGGGGCACATTTTTAACCTTTTGATGAAATGCAAAGTAAACACAGATAACCCCCTATGTATACAGGAATATAGTAAAAGCAACCTGAAATTAAGATATATTACCGCCGTAGAATATGAAAGGGATAGGGTGGCTATCAAAAAACAGACCGTGGCAGCTTATTGTGAACGTCCATATATGAGGGGTACCCAGTTATACCTAATCTTGGTTCGGAATGTTCAGCACAGATTTTACCTGACCAGGTTAAGGATGGGCACCTTACATTATCTAATTGCATTTCCAAGTACAGAGAAATGGCATTGAATATTGCCACCCTGCCCATGTGATGGTAAAACCTTACAGTCCACTTTGCATTTTATCCAGTTTTGTCCTTTTTATATGGGTGTCCAGAAAACCGTTTTAAAACTACTCTTGAAAAAAAATATGCTTTTTAACTATAAGGATGCGTTTAATTTTATATGTTATCTGGATACCATGAAAATTATCGGCTCAGTTATTCGCTTCATACAACAATCGATTAGAAAAAGAAAAGACTACGCCCTTTTGGACACTTTGCTGTACAAAAAAGAAGACGCCTAACATTATTCTTTTAAACTGTATCTTCTTGTACTCCCTGCACTCGCACTTTATTACACGAATTGTGGTAGCCTGTATTTTATAAAACCTTGGAAAATAATGTACTTACTATTTTATCATGTTTTTCTCCCCATGAAGCCCAAATTTGTAAATATCATTTTTTAGTATTAATTATTGTCCATGATAAATTGTAAGATGTATTTAGCACATACTGGTGCCTTGCCAAGGTTGGCCAGGTGCAAAGCCCTCATTGTAACATGTCGGTAAGACATTTATAGTGGCTGAACTTGTATAGCATTGTCTTGTGTGTTAGTTGAATTTTATTAGTCAACCCTCCCTCTCTTCTACCCCGCACATCCATATGTCTTTTTGCATTTTGTCAATACTTGTTATATTTATGCTTCACTGCAATTTGGGAAAGCCAATAGGTTTCACCTATGCAAAATCTGTTGGCTTTGTGATTTTTTTTTACATGTTACACAGCAGTTTAGCTGCTGTGCAACATGGCTTGAAGTTAAAAAAAAGCGCCATTATGCAGCCAGCATTGACCGCCTCATAGCGTTATTCCCCCTCAGGGAAGGGTAGGTGTACGCTTTGCCCTGGACCTTGTGAGAGGGTTAAATAAAAAAAAAAAGGTTTTGTTGGCTCCATCACAAACCTGCAGGAGTAGTCCCATTGGAGTGAGCACAACTCCTGGACTGCAGCTGGATTCCAGCGAATCAGAAAAGCAATTTAAAAAAAGAAGGGGGTGAGGAGTTGGTGTCCATTGGGGTTGGCTGCCTGGGTGGGTGTTGGGCCAACCTGAAGCCTCACATGGCCTATGGCCATACGCATGGGGGTTGGCATAGTTAGGCATGGTAATAAAATTGTAAAAAAAGCTGAAATTCACCAGTTATAGTTAACTCAAGTAACTAAATCTTGCGCCCTTCCCATGCACTGCTTATGACCTCACATATTACAGTCATCAAGATATGTTCTATGACATCATTGATAAAATCAATGATGACAACTGAAAATAAATCATTGATGATATCTCTGTGCATGTTGACCATGACTGGTGTATTTCAGTGGATTTGTGAGTTCTAACTGATATTTTCACCTAACTATGACATCACTTGACACTTCATTCGTACATACACACACATTATCTAAATATATATATATATATATTATATATATATATATATATATTTGTTTTCCACATGGATAAGATCCGAGAATTCCCAGTAAATAATCCAGCGGCACACCAAAGGACAACATAATAACAATTTTATTGTGTTAAACAAACAGAACTACGCGTTTCGGCGAAACGCATAGTTCTGTTAAAATTCTTATTGTGTTGTCCTTTGGTGTGCCGCTGGATTATTTACTGGGAATTCTCGGATCTTATCCTTGTGGAAAACATTTAAAGCGGAGTTGCGACCACTGCTGGCACCGGCGTCGAGAGGAGGGAGAGCGGTGATTTCGCAACGATTCCCTGGAAACATATATATATATATATACATATATATATATATATATATATATATATATATCTTCCATGACAAAACCATAGGTTTCAGGCACGTTATGGTTAGAAATTAGCCTTTAAAAAACCTTAGAATTTCACTGAAAAAAACATAGGTTTCGGGGACGTTATAGTTAGTTGGACATTTCACTCGTACAAAACCAGAGAAACTCCGCCGTTATAGTTAGTTCAGCTAACTATAACTTGCGCCCCCGCAATGCGCTGCTGATGATGTCACATATTACATCATTCATGACATGGTCAGTGACATCACTGATCACATCTCAAATTGCATCACTGATGACATCATCCAGTGACTGTCTGTTTCTGTAAAGTTTAAATATATATATATGGGTATTGGTGTTAATATTTTAGCTGTTACAGGCACCGCTTGACCGGCAAGCCCTTTTGATTTGGAGCTTCACACAACGCCTGTGCAGTTTGGTAGGTGGAAGGACACAGCACGACGCCCCCCGGATGGTCCAAGATACTCACCGGAGTCTGGCCGCATGGGGAAAAAGGTAGCAGCTGTATGCTTTTTGAGGAGGCTAGAGTGGATATTGTCATCTTTACTCCCTGCGCGGATCGCTGGGTGAGAAGTGCTTTCTGTGGCCAGCAGAGCTTGGGACACCACCTGGTGTATGAAGAAGCTGTTCACTGTACTAGCATTCACCAATGGGGAGCATTGAAAAGCCGGCATGGATCTACGCAGGACTGTCATGGCTGGAAGTTGTGAAGGGCGGGCCAGAGTGTTTGCTCCAATGAGCGAACATTACCAGAGTCTTTAAAAACAAGCCCCTAAATGAAATAAAAAGTGAAGCGAGGAGAGGACTTACCCTTGGTTTGCGTCACTACGTTTTCGGGACGCACTAGTGAGATGAAGAAAATAGTCCGAAGAAATTGGTCAACTGTAAAATCTTTAGAACCACTAAAAATCTTCCTATCTTCGCACTTAAGAAAAACCGAAGTATAAAGGATAAACTAGTACATGCAAATACAGAAAGGAAGAGTACCACCCAATCAATTCGAATGGTGTTATCCCTGCCACCAATCAAGGGTCATCGGAGATGTGGTAATTGTTCATCCTGCTAGAGTACCATCGAGGGAGGCATTTTCCAATATGGAAATACATTTGTAAAACATGAAACCTTTACGAATTGCAACACGCATAATGTGATCTACTGCGCTCTTTGTCCATGCCCCTTGGCGTATGTTGGAAAAACAACTCAAGCCCTCAAGACGAGAATGATCCAACACCGTTCAAGAATTAAATGCAAGATCATAAATGCACCGATGGTAACGCATTGCCTTGAACATCAACACAGCCCTAAAGACATAAAATGGACTATACTTAAACATGTGCATGGAGCCAACGTTGATGGTCTCCTCTCCAAATTTGAGGCTAAAAACATTATGTATCTGAATACAATTGACAATGGCCTGAACGAACTCAGTGAACTGAATCATTGGATCTAAACTGGTCACTTTGTAGCTCTTCTTTCATTCCTCCCTTACGCTAATTTGCACCAATTTTTTATCTGAGCACTATATAAGGAATGGTGAAGATATTGAAAGAACAACTTTTTGTAGCCCCTATAATAAGAGCATCCACTTAAGGGTTGCTCTTAGTTTAACAGAAAATGCTATTTACTTTTAGTAAAAATGTATATTTGTATCTGGAAATTTATTGGAAAGAATAGTTTTTCAAAACAACCATATGATAATGTGGAATGATGCCATCATGTTCCAATTGTATTTGGTACCTACCATGTAACCAGTACTATGAAAAACAGTTTGATTGACCTGTTCAAAATGTGCGGGGAAAGTGTATAGTTCCAGGACTATGAGTTACAACAGAGCTCTGTAATTAACAGACTTTAGGTCAAAAAGCCATATAAGATAATGACATGTCCTTTTGACATGTGTTTACTAACTAAGAACCCACACCGCCTACTTTAGAGTGCCCTTTCATAGTGTGTAATAAATAACCATGTTCGCGCCAGTTTGAGCTTAGTTGCTAATTATTTCTCCTTGCATGTACTAAAACACAGTCTCCTGTGCATGCTGACTAGAATACTACACCGGGTTCGCGCCGGCTCGAGATTAGACTTGAAAGTCTTGGCACAGATAATCGGTTTCAATAAAGTTTTTTGCCCTATAGACAGGATTGGTATGAATGTGCCTCCAAGCTGACGAGACACGCCCCTCCCACGCCCCCAGTTACGTCACCACACGTAAAACCGGAAATAGGCAGCTCACTTCTCGTGCGAATACGAGTATGCTGCATTCATAGAAGAGTGTTGGAGTCGAGTTGCAGTAGTAGATTGATCGACCCTCCGCCCAGGAATACAATTCGGAGCCGTAACGTAATCACCTTGCGCCAGGCCATTTTTGAGGCAAGCGAGCTGGTAAAGAATACGAACGCTCGCACTCCGGATGAATTAGGTAAGAGTTAAAAACTTCTGAGATACGTTTCCATGCACCGGGGGCATATGGCTTACTCGGACACTTCCGATCTCGAATTCCCCACAACTTGGGTGTCCTTAACAAATTATAATACCTTGTGTCACTAAGGAACCTTAAGATGGTGAGGCTTGCACTACCCCTTGACACTCGCACGCCCACCCCGTCACTAGGAACATGGCATGTTGCACTGTCACTGCCCCAATATCATCAGTGTCAGTTTTTCAACTCACTTGCGAAGAGAGGACCGGTCGGAGCACTTGCAGTCACAAATAAACCTTTTTCCGCCCGTCCGCTATTTTTCTAGCCCACAATGCCGTTGAGGAGATAGAGATATAGATATCCTTCTTTAAAGCTATTCGCTCCCCTCATTCGTTTCACCTTTCCAAACAAAATACAGCATTTTAAGTGTCGGTGAGGCTACAACAATATTGACTAGATGCTTTCCTTTGCTCTAGTTTAAAAGATTTCCACTTGGAGATACAAGAACCAGGAATCTTACATCTGCAAATACGCCTGTGGTACGTAGGAAAACCCATGATTTTAACGAGTCACTACGCTTGTAAATATTTTGTTAAATTTCCCACAATTCTGATTAAGTAATATGGTCTTCTTTATACAATTAGATACCTCCAGTCCTCTGTATAACTCTTGTCCACCCTGATGAAGACCTTCGACAATAAGTGCCACGCTGAAGGTCGAAACGTGTTGGTTTTTTGATGAGGCAAGCCTTAAAGAATTAAGGAAACAGAAAGACGTCAAGTCTTCAACAACATTTGAAACGAATTCAAAATAGTGTCGCAAACTCGGTTTCCAAAAACCTGTAGGCTACCTCTCCTCGGCACCTTAATAGATTATCATCCTGAGAGGACTAGAAGAATATGAGTTCCTGGAACTCTATGTGAACAACGTAGGACTTTTCCTATATGTCTAACATTCTACACATAGTTGCCTAAAATAGTATGAGGAGATTCTTTGTGTCTAGTATACAGAATTGTTGTTGTCTTTTATGTGAAAATTATCCAAGTATATGACATTGTGTTTATTTGTCTTTTGATTATTGTTAAGTCTTCTGAAACATTTTTGTTCTTTTTTAGTCACAGTTGCACAGAATCAACAGGTCTTGATGTAAGAATATGAAATGCAATATTTGTACAGCGAATACAATTAGTAGAAAATAAAAATCTACTCCTGAAAAGTTGAAAAGTTGATTTATGGTGACAGAGGTATTATGTTTTGCTAATAAAAAGTGAAGCGGGCACTGAGGAAAGCCGACAGGCTGAAACGCGTTTCACCATATTTTACAAGACTTTGTGATCTAAGCCTAAAAAGTAAGCCTCTGAGCATATGTCGGACCCATTTCTTAGTGGTTATTGGTGTTAATATATATATATATATATATATATATATATATATATATCGTCATTTACTGCTTCTCACCATTCACTGTCTCAGGTATACGGAAAGCAGGCACGGACCACGTTTCTGTGCATTAATAGTTTATTGGTAGTCGGCCATGATGCGTTTTGGTCCCTCCTGGACCTTGATCACATGACAACGCTCCTCGTCTTCAGTTGCCTTTTTATATTTTTAAAGTGACAGTGACTAGTGCAAAGTTACGGTGTTAGCCTAATAGACAGCGAAGACATACTATTGCTAGCACATACATCTTCTAAAAGCTCGTTTGTTTGGCATTTTGAACATGTCATTGCATTCTTGTTGATTTAAATCTAAATGTCATATTGCAAGTCATGATAATATTGATCACTGTTAGCAATGCCAATAAATATAAATAAATAATTATTGTCAATAAATAGGAATATAGTAAAAACATTGATGGTAAAATATAATGTCATTACTTTATAGTTTAAGAAAAGATTTTTTGCAATTCGTAAAACTCAGTGTTTAAAATACATAAACCGTATGGATGTTAAAACCTCAATATAGAACATAGTGTTAATGAATTTTTGATTAAATCATTATAATAAAAAAATATCCGATTGTACGATATTTGCGTAAATATAATTTGTGATGGATCTATATTGACATGTTTTTTCCTTCAATTTAAGATTCTGTCCAAGGCAAATCGTGATTGAAATAACGAGTACCATGTTTAAAGTGCTAGTGCATAAAGTACTCCGCTTCCTTGCAAGCTAGTTTGGATTTGGACCTTTTGGTGACCCTCTAAATGTGAAAAAACACCATTGCGTGTAAAAATAATAACATTATTTAAAAAAACAATTATTATTGTGTTTGAGGTCAGACGGCAGCCAATATTTGAGTTGTTAATGTTCATCTATGTTGTATGTACCCCAGATTGTACATCTTATATAGCAGCTAGGGGAAAAATTGATGGTTAAATCCTGGTTTGAATCCTCAAATTAAAACGGAGGTATATTTCTACTCATTTTAAAAGATATTGTTAAATATGATTGTATTAAAAACCTCCCATTTTAAAAAAACAGGGATTTGTTAAATACAAGTATAAAGTTCTTCTGTCGTATTGAGACCTCCAGGAAATTTACTATCAAGATTAAGGATATATCTTGTTTCCAACTTGCGCAGCATACCCTCTCTGTCTCCTCCTCTTCTATTCTTTGGTACAGAGTCTATGAGATAATAGGAGAGATGTTGTGGGTCATTGTCATGTATTTCTAGGAAATGTCTGGCGACTGGGTAGGTGGGGTCTCTATTTATGATCGCTCTGAGATGTTGTAGAATTCTTTTGTTGGCAGGGAGTTTAGTACTCCCTATGTATCTTAGATTACATGTGCATTCTAAGATATAGATGGCGTAATCAGTTTTACAATGTAGAGCACGTGTTATTTCCACCTCCTTGTCACTAAATGGTGTCTTGTACGTTTTTTTATTGACACCATGTTGGCAAGCCTTTTACATTTCATGAACCCTTTTCGCTGTGTGAGCCAATTCTGCGTTTCTATGACCTCAGGGCTACTTTTTACTAAGCTTCCACTCATGGACGGAGCCCTCCTGTATGCTATACCTAGGGATTTTGGTAAAAGCCCCCCTGTTACTGGATCATTTAGCACTATAGGCCAATTGCGCTGTACAATATTTCTGATAGTTTTATGTTGTGAATTGTACGTGGTAATGAGGTGCAATTGATGTGCTTCTTTGTCGTTTTCTGTTTCTAGTGGCTTGGCTTTTAAGAGAGTGTCCCTCTCTAATCTCATAGTTTTGGTGATTGCTGTGTCTAATGTTTTGCTCTTGTATCCCCTTGGTAGGAATATATTCTTGCTTTCTAGTTGTGTTTTTGCAGGTCTATTGGGTTGCTGCATATACGTTTGATTCTTAGCATCTCCCCATAGGGGATGCTGTTTATCATATGGCGTGGATGAAAACTCGTAGAATGGAGAACCGAGTTTCCTGCTGTTGCCTTTCTAAAAAGTCTCGTTTCCAGCTTACTGTGTTTTACAAAAACTTCTACATCAAGAAAGTTAATTGCATGACTGTTGATGGTTGACGTGAAACTCAAATTTATCTCATAGTTGTTGATATTAACTAAAAATTCATTGGCCTCCGTTATTGTGCCATCCCAAACAACAAAAATATTGTCAATATTTCTGAAAAAGTGTTTGACATTCTTAACCATATAATGTTTGTGTGCCATGTTGAGGACCAGCTCCTCCCAACATCCCATGTGTAAACAGTCATAGCTGGGGGAAAGTTGGCCCCCATCGCAACGCCGCGCACCTGTTGGTAAACAGTCTTATCAAACAAAAACACATTGTTGTTCAGACAAAATTGGGTCAGTTTGCTCAGCATCATACAATGTGCAGAAAGTCTTGCTTTGTTTTTGCTGAGGAAATGTTCTAGTGCCCTTATACCGTCCCTGTGTCTGATACTGGTATGAAGTGACACCACGTTCAAAGACATCAGTTGATAGCCTTCTTTCCATTAAAAATTATTGATTTTCTGCAGGAAGTCGCTTGTATCTTTGATATATGTTGGCAAGGAATATACTAGTTCTTGTAGAAAGTAGTCTATATATTGGCTTGCGTTTTCCAATAGACTATTTTGTGCCTAGATAATTGGACGTCCAGGTGGATTTTTTTCATCCTTATGGATTTTCGGAATAAAGTAAATGTTCGGTATAGTTGGATTTTCCTTACGCATAAACTTATATTCCTCCAATGTTAAAATTCCTGCACTATTCCGTGCTAGCAGCTTGCTGTAAAAGTCATCTTGTATTGCCTTTAGTGCGCACCAATTGCTGATTTTGTAGCAAAATCTGTTGTTTAATTGAGATAAAGCTTCTTCCATATATTGCTTTCTGTCCCACAAAACAATGTCATCATTGATGTAACTGACCATGTCATGAATGATGTAATATGTGACGCAATCAGCAGTGCATTGCGGGGGCGCGAGTTATAGTTAGCTGAACTAACTATTATGGCGGAATCTCTCTGGTTTTCTACGAGTGAAATGTCCAATTAACTATAACGTCCCTGAAACCTATGGTTTTTTCAGTGAATTTCTAAGGTTTTTTAAATGCTAATTTCTAACTATAACGTGCCTGAAACCTATGGTTTTTTCAGTGAAATTCGAAGGTTTTTGAAATGCTAATTTCTAACTATAACGGACCTGAAACCTATAGTTTTTTTCTGTGAATTTCAAAGTTTTTTAAAGAAATCTTTTGTAACTGTCATTTGTAAAAAATATTTGTATATAGCTTTTCATTCGTTAAATAATATGATGTTAAAAAAAAACTATATATATATATATATATCTTTTTTTTAAAAATAAAGTGGAGTCGCGTACCGATCGTGTACCCCTCTTGGTAGGTGAGCGGATTCAAGCCGCCATATTGCTAAAGTCGTGGTGAATGCCCGTTTGGTATGCGACGGGTGCGTGGTGTCCGGCCCCGCGTAACGTCACTTACATATGCGGTCGTGCCGGGTGCGCGCCTTTCGTAAAATGTTTGTTTTTAAAGTATACTTATATATATAACTTTAATATGTGTATCAAATGAAGAGATTATCTATACTAAATATAAAAATCAGATACTTTCGTGCCGGGTGTGCGCTGGTTGCGCGCCGGCTGCGCGAACCCGATGTGGTTTGAAAAGAAAGAGTTTCATTGGTTTACAAAGTTTTCTTTCTAGAATGTGAAAGACCCCCTCCCTTTTTTGTTCATTCTCTCTTCTACATCGTAGGAGACACACCTGTTGTGTTACTTCTCTATTTTGTAAATTTTTTGGGTGTTTTTATATCTAAAAAATGGCTTCTTCAACTGAAGTTAACTCGTTAACAGAGGACGAAGAAGTGTTGGAGGAACCAATCAAAAAAAAAAAAGAGTCAGTTGTTTGGGCCGTCTTCACATTTCCAGAGGGACAAAAGAAGGTGAATGCAACACAAGTTACTTGCACTCTCTATCGAAGGGTGCTCTCACGAGGAAGCCAAAGGAAGTACTCTTGTGGGACGTCCAGCATGCTCAAGCATCTCCAGACTCTACATCCTCGGCATCTGGTGCGCAAACAATATTGTTGCGCCCAGGAAGCTGCGCAGCATGATGACCAGGCTGCTGGAGCGATCACATCAGGAGTACGCCATTCTGTTGTTTTTTTTTTTTTAAACACCAAAAAAATTATAAAATACAAAAAAGTAGAAAAAAACGGTTCTTTTCAGAACCACCTAATCTGTTTAAAAAAGAGCAATAAAGTGTATGGTAGTACCTGGATGATTGCATGGCTTCATATGTAGAGCTTGAGTGATTGAAAGAGTGCATGGAAAGTGCATAAGTGATTGTATGAGTGCATCACTACTGCTTGTGTGATTGGATGAGTGCATCAGTAGTACACAGGTGATTGTAGAAGTGCACGTGTTAGTGCCTGGATCATTGAATGAGTACATGGTTAGTGACTAGATGATTCGAGTATTGTAAGGAGCGTGCATGGTGAATTTATAAGTGCTTGGGTTTTGGCAGAGTGATTGGATAAGTACATGGTGCTGGCAGGGTGATTAGATGAGTGCATAAGTAGTAATAGGGAGACTACTAAACAGTATAGGTATCACTCAAACGATTGTAGAAGTGGATGAGTTAGTGTCTGGGTAATTGCATGAGTAGATGGGTACTGACTGGATAATTAGAGCACTGCAAGGAGAGTGCATGGTGAATTTATAAGTGCTTGGGTTTTGGCGGAGTGGTTGGATTAGTACATGGTACTGGCTGGGTGATTGGAGGAGTGCACGGGGAGTGACAGTGTGATTGTTGGACTGCATGGGTACTATCTGGATAATTGGAGGAGTGAATCAGTAGTGTGTAGGTGGTTAGAGGACTGCATCGATAGTGCACATGGGATTGTAGCATTGCATGTGTTAGTGCCTGGGTCATTGCATGAGTACATAGATAGTGACTGGATACTTAGAGTGCTGCAAGGAGAGTGCATGGTGAATTTATAAGTGCTTGAGGTTTGGCAGAGTGATTGGATAAGGACATGAGACTGGCTGGGTAATTGGAGGAGTGCATAGGTAGTAACAGGGAGATTACTAAACTGTATAGATAGCACTCAAAGGATTGTAGAAGTGCATAAGTTAGTGTCTGGGTAATTACATGAGTACATGGGTACTGACTGGATGATTAGAGTACTGCAAAGAGAGTGCATGGTGAATTTACAAGTGCACGGGGAGTGACAGTGTGATTGCGGGACTGAATGGGTACTACCTGGGTAATTGGAGTAGTGAATCAGTAGTGTGTAGGTGGTTAGAGGACTGCATGGATAGTGCACATGTGATTGTAGCATTGCATGTGTTAGTGCCTGAGTCATTACATGAGTACATAGATAGCGACTGGATACTTAGAGTGCTGCAAGGAGAGTGCATGGTGAATTCATACGTGCTTGGGTTTTGGCAGAGTGATTGGATAAGGACATGGGACTAGCTGGGTAACTGGAGGAGTGCATAGGTAGTAACAGGGAATTTACTAAACTGTATAGGTAGCACTCAAAGGATTGTAGAAGTGCATGAGTCAGTGTCTGGGTAATTGCATGAGTACATGGGTACTGACTGGATGTTTAGAGTACTGCAAGGAGAGTGCATGGTGAATTTATAAGTGCTTTGGTTTTGGCAGAATAATTCAATAAGGACATGGGTCTGTCTGGGTGATTGGAGGAGTACACAGGGAGTGACAGTGTGATTCCTGGACTGCATGGGTACTACTTGGGTAATTGGAGGAGTGAATCATTAGTGTGTAGGTGGTTAGAGGACTGCATGGATAGTGCACATGTGATTGTAGCACTGCATGTGTTAGTGCCTGGGTCAATGCATGAGTACATAGATAATGACTAGATTCTTAGAGTGCTGCAAGGAGAGTGCATGGTGATTTTATAAGTGCTTGGGTTTTGGCAGAGTGATTGGATAAGGACATAGGACCGGCTGGGTAATTGGAGGAGTGCCTAGGTAGTAACAGGGAGATTACTGAACTGTATAGGTAGTGCATCATTCAACTATACGTTTGCTTAAACTACAAAAAGAAACCTAATTAACAGCACCTTTTTTCACCATTCTATCTTTAATTATATGCCATAATTTAACTTTACCTTCAGTACAAAGTAATAACAAAAACTTAATTAATAACACCTTATAACCTTATATGATCATCTTTCAAACACCACAGTTGTGCTGCATCTTTACCAAAGTATCTATAATTATGTATGTATGTATGTATAACACACTTATAAAGCGCTCCTGTCACCCAACGGGCATCCTGGCGCTGTGATCTAACAGATCCTGAAACACAGTCAATACTATATCAGCAAGCTACACTATCCTAGGGAACAGGTGAGTTTTTAGTTCTTTTTTAAAGGAGAGAAGGTCTCCTAAGCATCTGAGCAGCAGTGGCAGATCATTCCACAACTTGGATGCCGTAAAGCCAAAGGAACGGCCACCCATCTGCTTTCTCCGGACCTTGGGGACAACTACCAAGTAGGCTGAAGCAGAGCGGAGAGATCTAGTAGGGATGTACCAAGAGAACATCTCCTGTAGTGGCAACGGTCCCAAGCCATGAAGAGCCCGGAAGACCAAGCATAAAGCTTTACACTCAACCCGCTGAGAAATGGGCAGCCAGTGCAAGTCTTTAAGTGCTGCGGATGACGAGTCAAGACGTCGGCGCGAAAGTGCTAATTTGGCAGCGAAGTTCTGTACCCGTTGTAGTTTGCTTAATGCAGTGACAGGTGCCCCCAGAAGCAGTGCATTGCAGTAATCGAGTCTGCTTAAGATGATACTGCGCACTACTTCTGGTCTGGCATGGGCGGGAAGCAAAGGGAGAATCTTCCGCAGGGTACGCATCAGCCCCATGCAGGTAGACAGTGTTTTATCAATGAAACCATCCAGTTGAAGATTAGGTTCCATTGTCACACCCAGGTTTCGGACCGAGTCTGCCGCTGCTACCGTGCCCTGAAAGGAGGGGGGCCAGAAGTCCTGCGGTAGAGGGCGCGGGACACGGTCCGCTGAGCAATGCAACACCTCCGTCTTGGAGCTGTTGAATTGCAGCGAGTTGTTGCTCAGCCATGTTGCCGTGGTGACCATACAATGGTGAAAGGTCTCCTGTGACACCGCATTCTCCCCCTCAAAAGAGAAGATGAGTTGGGTGTCATCAGCATAGTTGGTGACTGCAATGCCAAGAGATTTAATTAGCTTGACTAGGGGGCGGAGGTAGAGATTAAAAAGAATGGGGCTAATGGCCGATCCCTGGGGTGCGCCCTGACCAACCCTTCTGATGGTAGACTTGAAGGGAGGCAGGGCAACCACCTGATGTCTATTGGCCAGGTATGAGACAAGCCAATCCCGGGCCAGACCCATCACACCAGCCTCCTCCAATCTCATGGTCAAGATGGCATGACTGACCGTATCGATCGCTGCCGACATGTCAAGCAGCACTAAAAAGGCTGCTCGTCCATAGTCGGCACACGAACGAAGGTCACTCAAAACAGTCACCAAAGCTGATTCGGTTCCATGCGCTGGCCTGAACCCAAACTGCGCCGCATCCAGACAGTCATTGACTTCCCAAAAACTAGACAGGTGTTTCGTGACCAGTTTCTCCAAGATCTTAATCGGGAAAGGGAGTAATGAAATGGGTCTGTAATTAGCGGGGCATAAGGTGTCCAGTGATTCTTTCTTCAGCAGCGGAGAAACTACCGCAAGCTTCCAGCTGTCCGGGACCTGGGCGGAACCAAGAGACTGGCAGCAGATTGCGTGGAGAGGAGGGTACAGCTCTTCCCTAAACACTTTCCAGAGTTTGTGCGGAAGTACATCAAGGGGGGAGCCTGAGGACACACTATCCGCTAAAGCGCCAAATTCTGTAAAGGAGGGAAGAGGAACACTATCCAACCTTGCTTTCCCCGCCTCCATCTCTGATGTAGATGATAGAGCAGCCCCTGGTGTCATGGGACTCAAGTTACTCAAGATGGGCGCGATCTTATCTTCGAAGGCCTTGGCCAGCGAGTCGCATAGTAACTGAGAGGCTGGGATAGCTGTAGTAGCACAGGCCGGTCGTGACAACTCGTTGACGATTTTAAACAAAGCCTGAGCTTTATTTGAGGCTGACAATAAAGTGACTTATAAGCTGCCAGCTCCTGCTTAAAAAGGACTTTATCCGATGCCAGATAGTGTTTCCTCCATCTCCGCTCTGCACGTTTACACTGATGTTTAAGTTGGAAGAGCTCCCTCGAAAACCATGGCATGGCAGTTTTTGTTCTGTCTCGCGTTTTTCTTAGCGGGGCCAGATTGTCCAGAGAGGTCGTAATTCGCTGGATAAGGGAATTATAACTTTCATCCGCATTGTCTCCCAGCTGAAAAGCTTCAGAGAGCAGATTTGGTAGGGTTGCGCCTGTCAAGAGCCTTGACCATTGTCTTCCAGTCTTAGCAGTTCCCGTGCTACTGTTCTTAGAGTAGCCTACCGGGAGAGCTGCGGAGAAAAGAACTAGGGCGTGATCCGTCCAGCATTGCGGTAGGATGTTTCCAACCCTCACCTGACTAGAGTCAGCAAAGATCAAGTCCAATACATGTCCCCTCTGGTGAGTCTGAGAAAGAACCAACTGCTCCAGATTAATGTTGCAACATGCCTGGGTAAGGTATGTGAAGGCTGAGTCTGTTGGCCCATCTGGCCACAGATTAAAGTCCCCCAGTACCATCAGTCTGGCATGGGAGTTTGATAGATCGTAGATCAAGTCAGTAAGGTCGGACACGGCAAACGTAACGCCAGCCAGGGGTCTATAACACAATAGCACCCCCCCCCCCTGTCCCTTCAGAGAAAAACCCATCAGTTCGTACTCCGTGATTCTCTTAATTTGTAGCTGGGAAAATTCCAGCGATTCCCTATAAATCAACCCTACGCCTCCTCCTCTAGCCCCAACACGAGGATTATGTCTAATCTTATATCCTGGGGGGCAGGCATGCCCCAATTCTACTCCACTATCTGTCCTTGTCCATGTTTCCGTCATGAATAAGGCGTCTAACTCATGTTTTTCTATGAGTAGCGCTATCTCTGTGTGATGCCTGCACAAGGATCTCACATTTAGCAGACCACAGGCCAAGGAATTGTGGCTTTTAACAATAGTAGAGGGCTGGTGTTCTACCGAAACATCAGGTTTCAGGACAAGAAGATCTTCTTTCGTGTAGGTTAAGCGCATAAGGGAGACAGGGGCAGCAGTTCCAGCCGCCAGCGCGTCCTGTGCGCGAACGGGCGCAAATGGGCTTACCTCTGGCGCACCTCCGGCGCGCCAACGGCGCACCTGCTGCGCGCCAATGCTGCGCGCTGGGCCCTCCATTACTATTTATCACCGTAGAGTGCGGGAAACCGCCTATGCGATCGTCTAGCCCGCCAACCAAGATGGCGCCTAGTCACCGGCCCGTTTTCCCAACCACTCACCCAAGATGGCAGCTAACGCCGCGATGTAAGCCTCCCAGGTAGCCCTACTCACTAAATCCCACAAATGCGGGTGAGTTTCCAATTATTATAGTGCAGGTAAGACTCACTATTCACACCCCCCCAAAATGCAGGTGCAACTGCGCAGGTTACAGCACGAGCGCGAACAGGAGCGAGAGCCAAGCTATGGCGAAATAAAATTAGGAATCAATTTAAAAAGCTGGCAAAAGCAGTGACACGCGTGCAGGTTCAAAAGATCTACCTGCCGGTGTAAAAGGATCGCCTTAAATGCAGGATGCGAGGGCAGAGCGCGGGAGACCGCCTATGCGATCGTCTAGCCCGCCAACCAAGATGGCGCCTAGTCACCGGCCCGTTTTCCCAACCACTCACCCAAGATGGCGGCTAATGCCGCGATGTAAGCCTCCCAGGTAGCCCTACTCACTAAATCCCACAAATGCGGGTGAGTTTCCAATTAATATAGTGCAGGTAAGACTCACTATTCACACACCCCCAAAATGCAGGTGCAACTGCGCAGGTTACAGCACGAGCGCGAACAGGAGCGAGAGCCAAGCTATGGCGAAATAAAATAAGGAATCAATTAAAAAAGCTGGCAAAAGCAGTGACACGCGTGCAGGTTCAAAAGATCTACCTGCCGGTGTAAAAGGATCGCCTTAAGTGCAGGATGCGAGGGCAGAGCGCGGGAGATCACTTATGCGATCGTCTAGCCCGCCAACCAAGATGGCGCCTAGTCACCGGCCCGTTTTCCCAACCACTCACCCAAGATGGCGGCTAACGCCGCGATGTAAGCCTCCCAGGTAGCCCTACTCACTAAATCCCACAAATGCGGGTGAGTTTCCAATTATTATAGTGCAGGTAAGACTCACTATTCACACCCCCCCAAAATGCAGGCGCAACTGTGCAGGTCACAGCACGAGCGCGAACAGGAGCGACAGCCAAGCTATGGCGAAATAAAATTAGGAATCAATTTAAAAAGCTGGCAAAAGCAGTGACACGCGTGCAGGTTCAAAAGATCACTATCATTAACCTATACCTTTGTAGAGAGAGAAAAAAATGATGCCTAATAAACTACACCTTATATGAGAATGTTTCAAAATACACATTTCTACTGCATCTTCAACCTACTGTTTAAAAATATGAAGCTTCATTCAACTATACCTTTGAACAGAATTAAAAAAATATATATTATTGTACAGACTGGTTTTTAAACAAACTTCAAGTACAATGAAACTAATTCCAAAATGCATCTCTACATTTAATAATATATTTCAAACAACACAGTTTTAGAATAATGTCGAATCTTTTTTAAATAAACATCAAAAATATTTAACCCACCTTGCAAATAAATCTGTGGAATAAAAAATCTCGCACACTCAGACAGGATTTTCTTTTACACACTGTCAATATAAATCACCAGACTCAGCAAGGTAAAGCCAGTAATGGCAAAAATTCCCTCTCTTTTTCCATACAAATACCCATAAGCAACAAATGACATTCTTTCCCAGAATTTTTCAAATTGTAAAAGATAATTCCATTGGTCACAGATAATAACCCTTATCATGTGACTTCTTCACCCCTCCTGCTTAATGTCAGTTTCCGTAGCAATTGGTCATGCAACATTCAACTTAACTCACAGGTCACAAGTTCACCACAAAATGTTGCAAATGAGAACAGCCGGTGTGGTTGGCGTTGCAAAACATGACCTTATCCTTTCTGCTGTACCTTTCAAACATTTTTTTACTAACCAATAATAAACTTGCTTTTTAAAGAAAGTAAAATGCACCCTATTTTTGAATGTACAGTGTTCTGAAACAGCCAATCAAATCTCTACTTTCTTTAAAACAGAATCTTGTCCACCATTTTAGATATCTCTCATTCTACCAACTGCCTACAGTCATCACTTCAAGATGCTTTCAGTGTAGATTGTTGGGCACAGCGATGTTTTCTGGTGCAACAGGCATGCTGAACACAGAGATATTGACAATGACCTTGCTTTGCAAGATCCAAACATTAAATGGATTGGACAGAGAGGATTAAAGTGGCACCAATTGATGCCTTTGGTGAAAACCTGTTTGTATCTCCAAGCCCCTGACCTCATGATTGTGCACTGTGGTGGCAATGACCTAGGCACATTGACTGGGGTAGGTCTGTAATTGCTAATGAAGGACACCTTTGCACAATTGATGTTGCTTTTCCCCCAAACTGTCTTTGTATACTCTAACATATGCCAAAGACAGAAATGGAAGTTGTCCAATCAATTTTGTCCTCAGATTGAGAAAGCTAGAGCGCCACGCATCCATCGTGTTCACACTAGGGGGCCGCGCTGAGCGCCGCGCAGGCAACCTGCTCTATCTTCCAAAATCCAAAGCAGTGTTTGCTATGACAGGGCGGGAGAGCACGGCCCCGCCCTGCCATAGCAAACAACAGTGTCCCGGGGTGGGCACCACGGGACGCTGCAGGAGCCGGCCCTGGGGGGTGGTGGTCCCCAGGGCCATGGAGGGATCCTGGAGGGGGGCCGCGCGGCTCCTCCCTTTATTTACATAGCCATGGGGAAGTGGTGGTCCCCGGGGGTACATAACGGACCCCATATTTTGCATTATTAGTGCCCCAGGGGAGGTGGTGGTTCCCGGGGCTGCGGGAGGGCTGTGTGCCCTCCTGCATATACTTTACATAGCCTTGGGGAGGTGGTGGTCCCTGGGGCTGCGGGGGCCCAGCAGGCCCCCACAATTATGAATAGGGCGATGCCTCCTGGTCCTGGCCCACCCGGGGGCCTAATTTAAATCAAACGCGGAAGCCCGCGCTTTATTTTCATTTTTTATATTTTCGGCGGAATTCGCAACCACATTGCGCTTTTCGTTGAAATGATAAAAAAATATACTTTTTTTGGCCCTGGGGGTCCTTGTGGGACCCCTGAACAGGCCTAAAGGGTCAGAGTGTTTCTACTCTGCACCCTTTTCTTGTTTTTAACCATTTATTTTACTGTTTTCTTGTGACTTGGTTCTACCGAGTCACAAAATGGCTGCCAACAGTTCCCAGTTTGGAGTGTTTGGCAGCCAATCACAGTGAAGCTCGTGCTCGAGAGGGTTTGTGAACCCACCGCTGCCCCAGATATCGAAACTTTTTCTTTTTCTAAATTCTCAGGAACTACTGAACCGATTTACACCATTTAACAAAAAGGGTTCTTTCTGACCCAAGGGCAACCTTTTTGCCAAATTTGGTGTAATTCCGTTCAGCCGTTCGGTCTGTAGATTTGTCTAAAGTTTCCTATGGAAAATTACATGGGGAAAACGCATTTTGGAACCCCCCTTTTTTTCTCGAACCCCACCCTGAAACTTTTAAGACGGGAGCTGACCGGAGCGCCTCACTAGTTTTGAAAATTTCGCGAAGATTCATCAAACAGCGCCAAAGTTATTGGGAAAAGTAAAAATGTTTTTCCTATGGAAACTAGGTCGTAACTATAACTACCTACTGGCGAACGCCAGTAGGTTTTACATATATATATATTCACTGAAAAAACCATAGGTTTCACACATGTTATAGTTAGCTGGACATTTTACTGATAAAAAACCAATGAAATTCCCCCGTTATAGTTACTGTAGGCAACTATAACTCACGCGACCGTAATCCTCTGCTGATGCTAATACTGTATTTAGACACTTATTTGCCCATGTCTTCTTCCATTAAATTTTAGCTATACATATATTACAAATATTTTTTTTTCATAAAGACACATATGTCATCAGCAGAGGATTACGGTCGCGTGAGTTATAGTTGCCTACAGTAACTATAACGGGGGAATTTCATTGGTTTTTTATCAGTAAAATGTCCAGCTAACTATAACATGTGTGAAACCTATGGTTTTTTCAGTGAATTTGCAAGGTTTTTTAAATGCTAATTCCTAACTATAATGTGTGTGAAACCTATGGTTTTTTCAGTGAATTTGTACGGTTTTTTAAATGCTAAGTTACTTTACGCCATTTGTGGCGTGCGCGCCCACTTAACGCAGGCCATGAACGCACGATGCGCTTCGCGCACCGTGCGCACATGGAGGACATATGATGAGCATCGTTTTGACAGGTAAAATATATGTTTTGTTTAGCTGAAATAAGCCATGCACAAAAGGTGCCCTTCGTGCACCTTTTGCACACGGGGTGGGGAGAATGTGGATATTTTTTTTTTTTTTTTTATTATTTCTTACCGTACGCGTACGGTAAGCGTAATCGGCGAAATTTTCGAAAAAATTTAAATTGCCTTTTTTTACTTGGGGGATCGTTGGGGACTCCCTCGACATGGCTAGGTGCTTGGGAGCTGTGTAAACAGCCCCTTTACATGTTTTTGCACTTGGTTTTTCAACCCCCTGTCAGAGTGCGAGAGGGAAAATGGCGGCCGCCGCTTCCTGGTTTCGACCGATTCGAATGTTTACTAAGATCTAAGGGCCAATCAGAATCGCGCTCGCGCACGCCACCGTACACGTACGGTAAGCGCACCGTAAGCGCACCGTACGCTGGCTCAGATATATATATTGATTTAAAGGCTATTTTCTCAGAATCTACTGAACAGATTTACACCAAACCTACAAAAGGCACTTCCTTGACCTGAGGACTACCTCTCTGCCAAATTTCAAGTAATTCTGTTCAGCCGTTCGGGCTGTAGCTGTGTCTAAAGGTCCTATGGAAAAATGCATGGGAAAAACGCGTTTTGGGACCCCCCTTTTATTTCAGCCCCCGCTTGACGAATCCCCCCGAGACTTTCAGGGTAGGAGCGGAGCGTAGCGGCCCACCTATTTTGAAAAATTCGCGAGGATTCGTCAACCGGCGCCAAAGTTATTCAAAATAGAATGTTGCGGATTTCCTATTGAAACAGGGTCCTAACTATAACTACCTACTGGCGACCGCCAGTAGGTAATATATATATATATATATATATATATATATATATATATATATATATATATATATATATGTGTGTGTATATATATATATATGTGTATATATATATATATATATATATATATATATATATATATATATATATATATATTCAATGAAAAAACCATAGGTTTCAGGGGTGTTATAGTTAGCTGGACTTTTCACTTGTACAAAACCATTGTAATTCCCCCGTTATAGTTATTTCAGCTAACTATAACTCGCGCGCCCGCAATGCACTGCTGATGACGTCACATATTACATCACTCATGACATGGTCAGTGACATCACTCATGACATCACTGATGACATCTCAAATGACATCACTGTCACAGGGAAAAAATGGTTTAACACCAACTGTATTAAGGCCCATTCTGCTCTTTTGAAGGCAATAAAGGGCAAACCAAGAAACAGACCTCTAATCACTTCTTTGCGGAAACAGTATAAATCAGCCATCAAAGCACGTAAAAATGAGATCCAGGAAGAAGCCTGGAATAATTTGCTGTTACCGGACACCTTGCGGGATAGCTCCAAATTTTGGGGACTGATAAATCACCCCTTTTTTTCCGGTAGTGGGAATCAGACCTTGGAATGTAGTATTCCTGATGAACAGTGGTTAGCCCACTTCGGAAAAATTTATAGTTCTGTCTCGCATGGGAATTCAGAGGGGCTGTCATCCTTAAATCGGGTTGGTCCTGTCTCGGCCTTCAGGGTGGAGGAGGTAGAAAAAGCCATCCAAGAGACATCGAAGAGTAAGGCACCAGGCCCTGACGGCGTCCCGGCCGACCTATACAGGTCCGCACCTAAACTATGGGCCAAAATACTAACTAATGTTTTTAATGCTGCAAGACACAAGAATATCCCCGAGTCCTGGGCGATATCTATTATTATCCCAATTTTTAAAAAAGGCCAGAGGGATGATCCGGCATGTTATAGGCCGATCTCCCTAATTGACTCTGCTGTCAAAATCTTAGGCAGAGTCATCTTGGGCAGATTGAACACATGGTTGGCAGGTAACAGTATATTATGTGACGCCCAATATGGTTTTAGGGCTAATAGAAGCACGCAGGATCAATGTTTGAATCTCCACTTACTTATTTGCAAATACACTATCGCAAAGGAGGGGTCCCTGTACATGGCCTTTATGGACCTCTCCTCAGCTTTCGACCTAGTCAATAGGTCGAAACTGTGGAGCATTCTTTTGGACAATGGAGTTGATCCCCCTCTGGTTGGATTTTTGGCGGATCTCCATCGTGATCTATCAGCCTCGGTGAGAGTCACCCAGGGGGGAAGGTGTACCAGCCGCTTCAAGTCAGAGCGAGGTGTAAGGCAGGGTGTCATGCCCCACGGTTAGGAGCGGCAGGCGGTCCAGTATATAAGGACTCTGAGATTTCACGAACGCGCTTAGCGTTCTAGCCTGGAATCTAATTCCGTCCTAGTTAGTGTAGCCTGTCTTCCGGTTATTGATTTCCTGTTTCCGGGAGTCCTTCTTTACTGTTCGTTGTTTCTCGCGGCTCGTTCCGCGTCCTTGGCGTTCTGGAAGCGCCACTCTCTGTTGTTTCGTCGGATGCATCAAGTTGGTGGTTAGTGCTCTATTCTTGCATCACAGTAGTCTCTGGGACTCCGCAAGATTTGTGAGTGCGCTGGTTCCCCCGTTTGTGTTTACTATTTCAATCACTCCCTGTTGGTGGCGTCTAGTGTGTGCTCTGGCTCTGTGTTTTCGTTCCAATCCTAAGTTACATTTATATTCCCTTGTTAAGTGCTTTGTTCCTTGCACCTTTGTCAGTCGGTCCCCACATACCCGCACCCTCTAAACAGCTGAAATATCCCGGGTTTGGTATACCCTGGAGTGAGAGGTGCCGCTCATCCCCGCGCACCTCCCAGTAATTAAGTCTCGAGTGTAAAGCTCGTGGTTCCTCAGCGTTTTGCTCGCCAGCTGGTCCTCTTCCCTTCCGAACCCCCTTTCTATTCCCATTCTGTGAGGACCCTCCATGGCTAAGAACTGAAGGAAGGAGGTGGAGCACTTGCGTGGACCACGGTATGGTTTGACCAGTATACATCAGAAACACGGTAATAGCGCTGTGCGCTACCTTTCTTTATATACACGGTTTACCCTAGAGCGGGCGTGAGGTAACGATTGTTGTTCTATTCCCCTGTAGTCTTCAGCCCTTTATCAACATCAACTTGGTTAACCTGTTGCAGAATTGGGGCTTTTGGGTGTTCACAAAGGGTGAGTGATACTTAAGGCAGATCTGAGGCTATTGGGCGTGGGACAGGCTCTCAATCAGTGTTTTATGTCACATAGGATACTAGACTGTACTTTCCACGGTTCATACCTCCTGACTGGGAACAAGATCCTCCATAGGAAAGGGCATATCGAGAGGTAGGACTGTACAATTGGCAAGGTGTTAATTGTAGGTACTTATATGTGGATGGTCTATAATCTACCTTTCATTACAGCACAGAAGAGTCTCACCCTGGGATCCGCCTCTGCCACTATCTTGACGTCTTACCCTCCTTCCCTTGTTTTGTTTCCCTGTTTTCCCCTGGCGTGTCCTCCGGTTCTCTAGTGTTTGATAGAGACGGGGAACCGCAGGGGAAGACTGAGAATTGTCTTCACGGACCTGACGCTCCTGCGGATCAACCCACGTATCCTTACAGAACGCTAAGCCTAATAGAGAGTGTTCTGCCCGAGCGTCATGGACGTAGTGCCGGTCACGTTGGCGGATGTAGCCAACATGATAGGAAATCTACAAGCTGAGACTCAGGCCTTGGCAGCCCGAGTGGACGCCCTGCAAGGTCAACATAGAGATACATCCTCGGGAGAAAGAAGTGTAGTTCAACAACCCGTTATACAAGTTACTACACCCCAGTCTATCCCCTTGGCTCCTCCGGAGCGTTTTTCGGGGGATGCGACTAGATGTGCTGCGTTTCTCAGTCAGTGCCAGTTGCACTTTGTATGTAAAGCGCACTGTTTCCCCTCTGACCAATCTCGGGTGGCGTTTACCATATCCTATCTCAGTGGGACCGCAGCCGACTGGGCCATTCCCTTGGTGGATAGGGACGACCCTTTATTATACAATTATGCAGCCTTTAACAGGGAATTCCGTAAACTCTTTGACCGACATACGTATACTCATGCTGCGGACACTGAATTATTGGCCCTGAAGCAAGGCAGTCATGAGCTGGTGCAGTATATAACCTCCTTTCGGCGATTAGTAGTAGAAGCGAATTGGCCAGAGGAAAAACGTTGCACTCTCTTTTACAGGGGGCTACGGGACGAATTGAAAGACGCATTGTCACAAATTGTAGACCTACCTCGTAACTGTTCAGATTTCATTGACTTGGTGGTACAGATCGACCATAGGTTACGTGAGCGGAAACACGAAAGGGGGAAAGGAGAACCCCGCTATGTGCTTTCCAAAGAAAGAAAAGGTGACTTACCTAGGTCAATGGATGAACCGGAACCCATGCAGATAGGGGTGGTCCGGGGCCCTTTGACGCCCGAAGAACGTCAACGTAGACGAACCGAAAATCTTTGTATGTATTGCGGTAAGACCGGTCATTACCTGAGAGCATGTCCGGTAAAGCCAAAGTCAGGGAACCGACAGGGAAACTAGAGTGTCCGGGGTCTTCCGAGACCAGGCTCCCGGGCAGTCCTGAATATACGGTCTCCTCTGTAGAGCACGAATCATCGCCCGCGTCCCATTTGTATGTCACCGCTTATCTTTCATTAGCGCGCTACGGTCTTCATGTGCGGATTATGATAGACTCCGGGGCATCGGGGAATTACATGGATGTGGAGTGGGCTAAAGCTAACCTAATTCCCTGTCAAGAGAAGACGTACTCCAATAAGGTCACTACTATTGATGGCAGTCCTCTTGTCTCGGGGCCCGTAACCCATCAAACAGTGAGGCTTCACTTGAGTATAGAGCCCCAACATCAAGAGGACCTGTCTTTTGATTTGATTAGGTCTCCACATATTCCGGTGTTGTTGGGTATTCCGTGGTTGAAGCTCCACAACCCCATAATTGACTGGGAAAAGTCCACGCTGGAGTTTCGAGCCACTAAAAGACAGGAGATCGTGATAGCTAGTTCTCAGGGAACCAATGTTTCGGAAACCAGTGGAAAGGAACCTGATCTGCCCACCTGCTACAACGATTTGAAGGCAGTATTCGATCCCCAAGAAGCTGATACCTTACCACCACATAGAGTATATGACTGCCGTATCGATTTGGAGGCGGGAGCCAGAATACCTTGCAGTCGGGTTTACTCCCTTACAGAGAAAGAAAATACGTACCTAAGGGAATATTTGGATGATATGTTGGAAAAGGGGTTCATCCGACCCTCTCGCTCTCCTGCCTCCTCTTCCCTGTTTTTCATACCCAAGCGGGAAGGGGGATTAAGATGCTGCATAGACTACAGAAGGCTGAATCTAGTGACCATAAAAAACCGGTATCCATTACCCCTCATCTCCTCCCTCCTTGACAAGGTTCGGGGCGCACAATACTTCACGAAATTAGATCTACGTGGAGCTTACCACCTGGTGCGAGTCAAGGAAGGAGATGAGTGGAAAACAGCCTTCTGTACCAAATACGGGCTATATGAATATCTTGTGATGCCCTTTGGGCTTTGCAATGCCCCGGCGGCATTTCAGTTTTTTATTAATGAAGTGCTGAGGGACATGCTCGAAGACTATGTGATAGCCTACATCGATGACCTACTGATTTACTCTGGTTCCCTGTCTGATCACTTGTGTCATGTACGGAGGGTATTAGAACGCCTCCAGGAGAACAAATTGTACTGCAAGTTGGAGAAGTGTACATTTCACACCCAAGAGGTGCCCTTTTTGGGTTTCGTGGTGTCACCGTGGGGGTTGGCGATGGACCCCGGTAAAGTTAAGGCTGTCCTGTCTTGGCCGGCGCCCACCACCGTCAAGGAATTGCAGAGTTTCCTGGGCTTTGCCAACTTCTACCGGCGGTTCATCAAACACTTTTCCAACTTGACGACTCCCCTCACGGCCCTCCTCAAGAAGGGTGTCCTATATTCATGGTCCAAAGAAGCGGAGAACGCATTTCAACAGCTGCGTCTCGCTTTCACTCGTGCCCCTGTTTTACACCACCCAGACCCCTCCTTGCCTTATGTTGTAGAGGTAGATGCATCTCACGTAGCTGTGGGGGGGGTTCTCAGTCAAACAGATCCTGTCAGTGGCCTTATTCATCCAGTGGCTTATTTTTCCCACAAGTTTTCCCCGGCAGAATACAATTACGCAGTTGGGGAGAAAGAACTCCTTGCAATTAAAAAGGCTTTCGAGGAGTGGCGGCAGTATCTATTAGGCGCCCGACACCGGACAACTGTCATTACCGATCATCGTAACCTCCAGTATTTAACGTCAGCCAAGGCATTGTCCATGCGCCAGATCCGCTGGTCACAATTTTTTTGTGAGTACGATTTTCATATCCACTTCAGACCGGGTAGAAGGAATGGGAAGGCCGATACCTTGTCCCGCTTGGGTTTTGCTCTTCCTGAGAGGCCTGTGGAATCCCCGACTATTGTCCCCAGGGGAGCCTTTATAGGTGGGGTGGTCACGGAAGAACAATTCCTCGCCCAGGTCAGACAGAGCCAGGTGTCATCCGTAATGGGGGGAGTAGTGGGTTCCCGTGCCACTACCGTCCAAGATGGGTATGTGTGTGTATTGGGGGGAGTGGTATTGCCCACCACAGAACTGCAGACTCAAGTATTGCACTGGTACCATTCCCATGCCCTGGCGGGCCATCCCGGGATAAAAAAGACAACCAGAGTGATCAGAGAACGGTTCTGGTGGCCAGGCATGACTAAGGATATTGAAGCTTATGTTAAGACCTGTCACGTCTGTGCTCAGACAAAGGTGTCCCGCCAAAATCCAGTAGGGTTGCTCTTACCTCTCCCTGCTCCACCTGGTCCATGGCATACGGTGTCCCTTGATTTTATTGTTGACCTACCTGTAACCTCCCACAAGCACAACACCTTGCTGGTGGTGGTGGATCTGTTTTCTAAAGTCGCCCACTTTGTCCCATTGGGCGGCTTGCCCACGGCAGTTGAGCTGGCGTCAGTGTTTGTGCGGGAGATAGTCCGTTTGCATGGCTTTCCATCAGTTTTGGTGTCGGATAGGGGGGCCCAATTTGTCTCCCGGTTTTGGAAGGGGGTGTGTTCCTTGCTGGGGATAGAGGTCAGGTTATCCTCGAGTCATCATCCACAGACAGACGGGCAGACAGAGAGGGTCAACCAATGTTTCGAGCAATACATTAGAACTCAGGTCTTGCTGAAGCCCACGGAGTGGGATGAGTGGGTGTGGGTAGCAGAGATTGCTTATAACAACAGCCCACACTCCTCCACTAACCACTCGCCTTTCTATTGTTCTAGTGGGTTTCATCCCAAGTTGTTGCCTACAGGGGTTTCCCCGGGAGGTCCTACACCAGCAGCCAACGACTTCATAAGGTTATTGCAAGATATCCATAGGACCACCCTAGTACATTTGGAAGCCGCCAAAACAAGATACAAGGAGGGAGCAGACCTACACCGTAGATTGGAACCCATTTATGAACCAGGGGATAGGGTGTGGCTTTCCACCAAACATCTGGCTCTTCGAGGTCCACGCAAGTTCAACCCTACCTACATTGGCCCCTATAAGGTGCTAAAGGTGATAAACCCAGTAGCCCTGAAACTGGATTTGCCTGTATCTTTCAAAATACACCCTGTATTTCACACCTCTTTGATCAAGCCTGTCGTACCTGGTACCCACATCCCTAGAAGACCAACTCCAATCCCTCTTCGGGAGGCCGAAGAATATGAAGTTGAAGCGATTGTGGACTCCCGCATAGTGCGTAACGCTCTTCAGTACCTGTTGCACTGGAAGGGGTATGGAGTGGAGGAGCGTACTTGGGAGCCTGCTGATAATGTGCATGCTCCTCGTCTCCTTCGTCTGTTCCACCTCAAATATCCAGATAAGCCCAAAGGGGTGGGGGACCGTTGTGGGGGGAGTGTGCTGTCATGCCCCACGGTTAGGAGCGGCAGGCGGTCCAGTATATAAGGACTCTGAGATTTCACGAACGCGCTTAGCGTTCTAGCCTGGAATCTAATTCCGTCCTAGTTAGTGTAGCCTGTCTTCCGGTTATTGATTTCCTGTTTCCGGGAGTCCTTCTTTACTGTTCGTTGTTTCTCGCGGCTCGTTCCGCGTCCTTGGCGTTCTGGAAGCGCCACTCTCTGTTGTTTCGTCGGATGCATCAAGTTGGTGGTTAGTGCTCTATTCTTGCATCACAGTAGTCTCTGGGACTCCGCAAGATTTGTGAGTGCGCTGGTTCCCCCGTTTGTGTTTACTATTTCAATCACTCCCTGTTGGTGGCGTCTAGTGTGTGCTCTGGCTCTGTGTTTTCGTTCCAATCCTAAGTTACATTTATATTCCCTTGTTAAGTGCTTTGTTCCTTGCACCTTTGTCAGTCGGTCCCCACATACCCGCACCCTCTAAACAGCTGAAATATCCCGGGTTTGGTATACCCTGGAGTGAGAGGTGCCGCTCATCCCCGCGCACCTCCCAGTAATTAAGTCTCGAGTGTAAAGCTCGTGGTTCCTCAGCGTTTTGCTCGCCAGCTGGTCCTCTTCCCTTCCGAACCCCCTTTCTATTCCCATTCTGTGAGGACCCTCCATGGCTAAGAACTGAAGGAAGGAGGTGGAGCACTTGCGTGGACCACGGTATGGTTTGACCAGTATACATCAGAAACACGGTAATAGCGCTGTGCGCTACCTTTCTTTATATACACGGTTTACCCTAGAGCGGGCGTGAGGTAACGATTGTTGTTCTATTCCCCTGTAGTCTTCAGCCCTTTATCAACATCAACTTGGTTAACCTGTTGCAGAATTGGGGCTTTTGGGTGTTCACAAAGGGTGAGTGATACTTAAGGCAGATCTGAGGCTATTGGGCGTGGGACAGGCTCTCAATCAGTGTTTTATGTCACATAGGATACTAGACTGTACTTTCCACGGTTCATACCTCCTGACTGGGAACAAGATCCTCCATAGGAAAGGGCATATCGAGAGGTAGGACTGTACAATTGGCAAGGTGTTAATTGTAGGTACTTATATGTGGATGGTCTATAATCTACCTTTCATTACAGCACAGAAGAGTCTCACCCTGGGATCCGCCTCTGCCACTATCTTGACGTCTTACCCTCCTTCCCTTGTTTTGTTTCCCTGTTTTCCCCTGGCGTGTCCTCCGGTTCTCTAGTGTTTGATAGAGACGGGGAACCGCAGGGGAAGACTGAGAATTGTCTTCACGGACCTGACGCTCCTGCGGATCAACCCACGTATCCTTACACAGGGATGCATATTGGCACCCCTCCTTTTCACGCTTTACATCAATGCCCTGGACCCCGCCCTGGCAAACGCAGCGGTGGATGTACCACGTGTAGGAGACACCAAGATCCCAGTTCTCCTTTACGCGGACGACGCCGTCCTTTTGGCGCGTACAGGGGTGGCCCTTGACAGACTATTGGCCTCTTTCGGTGATTTCATGACATCGTTAGACCTGAAAGTTAATACCCAAAAATCACAGGTCATGATCACGGGCCAGGCTAGTAGGAAAAAGAAATCTAAATCCTTTTTTTGTCTAAGCCACGAGGTCAAAAGGGTCCCAATTTTCACCTATCTAGGGGTCATTTTTGACGAGAAGGGCACGTGGGGTCCTCAACACAATTTAAAAGGCAACGCAATGGCAAGATCTGTGGCAGCTATACTTGGCTTTGCCAAACGGTTGGGTAGTCGCCCCCTGGAGGCCATTTTGAAAGTTTATAAAGCTAAAACCCTGGCAATAGCCACCTATGGCTCCGCCATATGGGGCTATTCTAGAAATGACACCATCCAGAGGGTGGAAAACAAGTTTTTAAGATCCTTGCTGTCCGTTCCTCAGTCCACACCTACTTTTACAACACATTCAGAATTGGGCTTGGGGTATGTTGTTGACTTAATCAAAATGGCACCTGTCACATGCTGGCTTAAAACCTGGCTTAATCAAGATATTCCTTTAACACATTTAATACTAAAGGATTGCCTAGCCATGGAAAGAGCCCACACAATTCCATGGCTAGTATACGTTAAAAAGATGCTGAGCATAGTGGGACGTTCAGAGCTCTTCAATTCCCCTGAATGTATTAACAAGAAGGACATTAAGGGGATTAAGACCGCATTAATGACAAGATTAATGGTCGAGAGGGAGGACACTGAATTAAACAAGCCGGTAGTGAGAAGGAACTATGGGTTAATTACTGTTCCTGGCCTTGAACCCTACCTGGCTTTTGTCACAAGCCCACTTCACAGGTCTCTCCTGATTAAATTCCGCTTAAACTTGATACCGTATGTGCTAGGTTTTTATCCCACGTGGGCAACCCCGGATAATGCGCCCCCATGTGACTGTGATAATTTTTCAAGCCAAGACACATTACATTTTATTATGTTTTGTGAGCATTTTGTACATATTAGGACAAAATACTTGTTACCCTTACTTAAAGGGGCTGGCCATGTTCAGGTTCGGCCAGCGCTTCTGTCCCTGCAACTCCTGCCTAACATTACCACTGCCTTTTATGTAGCAAACTTTTTAGTCGCAGCTGTTCGCATTAGTAAGAAGCGTGCTAGAGAGCGGCATACTCCCAACATAACGGATGTGGTCGTGACGGCCGGTGGCCCGTAGTTATGGACTATTTCATCCCTGTTAGTCTTTTAGACGGAAATTGTATCTCCAAATTCTATTTATTCCTTTTAATTCAGAATTGAACCGATGCAATATGTTCTCTTCGTATTTTTAAATTTTGAATATGTTTTTTAATACCAGATTTGTAATTGATGCACTTTTGCTCTGTATTTCTCGTACTGTGATTTTATGTGTGTTTTGTCTCTTTTTATGATCTTTTATTGATCGAATAAAAGTAATTGACTGACTGACTGACATCACTGATGACATCACTGATGACATCATCCAGTGAATGTGTGTTTTTCTGAAAATTAAATATGTTTTATATATGTATATCTCAAGGTCGATGGAAGAATAAATGGGTATATAAGTGTCTAAATGGATGATTTGTTTTTGAAAAATTGATTGTGTAACTGACTGATTAAGTGTATCATAGTGAATACATGGCTTAGTGAGTAATGTTTAAATATGTAAATATCTGTATCAGTCTCTCACTTTGTGTATAAGTGGCTGCATGGGTTGGTGAGTAGCTACATGGGTGTCTATATAGGTTATTAGTTGGTTTTTTGAGAATCAGTCTGAGTGTCTGCATGGTTCGGTGGGGGGTATTACGTAGTGCATAGGTGCATGAATGAGTGACTCACTGTTTGTATGTGTTGAAGACAGCATGTGTGCAGGACTGTATGGGTGGATGAGTGTGTGTATGGGTGTGTTAGTGAGTGAATGACTGTCTCAATAGTGTCTTTATGAGTAACTACATATGTTTTAAACTAGTATATGTGACTATTGGTGTATATAAGTGAGTATATGTGAGAGTGAGAGATTGAAAGAGTTCCTGTATGAATAAGTATGTGTTTCTATAAGTGATTGTTTAAAAGACTAAGTATGTGTAAGTTTCCGTAGAAGTAAGTGTGGTGGTGTGTGTGTATAACTGTATATGCAAGTAAATGTATGTTTGATTCTTTATTAGCATGAGTGACTATGTGTGTGAGTAACTCTATGGATGAGTGGCATTGTGTAACAGAATGTATAGGTGTATGAGTACATATGATGAGTGAGTACATGTATGAGTGACTGTATAGGACTGTTGGTGAATGAGTCGATGTGTATGTGGATCTTAGAATTACTGAAGAGGTTTTTGTAACTGGTATTGGTATGTCCATTGTTTTGAAAATTTTAGTCTCTATTTTTGAATGTGTGTATCAAAGGTTATATTAGGGTGAGAGGAGGTCTGCCACTCTATCACAAGGATGATGTCATCAGTGATGTCATCAGTGATGTCATTTGAGATGTCATCAGTGATGTCATGAGTGATGTCACTGACCATGTCATGAGTGATGTAATATGTGACATCATCAGCAGTGCATTG
The DNA here is from genome assembly GCF_964204655.1 of Triturus cristatus. Lineage (NCBI taxonomy): Eukaryota > Metazoa > Chordata > Amphibia > Caudata > Salamandridae > Triturus > Triturus cristatus. The sequence goes on along the minus strand of NC_140593.1, from coordinate 361,465,183 downwards.
CGGGCGCGCGAGTTATAGTTAGCTGAACTAACTATAACGGGGGAATTTGAATGGTTTTATACAAGTGAAAAGTCCAGCTAACTATAACACCCCTGAAACCTATGGTTTTTTCAGTGAATTTCTGAGGTTTTTTAAATGCTAATTCCTAACTATAACATGCCTGAAACCTAAGGTTTTTTCTGTGAATTTCAAAGGTTTTTTAAATGCTAATTTCTAACTATGCCTACAGAGATAGGACATGTGAAGAAAGAAGAAAAAATGCACAGAAAGAAAAAAAAGAAGTGCAGAAAGAAGCAACAGAAGTCCTCAAAGACGAAGAAAAGTGCAGTAAGAAGGATAACGTGCAGAAAGAACAAAAAGACAAGCAGAAAGAAGCCTTGTTGCAAAATCATCCTGTACCCTCAACTTTTTCAGACGGATACTGGTGGTAACTGAGTCTGACTAACCAGTCCTAGAGCCAGTGCTATGTTAAAAGACACTTAGAATACAGTGAAAACACCCACATACACTAGGAAACATTATGCGTTGGGGTCCCCCTGTGATTAGCATGACCTCCTCTGTAAGCCCCTAGTATATAATAGGGCAGGGGGATTAAAACTACCTCTTAAAACAGGCCACAGGGCGTTTTTGCACACGTTAACTCAGGCCCCATCCCCTCCCTTCACCACTGTGTAAACACGCCCTGTGTCTGTTTTTAGTTGGGAGATTAAGTTCATTTGAATCCTGAGGGACCCTAGGGTCCAACTAGCCCACTAGGTACCTCCAGTAAGTGCCACAGAGCTGCGTTGCAGAGAGGTGTAAAAAGTGGCACGGCCTGGACCACCTCTCTGCAATGCAGCTCAGTGGCGCTTACTGGAAGCACTTGGTGGGCTAGTTAGCCCCCAGGGGCCCTCAGTATTGAAGGGAAATTATATCCCCAATTTAAAACGTGCCATAGTGCGTGTTTGCACACGTCACCTCAGGCCCCGTCCCCTCCCTTCACCACTGTGTAAACGCGCCCTGGGGCTGTTCTAAGTTGAGAGATTAAGTCCCCTTGAATCCTAAGGGTCCCTAGGGTCAAACTAGACCACTAGGTACCTCCAGTAAGCGCCACAGAGCTGCGTTGCAGAGAGGTGTAAAAAGGGGCTTGGCCTCAGAACACCTGTCTGCAGCGCAGCTCCCTGGCGGATACTGGAGATGCCTGTTGGGCAAGTTGGCCCTCAGGGACCCTCAGTATTGAAGAGGAATTAATTCCCCAACTTACAATTCGCCAGGGGGCGCATTTGCAGAGTGCTGCAAGGAGGGGGCGTGGCCTCCGGCACGATGCCAGTATTTTATTTATTTTAATTTTTTAAGAAGGGGGGCTGTGTGGTTCCCCTTCTTATTCTAATTTATTGGCCCTGATGACCCCATCCCCCAGGGCCTGTCTCCTAATTATATTTTTTTGACCCCAATGCCCAGGGCCGGCCACTGTTTTTTATTATTTTTAAAAAATATATATTTATAGACACACCTAGGACATGCTGGACAAACCGTACATACCTATCACCATGACGATTTGCGTGATATTCATTAAAAGGCGACTATGCATACAATGAATCCACGTGGAATGTATTTACACCACTAGTGAAGCTCTGACATGTCTGATGCCCTACCGTGCCTAATCCCGGTAGACACCCTTGTCGTTTATTTATACAAACATGGGTAGCTATTGACGGGCACATTTAATACACATGCACACCAAGCCATTCAAAGGGGATTCGACAAAAAATTTGACCAAAACTATGCAAGAAACCCCCCTCACGGTTAATAAAACACACATCCACTGCCGGATGTGTAATACTTTTTATTTTCTTCCTGGAAAGGGGACGAACATCACTTGAGAGTCACAGCGCGCTCCTGGCAGAGCCCAATGCTGTGTTACACCCACCATTGCCTGCTGAGTGCCACACACCTCTGTGTTGTATTCCACTAGCTAGTGCATATGCTATGACACTCTCTAGCCCATGTGCACTGTAACACCACCCCGTGAATATGTCATGCCACACTTGTCTTCGCACGGGTTATATTGCCCCATCTAACGTGCCTTCCTCGATGCCTATGTTATAACGCACAGTGCTATGCCATACATATTACAATCTGGGATCCATATCTTTGTCACAGTGCATATGCAACGTTACACTCCCCAGCACATATTTTATATTACAACTTTAGAGACTAGTTAGGTTACACAACACTGCCCTGTGCATATTACACTCCAAGGCGCATATCGCATAGCACGCGCTAGTGCTTGTGCTATCTCGCGCTCTCCAATGAATCTATAATTGCGCACAATGTATTGCATATTATATTTCACGCCGGTTTATCTTATATCACACTTTTTGGTGCATAGTTTATACCATACACTATATCTAGTTTTCATTTTCAATCGTGCTCTCAGGACTATGTTGTATATAACACTGTGTTCACCTACCCTTTTCACGGGCATTACATTTTGCGATAGGGGGTGGAGGGTCAGGGGGTGTTTCTGCCAAGTGAGCCCGGAGTCACAGTCACAAACGTCCTCTTTTTCCTGAATAAAAGTGAGATTATGCTGCATACTTGATCATATTTTAAGTAGTTCGCACAGACACACGTTTTAAAAACAATAAAGTTCCTAATACCCGCCTTCTCTGAACAGTTAGCTTGCTGCCCCATCCCCCTCCTCCCTATCCTCTGTTGTGTGAATCCATGCACTAGCCTCCTCCCTCCTGCCATGCATGGTCTGATGTGCTGCCACTGCCCTCAATTTAGTATGATGTACCAGTCCACTCCTCCTGCTCTCCATTGCCCAATTCTATGCCCCATCATTGACCTCCTGCTTAAACTCTGTGCTTAGCTTGCTGCCCCTATTCTCCTTCCCCCTGCCCTCCGATGTCTTTGTGCATGCCCCTGCTCCATCCTTTTTGCCCACCATGTTCCATGGACCTGCCACTCCTATCTACTCTGAGTGTTCTGTTGAGCTGCCACTCCCCTCCCACCTGCCTAGCATTGTCAGATGACTGTAACCTGTCCCTGCCACCTCCACCCTGCCTGTCCACATGCCATGCCCCTATCCTCTTCCTCCTGTCCTACATGGTCCATTGTACTGCCACACCCTTCTGCCCTCCCTGGTCTGTTGTGCTGCAACTGCTCCTCCTTCCTGCCCTGTGTGGTCTGTTGTGAGGCCACTTCCCCTGAACTTTCTTGTCTGTGCACAGGTCCTGACCCTCCCTTCTATCCTCCATCGTCCTTTGTGCATGCCCCTGCACCCTCCTTCTTGCCCATCATAGCCATTGTGCTGCCACTAACCCTCCCACTTGCCATGCATGGTCTTCTGTGCTGCCATGGCCCCTCCCACCTTCCCTGTGTGGTCAGTTAGCTGCCCCTGACCCCCTCCCACCTTCCCTCCATGGTCTGTGTGTATGCCATCACAGTGTCAGTGTTGCTCTTCATGGTGTGTCTTCCTTCTAGTGCCCATCCTGCCTGACCTCCATGGCTATCTTGCTGCTCCTGCCCTGCCCCCTTGCCCCCAGCCCTCTGTTTACATGTGCAGAACCCTACTCCCTCCCTCCTGGCTTGTCTGTTCCATTGTAATGCCCCTGATCCGTCCCTCCTGCCCTTTATGGTCTGTTATGCTGCAGCTTTCTCTCCTGTCTGTCCATTATGGTCAGCTAGCTACCATTGCCTCTTGCCCCTCTGTTCTCTGTTGTCCATGTGCATGGTCCTGTCCCCTCCCTCTTGCTTTCTATGGATTGTTGTGCTGCACTCCCGTCCCGCATGCCCTGTGTGGTGTATTGTGCTGCTGCAAACCCTGATGCCTGCCCTGCAGGGTCAGTTTGGTGCACCTCTCCATGTCCCTCCTGTCCTCTGTTATCCAAGTCCATGTCCCTACCCCATTTCCTTCCATGATCCAATGTACCATACTTGCGAACATTTTGAACTTGGTAAGAGGGAGATTTTGAAAAAAAACTGGGGTATTGATTTTCCCCTTTGAGTTACATTGAAAAAGAGGAGATTGTAGACAGGAGACACATCAAATAAAGCCCATTTGAGCTTAAAAACATTGGACGTTTCCTGGCTGAATCGGGTCTGTTGGCATGTATGGTTGTACTACCATTGCCTCTTCCTTCTGCCCACAATGGTCTATTACATTGCCACAGCCTCTCTTGCAAGTCCTGTATTGTTGGTTTGTTGCCCCTGCCCCCCTTTCCACTGCTCTCCATAGTCTGTTGTGCTGCCATGGCCCTTCCTGCCTGCTCAGTGTGGTTAAATTGTTGCCTTTGTACCCTCCTACCCGCCTTCAATTTTCAGAGTCCGTGCCCCTGGCCTCTGCCTCTCAACAGTATCCTAATGAACAACTAGATTGCTAACATTCTATATTTATTACAAAAGTGTGGAACGCCTGACGTCATCTTGATGTAATCAAAACTGTAATACCTAGAGCATTTCCTTTAGAAATTACATATATGAGAGCGTCTTATTGGCATCAAAATTATGGTTAGTGCTCTAAAAGACTAAAATAAGGACATATTTTCTGAGTTTTCAAATAGCGACAAAGCACTTTTAAATTATTTGTTATCTTTATGTTTTTTTATCCAGTTGACCACTTGATTAAATGTTGCACTTAGGGGAGAGGATGTGGTGTTACTTCCAGAACTGCAGACTTTGCAACTGGGGAACCAGGTTGGAGTTTCTGCTTCAGCTCGACATTCTGTGATTCTGGTCAAATCACTTAGTCTCCCCATGTCTACAACCAAAATGAATTTGTTCTTGTGTGATGTAACCAATGCTCATGTAAAGCACTCCAATACCTGACAAGTCTGCACTATATAACACTGCAAAAACACAAAATAATAAGTGTTTTGCACACTTCTGTCATTGGGCTATATTTGGGCTACATCTGGGTGATTTTGGGCTACATTTGGGCTCCTTTGTCTCCGGTGGCCATCTTGGGAGATTTATTTGTTTTGATGTTTCCTAATTTCCTCATGTACTGCAGTCTCCTCAGTAGGAAATGCTTTCAGTTTTTTACTTTGATTCCATCATGAAGGTATTCAGATATGTCACACATTTGCCATAAATTCTGAATGTTAGCACTCTAGTTGCTCATTAGCTCACTGTAGTAAAACTACTGTTCACCATGGAAGTCTGCTCCTGGTATTAAAAGTGCATGTTTCAGTCTGCATGTCAGATTTTTTTAATGAAATAGAAGAGGATTTGAGAAGTCACTCAAAATGTGCCCTCATTTTCTTTCTTCAGCATTAATCATAATTTCTATGGCAAAATGAACCCCCTCATTGTGTTCCTTTTTAAATTGAATGTTTTAAGTGTTACCAGTTTATTCCAATCAAGATGGCTTCAGGTGTGCCATACTTTTGTCATAATGAAGACAGTAAGCGCTCTAGTTGTTTTTAAGAACACTCTGGGACATTCTGTCATTGGGCTATACTTGGGCTACATCTGGGTGATATTTGGGCTACATTTGGGCTCTTTTGTCTCTGGTGGCCATCTTGGGAGACTTATTTGTTATGAAGTTTCCTAATTTCCTCATTTACTGCAGTCTCCTCAGTAGGAAATACTTTCAGTTTTTTACTTTGATTCCATCAAGAAGGCATTCAGATGTGTCACACATTTGCTATAAATTCAGAATGTTAGCACTATTTTTGCTCATTAGATCACTGTAGTAAAGCTACTGCTCACCAGGGAAAACTGCTGCTGGTATTGAAAGTGCATGTTTCAGTCTGCATGTCAGAATTTTTTAATGAAATAGAAGAGGATTTGAGAAGTCACTCAAAATGTGCCCTAATTTTTCTTTCTGCAGCACTAATCATACTTTTTATGGAAAAATGAACCCCCTCATTTTGTTCCTTTTTAAATTAAATGTTTTAAGAGTTACCACTTTAATCCAAGCAAGATGGCTTCAGGTGTGCCATATGTTTATCATAAGTAGGACTGTTAGCGCTCTAGTTGTTCTTTGGAACACTCTGGGAAGCTGCAGTAGAACACAAAGGAATCAACTGACAGTCTCTGCCCTTGTTGGATGTACATGTTTTACTGAGAATGTCAGACTTCATTCTCACATGACTGAGAAAGATCATGTGAATTTACAGAAAATAAGCTCTCAGTTTAGCTTATAGATCACCTTCCAAACCTCTGTGGGAAAAGCATGAGAAAATATTTTTCTCTCAATCATGATATCCCAGCAGAAGGCTTTTTCACATGGTGAAATCACCTTAGAACATACCACAATTCCTAAAATGAGTATGGTACCATCAACAAATGATTTATAATGTAACTGAAGTCTTAAAACCTTCTATTAACTGCAATGCTTTTTAATGAGGTGCTATCGTGTATATTGGTCCCAAGATGGCTGCCAACACTTCTTGGATGAAGTGCTGACAGCCAATCAGATCTCACGATGAGATGTGTGGTTAGGCTCCGCCCAGATATGTATGTGATTTTACTTTTGATTTTCTCAGGAACTACTGAACAGATTGACACCATATATGCAAAAGGCACATGCCTGACCTGAGGACTACCTCTCTGCCAAATTTCAAGTAATTCTGTTCAGCCGTTCGGGCTGTACCTTGGACTAAAGGTCCCTATGGAAAATTGCATGGGGAAAATGCGTTTTGGGACCCCCCTTTTTTCTCAGCCCCCGCTTGACGAATCCACCGGAGACTTTCAGGGTGGGAGCGGAGCGTAGCGCCCCACCTATTTTGAAAATTTCACGAGGATTCGTCAACCGGCGCCAAAGTTATTCCAAATAGAATGTTGCGGATTTCCTATGGAAACACGGTCCTAACTGGGGCGTTATAGTTAGCTGGACTTTTCACTCGTACAAAACCATAGAAATTCCCCTGTTATAGTTAGTTCAGCTATTTTAATTTCTATTTTTGAATGTGTGTATCAAAGGTTATATTAGGGGGAGAGGAGGTCTGCCACTCTATCACAAGGATGATGTCATCAGTGATGTCATCAGTGATGTCATGAGTGATGTCACTGACCATGTCATGAGTGATGTAATATGTGACATCATCAGCAGTGCATTGCGGGCGCGCGAGTTATAGTTAGCTGAACTAACTATAACGGGGGAATTTCTATGGTTTTGTACGAGTGAAAAATCCAGCTAACTATAACGCCCCTGAAACCTATGGTTTTTTCAGTGACTTTCTAAGGTTTTTTAAATGCTAATTCCTAGCTATAACGTGCCTGAAACCTATGTTTTTTTCAGTGAATTTCAAAGGTTTTTTAAATGCTAATTTCTAGCTATGCCTACAGAGATAGGACATGTGAAGAAAGAAGGAAAAACGCACATAAAGAAAAAAAAGAAATGCAGAAAGACCTCCTCTGTAAGCCCTAGTATATAATAGGGCAGGGGATTAAAACAACCTCTTAAAACGGCACCACAGGGTGTGTTTGAACACGTCACCTCATGCCCCGTCCCCTCCCTTCCCCACTGTGTAAACACGCCCTGTAGCCGTTTTAAGTTGGGAGATTAAGTCCCCTTGAATCCTGAGGGTCCCTAGGGTCCAACCAGACCACTAGGTACCTCCAGTAAGCGCCACAGAGCTGCGTTGCAGAGAGGTGTAAAAAGTGGAACGGCCTGCACCACCTCTCTGCAACGCAGAGCAGTGGTGCTTACTGGAAGCACCTGGTGGGCTAGTTGGACCTCAGGAAAGGGAATTATTTCCCCAACTTAAAAACGCGCCACAGGGCCTGTGGTCGTTCTGAGTTGAGAGATTAAGTCCCCTTGAATCCTAAGGGTCCCTAAGGTCAAACTAGCCCACTAGGTACCTCCAGTAAGCGCCACAGAGCTGCGTTGCATGGAGGTGTAAAAAGGGGCGTGGCCTCAGAACACCTGTCTGCAACGCAGCTCCCTGGCGCATACTGGAGATACCTGTTGGGCTAGTTGGCCCTCAGGGACCCTCAGTATTGAAGGGGAATTAATTCCTCAACTTACAACTGGCCAGGGGGCGTGTTTGCAGAGTGCTGCAAGGAGGGGGCGTGGCCTCCGGCGCGATGCCGGTCTTTTATTTATTTATTTTTAAGAAGGAGGGCTGTGTGGCCCCCTTTCATTTTCTAATTTATTAGCCCTGGGGACCCCATCCCCCAGGGCCTGCACCCTAATTGTTTTTGTTGAAGAAAAAAATTATTTGGCCCTCCCAAGACCTTAATCGGCCCCGGGGACCCCAACCCCCAGGTCATGGCCTTTTTTTTATTTTTTTATTCTTTAGGAGGGGGGCTGTGTTGCCCCCCTCCTCAGGCCACTTATGGCCCCGGGGACACCATCCCCCGGGGCCGGCCTTTGTTTTTTATTTTAAAAAAAATATATATATTTATAGAAACACCTAGGACATGCTGGACAAACCGTATGTACCTATCACCATGACGATTTGCGTGATATTCATTAAAAGGCGACTATGCATACAATGAATCCACGTAGAATGTATTCACACCGCTAGTGAAGCTCTGACATGTCTGACACCCTACCGTGCCTAATCCTGGCGCCCCCGCTGGTGGGTACTCTCCAAGTAGACACCCTTGTCGTTTATTTATACAAACATGGGTAGCTATTGACGGGCACATTTAATACACATGCACACCAAGCCATTCAAAGGGGATTCGACAAAAATTCGACCAAACTATGCAAGAAACCCCCTCACGGTTAATAAAACACACATCCACCGCCGGATGTGTAATACTTTTTATTTTACTCTCTGGAAAGGAGACAAACCTCACTTGAGAGTCACAGCGTGCTCCTGGCTGAGCCCAATGCTGTGTTACACCCACCAGTGCCCGCCGAGTGCCACACACCTCTGTGTTGTATTCCACCAGCTAGTGCGTATGCTATGACACTCTCTAGCCCATGTGCACTGTAACACCACCCCGTGAATATGTCATGCCACACTTGCCTTCGCACAGGTTATATTGCCCCATCTAACGTGCCTTCCTCGATGCCTATGTTATAAAGCACAGCGCTATGCCATACATATTACAATCTGGGATCCATATCTTTGTCACTGTACATATGCAATGTTACACTACCCAGCACATATTTTATATTACAACTTTAGAGACTACTTAGGTTACAGAACACTGCCCTGTGCATATTACACTCCAAGGCGCATATCACATAGCAAGCGCTAGTGCCTGTGCTATCTCGCGCTCTCCAATGAATCTGTCATTGCGCACAATGTATTGCATATTATATTTCACGCCCCGGTTCATCTTATATCACACTTTTTGGTGCATAGTTTATACCATATACTATATCTAGTTTTCATTTTCAATAGTGCTCTCAGGACTATGTTCTATATAACACTGCGTCCACCTACCCTTTTCACGGGCATTACATTTTGCGATGGGGGGTGGAGGGTCAGGGGATGTCTCTGCCAAGTGAGCCCGGATTCAAAGTCCCAAACGTCCTCTTCTTCCAGAATAAAAGTGAGATTATGCTGCATACTTATTCATATTTTAAGTAGTTCGCACAGACACACATTTTAAAAACAATAAAGTTCCTAATACCCACCTTCTATGAACAGTTAGCTTGCTGCCCCATCCACCTCCTCCCTATCCTCTGTTGTCTGAATCCATGGACTAGCCTCCTCCCTCCTGCCATGCATGGTCTGATGTGCTGCCACTGCCCTGCATTTAGCATGATGTACCAGTCCACTCATCCTGCCCTCCATTGCCCAATTCTATGGCCCATCATTGACCTCCTGCTTAGCCTCTGTGCTTTGCTTGCTGCCCCTGCCACCTCCACCCTGCCTGTCCACATGCCATGCCCCTATCCCCTTCCTCCTGTCCTCCATGGTCCATTTTACTGCCACACCCTTCTGCCCTCCCTGGTCTGTTGTGCTGCAACTGCTCCTCCTGCCTGCCCCGCGCGGTCTGTTGTGAGGCCCCTTCCCCTGAACTCTCTTGTCTGTGCCCAGGTCCTGACCCTCCCTTCTATCCTCCATAGTCCTTTGTGCAATCCCCTGCACCCTCCTTCTTGCCCATCATAGCCATTGTGCTGCCACTAACCCTCCCGCTTGCCATGCATGGTCTTCTGTGCTGCCATGGCCCCTCCCACCTTCCCTGTGTGGTCAGCTAGCTGCTCCTGACCCCCTCCCACCTTCCCTCCATGGTCTGTGTGTATGCCATCATAGTCTCACTGTTGCTCTCCATGTTGTGTCTTGTTTCTAGTGCCCATCCTGCCTGACCTACATGGTCATCTTGCTGCTCCTGCCCTGCCCCCTTGCCCCCAGCCCTCTGTTTCCATGTGCAGACCCCTATTTCCTCCCTCCTGGCTTGTCGGTTCCATTGTAATGCCCCTGATCCGTCCCTCCTGCCCTTTATGGTCTGTTATGCTGCAGCTTTCTCTCCTGTCTGTCCATTATGGTCAGCTAGCTACCATTGCCTCTTTCCCCTCTGTTGTCTGTTGTCCATGTGCATGGTCCTGTCCCCTCCCTATTGCTTTCTATGGATTGTTGTGCTGCGCTCCCGTCCCGCATGCCCTGTGTGGTGTATTGTGCTGCTACAAACCCTGATGCCTACCCTGTAGGGTCAGTTTGGTGCACCTCTCAATGTCCCTCCTGTCCTCTGTTATCCGAGTCCATGTCCCTACCCTAATTCCTCCTGCCTACCATGATCCAATGTACCATACTTGCGAACATTTTGAACTTGGTAAGAGGGAGATTTTGAAATAAAACTGGGGTAATAATTTTCCCCTTTGAGTTACATTGAAAAAGAGCAGATTGTAGACAGGAAACAGATCAAGTAAAGCCCATTTGAGCTTAAAAACATTGGACATTTCCAGGCTGAAACGGGTCTTTTGGCATGTATGGTTGTATGACCACTGCCTCTTCCTTCTGCCCACAATGGTCTATTATATTGCCACAGCCTCTCTTGCCAGTCCTGTATTGTTGGTTTGTTGCCCCTGCCCCCCTTACCACTGCCCTCCATAGTCTGTTGTGCTGCCACTGCCCTTCCTGCCTGCCTAGTGTGGTCAAATTGTTGCCTCTGCACTCTCCTACCTGCCTTCAATTTTCAGAGTCCGTGCCCCTGGCCTCTGCCTCTCAACAGTATCCCAATGAACAACTAGATTGCTAACATTCTATATTTATTACAAAAGTGTGGAATGCCTGACGTCATCTTGATGTAATCAAAACTGTAATGCCTAGAGCATTTCCTTTAGAAATTACATATATGAGAGGGTCTTATTTGCATCAAAATTATGGTTAGTGCTCTAAAAAACTAAAATGAGGAGATATTTTCTGAGTTTTCAAATAGCGACAAAGAACTTTTAAATTATTTGTAATCTTAGTTTTTTTATCCAGTTGACCACTTGATTAAATGTTGCATCCAAGGGGAGAGGGTGTGGTGTTACTTCCAGAGCTGCAGCCTTTGCAACTGGGGAACCAGGTTGGAGTTTCTGCTTCAGCTCAACATTCTGTGATTCTGGTCAAATCACTTAATCTCCCCATGTCTACAACCAAAATGAATTTGATATTGTGTGATGTAACCAATGTTCATGTAAAGCACTCCAATACCTGACAAGTCTGCACTATATAAAACTGCAAATACACAAACAATAAGTGTTTTGCACACTTCTGTCATTGGGCTACATTTGGGCTACATCTGGGTGATATTTGGGCTACATTTGGGCTCTTTTGTCTCTGGTGGCCATTTTAGGAGATTTGTTTGTTATGAAGTTTCCTAATTTCCTCATTTACTGCAGTCTCCTCAGTAGGAAATGCTTTCAGTTTTTTACTTTGATTCCATCAAGAAGGTATTCAGATATGTCACACATTTGCCATAAATTCTGAATGTGGGCACTCTAGTTGCTCATTAGATCACTGTAGTAAAGCTACTGCTCACCACGGAAGTCTGCTGCTAGTATTAGAAGTGCATGTTTCAGTCTGCATATCAGAAGTTTGTAATGAAATAGAAGAGGATTTGAGAAGTCACACAAAATGTGCCCTAATTTTTCTTTCTTCAGCACTAATCATCATTTCTATGGCAAAATGAACCCCCTCATTGTGTTCCTTTTTAAATTAAATGTTTTAAGTGTTACCAGTTTATTCCAATCAAGATGGCTTCAGGTGTGCCATACTTTTGTCATAATGAAGACAGTAAGCGCTCTAGTTGTTTTTAAGAACACTCTGGGACATTCTGTCATTGGGCTATACGTGGGCTACATCTGGGTGATATTTGGGCTACATTTGGGCTCTTTTGTCTCTAGTGGCCATCTTGGGAGATTTATTTGTTATGAAGTTTCCTAATTTCCTCATTTACTGCAGTCTCCTCAGTAGGAAATACTTTCAGTTTTTTACTTTGATTCCCTCAAGAAGGCATTCATATGTGTCACACATTTTCCATAAATTCTGAATGTTAGCACTCTAGTTGCTCATTAGATCACTGTAGTAAAGCTACTGCTCACCAGGCAAGTCTGCTGCTGGTATTCAAAGTGCATGTTTCAGTCTGCATGTCAGAATGTTTTTATGAAATAAAAGAGGATTTCAGAAGTCAAAATGTGCCCTAGTTTTTCTTTCTGCAGCACTAATCATAATTTATATGGCAAAATGAACCTCCTCATTTTGTTCCTTTGTAAATTAAATGTTTTAATGTTTTAAGTGTTACCACTTTATTCCAATCAAGATGGCTTCAGGTGTGCCATACTTTTGTCATAAGTAAGACTGTTAGCGCTCTAGTTGTTCTTTAGAGCACTCTGGGCAGCTGCAGTAGAACACAAAGGAATCAACTGACAGTCTCTGCCCTTGTTGGATGTACATGTTTTACTGAGAATGTCAGACTTCATTCTTACATGACTGAGAAAGATAATGTGAATTTACAGAAAATATGCTCTCAGTTTAGCTTATAGATCACCTTCCAAACCTCTGTGGGAAAGGTATGAGAAAATAGTTTTCTCTCAAACATGGTTCGTGATATCACAGCAGAAGGCTTTTTCACATGGTAAAATCACCTTAGAACACACCACAATTCCTAAAATGAGTATGGTACCATCAACAAATGATTTATAATGTAACTAAAGTCTTAAAACCTTCTATTAACTGCAATGCTTTTTAATGAGGTGTTATCAAGTATATTGGTCCCAAGATGGCTGCTAACATTTCTTGGATGAAGTACTGACAGCCAATCAGATCTCACGATGAGATGTGTGGTTAGGCTCCGCCCAGATATGTATGTGATTTTACCGTTCGGGCTGTACCTTGGACTAAAGGTCCCTATGGAAAATTGCATGGGGAAAACGCGTTTTGGGACCCCCCTTTTTTCTCAGCCCCCGCTTGACGAATCCCCCGAGACTTTCAGGGTAGGAGCGGAGCGGAGAGCCCCACCTATTTTGAAAATTTCGCGAGGATTCGTCAGCCGGCGCCAAAGTTATTCCAAGTAGAATGTTGCGGATTTCCTATGGAAATACGGTCCTAACTATAAGTATCTACTGGCGCCCGCCAGTAGATAATATATATTCATATATTTATATATATATATACATATACATATACACACACACACAGATATATATATATATATATATATATATATATATATATATATATATATACCACATAAACAATGTGGTATGGAAGCCAGAGCGCTCAGCAGCGGGTGCAGACGTGAGGCCAAACCAAGGCCTGGATCAATTTTCCAACAAAGTTATGTCACACTCAGAAATCCTTTTTGCAATTATTTATTAAACAGAGCCAGTCTGTCACACAGGCCTTTCTCACGGTTGGGGGACACTATAATTCCTTCGGTTTTTTTAGCACTTCATTCCCAGCCCTTACTGTGGAATTCTGGGAGTTGTGGTTTTTAGTTTCTTTTTACAAAAGACAGATAAACACATGGTTTTCGTATATCAATCTGACGACAGTGAGATGTTATTACTTTTTTCATTTCATTCACCATAAAACAAAAGTCTCATGTCCATCTTAATCAAATCTTTGTAAATTGTATAGTACAGTCTTTAACACAAGTGATTGGAGGCGGAGGCAATGTTGGTAATCACATTGTTTACATTTAAGTATGTATTTTTGTGTCAATGTACTTATTGTCGTATGCCCCATTTTGGGATTATGTTTGTGTCTCCAGGGCATTGTGTGTTGTACGTAATGTTGTTAGTATTATCAGACATTTCTTATCACTTGTTCAGAATCACTTGTTTGTATTTGGTGTAGTACCCAAGGAGTCCATCCTCATGTTTGACTTTTGTTTTGATGTTCTGAAACATTATTTAGGGCAATTGTCCAATGTTTAAATATCACATTTGTATCACGATATTATTTTTTGATTTTATAATTTTTATGTGCGCATTCATAGATGGACATGTAATTCTTCATTATTAAGACGTTTAGGAATCTTTGTGCGCAGTCTAACGATGTATCGTGAATCCAATTGTCTTAATTTTCTTTTTCTATCACCAGCTCTTTCATTCTTAGGGATAGTGTCTAATCCGAAGAATTCCATTTGTCTCCAGTCGCCGTTCTGGCATATAGCTAGATGTTTTGCTGTTGCATAGTTGGAATCTTTATTTTTCGTCGATCGAATGTGTTCCAAAATGCGTTTTTCAGCCTACAGATGGTCCTGCCAATATATCTGAGCCTGCATGCGCATTGTGTGACGTAGACCACGAATTGTGTTGTGCAGGTAATTTTGTGGTTTATCCTGATAGGTCTTCCTTCCGGATCCATTATCTCTTTTGTGTTCACACCAATTTTGCAGGCTTTGCAACTATTACATCTTTTGAACCCCAATTGTTGTTCTAACCAGTAGGTCTTCGGTCTTTCCTGAAAGTGACTCTGAACTATTTTATGTCGAGGTGAGACTGCCTTTCTGTATGTGACTAGCACGCACACAGTTCTGAGCAGCTGTGTGGACGGAGTCCCGAGCAGCAGCGCACACACAGTCCCGAGCAGCGGCGCGCACACAGTCCCTTCGCGCAATAAACAGACCACGCTATTGTCTTAAGCGTAAAAGGCCATTTATTAGGACCAGGCTGCATAACAGTAAACAATAACCAGAACAAAGTTACAACAATAACAACTCCCCACATCACTCTTCAACCCTTCACTCCTTTCACCCACTCCAAACTCACCTTTTGTACCACTTCATGCCCCTTCCATTCCTCATCCATTTCACAAACCTCCTAGCATCCTCCCCGATATCATCTGCCATTTCTCTCATGCCTCCATTACCCTCACCTCGTTCACTCTCCCCCCCCGAGGGATGGGTGTGCCCGCTAATGACTCCCCCACCCCTCCAAAGTACCGCCAACCCTGCAGCCTGACCTAAACTGGCACCCTTTTGCCCACCCCTATCCCCAGCCCTTAAAACTGCAGGGTGGGTGGGTGGGTGGCCTTCGCTAAATCCCTCCCGATGGTGCCAAGTGCAGGAAGAGGAAGTCGCCTTCCTCCCCTGCGCTCATATACCCACCCCCTAACTCCACCCCTTGACCCTGCCTGGTTCTACCCCTGCACGAAAGCCCCGGAGAAAGGCTAGTCTGCGACTCTGCTTCCTCCGGGGCCCAGCATCGCGCAATAAACAGACCACGCTGTTGTCTTAAGCGTAAAAGGCCATTTATTAGGACCAGGCTGCATAACAGTAAACAATAACCAAAACAACATTACATCAATAACAACTCCCCACATCACTCTTCAACCCTTCACTCCTTTCACCCACTCCAAACTCACCTTTTGTACCACTCCATGCCCCTTCCGTTCCTCATCCATTTCACAAACCTCCGAGCATCCTCCACGATATCATCTGCCATTTCACTCATGCCTCCATTACCCCCACCTCGTTCAGTCTCCCCCCCGAGGGATGGGTGTGCCTGCTAATGACTCCCCCCACCCCTCCAAAGTACCGCCAACCAGATAAACCCCTTTAGGGCGGTTACCTGCCCCCCCCCCCTGGACTGGGCAAACCCCACACATCCCCGCCTACTCAAGCATCCAAATTGCCTCATTCCAAAAGCTTGCTGACCACATCTCTCATCTCCTTCATGTAATACGCATTCCCTATCCTGGAAAGATGCACTCCATCATCCCTAAAACAGTAGCGGTTCCTCCAATCGCAGTCCAGGGTGAGCAATAACCTTAACGTCCTTGTCCCGACAAAAAACTTGCATCGCCCTGTTAAGCTTCCGTCATGCTTTCTCAATAGCTCCATGTTTGATAGCACCCCTCCATATTCTTCTCGGAACAAATTCTGTCCAGGCAATGCAGGTCCCTGCCAGCCTGTGCTTCAATACCTCCAAGTCTCTGCATCAGCTGTAAGAGCGCCAAACCCGACAGCCAAACCAAATCATTCTCTCCCAAATGGATGATCAACAGATCAGGGCATCCCTTCTGTGGGACCATCTTCGCGAGCCAGGGCAATAGTGCCTCCCATCGCATTCCCCCTTTTCCCCACCAGTGCACCTCATGATGTTGTCCTTTGTGTGCCAGGTTACGGCCGTAAACCTGTTGCTTCGCATACTTTGATGCCCAATGCACGAAAGAATGCCCCACAATCCACGTGACCGTCTTGGCGCCAGGTACGCCCACGCAACCTATGAGAGAAAAAGATGTTAGACACACGTATTAAACCAGCCACCCCATCCTCCAACACCCCAGCTCCGTTCACCCAGACCCTTCACTTCCGAACATACCGCTCACAGCACCGGGACTTCCATCTCCTAATCTGCCGAATCATATCCCAAGACCACCCCAGACGGGCCGCCGCTGTCGCCGCCCCAATATGGAACAAGTGTGTCCCAAAACCCTCTGGCTCCAAGCCCAAACGCACCAAAGCCATGCGCAGCACCGTCAACAACTGCCCCGCCATCACCCTCGCACCTGACATGTGACAAAATATCTCGCCTCGCACAGCCTGCGTGAAAAGCACAAACGACCTCCTTTCAGCCACCGGGCACTCACCCCCACAACCATTCTCACTGAACCTCACCCACTTACCCTGCCCCAACTGATCCGTTTTGGACTGACCCAACCAAATGCCCAGTCACCCGGCATCCAACCTGATCTCTTCATACCGCCTACCAGCCAACGCCCGCGTGCCCAACAACTCAGAGACCCGAAACGCCCCAAAAAACATCCAAATCATGCACAAACGGAAAATTCGGACCTCAAACTCATCGTAACAACAGAGCGGCAAAACCGCAACCAACCTGACCAACACTTCAAACGTTATGGCCTCCCGCAGAACCCTCCCCCCGTTCTCTCCCTGCTCCAACTTCTGAGCACCCTACTTATAATCACATCTTTCGTAGGGTCAAAACCAAAACACAAACAGCAATAAAACGACACTCCTGCCAATTTCCCTGAAATAGTCGCAGCCGACAGCCCCTTGTCCATGCAATGCAATACAAACTGTAACACTCCTACTCCACTGTTGCACATTCCCCAAAGGCAGAATCCCCGCGCCATCCCATAAAGGATCCAAACTCAGCCTACGCCAGTCTGTAGGTCCGCCTGGTTGTAGCAGCAATAGAGTTCTCAACTAGGCCTATCACCCTCACTCCCCCAAGGCCCAGATGCCGTCCTGCAGCCCGGTCTTGTACAGATCCGCTCCTGGTGCCAATTGCCGGAACCGCTGCCACTGCGAACGAGACAAAGCATCCGCAATGTCATTATTCGCTCCAGGTACATGCTTGGCTCGAAAAACCACATTCAAGCGTAAACATTTCAACATGAAACTCCTCAGCAAGCGCAGCACTCTCAGGTCCCTAGCCCTCTGTCGGTTGACCAACTCGACCACAGTCATGTTGTTCACATGAAACAACACCGCCCTGTTCTGAAACTCGGGACCCCACACTTCAAGAGCCACCGGCAAGGGAAAGAATTCCAAAAACGCAATGCTCCTCCCCTGTTTCATCCAGTGATCCGGCCAGGTCTCCGCGCACCACCTACCATCCCAGAAAATTCCAAAACCAGCTGCCACGGCCGCATATGAGTAAATTTGGACTTGCCAAACCATCTTTTCGTCCACAAAATCCAAGGATACCCCATTGAAATCAGTCCAGAACGTCAGCCATGCCCTCAAATCTGCCCGCACCCCCATGGAGATCCGGACCCTGTGGTGTGGAAGAACCATCCCTGACATGGCCATGCCGAGCCGTCTGCAGAACGTCAGTCCAGCCCTGACCACCCTGCACGCGAAGTTCAAGAAACCCAGCAGTAGTTGCACAGCCCTCAACACAATCCTCTTCTCTCCGATCACCCATAGGAGGCACGTCTGAATTTCCGATACCTTCGCGGCCCGGGAGCCGAGCCATCCACTGGGTGGAATCCAGCTCAATGCCCAAGGATGTCAAGATACAGCACGGCCCACTTGTCTTCTCAGGGGCTAACGGGACTCCAAATTGCCGCAACAACTCCTGGAACCATGCCAGAGCCCTGCCACAATACCCTGAGCGCGCCTTCCCTAGGAACAGGAAATCATCCAGATAGTGAGTGACATCTCAATGCCCGCTAAGCTGCATAAACGCCCACTGCAAGAACATGCTAAACATTTCAAACAACACGCAGGAAATCGCACATCCTATGGGCAAAACTTTGTCCACAAAGATGGCCCCTCCGAACTGCATTCCCAGTAGAGAGAAATCCACAGGGTGTATAGGCAGCAGGCGGACAGCCAACTTCACATCGCATTTTGCCAGTTCCGCCCCTGGCCCACACACCCACACAAGGCGGATCGCATCATCCACCGACGCGTAAAGTACCCGTGAATCTTCCTCCGTAATGAAATCATTCACAGACTGTCCTTCCGGCCAGGAAAGGTGATGTATCATGCGAAACGCACCCTCCTCCTTTTTCGGCACCACCCCCAACGGGAAAATAATCAAGTCATCCATCGGCCAGTCATAGAATGGGCCCGCAATCCTCCCCTCATCCACCTCCTTTTGCAGTTTGGCCGCCACTACCCCCGGCAATTCTTTAGCTGATTTTAGATTGTCAGCCCACCTCTTTAATCTGGGACCTTGATAGCCTACCCGAAAACCCTCCGTAAAACCCCACTGAATCTTCAACGCTGCTTCCCTGCCCGGGTAAAGAGAGAGCCATGGGGCCATTGCGCATACCTTAACCGGTGTAGGGGCCCCTTCTGTCCAGCCTGACCCTACCTTTTGAGTTCCTCCACTGCTCTGAAGGGGTGGCCAAGGTAAGGCATTGCGTAAGGGCATGTTTCCCCACACACTTGGAGCATTCATGCTTGAACTTGCAAGGATACCGGGAACAGTAGCCCCTGTTATAGCTCCAACAGGCGCCGCTATTGTAGCTGCTTGGCTTGGTGGCCTGTCCTGCGCTACCTGTACTGGTGGCCATCCCCCCCCGCCCGCTTTGGGCGGGACGTGGCTGAAAGGACCGATACATTACCGGCAAACCACTAGCCATGTGAGTCGATGCTGAGGAATGCGTTGACGCCATCCACTGCATCCACAGCTCCTGATCCACTTCCCCCCAATGCTAGTCCGGATTCGCACTAACCCTAGCCCTAAACTCTTCTTCATAACTTAGCCATGCGAACCTCCCGAATTGCATTTGGGCCTTCCTGATAATGTCCATGTACTTCAGCAACACTATGGCCCTGTCCAGATGTTTCTCGCAGTATATGCTAGCATAAATGAGAAATGCCGATGTCCAGTTTTCCATGTTCACCGGTACCCTGGGCCACCTAGTCAACTCCCATTCCTCCTCCTTAGAGCCTTCCTTGGCCTGCACTTCCCGGTGTAATAATTTAAACACATCCACATATTCGTGCTTCCATATCCTACTCTCAATTTTGTCTGACAAATGCGACCCCAGTGGCATGGCCAAGCCCATGTAGGGCAACTTCTTCTGATGTTTGTCCTCCGACTTGTCCCCCTTGTCATCCTTCCCGTCCACCTTGTCCGTCTGCACCCCCGCCGTGGTCACCGACTTACCTCCTACCTGCCTGTCCACCAGCGTGGGCCTGCCCTTCGGCACCCCAATAACCTCCCTCACTGAACCCTCTCCTACCCGGATCGACCCACATGCCTTC
The DNA here is from genome assembly GCF_964204655.1 of Triturus cristatus. Classification (NCBI taxonomy): domain Eukaryota; kingdom Metazoa; phylum Chordata; class Amphibia; order Caudata; family Salamandridae; genus Triturus; species Triturus cristatus. Next base: position 361,445,161 of record NC_140593.1, on the reverse strand, counting down.
TTCCTCCCCCCTTTCGGGCCACCGTCCCATGCTGCCCACCAAGAACCCTCACCTGCTAGTGATGATTGTTGCTCTCTGGGCCGGTCTCTGGAGGTGGAAGCCTTGTGTGTCTCTGCTTTCTCCTTCCCTGCAATACACCAAGGTCTCCGTTGCCCTTCCCCGTGCCTGGTCCGTCATCCCTCACCTCCCCGTCCTCAAGCTCCTCACTCTCATCCTCATAGTCCAACTCAACCTCAGGCTCCAATTCCACAGGCGCCCACATCACCTCTCTCACTGCTCTTTTCACACCTTTGCCACTCACTGCACAAGCCCCACGCCCCCCTTTCGCACACAACGCCGTTGCCTGCTCCCGTGCCGGAGGGATGGCCGCCACGGACCGCCCTGCTGCTTCCTGATGGCGACATGGGGCCGTCTTGCGCCCCGCCGTGCACCCCCGCACTCTGCCGACATCCGCCGACTTAGATCCCCCCCCTCAGGTGGCTCCAACCTGAGTGGGCCCCGGCACCATCAGGCCTCAAAGCCGTCCCGGCCGTCCCTACCTGCACCTGCGGCCCTCTGCAGTTCTCCTCTCCCCCGGACCTGCCTCTCCTCGCCCTAAACAACTCCTCCTGCTCTGCCCACCTCTCCTCCTCTGACGTGGGAGTAGGGGGCCCCTCAATCCCCTCTTCCCAGCCTGCTCCCACTCTATGCGCACTCTACTCCGCCCACCTTGACTCAGAAAGTTGCGCCAAAATGTACTGTTCACGAATCCGGTGGTCATAAGCCAATGCCTCCCAACTCGGGAGGGGAGGGGGGGCAGTAGCCCTGAAACCCCCATCCATGCGGCAAAAACCCTGTCTGTGGAGCCAACTCCCGGCCACAATCCCCCCACCCGACCCCCTGGAGACCGCCGCCCCCTGCATCCCCAACCCACAAACTGCCAATACCGGGGTGGAGGCCCTGGACCCCCTAGAGAGGTCGATAGGAGCGTCCTCCGAGAGCCCTATGCCCCCAACTGCCCCTCTGCGCCAGCCCCAGCCCCTATACCCGTCACCTGTGGCCCACCACACCCCCCACCTCCCTCCACCACTCCAGCCGAAAGACAAGCCTGCCCTACTGCCACCTGAGCTGTGTGAGGCCTGACTGCCTCCTTTCCTGCCTCCTGCACTGGGTAAGGCCCGCCCCCCCTCCACCGCCACCTCCGTCGGTCTTGTAGGGCCATTTGCTGACATTAGCAGCTCCCCAGTGGCAGCCCCTGAGGACGCGCGCCTCCCCGCCCCTTGAGCCTGGAACTCTAACTGCGGGAAATGCAGTCATGGAGGCAGGCTCTTCCGCCGCCCCCCGCGAGCAGTCAGTGCGCGTCGTACGCCCCTCCCTCTCCTAAGCGCTGAAGACACGGGCGGCGGTGGCAGCGGCGGTGGCTCCTCCTGATATGCAAATACCGCCGCCGCCACACCTGCCGAAGCAGCCCGCGGGGTCCGCTCAAACCTCACCCATGCCTCCCCAAGCACACCGGGCCGGAGGATATCCTCCCGCCCGGCACGCCCCAGCACCAGTAAGGCCCGCCTCACCTCATCGGTCGAAGCTCCCTCTATATGGGCCGGTGCCGCAACGTTGTAGGTACCGCACACGACAAGCTTTCCTCCCATGCAGCAGACTACTACCCCACTCGCATCTATTCCCTACACCTTCGCTAAATCCCTCCCGATGGTGCCGAGCGCAGGAAGAGGAAGTCGCCTTCCTCCCCAACGCTCTTATACCCACCCCCTAACTCCACCCCTTCACCCTGCCTGGTCCTACCCTTGCGCGAAAGACCCCAGGGGAAGACTAGTCTGTGACTCTGCTTACCCCGGGGCCCAGCAATTTGCATTGCAAATGATGAGTGCTTGTTAGGCTTTATTTTGGCTGCCTCGCGCTAGAAATTGCTGGGAAATCCACCGGAAAAGAGATTTCATTGCTTGACAAGAGAACAGTCTCATTGGTGAACCTGAAGTGACTTCAAGCTGGACAGAAAACGTGGACCAGCAGCACAAGAACCGGTCGTCTGCACTGAAACTGTCCGGTTTTGATCTGTCTGTGATCGAAACCAGCGCGCGGTCAAAGAAACACGGGTCCGTTTGGGCTCCGGCGCGAGCAGTGCAGCAGGGACAGGCACCCTCTGGTTTAATTTGTTCTAGTACAAAGCAGGGCAGAAATATTTTATTGGGGGAGTCAGTGGAGGGGCAAATGAAGCTTGTATTCAATGTTTCTTTATTTAAAGAAACCGTAACAGGTAAAGTATTTTCATTCTGTTTTCCAAAACGGGTAGTAACGACTGTTATAGAATACTAGCAGGAATGTAAATGTTGAAAATATACATAGAAAAATTACACTTTACAGTTATTGGAATAATTTACGATTTAGAGAGAGTGAGAGTTAATTGATGGGAGGAAACAGAGTAAGATTAGGTTGTAGCAGCGGCCAGAGCTGCCCTCTTTGAAGTTTGGGAACCAGGTTCCAGTCTCAGCGTCGGCTCAGCTTCCTGTGATTTTGGGCAAATCACTTACTCTCCCAGTGCCTAAAACAATTAAAAATTTAGGTATAATGGAGCTGGTGCTCGTGCATTCTGGTTGAGTTCACGCTATATAAATCATCAAAAATTGAAACAAAGAAAGCAGCCCTAGTTTGAGCTTTTTCACAAGGGGCGCTTTTGGTTCCTCACGCCTGAAATGTAGTCCCACAACTGTGCATGGGAGGTGCCATCTAGGCTGACTTGGCACATAGTAGAAGAAATTGCCGAACATGCATTTTTATGATTGCTGAGTGTCGTTCAGCGTTAGCGAGGAGCAACAGCCACTACAGTTGCGTTGCTGCTAGCCATCCAGGGGCATTCTTTAGCAACCACCCTGATTTTAATACTCCTGATCTTTCAAAAATAAGGCTGTTTCCAGTTTTCCTCTGCTTAAGTAGCCGATTGTTGAACCTGGTAGGAGTCTCTTTTTTAATGTGTTACAGCCTGAGTTTTCAAGAACCAAAACTACCCTTGGCACACTAAAGAGGTCAAAGGTTGTGGGATGCCACGTCCTCTAATGTCGCTAGAAGATGAAGCAACACATCCCGGCTCCTATATGATGTTGGTGAAATTATGCCACTATGCTGGGGCAGGGCCGTTTCTAGGTGTTTTGCCGCCACAGGCGAGAATTGCCGCCCTCTCTCTTTTATTACCAAGCAAAAAAAATACGTTAAGGAAATAACATTGTCTGAAAGTGACAAGGAATACTTTTTTTTTCAAATCAAAACTACAAGCTCCACGCTCAGAATTATCATTGCTTAAGAACTGTCCCTTCAAAAACATTTTTTATTTCTATCTAGATCAGATTACATTGACGAACCTTAAAATGTTCCTTTTTGCCCATTCCAAATTTCAGCCCTTTTTAGTGACTGTACAACCTTCTTCTGCATTTCACTCTACGTTTCCAATCATGTTTCCGAGTCTCGGTTGGCGGACAGAAGACAACTGTGTTTCACTTAGAGTCTCCGGTGATATCCCTCTGACACTCATTTGGGTGTAAGGGTTGCACTCTTTCCATGAAACGTAGGTCAGCAGACCCCTAAAACATGACTAAAGTGCTAACTTGGAATACAATGGCTATTGTCACACTAATATCTGAAATGCGTTTGGTACATATTAAAATTAGCTTACAAATGTTCTGTGTACTCTACTTGTTAGTTGTAGGTATAAACAATACTCACTGAGGTGTAGGCCACAAGGTGTGACCTGGAACACTCCACTTCTACCATGGATACCTTACAGTTTGGGGTACTCAGAATGTCACTAGCAATAACTTCAAACAGCTACTAAAAAGAAGAGTGTGTGAAACGTTCTCAAATGCCGGTCTATGCTCGATGCAAGAAACCCTCTCAAACCATGCCACTGTGTGCGCACCCGGAACCACCATCTTAAGTAAACACACGCACGCAGACAAACACTCATCTTGGCGGCACACATGCAAGAGGCCAACAACGTACTTGCCTTTGCAGAACGATAGTTTCTTTCGCTGGGATAAGACGTGCTAATGGCAGACCTGCTTCACCGCAGCACTACAGGAAACAGTCTCTGCACACTGGCCTTGAACCATCACCCTGCGTCTCCGAGGACCAACCGGGTTAGATGCCAGGTGCCCATGGCAGGGCAGTGCGTCGTCTCCCAGCGTTGGCGGAGTCGGAAGATCAGACACAAGCACCTGAGCGCCTGTTTTGCTAGTTTTTGGAGGACTCTGATACTTGTGTGGCTAGAACAGAGTTACCGCCTTCCCAAAGTGCCATCTTCGGAGCTTACTGCAGGCAGGCATGCGGCCATCTCAGAGACACTCAACCGCGGCAGCCTACACTGCCTGTCTCCAGCAGCGAGCTTCCCTTCAAGGGCAGGGTTGCTGCACTTGCAGCAATAGATCTTGCTGAATCACTTCTGCAGCCCCTTGGCCACTTTCCTGAGCGGGGCTTCGCCCAGCAGTGCACTGACCCAATTCCACATGGTGGGGATGGGGTTTTGCAGCACACGTTTGTAGTACCTGCATGCGACGGAGCGTGGGAAGGGGAGGGAATGGTCGCGTTAGTGAAAACTGTTTCTGACATGCGGCCTGCAAGCCCATTCCCAGAGGGCCATGCTCAACTTCTCCTCGTCAGCAAAAATCAGCAAGGGAAAGAAACTGCGCGATCACCTCACCTGAGCTGGCATACACAGTCCGTCCCCCGCACGCAGAGAGAGAGGGTGGTGCGACATGCGAGTCACCGTCACTGGCTAAATGATCCAGGGCCGTCATTGGTAGCACTTTCCCGTGCTACACGATTGATGGCCCTGGGGACCCACACACTGGTACTGCCACTATGCTAGGGTACGCTCAGCGCTGCGCAGCATGTACATGCAGCTGCGCTTGCACTCACAATCAGGTGCTGCTGCCTTCAAATAAAAAAAATATTTCCCCCTTTTGCCGCCCTAGCCCTTTAGCCACCCTAGGTCGGCCGCCTAGTCTTGCCTAATGGTAGAAACGGCCCTGTGCTGGGAGACAGCGTGTGACGCGGCACCGATTTTCCGCAGCATAAGTGCATAAAACACAAACCACACACCTACCCAATTTTCCATTTGAGTGACACTTGGGAAAGCATGAAGTGACAGAGATAGAGTTTTCCTTGGTTCAAAAATCACTAAGCACTTATCTGTCCTTTAAATTCTAAAATGCTCTCATTTGTCTCCTTTCTGTCCATTGTATGGTTTTGCAGCCTGGGGATAATATAGTAAACTGATTTTGCGATCTATTTTGTGAAGCATTCAGCATCACGAAGGAAGGAGCTGATATTACACAGCATTTAACTTTTCTAAGAAACTAGAGCGATGATATATGATTAACTGTTACACGTTTATGACTGGCAACACAATAATCCCTTTTATATTATATTCGAACTGACAAAATAAAGATGGCTTTTCGATTTTACAGGATCATAATTTTGGATGTCTGGTGTAAGGTGGTACATTCAAGGTTAAACCAAAGGGGATGATGGACGGAGTGTTAAACATTGCAAGCACTCACCCCCAGTCAACTGATCTGGGTTTAATCCATCATCATTCTTTAGCTCACTCCGCCACCCCAGTTCAGACATGGCCATATGCAAATCAGTCTGACCCTGTGCCTCATGGGAACAGTCCAGCCCGAACTGCCAAGCCATGTCTTCCCTGGACCAGAAACAAGCATCCTGGGACCGGTTTCGGGTTCATAACCCTCATCAGCCAGGCTATTTTGAATCCAATGGCAAAGTGAGCATGGGACCCACGTCTGGCCATACCCTGCCAACTTAGGGTCAACAAAGCAAAACCAAAGGGGATGATGGACAGAGTGTTGAACATTGCAAGCACTCACCCCCAGTCAACTGATCTGGGTTTAATCCATCATCATTCTTTAGCTCACTCCACCACACCAGTTCAGACATGGCCATATGAAAATCAGTCTGACCCTGTGCCTCATGGGAACAGTCCAGCCCGAACTGCCAAGCCATGTCTTCCCTGGACCAGAAACAAGCATCCTGGGACCGGTTTCGGGTTCATAACCCTCATCAGCCAGGCTATTTTGAATCCAATGGCAAAGTGAGCAAGGGACCCACGTCTGGGCATACCCTGCCAACTTAGGGTCAACAAAGCAAAACCAAAGGGGATGATGGACAGAGTGTTGAACATTGCAAGCACTCACCCCCAGTCAACTGATCTGGGTTTAATCCATCATCATTCTTTAGCTCACTCCACCACACCAGTTCAGACATGGCCATATGAAAATCAGTCTGACCCTGTGCCTCATGGGAACAGTCCAGCCCGAACTGCCAAGCCATGTCTTCCCTGGACCGGAAACAAGCATCCTGGGACCGGTTTCGAGTTCATAACCCTCATTAGCCAGGCTATCTTGAATCCAGTGGCAAAGTGAGCAAGGGACCTACGTCTGGGCATACCCTGCCAACTTAGGTCGAACAAAGCAAAACCAAAGGGGATGATAGACGGAGTGTTGAACATTGCAAGAACTCACCCCCAGTCAACTGATCTGGGTTTAATCCATCATCATTCTTTAGCTCACTCCGCCACCCCAGTTCAGACATGGCCATATGCAAATCAGTCTGACCCTGTGCCTCATGGGAACAGTCCAGCCCGAACTGCCAAGCCATGTCTTACCTGGACCGGAAACAAGCATCCTGGGACCGGTTTCGGGTTCATAACCCTCATCAGCCAGGCTATCTTGAATCCAATGGCAAAGTGAGCAAGGGACCCACGTCTGGGCATACCCTGCCAACTTAGGACGAACAAAGCAAAACCAAAGGGAATGATGGACGGAATGTTGAACATTGCAAACACTCAACCCCAGTCAACTGATCTGGGTTTAATCCATCATCATTCTTTAGCTCACTCCGCCACACCAGTTCAGACATGGCCATATGCAAATCAGTCTGACCCTGTGCCTCATGGGAACAGTCCAGCCCGAACTGCCAAGCCATGTCTTCCCTCGACCGGAAACAAGCATCCTGGGACCGGTTTCGGGTTCATAACCCTCATCAGCCAGGCTATCTTGAATCCAGTGGCAAAGTGAGCAAGGGACCCACGTCTGGGCATACCTTGCCAACTTAGGACGAACAAAGGAAAACCAAAGGAAATGATGGACGGAGTGTTGAACATTGCCAGCACTCACCCCAGTCAACTGATCTGGGTTTAATCCATCATCATTCTTTAGCTCACTCCGCCACCCCAGTTCAGACATGGCCATATGCAAATCAGTCTGACCCTGTGCCTCATGGGAGCAGTCCAGCCTGAACTGCCAAGCCATGTCTTCCCTCGACCAGAAACAAGCATCCTGGGACCGGTTTCGGGTTCATAACCCTCATCAGCCAGGCTATCTTGAATCCAGTGGCAAAGTGAGCAAGGGACCCACGTCTGGCCATACCCTGCCAACCTAGGGCGAACAAAACAAAACCAAAGGGGATGATGGACCGAGTGTTGAACATTGCAAGCACTCACCCCCAGTCAACTGATCTGGGTTTAATCCGTCATCGTTCTTTAGCGCACTCCGCAACCCCAGTTAAGACATGGCCATATGCAAATCAGTCTGACCCTGTGTCTCATGGGAACAGTCCAGCCCGAACTGCCAAGCCATGTCTTCCCTGGACCAGAAACAAGCATCCTGGGACCGGTTTCTGGTCCATAACCCTCATCAGCCAGGCTATCTTGAATCCAGTGGCAGAGTGCGCAAGGGACCCACGTCTGGGCATACCCTGCCAACTTAGGGTGAACAAAGCAAAACCAAAGGTGATGATGGACGGAGTGTTGAACATTGCAAGCACTCACCCCCAGTGAACTGATCTGGGTTTAATCCGTCATCATTCTTTAGCTCACTCCGCCACCCCAGTTCAGACATGGCCACATTCAAATCAGTCTGACCCTGTGCCTCATGGGAACAGTCCAGCCCGAACTGCCAAACCATGTCTTCCCTGGACCGGAAACAAGCATCCTGGGAGCGGTTTTGGGTTCATAACCCTCATCAGCCAGGCTATCTTGAATCCAGTGGCAAAGTGAGCAAGGGACCCACATCTGGGCATACCCTGCCAACTTAGGGCGAACAAAGCAAAACCAAAGGGGATGATGGATGGAGTGTTGAACATTGCAAGCACTCACCCCCAGTCAACTGATCTGGGTTTAATCCATCATCATTCTTTAGCTCACTCTGCCACCCCAGTTCAGACATGCCATATGCAAATCAGTCTGATCCTGTGCCTCATGGGAACAGTCCAGCCCGAAATGCCAAGCCATGTCTTCCCTGGACCGGAAAAAAGCATCCTGGGACCGGTTTCGGGTTCATAACCCTCATCAGCCAGGCTATCTTTAATCCAGTGGCAAAGTGAGCAAGGGACCCACGTCTGGGCATACCCTGCCAACTTAGGACGAACAGAGCAAAACCAAAGGAAATGAAGGACGGAGTGTTGAACATTGCAAGCACTCACCCCCAGTCAACTGATCTGGGTTTAATCCATCATCATTCTTTAGCTCACTCCGCCACCCCAGTTCAGACATGTCCATATGCAAATCAGTCTGACCCTGTGCCTCATGGGAACAGTCCAGCCCGAACTGCCAAGCCATGTCTTCCCTGGACCAGAAACAAGCATCCTGGGACCGGTTTCGGGTTCATAACCCTCATCAGCCAGGCTATCTTGAATCCAGTGGCAAAGTGAGCAAGGGACCCACGTCTGGGCATACCCTGCCAACTTAGGCCGATTAAACCAAAACCAAAGGGGATGATGGACGGAGGTTGGCAGTGTTCGCAGGAAGTCATTACTGTCTATAAACACAATCAGTGTCAGGTGTATCAAAGATTTGTCAAGGGAAAAACGGGGTGCTGGATAAAAATATCACACCTCATCCAACCTCACTTGTCCTTGTTTTTCATTCATACCTTTTTTGTTTACTTCCTTTTGTTAATGTAATATTCATTTCTGTTAATTGCAGAGGGAAGTTTCACATTTCAGCCCGTCTCTCGTCAGAGTCTTTTGCACGGACTCTTCTTTTGTTCAGTTTTAGACAACAGCTTGTGTTCTAATTACTGCACAATCACTAACAACAGTTCACCGCTCACATCCACTTCAACCACACCAACAGCCATCACCTCATAAAAGCAGCCACTAAGCCTATCCTGTCTGGCAATTCTCATAGCCAGGTCTCAAACGGAGGGCTATACCAAGATCATTCCCTCTCAAGTTTTGTATACAAAGTAGCTCAGTTGGCCACTCCTGCCTCTAATATGGGCACCATGGAGAACTCTCAAACACATTTTCCAAACGGAGCGTGCTATATGCATCTGGTTGTCTAATGATAATTGAGACAGCTGGTGTAGTAAGGGCGACACAGACAATAAAACTGCCCAAACAAATGCAGTCTTCCCTGAGATGTACCACGCATGTTGATTTTTCAGCTTTCAAATACATCAAGGACAAAGGTAGAATTCCATCAATATTTCTCTTCCTAAAAAAGAAACAAAAACAAAGGGAGCACCATTATTTTGACTATAGAGCTCCTCCCTATTATTGATAGTTGAATCATAGACTATTTATCTAATAGCTTTTTCACTTTCGTGAGCAGCTAGTATAGTTTAAGGAAAATAATTTCCCATAATCATTTGTAACGTGTATCCCCAAATATCTGACTGGATGTTATGGTTTTAATTGAATGGAAGCTGGAATATCCGAAGGAATCACATTGAATTTTAAAATTTCAGTTTTCGCTTAGTTTACTTTATATCCGTCAACCTGTGTGAATTTCTGGATTTCATCAAGAGCATTCTGTATATTAACTGCCCCTGCATTAAGATATAGAATAATGTCATCCGCGTGTAACTTAATTTTTGCCATCCCCTCAATGGGAGGCAAAATTATTAAGTTCTTCCGGATCCTGACAGCCATGTGTTAAATAAACAATGAAAACAGAAGGGGGGATAGCGGGCATCCCTGACGTGTGCCTCATTTAATATTAACCTTGCCGGCTTCTGAACCATTAATGATGAGTTTTGGCTTCTGCATAACTATATACTTCTTTTAGCATCTGTATGAATTGTGACGCAAAACCAAATTTATCCAAAATAAAAAATAAAGCTCTCCAATCTACCAAATCAAAAGCCTTTTCAGCATCCATCATCATAATCAGCGGATTGATCTTATTAATAGAAACGTAATCAATGGCTTGCATTAGAAAATAGGTATTAAAAGCCATGAGACGTCCTGGAATAAAACCATTTTGATCACTACAAACTACTTGTTGTGCACAGGGTGCTATCCTTTTTGCCCAAATCTTCATAAGCAATTTATAATCTGTGTTTAGCAGACTGATAGGATGATAAGAGCTGGGATCGGAGGGATCTTTATCTTTTTTTAAGAAAACTATTAACACTGATTCCTTAAAACTTTTGGGGATGTCTATAGATTTTTTTATTTTGATTAAACAATTTTGTTAAAAAGGGAAGCAATTCTTCTTGGAATGCCTTATATACTTCCACCGGGATCCCATCCATTCCACAAGCCTTGGCATTGGGAATACTATTTAAAATGGCTCGGACCGCCGTAATTCCTATTTGAGCATTTAATATCTCTGAAAGCTGTGATAGCAAAGGTAGTTCTAATTCTTGGAAGTAACTCCTCAATGTTAGCTCATCTATTGCCTGAGCTTCTGCGTAGATTTGAGTAAAATGTATAAGAAACACCTCAGCAATTGCCCCTTTATCATCCTCTAATATACCCATTGATGTATTTTTAATTTGGGTAATTAATTGAGCAGCTTTTTGACATTTCGTGGACCAAGCCAGAAATCTACCTATCTGATGGCTTTCCTCATAAAGTTTTTGCTGATAGGCCTTACTGCCTGTAATTTCCTATAATAGAAAAAAATCCTTAAATTTCTCCTTGGCTCTATCTAGCTCTTGCTGTTGCGCATTTATAATAGGCAATGGTGTATCTGTTAGGATTACATTTAGTCTAGCTTTTTCTACGGCAGTCTGTAATGCCAGAATCTTTTGTTTCGGTATATTACCTATTCTTGCCGTATATGATATAATCTAGCATCTGAAGGGGGTTTTGAATGCCTTCCATAACGTAAACAAAGGAGCCGTATTTAAATTAAGCTGGAAGAACTCCTTGATAAACCCTCTGGCTTCTGTCAACCAAATAATATCATGTAATAGGGATTTATCAAACTGCCATCTTGACCTCTTTTTTATAGCGCTTCCTGATTTCAATGGGAATGAAACTAACAAGTGATCTGAAAAAGAATTGGCCAATATTTCTGCCGGGCCATTGGCAACCAGCTTATCTGCTAGAAAGTAATTCAAACGGGATTCTGATCTAAATATCGCTGAATAACAGGTAAATTGCAAGAGACTAGTGTGCCCTAGTCTCCAAGGATCTATTAATGAGAAATCATTAGAGAGCCTATTTATTAATTTTGCGGTTTTAGGCTTTAGTTGGCGCTTTGCCTTGTTTGATGTATCAAGTGCCAAGTTCTGAATAAAATTAAAATCACCACCCAAAATTAATATACCTTCCATTGGTACTATTAATTGATAGATTTGGGCGAGTGCTGCAGTATCATCCTCAATATGACCGTAATAATTAACCAGATTTAGGACTGTTTCCTGCAGCTGTACTTTCACCCAAAGCCATCTACCATTCCCATCTCGACGGATATCCTTAACCTGCCAATCAAGGGTGTTAGATAATAAGATCCCTACCCCACGAACTGCTAAATTAGCGGATGAGAAGTATGCCTTCTTAGGAAGTGATATCTTTGGGGTGTCAGTCCTGAGATGCGTTTCTTGTAGAAATATATTCTCGGGAGAGAGGGACGTTATCCAGTTTAAAAGAGCAGCACTTTTCCACGGGTTAAGTAGTCCATTAACATTACATGTTACAATTTTTATATCCTGCATTTTTGGTCCCAGACTTTCATCCTTGAATTTCTCATTATTTCGTCTCAAGATCAATCCCTGAAATTTTCTCGTCCCTTGCAAATTAATTCTAGATTGTTTATATCTTTCCTGTTCATTTTTTACTATTGTTAGACCTACCCCCTCTAAAACCCCACCAGGCACACCTCTACCCTTATCTCCAAGAAACCTCCTAGAAATGTGGTCATCCCCTCAGGCCCCGCAAACCACATCTCTTCCCCCTTCTATACTATGGGGTGCCCTATTTCTGCACCCTAGGTGATCTACCCCCACACAACAGTAAAGACCTAACAAACATAAATCAGTCATCAATCGTTCCCACTGATTCATTTCACAGTGGAAATCTCTCTCAATAGCTCCTGAGCTTCCTCTAGGCGCAAAAGCGAATGGAATTTCCCTCTCACCAACACCCTTAGCTGCGCAGTGGATGCTTGAGCCCCCTGTGCTTTAAATAAATGCAAAAGTTTCACAAACTCTTTGTGTCTGCGGGCCGCCCCTGCAGACATATCTGGAAAAATCCGGCATTTAGTTCACTCATTAATAAAGAACTGTCTCTGCTGAATCGCTTTCGCCAGAATGTTCTCTTTTATATAGTCAGCAAAGTTAGTCAAAGTTAGTCAAAATTGTACGAGGTTACTTAGAGTTAGGAATGGGATGAGCAGGAACCCGATGTGCCCTGGTTATTGTCAAATCTCCAGTGAAATCCGGGAACACATTTTGCTTGATGAATGTTTCAACCCATAGGAGGGTATTGGTTCCCTCACTTCCCTTGGGCACTCCAACAATCCGAAGATTGGAGCGGCGTGAATGGTTTTCCAATTCTTCAAGCTTGTTTTCAATGATAATCTTGTCTGCCGTCACTGAGTTAATTTTCTGGATCGTAGAGCTCATCTGATCCTCAAGATGAGCTATCCTTGATTCAGCCTCTTGCAGTCTTGCGGGAATGCCGGCAACTCATTCTTTAGTTTTCTCAAGCCGAAGATGAAGAGCGGCTATCTCATGTTCCTGGGATTTTTTCATATCTCTAATCTCATCCAGTATGAGATTAAGTAAGGTTTTAATTTCTATTTGTTGCGTATTAGCTCCGGTGGTTGGAAATTCCAAATTATCTTGTGAGATTATATTCTCCAAGTTGATTGTTTGCTCTAGTGATTCTGGGCCCTTTTTCATTATTGTACGGGATGTTTCCTGAGACTGCGGCCAGCTCTCTACCTGTTGTTCTAAGATGTTTTCTACAGCGGAAGATCGATCAGGGAGCAAAGGCTGATCCAGAGAGGCCAGTGGGCTTGCCTGACAGTGCAGCAGTCTTCCTTCCTCTAGCTGAATAGATGTCGAGGGTACCGAGGCTGAGATTGGGGCTCGAGCAGGTGGAGATATGTGCAACATCTCAAGAGAATTAATTGCTGCATCTTCTTCTGGGGTCACTGGCAGGGCTGCATGCAGATGTGAGCCTTTAGAAGCTGCAGGGGTGAATACTCTTCTTTGTGAATCGCGGGAAATCTTTCCAGTTCTTGAGATCCGTTTTTTTTATTCCTGGCAAGGATTCAGTAGTCTGTCCCTTTTCCCCATCATTATGTCCTTCGGTTACGCAGGTGGGGTCTCCTCCTCCTTTCCCGAACTCAGGATGTGACTCAGACAGTTCTTCCACGGAGCTCTCGAAACTTAAATTCAGGCCCGAGAGATTTTCTGGGCTTGGTGCTTTAGCTGAAGACAATGTCCCTTTTACTTGCATTAGACTTTATTCGGAGACTGGCTGCAAGTTTAATGTCAAAGAATAGAAACAGCTTAGTGAGTTAGCGAATAAAGCATTTAAAGGCGCTAACTACAAGAGAATTAATTTTTACCAGATGGTTATAATATTACACACCCCAGAGACTTTCTAAAATGGATCAAACGAGCCCGAATCAATGCTTTTGATGCAACCAAAATGGCAATGGTGGCTGGGTGCATATATTTTATGAATGTAATGATTTACAGCACTTGTGGAAGGGGATTTTTGCCGAGATGTCTCTGATTTTGTCCTTGTCAATTGAGCCATCAACTATGTTGGTGCTATTTGGTTCATCATGAGAAGTGACATGTTTCACAAAACACCAGCAGTATTTTATATTAATCTCTATAGCAGTTGCTAGGTCACTTGTTCTTCAAAACTGGAGAACCAATAAACAACCTAATATCGAACATTGGTTTAATAAAATGTCCAGGACCTGTAGATTAGAAGAAGCCTATGCTAAACATATAGGAGCAATTACAAGATTCAGAGGTATTTGGCAAAATTGTTCTTTTAATGTGTTCGCAGATGAAAGGTGATTATAGGATCTAGATGCTTGTTCGTGTTTTTTCTAAATTCTTGTTATTAGCTTTAAGTATTATAGTATTAAGTATTATAGGACCCTCTTGTATCCTTTAAACAACTTTCCACACATGGCACTTTTTAAGTGTTTAGATTTGTATGCACTTTGAACCTTCTGCACATCACACTTTTTAAGTGATTATAGGGATATCTGTTGCTAGATTTGTATGCACTTTAATCAACTAAGAATGTTTTCTACTCAGGTTTTGGTATTTTTAGACTAGAGTGTATGCATTGGAGAAACTGTTGGGAATATGTATATCTTTCAGCTGTATCATAATATGGCCCCCTTGGAATCATGTTTTAAATTCTTCAGATAAGTATTTTTTATGAATTTATTACGGAGTGAGTTTTATAGTTGCCATTAAGTTTGATTTTACAGTCATTCTGTCCTGGCGTAGTTTGTAGCTCCCCATTATTTCTGTACTATATCTGATGCTATATACATTGTCTGTTTGCTCTCGTCTTTGTATATTTTCCTGTTCTAATAAAAATGTTTAAAAAAAATACTATTTCTCTTCCTGTCACATGCGTGTTGAATTGCATAAACATGAAGGCCTAGTACACAGTTGAAGGTAGTAAAGAAAGATGTGTTATAAACCACTACTTTCGTACAATGTATCGAATTTCTGAGAACTGAAGCTTTCTGTTCAGCCTTGTTAGCTGTATAAACACATCCCTTCCATCAGAGAGGAGACATTGACATCTGTTCCCTATAGCATTGACCTGTAACGTTCGACGACGCACCATGTGTCAGACAGGAGTGAATTGTACAAGAGATGGCCCGTTTCAGATGACAAAAGACTCCCAACTCCCAATTTTTATTATAATTCAACTGCCAGAAAGCAAACGTGTGCACGGCATGTGGAAGCGTGCAAATCAACCCGTACCAGTTAAAGGCTTCCATTTACCCAGGAGTGACAGGCCAGCAGCCAGTAGTCTTCCAAACACAGGAGAGAAATAATAACAGTTTTTATTTCCCCAAACACTGTCATCCACTTTTCCTTCATTCGCTCTCTGGAATCTCCACAATGGTGATTTAGACATAAGTGGAAAAGTCTTCCTGTGCATTTTGTGAATGGAGTGGATCGGTAGTTGATTGGTAGTATTACAGCAAAAGCAATATTGCGTTTAGAGGGGTGACCCTAGAAAAAGAAAATGAAAATGCCATTGGGACAGAAGACTGCGGCGCAGTGATGTCATATGAAACAGTTTAAAAATATGTTTTTATTTAAAAGGATACTCCTGACAGCACAAGTTATAGAAAACAATTCACCTTTAAATCAGTCTACAACCTGTATGTATCATGGAGCTGCACTGTTATTAATAAGTTATAATTGACTGTATGGTTTGCAGTCAATTATAACTCATTCTTTTAAACCATGTGAAGAGGGAGGAGAGGAAAAGAGAGGAGAGAAAAGTAATTTTTAGGTCTTGCCTGCGACAGTGAATGCGGGGTTGCTTGCAAGACATTTTTTTTAATTTACAGTGGGCTTAGAGCCCACCCATTGCTTACCATTGGTTGGCTTCATTGCCACTGTTTGCTTCTGATTTGTTAAGAGTTTGTGCTCGTCTTGTATTTGACCCTGAACCTGGAGCATGGCCAAAGTACTTGAATCTTTCCGCTGCTAGCATTATGGGAGGTACTTTTGTCATTTTGTCCGTGTTGCCCCTCCAAACGCTCTCCCTCCATCTTGCCCCGTCGCTGACCTCCCTTCCTGCCCGCAATATAAAACAAAAAGAAAGTATGATGCGGATTGTCCAAGCCACGTCACAGCACTTTTTTGAAAAACTTTTTGTCCCTGTTGCCCCCTCTCCACCACAGGCCCTCACTCCACCTTACCTCAGGGTCTGCACTCACTCACTCACTCCCAGCCAGCAACTAAAGAAAAGCATTTTGTCACGGCCAGCACTGTCCACATCATAGCACTTTTATTTGTTTTTCCCTTAAGGCATTCTGCACTGCAGCTGTGTTCCTGTAGAACTTGACCAAACAAGCATTTGCAATGCAATAGATCTCACATTTGCGCAAGTTTGAGCTAGTTACATTGCAAATGACCATGCCTTTTATTTTTGTTTTCGTTTTTGAAACATAAATATAAGGCATTGTCATTTACAATGCCAATAGCTTAAACTCTTGTAAATGCAAGACCTATTGCATTGCAAATGCTTGTTATTATGTTTCTCAAACTCATAACAAATCCATAACACTCTAAGAGGCCCATTAGGATGGCGGGCACCCTAGCGGTGCTGGGACCGGCAGCCAGTGGTGCGGCGGTCCCGCACCAGCGATTAGGATGCCACCATGTCCATGACAATGCAGGGGGGTACCATAGGTACCCCCCCCTGTGCACCCCCCAATACCCTGGGGGCCCACAATGGGCCCCCGGAAGAGAATTTCACTTGCCTTTACGTGGCGGTGTTGCCACCATGGAAAGGCATGTTTCCGCACCCATGCTAATATGGATAGCGGTGTCTAGCAGTCACCGCCGCCATATTAAACCCTTTCCCGCCCAGTCGACTTGTCGACCGGGCGTAAAAGCGTCGGACTGTCTTCCCGTCCGCCGCGGTACCCCCTGCCATACTAATATGGCGGGGGGGTAAATGGGTGGCGGGCGGGGAAGGATGTAGGGCGGATCGCCTCCGCCATGCGGGCAGGGGCGATCTGCCCTACATCCTAATGGGCCTCTAAGTATTCAGTTCAGAAGATTTAATTAGTATTCTTCTAACAGGCATGTGATGAATTCTATTACAATGCCATATGTATGTATGTTTTGTCTTTCACATTATAGAATTCCTGTAAAAATGCTATATTAAAATGTATGAATTGCCTTTACCAGTCTAAAAGGGAATCAAACAAAAACTATGGATTTGTTTTTGTTCTACCACTCAATAATTAAGACCTATGTACTTCCCCTCGTACTTGAGCAGATCATGTTGCCATTAACTTTGATCTGTCTGTTCCACGCCATTTTGCTTTGTCTCTAAGTATATTTTCATTTCACCACTAATTTCAAGATGTCTATGCTGCTACTTTTCAACTAAACTTATTCGAATAAATTCAGGTCTCAACACCCATGATTTTGGGAACGGCCCAAAGGATTAGGTTAGCACATATAAGTCCCCAATACTACTAAAACAGGAATAATTTTAAGGAAACCTGTTCTATCAGTTTACAAGTACTCAACTAAAACTGATCCTGTCAGTCCAACGTAAATGGGCTGCAGATATGATTAATCTTTAAACACCAATTATAAAGAATAATTTTGGCATGTTATTCAGTAGCTTTGCTCCACTTCTTATTAAAAAAAATATCTTTGATACCCCAAAAACAAAAAGTCATCTTTAATATCATTGGAAACTTTACTGATGCTGCCCCACCCAAACTGAGTAACCTTTTGATAACTTCAAGATTCCTCCTTTTATATTTGAGAGTTCTCTAAATATTCTAAAGTTACTTCTGATAATATGACATGTACATTCTCTAGTTTGAGATCAATTTCTCCCTCCGACTTCCCATCTAGAATTCTTATATTTTGCATTTTATGGTCTATCACTTCTACCAGTCTAACTCATTAACACTTATGTTATATGTGATCTGATTATGGTCGCCTTCACTAAGAATAATATGCCTCTGTTAAGTTGGAAACAGTTGGGTATTTCCAGCCTATTCACTTATTGTTCCCCAGTCAAGATTTTGGAAATTACTGTGGCTGCTTAATGTTCTCAATTCCTGGGAAATTCTGTTATCCTTGCCTATTTTCAGGTGAATTTTTACCTCTCACAAGGCACATCAGTGGATATTTTGTCCATGTGGCATGATTTGAGATGCAAACCTGATGCAAAGTGAGTCATAGTGAGCCAGCCTGCCTATGTGAAATTCAAATATTTTTCAAGTCAATGAAACAAATTCAGTCTTTTTTGATAAAGTGCCATCAAGTAGAGTAATTTCCACTCTTCGGTTCATCTTTTCCCTCATTTTCTTGTGGCATATCCTCCAATTATTGTTAGTGTGCCCTGGCCTTTTTAATATGTTCTTCCATGCACATGGCACTGTAATCTGATCCCATTTACTCCTGTTTTACATGTATGTCATGGTCTCTTCAAGATTTAGGGAGACCATGAAGCAATTATTCACAATTCTTAACAATGTATGTTGAGGCCCAGGAATATATAGTAGAACTCTGGCTCAATGTGAGATCCATTATGATTTAGTTATTGGCTATAGATGACTCTGATCTTTGACCACTGATATGCGTCCTAGTCATGAGCTTGTGGACTTGGCTCAGATGAAAGTTGTATGTTTTTACTTCTTTCACTTTTGTGTTTTGCTTAACATACCTCACCTGCTCTAACATGATGGGCATGCTTCTGCAATAGTACGCAAACACAGTAATTCATTTATGAAGATTAACAATACTTTTCATCAATACCTAGAATTTTTCTGTCTGATTTATTTCATTATGCACAAAACCTCTCTAACAATATTATTTTTTTCCTCAATGATTGGTTGGTTCCATAAGGTTCCCAACCCTGTTTCCAGCCTGGACATTTCAGGCTGCTTAAGACTCCACAATTTCCAGAAAGACAGTTGTATGACATAACATCCACCACAGAAGTACTGTGGTACAATAATATCACTGGAAAACTATTGATACAAAAATATCGAATTTACACTCAAATAACATAAAGGGGCCGATTCCGATCCGGGTCGGAAGGGCACCGAACGCGATCCGGCCGGAAAAACTATGAGCCGTACACGTGTTTTCCGGCCGACTCGTACAGCTGTATGAGCGAGCCAGTACGATGCGAGCTACATGAAATTCACCGACCGAGTAGTTTCCGGGTGCGAACCGCTCCGTACATTTTGGTCGTAAGCTAACCGTGGCGTGCAATGAATGCGATTCACGACCGAGCCAGTACGATGCACGCGTCGGACAGCCTGTGCGAGCCGGAGTGTCCGGCTCACAAAAGCTCCCGCGGACCCCCTGACACCCGCAGCCGTACGACTCGCACACAGGTGGAGACCTATGGGTCTCCCCAACACAGACATGTATGGTGCGGATGTAGGGGGCGCACTTGTTCGAGACGTACCCATTCAGTCAATGGGAGCGCATGTATGCGTCATACAACTAGCTCTATTGACTTCTATGGGAGTCCAACCGAACCGAGTCCGACAGCATACGTGCGCATCATACTTTCGGACTGTAGGGGTCCGGCTCTGTTGGAAAACACTCCAGATCCGACTCGGTCGGAGTGCTTTCCGACCCGGATCGGAATCGGCCCCAAAGTGTAAAAATATTGACTACCAGAATATTGTGATCCACAATATATCAACATTGTTGGACTTGGCCCTTCGGCAGGGTCATCCCCAAACTTTTCGCTCTCATCCTCCTGTTTTCAGAAGCTGATTTTGTGGGCATTTAGGACTCTGCACACTTTACCACTGCTAACCAGTTTTAAAGTGTGTGTGCACTCTCCTTGAAACTTGGAGAAATTGGCTTAAACCCAATTGGCACATTTGATGTACTTGTAAGTCTCTAATAAAGTGGGACCACGTGTACCCAGGGCCTGTAAATTTCAGGCTAACAGTGGGCCTGCGGCACTTATTGTGACACCCAACTAGGTAGCGTTGAAAACAAACATGTCAGAGGGCAGGGTGCAGTGTATTTAAAAATGTTGACATGTAGTTTTAAATGTTGAATGTTCTGGCAGTGAAAACTCCTAAATTCATTGTTCACTACTGTAAGGCCTACCTCTCCCATAGGATTACATTGGGTTATCTTATTACATTTATTAAGTGATAGCTTTAAATTGGGAGCAGGTAGACAGGTCGAGTTTGGTCTCTAAAGATTTGTAATTTAAAGCTCTCTTAAATGGTTACGGTCAGATTTTATGTCAAAATTCTTAAAATTCCACTGTTAGAAGCCATTTTCAAGTCTCAACCATTTGGTGCCTGTAGCGATTTGACGCCTCGTCAGGGGTAGTAAGTGCTATATGAATGCAATTACAATACAATACAATACACTGCAGGCCGCAGCCCATTTGAGCCGAAGCTGCTCAACACCATGCAGGGACCTTGCCTCGCTCATCGCAGCTCCTGCGAACCGGCACTATGCGACGCATCCTCAACACACCCAGGATTTAAGATACTCTTGTTCAGCAGGCCCAGCTCTCTCCCTGTAGCTGGCCTACGACCTATCGCAGTCGGCCTGAACTTGTAACTGTGCCCCGGTACGGTGATTTGTGCTTTTTGGCGCTATTTTCATGGCATCTTTAAAATTGCATATCTCCTGTTCTACTAATTGGAATTTTGTTGTTTTGGTCTCAAATTGTTTATTTAATTTTACTCTGTATTTCTAAATTAGTGTGAGAATTTTCGTGTGTTGTGTTTTCACTTTATCACTATTTGAAGTGCCGGACAAATACTTTACACATTGCCTATAAATTAGGCCTGACTACTTTGTGCCAAGCTACCAGAGGGTTAAGCGCAGGTAAGTAAGTGGTTTGCTTGTGTTTCACCCTGACAGGAATTGTGGTTATTGCTTGAGTTGGGTTTCACAACCCCTCTCAACCAGTAACCCAATTTCCATTGTATTTGTGATTTTATTTATTTATTTGTACTTACCACTGTTTTTTTTTTTTGTCCTCATCACGCAAAGTTTTGAAGAATAGAGTGTTTATGGCAAACATATCCACTTTAAGGAGAAGACCTGCTCTTGGGCTATATATTCCGTGACCCTTACCCATTGCTTAGGTCAATTCTCACCCAGCGAAGGGGTATCCTAACAGCCCAGTCAAATCTCTCCAACGCGGCTTGCCCACTCTTTACGTAGATCAACTTCTCCGTTACCAACAATCAAAACTATTAATGCGCTTAATCATTGGACTTCAAATATTCGCCAGAACCTCAAAAATACTACGAATCCCGTATCCAGTACTGTTCCCAATCATTCCAGAATTCTAATCTTTTACTATGTGGTCCAGCTCTATCCAATAGGTTTATTCTAAGGACTGAGTTCAGCCACTCTTCTATACTCGGGGAAACTTGCTTAACCCATTTTATGCAAATCTCACGTCTGGCAATTAGAATCAACAAAAATAGCAAGTTCCTCTGTCTTTTACTGAGACTGGACCTCCCATTATCATCCAATTTTACCCCAAACAGAATCAAATGGGCGCTTACCTGAATTTCTTGATGGAGAACGTCTGAGAGGATCTTACCCACATTTTCCCAGTAGGATTGGAGGTGAGCACACTGCCAAAATATATGGACGTCATCAGCTTGCTCTTCGCCGCATTTGGGGCAGCATCTAGCTCTCCCTTTATTTATTTTTGATAACCTCTTAGGCGTCCAGTATGCTCTGTGCAGAGTAAATAGAAAATTTTTCTTCAACGATGAAGATTTGATAACATTCCCAGATGCAGCCACAGATACTTGCCATAGAGCTGATGCATCCAGCGACGGCAGCGTCTTCCCCCAAATCTCGTTTGGTAGATTAAATTCCTCACGTCCTTCATCAATAAGCACCCAATACCAAAAGGCTATTTCTTTCTTCTCAAATCTCCCTTGAAGTTTTGCCTCCATCTCTGTATTACCTATCCATCTTCTTTTAATGTTGTGGTCCAACTCGTTAACTGATAATACTTAAATTTGGATAGGCTCCCATTTGTCAAGTCTACCAGCCGGTCCTAATCAACAATCTTAGAGCCGGATAGTAATTGCCCCCATTCCAGTACTCAACTTCCTCTCAACGGGACCGATAACACATCCTTTAAACATTCTGGCATGCCGGGCGAGTCCCAGATAGGGGCATGGTGGCTATAATAAGGGATTCTCCATAAACGCCTTATCTGGACCCACAATTTAGCAGCCGCTCCCAAAATTTTTGTTTGATTCTCTTAAAGTACTTCATATGACCAAATTTGTACAAAAAATGGTCACCCTCCCGAGTTGTCATTGCTTGCATAAAAGATGGAAGGGAGCTGTGTTTTTTAAAAAGTACTCTGACATTCTTAAAATGGAAAGCCCTATAATACTGGAATAAGTCCGGGCTGGCAATCCCTCCATGCTCCTGCTTCCTTCTTAATTTCTTCCAAGAGATTCTAGCTCCCTTTGAAGCCCAAATAAAAGACATAATTTCACCCTGCATTTTATTGATCCAATCTTTTTTAAATTCCAAGGGTATCAAGTTAAACAGATACGTAAATTTAGGCAAGATCATCATTTTAATCAGGTTAGAGCGACCTATAAATGAGAGAGGGAGGGCTTTCCAAGCATTAAGCAATTTTTTGGACTCTGATTGTACTTTATTAAAATGTATTTGAGGGATCTTCTTAACCTCACCCACAATTAGTATTCCTAGATATCGAATTTGATGTTTTACCAAGGGATCATTCATCTGAGTATTCCAGCACATCATCTCAGTTTTTTGTTGGTTAATTTGATAACCCGATAAACTTCCAAACTGCTGTAGTGTTGCAGTTATTTCAGGAAGGGAACTCATCAGATTCTTAGTGAATACCATTAGATCGTCAGCATAAAGTGCGACTTTTTTCTCCCAATTCCTACAACCAAAAGGTAGTATAGACGAGTTAGATCTTAAAGCACAGGCCAGGGGCTCTATATAAAGATTAAACAAGATCGGAGATAATGGACACCCCTGTCTGGTGCCTCTTTCAATGTGGAACTTCTCTGTCAAAGACCCATTAACCAGCACACATGAGGTCGGGGAGCTATATAGCGCTCTTATTGCTCGGGTGAAATTGCTCCCCACTTTATAAGCCTCGAGGGCCTTATGTAAAAAAAAACAATTAACCCTATCAAAGGCCTTAGCTGCGTCATAAGTGATGACTGCAAGGGGGAGTTTTTCGTCCTCTGCTAGATCTATTGCTGCTATTAGCACATGTGAAAGTTCCTGAATCTGTCTACCTCTTATGAAGCCTTTTTGATCTGTATGGATTAAAGACCCTACTCATTTTCCCAATCTCCTTGCTAGCAATTGCGTAAAGATTTTATAATCACAATTTAACATAGAGATTGGTCTGTAGGATTCACAGCGTTTAGAGTTTTTTCCTGCTTTTAATAAAATACATATAGTGGCTTCACTCTCAAGGTTTAGGGGGAGGCTGCCCTCTTATAAAGATATCATTAAACAAGCTCGTAAGGTCAGGAACAAGTTCTTCTCTCAGAACCTTATAGAACTCTTTGGGCAAGGCATCAGGCCCTGCGGCCTTAGCTTTCTTTAGAGATTTTATTACCTCATTAACTTCCAGCTCAGTAAATTCAGCATTAATTTCTTTCCTTTGCTCATCCGACAATGTTTGCTTGACCCAGTCCTTGAGATATTCTTGAGTTAGAACCTCACAGTTATTCATATCCTCTTTATACAAGTATGAGAAGAAGGCAAAAAAAGCCCTTTTAATATCTGCCTCCTCCGTAAGGGAATGACTCATGTTCGCTTCTTGGATATTTGAAATCTTATTCCTATTTAGGTCCGATTTTGTTTTCCAAGCCAGAAGCTTGCCGCACCCCTCACCATATTGGTAGTGAGCAAGTTTACTAACCTCCCATTTCTTCTTGATTCGAGAATCTAATATATTAACCAAGTTGTTTTTTACTTGATGAGTTCCCTCCTGAAAACATCCACCTTCACAGCCGAAGTTTCTCTAGTAATACAGTTTTCCAATCCGTGAATTTCGTTCTCTATACTTTCAAGCTCCTCCTTACTCCGTTTATTTATGTGGGCTGCCAAACTAATCATCTTCCCCCTAAGTACTGCCTTAAAGGCCTCCCACCTATTCTGACTGGAGGTCTGATCCGAGTTTAGGTAGAAGTAAGATGCTGTTTCTTCTTTAAGAGCCACAATTACTTTAACATCCAGGAGTAAGGTTTTATCTAAAGTCCACCTTGAACGATTATAGTGATTATGTAATTCGAGCTCCATTAAAACTGCAGAATGGTCAGATAGATGTTCAGGTAGATGGAGAATCTCTTTTACTTCCCCTATTAGACATTTGTCAATTAGAAAGTAGTCAATTCTAGAGGAGTGCCCCAATTTCTTGTTCTTAAAGGTAAACAAATGATTTTAATTACCCTTACTTCTCCAGATATCTGATAGTCCTAGGTCTTCAAGGTACAATTTAAGCCAACTCCTCATTTTTAACAGAGTCGATGATTTTTTTGGAGGGCTCCTATCTAATTCAGAATTCAGTAATATATTTAAATCTCCGCCCAGAATGAAATGACCAGGGGCTTCCAAAAGTTGCGCATAGAGAGCCTGTAAGGCTGAATGATCCTCAACATTAGGCCCATAGTACCCTGCTATAACTAGGGATCTGCCACTTAAGTGAATATTTCCAACAACCCATCTCCCTTTTATATCGGAATTATGGGAGAGAAGGGTAGCTTTTGCTGATTTCTTGAAGATAATAATTACCCCCTCAACACAGCAGCTTTGCTCAGTGCAGATATAAAAGTCGACCCAGCTTTGAGTTTTCATTATGGCTTTCCATTCCGCTTTTAGGAGGTGAGTTTCTTGGAGGATTATTATATCCAATCCTTACATTTAAGATAATCAAGAATCCTTTGCCTTCTCGCTCTAACTCTCAAACCATTCACATTCCATGTAAGGATTTTAATTCTCATGATTTAGAATAGTAAGATCACTTTTTATTTTAATTTGCATGATTTGGACAAACATTTTTTTTTGTTTTTTTCCCCCTAATGCTCCTACACCAAATGTGCAATAATTAAACAAAAACCCATAACCCCCCCACCTAGGTCCTGCGCCTCTCCCCTCCCACAGAGAACCCTCCCTTTATTCATTGGCAGATCTGTTCTGCCTATTTGAGATCCCTGCTCTGGGCAATTTCAGATTTTATGGGCCTTAATCGTGTTTATCAGTGCCTCTACCTCTTGGGGTTCCTTCAAATTGTACATATGGTTATCCCACATAATTCTCAGGAGTGCCGGAAACTTCATTTGAACATTTGCTCCCAGGGATTTTAATTCCTGCATGTATTGACCTAAATGCCACTGACGGTCCTGTGTCGTCTTAGATATATCCGATCTCACTCGGAATGACCAATCTCCCTTCTTGTGAGATCCCGCAGATATTGCCTCTTTTAAGATCCTCTCCTTGAGGACATAAGATTTAAAATTTACCAGGATCTTTCTTGGATTCAGCCTATTTTTGTTTTTCACAAAAGGATCTCTATGAACCCTCTGTATATCATCCGAGAGGACATCAATTTCGATCCAAGGAAAAAATTCCTTCAGGAGATGTACTACGAATTGTTTTATATCTCCGGCCTCCTGACCTTCAGGAATATTTAAAAGTCTCAGAGTATTTCGCCTAGCCTGGTTTTCAAGAAACTCAATTTTTCCTCTTAAGTCCCTCTCGCTGTTTTGCAGGCTCCCTGTTGCTTTTTCATTAATAGAAAGACGTTTATCTAGATCTTCAATATTGGACTCCAGAGTGGTGACCCTTTCCATTATAGTATTTATTTTGGTCTCCAGTACCTCACAGACCCCTTGAATTCTAAGCTGTTTTTTTCGGATATGGCCAAACTAGATCTCATCTCCGTATTAGATGGTCGGACGTTTTAACCCCTTCATTTAGTTTGACAGCTATACCATTTCCTACTACAACCTCTGGTGGAATACATAAACCATTTCCCGCCTCTTCAATTCCACCATCCTGTTCCAAATCTCCCAACTCTTTAAAACGATTGGGACTATGAGGAATACCAGCTGTTAGGCCTTTCCCAGCCATTTCCGCCTTTTCAGACTGAGGTACGCTACCTTTTATATAGTTGGTATTGCCCTCCTCCTCAGGAGTCACCTCTTTGGGAAGGATATGCTTTACCTTAAAATATGTACGAAGGGAGGGCATAATTTTGACCTTTTTTGTTGAGGCTTTAGGCCGTACGGGAACAATGTTAGGCTCTAGTGTTTGAAGTGAAGACAGTATTTTAACTTTTTCTTTAGTTTCTTTCTTATCCTTATACGAAAACTCAGTGTTTAGAGGGTTTCCTAGCAAATTTCTACTTCTTAAACTATATCTTATGCCTCTCTTCAGTGGCTCAGTATTTATGGAATCAATAGTTATTTTCCCTAGTCCCCCTGAATCATTACTTAATGGCAACTCCTGAGATTTTGTTACCGTGTGCACAGATTTTGCCTCCAACTTTTTACTTACTTGAGAGTCCAGATATTTCCTCCCTGTTTTTTCCAGATTAATATTCCGCCTTCTTTCCACGAGGGTTTCAGCCCTGCTTCCCCCCGTCCGCACCCCAATGTCTGCCAGGTCACTTTCCCCGGCAATCCCTTTGCTGCTGGGGCTGAGAGTGACCTTTGCTCTGAAGGAAACTCTCGCTGCAGCTTCCCTATTCTGATGGAGGACCGCCCCCGCCTTTGCCCAAACCGAAACTGCAGGTCCTGTTGAAATCACGGGCCTTGCAGGGGGTGGAGGGCTCGTTGTGACACCCCCAGCAGAGCCATGTTCCACCGTGGGCCGCCTGACCGCATCCGCGATGGATCGGGACATCAAAGGAAAAGAGGCGGAGTGAAGCGAAGCAACAGTCGGCAGATCTCCGGAGCAGCGCGACGGTCTCTCCAAGCCTCTCCAAGCCTCTCCAAGCCTCCTCAGGCCCCCACCAAGCTCTTGCGCCGACAAGGAACCCAACAGAGGTAGATTTCAAAGTTTACCTAGGCATTCTTACGTATTATAGTAGTTGCTTGCCCGTCTCCGCAGGGAGCTCGCGACCGGCGTTCCGTATCCGGCCGCCATGTTCTCCGTACTTACCACTGTTGTCATTTAAAATAAATGTACAATTATTTGTAACAATTTCATATATATATATATATATATATATATATATATATATATATATATATATCACCAACAATCCCGATAATGGAGAAGGCTGTCAGATAGGGCGGTCCGAGTTGGGGTAATTGGCAGCCCCAATTATGAAACTCCAAACTTTTCTTGTACGAAAGTAAACACGGACTCCCAGGAGATTTGCAGTTCTAAAGCTTGTTTAATAGACTGCACACAACACAACGCGTTTCAGCTTTCGCCTTGTTCACGCTAAAGAAAGTATTGTTTCAATAAAGTTAAATACAATTCATTGTGCGTAAATAAACAGCAGACTCATCTCGACCACATAATGTTACAGGGAAATGGTAGCGTGGCGGCCATCTTAGCCTAGTACAAAATTCATTCAGAAAGGCTTGTAATGTGAAGTAACATTACAAAAGGTTTAAATGAAAAATAGCAATGATAGAATTCGATTGTCACAACGTAATGATGTATTCAGTAAATGTACAGCGTAAGTTGCACCCCACACGCTACAAATAGCAAAAAAGTATTAAGCATGTGCATACATTGTACCTCAAGCAATATACAAAATTATAGCCCTAGTGGGCATATCTCAGGTGTTAAACCACCGCAGTCATGGATACCTCATATACAAAATTACTGGCCTAATTGGCAGATTACTGTTGCTATGTAAGCTAGGGTCATCAGTGTACAAACTCCTCCTAAACATAGAGCCCCAGTGGGCAAATTAGAGAAGTACAGTACTGTAAACAATTCAGTTAAGAGTGATTCGAATTTCAAGTTCATCAAGGGCCTCAGCATGATAATGATACCAATCCCTGAAAAATATAATAAAACAAAACAAAAGCAAATTTTAGTATAACATGATTCTAGCCACAGTAAATACAATATAAATATTACAGTTTAGTTATGCAAATGTACAGATAACTCTTCACTCGAGTTCAACCCTTTAGGGAACATCGTATCGAAGTCCACAATAAATCTGGACTCCAATTGTCTCAGATGGAGTAATTTGTTCCCTTCACGTACAGTATCCATAACAGCATCTAATACCACCATTTTAAGCAGTCCTTCATTTTGAGCATGTTGCTCGAAAAAATGGCGTGCCACTGGGTATTGTTTATTGTTATGGCGCAACGCCCTTACATGTTCTAGCACTCTTTTTTTCGCACGATGAATGGTGCTGCCGATATATGCCTTGTTACAAGGACATATTAGTGCATAAACACAGTACATAGTGTTACAAGTAAGAGCTTTTTTGATGGTAAACTTTTTGCTCATGCTGGAAAATTGTACCTCTGTACAATCCACACTGTTTCTGCAAGCCTTGCAGTTTTTACAGCAGCGAAATCCTGGCCTGCCAATACTCTTTAAGGTAGTGTCACTGGTAATTACATTAGGACTTAACTCATCCCTCAAAGAGTTGCTTCTCTTAAAAGTGACTTGCGGATGGTTCGTCAAATATTTCTTGAGATTATTGTCAGTCAGCAGAACATGCCAGTGTTTATCCAGAACACGGCGCAAGTCATGCGCCTGTCCCGAGTATGTGGTGATAAAACGGAGGCTTTCCATTTCTGATGTTCGTTGTACTGGATGTAACAACTCATTCCGTGCAACGGCATCAGCTTTTTTACAAGCTTCTTTAATGGTCTGTGACTGGTAACCTCTGTCTCTAAAGCGTTGCACCATGTTAGCTTTTTCATTTAGATAGCTGCTCTCTGTACTGCAATTGCGCTTGGCGCGTAATAATTCCCCATATGGGATGCTGCATACCAATTTGCGAGGATGGGAACTGGATGCACTTAAAATGCTGTTACCGGCGGTCTTTTTACGGTAAAGGTGTGTATGTATGGTTTGATCACTAATCTCCACCCTAACATCTAGGAACTCAACAGAGGTCCTACTGGCATGCTTGGTGAAGACCAAATTATATGGGTTGTCATTTAATTTATTTACAAATGCACTGGCAGAGTCGAGGTCACCTTTCCAAATTAAAAAGATGTCGTCAATATATCGGAGCCACAAGACACAGTTGGAAAATTCTTCCATCTGCGAGGCCACCCGCTCCTCCCACCAGCCCATGACAAGATTGGCATAGCTGGGGGCGAAGCAGGTGCCCATCGCTGTGCCCTGTGACTGCCGCTAGACGACATCATCAAACAGAAAAAAATTATTGGTCAAACAAAATTCGATCATAGCCATGATCATTTCTGAGTGATGTAGGAGAGAAATAGAACGGGCTTTGAGGAAGTGTTGCACAGCTCTTAAACCCAACTGATGTTGTATGCTTGTATACAAGCTACCAACATCCAAGGTAACCAAAGTGTAGTCATATATATATATATTAACCAATTTACAAATATTTATTAAGTTTGAAATAATAGTAAGTAAAAAAATATATTTACCTCTAAAATAATTTTAGCAATTAATAAAACTATGGTTAATTTATCAATTACAATACATGTATTAAATTTAAAAAATCCATAAATGAATAAATATAATTTTAATAAAATATTCAACTACACTATAAATAAGTATAAGTGATAACCTATATATATATATATATATATATATATATATATATATATATAAAATACTTTAAATATATTAAATATAATAAACTATTGAACATAATTGTTACACCATAACAGAAATTTATATTTTTAAAATACAAAAAAAAAAACTAATTAGGAAACACAATAGAAAAGATAATTAGCAGTAATGAAATAGTTTAAAATGTATATACACTTAAATTAAATATGCCTAAAATATCTTAAACATTTTCAAAATAATGTAAAATGCAGTAACCTAACTCAAACCCAAAAACATAAAAAAATATATATATATATATTTGGAATACATATTTATAACTACAATCCTACAAACAGTTGTCAAAATGCATACCTTCGGACGATATCCTTTTGTATCTTGCATCACCGCGCAAATCGCTCATTGTGTTGGTGGATGTTTTGAGCTCCTTGGGTCGCAATTCCGGATTGGTCATCAACTGGGCTAAGTCCTGTGTATACGTTCTTTCCGGGGAGGCCCCCCCCCCTTCCGCGGGGGTGCCCTATCCAGATTGCGCCGTCGGGATTTACGTATTTGGGAATTTTTATAACACTGGACCCGGTGGCCCGCTACGAACGGAATCTTCTCCCCCCCCTTCAGCGCCTAAGGGCGGATGTGGCGGGTTGGCGGCGGTTGCCGCTCTCGCCACTTGGCCGGGCAGCACTGTTCAAAATTATGTCGCTGCCACGCTTTTTGTACGCCCTGCAGAACACCATGGACGTAGTGCCGGCCCGTTATTTTCGGGAGGTGGAGTGTCTCCAGCGTCGATTGTTTTGGGATGGGCGGCCGCGGATTGCTCTTGCCAAACTAACTCTACCGTGGTATGATGGGGGGGCGCCCTCCCTGACATTAAGCGATACTACTGGGCCTCCCAGTTGGCTGCCGTCAATCACGGGATGTATGGCCCTGCTTTGAACCCGGCTTTTGAGATGGACAAATTGCTATTGCCGGGCGGAGACTATAATCGAGCGCTATACTCTGGGTCCCTTGATGCGCGGTTGACGGGCCCGACACAGGTCGCGGTACAAGTGTGGCATGCAGCAAATGCGGCGATGGGGTGGAGGGATCGTTTGACTCGGGCTACGCCATTGTATGCGTCCCAGCGTTTGGGTTATCTGTATACTACGAAAGGCTTTGATAAGTGGGATACGATTGATATCAGCACGGTAGGGGATCTCTGGACGAAAGGGAAATTTAAGACGTTCGACATGCTGAAAACTGAATACCAGTTGAATGATAGGGAATACTATCGGTATGCTCAGGTCCATCATGCCTTGTGTTCCGTGTTTTCGGACGTGGCGGCTATTCCGGAGCATTCCCAGTTGGAGGACAGGATATTGGACGGCTATGTGCCGGATAGCACCATTTCGCTGATTTATAAGAAGCTTATTAATGATCGGATGGGTTTGCTGGCTTCATTGTGGGAGACATGGATTGCTGACGGTTTAGAACTGGACGACGAGGATTGGGTGTCGGCGGTGGCCTCCCCGAAAGAGGTGGCTATCCCGGCCCGGTTGCGGTTCGTCCAGCTTAAAATACTCCATAGAGTGTACGTCACGGGGCCTGCTCTGATGCGTATGGGGTATTCGGTGGATGGTTTGTGTGGACTCCTGGGGAGTTTCCTCCATATCCTGTGGGAGTGTCCGGAGGTGACTCGGTTTTGGTGCAGAGTGCATGCGGTGTTAGAAGAAGTCACGCATGTTGCCTTGTTGCCGGAGGCACGAAGATGTTTGCTGAATGTCTGGGAGCCGACTGATTACAATGTGACGCAGACGCAATGGGTGACGCTGGGCTATATGGTAGCGAAGCGTGACATAGCACAATTGTGGGGCTCCCAGAGGCCACCCACGGTCTCCGAGTGGAAAGAACACATGGACTGGTGTATGTTCAGAGAGAAAACGGTGTATGTGGCGAGAGGCAAGCCTGGGAAGTGGATTAAGGTGTGGGGTCCCTGGAACTCCTATCGTGGAGGTATATGCGCCCCGCCTCAGATGCGTGAGATAGATGCCGCTCTGTCTCCCTAGCCCACGCATTCCTGTATGCTCCTGCGACATGTGAATTTGGTTTCTTCGGCCTTGCCCCCCCCCTCCCCCCCTCTGTCTACCCGGGTTGGATTACTCCCTCGATACGAGGGGCACATGCTACTGCTATTAATTTCCTCTGCCTTGTGTGTTTGCTGTTTTTCGTTTCCTAAAAATATGAAACCTTTCTTGTTTGTTTATGGACTGCGGCTGCGGCCGACTGCGATGATTAACTCTCCAGTGACCCTTTTTTGTTGCTTCATCGATGTGAATGCTCAGCTGTGCCTAGGGTTACACTGCATTTTAGCGGCCGGCCTGTTGGTTGTAGGCCCATACTTGTATTTCTCTGAAATTGTAATAAAGGTTTTAAAAAAAAAAAAAAATGCATACCTTGTTTAACTACATTCTAACAAACATTGTAGATAATACATACATTTTGGGGGGTCATATCAACTATCCGAACTCCATTCTAACAAACTTTGGGAAACTGTGTAAGTGGGGGGTTAATTTACTGTTCTAATTCCAATCTAACAAGCTTTGTTGAAAGTGCATACATGGAAAGGCTGAGAGGTAGGGAGATTTAGGGCCTGTTTTAGAGTTTGGAGTACAGGCTGTTCTCCGTCAGGGCGACTGAGTAAAATACTCTTTGCCCTGAAGGACTACCTGTATTCCAATTTTAGAGATGTCTGACGACCCATCGGTCATCTCCAGTCTTTGACAGGAACTGCCATCATGGCAGTTCCTGTGAATGAGTTAAACGTTTGA
The DNA here is from genome assembly GCF_964204655.1 of Triturus cristatus. Taxonomy (NCBI): domain Eukaryota; kingdom Metazoa; phylum Chordata; class Amphibia; order Caudata; family Salamandridae; genus Triturus; species Triturus cristatus. Next base: position 361,412,634 of record NC_140593.1, on the reverse strand, counting down.
TGGACGGTACCGTCTGCCAAACTTTTAACTTTCTTTTGTTTTTTCAAAAGAAATTCGAAAGCAAGAGTTTGTTTTTGAATAAACAAAAGCTCATGACCCTCACACCTTAACAGTTCCCCCCATGGTTTGGGGGCAATTTAAAAGCATATCCTTATCTCCAATCTGCCCCCCCCCACAGGGTTATAAGCCCGTGAGGCACCAGGAAGTTATTTTGGGGTGAGGGAGCAGCCCCCTGCAGTGTGCTAGTGCTTCCTCCCTCCTTCCGCCCAAAAAGTATTTTTCCTCCCCCAGGCGCAGATATGTGGTCATTACCTTGAATCACCCCCCAGAAAGCCCACTAGGGATTAGTTTAGGAATGTCAAAAGGTGGTGGGTTGGCCCGCCGAGGCATCTGTCTGAGCCCTTACCTTACCAACTATAAAAACAGTCTTTCTGCCTCCCAACTCAGGGGCAGATAGGAGGTTTTTACCGCCAGTCTGCCCTGGGGGGAGCAAGCCCACTAGACACAGGGTATTCTTTTATTTCGAAAAAGGTGTCACCCACCCAAGCATTGTCCCAAGCCCCCACACCCCCAAATGATACCAACAATTACCCCACTCCCCGTAGGCAGATAGGAGGCCTTTAGGGGTGTCAGAAGGCCCATTAGACTCCAAGAACTTATACTAGAGGGTTGAGAAAAGCCCCCCAAAAAGTATTTTTGGCCCTCCTGAGGGAAAAAAGTCATTATCTCTTATCTACCCCACCCCTCCCCACCCGGAGAGGGGAATAGAAGAAAGCCCACTAGACACCAGTGATTTGTTTAAAAAGTGTAAAAATGGGGTGGGGGCGGCATACATAGGCATCAAACTGAGCTCCCACCCTACTAACTATAAAAATAGTCTTTACCTCGAGTCTTCCTAGACACCAGGGAATAGTTTTGGATTAAAACAAGCTTTGGCATAGCCAATATGTCTCGCCTTTGGGACCTTGTAAGTGTTTAGCTAGAGTTGTTGAATTTGGCGATGTTTTTAAGCTTTGTTACCTAAGTGGACGGATATGCCCTAGAAGCATGACCGGTTTCCACGACGGTCTAGAATGAAAAAAGGCAAGCCAGACTGTGGGGATCTTCACAGCAATTTCACTGTCGCCTTTACATTTGCGAAGCTTTTCTGATTGGTTGTTCTTCTCCTTGTTATTTTAAATCTATCTCAACATAGATACAGTGCTCACCACGATTACTGAAACAAATGATTTGATCGAAGGAATACATTCAGGGCATATTCCCACACCAGGGTACCTGAGAAGTATAACTCCCTCCTCTTTTTAAAACCCCCTCCTATGCAAACAATCATTGCTTTAGCCCCCCTCCGATCCAAGGAAAGTTAAACATCAAGGACATTTTATGTCACATGAGCAGACCATGGCTTTTAAAGGGCAACTGGTGAAAAATGCCATGCATGGCACATTCTAGAAAGTACTAGAGTCTATTTTTCTTCAAACTAAAGAATGCACTTGAAAAAAATTGATGGCTTGCGACATATGCATATTAGCCTTTCGGCCGAAATTAGTATCAGTTTTCTAGTACCGCATGAGTGCTTCAATGGGGTGCAAGCTATTGTAGTGGCTTTCATAGTGCTCATGCACACCTTCAAAGTAGACCTCTAGATACTACACGTTATTCAAACTGTTTGTGGAAAGCATTAAGGCAACAACCCAAAAGTCCCATGCAGAAGCATGCACAAATTTAGATTTTTGAGTTTCCAGCGGTCTATATCCAAGTCACCCCAAAAGGCTTACATTGTGAGCAGGTTTCCTTTGTGGGATGAGTTTCAGGCTAGCTGATGTCTACCGAACAGAACAGGAGTGGTGTGGGGGCAGCAGCAGAGCTCAGAGTACTGCAGCTGTCTGGCGGGTGCCCTGCCCTTCCTCTGCACGGACGTTAGTGCCTGCCCCGTGATAACTTTAAAAAAAATTATGCTTGATACCACTTTTTTCTAGCCATTTCACAGCACGTGCTAATAAGCGGCAAAGAAAACAAGTCTACATCCAAAAGTGAAACTAGCCCGAACCATAGAAGCAGCGCCGGGCATGACGGGGAGCAATTACAGAACAATGACACTGGAAATTAACAAGCTGGGATGGGCAGGAGGTGTTGGGGTAAGGCAAGGGGAGTGAACTGCAAACAGTGCTGTGTGCCAGCGAGCAGTGAGGAGAGGAATGAAAGGGAAAGTAGTGCACTAAAACAAAAACATATGGCCCATAGCAAAACGATCCATGTAGCACTGGCAGTCATCAGGGTGGGAACAAAACAGCCACAAGGCAGAACAAATGTACACTATTCACGAGCAATAACTGTGGAAATTGTAAAGGCATACCAAGCAAACAATACAAATGGTGGGCGTGTGGTGGGCGTTTTCACAGCCCACAAAGGGATTTCAGCATGCCTCACATAGCTGCCTCTACGCTCGACCTAAAAAAGGTGTCAGTGGCTTACCCAGGCATTAGGTCGAATTCCCACCATCCAAATTAGCAACAGTCTTTGTGCTCCCCTAGGGGCCAGTTTGGGAAATATACCCCTGATCTAGAAACTCCACTAAACACCAGTGAAAACAGACTGCCCCTAAAAAAAAAGGGGATGGAGGAGGCTTACTCAGGCATCTCGCCCCAGGACAAATGCAACAATCTTTCTGCCTCCCTGGGAGCGGACTGGGGCTGATTACCCAAAATCTGTCTCCGTGAGACAGAACGGCCACAAGGCACCAGGGAAAAAATACAGGCAAAGAAAAATCTGTTGGGCAGCTCACCCAGGCATCACATTGTACCACCATCCCAGAACAGGTGATTCAATCTTTCTACCCCCGGGTGTGAATTGAAGGTGTAAATATGCCCCCCGCGAGCAGAATGGCCATTAGACACCAAGGGAAATATAGGCCCAAAAACAAAAAAGTGGGTGGGGCGAGCTCACCAGGCATTGTGCCTTGGCCCTTGCCCAGATTGGGCACTACAGTCTTTCTGCCTCCATGGGAGTGGATTGGGGTGTTTACCAAAAATCTGCCACTCGGAGGACAGAGATGCCACTAGGCCCCAGGGATTTCAACATGGCACCGAAACACACAAAGCGAAGGGGTTGGCCTACTCTGGCTTCGAGCTATATCCCCACCCTAGAATGGAGAATAGTCTTTATGCCTGCCCGGGCAGATAGAAGGTTTGTTCTGAATGGCAAGGTTGCCCCTAATCTGCCCCCATGGAGTTGGGGGTACAAAGCCCACTGTATATCAGGGATTTTACATTTGGGTAAAGCAAAGGGGTGCACCCTGGCAGTGGTCCTTATACCCAACTCAAGCGGGCCAAACACCTAATTTTGCCCTCAGGGTAGAAGGAGAGGGGATTTCAATGAATTTGCCCAGCGTTCAGAAAGCCCGCTGGATGCTAGAAATATATTTGATAAAAAGCTGGGGTGGTGTCTCACCCATCCAGACCCCACACCCTCATTCCCTACTAAAGGGTCAACAGTATGTCTGCTCCCCTGGAGACTAACAAGAGAACATTTTGTTTTATTGGCTGTTTTTTTTTTTCACATATGGGTAGCAGACTGGAGGTAAATCCCAGTATCGTCCTACTTCTGCGCTGAAAAGCGACACTTTTCAGGATAGGGTCAGCTGCCTCCTGGGAAAACCTACCAATCCCAGACATTTCTGAAATGCTCAGCAAACCTCAAAATGTTCCTGAAATCACACATTTTCCTCTCATTCCTGTGATTTAAACTTCCAGAATCTGAAGGGATCCTGAAATTTCCTTCCACCCAGTGTTCCCACACTTGTCCTGATATGTACAGTACCCCACTTGTGTAGCTGGATATAGTGCACAAAAGGCCCCAAAATGCAATATGGAGAAGTTGGCAATACTGGTAGTTGTGGTATTTGGGCCCGGTCTCTAGACACCAGGGGGAGTCCATGGTGATGTGCCTCAATGGATCCCATGGTGTTTTCTTACCCACAATGCCCTTCAAACCTCAAACTTTGCCTATATGTGCACATTGTTCTTGCATTTCTGTGATGTAAGCGTGCTGAATCCACAGGGATCTACAAAATTCCTACCACCCACTATTCCATGACTTTTCCTGATAAAAACGCTGCCCCACTTCTGTGGCTGGACCTATTGCCCATGTCAGGCATGGATTAAACCAGGCTCAATGGGATCCACACTAGCCATCCATCAACTTTTAGTGCCTTCTCTGAAGGCAGAGATACCCCTGCAGGGCCGGCAGTGGTCTCTTAATATGGTGGGCTGTCATCCAGCCAGGATGGCAAAGAAAGACCTCCGCCACCCTCATGAACGTTGGACTTTCTGCCTAAGTGAAAACTTTGTTACATAAAAGTTCAGTGGGTTCTCTTAGATCTTTACACAGGTTTTGGTTTCAGAGTTCTCCAATGCAAATTTAATTTCCTCCATAATTTACAGGTCTGCGCAAAAAGGTGAAGGGTACTTGCTCCTGTTTGTGTGTGTTATTTCTGTATTACCTTATAGCTGTGAATATGAGTGGGCCGTTTAAACCTGATTCCTGAGCAAACGCCTGTTTGTGCTGAGGTTGCAGTTGTGAGTTGTGCAATAGTTACCGTACTACTGTAGCTTCCCCCTAGTGAATTTTAGAGTGAACAGAGTTTGGAGTAGTAAAGCAACATGTTGTATATGTAATTCCATATTTTCACTGGGAGACTTGGAATTGAAACTATTTACCATTTACCGTGCCCAGTAAATACCACAATCCATGGCATTTACAAGGAGCTATAAATCTCTTACCCCATCTGGCCCACTGGTAATCAGGACCTAAATATGAGTGGATGTTGTTGTCATGTGAGTTTATCATACACATGGTGAGCCAGTTTTGACAAGTGCGGTTGGAGATTTGACTATTTTTACGTCTCTTTCTGTAAAACATAAAGCTCAATTAATTTTTACAATTCATAAGTGAGAAATTATCTCCAACGGAGTAGCTAAAGACATTTCATGAAGCCACCATGAGTTTAACGTCCTAGTCATTGTCAATCTCTGATTTCTTGCAGCCACCAGTCACATAAGTCCATGAGTTGTCTCTAAACTAATGCTACCTTCAAGGATTTTGTAATGTAGTTGTCTTCTTCACTATTCTATGCAAAGTGCCTCGGTGTTAATTTCTAGGCATGTTTGGTATATATGTCGCACTAGATATTCAGGATAGTTTATAGTTTTCATTATTTACATCTTAGAAATGTAGAGACCAGTGCCCATATGCTGATAAGGGCGAAACTTCCCTGTTTGCGCCACAGTGAACCTTCAAACAGGTATGCCGTGCGCAAACAGGGAGAGTGAGCCCAGTTATGTTGAATGAGCTTCCCGCAGGGCAGCTGCGAACTTGTGCTGCCCAGGGGGCAACGCATTCAAGTGAAATACAGAGCGGCTGCATTAAAGCTACTCCATGTTTAGATATCGCCTTGTAGGTGGTTGCACTGAGTGATAGCACCCGCATGCAAGGGTATGCCTGGGGGGGCTATTAAACCCCTTTTTGTCCCTTGAGAGGGCTTCTCTCACGGGGGCACCTCCTGACAGCTTCTTTGCCTTTGTGCCCGTGTCCATAATACAGTACGGGTGCAGAGGCAAAGAGATTCCTTCATTTGCATGGGGCCACACACACATGCGAATGAGGGAACGCCCTTGTACATCAAGCCCTTATTGACTAATTTTTTTTCATAAAAATGTATGGTGAAAATATTAATTACTATTGAATTTCATATTTCCCATTTGAAATATTTTCTTTTTTGGTTGTAGATGTTAGTCTCGCTAACAAGTAAGGAACTTTCTGCTTACGCAAAAGCTGGAGCTGTTGCAGAGGAAGTACTTTCAGCTATCAGAACTGTGGTTGCATTTGGTGGACAACAAAAAGAAATTAACAGGTTTCTGCCTCGGAATTCAATGCATCTATGAATATGAAACTCTGTAGAAAGTAATTTTTTGAAATCCAACAATGTTATTTCTGTCTGTAGATACACTGGGAACCTGGGAGAAGCTAAAGCAATTGGCATAAAAAAGGCGATTGCTTCACAGGTGTCACTTGGATTAGTGTATCTCTTTATATATGGAAGTTATGGTCTTGGATTTTGGTATGGAACTACCTTGATTCTTGGAGATTTTGGTTATAGTATTGGAGATGTTCTTGTGGTAAGTTCATTACATTACACTGGAAAGAGCATTTGTAAATGTATCTCAATGTTGACTGTGCTCCCATTTATGCCGTTTCTATATAGACAATTTCACACTGTATAAATTCCCACATATTGCTGGATATATCACCTTATAAGAGCCAGTGGATATGAAAGGGTAAACCAGGGGCATGTTTTGACAATATTTAGTGAAAAAGATGGCTTTTCATAAAAAACAAGTACTCTCAAAATTGTGTTCCATCTGAGCATGGGTGTCACTCTGACACCCTTTTTAGACCCCCTGTAACTTCAACATAAACAGTAAGCTCCTCTGGGCCCGGATTGCCATACAAGCATTGTTTATCCTTCTTTTCAAATTGCGACTTCACTAATGGGCAAGGCCATTCGAACAAAACAGTAGGAGAAGCTGGAATGTGAACACATCAGGTCACACCAAACTGGCTCATATTTGACACATTTGCACTCCCAACATAAGTTGAAGAAATAGTCCAGAACTCTAAACCAAGGCCAACTTAAGTTAAATTACTAAAATCTATTTTCTCAACTAAACAATGAAGTCTTGAACTTTCTGGGAAGATGGCGGGTGCAGTTGCAACATCTACCACAACCTAATTTCTCTCACACTGGAGGATGTCAAAGAGTTCACCACTGTTGTTCACGGCAGATGACACCAAGGAATCAATAAAGGCAGTTGCAATTGAGGAATCACCCATAAGAGACACTTGAAGTTAATACATGACAACATCAGATTTCCTTAAATAAGACATGTTTGAGCTCCCTCTTCTCCATCTTTCTTTGTGGACACCATCTTTCTCTTTCTGGATTTCAGTGTCCAGAAATGCATTTCAGGTAGTGCTCTGATCTTGCCTCCTGGACATCGGTCACATAGGAGGAGCGTTCTCCTGTCTTGGATGTCACAGTTTTTGTATCATCTCTTTTTACTCACTTCACTGTGTCTGTCTGTTCCTTACTATCTCCCTGACATGAGTGGTATACGTTCAGGCTAAACGATTATGGATTGTGTGCCCTACCTGCCTTCCTATAAATAATTTGGATGGATTATTGAACTTAAATGCCACTCCCTGTTATCATGTTCCTGCCCCGCCGGACAAAGAACTTAGTTCACAGTTTAAATAAACCATTTTACTTCTCTACTGGCTGATGGCCACCTCGATGTGCTCTTTAGATGAACAATTCCTAGAGACTGCAGGTAGGATATTAACTTTTCCATATAAACACAAGATATTACCAGTCCTGGTTTCAGCTGTGGTTCTTCAAGTTGATATTTTTTTTTCTAATTCCGATTTGGTTTCAACAGCTGATGTTTATTGGACAATTTTGACCTCTGGATAATTGCTTTCATCCTCCACAAGGAGATGACTAATCAGAAAGATAGATGAAATCAGCTCTCACTATGGTTCGTGGAATAGCAGGGAGGGATTCAGTGATAATTGCCCTGTAGCTTAGTATGAGAGGTAGTGCTTCTCCACCTGTCTGTCTTTGTCAGAAAACCACAATTTCTGACATGCCCAAATCTTGCATAGCCCACACACAACAATCTCAAGGTCGTGCAACCACTATGTGAGTGTTGTTCAAAAATGACACTTCCTCACTAACTGAAAAGTAGTGATGACATTGTGCAGTACCTGGCTTGCAATGTGTTCTTTGCCATTTCTGTGCTGAGTGATTAGCCGTGAGGTATGTTTGCCCGCTCATTCCATTCTGCAGTCATCTTAGAATGGAAAGGCAGACATCAGTCAAAGCAACAGCAACCATGTCCTCTAAGGGCAATGGACCCAGTCTGAGCCACCTACAGCATATTGTACATAATCATCTGTTTCACTTGTTGGATCTGCCACTTCAGATGTAGTCAATCATGAATGCCTTAGCATAATCAGAAGTGTTTCAGGCTCTAGGCTTGTACAATGGCTGAAAATACTCCTTTAGTAGTATGGTACATTTTTTACTGTGGGAAAGTGGATTTGATGAAGCTACTTGGTACCTCAGAATTAAACGCTTGTTGTCCATGCATATCTGGTCCTGATGACGAGTTACATATATGCAGGTGGCTATAACAGCATCATCAGACAATTGCAGTTTTCTACTTCCCTGTGTGATATTACAGTTGCTAGTTTCAGCCTAGAGTACATTTCCTCCTGCTGCGCTGTCTCCATGTGGTGTCTCTCTCTAACAGTCCTGACTCATGACCTATGCCCTCATATGCCCTGCATCTTGACCTTGTTCCTGACACCTTTTTTGTCTCCACCTCCACCAGTTCTGTGTACTCTTTTCACCCACCCTTTTTTAGCGCTCCCCTCTGCCCCTCCATCACTATGCATGTGGAAAGATCTGCATGCACTGAATATTTCGCAGTGTAACTCTGAACATTTGATGAGGATTAGTTTGTGTTGGTGCAATTGGGATATACCTTAATGATTACTAATCAAAGGGGACATCTGAACATACACTAGGATTACTCGGTGAAGTAGCATATCTCAAGATGCTCTGAGTATTAATGAGAGGACTGCACTCCAGATATCAGTGTGCAAGTATGAACATGAATTTGTCATTAATGAGTGATGGGCAAATCTGAACCTGCATGGTGGTGCTTTCTGACATATTTTGGCATAACAAAGCTGCCAGGAACTGAAGATTGTGAACCCGTCACCCAGACCTTGCCAGTAAGCATGGTTACACTAGCCGGTATAGAGGCCCTGTCTAGTAGGACCAGAATGAAGAAATATTGGCGCTAGGGAGAGGTGGAATGAAGTCAGTGGTTAGAATTTGTAATGTTTAGTTGAAAGCAGTGATGAAGAAGGCTCAAAAAAGATTGAATACAAAGAAAAAGAGGCGTAACTACCATTGGTGCAGCAGGTGCAGTGCACTGGGGCCCAGAGCCCTGAGGGGCCCTTTGAACCTTGATAATGACTGCATTTTACTATCCCAACAGCAATCAAAGGGGCCATTTTCCTTGATTGCACCAGGGCCCACTGCACCCTTGCTACTCTACTCAGTATCAGTTGAACGGGCTGAAAGGAAACCAGGAAGAATGAAAAGACTGCAAGAACCAGAGGAGAGGAGTGAGGGCTAGGCAACAGACAGGAAGGCTGAGCAGAATTCTGACCATTTTCAGCGCGGGAATTTGCACATGTCAATCAATCCATTTTCACATGCAACTTTAACCCACACTTGCAAGTGGCTGTGTGAATTAGCGCCAAAATGTTTATAGAACCCTTTTAACAGGCGTATCATTTATAAACTGATAACTTTATCCCTCTAGTATGTGGTCACTGTTGATTGTATTAAGTAGCTGCAAGATTTTTTTTAAAAAAATGTATTATGAGATTTATTACTATACCAAGCCAAAATTAAATACTTGTCATATAGGAATTTGTGTTTTAAATTAAAATAATTGATAGTTTGTTTTGAGAATGTGTGTTTGACATTGAAAATGAACCCTTGTCAAGCAAGAATTCACTATTTTACAGTAACCTACTGCATTTGTAGTAAAACAACAATGCATGTTTTTTTCTTTCATTTACCCTTTATCTATTTGAAAGCAATGTCCTCTATCCATTTCCAGATTTTTTTCAGCGTAAGCTACAGTAGTTATTGCATTGGCCAAGCTTCACCTCATTTTGAAGCCTTTTCCGTTGCAAGAGGTGCCGCTTACAACATTTATAAGATTATTGATCAGGTACGCTTACTATTTTTTTATTAGTGTGCATTGTCCATAGTGCTGCGTTCACTGTTCATTGTTATGGTGTGGTTTGTGTTTATTTTCACTTCTGTTTTCATTATTTATCATTCAAAATACCATTTACTGGAAAAAGAGAGTGCATGTCACAGAGCATTCAAGAATTGAGATTTCATGTCGTACAAAACTGGCAAGGTATCAACTGTGCGCACTGTATTGCTTTATTACAGGTAGGAATTAATGTCGGTGACTAGTGAGTAAAAATAGAAATAATGATGCATTATAACATTGAAACTTGTACGTTGTACCATATGTGCTCAGCTGAAAAAAATGTTGTTCTACTGATTAAAAATACCAACTAGAGTCATTACACACAATTAGATGCTGACGCCGTTCCAGGATGCACATGGATTGACCTGGAATAAAAAAAAAACTTTAGGGAAGGAATGTATTGAACCAATAAGGTCATTGGTGCAAGGAATATGCTGCTCATTTTTTTTTCAACTCAGCAGCCCAAACCTAGGCTTATAATAAATCTTTGTGTTCAACATTTCTCCGGAAAAACAACAAAAACAACATTATATCAAAATCACGAGCCAACATTTCAGTCCACAGAAAAAATAACTATGTCCCATGCTGCTTCTTCTTTCTTTTTGTTTTTTTAAAGAACATTTTGTTGCCATTTTTCTCAAAATGAAACATACAGTACGAAGAAAATTTACTTAATCAGCACCTAAAACAAATGCATATCTACTTTATCCTATGTTTAATTTATTACTAGCCCATAATAGGTCACATTAATTTGTAAAGTCAATTTTGTATGTACTAGTCAACATCTAATATAAAATCTGAACAATATTATGCAATAACTTTATCATTAAAACATATGACATTAATCTCTCAGAGGGCAGGATTCAAGTCAAGTCGAAGTACATTTGTTCAGTTTCAAAAGAAGAACATAAAAGTTCATAAAATCATCATTACTAATTATTATTCCAGTGCTCTATATACAAAACAGCATAATAGGCAGTTCATACACATCAATTCATTACGAAGAAAGGGAGAAAAGTATACACCTTAAAACAATCTTCTAATGAAAATACAATCTATATTACAAGGCACTTATCACCATTATGACATGTGGCTCCCTCCATAAAAATACATCAATACTTAGGGTTGTGTGGTAGAGAGTTACACTAATCAGGTTCAGTGGCAATGCCTAATACTGTTTCCTAATAGCCATAGCAACCTTAATGTATTTGTAAACCCTAGTATATATATCATAAGTGGCCAAAAAAAATAGATAATAAAAACCATCAATATAAGAACACAGCCTAATTTCTTTTAAAATCGGGGCTAAAACTCTTCCTCTTGGTTCTTTATAGAGGGGGCAGAATAGCATAAATTGCACAGTGCTCTGAGCTGCCAAATTATCACAAGGGCAAGGCTCCAATTTATCTTCCCTACCCAATTGTTTTGTGAAAACCACCAGAAAGTGCAGGGTAAGTAGGCGAAATCTAGTTAAATAAAATCGAGTCTGTAAATTTATGGTAAATGTTAAATAAAATTGCTGTTGATCCGGGAATAAACAAAGGCGGCCTGTTCCATCAGTGTAAGAGCGGGATATCTTCGCCCCTGTAGAATGTACCTGTTTTATGATGTTTTTGGCATTTTCAGGGATGCCCTCTGGACAATCAAAATAATGGCCCAAACCTAGCTATCCTTTACAAATCGGAGCCAAGGGATAGAAAGTGCTCCAACAATGTGGGCAGGATTCACTTAACTACTGTTTGTTGTTGGGCTGGATAATCCTTGCCTCTATGTACTTAATAGAATCTATAATCCTTCTCAATACGTAGGGAGTTTTCATTCTCTGTTAGTGGAGGTGAGGATTATGCAACTTCAAAACCTGCTCTTCTACAGAGGCGTTACAGGCTCAAAAGAAAACGTCTTATCTGTTGAGTCAATTGGCCAATGCACACAGTACATAATATACTTTAATCTCCCTTAGCTAGAAAAGCTTCTGAGGCCATTGCCCCTCTCACTCTGTGTGACCCAAAAATTGAAGTGTCAATACCTGCCTCTTGTAAAACCTATTTAACTCATCTAGCCAGAATGGGTGAGAAAACTAGAGCTAAACATCTCCTGATCAAACTAAGTAATACTATAGCACCTTCAGGCCTCAATTTTTTTGTCACTTCTTTTTACACTCTAGGACATTTTATCACACTCACACTTTAATAGCCCAGGAAGACTAGGTTAGAAATGGGTAGTAAAGTTTATTCTTCTAGAGCTGGTGAAAGTTATTTTTCCTAGGTAAATATGCTGCCTGACAAATCCAGTGCCTGCATATTAGATACTCTCCTTCATGAGATGAGGCACAAGAAGATAGCGTGCGTAGCTGGCAGTTCTTTTTAAGACGCTTCTTCATTATAAGTAAGCCTTACTCCCTTAGATGACTTGAAAATCAGGGGATGCTCCCTCTCCCCTGTATTATTCACAGGTAAGAGCCCTGCATAATTAGCTGATCGGAAGAAATAATCACCCCAAATGCCAAATCTAGTTTCACAAGCTCAGATACAAAATGTAAGACATGCTCTAAGTTTGGCTTCATTAGATCAAGACTTCTCTGGATACCCTACATGGGTTGGGGAATAAGATGTTGTGCTTGAATGTTTATTGGTATTCTGTCACTCTGTGAGCAGAGACAGTCGGCTTTTTGCTGATTCCATTTTGATTATCTTTAAATCTTTGAAAATAAAACAAATCTATAAAAGACTCCTTCAAAAGCACCAGCTGGGTCAGCAGGCTCTTGTTGATCTGTCTCTTTAAAGTATTCTAACAGACCATGCTAATGGATAAGCAAAGCAAATTGTTTTGAAAGGACTGGCCTTTATAATCTAGGATAATCCTCATTGCTACCAACCCAAGGGAACCAACAAAGACCTATGGACGAGCATTCCCCGAAGGAACAAGCAAAACTCCTGTCATTGTCGTTATCGGAATAAATAGGGAACATGTATTTTAGTGCATTCTTCCATTCCACCAGTCCTGTAGAAATATACACACTGCCTGTACTTTCTCACAATGAATAACATTTGAAGCTGGGCTTTCAGTTTCATGGCAAACTGGTCTCCTCACAAGGGTCCCTTCTGATAATTGGTGTTTGGAACATCCCACCAGTTGCTGGAAAGCGTACGGTATCAAGAATCTCTGTATGCCCCCATATTGTGTTTGTCTTGAAGGAATTATATCTGCACAGAAATTTCCTTGTCCAGGCCATGATGCCAAAGTGCTTGACAATAACTACAAGAAGTCTAGATCTTGTGCCGCTCAAGTTGTTGATGTAACACACTGCCCAGAAATTGTCCATTTTCAATAAAATACTATGGTTACAATGCTTTGAGTTATTCTTCATATCGTAAACAAGCCTGCAAGATGGTGATGCAATTTATCTAAAAAATGCAGATTCACTTCTAACTCCATTCTATTGGTAGAAATATTACCATTATCTGCTTCCCAAACCTGTTAGTATCCGTTTTATCACTAAGTCTGTGCTGTCACAAAGATTGCCTGGCTGATGCAGAGTCCTCAGTGTGATCCAGCCACCACTGGATCTCTTCCCTGACAAAGTACAGTCCTTTCCATATAAGATTGGCCTTTCCTCAGGTGGAGTCTCCCTCAATCTCTGCAAGGCCAGTAGGATAAAGGTCCCACAAAGATCACCTGCGTTTAAGAAGCCAGGTGCTTCTTCATGGCTCCTGGTCTGACGTTTTGTGGAAATTGATCACATGCATGAACTTTATGTGAAACTGCATACTTCACCCTAATTTGTGAGCATTGGGTAGCGATGTACTTGTGCTCACACATGAATAGAAAAAATCTTGTATTCCACTGGCATAACACATGCGATAGCCATCCACCAAGTTGATTAAAGCACATGTATGAATCCCTTGCTAATCATATTTTAGATTTTGAGCAACTTAACCCCAAAAATATAATTTTGCCCATCTGTTTATTGCATTGTATTATGGTTTTGTATAGTGCTTACTGTACCTATGTGGAACACTGACACGCTTTTCCATGCTGGAGAACAGGCTACACCACTTGGGTGTCTGGTGGGAGCAGTGTTGTCTTTGCTTTGAACCTGTGTCCCTTCACACTTGAATGCATAACTTAGTAGAATTTGAATTCCTCCAAAGAACTCCAATTCATTTTTTTCAGTTGAAATAAGTTACAATTTCTGTACATTCATCTGCTTCTGCTTGTCTCTGTGTAGGATTTTCAGTTGTGCACTTTTCTCATGAGTGTGTTATTATTATGTTTTTCCATAGAAGCCTTCGATAAATAGTTTTGCAGAAGATGGACACAAACTTGATAAAGTACAAGGAACAGTAGAATTTAAAAATGTGTGGTTTAGTTATCCATCCAGGCCAGATGTCCAGGTAACAAAACAATGAACTGATTGACTTTTTTTTACTGCATATTGCTTGCCATTGTCATTATCACATATAAGGTTTTACCTGGAGAAAACAATCCTGTTGTAGCTAGGAAGGTTAATTCTGTTGATGTTTATCCATCTCATTTTGCACAGATGTATAAGTGAGTTCCTGAGAATGGGAAACAATTGGCACATAATAACATTACAGACATGGTGGCTAATGGGATTTGATGGTTGAGTGATTATTCTTAGACTCTTGCAGCATATAACACAAAAAGGTGGATATAGTTACAGCTATTTGCAAATTTATTCTGCAGTTTCTATAAATGCTGGCAGTGTATGGGCTGTGGGTGTTGGTTCAGGGGCAGTATATCCACATTCCTGGGTATTATTCATGAGTGAGAAAGTGAAGTTTTAGATTTTATTTTAACTCTGTGAGGGGACAGAAGCCTCTGAGTTTGGAATGAAGAGAAAGCCACAGCAAAGATTAAAGCAGTTGAAAGGAATCATTTGGGTACATTGATTAGATTGTGATTGGCAAGCATTGGGTGCCAAAAGGGGTGTGGTGGATGATTAGACATACACGGCAGGGGTGGACTGTGCCATGTATGGGTTTCAGTGCTAGGTTGTGTACCTTGTAGTGTGCTTTGTTTGTGCAAGCTGGCTTTTTAGTTTGGTGTTGATGAGCTGCGGCAGACTATATTTTGGTGGCAAAGTGAAAAGCAGAGAATACATGTCTTGGGAGTCCCAACTCTGAATGTAAAAGCACATCTGGTAGGCGAGGGATGTGCTGAGGGAACCCTCATCTTTATCCTTCCAAGAATCCACGTCCTTGACAGAAACAAAAATAGTTCAAAATGTACACAAATATAGCTACTACTCTATTTGGAGGCAACCCGTCAACGTGAACCGTTCTGAATTGACCAATGAGTACTATTTCCACAGCATTTCAATCAAAAGGAATCATGGGCAAGCCAGACGCTCATAGACTTACATCAGCCATGAACGATGCGTATCATCTTTGACCTCTTGTGTGCTTGTCAGTTTTTGTTTGATGTGTGGAAAAGAACAAAAAGCAAACTCCTATCCACTTCCCCTTTGTGTCTGGAAAAAACACTGTGCAGCACAAATCTATACTGCCACAAATAAATGACAGTATGACTGAGATAGAGTTCACAGCATCCTACACAAAATCCTGATTGCTTTGTTGGAATCAGAGTATCAGGAAAGGGTGAGATGAGAATAAAAATGTATTCAGAGAGCAAACAAAAAATATACTAAGAGCAAAATTTGTTTCAACCACCTATTAGGTACTTGATTCCCATTTAGATCTTTTATATGTACATTTATCTCACTTGGACATCCAGAACACCTGGCATGGTTTCAGACCTTATAAACTAATGTTGGACACATTCCGTATACTCTGTAGTCCCTATTCGTAAACTTAGTTGTGCAGCTACTTCCATTTGCAGGAGTAAAGGTATGGTTTGTGTTCTCAAAAAGTGAATTTACACACATAAATATATTTATACCTACAAGATATTACACCATTATGGTTTAATATTATGAGCAACGTTTTCCTGTTGGTGGTTTGTGATTCCAGGGCAAGAGTGCCTGCCTAACTGGACGGACTCACAGAAACATGAAAGCCTTCCCATGGCACAAAGTATTTTTCTTATGGAGAAAATGTTTTGGAAAGATTGCAGATGCAGTGGCACTTCGCCAGATTAGGTGTAATTGTCCATATGATACATTCCAGTATGCAAAAATCCTGGTGCATACGGTTAACCTAAAAATCATAAAATAATTCTGGAAGTTCTCCTTGGAAAAGTCAACTTTCAAATCTTCTTATGCATGCTCCTGGAATACAATATGACTTCTCAAAATTTTACTTTATAAGTAGGGGAGTAAATTTCCTATTTTATTTGATGAATTGGGCCCTTTATTTCTAAACCAGTGCAGCGAAATCAGGAATGCTACCAAGAGGCTAAAGATTCCCACTGTACACTACACTCTGGATGAAACTTGTCTTCGGGCAAGCTTATTGGACTGTGTCAGTTCGGAAGGGAAGGCATTGCTTTCGTGAATGCTCTTATACTCTGTCAAGACTAGAAAGAGCACACTACAAAAAGAACATAACTTATGTTAGAATGAAGTCTATAATGAAAGACAATTGATGGAAAAGACGTGGTGCATACAAGGGTTAGTGATGGTTCTTGTACTGTACAATTACTCAATACCTTGTGGTGCTCTACTGGTGTATGACACCCCAATTCCGTACACACCAAGAGGAACTTTTTTTAATGAAAGGTGATCTGAAACCTACAACATGATTTTGTCCCATAGAAGATCAGTGTGTAGTGTCTCAGCTTGACGGGTCATTCATTGGTGGTAGAGAGAAACTTTGGATAGAATGTAATCAACTTAAAATGGCATGGACACGTCACTCAGGAGAGTTTGTGACAGTGTAGTGGAGCACCTTGTACGTCTCAGAAACTTTTAATCTAATAGACCTAGAAGAGAGTTGGCAGTACATTCAGCATTTTGTTATGCCAAAAAATGTTGACTTATGTCAGAGATGAAAATGCAGAAGTTATAAGAATGTTAAGATAGGAGCTCAAATAATGTTAAGGTGCAGACACGTACACCAAAATGGCTAAAATTAATATCATTGGAGAGTTGACAGAACCGTGCATTGCTTTACCCATTATATGTAGTCGCTTTAAACAGAAATAAGTGAGATGTAATGGCAGCAAAATGCTATACTGTATAAACACCTCAAAATGAGTGCGGCTGCCCCCCAAATATTTTTCGCATTTTTCAAACTCTTTATACTTTGCACGTTTTAATATTTTAAAAGCTTAGCAATGTTAATAGTAAAGATTAGTACGCTGAGTTCATATAACGTTTTCTTAAAAACATGTATGAAAAAGAGAGTGGGGAAAGGACAATGTAGAGTAGAAAGGACATCTCCATACACACAACTGATTGCAACCATTGTCATAAACTAAAATGGTTTGCTCAGTCAGTCCCCGTGCACATTCTCTTGATACTCACAAGCGACAGGGATATGTTAGCTGTTTTCTCAATTGAGCATCCGTCCTTAGTTCTGAACATTTCCAACTTTTATATTAGACCAAAGGTATCATTTTTAACATTAAGACTGGAACGTCCATCCAATTGGAAACAAATATTTTTAAATGGGACAGCTAATATAGAAACAGCTGGACAGTAATTTATCATATAATGGCTCCTATCATAAAAGTAATACCTTTAGTAACCATATAAAAGCTAGAACAAATAATGACTGACCAGTGAACAATTTGCTACTTAATCAACAATGTTACCGAAAACCCCGTTGAATTTAGCTTCTAGTCACTTGCTCTTAAACACAGTCTGAGTAACATAGAGTATAAACCTTTATAGTTTATGAATAAGAAAAATAATTCCCTCTTTTAAAATCTAGATCCAACGTCTTTTCTGTTCTGTTTTTAAATGTTGAAGTAGAGCTTAATAAAACTTTCCAGTGTGATAGCGTTTTTAATTATAATCTTAAATCCTCCTTTCTTTAAAACCCAAATATTAGGAAAAGCATAGCACACACTTGTACAGAGACATTAAACCCCCTACAATTGATTATGTTCCATGTGTACAAAGCTGTCGAAACGTGTTCTAAAGCTGTCTTTTCTACTTTGGACCTATGTGTCTCAGAAGGAGAAAGATAGGTCTCAAGGTAGAACCATGAGCATGCTTTACACCTACTTAACAGGGCCATGGACATAGTATGTTCACTTTATAGTTTGTAATTGTATTTACTAACAAGAAAACTAGTGATTATTGCCTTCCAACCTAGAGCAATATCTCTACGTGTAAAGGACTGGAGACCGTGATCTATTGTAGACAACAGTATGTAAAACGTTAGTTGTTTGCGTTGAAGATTATCTTATTGTAGCATTCTTACCATCAGTTTACACGTGAAGCCGCTGCAACAGGAAATATTTGTGTGATAAAATATAGAAAAGGCACTGCTTTCTCACATTTTGCATTTACTAACTCATGTAAGGCCACATTTGCCAAATACCTAACAAATGTGCGAAATACTTAAAACCTTTTTTTTCAAATAGGTCTTGTTTTGTGCGTCTAATGAAGCATTTCTTATCTAATATTTCATCTCTCAAGGTTTTGAAAGGATTTGATTTAAAGATTCAAAGTGGACAAACAGTGGCATTGGTTGGAAGCAGTGGATGTGGAAAGAGTACAACGGTTCAGCTGCTGCAGAGACTATACGACCCACAAGACGGAACGGTGAGAACATGTGTTATCACTTTTCCAAAAATCAATATTTGGCTAGACTTAATCAGTACTATTATGCTTATGAATAACATCATATGTTTCACAGCCTGATCCACTAAAATAGAGAGGTGCCTGACACATGTGAAGATTGCTGCCTACACGTCAGGGATACTCTTCTCGTCTCCTGCCAGTGCTTTATTTGAGCCGCACTTAATTCTCAGCACCGGTGCTTGTGACAGTCTGCCACAAGATGGCGCTGTTTGGCTAATTTAGAGATGACCACATCAACAATTAATTAATAATTCAATATACATTAAAAATTACCTGCCCCCCCCCCCCAAGCCATTCTTATAGCTTTATGGGCCTGAAATAGTCTGAATTGTCACACTTAAAGGAATGTGAGTGTTAGTAATTGTATTGGTACTATCATTGGCAGCATGCCAGGGGCAATGTGTAGTTCAAGCTGTAGTGACCTCCTGACTAGAGCCATAGCACTTATTTAGTTTTTACAAACTAAGCACTGTCTCCTACCCGGTTCTTCCAGGCCTTGCTGGGCAGCCCTTTCCAGAAATCCGTGGCTGTTGAAACACCTTAAATTGGTTTGGGCACTGTCGCTGTGACCTGGCGCCACCTACACCACATGCGTACAGGTCACTGGATCAAGAGTTTCAAATGACAGAGCCAGCAGATGCTAAACTGTTCGACGCTCAGCTATTTCAAACCCAGCAGTTTCCCCTCCTCTAAATGGGGTCCCACTTGGCCAAACTCAAAGTGACCCTCCCAATTTAATATTTTTAAGCAAAGGTAGTGCCACTGTCAGGACCGTCTTGAACTTTTTAGCAACATTCTGATAAGTTAAAAGGTTTCATGACTGTAGGAGTATTATTCAAATGTAATAAAGTTCAAACAGAGGCATATATGGGTCTTTTCAACAGTAGTCTTCTCCCTAGAATATTGTATGGAATGCCCATTTTTTAGACTTTGATGTGTCTTCCAGCTTTACTTGACTTTTCCTTTTTTCTTACTCTATTTCTCGCTCTCTCTCCCATGTGAACAGATACATAGGTGGTATTCTCAGTAAATAAAAAGATATTATTTAGGGATAATAGCATCAGGGTCGCTAAGTTATGATACATACATTGTAATCGTTGACTAGTATTAAAGTAACAAAGTTCACTGCGAGTCAACAGGGAGGAAAAGATCACCCTTTTCAAAGAATTTGTGTTGTCTGGAAATTTGGTGCCATGGGTGTGACAGTTTTGCTGCCCACTTCTGGTTCTTGATTCTTGTTTCTATGTTGCTGGTCTCTCTGTGACGTATTGGGGTAGCACATCTGCCTCCTGATGCCTGTTCAGATTAGTATCAAGAACTGAAGTGGTGGTGTAGTAGGCCCCGTCTTAAAGATCTGCAGAGTCTTTCATAAACCCACCTGCCTATCCCTTCTCGATCAGAGTTTAAATAGAGGTCTGGTACTCCGCAGACGTTTTTCAAAGGGTAGGGGAGAAGTGAAATTGGTTGAGGACTCAAATACATATTGACACCACAAGGTTCTGTTGGTATGGCTCATGCCTTGCATTGAGAATGCCTGATTTTCACCTTAATAAAAGTTGTATTCACCTACAAATTCTCTATATTTGAGGGGTGCTCCTTTACACTGGCATTCCTGACCGCACCCCTTATGTAATATGGCAGTGATTTGTCCAACCAGACCCGGTCTCACTGCACTGTGATTTCCTGATTTTATCCTGTGATGCCTTTCAAATATCCCAGATGCCGCCTACTGGGTTTGTCACTTACATTCACCAATGTGTGTTTTTACACCTTTCTGGACAATTCCAATCCCTCCTTTCCCTGTACAGGTAAAGGCGTGCCCACTTGTTTTCAGCATTGCTGATTTCTAGAACACATTTTTTGTTTCCAAGACAATATCCAAATATAAACCAATGTGTGCCCTGTACGCTCGTACGGTTATTCCTGATCGTAGCATACAAATAATGGTTTTACATCAACTGCTACTAACCAGAAATCTCATCAGGCCCCTTTTCACAGCTTTTAAGATGTTCATGTTCCATGGACATGATTTTTTCAACAAACTAGTGCGCTTTCAAATGCCCTTTGTAGCACTTTCCTGTCCTGTACTTTACTCAATGTGTCCCTGGCCCCATTGCTATTATCCTCGTTATATTGTGTACAAGACGCATTGGAAATTGTATTGTCTTCAAAACGAGGGCTTGTAATCACAGAACTGTAAAAATCCAATAAACCATCACTACAACCTACCAATATAACTACCATGACCACTAACACCACCATTACCACTTCCACTACTACTGCCATTGTAAATCAGGTGGCTATGTGCGTCCATTTGTTATACTTTTGTTTTGATGTCAGACATGAAACAGAGTTAATAATCGTATCTGGTTCTCACATCCTAGAACTAATATCTTTTGTGAAAACATGCATGTCATGAGGCCGATTTACAAAGATTTTGTTTTGAGTAGGTTTGACTTACACTTGCAGTCCTCCTGACTTGCTCCTTCATTCGAGGAGTAAGCAGCACCTGCTCAGTGCTGTATTGGTGATAAGGATTTCTAATTTTCTAAATTGCCATAATTGCAAGACGTGGATGCATGTTCAATCACAGCTGCCAGAAGTACAGATAGGGGAGGTGCTAGTGATAGAGGGATTTTCCCCTACTGATGTTTGATCATAATGTGTAGTTCTTGAATGCATAAAGGAAAATATCCACTGATCTGTAAAGAGTAATGTAGTTTTTAATGTATAGAACTTTTGAAAAATGCAATCAGAACCAGATTCACAGCATTCAGAGATCTAGGTCTGAAATCAACTATGATGACATTAGAGTCCAGTTATCCTTTAAACAAAAGGCAATTATGTGATATGATAAATATTCTGCCTATAAAGTGCATTCCTGTGACAGATATATCCGTGTGCATTCACCTATGCTTCAGATCTGCTACTTGTTCTGTTATCTAGCAGCCTCTCTTCAGAGGGGCTGTCACACAATGAAAAGAGGGTAGGAGGAGTTAAATGCCAGGGGAGTATTTGCTCTTCAGTAGAATCTAAGGCACTCTTCTTTCGGATTGTAGGCCAGGCAGGCTTGCTTTTGTCCTTTAGTGGGCGTATGCACAAGTCAAGTACTGGCTCATGCAAAAGTTTCCATTTGAAATGTCTTTTTCATATATTTCTTAAAATTAACGATGATCAACATACAAAGATAACTAAGGTCTTCATTTTTCCTGTGTATTTCGATTTTCTCTGCAGATAACAGTGGATGGCCATGATATAAGATCCCTCAATGTGAGACATTACAGAAAACTCATTGGTGTTGTAAGTCAGGAACCAGTGTTGTTTGGGACAACAATTAAAAACAATATAAGATATGGTCGCGATGATGTAACTGATGAAGAAATTACTCAAGCTGCCAAAGAAGCAAATGCGTACAACTTTATCATGAAGCTTCCAGATGTAAGTTTGTTGTATTGCATTCCAATTTGGAATATTATTTGTACAAAGTTTTGATAGAAACAGTATTACATAAACAGATTTAAGGTGTGTTGAGGAATTTAAAGCAGTAGCAATAAAGCATCCCTGGATTGAAAAGTAATAGTGTGCATTTTACCACAATGTAAAATAAAATTCTGGATCAAAGTGCTTTTAATGTTTCCTTAAAAACTTTGAATTACAAAAAATTCACAGCTATTTATTTGACACTGAACCGACATATCATGCTCAGCAAAGCAACGCAATATATAGGTTTTGAGTTTTAACAAGACTTTATTTTACAGAGCAACAACCAAGGATACAGTAATACGTCTTTGTGACATTTTCAGTGCGCCATACATGTGCTTGCAGAAGTGTGGCTCATTGGCATTGTTTTGGTGCAATTTATGTTGGTCTCAATGGATAAGAGGTTAGGCATCCGGGTTCTTTTGTGGGTTTGAAATGGGTAAATTGCAACTAGCTACAATTACTATCTGTGAGCTTAACGATCATAAGTAGAGACAGAAAGTAGCAGTTGGATTACAGCTGTTAGCAGCAGATATCATTTGTATGCAAGAGACCCATATTGAATGGAAACAAGTTCACTTGTTAAATTCTCTGGGATACAAGCTGATTAGGGGGACAAAACAGAATGCTTGGGTGCGCGATGTGGCTATTCCGACATATAACGGTTGGCTGCAGTTCACCCAGATACGGGTTGATACATTTAGTCGATGGGTTATATCTGAATGTAAGTTATTGCTGTGGTGAAAACTTTTCTATATTTGTAATCTATGGAAGTAATGTGGATGACCCCTGAGTATTTGAATGTGTGGCCTGGGAATTAGAATTTTGTGTCCTCCCCGTCATTGTTTGCTGGGATTTAAATATTAACATACCGACCAGCTGGTCCTCGAACGAGAATTGGATTTATTTCGGGAGAAAACCTAAGGTATTTCAAGCCTTGAGGGGCCTGTGCAGAGATCATGGACTGGTCGATCTATGGAATATGCAAAATCCTTTAGATCGAGGGTATACCTTCTTTTCAATACCACATCCTCGCATACTCAATGGGATTATGTGTTTGTTTCTCACTCATTATCCCTTGATTGTACTATAGAAAAAGTCCCACGTATATTCTCAGATCATAACCCACTAGTGGTAGAAATCAAGTGGGAAGGCTTTAAGCCCAATGTGATGTCATGGAGTTTTGAACGGGATCTTCTGTTAAATGAAGATTACCGTAGTGACATGATAAATTGGATTCCTACCTTTCTGAAGGATAACTTAGGGAGTGCAACAATAGTTAATATGGAACACATTGAAGGCGGGTATCCACAGGGAAAGTCTAAGGTTCTTCTTGAACCTTAATAGGCAAGGTAGGCAATTGTTACAGGATTTGCAAGCTGCTCTGGCCCTGGCGGAAGAGGAGTTGGTCACAGACTCACAACAAGGGGGTGATTTTAAGTAAGCACAAGCAGAGATGGCGGTGTCCAAATCTGCTGTTTTGGCTAAGAAAGCCTCTGTTAAGCCTCTGATAAGCTTATGGTCTGGAAGGAAAACTCTTATGAATGCAGTGAGCAGATTGGTCATCACCTAGCTATTTGAACCACACAACAGAACATCACAATATAGTCTGGGAAATTCAGGATCCTGTCATTGGATTGGTATCTTATCCAGTTAAAATCAGGGCATCATTCCAACAATGCTATCAATCCTTTTACCTGTTCAGCAGTGAGGGGGATTCCAGGGAGCTTAACGAATATTTAGATGCAAAGCCATGTGATAAATTTATGGTTGAAGAACAGGAACAGCTAGAAGGTTCCCCACAGTGGGTACAGATTCTCTGGTGATGAATAGTCTTCTGATTGGCAAAGCTACTGGTACTAACTGCATCCCCATGGAGTTTTATAGGGTATTTACTTGACAACTTAAGGATTGTATGACCAGGTCATCCCATCATATTTTTAAAGAAGGTAGACTGCCGAGTTCCTGGTCTTCTGACAAAATTGTGGTATTTCCGGAAAAAATAAATCGGTAGGGCAACAGGGATCTTATCGCCAGATTACTTTGATCAGTGGTGATTCTAAAATATATTCTAAGATCTTGGCCTCTCGTTTAGTTGCATAAATTCATAATACAGTATCAGTTCGCCTACATGGGTTTATCCCAGGAAGAGCCACAATTGATCATGTGTGGAGAGTAATCTTGCTTTTTGATGCTACTTATGTTGCAGGGGAACCCATGGCTTTAATTCTTCTTGTTGCAGAAAAAGCCTTTGACAGGGGCTCCTGGCAATTTTTGTGGGTGGCTCTGTCAAGGGTGGGTATCGTAAGGGATTGATTCAAGCAATTAAGATGCTATATTACCATCCGATGGTGAGGGTATCTGTGAATGGGGCATTGTCAGATTCGTTTTCGATCTCATGGAGGACACGGCAAGGTTGTCCATGTTCCCTGTTACTATTTGCGATATATAGTGACCCCTTTATATGTAAACTGGTAAATTATGGTGCAATCTTACCAGATATGAAGGTGGGAAACGAAGACATTGGCATATGCCGACGATATTGCCCTGGTGACTGTTGAGCCCTTAAATGCACTTAAGATGGTAGAAGATGACACAGTAAAATTTGGGAGATTTTCTGCCTATGTGTTAAATAAAAAAAAAACAGATAGTTAACAATGAGAAAATAAAGCTAACTGATGAGCAGGTCATGGGCAAGGCAGTATACCTTGGAGTTAGCATTACGGCAGAATTAGATAAAATAGTGAAAAAAAATACAGAGCCCCTCTTGAAAAAAGTAAACAAGATTTGGGCAGACTAAATAATCTTCAACTATCGATAGGGGGTAGATGTAATGTCGTAAAAATGTTTTTTTCCCCCAAGATTCTCTTTTTTCTTTCTGGCTATTCCATTGGAATTTTCTATTCAGTAGGAAAATGGAAGACATTTTTTCACGGTTTAAGTGGACCTATGCTAGACCTAGAAGGGCGCTCAAATTTCTTACGTTACCAAAAGAGAGAGGAGGCTTGGCGCTGCCCTATTTGAAATTATACTATTGGGACACCAATTATTATAAAAAAAAGTATATTTTAAGACCGTTTATGAGGTCTTTATGGTATGGAGTGCAGCTGGCAGATTATTGGGGATTGGTAGACTGTGTTTGTGCACGCCTTTGGTAAATAACATAAATCTACCAGAGATTTTTATGGATCAACTTGTAAGTAATTGGGTCAAGATAGGGCTGTATTGGGCGGGATTGTTTTCCGCCCTTGGGTTTAATCCTATTTAATGATCTTAAAAATAAATGTAATATTGGTAAGAGGGATTTCTTTAAATACCGCCAAGTGAGAGACTTATTATTAAGAAAACCGGTGGCCCAGCTGGGTTTGCAAAATGTGCAGTAGTTGATAGAGTGCTTGGAGCTAGTGAATGCATGAATGGGGTAATATATTGTCTTTTTAATTCTATATATTGAAAGATGACCTGGATGAATATTCCCAGAAGTTTCTAGAGAAGTTGGGGATAACGGATGTAATGTTTCATCAATCTTTTGACTCAGCGCAAGGTATTTTAGTGCCTGCACATTTACAAGCGCTGTATTATAAGACGTGTTTCTTTCTCTATGACACTCCGTATAAGATTGCTATGTGGGGAGAGGGCAAAGGAACATGCTTCCCTTGATGTGCATTATATAAAGCCTACATTGTACATATTTGTGCATCGTGTAGTGAGCTCGTAAACTTGAAACAGGGAATTTCTAAATTTTCTATGAGATGTAGTAGAGGAAGGGCAAGACTTAATTATTATAGCTATTGCAGTCCTGAGGTTGTGTATTGCTTCAGCATGGTTAGATCCTAACCCTCCGGGGTTTCAGCAATTGTTCGCCTGGGTTTTGGCAGATTATAATTTAGAGAAAGCTGTGTATGCGAGAAAGGGTAGCCGTACACAGCCGAAAGGTCTGAGAATTTGGGCTCCCTTGACACTGTGTGTTGAAAACTGTCGGAAAGAGAGAGTTGTTAGGCTTGATCACTAGAAGATTGCTGCTATGGCATGGGGCATTTTTGGTTAAAGGGGTTGTAAGGCGTGTTTGGATATTTCCTATTTTTTCCAACACTGCATATGAGAATGTCATGTGATATTTATGTAACGTGTTTATAGAGGCTGTGTCTTCAGAATAAATTCTATATAATTAGTTATGATATACCACCAGCTGTTGGGGGGGAGGGCTAAGATAATTGAAAAATGTTCACTAAAAAGTATTTTTTTTAAATGCATGTGCTTCCATATAATCCATCATATTCCTTTTCTCCCCATTTGCTACTTTCATCCCTCCACATGCCATCCATCCATTCCTATACATATTCCATCTTCCATACCATCATAACAACATACCGTAACATGCTTCAGTGAATTAGGAGATAAGATCCCCTACCTCGTTGAACTAGTCAAATAGAAAACCTAATTTAACTGGCCATAACAAGGCACTTTAAAGATAGCACTATTCAGTCTCTTCACACAAGTATATGTCTGCCTGGTAGTCACCCTATGTCCCTAGAGGAGAACAGAAGTGGTCTACAAACCCGCCTTCAAAATAAACCAGTCCCCGATGGATACATAGAGGCTGATTCACAGAGGTAACTAATACTTTTGAGTAATTTACGCTTTTGAGAAAGTTTAGTATTATTTGCTTATTCTCAAATTCTGAGTGTAAGGTACTTCTAAAAACAATAGTAGCTTCAGCACCACACATGGCCATCCACTAGTACTACAACACCCTCCCGTAGAAAATAATGGTAGGGAAGTAAAATAAAATCACATAGGAAATAATGTTACATTAAATTATTACATATTTTAAATGTAGTTTAATACTTAAAATAAATATATACAATTAGTTTACATTAATATTAAATATATTTTTTAAGTTTGAAAACATAATTTTATGAAGGATTGAAACATAAAATACACAAAAAAATGGGAATGGTAATCTCTATTACAAATAAGTGTAAAAAGTGTAATAAGTAGTGAGCTTTTTTTTCTATTCTTGGAACTGAAAAAGAGAAAGAGTGAGGAGAGTGGGAGTAGAAGTAGAAGAAAAAGAAAATAAGGAACAAGGTGTAGAAAACATCTACGCCAGCTGTGAATGAGCAAGAAGTTAAACAATAGAATTATTCACTATACAATGAAGAATAATAACACATTCAGTATAATAAATATGCAATAAGCATTGCATGAACGAAATAAATAAAGATAATATGATTATGAAAAGCTTTAGACATATTAGATAAGTGAATTTAAGAAGGTTAAAATAGACAACCGCATTAAGGAGGCCTGAAAACGTAGATTGCTGGTGCAATGTATGGGTCGATGAAATATTAGAAAAGTTGTGACAGGAGACCATAAGGATTTTCTCTTAGCAGCATGTGAGAAAGGATACACATATACATAATCAAGCTTATGGTCATGGTAAACACTATGCCACCAAGCCCCAAAAGAAAGAGGGTAGAATCTTTCTAATGTTTAGTAATTTGCTGAAAAGCAATTGCTAAGAATAGATTCAAAACATGCAGCTCATTAGTGTATAAGAACCATGCACCCAAGAGACTAGGTTAATTTGATCCCGGTCTTTGTTGCCAAATTCAGTTAAGTGGGGCAAGTAAACAACTTGCTTGAGATATACACGAACACCTTGGCTAGTCCAGCAAGTATCTTGTTGAAGTAAGTTTATTTAAAAAGTGACTGAGGGGTAAATAATAACCTGTTGAATATAAAAAATTTTTGGCAGATTTGTACTAGCAGTACAATATGTTTTGTGAAGTTTTCCCTGTAATTTATCAATGACTTGAATCAACCAGCTAGATTCCAAATCATATTCCCATTGTAACTCTGTGTTAGTTTTGTATCTATCAACACAAAGAACTTTACCCCCTGCTCTCTGTGCCATTTCTACCCCCTTCCGATTGTCCGTGCCTTCTTTACCCCCCCACCCTCCCTTTGTCGTGCTTTCTTTAACACCTCATGCCCTCCCTCCTGTTGTCAGTGCCTTATTTACCCACCTCCATCCCTCCAGCTGTCCGTGCCTTCTACCCCCCGCCCGCCCTCCCTCCCGTTGTCTGTGATGCCTACCTTAACCCCGCCCTCTCCCTTCCTCCTGTTGTCCGTTGTGCCTACCTATTGGCTATGCCAATGTTTTTTTTTATTTATATGTTTTTCTCCCATGTAACACTGTACGTTTCCTACAGTCAGCCTACCTCGAATTAAAATTCTACAGTAAAAGCAAGTAACAGGAATGCGCCCTCTGGGAAACAGAGCTTATTCATGACATGTTCTTTTTTTACAGAGCGGTAGATTCATAAAGCAGGGCATGTTGCCATTTTGCGGCATAGTTGCCGTGTCCATTCTAACTGGAAAGGCAGAAGTGTCTGATGCGCTGTGGTGATTGGCCGTCAATGAAACTTTAGAGCTTAGGCTTTTTCAATGCTTTTAGCACAAAGTACTGAGAGTAGTGCACCCGCTGCCACCCTCTGTACCGAGCAGTGTTTGTCACCTAGTTAAAGAAGAAAGCACAATCGTGCAGTGCTCCGAGGGAATTGAGGGGCTTGGGTGAGATCACCTGTTTGCGCAGGGTACATTAAAAGGCTTTAAAGACAAGCATTTGCAACGCTATAGGTCTCGCATTTATGCGAGTTTCAGCTAGTAGCATTGTAAATGACAATGCATTTTATTTTTGTTTTGAAAATCAAAACATAAATAAAAGGCATTGTCATTTACTATTCCAGTAGCTTAAACTCGCGTAAATGCGAGACCTAATGTATTGCAAATGCTTGTCATAAGGTGTAAGCTGCCTGCTCACCGAGGAGAGATTAGAAGAGTGTAGGAGCCTATGTCTTAGTTGTAGATTATGGATACTTTCGGTCTCCAGCAAGTTATTTAGTGGTGCAGTTTGGGAAAGGGGATTATCCCTTTCTCATCGAAGAAGTGTCCCACTGAACGGCATAGTGTCTGACACCAGGTCTCGAATGCCCCTGCTGCAGCCCCGGAGGTGTCGGGGGAGGGGGATGAAGGGGATGAAGTGAGGCCTCGTCGAGTCATACCTGATACCAAACCTCCATAATTGTCTTAGTAATGGGGGACCTTTGCAAGCTCTTTGGCCTGTGCGCTTTATGAGGAAGGGTACCTTCCACAAGGGAAGTCCAGCTATCGCCCTGTCTTGGAACAGTCAATGTTTCTCCAATTGGTCTCTGCTCCACTCCTGGGGGTAGTACAACTGCACCGCTTGAAAGTAGTACTGAAGGTTGAGTTCTCCCAACCCCCCGGAGATAGATAAATCAGCTTCCTGCACATTCAAGGTCGAGCACCCAACCACACAAATTGATTCAGTTCCTTCTGCAGCGCTGTGATCATTCCTTTCGTGAGTGCGACCGGTATCGTCTTGAAGAAGTATAGGACCCTGGCAAAATAGTAATTTCAACGGCGGCATGGCGCCCGAGCCAAGAAAGGCGGTGGCATTTTCAGTTGTTTAAGTCTTTCCTGATTTGGCGAAGTAGAGTGTTGCAGTTTATGTTAATGGTGTGGCGAATTGTGGGGGTGAGCTGGATCCCCAGATACGAGATCGATGTGTTAGCCCACTGTATCGGGAATTGATGCTTAAGGCGGGCCAGATGGTCACAGGATATTGATAGGGCTAGGGCCTGAGATTTGTTGACGTTAATTTGGAATCCCGATGCAAAGCCGAATGTGGACCGTTCATCTAAGAAAGCCGGGAGGGCAGTGCTGAGGTTGACTAGAGAGTCTAAGACATCATCAGCATATAGGCTAACAGTGTGCCGTTATCCCCAAAGGCATTCTTGTAATTTCCGGGTTGTCTCTGATCCGCTGGGCCATGGGTTCCATGTAGAGGGAAAACAGCTGGGACGACAAGGGACAACCCTGCCTGGTGCCTCTTTTGATGGGGAAGAGCACTGATGTGCTGCCATTAACCCTAAAAGCTCGCGACCCAAGCCCGGAAACAATCACCCAGTCCGAAATGGGAGAGAGTCTGCTCCAGGTGCTGCCAGTGCACATGGTCAAACGCCTTCTCTGCGCTCACCTTGAGCAACAGGGCCTTGTCATCTGAATGGTTAGCCTTATCTATTATATGCAGGATACGCTTTGTATTATCACAGCATTGTCTTCGGGGGATAAAGCTAGAATGGTCTAGGTCGATAATTCCTGACATCTGGGGGCCCAGCTGTGCCGCAAGTATGCCTGTAATGAGCTTAATATCCACTTTCAAAATCGATATTTGATGATATGACCTACAATGCTGTTTTTTCTTCCCAGGTTTTGGAATGACCAAGATGGCTGCCGTTAGCATGGAGGGGGGATATAACTGGGGCCCAAGAATGAATTGAATAGCCTAGTGAGAATAGGGGCTAAAACATGGCAGAAGGTTTTGTAAGATTGCTGAATATCCATCGTCCCCCCGGGGATTTTAAGGACTCCTAACAGGATATCGCCGAAATTACCTCTTCCAGTTTAATGGGGGAGTCTAGTGAGGCCGCCTGTAATGGGATGAAGTGGGTTGTGTTCGCCCCTTGCAGATAAGAAGTGATGCACTGCGGCACCAGGTCTTGTCCCCAATAAAGGTCTGCATAGAAGTCTCGAAATTCTGAGGCGATAGATTTATCGTCTAACACTTCCTTATCCTCCCGTGTCCGCAAGGATCTCAGTGCAGCTTTCGATACGGTCTCACACAACATCTTGCTTTTTCGGTTGTGGGACATCGGTATCACTGATAAAGCCCACTCTTGGCTTTCTTCTTCTCTAGACAACAAGTTTTGCACCTCCTTTTCACTCCCATACTCATTCCCTGCGCTGCAGACTCCCCCAGGGTTCAGCATTAGGTCCCACTATGTTCAATGTGTACATCCGGCCAATGGCACTGCTGGCTAGGGCCCCCAACATCTCCCTGGTGTCATACACTGATGGCACGCAGCTGGTGCTCTCCTTTACCAATACCTCCAATCAAGATGCCGCCAAATTTCAGGAGGACCTGACTGCTATCTCTGCCTGGATGGAGGATAATTGTCTCCAATTGAAATCCACGTAATCGAGAGATCCTCGTATTAGGCAGAGATTCCCATCTATGGGGCAGCTATTGGGGCCTCCAAAGCTTGGCGCACCCCCTCTGCCGAAAACTGCTGTAAAAAACCTAGGCATCTGGGTTGATAATGTCCTCACCTTCAAAGAGCATGCTAAATCTGTTATAGGACTCTGTTTCGGCCTGTTGCGTGGCCTTAAACCCATCTTGGGTCTATTCGACCCCCACTCTCACCAGCTGATTGTTCAAGCCACTGTTCTAGCCAGGCTGGACTACTGCAATGTGCGGCTTCTTGGATCCAACAAGTCTGTGATTAAAAGGCTACAGTGCACTCAGAACGCAGCAGCCCATGTGCTATTTGCCCTCCCTAGGCATTTGTTTCCGGCCTCGTCACCGTCTTCATTGGCTTCCCATAGAGCAGAGAATTCAATTCAAAGTGCTCTGTTTCACTCATAAGATTCTCACTGGTTTGGGTCCTGCGATTTTGAGCGAGCTATGCCTTCCCTACACCCGACGCGTGATCTTCGAGCGGCCAACCTCCATTTGGTGCAAGCTCCCCGTTTTCTCAGATCCAGAGCTGGAGGGTTTTCTTTTAAGGTGCTAGCGCCAGCCCTCTGGAACTCCTTGCTGCTTTCCATCAGAAGCATTTCCAACCATCTGAATTTCAGAAGGGCGGCCAAGACCTGGCTCTTTCGTTGATCTTTCTCTCTCTGCTGCTAGCGCCGGGACGTCCCTTTGCCGGGACAGCCATGCGCTCTACAAATCTCTTGACATAACATAACACCTGCTTGCTGTCGCTGGGCCCTCAGTTTGTTAGCTAACAACCATCCAGATGTATTTCCCACCGATGTAGAAGGAATGTTTTAGCTGGAGAACAGCGTATACCTGTCGAAGTCTAATCCCACAAGTTCAGTATGCATCACGTGTAGTTGACGCCACACTCTCGGAGCCCCAGTTCGACTATGTATTCGTTCGAACTCTGTGACCTGACTGATCAGTTGATCTCTCTTTTCTTTGCAGACCTTGTTATCTGCTGCCGAGATGGCTATGAGCTTGCCACTCACTACGATTTCAAGGTTTCCCAAAGCATGGAGACGGAGGTCTCTGGGTTGTCATTGAAGTCTAGGTATGTTTGTATTGCTTTTGTGACCTGTAGTATGAACTCGGGGCATTGAAGGAGGGTCTCCCAAAGCTGCCATGTCATAGTGGGTCTCTCCAGCGGAGCGAATTCCATTGTATGGGTAACCTGCATCATAATCTGATAAAGCCTCCGGTTCTATGTCAGTGGCCATCGTGAGATTATATTCATCCCAAGTCCCTAAAAAATAGTAAAGTCATGCGTGTGTTGTATGCGTATGGGAGAAGAAGGTATACTCAAGGGTTTGTGAATGGAACCAGAAGGAGGGAAATTAACACTAGATATGGATGATATGACCTATGTGACTTCTGTGGTTAGACAGACCAGTATTTATTGTGGTTTTTATTGTAGAAGCACCAGCACTTTTCTCTGTTGTTGCACTTTAGATGCATTAGCAATTTTATTATTGTATTCGATTCTAGGATTTTTGCACATTGTCATTTCGACGGAAGTATTCCCGATGTTACAAGCTGCTATAGTTACATTTGCTTAGAAATAATTTTTTGTTATGAAATGAATAAGATAATGGATTAATGGTTTTAAAGAATAATTTTTATGTATACTATGTACTCAATGCTCTGCTCAATAAAAAAAAAAAAAAAAGGTTTGTGAATGGAATTCCCTCTGGAGATCTAGCAACCCTGTGTCTCACAGCCAATTGACCCCCCCCCGCCCAATCCCCTCCTTGGGCAGATCCCCGGTCTGGCCGTATTGGTTTGCTTTCCTATCTTTATCCATACCTAATGCTAGGTTGAGGTCAAATCCCCCACGACCCCCCCACCACCCAGGAGTACCCGCCAAGTCTGCGAAGCCATCACCTCCAACACTGCCAAGTGGATAAATTGTTCTTTTCCGGTATCGGGAGTGTATCTGTAGCCCAGCACGAGACAATGGTTCCCTATTAATACAGTATGCAAAGACTCTACCCTTCAGTTCCGCTACCCTGGGACTCACCCTGCCCCTAAAGGACCTGGCCATCAGTATAGCCACTCCCTCCTTTTTAGTAGGTGCAGAAGACAAAAGCTGGTGGGGGAAGACTCAGGAACGGAGCTGGTGCCAGTCCCTACTCAGAAGGTGGGTCTCTTGGAGCAGGCATATGTCCGCCCCAGGGTGTTTGAGATAAGACAGTATTGCTCGGTGCTTGATTGGGTTATAGAGGCCCTTCACGTTCAGCAAAAGGAACGTAACTTGTCGGGCGGTCATGCCTAATATTTGGAAGGACAGTGCAGTGCTGTACACATGTGGGGACCTAGGTTCTCCACCTACATACCCTCACCCTTGACACCTGTATGAGTATATACTGGTCATCACCTTCCAACATCAAAGTTGAGTACTGTTCCCAAACAAAACCAAAGTAATTAAATGCATAAACATAGTAGTAACAAGATCGAGTCCAGGACTGGTAGAGTAAGTCCACAAGTACCCAGGCAGTGGGAGTAAAGGGTGCATCTTGTGACCCCCGACTGCCCCTGACTCCGCCACCCATCAAGCTAGCCCCTCATTGAACAGCAGGTGATATGCCCAATGAGATCATGCGGTGTCCTTATTCTGCTGGTCTCTGGCCAGCGACTCTAGAACCGCTTGGCGCTCCAGTGCAATTGTGGCTGGACAAGGTTTCACAGTCCCAGGTGGTGGACGACACCTTTGCCATCGAGGATATCTGCGGGGCGAGGGCCCTGCTGAATCCAGATCGGGAGCCCCAGCAGGTCAACCCTCTATTCCACGTATCCGGCAAGCCTCTTCCATGGAGCGGAGCTGATACAGCTTGACTTCGAGGTGGAAAATGAGGCAAAAGGGAAGACCCCAGGAGTAGGTGATCCCAAGATTCCGCAGGTGAGAGGTCGCTGGGCGGAAGTCCCGTCTCTTCTGTAAGGTTGTCATAGCCAAGTCTTGGCAGAGCGTCAGCGTATGCCCCTTAAAAGATAGTGTGTGTTTCTCCTGGGCCTTTTGCCTGATCTTTTCTTTTAGTTGGAAATCATGGAGCCAAGCCAGGATGTCCGCGGGTGGGTCCGATGCCGGCCTCGGCAGCCCGACCCTGTGCGCTCAATCAATTTTTATCTCTAGGTCTGGCGAGGCTTCCAGAATGAAGAGAAAATAGTCCCTCAGGGCCAGATCAGTACCCTCTGTGGTGAATGGCAAGCCCTTAATTTGAATGTTGTTGCACCTCGAGTGGTTCTCCAAGTCTGCCACTTGGGCCTGTAAGTGGATCTAGTGTTCCCGCAAGCGTATCACCTGCTGCAGGTACTCCACATCTTCATCTCAAGTGTGTTCCTGGTCCTTGATCGCTGAGACCCTCTCTCCGATGGAATCCACATTGCGCATAATCTCCTTGATGTCGCTGGAGAGCTCGTCTCTTGCCTATGAGGGCCCAAAGGTCTTCACGCAGAGAGGAGAGCAGGGCCTCCAGGAGGAGCCGATGACAGGCTCCTCACTCCCCTCTAAGTCCTGTAACTGGCTTGTGCTAGACGCCACCTGCCAATCCCCGGTCAAGGTGCCGAAGGGCCTGGTCAGCATGTCCTTGAGGGACTGATCTTTCTTTGTCCTTGCCGACATCATGACCCTGACCACTCTGCTCCCTTGTTCACCCTGCCACAAAGCTGCTGTCCATCCCCCAAAAGTGGGTATCCCAGCCAGCTATGCTGGGTGCGGTTCTTGTACTCAGGGTGAACCAGGGCTCCCAAGCCACCCTGCCAGCGTCTAGCACCCCAAAGGCCCCATTCCAGTCTCGGGTCCAGGGCGTCTACTTGCTTGGCGCATGGGGTGGAGGACCCACCACCAATCATCCTCCACTCCTCCAGGATCTGTCCGGTATGAGGATTAGATGGCGACTTCCGGTGGTTTCCAAGACATGCAGGCCCTCTGAAATATTCACTGGGGTGGTGGCAGCACCGGCCCCAGCCGAAGCAGACGCCACAGTCCGGGGGACCAATCCAGCAGCCACCTTCCAGGCAGAGTCACGTGTCAGGTGTAACGTGTCATCCCCACGTCCAGCAGGAAGCCCCTTGCCTAAGTCGCCACTGGGTCTTTACTGTTGGGCCGTTCAGTGAAAACAACTCTCTTACCAAGCGGGGGTCTTCTCGCCACCACAGACAGTCCCCACAAGAGAAGGGAGAAATCACTGCCCCAGGCACCGGGCCAATGTTGATTCCCTTCACTCATGGCAGTGACTAGAAGAGGCTCCGTCCCTTTTAGGTTTGGCCAGTCCTACAGGGGATACCCACATCTCACCTCTGGAGGGCAGGGGAAGCAGCCCAGTCCTCGCAACGTCCTCCCTCGGACTCTGTGAACAGCAGGAGCCTCCAATTGCCTGGTCACTCCGGCACCAGGTCACTCCAACAGGCTCTCCTGTGCGGCACCGCTACTTCCAGCAGAGCCCTTTCTCAGCTCCAGACTCCCTGCTTATTGTGGACCTCTGCAGCGGCTCCAGTAATGCCTCAGGAACTCTGTGCCAAGGGCCCAAGTCAAGGACCCCCGTCGACTCAGTCTCTTACCTCCACCATCCTCCACTGCAGTCGCCATTCGTGGGTCAGCCCGCATCTCCAACGGGGCCACCCGCCCCTCCGATTCACAACTAGCTCTCGCAATGCAGGTTCTGGCGGCAGGTTAGAGCCGGGCCCTGCCAAGGCCAAGGACAACCCTGCTGCAGTCTCACCCAAAGCTGGCTCCGACCGTCACTTCTTGGCAGCAAGCGACCTCTCTGAGGCACTGTGTGCCGCGGGTCGCCGTTCTAGGTCGCAGCCACCATCTTGCTGTGCCGGCCTCTGTCTTTCTCTACCCCACAGATCGCAGCAAGCAGCCTCGGACAGGAGGAGTTGGCTCCCCGCTCCGAACCTCTCTGTTGGGTCGCTCCCGGGTGCGGCTCGGTGGTCTTGCTGGGCATTCAAAGCAATGGAAATGGCCAGGGCTGGCGGCGGAGACGAGTAGACGGGAGAGACGCGTCCTACTCGCCTGCCATCTTGGCCACGCCCCAATTTGCTAGATGTCCTACTTTTTAAATACACTGCACCTGGCCCATTTGGCTGCCTAGGCCCTACCTAAGGGGTGACTTCTATGTAATAAAAGAGAAGGTTTGGGCCTGGTAGTTAGGTTAACTTTCCAGGTCGAGATGGCAGTTTAATCTGCACACACAGGCTTTGCAGTGGCAGGCCTGAGCATTGTTTAAAGGGCTACTGAAGTGGGTGGCACAATTAGTGCTGCAGGCCCACTAGTAGAATTTAATTTACAGGCCCTGGGCACATATAGTGCTCTTTACTAGGGACTTATGAGGGAATTAAATATGCCAATTGTGGATAAGACAATGTTACCATATTTTAAGTACATAACATATGCACTTTAGCACTTGTTAGCAGTGGTAAAGTGCCCAGAATCCTAAAGACAGAAAAAAATGAAGTCCTCAAAACAAGAGGTCAGAAGGCAAAAAGTCTGGGAAAACCACACCGAGGATGCCAGGTCTAACAGTGATCAAGAAACTAATTTTGGCTGTCTTTGTGGGATCCTTCAGGGTAGAAGACATTGTCTGTTCTCCAGCTGTACACAAGAGAAATTGTGTTGTAACACTGGGAAAAGTATTTATTTTATCTCTGCGGAGAGAGATGTTGAAGGGAGACAGGTTATCACATGGTTAAATGAATATGGTGTGGCATGATCAATATTTATGCCCCAAAATGATCCTGAATTCTAATGAAGCCCTAGCAAGAAAATGGAAAATATCCCTCCTATCGTCATTATCACAGTGGGGCAAACTTAAATCATGGTATGGACCATGTTATCGACAGACTTTTGAGGTGCAGAATCAGTCCTTGAAAATCTCACATGTTTACGACAAAAGTCTTTAAAAAAACTTTAAAGACCTATGCAACATCACAAAACTTTGTAGAGCAATATGGCAGTACAGCAACATACTGTCTCCTCAGCCATAGTGTGATTGTTGCGGGAGAGAGGGATATGACCACCCATTGGGAGCTTGTCATTGCTCATCAGCGTCCTCCACAACAGCCATAGTTTTTTTTTTGTTTGGTGTCCTCCTGTTCCCTGGTAAGACTGTTTTTTTTGGTTGGTCATGTTAACTTTTGGAAAAAAATAAAAACTTTCCGATTATATTTTTTTAAAACAAAAAGAAGGAAAAAAAGTTATTTTCACTAAGTATCTCAAAAGATAAAGAGCTTGTACCAATATTAATCACATTTGTTCAGGTATCAGCAGTACAAAATTGCACTGCATATAGAGAAGAATGGTAAGTGTAAGGTAAGTTAAACATGAGTCTTATGGTCACTTCATAGTAGTTGGTAAGCTAATACTATACTGCAACAGTGATATCTGATTCTTTTTAGAGTGGAGTACACTGTCATAGAGTGGAGTGGCATACAATAGAGTGGAGTTTTGTTGAGTGGAGTGGAGTGGCATTGAGTGGAGTGGCATTGAGTGGAGTAGCATTGAGTGGAGTGTCATCGAGTAGAGTGTCATCAAGTAGAGTGTTGTCGAGTAGAGTGTCGTCGAGTAGAGTGTCGTCGAGTAGAGTGTTGTCAAATAGAGTGTCTTCGAGTTGAGTGGAGGAGATTGTTTTAGAGTTTTGTGTTGAAGAGTGGCTTGAAGAGCCGTAGAGTTGATTGCACTGGAGTAGAGCCACAAGCTACCATTTGAGCCACTTTCTTAAAGAGGATGAAAGGACATGGCTGAATGTGAATAAGGATGTCAGTTCCACCTGCAATTGTATGGAACTGACATCCTTATTCACATCATGACAAG
Organism: Triturus cristatus; assembly: GCF_964204655.1. Lineage (NCBI taxonomy): Eukaryota > Metazoa > Chordata > Amphibia > Caudata > Salamandridae > Triturus > Triturus cristatus. Next base: position 361,374,556 of record NC_140593.1, on the reverse strand, counting down.
GGCATCACCATTGGTGGGAAACGATTACTTATGTCCTCTGTTTTGATGGGAAAGAAGTTATATAACTTATTACGGAGTCTGAGAAAAAAAGATTATGGGCGATGGAAGGCAAGTGGGATTGCTAAGCTCTTTTATCACTTTGACGGTTGCCTTTGTAGTGTTAGCTGGTGTGGTAAGCCTTTGTTCTGGCAGCTGCCAGTGAGTAATGCTTTCTTGTAGATCTTTAGATCTTCAGCTCAGATTTATATTTCGTTTAGATTCAAAAATCATAATTTCTGCACCAGAGGTGCTCTGTCTTCTTGGAGCTCAATTCCAGGGCTTCTAGTCTTAGCTTGAAGAACCCATGCAATGGTCCAAGTTATACCTGAAACAGGGTCTTCTTTTGGAGAGGTCTCTTCTCTACGTTTAGACAGACAACTATCACTAGATTGCTTAGACAATGGAAGGCAAGTGATATTACTACAGTTAGTATGACACTGTGAAGTCGTAAAATTATTGCAGAGTGGTCTGACAATGGAAGGAGACATTTTTCATCCAGCTGCAGCAGCTGGGATGGATAGGAGAAAATGAAGGTTATGCAAGTTGTCTACAATATGAGTGGGTACTATCTGGGTTCTACAGAAGCTTGATTATAGATAAAGAATTGAGTAGCACCGCAAGGCTACAACTCATTAGTAAGTTTGGGGAGTTGCATAGAATGCGTAATATGTAAAAGATTCAAGTTCAGTAATGTGCTATTATTATCAGTGGAGGTCCTCTTACCTGGATTTAAAAAATAATGAATCATAGGAGGCTGGGCAGAACAGTCAGTGGAAGTGAGTAGAAGTAAGTTAAGAAAAAGGAGTTGGTCAACCGTGTTTTCAATGCTGAAAAAATAGGTTATTAATGGGGAAAGAAGATGAAGCATAGTCTTCGTTCCACACTCTTCTATCACATGCGAGTGCTGACAGACTTAATATTGGTGCATATAGATGCAATACCACACAGAACTGACACTAACTGTCTCTGCCCTTTGGTGTAAAACTGCACCCTCTGCTCCCATGTCCATTGACTTCTATTTGCTGATGCTCCGGTTGTGCACAGATTTGAATAAACCCTCAAAAGTGAGATCACGTCTCCTTCCGGCATGTATGGGATTAGCTGATGTTGGCCGCATCCACCTCAAAGTCACTTGTTTGTCCCCACCTGCTGGCCTGGGACCCTGAACTAACTTGAGGAGAGTTTGCACTCTTGTAAGAAAAGCAAAGTTTGCTTTTTGAAGGGCATGGGGGTGGTTAACGATGGAAAGGATTCTGGGTGTTTGAGGGAGCAGAGTGACTTCAGGGGTATGGTTAAGAGTTGCCCAGAACTTCAGATGATAAGTGGCAGGAGGCAGAAATGAATAGAACCTTTGACAACAGGAGTGAGGTGTCCAGAGACTGTAAGAGCAGTTGTGCCGAGTAAAGAGAGAAAAAGTGACTATAGTCTTTAAAGAGAACGTTACAAGTGGAACAAGCATTATCATGGCCAATAGGTCTCGCCTTTTCTTTTGTTGCAGATTTATATAGTACGAAATCGACCCAGAGGTATTGGAGTGCTTTACATGAGCACCAGTTACGTTACACAAGGACACATTCATTTTTGGTAGGCACGGGGAGATTAAGTGATTTGCCCAGGATCAAAGGATGTTGAGCTGACGCCGAGGCTCGAACCTTGTTCCCAAACTCCAAAGTCGGCAGCTCTAGCCGCAAAGCTACATCCTCTTGACTTTGTGACCATATAAGTGTTTAGCCTTGCAGAACATTATCCTGAGTAGTTCAATTATAGCTTAATTCCTGAATATGTGTTAGGCTTCATTAAGCTCAAATTGTCTCCACTTATAAAAAAAATAAAAATAAAATGAACTGTACACAAAATAGTGTTTGCCAAATTGCAGGCACATGACTTGTGAAGCAAAGTAAACAATCCAGAGATTAAGGTGGCTTCAGCTCCCTGGAGACTGGATATGTGCAATTTGGCTCCACCTCTCTATCACTCTCGTATCTGTACAAGTCTGCAAGGAAGGTATTGCATATCTGCTGTCAATTCTGTTACTTATGGCACTTCTGTAGATCACAGATCTGTCACTGAAAATGGCATAACTAATAACAGCATTGTCAATGGTGTTTTATTTGCACATTTATAGAGCGCGAACTTGACCCGAAGGTATGGGAGCGCTTTACATGAGCACCGGTTACGTTACACAAGGACACCTTCATATTTTTAGGTCTCGCCTATGCAGCGCGCATGCGTAGCATAGTAGAGAGACCTAATGCCATCGGCACAGCTTTGGGGACAAAAACGTGCATGCGTTGCATTACTTGCAATGGCAACGCGTGCACGTCTGGCGATTTCCTTGCAGGAGCGCGCAACGCCATATGGTGGCGCAATATGGTCGCACGCTCCCGCAAGGGAATCTCGCAGGCCCCCCCCCCCCCCCCCCCTGCGCGAAAAGTAAACAAGCATTGGCATAGCCAATAGGTCTTGCTTTTGGGACCTTATTAGTATGTTTACTTTTGCTATAATCGCAGCACGTAAAGCGCGGGTGCCACGATTATAGCAAAAGTAAAGAAATAGATGTTTTTTTCTAATCTTTTACTTTTGCTATAATCGCGGCACCCGCGCTTTACTTGCCGCGATTATAGCAAAAGTAAATATACTTATAAGGTCCCAAAAGCGAGACCTATTGGCTATGCCAATGCTTGTTTTGGTAGGCACGGAGAGCTTGAGTGATTTGTCCAGAATCACAGGATGTGGACACAACCCTGAGGCTCGAACCTTGGTTTCCCAGTGCAATCTAGCCGTCAGACCACATCCTCTCCCCTCTGGTGTTGTCCCCTACTGTGTGTGTGTAGACCATTTCTAGGCAGCAGAGGGGGCCAGTGGAAAAAGAGTCACCCACAAGGGAGCCGGTGGCACATCTTCCATCAGGATACCACATTTTCTCAAAGTAGGACATATGCAGATTGAGAATACAGTAAAATATATGTATGAACATACCCTGGGAGTGCGCGGGGCTGCATATGTCTATTCAATTGATATTACAACTCAGGTCATTAACACTATTTAAAAGCACCAAATAATTGAGTCAGCCAAGCATTACAAATACATTGCAAATTCGCAGCTACTAAAAGGTGCACATAAATCCCAAAGATTAAAACGAAGAGCATTTTCAATGCAATGCAATTGGTCTCGCCTTTGGGACTTAAGTATTTAGCCATGCAGCAAACTGTCGGGCTTTCAGTTAAAGTGTACGACAGCAGTTTCAGCCTAGTGCTAGAATACAGTACTGTTGTCTGCGAGAGACGCTGACGCACTATGGGCAAGTTTCAGTCCTATAAATTAGTTAAGTATACTTAAAGGAGGCTGCTGCCCAACTCCGGTACGTACATGATTCCTACAACTTTGGAGTCTGTTGTGGGGGAATGGTACTCGGTGCCTGCACAGCAAGGTCTCACCTACACACAGTGGTCGAAGTATGGGGAAAAATAGGGGAACTGTGGGTGGAGAATCAGAGGGCGGGAATAGCCTGAGGACTGGATCAGTGGGCGGAGTCAGAGGTGTGGCCAGAATGGGCAAACCATCCTAATGTTTTGTATTTGTTTGACATTTCACTGACCAGTTACAGCTTATTATGTTATTTCATTCAACCAATGGATACACATGAATATTTAAAGCTTAATATAAGTTATTGACATTAAAATATATTCACAAAGTGAAATATGTTTTCAGTCACAGAATGTCCCACATGGGCTTAAAAGGGAAAGCACAAGCTATTTGTCTCCGAGCCATGGCGTTTCTGTCATCAGCACTTCTCCTCCCTTTTTTTCCACAAGAGCAGTCCAAACATAAATGGCAAAATATCCTAGTTTACAAATGTTTTCTATATAATTATGGCGCTGCCATATTTGACACATAATACATAATCTTCTGCACGATCTGACAATTTTAACTAATAATTTGTTTGCAACTGAAACGGATCAAAAGTTACTAAAAATATGACTTATGTTGCTGCAAAGTGGACGGCCTTTTGCAAAGGTTGACTGATCACCTCTTTCACTGCTGCATTTGTGTGTTAAACTGGTACTAATGAGGCAACATTTATCCAGAGACTGTTAGCATGTGTAAAAATGTCAAAATAAGAAAGTATCAGAAAATATATTGCATTACGCTGCAGCCTTTTTTTTCCTGCATAATTTAGTCAACGCTGCAGCATAATTTTGTCCTCTATTGATGCATAATTCCAATGGCCCCAAAGCAGGCAGCACATGTTAAAAGTGCTTGTGCATGAAGCAGAGAGATTGTGAAGTTTTCAAACTTAGGGGGAAATGTACAAGTGAAGTGGCGGAGTGAGGTGTTAGCTGACATGGCTTAACGGCTCACTCCGCCAGTTCAGAAACGCAAGGCTGCACCATATTTACAACAATATGGTGCAGCCTTACTTAGCAGTGTAGCGCCAACGCAAGCACCCTTGCACCATAGTGCAAGGGTGTCTGCGTGCAGGGGAGGATTGTTTATGTGTAGGAAGCTGTCCCTTCCTGCACATAAAAAAACCCTAATATGTCATTTTGTCACTTTTATGTGTGCTGCTTCATGCAGCACACATGAAACTCACGAAATGGCATTTTCTTACAGATTGTTTCTGTACAGGAAGGGGGAACCTTCCTGTACATAAACAATCCATGGCACTCTGCTTTTTCCATGTGTGCTGCACAAGGCAGCACACAAGGAAAAAGCAGAAACGAGGAGAAATAAAGGATTTCTCCTCATTTTGCTAAGTTAAGACCAGGTTTTCCCTGGTCTTAATTTTGCACTGCCTCCTATGCATGCTGCCCCCAGTGTTACGCCCCTGCCGCGGCCACGGATTCCCTCAGTATTACCCTTTAACAGTGCCCCTCAAATCTCCAGAACCACACTCTCTGCATCACATGGTTAGACTAACGAAGGGTCAAAAGGAGGACCTCCTCATGTGGCATGAGTTTCTGCTCAATTTTAATGGCACAGTTATCTGGAGATCTCCCTGGTCGGGTAGCCCAGACATTTGCCTGTTCACAGATGCGTCAGGCAGGGAGGGGTTCGGCGTCATAATGGACTGCGAATGGTGTGCGCAAAAATGGCACAATGCCTGGCGCAAGAAGAATGTAACAGCAAACATAACAGTACTTGAACTCTTCCCCATTGTCATCGCACAACATCTGTGGCCAGAGGCGTTGTCAGCGAAGAGGGTGGTATTCTGGTCTGATAACATGGGGGTGGTACAAGCCATCAATGGGCAGACAGCCAAATGCCCGCTGGTTCTGTGCCTGTTACGGGAGCTGATCAGGGCCTGCATGCGCTGCAACATAGAGTTTAGGGCACGTCACATTGAGGGAGTAAAGAACGTAGCGGCTGATGCTCTCTCTCGATTTCAGTGGCTCCGTTTCCGGGAGGCCTGGCCACGAGCGAGAGCGACGATGACCCCTTTCCCTGCGCAGCTATGGAGACTTCTGAGATGGAACAGCAGCTAAGAGCGATGGGTGAATGTTCTCTCGCACCAGAGACCAGGAAAAGATACAGAAATCAGCTATAAACTTTTCATAACATTTCTATGACACTAGAGCAACGAGTGCAGGGTTTCATACTTTGGGCGAAAAGGCAGGGGAAGAATCACTCGTGGGTGCGGGGTCATTTGTCAGCTGTAACCCATGACGCCAAATTGAGAGGCGATCAAGATCCCACTAAGTCCTTCCTGATCTCAGCAGCTTTAAAAGGGTGGGCTAGAGGGGAAGTCAGAGTGCCCAACACCAGGGCCCCCATCGAGTTCCCCACACTCCAGGCGATGCTAGACGTATTAGAACAGGTCACCGTCTCACACTTTGAGGCCCGACTCTTCGCAGCAGCGTTTTGCCTCGGGGTCTTTGGGGCATTCCGAACTAGCGAATTGGTGGCTAGGGCAAAGAACGACCAGTCAGGGAACGCATTAGGCAGCCACGACGTGTGTGTGTCAGATAGGCTGGTGATCCACCTCAGGAAGTCCAAAACCGACCAAGCTGGGAAGGGGAGAGACATAGTTCTAATGCATCTGGGCGACCCCAGGTACTGCCCCGTGGCGAGAGTCAAAGAGTACTTAGCCATCCGCCCCAAGGTCCCGGGTTACTTTCTGATTCATGTGGATCAAGTGCCTCTCTCTAAATTTCAAATGGATAAGGTGATGGGGGCTTGCCTCGGGCGTGCAGGGCTTTCCTGCCCCGGCAGGAGGTTCTCGAGTCATTCTTTCAGGATTGGGACCGCTACTACAGCATTTAAGGCGGGCATGTGACAGGAAAGCATAGAGAACGTGGGTCGATGGGAATCCCGTTGTTTCAAGCGCTACATTCGTCCTTCAGTGGGGGCACCTACTGGCAGCAGGTCAGGCGTTTTCCCCCACCTCTCATCAGCGGACTGTTGTAATATGTGTGCAGTGAATTACGGTGACGGTTTTTGTGTCCTTTGTGTATATGTGTGCAGTGAAGATGAACAGCATAACATGTAATGCTTTGCAAATACGGAAAGTATTAAATAAGTGTGTGAAAATTGCATCCATTTATTTTGCCAGGATTCCAGGTATGGGTGATCGGCCACTCGTTCGTCGCCAGACTGGCCCAGTGGGCTGCGCGCAGGAAGTGGATGCAGGGTTTCCCACACACTAACGTGGTCTGGTGGGGTTTCCCCGGCATGCGATGGTCCAGCCTGCTGAATAGACTAGAACAGGGCCTGGTAGGGCGGGAAGGCTTTCCCAACATCTTGATAATACACCTGGGAGGCAACGATTTCACTTCCATGGGCAGGGGTGCTCTCTTACATGCCATGAAGACTGACTTGGGGGAGATTAGCAAGCGCATGGGACAATGTGAGCTTTTTTGGTCTGAAATAGTGCCACGCTTGGCCTGGCATGGGGCAAAGTCCATCGAAGCGGTTGAACATTCCCGCAAAAGAGTGAACAGTGCAATGCGCAAGTTCTCAGACCAAAGAGGCCTTGGGTTTATCAGACATGAGCTGATCCAAATGAAGGTGAGAGGCTATTTTGATGGCGATATGGTTCACTTGTCACACGTTGGAATGGACCTGTTCCTCTTGGACATGCAGGAGACACTGGAGGGAGCTGGGTGCAAGTGATTAAAGTGCTGTTGGTTGGTGGGGGGGCTCGGTAGGCGACGGGGGGCGCCTCCAGAGCTGTGGAGGAGTTACAGGGCGATCTGGAAACAGGATGGGTACAGAAAATACCTCTGCAAGAGCACAATAGGGGTGCCAGAGCCAAACCTACAGGAGCCTCAGGAGAGGGTCCTGGAACAATGACGTCGGCGCCCCGTTAGTCCCTAGGGCGGTTGTGGGCCTGAACAACCGGGGGCTTGCCTTGCTACGCTCCGCCCTGAAAGGGGCGTGAGTAATAAGGGACCAATGTGTCACGTGATCCAGTAAGGGGAACAGCCCGATAAGGGTAGTGCTGGTAGGGTTTTTTTTCCACAGTACTTGGCTCATCAGGCGGGCAGAGCAGCATAGGTTAGTACGGCTGCCTACCCTTGGACCGCCAGTAAGATAACCCACCATATGTTGCATACTTTGTATGTAATAAACCTGCAGCAATATTTTTCCAAACAAAAAATTGTGGTGTATTTATTTATTTATGCATGCTTATTCTGCTGTGGTGTGGGTGGGGGTCCTGTGCCCATAATGGAACTATACCTTCATGCCTCCCCGGCACGGGAAGGTCAAATCCCAGCGCCGGGTCAACTTCATGTGATTTTGGGCAAATCACATAATACCAAGTACGCAAGAGCTCTATATGTTAAAAGAAAATGCCGATTTAAATGTGTTTATCACAGCCACCCATCAAAGCAAATGCTATTTGTTATATTATAAATAACATACAACTGTCTGTCCGTGTAAAATGAAGGCTAGATGGTCACTCTGGCTCTAAGCTACTTAATTCAGAACATGCCTCGTTTTTCAGCGTTTTATATAAAGGCAGTACTGCTGCTGCTGGTGTTCCTTCATCAACACAGTCAACAAGCATTAAAACACTTTACATGAGAAGCACATCTTCTACAGAAAAGCATACCTTTCTGCCTCCGCGGGATTGGGGAGGTCAATCCCAGCGTCGGGTCAACTTCCTATGAATCTGGGCAAATCACTTAATCCCCAGCGCCACAAAACGGAAAAAAAGCCCTCAAGTGTAAAACCTCTACCTCACGTGTAAAGCATTTTAATGCTCACGAGCTAAGTTTGCGCTCTGTAAAGCTGCAAAACATATACTAAGTACGTACGCGCTTTACTTGGTACAAGAAAATGCCGATTTAAATGTCTGTCTCACACCCACGCCATGAAAGCAAATACTGTATGTTATAAATAACGTACAACGGTATATGTCTGAGTAACACAAAGTATAGATGGTCACCACATGCGTAAAGAACTGTTCACAATAAAAAAAAACAAGCATTGGCATAGTCAGTAGGTCTCGCCTTTGGGACCTTGTAAGTGTTTAGCCAGAGATATTGACTTTGCCTATGTCTTTCAGCTGTGCTGTACAGAAGTCTGCAGCATGCTGAATAGTTATATTAAAGAAGTGTCGGAAGCATTTTTGTTACCTTATATTTGACCAAGAAAGCATTATGTACAACTGAACGACCATATTAAAAAAGTATTAACAATAAATAATGTCTTGAGGTTTTTTTGTTCTTTCAAGGCTGGCAACTTCTATCTGCCTGTCCCAAAGGTTGCTTGTTATGTTTTTTTTTTAATGGGGGCATAAATAAAAGGAGGGTGAAGGTTGGGAAATAGTACCTGTATAACAGTCAGTGAGATAGGCAGTCAGTTAGTCAGTCAGGCAGTGAGAGAGTCAGTTTGTTAGTCAGTCAGTGAGAGAGAGAGTTAGAGAGTCAGTCAGTCAGTCAGTGAGAGAGTTTGAGAGTCAGTCAGTCAGTCAGTCAGTGAGAGAGAGTGAGAGAGTCAGTCAGTCAGTCAGAGAGTCAGCCAGTCAGTCAGTGAGAGAGAGTGATGGAGTCAGTCAGTTTGAGAGAGAGAGTCATCAGTGAGAGAGAGTCAGTCAGTGAGAGAGAGAGAGTCAGTGAGTGAGAGAGAGAGTCAGTCAGTGAGACAGAGAGTCAGAGAGTCGGTCAGTGAGAGAGAGAGAGAGAGTCAGACAGTGAGAGAGTGAGTCAGTGAGAGAGAGATTGAGAGTCAGTCAGTCAGTGAGAGAGTCAGTCAGTCAGTGAGAGAGTCTGTGAGAGAGAGAGTGAGCGAGTCAGTCAGTCAGTCAGTCAGTTAGTGAGAGAGTGAGAGAGCCAGTCAGTCAGTGAATCAGTCGGTCAGTCAGTGAGAGAGTCAGTCAGTCAGTGAGAAGGAGAGTCAGTCAGTCAGTGAGAGAGTAAGTCAGTGAGAGAGTCAGTCAGTCCGTGAGAGAGAGTCAGTCAGTCATTCAGTCAGTGAGAGAGAGAGTGTCAGTCAGTCAGTGAGAGAGTCAGTCAGTCAGTGAGAGAGAGAGAGTCAATCAGAGAGTCAGTGAGAGTCAGTCAGTGAGAGATTGAGAGAGTCAGTCAGTCAGTGAGAGAGACAGTCATTCAGTCAGTGAGTCAGTCAGTGAGAGAGTCAGTCAGCGAGAAAGACGGTGAGAGAGTCAGTCAGTCAGTCAGAGAGTTAGTTAGAGTCAGTAAGTCAGTCAGTGAGTGAGTGAGAGTCAGTCAGTCAGTCAGTGAGAGAGAGAGTGAGAGAGCCAGTCAGTCAGTGAGAGAGTCAGTCAGAGAGAGAGAGTGAGAGAGTCAGTCAGTGAGAGAGAGAGTGAGAGAGTCAGTCAGTCAGTGAGAGAGTCAGTCAGTCAGTAAGAGAGTCAGTCAGTCAGTCAGTGTGAGAGAGAGTGAGATAGTCAGTCAGTCAGTGAGGAGAGTCAGTCAGTCAGTGAGAGAGAGTGAGAGAGAGTCAGCCAGTCAGTGAGAGAGTCAGTCAGTCAGTGAGAGAGAGAGAGAGAGAGTCAGTGAGAGTCAGACAGTCAGTGAGAGAGTGATAGAGTCAGTCAGTCAGAGAGAGAATGAGAGAGTCAGTCAGTCAGTGAGAGAGTCAGTCAGTGAGTCAGACATCGAGAGAGTTAGTCAGTCAGTCAGTGAGAGTCAGTCAATCAGTCAGTGAGAGAGAGAGTGAGAGAGTCAGTCAGTCAGAGAGTCAGTCAGTCAGTGAAAGAGAGATTGAGAGAGTCAGTCATTTAGGCAGTGAGAGAGAGAGTCAGTCAGACAGTATAGAGGTGACAGCGGGTAGAAAAGTGGGCCAGCATGGGGGTTGCTTTTCTGTCTTTACTCTCTGTGCCCTTTATGAACTGAAAGTAAAGGTCACACTGTCGGAATACATTGTGACTTTCAGCAAGCGTGGTCCCTAAAGTGAAACCGGACCACGCTACAAAGAACAAACAAATAAAAGTGGGAGGGCTGCAAACATGGAGCGCAGGCTGCTAATTAGTAACCTGATCCATGACGAGGGAGGAATGCAGCTGCCAGCCTGCGCGCCGCTGCTCGCTCCCTCACAGGAAGCCTCCCATAGTGCAGCGCATGCACGCTGTGCTAGGCTAGACCTAAAAATAAGGAAACAGAAAAAGAAGTCGAACGCCGTAAGGAAATTAAAACGAAGAGCAACACTATACGTAACCGGGCCAGTCGCCAGGGATGAGAACCACCCACTGAAAGGCGGGACAAACGACAGAATAAGCCACTGAAGGGAAGGGAATTTTTAAAAGCATACAAAGGAAGCCAGAGGTGTGATCAATGCTGATAGATGAGATGCTGCATGTCTCTCAGAGCAGCACATGTGCCCTGTCTCAGGCTCAACCTAAAAAGGAAGCCGTACTTCATAAAGGTGCGGTCACTTCCATGCTCAGCGATGCGGCTGGAATGCTTTGTGTATTGTAGACTTGAGGAGTGGGTGGTTGGGAACTGCACAAGAGGTGCTGGGCTATGTGGGGGCAGGCTGTATAACAGAAGGGGTGGATTTTGTCTCCAGATTTCATCAAAAAAAGTGCTAGAACAATTCAGACTTGATAAACAAAAATCCCTTCTTTCCTCAAAAATTAGCGTATTGCTTAGTCAGGTTGTATCAAAATTTTGTATCTACCAATGAGTGTTTTCAACAAATTTAACATATCTATACGTGCCAGTATCGACCTGCTTACATTTAATTTGATCATCGGTGTACCATGTTTTTTAAACCAAATTTACTAGCTAAAAGGGAACAATGAAATTATTTCTTCATTTGCTGCTTGTTTCATGCTAATATGTAAATAGAGTAAATGCACACAGCAAATATTTGAGAAAGAGAAGAGACTCCAGTCATGAAAAAAAAAAATACTGGCAGATATTCAAGCCTCCATCTGGGCATACTTTTCAATTTATTTCGTATTGGTAAACATTTCCATAAGTAATGCAGGCAAGATGGCGGCCGCAGCAGTGGCTGGTTAAGCTGGTGCTCCTCATCTCCCTACCTCTGCGGGTTTTCCGTCGTGCTGGAGTTAATGGCGATTTAAGGCAGTTAAAGCGGCTTACGAATATCGAGTACGGCTGAAAGATATCTCCGGTGCGGCCCTTTCTGCTCCCTTTTGTACTCCCTTGATACTTGATACCGTTCATGAGGCTATCCTGCTATCCCGCTATTCTGCTAACCTGCTTCTTTGTGGTCTTTGTCGGCGTTGCTCTCACCTGGTTTGAATCGGAGGATTGGCGGCATTGACAGCTTTTCTCTGGGCTTCCTGACGCGTACGGCATTCTCTTTTTTTTTGGAGTTGTCTGTGTTGGGCAAATGGCGGGGAAGAACCTGCATCAGCGGTCAGGACGGAACAGAGGCAACGCCCAAGGGACAGGCACTCCCCCGAGAACACGGCAGATGGCGGCCGGTGGGAGGCCGGTGGAGAGAGCAGAGAGGGTGGGAGACGGACTCACCGATCTCTCAGACAAGCAGCAGGAGGTAAATGGTGCTGTCAATTTGCTTAATGTGGCTACGGTGGTGGTCGAGGCACCGGGTGAGAGTACAGCATCACAGCATATCCCCACAATGTTTAAATTAAAAAATGTGCCTCGTAAGGAGCAAGGTTTGATTAAGGATCCTACCCCAGTAGTGGTTGGAACACAGAAGAGTACAGATATTCAGGAATCTCAGAAAATTATTAAAGCGATACCGGCAACTCTGACTTTAGATAATTCAGGGAGTAGGATTCTGGGAGATGGAGTCCTGGAGAGTGCTGACCAATTATCATCTCATTCGAAGGAGGGGGATGTGGATGCGGTGAAGCAGTCCACCCGGCATGTCGACAAGGGGTTGTTGAAAGAGCCGTCTGACTTGCCCGATAAGAATTCAATTACGGAAGACTTTTTTTCATTATCAGATAGGTCCTCGAATGAGAGTGCAGTACAGGACTGGCTCGACGGGACAAGTTTGATGGCTGAGGAAGAGGTCCTTGAGGATTCTGATGAGCTCTTGGTGCGACCTGATGGGGAGCTTAGATCTGAGACCACGAGAGGCTCAGAGGCTTCGTCTACCTGGGATGAACGGAGCTCGCCTAACTTTGCTGGGACTGCTATATTGGGTGAAGTCCCCTTTCAGGAAGGGGCTCAAGCAGAAGGAAAACCAGCATCTGGAGAGATCACATTAGCAACAATATATGATCTTATAATGACGCACAGGGCAGAGACTCAGGCTGGTCTAACTCGTACTCAGAATGCCTGTAAGCGCTTACAGAATGCTGTGAGAAGAGTTGCCAGATCTTGTTCAGATATGGGCATAAGGATGAACGAGGCAGAGACTAGGATCTCCACGGTGGAGGACGAGCTAGGGGCCCAAAAGAAAATGGTTGAATCCTTCAAAGCAGATAGGGATGATGTTCAATGGAAAGTTATTGACCTTGAAAATAGACTTAGACGCAATAATCTGAGAATACTGGGTGTGCCGGAGAAGAAAGAGGGATCGGATCCGTTGGAATTTGTGATTGAACTGCTAACAGAAGCCTTTCCGGATCTTGGACATTGGGAGTGGCGGAAGGAAGTTCAAAGGGCTCATAGATTTCCTTTTGTGCAGAAGAAAGCACAAACTACAGACTACCCTAGGGCTATTTTGATTTCCTTGAATAACTTTCGCGCAAGAGAAGAACTGTACGATCTGGCACGACCAAATAAACGGAGAAAGGCTAAAGGGTGTGAATTTTTTGTTCGGCCGGATTTTTGCCAGCCTACAGTTGAGCAACGCTGAAGGCTCAGACAGCTTATCCCGATGTTTCAGTCCAAAGGGTGTCAGGTGTTCCTCCAAAACCCGGCTAAACTGAAGGTGGTCAGGGGTGGCCACAGTCAGTTTTTCACATCTGAAGTCAAGGCTAAAGAATATTTTCAGTCTATTTAAGTACCTTCCCCTCTGATATTGGGCTTCACTTTGCTTCACTTTGTTTTGAGCCAATAAATGGTTTTTCTTTTGCATCAGCATGCCGATACATGGACATTAATTGACTTTAGTGTGCCTTTACTGTGATTTCTGTTTTTTTTTTTTTTTGTTTTTGGGGGGGTCAACATATCTCAAGTTCTGGTTCTTTTCGTTTATGTTGATATGCTATTGCAGCTGTAACCCGCAGAGGAGGAAGCTGGGCATCAAGCTTACCATCATTAGGGAACAGGTTTTCCCAATGCCTCATGAGGAGGGTAAGGGGTGGAAGGGGAGGGCGGTAGGAAGGGTAAGGGGTGGGTTCAGGGTAGTTGGGAGGGTTAGGGTCAGGGGGGTTTTGGTGGTGGAAAGGGGTGTAAAGGATTCTGCGAGGAGGAAAGATTCTATGTTTGATGTTAATTTGGTCTATTGCAAAAAAGGAGGCATACAGAATAGGCTGGATTTAGGTGCTGGACTACAGCAATGGTATTGCGATATAATGGGTTTTTTGATAGGAATTACTTGGTTTATGAAATTTTATTATATACAAATGTTTTTGGAGATAAAATTTGGAAATGTTAAGGATTCTAGATGAGGAAATTAATATGTTGTACTTTAAATATCTGTGGGCTGAACAATTTTAGGAAAAGACGGGTGTTAGCCAGGATTATATGTTCTTGTTCCTGGGACCTGTTATTCCTACAGGAAACTCATATAGCTTGGTCCAATAGGGCATGGCTGGGCTCGCTTGGACTCGATGTAATAGCTTGCACATCCCAATCTGTTAATATAAAGGGAGTGGCAATACTGGCTAAGAAAGGATTGATGGAGGTAAGGAAGCAAAAGGTAGATAGGCTGGGACGATGGGTTATGATTGAGGTAGTTATATCTCAGCAAGTTATCACACTTTGTTCAATATATGGGCCAAATTTGGATGCTTCTGATATTTTTCAGGAGATTAATTCAGAACTCTCACTGTACTCACAGCCTATGATAGTATGTGGCGACTTAAATATCCACCTCCCGTCAGGTTTCAATTTGAGATCAGCCGAACCTTATATGGGAAGGAAGCCGAGAGGGTTTAGGGGGTTGCAAGCGTTTGTCTATGACCATGGGCTTTATGATGCCTGGGTTGAGCTCAATCCAGGCCAAGACGGTTACACATTTTTTTCTGCTCCACACCGAAAGATGGCGCGATTGGATTATTTTCTGGTTTCTGACAATATTTTATTAAAGTCATCTATAAAGATTTTACCTAAAGTAATATCGGATCATAACCCGGTGATATTGGAATTTGAGTGTACTGGCTTAATGTCTACGACAAGGAAATGGACGTTCGACAGAAGGCTTCTTCTTAATGAAGATTATTGTAGCTGGATGAAGAAATGGATTCTTGAATTTCTTCAGGCGAATATAGGTTCAGCAAGGGCTGACGTTGTTTGGGACACATTGAAGGCGGGGGTGAGAGGGGAGACACTTAGGTTTGCCGCAAGGAAACGTAAAAATGACCGTTTGAAGTTTTTAAAGGACTTGGTGGCTCTATCTCAGGTGGAGCAGAGATTGGCTCAAGAAATAAACGTTGGGGGTAGGATCAAGGAGGTACAGGCGGAAGTTGCGGCTACTCGGGCGAAAATATATCAAGAATTTGCAGATGTGGCGGCAGCCAAATACCAGGTACATAGGAATCAGTGTTATGAATACGGAGAGAGGGTCGGGAGAGTTCTTGCTAATAGACTACGCCAAAAAGAGGCATATTCCAGGATAGTTAAAATTAAAGATATGGATGGAAAACTTGTAGAGACTCCATCTCTGGTTCTGGATGCCTTTAAAAAATATTATGAAACATTATACATGGCCGAACCAGTCTTGAGCCCTGAGAGCTATCTTCATAAAATGCCCTGTGCGGGTTTAGAGGATATGGATAAGGAATTTTTGTCAGACTCCCTTTCTTGGGAGGAGATTAAAACTGCAATGCTTTCATTAGCTCCGGGGAAGGCGATGGGACCAGATATGATTCCTCTGGAGTTCTATGTTAAGTTTTGAGAGCCTTTAGAGGAGATAATGATGTTAGTATTTCAACGGGCGTTTGAAGGGGTACCCCCAGCATCCTGGTCTCAAACAGTAATTGCGGTTTTTCAAAAAAAGGGAAAGGATCCTCTTGATCTATCCTCGTATCGACCAATATCTTTAATTAATGCGGATAACAAAATCTATTCAAAATGTCTAGCCAAAAGATTGGGGGTAGTCATCCCTTCATTAGTCTCATTACGTCAGCATGGATTTATTGCAGGGAGGGGGACCACGGACCATGTTAGACGCGTTATCTCTATATTTGACTGGGCCCAGGCGATGAGTCTACCTGTCGGCGTGGCCCTTTTGGACGCTGAAAAAGCGTTTGATAGGGTCTCTTGGGAGTTTCTCTGGGCAGTGATGAGGTGGAAATCATTTCCGGATGGTTATATACGGGCGATACGCTCAATGTATTTTGCTCCAGGGGCAACAATACGGCTGACCGGAGAGGAGTCACAGAGGTTTTCGATAAACAGGGGCACCCGACAGGGCTGTCCCTGTTCTCCACTTTTATTTGCTTTATTTATTGACCCTCTCATTTCCAGTCTGGAGGCGGACCCGGAAATTAGACCAGTAATGGCGCACTCGTACTCTGTTAAAGTCTTGGCATACGCCGATGATCTGGCTGTTTTGTCCAGTGATATGAATAAGGCACTGCAAAGAATTGAGGTTATTACAAAAATGTTTGGGGCAGTGTCTGGCTACAAATTAAATCTGGGGAAAACCCAAGTGCTACATACAGAAGTTGGACTAATATCTGGGATGGAGGTAGTTACGGAGGCCATCTATTTAGGCATAACTATTTCACCTCAAATCCAAACTATCCCAGAAAGAAATGTGGAGCCGATGATTGCCTCCGTTAGTAAAACCTTGGAACGGTTAGATCGGCTCCACCTATCACTGTATGGAAGAGGTAATGTCTTGAAAATGTCTATTTTCCCAAAATTTCTGTACCTCTTCCGGGCTATTCCAATTCTTTTTTCCAGATTGCTGTTCACTAAAATAGAACGAATGTGCACACGTTTTTTATGGGGATACCACCGATCAAGAAGAGCAATTAAATTCCTCTATCTCCCAACGGAACGGGGAGGTTTAGCTCTCCCAAATTTTTATTTATATTATTGTGCAACATTTCTTCAATTTATGGGCGTTTTGGTTTGTGGCCCGATAGCGATTCTGGATGCTGCTTTTTCACCTTCAATATATGAATGGTGTCTTGGGGATTCAGCACAAGGCTTATTGTTGAAAATTTTGGAGCCAAGCTATTACAAAAAAACTAGGTTTAAAATTATTCAGGCAGCTTACTCAGTCTGGAAGGGGCTGCGTAAGCAGCTGCATATTCCGAGTATCTTATGGGATACACCATTCGATTCTATCAGTATCTTACCTGGGATATTTCATGACGCGGTCATGTGGAGGTGGGCCCATTCTGGTATTAAAAAAATTGGGGATCTGTTGGTGCAGGGAGAGATGATCTCGTTCGTAGCTTTGCAGGGCAGGTTTAGTGTTAGTAATGCTGATTTTTTTAAATATCTGCAGTTGAGAAGCTTTCTTCAGGGTGCAGTCACGGGGGGTAGATGTCAGATTCGACAGATTCGTATTTTGGATTTAATACAACAGAACTCTAAAATACGTCAGATTTATATGGAGATTATGGGTTTGCAACGGGATGAAATGGCTAGGCAGGAAGCAATATGGAAGGAGAAACTATCAGTTAGTAATTTAGACTTAAAGTTGGTAACCCAAATTGCTGGTTCCATTTTGCTGTCTGGTGGTCTTAAGTGCCAGTCATATATGGCTCTGTTTAATTTGTATTATACCCCGGCAAAGATAGCAAAATGGAAGGGAGGGAGGGGTGATAAATGCGCAAGATGTGATCTCTATGCAGCAGACTCAATTCATATGTTTTTTTCCTGCCCTGCCCTTCAGCCTCTGTTACTAGAGATAGAGGGGTTTATGAGGCAATATCTGGGGATTCAGATAACTATTACAGCAAGTCTGGTATTGTTTGGAATGGAACCTGAATCTCTCTCAGATCCGATTGGATTACTGGTGTCCTACAGAGGCTTTAAGTTTATGTCTATGTCGGTTTTGAGGTTATGCATAACGTCACAGTGGCTTGATCCGGACCCCCCCTCCTTCTGTGGTTGGAGGGCCAAGATAATCTCAATATATAACACCGAATCAGCCCTGTATAAATTAAAAGGTCTCTCAAAGAAAAAGCTAGGGGCTCAGATATGCGAGCCAATGAGAAAATGGATACAAGAATGATGGTTATTATATGTTTATATGCTTTTATGTATGCATTACCTTGCTTCTTTTGTGTTGTGTACAGGAGAATATCTGTATATTTTTGTTTTATTATGTAATGCTTCCTCGCTGAATCAATAAAATTAAAAAATAAAAAAAAAGTAATGCAGGCACAGATTTACAGGCATATTTAGGGAATGCCATGTGAATGTGTGGGAAGGCTCTGATTCCCTTTGTGCAGAGTTCTCAATAGTGGAGAACTCTGCACAGGGTAAATGAAGCCTTTTCTGCAAATACACTTATTTTTGTTTATACACGCTGAAAAAATGATTTCTATGGAGAAAGCCTTTCCCCTGTATCCCCACCAATGAGGGTGATCTCTTCCCCTTCCCATCCAGGGAAGGCAGCGACTCAAGCCCTTGAGTAAATCTTCAACCTTTGCCAGGGTGAGAAGAAGTCAGAGAGGAGTTTGGGGGTGCTCTCAAACGTTCATGTTTGTGCACGTTCTCATACTTTCAAAGGAACCGCCCACTTCCCATCCTTTGAATTGGATTTTTGTGTTCAGATTCCCCCACACTCATGCCGGAGATGCCTGTGCTCCTAAATGGAAAACCTCTGCAAGAATTCCCTTTGTGAATTTTTTTCAGGCTGAAAATAGTACATTTAGCAGTAAACATACATGTATCTTGTAGATCGGGCCCAATATATTTTTCATCATTATACAGTGTGTTTGGAAAAAAGTGTAATATGCCAATTTTTACATTTTCTTTACATTGTCTTTTGTTCAGAAATTTGATACACTTGTGGGTGAGAGAGGTGCCCAGCTGAGCGGAGGCCAGAAGCAGAGAATAGCCATTGCCCGAGCATTGGTCCGAAACCCTAAAATTTTGTTGCTTGATGAAGCCACCTCTGCCCTTGACACCGAAAGTGAATCAGTAGTTCAGGCCGCACTTGAAAAGGTAAGGCATGTTTCACCTATGTAGGTTCGTTTGGAATCAGACAGGAATTGCCTTAAATACACTGGCTCTTTCAATTTTGAAATGGTGCATTTCCAGCTTGCCGTCCATTGCCATTCATAACTGTGGGCTTTATCAATTCTCTGCTCTGTGTCCAGTGCACCATTGTTCTCTCTCTTACTAAATATTGACTATAAATTGGATTCAAGATTTGCTAATGGCACATTTTCTGCATAAGCCCCATCTGGCATATAGGAAGGTTTAAAGTCCAGATTTACACGATTTCTGGTTGACACAAATGTGATCAACAAAATTGAGTACTGGATCTATTTAACATTGTACTCACTACCTTACGGTCTCTTGGTGAACAACACTGTGGCCATTTAAAACTGAAGGAATAATGTTAAAAGAGAAAATGAGCACTTAGGGAAAATGTTTATGAAAACAAAGATCACACATGAGTAGTATCCATATGAAGTGGGCCACAATGATCTTAAAAGCGAAAAGGAATAGTTTGGCAAGAAACTGACATGCACTAGAATTAGTCTGTGAGATATTTGGCGTATATAAGTGGCTAATGATAAACTGACTTGGTCTTTAATCTTAAGGTTCTCGCATTATTTTGGAAACTCAGCAAGAGCTGCAATTATGCATTAGTTTGACCCTGTTGAGATGCACTAATCATCTGCTTGTTGCCACGAATCCACCCAAGCCACATATTTATGAGGTCTGTGTTAGTCAAGACGTTTTCGTTTATAGTAAAATTACATATATAATTTACTTACCTATAGGGGCTTTAGGCTAGCTCTCTACATTCATTTGGCTGTTGTTTAGTCACTGACATTTCTACAGCATACAGCATGGGGCAAAGTTTCAATCCACTTCAGTCATTGGCTAACATCACTATGATTGATGACATTCGGCTCTTTCACAGGGAGCACATCCTCACACAAAGTAGCTCCTCCAGTGCCAAGGACTACTGTGTGTTTTGGAGAACAAAAAACGATTTTTGCTTTTAGCCAATTTTTTTTTTTTTTTTGAGTGTCCAGCAACTCCTCCAAAAATTACTTTTTACAAAAAACATTAGAAAGCAAGTGTTGACAAATTCACTAACCGGGTATCAACTGCCAGACCTATTGACGTTGCAAATGCTTGCTTATATTTTGATTTCTTTATGGGGAGGGGAGCGTCCCAGCGAGAAAGGTATATGTATGCGTTTTACGTTTCACCTAATGGTGGTTGTGCCATTCATTTAGACTGCTGTAGTCCACACAGTACCACAGATCTATAGCTATTGCCTTGGGCTCCAGCCAGGGCCGGACTGGCCGTAGCAGGCACCGGGCAATGCCCCGGTGCGCCGCATGGGTGGGGCCGGTTTTGGGCCCCTGGGGGCCGTTTTTGTTACAGGGCCGTTTTTGCAAAATCGGCCCCGTAACAAAATCGTCTGAGAAACGGCCCTGGCAAAGAGCTCGGTGGCACCCCCCAACACCCCCCCCCCCCCCCACCGGGAGGTGCCGGCCGAGCACTTTGCCAGGGCCGGTTGTGGTTCCCAGTCCGGCCCTGGCTCCAGCACCACTGGACTGGCCTAAGCAAACGCTTAATCATCACCAAGTCCAATATCTTGGCTATCTCTGTCTTGAAGAACTCTTGGTCTTGATCAGACATACAATAAGTCTTTGAATCTGCTCACCTCCAATGTCTGTTTTTTAAGCAAAGCTTTTAAACATAGGAGTAGCACAGTGCCATCCTCGCCGAGCTAGAAAGGGAAAAAGCCTTTTGCCATTTATACAGTAAAGTCTTTAAGCATAGGATTAACCATATTTATATATATATATATGAAACACCACACTTTCCAATCCAAAAGTATTCACGGACACCAAGGAGATTTGCAGTTTAGAGTTGGTTTATTGAAATGCAAACACAACGCGTTTCAGCTTTCGCCTTGTTCACGCTTAACGCAAAGTTTTTTTTTTGTTTTTTTGTTAAAGTTAAATACACTTCAATATCCACAAAACAAACAACAGACTCATCAAACCACAATAGTGAATGAAAGAGAAAGGAAATTGGAAAAAATGGCGGCCATCTTAGCACTGTACTTGATTCAATACAACGGCTCATAATACTGAGCAGCATATAGTTTGAAACTTGAAAATAAAGGCATAATAACGTTCCTCTGATCAATCGTCCAAGGTTACTTAAGTATTCAGTACAAAAAGCTCCAAACCTGTGCTTGCACGATTATACCAACGAATATTCGCTACACACACTCGTAATAATGGTACAAAATTGCATAGTAATACACAATTGCATATAGCGTGTGATTAATCGTAACCTGCACAAAGTATATCACAGTCATGCCCTAGTGGGCAATTATAGATCATGCAAAGCAACAAGCCCATAATAAAGCCCCAGTGGGCATCATGGAAAACTGTACGAAACTGTAACACATTAACCAAGTAATATAGTTTACATATAGCTCAACTGTTCAAGTTCATCAATGGCCACTGCAAAAAGTCGTTTTCTCGATACCAATCCCTGAAAGATACAATAAAATCTAATTTTAGTGCAAAGTATGTCAGATTCACAACAGCAACAATGTGCACAACACACAACAGATTAACTCAATTATGTAAGTGTACAGATAATTCTTCACTAGAATTTAGCCCTTTGGGGAAAATTGTTTCAAAATCAACAATATATCTTGACTACAATTGTCTAAGGTGGAGCAATTTATTACCTCCACGTGCATTATCAATGACAGCATCAATTACCACCATCTTCAACAGCCTTTCATTCTGCGCATGCTGTTCAAAGAAGTGTCGTGCAACAGGATATTGTCTATTGTTATGGCGTATTGCCCTAACATGTTCCAGCACCACTCTTTTTTTAGCGCGATGTATTGTGCTGCCAATGTATGCCTTATTGCATGGACAAGTAAGTGCATAGACGCAGTACATAGTATTGCAGGTAAGGGCTTTTTTGATAATAAACTCTTTACTCATGCTTAAAAACTGTACCGCAGTGCAATCCACACTATTTCTGCAAGCTTTGCAGTTTTTGCAACATCGAAAACCGGATCGGTCACCACTTTTGAGAGTTATCGAGTTAGTTACCATATTGGGACTTAACTCGTCTCTTAACGAGTTACTCCTCTTAAAGGTAATTTGTGGATGATTGGTCAAATGTTTGTGCAAATTACTGTCGGTCAGCAGAACATGCCAATGTTTCTCCAGAACACGGCGCAAATCATGCGCCTGTCCTGAATACATGGTGATGAACTGCAGACCCTCTGCTTCCGATACTCGTTGCACAGGATGCAGTAGCTCATTGCGTGCAACCTCATCTACTTTTCTGCATGCTTCTTTGATGGTACTCTGATGGTAACCCCTCTCTCTAAAGCGTTGCACCATGTTTTCCTTTTCTCTTACATAGCTACTCTCAGTGCTACAATTGCGTTTGGCGCGTAGTAATTCCCCATACGGGATACTACATACCAGTTTGCGAGGATGAGAGCTGGAAGCATTCAAGATGCTGTTACCGGCGGTCTTTTTCCGGAATAGATGTGTATGCATAGATTGATCTTTGATCTCCACGGTAATATCGAGAAACTCAACAGAGGTCCTGCTGATATGTTCCGTGAAGACCAAATTGTATGAGTTATCGTTCAACTTATTGACAAATGCACTGGCAGAGTCAATGTTACCATTCCAAATTAGAAAGATGTCGTCAATATATCGAAGCCACAGGACACAGTTGGAAAATTCCTCCAGCTGAGAGGCCACCTGCTCCTCCCACCAGCCCATGACTAGATTGGCATAACTGGGGGCGAAGCAGGTGCCCATCGCTGTGCCCTGTGACTGCCGATAGACGACATCATCAAATAGGAAAAAATTATTAGTCAGACAGAATTCGATCATAGCAATGATCATTTCTGAATGATGCAGAAGAGAAATGGAACGGGTCTTGAGAAAATGCTGCACAGCCCCTAAACCCAGCTGATGTTGTATGCTGGTATACAGGCTGCCAACATCAAGAGTGACCAAAGTGTATTCTGATTCCCAGTGGATCCCATCAATACTTGTTAAAAAATGGGTAGTGTCCCGTAAGTATGCTGGCAAGCATTGATGGGATCCACTGGGAATCAGAATACACTTTGGTCACTCTTGATGTTGGCAGCCTGTATACCAGCATTATACATCAGCTGGGTTTAAGGGCTGTGCAGCATTTTCTCAAGACCCGTTCCATTTCTCTTCTGCATCATTCAGAAATGATCATTGCTATGATCGAATTCTGGCTGACTAATAATTTTTTCCTATTTGATGATGTCGTCTATCGACAGTCACAGGGCACAGCGATGGGCACCTGCATCACCCCCAATTATGCCAATCTAGTCATGGGCTGGTGGGAGGAGCAGGTGGCCTCTCAGCTGGAAGAATTTTCCAACTGTGTCCTGTGGCTTCGATATATTGACGACATCTTTCTAATTTGGAATGGTGACATTGACTCTGCCAGTGCATTTGTCAATAAGTTGAACAATAACTCATACAATTTGGTCTTCACAGAACATATCAGCAGGACCTCTGTTGAGTTTCTCGATATTACCGTGGAGATCAAAGATCAATCTATGCATACACATCTATTCTGGAAAAAGACCGCCGGTAACAGCATTTTAAATGCTTCCAGCTCTCATCCTCGCAAACTGGTGTGTAGTATCCTGTATTGGGAATTACTACGTGCCAAACGCAATTGTAGCACTGAGAGTAGCTATGTAAGAGAAAAGGAAAACATGGTGCAACGCTTTAGAGAGAGGGGTTGCCATCAGAGTACCATCAAAGAAGCATTCAGAAAAGTAGATGAGGTTGCACGCAATGAGCTACTGCATCCTGTGCAACGAGTATCGGAAGCAGAGGGTCTGCGGTTCATCACCATGTATTCAGGACAGGCGCATGATTTGCGCCATGTTCTGGAGAAACATTGGCATGTTCTGCTGACCGACAGTAATTTGCACAAACATTTGACCAATCATCCACAAATTAACTTTAAGAGGAGTAACTCGTTAAGAGACGAGTTAAGTCCCAATATGGTAACTAACTCGATAACTCTCAAAAGAGGTGGCCGATCCGGTTTTCGATGTTGCAAAAACTGCAAAGCTTGCAGAAATAGTGTGGATTGCACTGCGGTACAGTTTTTAAGCATGAGTAAAGAGTTTATTATAAAAAAAGCCCTTACCTGCAATACTATGTACTGCGTCTATGCACTGACTTGTCCATGCAATAAGGCACACATTGGCAGCAAAATACATCGTGCCAAAAAAAGAGTGCTGGAATATGTTAGGGCAATACGCCATAACAATAGACAATATCCTGTTGCACGATACTTCTTTGAACAGCATGCGCAGAATGAAAGGCTGTTGAAGATGGTGGTAATTGATGCTGTCATTGATAATACACGTGGAGGTAATAAATTGCTCCACCTTAGACAATTGTAGTCCAGATATATTGTTGATTTTGAAACAATGTTCCCCAAAGGGCTAAATTCTAGTGAAGAATTATCTGTACACTTACATAATTGAGTTAATCTGTTGTGTGTTGTGCACATTGTTGCTGTTGTGAATCTGACATACTTTGCACTAAAATTAGATTTTATTGTATCTTTCAGGGATTGGTATCGAGAAAACGATTTTTTGTAGTGGCCATTGATGAACTTGAACAGTTGAGCTATGTGTAAACTATATTACTTGGTTAATGTGTTACAGTTTCGTACAGTTTTCCATGATGCCCACTGGGGCTTTATTATGGGCTTGTTGCTTTGCATGATCTATAATTGCCCACTCGGGCATGACTGTGATATACTTTGTTCAGGTTACTATTAATCACACGCTATATGCAATTGTGTATTACTATGCAATTTTGTACCATTATTACGAGTGTGTGTAGCAAATTTTCGTTGGTATAATCGTGCAAGCACAGGTTTGGAGCTTTTTGTACTGAATACTTAAGTAACCTTGGACGATTGATCAGAGGAACGTTATTATGCCTTTATTTTCAAGTTTCAAACTATATGCTACTCAGTATTATGAGCCGTTTTATTGAATCAAGTACAGTTCTAAGATGGCCGCCATTTTTTCCAATTTCCTTTCTCTTTCATTCACTATTGTGGTTTGATGAGTCTGTTGTTTGTTTTGTGGATATTGAAGTGTATTTAACTTTAACAAAAAAAAACAACAAAAAAAAAACTTTGCGTTAAGCGTGAACAAGGCGAAAGCTGAAATGCGTTGTGTTTGCAGTTCAATAAACCAACTCTAAACTGCAAATCTCCTTGGTGTCCGTGAATACTTTTGGATTGGGAAGTGTGGTGTTTCATATTTGGGGCTACCGATTACCCCGGAACGGACCGTCCTGACAGACAGCCTTCATCTTATCAGGATTGTGCTGGGATATATATATATATATATATCACTTACCTTATTTATACTTACCTGTATGGTAAAGTCATGCATAATAAAGGCAGATGCGTGGTAAATGCATGTGTTGTAAAAAATGCTTATATATATAGCAAGCCGGGTCAGAGTATATGACATGCACCCGAGATGGGTTGCAGATTCATCGTTGTTTGTTCCAAATTATTGAAATGCTACACAAACAGCATACATTATGGAAAATGTAGCCTCCTTGTTTTGGCGTGACACACACCTTGCTCAAAGGTAATGTGCTCAAACCTTTATGCATATTAAATAGTGAAACCGAAATAAAATTAGGCAACATAGAAAATGGTCTGACAGGCTTACAAAGTGGCACATAATCATGGTGGTCATCTTACCCTGATTTTGGTGAATGTAAACATAAATGAATCACTGAATAACAAAATACAACTTGGTCCCAATCTTGATGATTTGACATACCTGATAATATCAATACTTGATTCTGAATTAAGACATAATAATCATAAGCACATTTCATCATTTATGCAAATTCATATGATAACTTTACACAAGTCGTAGATATTTATCAAACAATGTTTGATATTTCTTCTGGCCCTTGGAAAATAAAGAGCACCATGGCGTCTGGTCAGATTCTATAGATCGTGCTCAGCAATACTTTAGCTGGGTAGATGAGTCATGTGTCAGCGGCGCTAATTGTCTACGCCCACTATCACATCCTCTCACCTCGAGCGGCTTAACCCATGCTTCCCTAACATATAATTATGTCTGTGCTCAAGATATATCACAGTTCAGCCCAAGTGGGCACATTCCCCTGACATGATAACAACAGTTAGCATTTCTCCGTAGTCAATATTAAGACTGGACTGATATTGTAATTGAGCCCTAGAGGGCACTGTGACTAAGAGTTTGGCAGTAACAAACGCTCAGCGATAGAACCTCTCTAATATATAGATGAATAGATAAGTAGGTACATCGCCCAGTAACCCAGCAAAACAAATGAAAAATGTGGAAACGAATCCTCCAGCAACAAGATGGTTAAGGATGTCTTGCATCAAGAATTCATGATTTTTCTACATAAGATAGTCATTTATATTTGGTACTGGGTTCATGACAGTTCAACATATCTCCTGCCACAACCTCATGGGTAGGTGGTGAGAAAAAAAGAGGTAGCTCCGCTTAGATGCTTACTCCCAGGTGCATTCTAAATAATATATGCAAAGTTTATATATATATATATATATATATATATATATATATATATATATATATATATATATATATATATATATATATATATATATATATATATATATATATATATATATTCACTTAAAAAACCATAGGTTTCACACCTGTTATAGTTAGCTGGACATTTCCCTCGTAAAAAACCAATGAAATTCCCCCGTTATAGTTAGTAAAGGGAACTATAACTCACGCGACCGCAATCCACTGCTGATGACGTCAGATATTACGGGCCCGATTCACAGAACTAACTTAAGACAAAATCCTAAACTTACTACCATTTTCATATTCACAGAAGGCACTTACTCATTTTGGTATTCACAGAAGACACTTACTCACTTCGGTATTCACAAAAGTTAGGAGTCCTAACTTTAGGACTCCTAAATGCCTTCTGTGAATTCCGAAAGTCTAAAAATTAGGATTTTTTTCAGTTTAGGAGTTCTAAAGTTAGGACTCCTAACTTTACTACTACTAAACTGAGAAAAATCCTAATTTTAAGGCATTCAGTATTCACAGAAGGCATTTAGGAGTCCTAAAGTTAGGAGTCCTAACTTTACTACTACTAAATTGAGAAAAATCCTAATTTTAAGACTTTCGGTATTCACAGAAGGCATTTAGGAGTCCTAAAGTTAGGAGTCCTAACTATACTACTACTAAACTGAGAAAAATCCTAATTTTAAGGCTTTCGGTATTCACAGAAGGCATTTAGGAGTCCTAAAGTTAGGAGTTCTAACTTTACTACTACTAAATTGAGAAAAATCCTAATTTTAAGACTTTTGGTATTCACAGAAGGCATTTAGGAGTCCCAAAGTTAGGAGTCATAACTATACTACTACTAAACTGAGATAAATCCTAACTTTAAGACTTTCGGTATTCACAGAAGGCATTTAGGAGTCTTAAAGTTAGGACTCCTAACTTCTGTGAATACCTAAATGAGTAAGTGCCTTCTGTGAATACCAAAACGAGTAAGTGCCTTCTGTGAATACCAAAATGGTAGTAAGTTTAGGATTTTGTCTTAAGTTAGTTCTGTGAATCGGGCCCTTCATCACTGTATTTATTCACTTATTTACCCATTTTTCTTTCCTTTAACCTTTAGCTATACATATTTAATAAATATTTATTTTACAGAAAGACAAATATGTCATCAGTGATGTAATATCTGATGTCATCAGCAGTGGATTGCGGTCGCGTGAGTTATAGTTCCCTTTACTAACTATAACGGGGGAATTTCATTGGTTTTTTACGAGGGAAATGTCCAGCTAACTATAACATGTGTGAAACCTATGGTTTTTTAAGTGAATTTGCAAGGTTTTTTAAATGCTAATTCCTAACTATAACATGTGTGAAACCTATGGTTTTTTTCAGTGAATTTGTACGGTTTTTTAAATGCTAAGTTATGTATTTATTATTTATTTATTTTTTTAAGGTTTTTCACCGTGCGCGTACCGTTACGCCGTTCGCGTAATTTTCCCGTTTCTACCGTGCGCGCACGGTAAGCGCACTCCGTGATTTTTCGTAAAAATATTAAAAACATTTATGGCCCTTGGGGGTCCTTTGGGGACCCCCTGACAATGGCTAGGGGGTCAGGAACTGTCCACCCAGCCCCCTTTTCATGTTCTCCACCTTTATTTTTCACCTCCCTCGAACTGCGAGAGACAGAATGGCGGCCGACACTTCCTGGTTTCGACCGATTCGAATGTTTACTAAGATCTAACAACCAATCAGAATTGCGCTCGCGCATGGCAGGGTGCGCTTACCGTACACGCACGGTGCGCGCCTATAGATATATATATGCATTTAAATGCTATTTTCTCAGAAATTACTGAACAGATTAACACCAGACCTGCAAAAGGCACATCCCTGACCTGAAGACTACCTCTCTGCCAAATTTCAAGGTTTTCTGTTCAGCCGTTCGGGCTGTAGCGCGTACTAAAGGTCCTATGGGAAAATGCATGGGGAAAACGCGATTTGGG
The DNA here is from genome assembly GCF_964204655.1 of Triturus cristatus. Lineage (NCBI taxonomy): Eukaryota > Metazoa > Chordata > Amphibia > Caudata > Salamandridae > Triturus > Triturus cristatus. The sequence goes on along the minus strand of NC_140593.1, from coordinate 361,346,210 downwards.
ACCCCCCCTTTTTCCCAGCCCCCGCTTGACGAATTCACCCGAGACTTTCAGGGAAGGAGCGGAGCGGAGCGTCCCACCTATTTTGAAAATTTCGCGAGGATTCGTCAATCGACGCAAAAGTTATTCCAAATAGAATGTTGCGGATTTCCTATGGAAACACGGTCCTAACTATAACTATCTACTGGCGACCGCCAGTAGATAATATATATATATATATATATATATATATATATATATATATATATATATATCAGCTCCAATTCCCCTGCATGCACAGGAATTATCGCACTCACGGGGACTTAGAAAAAAACTTGATTTTCCTTTTTCAATTGGCCAGCAACAAACACTTTTCGGTGAACTGCCTTCTTCGGTGTTGATGACACACCGGAGAGGGCCATGTTGATATTGTCAGTGAAACAAAGAAAGGACCCGCGTGCTACTACTAATAGACACGCCATCTTTGAAAAGGTTCTATATGTAAATTGTGGAGAATTGAGTCCAGATTTATCATAGATTTGCTCACTAAGTTTTCAAGAGGCCTGAACAGTGGAGAGGAATTAGCAGTGCATATAGGCTCCTGATTTTGAGATATGTAGGTATAATTCAACAGAAATTGAGGAAAAGTGTAACTGTAACTGTCACATGAATTCATTTTCCTAAACATATACTCCGATGTAGCAATCGATTGCTAAGATATCATGCATTAACAGTGAGACGAAGTAGGGACCATAGCCGATCCACGGCGAGATTTTTTTACCTAAATTTGCATGTATAAAACATAAGAAACTAATTCATGGATTTTAAGGTGATTACATCAATTTATGTTTATTCACTATTGAAATTTGTTTTATGGACGTGCATAGGTATGGTGTAATAACATGATTTCATGTTAAAAAATAAGGCAATTATAATATGTCGGTTCATATAGAACCTTTTCAAAGATGGCGTGTCTATTAGTAGTAGCACGCGGGTCCTTTCTTTGTTTCACTGACAATATAAACATGGCCCTCTCCGGTGTGTCATCAACACCGAAGAAGGCAGTTCGCCAAAACGCGTTTGTTGCTGGCCAATTGAAAAAGGAAAATAACGTTTTTTTCTACGTCCCCGTGAGTGCGATAATTCCTGTGCATGGAGGGGAATTGGAGCTGATGTAAAGTGTGGCATCCACAGCCGTAATCTCACACCCGCCCGAGAGTGATCCGTTCTTCAAAGTGGAATCGGAGCGCATATATATATATATATCACTTCTTTCCAGCAAGGCTCCAAGTTGATGGGAAACCAAAAGGATGGACACAGACCCAGAGTAGGTGCTTGCGATATTATTTATTATCCATATGTCGTCGATACGCGTTTCGGCTCGGGCGAGCCTTGTTCACTCGACATGGAAGCATATTTTGCGTAAATTTAAAGTGACCGTGCATGAAAACGTGATACCCCACGTGGTGTCAAAACAAAGTGGACATAAACAAAATACTAGCGTGTAATAACATGTATCTAAACAATATTTAAAATACAGTTGGGGATGGACGATACTAATACTGTAAACATCCTGGTTTAGTGTACTGAAATTAAATTAAAAAAAATTTTTTATATTTTTTTACATATTCCGCTAGAAGTGTTACATCATGAAAATGAATCACAAATTTGACCAAGGGTAAAAGGGGTTAAGCATGTGCAAATAACAGTGCTTGATGTGAATTAACACATGTGCATTAAAATTCTACTTATTCTTCTACATACACGGAGAACAGTAGATAAACCGTATTGAAAACTAGCGAGCAGCCATGAGAAAAAACTGATGGAATACCAGAGAATTTGATATTATACACATAGGTGGTTGCTATGCATCTCTGCTAACAAATCAATGTAAAATACAGTTTGAAAGACGCAAAGTGGCATAGTGTCCCAAAATGTAAAAACAACACGTATCAAATGTAAGGTATCAGATAAAAAATATCAGATAAAAAATATCATATCAAATATCAAATCTCAAATACCAAATATCACAACTCCTAGGAGGGGGTACAGGTTATAAAAGACCTAAAAAATTTTAGACATATAAAATTAGGACTGGAAGCCAAAAGTTAGGATCAGGAAATTCCCAAAACTATGCTCAAAAACAGATAGGTAAGCAGATGAACAAGGGGGTAATTAATTACCACATGTTGTATCTGACAAAACAGGCTGATGATCCATATAGGAAGATTACTCGTTGGAGTACCCAATTACATAGTCACCCATATATGAATTTAAAAGGAAAAGGAAGGGGATGTGCAAAGTGCAGACAATAAATATATGAATATAAATATAAATACACACATATGTACAGATATATAAATATAAATATAACCTCATAAATATATTAAATACATGAATATATAAAATATATAAAATTGCATAAAGATCTTAATCGGTAAGAAAAAGACCTAATGGGTTTTGTAGGATGACTTCTCTACCTTATAATCTGGGCGAATGTTACGTGGGCAGCCTGGGGTGATTCTGGATAAAATATCCAAAAAATGTATTAAAAGCATAATTGAATATGTGAGAATTCCTATGGTTAAGATCCCAAACTAAGCTACTTCTGGCGAATGCAGGCGAAGGGTTAATCCACTTGCTCAAGGGCAGGTGTACAGGTCTTCTGTCACATTCAAACCATTGGGGTACTTGGTGTCTAATTGTAGTATGTATCTAGTCTCGAGTTTTCTGAGCTTGTATTCACGATCTCCTCCTCTCCTACTAGGAGGTACGGCATCAATTACAAAATAATTGAGACCTTTGTTGTTGGATTGGTGGGATTTTTTAAAATGTCTCGCCACAGGATATGTGCTGTCTTCATTCGAAATTGCACGGAGATGTTGAAGAACGCGCTTATGAACCTGGAGTTTAGTGCTCCCAATGTATTTGAGGCCACAGGGGCATATCAATACATAAATGGCGAATTCAGTTTTGCATGTGAGCAGTTTAGTAATTTTGTACTTTGTCTGGCAAAAGGGAGTGGTATAGAAAAGTGTGTTAATCCCATGGGTGCATGCTTTGCATGTTTTACACTTAAAAAAACCTTTGTGTGTTTGAAGCCACAAGGTTTTTTCCAAAATTTCAGGGTTAGTTGATACCAAACAATCCCTCATAGATGGTGCCTTGCTATAGGTAATGGACACCCTCTGCGGTAGCAGGGGTCCTATTACTGGGTCACACAAAACTAAAGGCCAACATGTTTGGATAATCTTGTGAATTGCCCTATGTTGTTTGCTGAAGCTTATGATAAGGCGGAATTCTTCCTTTGTTTTCATACTGATGGAGGTATTAATAGTCTCAGAGTTTTTCACTATTTGTTTGTCTTGGAGAAGAGTATTTCTATCCATGTTAGATACCTTGGAGATAGCGGATTCAATGGTTTTCAGCAGATAGCCTCTTTCAAGGAATCTGATTTTGCTACATTCCTGAGCTATAGAGAGGTCAGTGGCGTTACTGCAGACCCGTTTCAAACGAAGCATTTCCCCATAAGGGATGCTGTTTATGAGATGTTGGGGGTGGGAACTCAAAGCATGTAAAGTTGAGTTACCAGCAGTTTCTTTTCTATAGATGCGGGTCTCTAGTCTGTTGTTGTGTGCATATATTTGAGTGTCTAAAAAGTTAACCGAAGTGTCACTAACATTAACCGTGAAGTGTAGGTTAAGTTGATTACAATTCAGGTTGTTGACAAACTCATGTGCTTCTTCTGTACTGCCTTGCCACACAACAAATAAATCGTCAATGTAACGGAGCCATATTTTAATATGGTTCTCCACGGTATGCTGGTACTCATTGTTGAGGACCAGCTTTTCCCACCAGCCCATATGGAGGCAGGCATAGCTGGGGGAAAAGCTGGCCCCCATAGCTACACCTCTGGTCTGTTGAAATAAAAGGTTATTAAACATGAATATGTTATTTGTAAGACAAAATTCAATCATCGATATCAACATTTCATTGTGTGACAGAAATTCAACTTCTCGTAGGGCCAAGAAAGATCTAGTTGCATTGATGCCATCAGGGTGCCGAATACTCGTATAGAGGGAAGTAACGTCGAGTGCCAACATTAGATAGTCATTATGCCATGTAAATCCCTGAATTTTTCTTATAAAATCACTAGTATCACGAACATATGACGGCAGTTTTTTCACAAAATCCTGTAGGAAGTAATCCACATAAATGGATGTATTTTCTAGGAGGCCTTCTTTAGCAGTGATAATAGGGCGTCCTGGTGGGTTGGAAATGTCTTTGTGAACTTTGGGGATGAAGTAGATAGACGGAGTTGCAGGATTGTCTTTTCTTAAGTATTTATATTCATCTTCGCTGATAAGGTCACTCTTTCTCCAACCTGCTAGTTTGATGTAGTACTCCTGGTATGTTGATTTCAGATGCGCCGTATTGGTGCGGCTGTAACAATCTCTATCATTCAGTTGTCTGAACGCTTCATTTGTGTAGTCTTCCTGAGCCCATAAAACAATGTTACCTCCTTTATCACTGTTGCGGATTACAGTCTCTTTATTGAGTTTAAGTTTAGACATCAGCTTGTTATATTTGATATCTCTGTCTCGATATTGTCTCTTGGCCATCATGATTGTTTTGTTAAGCCTCTTGATTTTGGTGGTCACTGCTTCGTGGAATGTATCGATAGAATCATGCAAAGTTATAGGATTGAAGGTGGATTTGGGTTTGAAATGCGTCAATGCAGTTTTTATAGATACTGTTTGTGTTGTATCATTGTCGAGTTGTTGAGAGGGGTTTTGTGTTTCCCTACCATCCCAAAGGTCCTGTAACTCCTGGGTTAACGAAATGTTCGTGTCGTTGGTATTGTCTTGATGTATTTGGAGATTACTCAACGAATAGTTGCTGTTATTTTTGTCAGGTCCCCTCAGCATATGGAATTTTTTAAGTTTTAATTTTCTCACCCCTTTGTAAATATCCATTCTAGTGGATGCGTAGTCAAAGTTGTTCGGTGGGCAGTAAGAAAGGCCTAAGCTTAAGATGTCAATCTCTTCAGGGGATAGTTCAATTTTCGAAAGATTAATGATCGTATTTTTATTTTTATTTTTGTTAGTTATATTTACTTGCGTTTCCAGTACCCTCGACCCCTTCTCTTGTTGCCGGCGTCTTCTGTTCGCTTTCTGCCTCTGTCTTCGTTTGTAGTTGGCATTGGTCCTGAGAAGTTTTTTTGCGCCCTTGGTCTGAGAGTTGCTCGCCGCTCTTCGCACAAAAAATTCAGTTCTTCCCCTGGGGAGGGTTTGTTAAGTGCCGATGTAGATTCAACCACTCGCATTTCTGACTCTGAGTCACTCCCTGCACCTGAGCTGAGATCTGATTGTGCCAATTCGATGTTGGTTCTGGTTTTAGATGCAGTTGTTGTTGTTTTTTTATTGTTTCTGGAGACTCTGAGGGCATCGTACTTTTTAGCGAAAGTAAATATTTGGCCTAATTCATAATCGTTTTTGTCCCTTATGAATTTAATGGCTTTGCGTTCTTTAATTTTGTCTTCCTCTTTCTTAAGTCTTATAAGCATCTCTTTACGGAGTTTGGTAATTTCCTCAGTGATAGCGATTTTGTCAAGATCATCATTAATTTCATCAATTTCGTTCAATAACCTGGCTCGGTCTATATCCGCATACTTTATTAGAATAAGTGTAAGTTTACGGGATGAGTCGAGGTTACATTCTGCCCAGTCACGCATGAGATCGGGGTTTGGGTCTTCATATGTGGGGGCAGTAAGTATGCGCAAACCTCGTGGAATTCTCCCCACTTCAATATACCGTTGTAATGAGCGTGACTCCCACCATTTACTTTGTTCTGCACGCATTTTCTTCTCCAGCATTTTAAATGTGTATTTAATTGAACTTGTTTCCTCAGTGCTCGCTGTTTCCATTGGTTTGTAAGTGCGTGTGGTCAGAGGGGTATCGGAAAACAATTCCGTAGCAGCCGCCTCCCTCTCTTTCACCATGTCCGACGACATTGCGGGATATATATGTATATTTGGTCGTGTGGAGCTAAACTCTCGCAAATGCGGTTGTCTCCACTGACTTGCACACTTCTCCACCCCCGAAATTGCAGACAGTCCTACCTGGAGTACTTCCGAGTTCGCCTCGTCCTCCGACTCGGTGTCCTACGGGTTAGTCCAGGGTCCGGACGAAGCGTCTTGTCCAAAGGGGGGGGTTCCGGCGTCTGATTCCTCCACGGACTGCTAAGCTGCCGGGTTGCCCCGGAAGTGTTAATCCACTGAAGACGCCGACCAAAGACGGAGAAGGGATCTGTGTAAGACCGGGTGGATCGCAACGGTCTAAAATATCACTTCTTTCCAGCAAGGCTCCAAGTTGATGGGAAACCAAAAGGATGGACACAGACCCAGAGTAGGTGCTTGCGATATTATTTATTATCCATATGTCGTCGATACGCGTTTCGGCTCGGGCGAGCCTTGTTCACTCGACATGGAAGCATATTTTGCGTAAATTTAAAGTGACCGTGCATGAAAACGTGATACCCCACGTGGTGTCAAAACAAAGTGGACATAAACAAAATACTAGCGTGTAATAACATGTATCTAAACAATATTTAAAATACAGTTGGGGATGGACGATACTAATACTGTAAACATCCTGGTTTAGTGTACTGAAATTAAATAAAAAAAAAAATAATATATTTTGTTACATATTCCGCTAGAAGTGTTACATCATGAAAATGAATCACAAATTTGACCAAGGGTAAAAGGGGTTAAGCATGTGCAAATAACAGTGCTTGATGTGAATTAACACATGTGCATTAAAATTCTACTTATTCTTCTATATACACGGAGAACAGTAGATAAACCGTATTGAAAACTAGCGAGCAGCCATGAGAAAAAACTGATGGAATACCAGAGAATTTGATATTATACACATAGGTGGTTGCTATGCATCTCTGCTAACAAATCAATGTAAAATACAGTTTGAAAGACGCAAAGTGGCATAGTGTCCCAAAATGTAAAAACAACACGTATCAAATGTAAGGTATCAGATAAAAAATATCAGATAAAAAATATCATATCAAATATCAAATCTCAAATACCAAATATCACAACTCCTAGGAGGGGGTACAGGTTATAAAAGACCTAAAACATTTTAGACATATAAAATTAGGACTGGAAGCCAAAAGTTAGGATCAGGAAATTCCCAAAACTATGCTCAAAAACAGATAGGTAAGCAGATGAACAAGGGGGTAATTAATTACCACATGTTGTATCTGACAAAACAGGCTGATGATCCATATAGGAAGATTACTCGTTGGAGTAACCAATTACATAGTCACCCATATATGAATTTAAAAGGAAAAGGAAGGGGATGTGCAAAGTGCAGACAATAAATATATGAATATAAATATAAATACACACATATGTACAGATATATAAATATAAATATAACCTCATAAATATATTAAATACATGAATATATAAAATATATAAAATTGCATAAAGATCTTAATCGGTAAGAAAAAGACCTAATGGGTTTTGTAGGATGACTTCTCTACCTTATAATCTGGGCGAATGTTACGTGGGCAGCCTGGGGTGATTCTGGATAAAATATCCAAAAAATGTATTAAAAGCATAATTGAATATGTGAGAATTCCTATGGTTAAGATCCCAAACTAAGCTACTTCTGGCGAATGCAGGCGAAGGGTTAATCCACTTGCTCAATATATATATATATATCTTATCTACTGGCGGTCGCCAGTAGATAGTTATAGTTACAACCTAGTTTCCATAGGAAATCTCAAAATTCTATTTTGAATAACTTTGGCGTCGGTTGACGAATCCTCGTGAAATTTTCAAAACTAATGGGGCGCTCCGTTCAGCTCCTACCCTGAAAGTCTAGGGGTGATTCGTCAAGCAGGGGCCGAGAAAAAAGGGGGGTCCCAAAACGCGTTTTCCCCATGCATTTTTCCATAGGACCTTTAGACACAGCTACAGCCCGAACGGCTGAACAGAATTACTTGAAATTTGGCAGAGAGGTAGCCATAAGGTCAAGGAAGTGCCTTTTGCAGGTCTGGTGTAAATCTGTTCAGTATTTCCTGAGAAAATAGCATTTAAAAGCATATCTATATGTGGGCGGAGCCTAACCACACATCTCATCCTGAGATCTGATTGGCTGTCAGCACTTCATCCAAGAAGTGTTGGCAGCCATCTTGGGACCAATATACATGATAGCACCTCATTAAAAAGCATTGCAGTTAATAGAAGGTTTTAAGACTTTAGTTACATTATAAATCATTTGTTGATGGTACCATACTCATTTTAGGAATTGTGGTATGTTCTAAGGTGATTTCACCATGTGAAAAAGCCTTCTGCTGGGATATCATGATTGAGAGAAAAATATTTTCTCATGCTTTTACCACAGAGGTTTGGAAGGTGATCTATAAGCTAAACTGAGAGCTTATTTTCTGTAAATTCACATTATCTTTCTCAGTCATGTGAGAATGAAGTCTGACATTCTCAGTAAAACCTGTACATCCAACAAGGGCAGAGACTGTCAGTTGATTCCTTTGAGTTCTACTGCAGCTTCCCGGAGTGTTCCAAAAAACTACTAGAGCGCTAACAGTCCTACTCATGATAAACGTATGGCACACCTGAAGCCATCTTGCTTGGATTAAAGTGGTAACTCTTAAAACATTTAATTTAAAAAGGAACAAAATGAGGGGGTTCATTTTTCCATAAAAAGTATGATTAGTAATGCAGAAAGAAAAATTAGGGCACAGTTTGAGTGACTTCTCAAATCCTCTTCTATTTCATTAAAAAATTCTGACATGCAGACTGAAACATGCACTTTCAATACCAGCAGCAGTTTTCCCTGGTGAGCAGTAGCTTTACTACAGTGATCTAATGAGCAAAAAGAGTGCTAACATTCTGAATTTATGGCAAATGTGTGACACATCTGAATGCTTTCTTGATGGAATCAAAGTAAAAAACTGAAAGTATTTCCTACTGAGGAGACTGCAGTAAATGAGGAAATTAGGAAACTTCATAACAAATAAGTCTCCCAAGATGGCCACCAGAGACAAAAGAGCCCAAATGTAGCCCAAATATCACCCAGATGTAGCCCAAGTATAGCCCAATGACAGAATGTCCCAGAATGTTCTTAAAAACAACTAGAGCGCTTACTGTCTTCATTATGACAAAAGTATGGCACACCTGAAGCCATCTTGATTGGAATAAACTGGTAACACTTAAAACATTTAATTTAAAAAGGAACACAATGAGGGGGTTCATTTTGCCATAGAAATTATGATTAATGCTGAAGAAAGAAAATGAGGGCACATTTTGAGTGACTTCTCAAATCCTCTTCTATTTCATTAAAATATTTTGACATGCAGACTGAAACATGCACTTTTAATACCAGGAGCAGACTTCCATGGTGAACAGTAGTTTTACTACAGTGATCTAATGAGCAACTAGAGTGCTAACATTCAGAATTTATGGCAAATGTGTGACATATCTGAATACCTTCATGATGGAATCAAAGTAAAAAACTGAAAGCATTTCCTACTGAGGAGACTGCAGTACATGAGGAAATTAGGAAACTTCATAACAAACAAATCTCCCAAGATGGCCACCGGAGACAAAAGAGCCCAAATGTAGCCCAAAATCACCCAGATGTAGCCCAAATATAGCCCAATGACAGAAGTGTGCAAAACACTTATTATTTTGTGTTTTTGCAGTGTTATATAGTGCAGACTTGTCAGGTATTGGAGTGCTTTACATGAGCATTGGTTACATCACACAAGAACAAATTCATTTTGGTTGTAGACATGGGGAGACTAAGTGATTTGACCAGAATCACAGAATGTCGAGCTGAAGCAGAAACTTCAACCTGGTTCCCCAGTTGCAAAGTCTGCAGTTCTGGAAGTAACACCACATCCTCTCCCCTAAGTGCAACATTTAATCAAGTGGTCAACTGGATAAAAAAACATAAAGATAACAAATAATTTAAAAGTGCTTTGTCGCTATTTGAAAACTCAGAAAATATGTCCTTATGTTAGTCTTTTAGAGCACTAACCATAATTTTGATGCCAATAAGACCCTCTCATATATGTAATTTCTAAAGGAAATGCTCTAGGTATTACAGTTTTGATTACATCAAGATGATGTCAGGCGTTCCACACTTTTGTAATAAATATAGAATGTTAGCAATCTAGTTGTTCATTAGGATACTGTTGAGAGGCAGAGGCCAGGGGCAGGGACTCTGAAAATTGAAGGCAGGTAGGAGGGTGCAAAGGCAACAATTTAACCACACTGAGCAGGCAGGAAGGGCCGTGGAAGCACAACAGACTATGGAGGGCAGTGGAAAGGGGGGCAGGGGCAACAAACCAACAATACAGGACTTGCAAGAGAGGCTGTGGCAATGTAATAGACCATTGTGGGCAGAAGGAAGAGGCAATGGTAGTACAACCATACATGCCAACAGACCCGATTCAGCCAGGAAACGTCCAATGTTTTTAAGCTCAAATGGGCTTTGTTTGATCTGTCTCCTGTCTACAATCTCCTCTTTTTCAATGTAACTCAAAGGGGAAAATCAATACCCCAGTTTTTTTTCAAAATCTTCCTCTTACCAAGTTCAAATTGTTCGCAAGTATGGTACATTGGATCATGGAAGGAAATGGGATAGGGACATGGACTTGGATAACAGAGGACAGGAGGGACATGGAGAGGTGCACCAAACTGACCCTGCAGGGCAGGCATCAGGGTTTGCAGCAGCACAATACACCACACAGGGCATGCAGGACGGGAGTGAAGCACAACAATCCATAGAAAGCAAGAGGGAGGGGACAGGACCATGCACATGGACAACAGAGAACAGAGGGGCAAGAGGCAATGGTAGCTAGCTGACCATAATGGACAGACAGGAGAGAAAGCTGCAGCATAACAGACCATAAAGGGCAGGAGGGACGGATCAGGGGCATTACAATGGAACAGACAAGCCAGGAGGGAGGGAGTAGGGGTCTGCACATGTAAACAGAGGGCTGGGGGCAAGGGGGCAGGGCAGGAGCAGCAAGATAGCCAAGGAGGTCAGGCAGGATGGGCACTAGAAGCAAGACACACCATGAAGAGCAACAGTGAGACTGTGATGGCATACACACAGACCATGGAGGGAAGGTGGGAGGGGGTCAGGGGCAGCTAACTGACCACACAGGGAAGGTGGGAGGGGCCATGGCAGCACAGAAGACCATGCATGGCAAGTGGGAGGGTTAGTGGCAGCACAATGGCTAAGATGGGCAAGAAGGAGGGTGCAGGGGCATGCACAAAGGACGATGGAGGATAGAAGGGAGGGTCAGGACCTGTCCACAGACAAGAAAGTTCAGGGGAAGGGGCCTCACAACAGACCACACGGGGCAGGGGCATGGCATGTGGACAGGCAGGGTGGAGGTGGCAGGGACAGGTTACAGTCATCTGACAATGCTAGGCAGGTGGGAGGGGAGTGGCAGCTCAACAGAACACTCAGAGTAGACAGGAGTGGCAGGTCCATGGGACATGGTGGGCAAAAAGGATGGAGCAGGGGCATGCACAAAGACATCGGAGGGCAGGGGGAAGGAGAATAGGGGCAGCAAACTAAGCACAGAGTTTAAGCAGGAGGTCAATGATCGGGCATAGAATTGGGCAATGGAGGGCAGGAGGAGTGGACTGGTATATCATACTAAATTGAGGGCAGTGGCAGCACATCAGACCATGCATGGCAGGAGGGAGGAGGCTAGTCCATGGATTCACACAACAGAGGATAGGGAGGAGGGGGATGGGGCAGCAAGCTAACTGTTCAGAGAAGGCGGGTATTAGGAACTTTATTGTTTTTAAAACATTGTGTCTGTGCGAACTACTTAAAATATGAACAAGTATGCAGCATAATCTCACTTTTATTCAGGAAGAAGAGGACGTTTGTGACTGTGGCTCCGGGCTCACTTGGCAGAAACACCCCCTGACCCTCCACCCCCTATCGCAAAATGTAATGCCCGTGAAAAGGGTAGGTGAACACAGTGTTATATAGAACATAGTCCTGAGAGCACGATTGAAAATGAAAACTAGATATAGTGTATGGTATAAACTATGCACCAAAAAGTGTGATATAAGATGAACCGGGCGTGAAATATAATATGCAATACATTGTGCGCAATGACAGATTCATTGGAGAGCGTGAGATAGCACAGGCACTAGCGCGTGCTATGCGATATGCGCCTTGGAGTGTAATATGCACAGGGCAGTGTTGTGTAACCTAACTAGTCTCTAAAGTTGTAATATAAAATATGTGCAGGGTAGTGTAACGTTGCATATGCACTGTGACAAAGATATGGATCCCAGATTGTAATATGTATGTCATAGCACTGTGCGTTATAACATAGGCATCGAGGAAGGCACGTTAGATGGGGCAATATAACCCGTGCGAAGACAAGTGTGGCATGACATATTTACGGGGTGGTGTTACAGTGCACATGGGCTAGAGAGTGTCATAGCATATGCACTAGCTATTGGAATACAACACAGAGGTGTGTGGCACTCGGCAGGCAATGGTGGGTGTAACACAGCATTGGGCTCTGTCAGGAGCGCGCTGTGACTCTCAAGTGATGTTCGTCCCCTTTCCAGAGAGTAAAATAAAAAGTATTACACATCCGGCAGTGGATGTGTGTTTTATTAACCGTGAGGGGGGTTTCTTGCATAGTTTTGGTCGAATTTTTGTCGAATCCCCTTTGAATGGCTTGGTTTGCATGTGTATTAAATGTGCCCGTCAATAGCTACCCATGTTTGTGTAAATAAACGACAAGGGTGTCTACCGGGATTAGGCACGGTAGGGCATCAGACATGTCAGAGCTTCACTAGTGGTGTAAATACATTCCACGTGGATTCATTGCATGCATAGTCGCCTTTTAATGAATATCACGCAAATCGTCATGGTGATAGGTACGTACGGTTTGTCCAGCATGTCCTAGGTGTGTCTATAAATATATATTTTTAAAAAATAATAAAAAACAGTGGCCGGCCCTGGGGATTGGGGTCAAAAAATATATAATTAGGAGACAGGCCCTGGGGAATGGGGTCATCAGGGCCAATAAATTAGAATAAGAAGGGGAACCACACAGCCCCCCTTCTTAAAAAATTAACATAAATAAAAGACTGGCATTGTGCCGGAGGCCATGCCCCCTCCGTGCAGCACTCTGCAAACGCGCCCCCAACAGGCATCTCCAGTATGCGCCAGGGAGCTGCGCTGCAGACAGGTGTTCTGAGGCCAAGCCCCTTTCTACACCTCTCTGCAACGCAGCTCTGTGGTGCTTACTGGAGGTACCTAGTGGTCTAGTTTGACCCTAGGGACCCTTAGGATTCAAGGGGACTTAATCTCTCAACTTAGAACAGCCACAAGGCGCGTTTACACAGTGGTGAAGGGAGGGGACGGGGCCTGAGGTGACGTGTGCAAACACGCACTATGGCACGTTTTAAATTGGGGATATAATTTCCCTTCAATACTGAGGGCCCCTGGGGGCTAACTAGCCCACCAAGTGCTTCCAGTAAGCGCCACTGAGCTGCATTGCAGAGAGGTGGTCCAGGCCGTGCCACTTTTTACACCTCTCTGCAACGCAGCTCTGTGGCACTTACTGGAGGTACCTAGTGGGCTAGTTGGACCCTAGGGACCCTCAGGATTCAAATGAACTTAATCTCCCAACTAAAAACGGACACAGGGCGTGTTTACACAGTGGTGAAGGGAGGGGACGGGGCCTGAGTTAACGTGTGCAAAAACGCCCTGTGGCCTGTTTTAAGAGGTAGTTTTAATCCCCATGCCCTATTATATACTAGGGGCTTACAGAGGAGGTCATGCTAATCACAGGGGGACCCCAACGCATAATGTTCCCTAGTGTATGTAGGTGTTTTCACTGTATTCTAAGTGTCTTTTAACAGAGCAATGGCTCTAGGACTGGTTAGTCAGACTCAGTTACCACCAGTATCCGTCTGAAAAAGTTGAGGGTACAGGATGATTTTGCAAAAAGGCTTCTTTCTGCTCTTCTTTTTGTTCTTTCTGCACGTTATCCTTCTTCCTGCACTTATCTTCGTATTTGAGGACTTCTGTTGCTTCTTTCTGCACTTCTTTTGTTTCTTTCTGTGCATTTTTTCTTCTTTCTTCACATGTCCTATCTCTGTAGGCATAGTTAGAAATTAGCATTTAAAAAACCTTTGAAATTCACAGAAAAAACCATAGGTTTCAGGCACGTTAGAGTTAGGAATTAGCATTTAAAAAACCTCAGAAATTCACTGAAAAAACCATAGGTTTCAGGGGTGTTATAGTTAGCTGGACTTTTCACTTGTACAAAACCATTGAAATTCCCCCATTATAGTTAGTTCAGCTAACTATAACTCGCGCGCCCGCAATGCACTGCTGATGACGTCACATATTACATCACTCATGACATGGTCAGTGACATCACTCATGACATCACTGATGACATCACTGATGACATCATCCAGTGAATGTGTGTTTTTCTGAAAATTAAATATATTTTATATATGTATATCTCAAGGTCGATGGAAAAATAAATGGGTATATAAGTGTCTAAATGGATGATTTGTTTTTGAAAAATTGATTGTGTAACTGACTGATTAAGTGTATCATAGTGAATACATGGCTTAGTGAGTAATGTTTAAATATGTAAATATCTGTATCAGTCTCTCACTTTGTGTATAAGTGGCTGCATGGGTAAATCATCCATTTAGACACTTATATACCCATTTATTTTTCCATCGACCTTGAGATATACATATATAAAATATATTTAATTTTCAGAAAAACACACATTCACTGGATGATGTCATCAGTGATGTCATCAGTGATGTCATGAGTGATGTCACTGACCATGTCATGAGTGATGTAATATGTGACGTCATCAGCAGTGCATTGCGGGCGCGCGAGTTATAGTTAGCTGAACTAACTATAACGGGGGAATTTCAATGGTTTTGTACAAGTGAAAAGTCCAGCTAACTATAACACCCCTGAAACCTATGGTTTTTTCAGTGAATTTCTGAGGTTTTTTAAATGCTAATTCCTAACTATAACATGCCTATATATATATATATATATATATATATATATATATATATATATATATATTCACTGAAAAAACCATAGGTTTCACACATGTTATAGTTAGTGGAAATTTTACTGATAAAAAACCAATGAAATTGCCCCGTTATAGTTAGCGCAGGCAACTATAACTCACGCGACCACAATCCTCTGCTGATGCTAATACTGTATTTAGACACTTATTTGCCCATGTCTTCTTCCATACATTTTTAGCTATACATATATTACAAATATTTTTTTTTCATAAAGACACATATGTCATCAGCAGAGGATTGCGGTCGCGTGAGTTATAGTTGCCTGCGCTAACTATAACGGGGCAATTTCATTGGTTTTTTATCAGTAAAATTTCCACTAACTATAACATGTGTGAAACCTATGGTTTTTTCAGTGAATTTGCAAGGTTTTTTAAATGCTAATTCCTAACTATAACGTGTGTGAAACCTATGGTTTTTTCAGTGAATTAGTACGGTTTTTTAAATGCTAAGTTTTTTTCCCTTATAATAAGCCCTGTACATTTGGTGGCCTACGGCCACCAAAAGCACAGGGGGTGGGGTAAGTGTGGATAGTGTTTTTTTCCATTGTAATAAGCCCAGCACATTTGGTGGCCTTCGGCCACCAAAAGCACAGGGGGTGGGGTAAGTGTGGATAGTGTTTTTTTTATTTTTATTTTTTTACCGTACGCTTACCGTAAGCGTACGGTAAGCGTACCCCGCGAAATTGCCGAAAAAAAAATAAAACCGTTTTTGCACTTGGGGGATGTTTGGGGACTCCCTCAACATGACTATGTGGGAGGGAGTTGTCAAAACAGCCCCTTTACATGTTTTTGGGCTTCCGATTTTAAAAATCTCTCTCAGTGCGAGAGACAAAATGGCGGCCGCCGCTTCCTGGTTTCGGCCGATTCGAATGTTTACTAAGATCTAAGAGCCAATCAGAATCGCGCTCGCGCACGCCACCGTACGCTTACCGTAAGCGTACGGTAAGCGTACCGTAAGCTGGCTCAGATATATATATTGATTTAAAGGCTATTTTCTCAGAATCTACTGAACAGATTTACACCAAACCTACAAAAGGCACTTCCTTGACCTAGGGACTACCTCTCTGCCAAATTTTGAGTAATTCTGTTCAGCCATTCGGGCTGTAGCTCGTTCTAAAGGTCCTATGGAAAAATGCATGGGAAAAACGCGTTTTGGGACCCCCCTTTTATCTCAGCCCCCACTTGACGAATCCCCCCGAGACTTTCAGGGTAGGAGCGGAGCGTAGCGCCCCACCTATTTTGAGAAATTCGCGAGGATTCGTCGACCGGCGCCAAAGTTATTCAAAATAGAATGTTGAGGTTTTCCTATGGAAACGTGGTCCTAACTATAACTACCTACTGGCTATCGCCAGTAGGTAATATATATATATATGTATGTGTGTGTGTGTGTGTGTGTGTGTAAATTAAATTGTTTTTTGGGGAGACCCACGGTAAACCTTAAAAAAACCTTACAACCCAACAACCGTATCCACCCCTTAACCTAAAAATACCCTTACCGCTCAATACCCTTACCTTGCACTGCGCAATCTCTTGTGAGGTAAGGCTTAAGCCAGGTCACATGGAACACCTACCTGAGTTCTCTTGTGGTACCTGTGTCCACCAAGTGGTTCACATTATGTATCTTTTGCACTACTTTAGAGATCCCACACCATTTATCTTTAAAAGCTCAGGACAAATGGGCTTTAGCATTAACATCTCCTCACCTTCCTAGTACTGAGTCAGTTTCACCTTCTGGTCATATTCCTTTATCCAGGCTAGTCCTTGGCTAGTCTGAAGGTTTTCCTTTATCTGACCAATGTATTCTGTCATCAACCTCCTGAGGCCAGTCACATAGTCAATAACCTGTGGTGATTCCTGAGTTTCTTCCCTGATCAAGGTGAGTGGTCCCTGCCCCGGGTGTCCAAACTGAATTTTGAAGGGTCTAAACTCAACTCACTTCTGAGGAATCTCACGGTAGACAATTAAGAGACTTGGCAGGCGAAGATCCTACTCCCTCTTGAGGTTCTTAAAGGCCTAAACTCAACTCCCTTCTCCGTAATATCATGGTAGGCAAATAAGAGACTTGGCATTAGAAGGTATCACTTCCTTCTGAGTTTCACTAGTGGATATCCCATCATGCTTTATGAGGTTTTGTTGGACATGCTTCACTTACCCATTAGTTTGTGGATGGTCAACCGTGTATAAGTTGAATGGTACATATTTCCACTTCTCTCAAGTAGGAAGAGATGAAGTTGGCTTCCTGGTTGTATAATATAGCTTCTTTGGAAATACAACTGTAGAAAAGGTCTCTAGGAGATCCCTAACTATCAACCTTGCTGTCATGTGCCTCAGGGGTACTGCCTCTGGATTAGGGGTGGGCGGAATTTGCGGAATTAACCTTCGCAAATTATCGCGAGAATGTTTAAAATTATCGCAAACAAGCAGAAATATCGCGAAGATGCGGAAGTTTTTTTCCGGCATGTTCGCGAGATTTTCTGCATGGTTGCGGGTCGCCAACTTACCCATGTGGTTGCTTGCGGGCGCGGCCATCTTGTTTTGAGTTGTTCTCGCGGTGCATGATCGCGAGAAGAAAGACGTGATCGCGCGACGCATGACGTCACTGCGGGCGCGAACTGTCGCGAGACAGCGCAAATGGCTAAAAACAATACAACATCTCATGGAGAACGCGACCGGATCAAGAAAACTTGTCGGCGAACGCAGGGATTCAGGTAAGGCGATCGCGCGCGCGCGAGAATGTATCATTTTACAGCGCGAGCAAGAAACAAATTATCGCCAAGCTGCGGAAACCGGAATTTTTGACATTTTCGCGCTCTCCGCGGAACGCAAAAATGTCAAATTATCGCAATTTCCGCGAACGGAACGAAATTTTTGCCCAGGCCTACTCTGGATGCCTGGTAGCATGATCCACCACAACCAAGAATTGTTCCTTCCCTTGAAAAGCTGTTCACTGTTCAGTTGCACAGATATACTGTTGGAGTGGACTCTAGCCTAGAATTGTACAAATCGAAAGTTGCTGCCCAAAAGTATAAATAAGAATGATAAATATAGTGGTGTTATAAAAGCCTTTTCCAAGAAAGGAGCCCTAAAAACAGTATAATAAACTTAGATAAAAACACATCCATAGAGTGCATAGATAGGCCTTATTAAGAAGGGTCTGTACCTGGTGGAATTAAATGTACACATTAACAGTGGAAAATATTAGACACATGAGAGATTGTCTCCATCGTACAATGGAGTGATATATTTTTTTTGACTTTGTGTTTGTGTAATATAAGAGACACAAAAGCCAGAAGTTAGTGTGCTGTCCAGTTTTACGTCTGATATAGAATACCAGTTGTCAATTAGATGTTGTGAGATAACGGAAGATAAATATTTAGTTTTGTCTGGAAGAATGTGGATCCTAAAAATCTTTCCCACTGAAACGCATTGACACAATATTGAGACATGATCTACGGGCACTGGATATTCTTGCGTGGTAATAATCAATAAGTTTAATGAATGCTCAGTAACATAGTAGAAGTTTATATGTTGAACGACAGATTGATTTTTATTATCCTTCCTTTTTTGTGATGTGCAATATATTTACATAAAATAGGTTTAAAAATGATTGCATGTATTATTTTTATCCGATTAAAATTATATATTTTTTTCTAGCACTTTGGCCTTCACGTTTGCTATCCTCTTGGTTAGGGATTTATTTTGAGAGTTAGTAAGATTGAGTGAATGCGTAATTGTGATGATGAAATTTTTTAATCTATACTGAGGGAAGCATCTATTGGTCGGGTTTTGATAACCCCACCCCTTGGTCTGAGGGGGTTACTCTCTATTTTCTTGAAAATAAGCTTATGAACCTTATGCTATATCCATTTACTGACTTTCAGACTCTAGGACACTGTTCTAAAAATTGAATTCATTGTAGATTCATGCCAAGTTTTTTAAAGGGCAGTCTTCTTTCTCTAAAAACTTCCAATATCTAAGATTACCTGCTCACTGCTTCTTTTTTATCCCTGCAGGCCAAGGATGGGTGGGTGAATTCAGCACACCCGTGGCTGGCAAGTGATCATAGTGAGCTTTTGTAAGGCCCAGTTTCTTTGAGTCCAGTGTTGGCCATTGTAGCAGTGTTCCTGTGTTGCCGACCCAATGTTTCCAGAGTTCCTGAGCTTGTGCTATCCTTATTTCTAGAAGATTCATGAGCCTTAGCTTTTCCCAGTTCCTCTAACTGACAGTGCCTGCAATGCTAACTTGATTTGTGTATCACCAATCAGCACTATTTTAGTGCATTCTCGTTACTTGAACATTCTCTCTTTCTGTAGTTACCTTTTTCCCAGCCCCTGCCTTTCTTTCCCTGTACCTTAGTTCCAGTTTCCAGTTTGTTACATTCTGATTCTTGCTGGCTCAGCTTCCTTTTCCCTTCTATGGTGTATTACTTTCTTATTGACAAGAGTGCCCATTGTTTTCCCTTCTTTCCTGTTAAGCACTCTTCCTTGCTACATCCTTGTCTATTGTGGCTGTGTAATTTAGTTCCCCACCCTTGCTGTTATGCCCTTGCATGTTCCTGTTTAATCACCAGGATTTGTAGTCACCGCTGACAACCTAGGTAGTGTTTCTTGTCCTCTGTGAGTATTGTCTTTGTGTAACGTTTATAAGATCAGCAAAGGTAGCAGCTCTTCAGATCCTGCCTTTGTATGTGTATCCTATACGATGGTATTTGTAGTCAGCATCTGCAACAGCTAGTGTGGCTCTGAAACTTACTGAGCTTCAGTTTTTCTGTGTCGAGCTCCTGAGTTCTTTACCCCACATTATCTCTATGTTTTATTTTCTTTAACTTTTTATTTGGGTGGTACAATAGTCATACTGTAGGAAATGGGGGTCTCTAGTTGGCAGAGGTAGGTACCTTTGTCCAATTAGGGACCCTTGCTTTTAGTCAGGGTAAGAGGTAAACACACTCTAGATAACCCCAGCTCACCCCCTTGGTAGCTTGGCACGAGCAGACAGGCTTATCCCAAAGGCAATGTGTAAAGTATTTGTACCAACACTCATAGTAACACAGTGAAAACACCACAAATGGACACAACACCAGTTTAGAAAAATAAAGTATCTTTAGCTAAACTTGACAAGACCAAAACGACAAAAATCTAACATACAGATATTCAACAAAACGGCCTTTCAAAGGGATATTGCAAAAATAAGCTTGTAGAACTCAAATAGCACCAACTAGGGCTATCACGACGTCAGGACAGCACGAAATCCAAAGTACGCGGCATCGGCGCGGAGTCACACAGTCCCCCAAACAAACTGTACCTTGAAAACGATGTCGGAGACAAAACACAGCTTTGGAGATGGCCGATATCAGGTCCGGTGTTGATGCGACGTCGGCAAGTTTCTCGAGTCACCCTCGGCGGTTATCGGCGCCGCGATAACAAGATGCAGGCGCTGGAGAAGACGGAGTTGATGCGAGCGCTGGCGTTGGGCACGGCCAATCACTGCCGGCATTGTCTGTGGGCGTCGTAGGGCATCAGGGCTGCAGAGCAGGCCAGGAACTGCATCGTTCACTTCACGAGCGGCTACCCGGGCCTCGGTGCATGTTGCGTTGTCACAGCAGCGGCGTCGACGGCATCGGAAACAGGATTACTTACTTCTCAGGAGTTTCTTCCAGCTCCCAACAACAAAAACAACCTCAAGAGTCCCAACACAGTTACAGTCACCTCTTGGCAGGTCAGAACTCCCAGCAAGGAGGTTCAGGGGAGCTGGGGGTGAAGTCCTTTTGTTCCCTGGAATTCAAAACAGGAGGCAAGCTCTTTTTCAAGCCCTTGGAGACTTTCATCCAGCCAGGGACACAGCACACAGCAAAGTCCTTCTTCAAGCAGGGGACACAGCACACAGCAAAGTCCTTCTCCTTCCTTTGACAGAAACAGCAACTGCAGGCCAACCCCAGAGACACAGCAAGGGCAGTACTTCAGCTCTTCTACTCAGCAAAGGTTCCTCTTGATTCCAGCAGTAGTCTAAAGTTCAGGGGTTTTAGGTCTGATACTTATACCCCAAAATATCTTTGATCCATTTGTGCATGGGGCTCTGAGCACAGTCCAAACCAGTTCTGGGGGCACTCTGTAACTGCACAACAACATCCTTTGTCATTGTGAGCCTTGGCTCAAGACACACCACAGGGGGGGGGTGGAGTCAGCATTGTGAAAGGCAGGCACAGCCCTATTCAGGTACAGGTGCTACTCCTCCCACCACTCCAAATGCAGATCTGGCCTATTCAGCTCAGGGTTGGGTCATCCAGGAAGGGTCAGGCACACCTCAACCCCCCCAGAGACTGTCTACATGGAATGCCCATCCTATGTCTCTGTCACACTGAAACCAGACAATCAATCCACAAACAGGCAGAGGCACACAGAAAGGTTGAACAAGAAAAAAGCCACTTTCTAAAAGTGGTGTTTTCAAACACATAATTTAAAAAACATCCTCACTAAAAGACTCCAATTTTCTATCTTATCCTTATGGGAAGATATGCTTGTAAAATGGTACAAAATATTCCCTATTCTGTCCTATGGGCAAGATAACCTTTATTTATTTTTTATTTATTTTAGGAGTTTTATATAGCCCTTGCTGCGCCTGAGGGTATCAGAGTGCTTTAAAACATGTATCAAAGATGCAATCAAACAAAGAAGTGATCGTAGTAGAACATAATGATTCGAGACGCATAGAGTTCAAACATAAAGAGAAGCAAATATAACGTAAAGATACGTGGCGAGAACAGTTCACACACAACGAGTAGCCGATTGGTTCCTTTTTCTGGGAGGAGGGAACAAGGTGGGGGTCCGGGAGGTGTAGGAGGTCGAGGTCATAGGACAAAGAGTCAGAGTCATGCGGTGTGCTGGCTAAAGCACTTCGGCGGATCCTATCGGTTCACTAGGGAACGCTCGAGGAAAAGGTCTTTGAGCAGTCTTTTTAATTTTGCAAAAGAGGGGATAGTTCTGATGTGGAGGGGAATAGAGTTCCAGAAAAACCATGGCCAGGTCCTTTGCTAATAACGCGCCCAATTTGGGCGCATTATTAGCAAAGGACCTGGCCGTAGTTTTTTGTTTGCGTTTTTTCAGCTGGATGAGTAGTAGAGTGTTGGAGCGCCTGAGGTTCCTGGACTGGCCAGCTTTTTGAGCTTGGAAGCTAGGTATTCCGGTTTGCCTGTGTGAAGGGCTTTGTGTGTGAGGCAGGCTGTTCTGAAGCTGGCCCGCATTTCAATTGGGAGCCATTTTAGTTCTCTCAGTGTGGGTGTGATGTAGTCGAATTTCTTAACTCCGGTGACCATTCTGGCTGCTGGATTGAGAGTTGTTTTGAGGGGGCATGGTGAGATTTTGCTGTAACAGAGAGAACTGCATTCCCATAGTCTAGTCTGGACAACACCAATGCTTGAGTGGCTTGTTGACAGTCTTTGGGCGGGAGGAAGGGTTTTATTTTGTTAAGTAACTTCAAGTTGAGGAAGCCGCTCTTCACGGAGTTCTTTTTTTTATTTTTTATAAAGAAACCTTTATTGGACTTCAATGAGTTACAAACATGGGCCTACAACCCTTTGGGCCGGCCGCTAGGTAGCATGAAACGTATCATTCACTGTTATACAGATTGGTCAATCCGGGGAGCCCGTCAGTCCATCATCTCACCCAATGAAGGCAGAAGCAACAATTGAATGACAATATGAAATACGGTTTCAGTTTCCAATTTAAAATAAAAAACATTACACACAAACAAGGCAATAGACATTGTAAATAGCAGGACGCGCTCCCCGGGGTAGGGAACCAATGATCAGCGGCAGAGAAGGGAGGGGGGCACGGGAGCAGAGGAAAACGCAAACTGTAACACACTCGTGACTTAACAAACGAGGAATGCTCGGCTAGGGGGACGAAGAGGCATCTAGCACAACAGCCAGTGGAGGGGCACAGATGTCTCCGCGATAGGCGTTCCATGGACCCCACACCCCTGTCCATTTCCGCGGCTTGCCTCTCGCTACATACACCGTCTTTTCCCTAAACATGCACCAATCCATATTCTCCTTCCACACCGAGACCGTGGGCGGCCTCTGGGAACCCCATAACTGGGCAATGTTACGTTTGGTCACCATATTTCCCAAAGTCGCCCACCGCGTCTGTGCCACATTATAATCGTTTGGCTCCCACACATTCAGCAGGCATCTCCTAGCCTCTGGAAGCAGCGCAACGTGAGTGACCTCCTCCATTACCGCATGCACCCGACGCCAAAAGAGCGCCACCTCAGGGCATTCCCATATAATGTGAAGGAAAGTACCCAGCGAACCACAGCCACGCTTACACATCCCATCCACGGCGAAACCCATGCGCATCAGGTGGGGACCAGTGACATACACTCTATGGAGTATCTTTAGTTGTACGAACCGAAGGCGGGCCGGAATTGCCACCTCCCGCGGGGAGGCTATTGCCGAGACCCAGTCCTCGTCATCTAATTCCAAACCGTCAGCCACCCAGATCTCCCTCAAGCGGGTCAACAGATCCGCCCGATCGTTGATAAGCTTTTTATAGATCAAGGAGATTGTGCTGTCAGGCACGTAGCCATCGAGCACCCTATCCTCCAGCGGGGAATTTTCCGGGATAGCGGTGGCATCAGGGAAAACCGAGCGCAACGCATGACGGACCTGGGCATATCGGAAATACTCCCTGTCGTTTAGCTTATATTCCGCCTTCAGCATTTCAAACGTTTTAAACTCCCCTTTCACCCAGAGGTCACTCACCTTACATATGCCAATCATATCCCATTTCTCAAACCCTTTGGTTTTCCACAAACAGCCCAGCCTATCCGAAGCATACAGTGGAGTCGCTCGAGTCAGGCGGTCCTTCCAACCCATCGCAGCATTAGCAGCATGCCACACACGTACCGCTATCTTTGTTGGGCCTGTCAACTGCACACCAGGCGACTTCGAATAGAGTGCTCTATTATAGTCCCCCCCAGGCAATAGCATTTTATCCATCTCGAACGCCGGGTTCAGGGCCGGCCCGTACATCCCGTGGTTCACCGCCGCCAATTGGGACGCCCAATAATATCGCTTGATATCGGGGAGTGCAATACCTCCATCATACCAAGGGAGTGTCAATTTTGTGAGAGCGATTCGGGATCGCCCATCCCAAAACAACCGCCTCTGCAAACTCTCCACCTCACAGAAATAGCGGGCCAGTATGACGTCGAGTGTATTTTGCAGTGCATACAGGAATCGTGGCAGCGACATCATTTTAAACAACGCCGCGCGCCCGAGCGGCGAAAGCGGAAGCCGTCGCCACCTCGAGACGTCAGCCCTCAGTCGTTGGAGTGGGGGGAGTAAGTTCCGCTCATACCGGGCCACAGGGTCTAAAGTTATGAATACTCCCAGGTATTTAAACCCTGACTGCGAAATCTGGATAGGGCAGCCACGCGGAAAGAGAGGAGCGTCCCCAGAGAGAACATAGACGCATGACTTGGCCCAGTTAATGACCAAGCCGGAGTTGCGACCAAATGAGTTCAGAACATCAACCAGTACTATCAAAGACTGCCGGGGAGATGTGAGGTACAGGAGAATGTCGTCCGCATACAGAGAAATGCGGTCCTCAAATTCAGGCGTCCACCTAATGCCGCGCAATGAGGGCTCCCATCGTAACCAGGCAGCCAGAGGTTCCAAGGCAAGTGCAAAAAGGAGAGGTGACAGCGGGCAACCCTGCCGCGTGCCTCTTCCCAACCCGAAGGGCGCCGACACTCTGCCATTCACAACTACCTGGGCCAACGGTTCCTCATACAGCAACCTCACCCAACCGATAAACCCGGGGCCAAAACCAAATTTCGCAAGCGCCGCCCAAAGATATGGCCATTCTAGGGTATTGAACGCCATAGTGGCATCCAAGGACGCCAAAACGGCCGGTTCACGTATATACTCCGCTCTGGCGAGCACTCCATGAAGACGCCTCAGGTTCAGGGCCGTATTACGGTGAGGTATGAAACCGGACTGATCCGGATGGATCAAGTCGCCGACGACCCCAACCAGACGGTTAGCTAAAACCTTAGCAAGAATTTTAGGCTCAGCATTTAATAAGGAGATGGGCCTGTAAGAAATACACCGATCCCGCGGCTTCCCCTCCTTGCGAATCACAGCTATGGTAGCGAGACGCTGATCATAGGGGAGGGAGCCCACGTCACGTGCCTCAAGAAACATGTCGCGGAGATAAGGCGCCATCTTGTCCGGGCGCAATTTATACAGTTCAATGGGAAGGCCATTGGGACCCATGGCCTTGCCAGAAGCGATCGAGCGAATGGCCAAAACAATCTCGTCAGGCGACAACGTCGCATCCATCAGTGCCCTATCTGCCTCTGACAAAGACGGCAACACTATATCTCTCAGCAACAGATGAGAGTCATCTTCAAGACCATTCGAGACTGGAGAATAGACGTCACGGAAATAAGTTGCGAAACATTCAACAATTTCCACAGGGTCAGTCACACGCACGCCATCCGCTCTCTCAATAACCGGCACCACTCGACTCGCTCTCTCCTTCTTGTCCAACCATGCAATCAATTTACCAGCCTTGTCCCCCACATCATATAAGCACCCCTGTTGCTCTCTACTCATCACTTTGGCTGCGTCAGTAACCAACGCTCTATAGTCTAGCTGCTTAAGACTGAGAACATGCAACGCATCTTTCGTAACACCCAGTTCCAGGTCCCCCTCCAACTTGGCTATGTCGTTTTCAAGGCGAACCACCTCTTCAGTCTTGCTTTTCTTAGAGTGGGAAATGAGAGAAAGAGCCTGCCCACGGAGCACTGTTTTGAAGGCTTCCCATAACGAGACAGCAGAGGACACAGACCCCACGTTTTCAGTGAAATAGCGGTCAATAGACTTGACCAGGTCCGCCCGGATTTTAGGATCACGCAGGTACCAGGGGTTTATCGGTGCCACCCTCCCCTCAGCCCCGTGGGTGACCTCAATGTGCAACAGTAGTGGGGAGTGATCGGAAATACCCCGGGCCAGATGTCTTACTTCTCTAATCATCCCAGCTTGGGCCGCCGGCATAAGGACATAATCAAGTCTCGACAAACTCCCATGGGCTCCTGAGTGAAAAGTGTATTGCGCCTGCCCCGGGTGCATTAGTCTCCAGCAGTCTATCAGTCCGAGGGTATCTATAAATTCACTCAGCCAGGCCTGTGCCCCCGGGAGATCCCTGGGAGGGTGACGATCTGCCCCGCCAGATACGCCAGAGTTAAAATCGCCCCCCACCACCAGAACCCCCCCCGGGAGTCCCAGGACCATTCGCCCCAAATCAGCGAAAGTGACGGTCTGTAATCCTGGCGGGACATAAACAGAAACAAGCGAGATGGTTCTGCCCTCCCATCGGCCTACAAGTGCAGCATACCGCCCCCTTTCATCATGGATCACATCGTCCACCTCCAACGGGAGAGAGGCTCTGATCAGGATGCCCGCCCCGCGTGAGCCAGAAGTGAAACCAGAGTGCGCAACAAGACGATACCCCCTCCTATTCATAGCATGGCAAGAATTCCCAATTAGATGTGTTTCCTGCAGAAAGACAATATCTGGCGACAGCCGTTTCAAAAACTGCAGCACTACTCCGCGTTTAATCCTATCCCCCAAGCCATTCACATTCCACGAGAGTACGCTCAATCCCCTACCCCCATCCAATCCCAGCGCACAACCCCCCCCCAGAGAACACGATCCCGACCACCAATCGTATGGCGTGAAGTTGCCTTGTAGAACATTCAAACATTCCCCAACTCCCCCCCTCCCCCCCAACCTTCCCGTTACAACTCCCCCCACCCTGCACCCCTGCGTGAGCCCATGTAGCCCCCCCAACTTGCAGTGTGCCTGTCGCCCTAACATTAACTACTCTACAAAAAGAGACCCCAGAGGAGGAAAGAGCCTCA
Source organism: Triturus cristatus (assembly GCF_964204655.1). NCBI lineage: Eukaryota > Metazoa > Chordata > Amphibia > Caudata > Salamandridae > Triturus > Triturus cristatus. The sequence continues at coordinate 361,319,138 of NC_140593.1, read as the reverse complement.
CTGAGCACCCCACAACCCCCGGGCAGTGAATAGAAACACCAGACCAAAATATGGAAGTGTCAGTCACCGGGAACCAAAAGTCTATTCCTATCCATCCAAGCCCGCTCCGTTCCCTTCGGGCTGTCCCTCTCGACGTCGCTGCTGAGGCAGGGTATCAAGCCAATCTCCAACCTCCTCCGGCCGATCAAAGAAGTGCGTCCGATCCTCAAACTCAACACGCAACCTGGCCGGAAAGAGCATCGCATATTTCAGGTCCATGTCTCTCAGCCGTCGTTTGATGTCCATGAACTCCTGTCGCTGCTTTTGGACCAATTGTGTGAAGTCCGGGTAGAAACTGATATGAGTGTTCTCGAACTTCGTCGGCCCACACACCCTCGAGGCCTGCAGTATAGCATCCCTGTCCCTGAAATGAAAAATTCTGGCGATGATGGGCCGTGGGGGAGCGCCCGGTTTGGGCTTACCACTCGGAACTCTATGGGCCCGCTCAACCGCAAAGAATTTACTCAATCCTTTGGGTGCGAGATGGTTGATCACAAGGTCTTCCACGAAGAGGTCAGCCGCAGGGACCTCCGATTTCTCTGGTACCCCGATTATGCGCACATTATTCCGCCGAGCCCTACTTTCAAAATCCTCCAGTCGACGGACAGACAAAGCAGCGGACGCCCGCAGATTACGGACCTCCGCTTGCAGGTCGGAAACGTCTGTTACCAGACTCGACGTCGTCAGGCCTAAGGATTTGACCTTTTCATTTGTTTGTGAAAGGTCCGCTCTGACTAGTTTGACGTCGATCAAAACCGCGTCTAATTTATGGGCCAATGTGTCGAATTGCTGGCCGACCGCCACTTTCATCTCATCGATGGCACCCATGACGTCCTGCAATGTTAACTCCGTCGACGATCCCGGGCCATCCTTGCGTCTCTCCGGTGACTTATGAGGGCCAACAGGGGAACCTCTCGACTGGGTATAGCGATCCATGCTGTTAGCTTGAGTATGAGCTCCCCGCCTAGTCGTCTTGGATTTTTGCTTATCTCCGTCCAATCTAGCCGCCATTGTCAGATGATCGCTAAGAGAGTCGGCCACCAACACGATGAGCAATCCCCAGAGAGCCGATCTAGGGAGCCTCGGTGGTCCCGAAAGGTAGTCCAGGCTAGTGTCCAAGAGCAGGCAGGGTACTCAGTCGTCCCACTATAAATCTGTGCTGACAATCCAGGGCCCCTCAGTTTCAGCGAGGAGACCCGAAACCGAAAGTGAAAGTAGGGGGTGCGCACCGGTCCAAGTCCCGCATGCCGTTGTTGTTCACTTTCTGCCCGGGCACCATGCCAACTCGAGTCCGGGGCAAGGTCCGGAGTAGGCCGCCAACTTGGAATCGATGCTATTCCGGTTCCCGATGTCCGATTCAGATTTAGACAACAGGTATCACCTCCACGTAGGTTCGCCCGTAGAAGCCCGTCGATAGAATCAGGATAAATTCAGGATAGACGTGGGAAGTTGTGGAGGCCCTCAGGAGCCCTGTGCCTACGCGGCCATCTTGGTTGCGCGCTAGGCTCCTCCCAACTGGTCCTTCACGGAGTTCTTAATGTGTTTTTTCATGTCCAGTTTCGGGTCTAGGGTGATACCTAGAGATTTTACAGAGTCCGCCAGGGTGAGGCTACCGTTGAGCGCATCAATAGCTTTGAACCATTCCGCAATTTGGGGGTTCTCTTCTTTGTTGGAGATGAGGAGTATTTCTGTTTTCTCTTGATTGAGTTTTAGGTGGTTACTAGAGAGCCAGTGTTGGACCTCTCTTAGTGTGTTGTTCAGTCTGGATCTTTCCAGGATTTTGGATAGAAGAGGTAGGTTAGAGACAGGTCTGAAGTCTGAAGTTGTTCAGATCTTTTGTGTCTAGGCCTGGTTTTTTCAGCAGTGGCTTGACTTGTCCGACTTTGAGGCAGTCTGGTATGATTCCGGATCTCAGGGAGCTGTTTATGATCTTGCACCTGAGCAGGGCTAGGACGAGTTTCAGCTCTCTGGTTAGTTGAGGGGGTAACTGATCGAGGACATGGGATGAAGGCTTGCGGTGGAGATCAGTTTGACTATCTCTGCTTCCTGAATGAGATTGAAGGATGTCCAGGGTTTAGAAGGGGTCATGGATGTGATGTCTTTAGTTCCAAGCGTCGGGCTCTTGGTGTGGGAGGGGTGGTTGGTGTCTAGTGAGAGCTCAATCTTGGTGATTTTGTCGTTAAAAAATTGCGAAGTTGTCACATAGTTCTTTGGATGCCTGAGCTGAGGAAGCAGTGGGCTTGGAGGTTTGTTGCCTGATGATGTTAAAGAGCTCCTTGGGTCTGTTTATTGCGTTGTCCAGCGCGGTGCAGAAAAACAATGTTTTTTTGTTCTTGATGTGTTTTTTGTATTTCCTGCACGAGATGAGTTCGGTGGTGGAGAGATGTTCAGTGGCGCTGGGGAGGAGCGAGCTTATCTTTTCTTCCAGGTCAGCTAGGGAGATCTGAGTTATATTTCTAGTCCATTTGGGGGAGGTCTTGCGAGGGGGGTTGGAATGAGACCATTTGGTTGATGTGGAATAAGATGATGTGGTGGTCAGACCAGTCCACGGGGAGGATGTGGTCAATCATAACTGTGTCGCTTTGGGCAATATTAGCATCCAAGATTGCTCCTCTGTGATGCGTTTCTTCTGAGCAGTGTTGTGTGAGATTGTTGTCATGTAGGAGATTGTTCAGGATTTGAATTAGCGAGTTGTTTACTTCATTCCAACGTAGGTTAAGGTCACCAAGAGTATTCATCTATTGTCGCTCGTCTTGATGTTGGCGGTAAGACATTCAAAGGTGCTGTACTTGCAGGTGTCGGTTACTACAATGGAGATGTTGTTCTTGTGTATGATTGCTATACCCCCTCTTCTTTGATCTTTTCTGTCTTTGTTGATAATTGTGAAAGCTGGGGGCACAAGCATATCCAAGCTTGGTAAGGAGGATTTGTTTAGCCATGTGTCCGTGATGAACGTGATGTGAAAAACGAAATTGGCAGTATTTCACTATCAGGACCGTTTACACACGCCAGTACATGTCCTACCTTTCACATACACTGCACCCAGCCCAGGGGAGTACCTTGGGCCTACCATAGGGATGTCCTATGTGCAAGGAAAGGGAAGGGTAGTGCCTGGCAAGTGGGTGCACTTGCCAGGTCGACATGGCAGTTAACAAACTGCACACAGGCACTGCAGTGGCAGGCCTGAGACATCCTTTCTGGGCTATTCATGTGGGTGGCACAATCACTGCTGCAAGCCCGCTAGTAGCATTTGATTTACCAGCCCTGGCACACTCAGTGGACTTTACTAGGGACCTATTGGTAAAACAAATATGCCAATCATGGATAACCAAACAAAATAACATTTTACACAGAGAGCATATGAACTTTAGTACTGATCAGCAGTGGTAAAGTGCCCAGAGTCCTAAAGCCAACAACCACAGGTCAGGAAAAAATAGGAGGAAGAAGCAAAAAGTTTAGGGCTAACCCTGCAAAAAGGGCCATTTCGAACACATACAATCACAGTTTTCAACACAAATAATCAATAGACAATGTAGAAAATATTTTAAGCACAAATAAATATTTCAGACAACCGTAAAAGCAATCCCGCCTGATCTCTCAATCTAGCACCAAGCAACAAAGGTGTTACTGCTGCAATCTAGTATGACTATGGTGATAAACTAATACAAGAATTGAAAACTATAAATAAGAACAGCAACAATCTGACAATAGCATTTCTAGGACTAAAACATTAATACCTAAATAATACTTCAAGCACGATCTTCTATTTGGCCATATAAACCCCAGAAAACCTAAACATGTGCAAAAAAAAGTAATTAAAAACATAAAGTGCAATCGTAAATAGTGTAAAGATGTTGATAAAGTTCAGGGATCACTGTGCAAACAAGCAATACTTAAAATACAGAGAAAGATCGGAAAATTTAAATACATGACTCCACATCTCTCTTACACAATTCTTCCACTCCTTTAATCAGCGGGAAAAAAACGCCACAACTGTTCACATTTTTTAATTTGGTTATTCCTCACCGCATAAACATATTTGAACATACCATGGTCATTTTAGCTTGCCATTGACCAAAGGAGGGGCATCTAGAAGTCTTCCAAAATTGTAAAAAGAGTGATGAGACAGCTTCTTTCGATGGTCATATGCATGTCTTGCGCATCCTGGGTGCTAGTTATCTGAATGCTGAATTGCCTTTTGAGTGCCTGTTCTTTTGAGCTTTAACTTTCTTGTTACTTTGTAGAGAGCTTCCCCATTGGATCCCTTTTATCCTCTGACCCCTTGAGTGATCTTGGGCAATTGTTTGTTAATGTTGTGTACCCTGCTAGCAGTCCTTTCAGGAGTTCCTGACAGCCTTGATCCACTGTCTACTTTGTTCTGGTTTCTGCAAATAGGGAATGGTCCCAGTCTCTTTATTAGATTCTGCTGGGGTCAACACATCTGACGGTGTCCAAGCCATGTAGGCTTTGGGACCTGTTACTAAACCAGGGGTAATCAAATCATAGAAGAAGAGACATCCCACACCTTGCTTCTCTTTTACCTATATACCTACCATGGCCAATCTACCATTTAGCTCCAACTCCAATTGGGCAATCGCATACTCCATATCATTTCTGCTGGCTACTGAGCCTACTCTGTTAACACCTGGGATAATCTTGTTGGGTTTCAGATACTTTATTCCTACCTAGTTCTGTGAGCTCCTAAGTCCCTTAGAGCAGACGCCTTCCCCTTATAGATACTAGACTCCTTTACAAAACCATTGTTTGGGTGTGTGTGCTTCAGAGCATCGAGGCCTCTCTCCCAAATGTCTATACCAACTAGGCTAAAAGAAACAGGCCTGTCTTGGGTCCCTTCCCTCATAGTTAGCATACTAGCCATGATGGGTGTGGCTAATACAGAGTCTTTCATCTGATAGTCTCTCTTGAAATGTCCTCTTTGTTACACTTGAAGCAAATTATCACTTTGGGCCTGGAGGAACCTACGTGTGTAAAAGCTCTTTCAGGACTTTGACAAGCATCCCAGAAGCATTTGGAGTGTAATTGCTTTTACCAGGGGCAACTGTCTTTGCTGCAGTCTTGAGCTTTGCCTCTATTGAGTTGTCTTCTCCCTCTACTATTTACTGTCCGTGTCTTGCCTTTACCTCACCCTCATTTCCTCTGCATGGGCCCATCCCTCCTCTTACCCCATCTTCCTGTCCTCTTGTGCCTGATGAGCTAATCTTAGCGTCAAACCTTAGCGTTTTTTCTCATACTCCATGGCCTTTTCTTCTTCTTCTGTCTTAGCTTTTTGGAGAGCCAATTGGAAATTCACTTCTCTGTTAGACTTAACCTTCCCAAGGGGATCATTGCTGGAGTTAGTATCAACTCAACCCTAGAAATTGGTGGTTGTGATTGCCATGGGGAATTTCTGGTAAGCACAATTTAGGAAAAACACATGATGGGTCTCAGAGAGTTTGCTTATTCAACACTCCCTACCTGGGTTTGCATAAAATTCACAAGGACCATCCCAACCTTACTTCTGGGAGTCCTCTACCCTCTATCCAGACACAGCTTCCTCAACTGACCTCAGTATAGGGTGTCAATGTCTATCCCTTCAATCTTGTATCCAACATTCTTGCTGTGTAGGTTTTAAGGTAATAAGGTTGGACTTATTATGCTGCTGTAGTGTCTTGAGATTGGCCTCTTTAGGGTCCCACCACTGCCACCAATTGTCAGAACCCATTTAGGAGGCAACAAGGTAGGCATGTGGTACTGGGGCACAACCATGGTGTTTGAGGCCTTTTACCACTGGTATCGAGGGCCTACCCTACTGTTTCTCTGCAAACTGGTCCAAGTACATCCCTTTCCACACTTGACTCTCAGTAGTAGAGAGGATGAGAAGTCAAGAAGGTTAGTGTTGCTCAGGCTCAGTAATCAATACCATCCTTCCAGCAGCGCAATAAGATGAATCTTCAGCCCAGTGCTTCTCTTTATAGAAAGGACAAGTACTTTATTACACAGGAAAATAGAATCCCACTACGCACTCAATAACGAAGGAATATCTGGTTCACGGGTGCAGGCCTTTGTGATCTATGGGCCTCTGCCGTCTAGGCCATCATCTATCTCTAGTAGGTCCCCAGCGCCACTGGGTTCCCCTTTTCCAGGTTCAGAATTTCATGCAGGTCATGCCCCCACAAGACTGGATTTTTATTAGCACTCAATCTCTGTGGCCAAAGCCTGTTAGTCTCACACCAAGTTTGTAGAAGCATCACTGGGCCACAAATGACTCACCAGCAGCAACAGGATTTCACAGGCAGAAGGAAGCCTACAGGCGACATGCATCAGTCTACTCTGAGCTGCAGCCGACTGTGCAGTACATTGCTCGCTGTGTCACAGCAGCCTGGCTGGATGTCGTGGCTCACTCCTGCACTCCGGTGGGTACTGGAGTCAAAGTGCCGCTCACTACGATACTGCAGTGAGTACTTATCGCTTCTTTTTGAGATCAATGGCCACAAGGTCACAGTTGACAATCCTTCAGCCTGGCTGAAGCCAGGTGCTATCTTTGGCACAAAGCTCTTTGAAGCAAATCTTCATGAGGTGCTCTCATGACACCTCTCGGGTCACTTAATCATCAGGACTGGCCCGACCCAATGACACACTTGGCAAATAAATACTCCCCACACAATTAACAAACTCACACCCAATACCAACACATACCAATTCCAAAAACAACACCAACATCTAATAAACTAAAATACTTAACTTAGTACAAAATACATGTAACAACCACTAGTCTGAATACATTGTATTAACGCCCTTCAAGTGTACATTTCCTAACTCAAATAAGTACCAAAAATAACTAACTTAATACATAATCCCAGTAACGAAATAGAATTCCACATACTCTTGTACCGACATCCTTCACCATCTTGTTAACCCCCTCCTCATTCCTTGCCCCAGAGGATTCTTCTATAACAGTGAGTAATTCGTTATCACAGACATCCAGGAAAACCTTGTCTTCATCATCATCCTCTCTTCCCCTTTCCTCTACATTCCATCTGCACAATGATACTCTATCTATATTCTAAACTCTACCTTCCTAGCAATACCCAGCTTTCCCATGCGAACCCAACTTTCTACAACTAGGGGAGATACACACTTTTCTTGTCTACAAAATTTCAACATGTGATTTTTTTTTTCTCTTGATGCCTTCTCACTCATTTCTTCATTTATGCACCACCAGTTATCACAGTTATCTGGAACACAATGAAGCAATAGTTAGTTTAAATGACATTTTTTTATATTGACACATCCCTTCTGGAGTAATAAAGGCAGTAAAATGTCTAAAGGTTTCTTCCAATTCCACTTGATGGTGCATGCTTGTTAAGTCAATGGTGGACAAAACTGTAGCACCAGATACAGATGCTATCAATTCTTGTAAATTTGGTAATGGATACATTTGTGTCCAAATTGCACTGTTCAGATATCTCAAGTCCACACACAATCTTAACTCTCCTGAATTCTTTAATGAAATAATAACTGGTGGCAACCAGTCTGAACATCGAATTGGTTCAATAATGTCCTTTGCACACAAATCTTGCAGCATTTCCTTCACCTGTTTTATATATGACAGAAGCACATTCCATACCTTCTGCCGTACTGGTACCACATTGTCTCAGACCACAATGTTTTGTTTGTAGCCTTTGAACTTGCCCAATTCACCTCTAAATACATCCTTGAAATCCACTTGTAAATTATCATTCCTTTCATACTACACTCACTTATTTCAATAGCATACACAGGAGGATTAGCCCTAGGATCCAAACGTATTCCCATGTCTTTTTGATGAGGCCATCTCAGAAATGCTACCCCTTTTTACCAACAATTTTACAATGCGTTCTTCTTCTTTTAAACTCCATTTCAGACCAAAAATACCCCTTTAATTCAATTCTTTGATAAGAATAACTTCCTGGCTGTACCTTGGTTGGCTGAATGGTCTCTCTTTCCGCAATTTCGTATATAGAGTATGAAAAAGAATTGTGTGCCACACACACAAATCCAACATCACCTCTACACATTTGCCATTCAAGGTAACTGTGCACTTTGGCAAACTCTTACCCTTGGATCGACTCATATCACACTGCACACACAATACTGCTCCATCATCCACATCCAACTCCTCATCTTGCACAACCAAATTTACTCACCCTCTAGTTCGATCCTTACACACACAACCAAAATTACACTTTTTTTTGCTCTTGTTACACAGCTTATCAGTTGCTGGACAAAATGTAGCATTAGCCAGATGATTGAAACTACCACACCAATAACAACTAAATACATTTTTCCGCCTCCTAGTTTCATTATTTATTACTTCATGTTCATTTTGTGTACTACTTTTTTTCCAGATTTCTTAACACTATGGTATTTTTTTTTTTAGTGGTACACACCGACAATATAATACTATCCTTCCTCACTAGATGCACATCTTTTTCTGATAATTCAATCATTCTGGCAGCATTTATTGCGCCTTTCAAAGTAGTAGTACTCAATTCAGTTCATATGTATTCGATTCACAGTAGTGCATCATAAAAGAACACATATAACAATAATATATTCAAAAATAACCAGAAAAATAAATCTTTTAAAAACATTCACAGTTCAAAATAGTGCAAGATCTCGTTTTCTTCTAGTTAATACAGCCCTCAGGAACCTTGCTAGTGCCACACATGTAAACAGATCGGGAAGCAATTGCAAATATAATAACGCCGGTCTACATTGCTTGAAGTTTAGAGATTTCAGTAAAGGAACAATAAAAGATCTCCTCAAATCAGTATATAGTTTACAGAACAACAAGATGTGAATCGTTGATTGATTCGACATGTTATCATAGGGACATGACCTTAATTCCTTTGACCAGTTATCAGTACTTGGAAATGTTGTCAGGCGATAAAATATAACTAATCTAAAACGCGTTAAAACAAATCTATCTTGTGCATTTAAAACGTTAAAAAGATACGGTTGCATTGAGCAAGTAGTTAAAACCATTTGGTTATACTGAACTGAAGGTTTAACTAATTCCACTGATAATCTCAGTTCTTCAAGGTGATTTAAACATTCTCATTTAAGTGCTTTCCTTGTAATATTATTCAAAGGGACTGGTTGTTCATAAAATTCTGGGTAGCTGATGTCTACCATGAAGTTCCTAATGTACTTTAGCCATGGAGCATTTAATAAGCAACAGAATCACAGCAGTCCTTTACTAAAGCACAATTGAACTCCAGGTGATAGGAAGTCCAGATTTTGTACCAAAGGAGGACTGGCTGTATTCTTATCAAATCTGTTAAATAAATGGCATGCAGTTCAGATTGGCACACATAATTTGAGCAACTAATAGGAAGTGCCAAAAGGTTTTTTTAAAAAGCATTTTCAATCACCAGTCATGGTTCCAGGTTTGCGTAACCCCACAACTCAGAGCCATATATAGCAATAGATCTACATTTTGCATTATAAATCTTTAGTATTTCTTTTGGTTGTTTAAAGCCTATTTTCCTAGCAAAGTTGCTCAAGGCCACAATAGATCTAATAAATTGCAGTTTTTTAAATTTAATATTGCTTTTCCAATTCCCTCGGAATCAAATAAGATACCCAAATTTGTAAAAGTGGGAGTAAGTGGAATAACATCTTTCCCTACCCTAATATTGTGCATTTTAATGGAGCTTCTACCTACCTTCATTACGAAAGTTTTACATATATTAAGTCTCAGCCCCAGATCTTCCATAAAAGTCCACAAAGTTATTAAGAAGTTGCTGCAGGGCCAAAGGAGTGTGTGCCATAAGAACTGTGTCATCCGCGTAGAGCTGCACGGGTATTGGGCGTTGTTTAATATGTGGCAGATCAGGTGTAAATTGGCAAGGGTGTCACCTAGGTTATTAATATAAAAATTGAATAAAAATGGTGTGAGCATGCACCCTTGGCGAACTCCTTTTTCAGTATTAAAAGAACGGGTACATTCGCCCTTTATACCAAAACGTCCCCTGGCACAACTTGTAGAATATAAATATCTCAGGAAACTAATGATTATATGGTCAATTCTCATTGAGGTCATAACGGACCAAAGTTTATCATGCATTACTGAATCAAAAGCAGTCGAAAGATCGACAAAGACCAGGAACAAATTATCTCCTTTAATACGAGCATACTTGCTCATAATCAGGTTTAAATTGATAGCTTGGTCGATAGTCCCTGATCCTTTTCGGAATCCATATTGTAGATCCGAGATTATATTATTATCGTCTGCCCAGTTTAGCAATCTATTTAGAATTATACGGCCCATAAAGTAGTAGTATGTGTCCCTGCCCATAGCCTTTCTTGCACTTTCTTCCACTTTTTCATTGAAATCTCATCTCTTCATACTTCATCACATGTAATGTGTTCAAAATCACATCACACTGCCAAAGCTCTTAAAGTTGACACATATTCATCAATTCCTTCACTCTCTTTTTGACATCTCGAATAAAATTAAAATCTCTCAAGGACTATGTTCACTTTTTTCCCATATCTCTCCTATAGCTGCCTCGAAGCCTTTTGATGCACATTCATATCTCCAGCATTGTCCAATCCTGGTAAATGTAAACACTCTTTCAATCCTTCAACGCCCAAAGATAAGTTAACTAATGCCAATTGTCTAGCAGGCAAGCTTTTGCCTTCTTCTAACACCGCCACATATGCTTGAAATAGGTCAATCCACATATCCCATTCAATTGGTGGTTCTCCTGGTTCCACCAGAAATGCAGATGGCGGTTGAAATTTCGACATATCCTTAAACATATTGGTAACTGCAAAATAATTGCAATTACTATACTGGAATACAGAATGAACACAGATGTCAGATGTTTGGTATGCCTGTCACCGACAATCATACAACTGTACCTCCTATATTAATGCCTTCTCGTCCAGTTCAAAATGGCCACCAAACTGAATAGCCGAAATCAACTATTTGAATGTGCATGAGGCTAAGCTGTTGATTGCGCGAGCGAGAAAGGAGAAGAGGGGTCGTAAGAGGTCAAAATCGAAGTCGTCGACCTTGCATACCTCGAAGTCGAAGAAACACAAGAAGAAGTGAAGGCATGATCTTGACGTCGATCTTCGAAGGGTAGGACTTCGAGGTCGCCTTCTCCAGCTCCGCGACATCATTATAAGCATGTCGTCTTGCCTTTGCCTTCTCCTTCTCAAGCGACTCCGGCCCACTCTCCGACAACGAGGGGTTCTCCAGCGCCCAGGGTTTCTCCGGTGCCAATGGATTCTCCAGAGCCCACGGAGTCTTCTTCTGTTCCTGTGGCTTTGTCTGTACCGGGTCTGACGTTCCTGGCACCGCAGCCTCAGCCTTCAATGCGCCCTCGAGTGGATTCAGACTCGGCTCCTTAGCCATCCTTTCCTGGGCCAGGGTCAGATCCGTCGCATTTTCTTAATGTGATGTACGGCATGCTTGCCAGGGCATCCTACCCTACAGGTGCACCGTCTGGCTCCGTGGGTCTGCTTGCATTAAATTTGGGCATCACTCAGCAATATGCCCAGGCACCCTTTGCATCCTTTATTCTGATGGCGCCGTCCTGGCAGTTTCCGACTCCGAGGTTTTCGATGCCGATTTCACAGTCTCTGGTGCCATCTGGTGTCCTGTCATCCTCTCGACTTCGAGCAGCGCTGTTACCCACTTCGGAGGTCCTCCTTCGGCGATGGTGCCGATGTCTCTGGACCCGCACTTGGCGCCATCAACTCCGATCCTGAAGATGCTGTCAAGGAGGGAAGTTCAAAGGCTGCTGGAGGAAGAGGAATACCAGCAGGATGAGGCAGAAGAAGGGCAAATCAACAACTCCATTGGTGAATTTGAGGGCCTTCAGAAGGCCAGTGGTTTAGACACTTCCGGAGTGGTAGCTTTCATCGCCAAAGGCCTTGTCTTCTCAGGATGTTGCGCAATACCATGCTCTCATCAGGAAGGCTGCTGAACCTTTGGAACTTCAACTGCCCACAGCTGAGATCAGGTCAAATATTCTCACTGAAGTGTTGCTTTCATCATCTTCTATTGTTGAACCTCTTTTGCCTTTTAATGAGGCTTTTATGGAGCCAATTATGGAGGTGTGGCAGGAACCCTTATCTGCTCCTCCTGTTTCAAGGACTGTGGCTAGAAGGTATAAGCCTGCTCCTAATGATCCTGCCTTTCTTACTGCCCATCCTTCGCCGGCAAGCTTGGTGGTGCAGGTTTTCTGGTCTTAGCAGTCGGCTAGGTCGCTCCCTACAACTCTGGGGGACAGGGACTCTAAGAAATTGGAGCAATCTGCCAAGAAGGTTTTCTCTTCTGCAAGTATGGCGTTAAAGTCTACTAATGCCACATGCTTGTTGGGGAGGTATATCCATGCCTCAATGGACTCGGCCAAGCAGTTGGCTCCTAAGTTACCAGAGAATGATTGTGGTTCCTTTTTGGAGGTTTTGACGGACACGCAGGCTGCGGCCCATCAGGTAATTCAGCCTGGCCTGGATACTGTGGATTCGGTAGCCAAGGTGATGGGTTCCTCTGTACCTACCAGGAGGCATGCCTGGCTCAGGTCTTCAGGGTTCTTTCCGGATGTGCAGGCTACTCTTCTTGATCTGCCATTTGATGGGTCCAGACTCTTTGGTGCAAATGCGGATTCAGCACCACAGAGGTTCAAAGACAGTAGAGCTACTGCAAAGTCCTTAGGTCTGCAGTCCCAACCTAGGGGTTTTGGTTGTAGGAGGTACCCATGGTTTTGGGAAGACGGCGTCCTTGTGGGCCGTCAGCAGCCTCTGCAACAGCAGCAGCAGAACCCTCTGTACAAATCGTACAGAGGAAAGGGTAGAGGTCGTCTGCTGGGGGCCTCCCGGCAACTCTCCTCCTGCCCCCACCACTGGTACACCAGGAGAGCAGCTCTAGATCCCCTATCTTGGAGCATGTTGGTCCTATAGGGGGTCGGGTGTCCCATTTTATACAAGATTGGAAATCTATTACATTGGACCCTTGGGTTTTGAATCTTGTGGAAAATTGGTACCCCCTACCCTTCCGAGAGTTTCTACCTCCTTACCCTCCTCGCTAGGGCTGGTGTTCAGAGCACCATTTGCTGCTTCTGCAGCAGGAGGGTCTTCAGAAAAGTGCGTTAGAGGTGGTTCCGCAGCAGGAAAGGGGTCAGGGATGCTACTCCCGTTATTTACTGATCCCCAAGACGGACGGCAGGGTAAGACCGGTCCTAGACCTCAGGATCTTGAATTTTTACCTAAGGCAGGAGCAATTCAAGATGTTGACCCTAGCTCAGGTTCTTCTGGCACTGCAGCAAGAAGACTGGATGGTGTAGATCGATTTTCAGGATGCATATTTTCACATTCCCATCCTGAAGATGCATCGGAAGTTTCTCCGTTTTACTGTAGGATCTCAGCACTACCAGTTTACGGTCCTCCCGTTCGATCTTACTTCTGTTCCCCGGGTCTTCACAAAGGTGATGGCTCATCTCAGAAAGTCGGGGATTCCTGTTTTCCCCTATCTGGACGACTGGCTGCTCAAAGCAAAGTCACCAGAGATGGTGCTGCGTCATCTGCAGGTAACAGCACGGCTGTTGTTCGACTTGGGCTTGTCAATAAATGTGCCCAAATCTCACCTGATGCCCTCTCAGCGCAACCTGTCCATAGGGGCAGTATTGAACACTACTGTGTGTCGAGCTTTCCCACCTCTGCAGAGGATTTGACATTCTGGAGATGATTGATTTGTTTCACAATGGAGCGATTGTTCCAGTCCTGAAGGTGCTACGCCTGCTCGGTTTGTTCGATTCCGGCATACTGTTGGTCAACCATGCACGCTGGCACATGAAGGCACTCCAGTGGTGCCTCCGCAGGCAGTAGTATCAACACAACGGAAATCTCAGGGAGATGGTCAGGATCTCCAGAGACACTGCAGCAGAGCTGTCTTGGTGGAGTGTGGAGGGCAACCTGTCTCAAGGGAGGTCCTTTCAACTTCCTCCACCGGTGGCAACAGTGATCACAAATGCCTCCACTCTAGGGTGGGGTGCTCATCTGGAGGACCTGGAGATCAAGGGTCTTTGGTCCCCGGAAGAAAGGTTGCTTCACATCAACCTTCTGGAATTGAAGGTGATACGTTTGGCTCTCAAGGCTTTTCTTCCCTCCCTTCGTGGTCAGTCGGTTCAAGTCCTGACGGACAACACTACTGCTTTGTCCGCCCACACTATGTGGTACATAAACAAACAGGGAGGCATAGGGTCTTATCTTCTCTGCAGATAGGCTCTGCGACTCTGGTCCTGGGCTCAAGCCCATCAGATTTGTGTGTTTGCAAATCATCTGGCCGGTGTGCTAAATGTGCGTGCGGACAGTCTCAGTTGGCAATTCTTGGCCAATCACGAGTGGAGGCTTCATCTGGATGTGGTCCATCACATCTTCAAGATGTGGGGGTTTCCTCGGTTGGACCTTTTTGCCACTCAAGAGAACGTGCACTGCCCGTCATTCTGCAGGGTCCAGTTTCCGATGCGGAGAGCATTGAGGGACACATTTTAATTGGATTGTTGTTCACAACTCCATTACGTGTTTCCTCCCATACCCTTTATTCCTCGGGTTCTGAGGAAGATTTGCCAAGACCGGGCCCAAGTTATATTGATTGCCCCGGATTTGCCAAGAAGAGTGTGGTACACAGATCTTCACCTCTCATCGCACCCTCCGCTCAGTCTTCCTCTCAGGGCAGATCTCCTCTCACAGTCGCAGGGGCAGGTTCTACACCCCCACCTCCAGAGCCTGCACGTTCATGCCTGGAGATTGAACGGGGCAATCTGAGTTCTTTCTCTCTCCCACTGGATGTGGTGGATGTTATTTTATCGTCCAGGAGACACTCCACCAAATCTGTTTATTCTACTAGATGGGCCAGGTTTGTGAAGTGGTGTGGAGAAAGGTCCATTGATCCTGTGAAGGCCTGTTTATTGGATGTTCTTAGTTTTTCACTTTCCTTGGCCCAGCAAGGTTGTGCAGTGGCGAGGGTTAAGGGCTACTTGTCAGCCTTGTTAGTTTTCCTTTGCTTGCCGGACCAGCCGTCTTTATTTAAGTCTCCCATTGTTGTGAGGTTCATTAAGGACCTCACAAATAGGTTCCCTCCCACTCCCTCTATTATGCCTCAGTGGAATTTGAATTTAGTTCTTGCATTTCTGATGGGGGTCTCCTTTTGAGCCTCTTCATAGTTGTCCATTGAGGCTCCTTTCTTTTAAGACTATTTTTCTGGTGGCTATTACCTCAGCCAGGAGGGTGAGTGAGCTGCAGGCTCTTAGTTCTAAGCCCCCTTTCATACTATTAATGCAGACAAGATGGTTCTTAGGACCAGTGCTGCTTTCCTGCCTAAGGTGGTTTCTCCTTTCCATCTGGGGCAGTCTATTACTTTGCCTACCTTCTATTCTCCCCCTCACCCTTCCAAGGAGGAGGAGAGACATCACTGCCTGGACCCTAAGAGGGCAGTCAGTTTCTACCTGGACCGAACCAAGGACTCAGGTTGGACGACCAGCTCTTCGCTGGCTTTGTTGGGAGGATGAAGGGCAAAGCCATCCACAAGAGAATGCTATCCAGGTGTATCATCTTGTGCATCAAGATATACTATGCTCTGGCCAAGAAGGAGCCTCCTGAAGGTATCAGAGCTCATTCTGCTAGAGCTAAGTCTTCCACATCTGCTTTGGCTAGAGGTGTTCCTGTGGTGGACATTTGTAAGGCTGCAACATAAGCCTCCCTCCACACTTTCGTGAAGCATTATTGCTTGGATTCTGAGGTGAGGAGGGATGACCATTTTGCTCGTTCTGTGTTGCAGGACTTTTTGATATGAGTAGGTGGGCACCCTCCTCCGGGAGCAGGACAGCTGCGGGATTCAATTCAAAAGGTGTGGAATCCACAGGCAGAGGTATCCATCAGAAGAACAAGTTACTTACCTTCGGTAACGCTTTTTCTGGTGGATACAGTATCTGCCTGTGGATTCCTCACTGACCCACCCTCCTCCTCGTTGTCTACCTTTGTATACCGAAAAGGTTTTCTTTGTTTTCATATGTCTTTTGCTTGCCATACTGTTGGTTGTTATGAAATGCTTTGTTTCTTTAGCTTTTCCTCTTTAACTATATACTGTGTGTATTTGTGTATATATTGTATACTGTGTATACTTCAATTATGTTGTCGGTCCACCTGTTCGCCTCAAAGGCATGGAAAAAAAGGGTGGAACTGACGTCAGCACCCGACGAGGTCTTCTTATGGCTCCGGTGACGTCATACGGAGTTGTGAGACGAGCCGTGCCATTGTGACGTTCTTGTCGACGTGGGAGAGCTAAGAAAAAGTTTCCGTGGAATGCTGGCGCAAGGGGAATTCAAAAGGTGAGGAATCCACAGGCAGATACTGTATCCACCAGAAAAAGTGTTACCGAAGGTAAGTAACTTCAGGTCTCACAGGTAAATGCCTGTCAACATGTTTCACTAACACTGCATGCTGCCACCACCGTGCATGGATGGTAGTCCCTTATCACTATGAGGGTGTGCTTGGTGCCCCTGTCTGTGTTCAGGACTAGTGGCCTGATTATGATCTTGGCGGACAGGGTTGGTAGTCCGTCAAATTACAAGTCCATTATATCCTATAGGATTTGTAATACAGTGAATGGGATATCCGTCATGTTTGGACATGTTTGGGCCTAGGGCCTGATTCCGATCTTGGCGGATTATCCCATACGCCAAGACCGGAATCAGGCCCTAGGTCCAGAACCTATCATTTTCGAAAGACCAGGCAAGGTGAAAGCATGCACACTGGATTAGTGTGTGGCATGACCAAAAATCAAAAAATCAAGGATGCCAGGTATACACAGTTCCAGCACACAGGGCAGGGGACAAGTCTGTACATCATGCAGGGGACCTTATCGTCCCAACATGCATTTTAAATTTGAAGGACTATTGTCCGTTAGTACAGAGGTTCATTTAAAGTTAGACAGAATGACATCTCCTAGAATGCATTTGATTGTGTATTTGTGCAGTGTGTACTGTACTTGTGTTTTGGGCACTAATGCCATTGATAAGGGTGAGTTTGCCTGTGGTTTCTTTGATGACATTAAAAACAAACCTAACAAGCAGTCTAAAATAATTACGGGTCGTTTCCAATG
Organism: Triturus cristatus; assembly: GCF_964204655.1. Lineage (NCBI taxonomy): Eukaryota > Metazoa > Chordata > Amphibia > Caudata > Salamandridae > Triturus > Triturus cristatus. The sequence goes on along the minus strand of NC_140593.1, from coordinate 361,301,941 downwards.
TTTATTTTCCCATGTTATTTTTATTAAAAGAACAAAAAACATTAAAATATAGATGCTTCTTTATTTCCAGGTACATAATAATACAACATATTTTACATGGTGTCTGCTGCCCTAGTTTTATTATAACAACAACAACAGAGTTTTGTCGAATTTTATTTTCACGGTTTGCTATTTTCACGATGCAGTGACTGTTATTTCTCACCAGCCCAGCCATTGTTCCAGAGGGAGCCCTGCCTCTCAGACTGCATAGTTGGTGACAATGGAGGTTGTGCCCTCCCTCCGCCATATATGCCCTCATTCTGCCGCCTCACCCAGCACCTCTGTGCATCAGGTACATACCTTCAATGTACCCAGGCACTCAGCTGAGAACAGATGCTATCCTCCATGCTTACCTAAATGCTGAGAGCACACAGCTCAGGGCTGCCTGCAAAGACAGTTTCTATTTCCGAGAGCCCAGTGTGTTCTCAACCTGCAATCTTGACGAAAGCACAAGTTAGGCTCCCACCCTATTCCTCAAGGTCATTGTCACTAGTGTATGGTGTTCCCCAGTGGTCACCCTTGAGCCCTATGCGCTCTATTATGTATACGATCCCTCTAGCGGCACTAATTCGTAGTTTGGGATTTGAAGTGCTGTCCTATGCAGACGACACACAAATCATGCTTTTTTTAAATATACAATGAGAACTAGGGGTCAAATTTGATAATCAGCTGTCTCTGACCCCTAGTTTATATCAGTTACGACATCATCTTTTGGATTAATCAAAATGTTGAGGAAAGTGATTGGATTTGCACCCTATACGGCGAAATAGGTTGTGGTTCATGCACTCATAACATCAACATTAGATTACTCCAACTCTGTGTATCTCGGTTTAACTTCTTTGCAGTTTAGGAGGCTTCAGCTGGTCTAGAATGCACCAGTGAGAATGTTATTTAACTTCCCAAAACACTATTCAGTGTATAGCAAGCGTAGGAACCTGCATTGGCTGCAGATCAGACAAAGGATAATTTTCTGAGCTCTTTCCTTTGTTCACAGTGCGGTACACAAGGTGGAGCCTTGCAGCCAACAGAACCATGTCAAACCCTATCACCCCTCTCCCCCAGGAGTATTAGTTCTTCTAATGTGTGTCTCTTCTTATCCCCGAGGTTTCGTTTGAATTGTAGAGGGGGTTTGTCCTTTGCTGTACTTGGTCCTAAATGGCGGACTCGTCTTCCAGAGCCTCTTTGAGCCACTTCTGCTCTCGCACATTTTCTTAAAGAACTAAAGACCTGGCTCTTTTAACATCAGGAGAAGGAGGCTACTGACTGTTAGTAGATGTCTTGTACACAGCGCCTAGAAGCTCACTCTGGTGGGTATGATTGCGCTCTTTAAGACGAAATTACATTAAATTACATTACATTACATAACTGTTCTCCGTTTACAAAGTAAAGACTGATTTCCTTCTCTTCATGAATTACTCCCACATAATATTAAATTATATCACCTTAGTGATACAGCAACACAAACTGAAGTATCTGCCATTTTGCTGCTCTCCTCGGGACAGGCACAACTCACAGACCACAAATATGACAAGCTCCACGCCACATCCATGAACTCCTCCGCAGGTATTATACCGGGCACATATATAGGTATAACTGAGCACTGGCTGAGAAGTGCCTGCAAGGCAACATAATTTCCTCCATACAAGACAAGTGAAAGAAATGGATTAATAAATTAATTAGATTTTATAGACCTTTATGTGTTAAATATTTCTCTTAAATCGCAGGCCAGTGAAGGGCGAACTACCATTGTCATAGCTCATCGACTCACCACAGTTTGGAATGCTGACCTCATTGTGGCCTTACAGGATGGAGCAGTGGTTGAAAAAGGAACACATTCTGAATTAATGGAGAAAAAAGGTGCATACTATGCACTAGCAACAGCTCAGGTATGTTTTGATTTATTTTGTCTTTTTCAGACATGACAACTTTGTTGACTGCCTTTCATCTCAGAACATTTGTTTTTAGAGTTGTTGATTGTCAACGAACTGAGTCTGTAGAGAAAACAAAATGTAAAGCATATTTTAACATAATATACTTCCATGATAAGTAAATAAATTGCATACGACTATGGACTTTTCAGTTCAATTCAATTCAATTCAATCTTTATTTCGATCAATTAAGATCATAAAATACATTTTACAATAAGAAAAAGGCACTCGACCTACCATTAAAAAATACAAAATATCGGTATATAAAATTAATATACAATCATTATAAAAATCCAAACATTAAAAATTTTCAGATGATTTGCTAAAAAGCCTAAAAATTCATATTAGTATAAAAAGGGCATAAAATGAGTCTGTAATACCATTTGCATTTCTAAACTGGAAAAATGACCTTGGTACTTTTATTTTTAAGCAAGTCCGACAAAAACTTGAACCAAAAAATGGAAAGGCTAATAGGTCTGGCTAATAGGTCTGGCTAATAGGTCTGGCTTCAATTTTCAACTCATGTAATTACAGGTATTCACGTTTGAGGTTTACATGTATTTCTTACAAAAATGCTGTTTATCACGTTAAAGCCTGACCCATTGCCTTCACCATTACTGGTTAAAATGTAACATGAAAGGATTGCTTTCTGTGTAGACTGCCTGAAGGGGATAAAACCATTAATGTGGCAAAGCGCATGATGACTGAGCGCACTGTGCAAATTGTTCTGTATGCATACCAAAGTAAGATCTTCCTGGAAGGTGATGTCATACACCAATTAGCCAATAGCATGAGATGAGAGAGCCCACTATATGTATATTTAAAAAATTGGTAACCATATGTCACCAGCAAACTGCACTGCCAAGCCAGACCTAAAATTAAGAGAGCCTTGAATATTTTGTAGTCATTGTGTGAATGAAAACCATAAATATTGAACATTGCAGTGTTGGAAGCTCCACTGAAGGCAAAGGAGTGGCAGTGGGTGAATAATGGCTGCTGAAGGGGACAGAACATCTGAAACAGAAATATCGTTTCTATATATACTAGTTTATTGCATAGTGACAATTTGCGTGCTGCTGGTTGCATAGTTGCCCAACAATGTTGCATGTGACGTTGGAAAGGGATTGAGAAGCCCCCCACAAAATTGGAGATAAAGCTATTTGAGAAACCCTCAGGAAGTGCAATCGCTTGAGCCTAGCTAGTAACACTGAAAACACTTCTACGGGCTTCTTCCTAAATACGGTGGCAGGATGTTCTACTCCCCAGGAGCGAGGGGGGTCTGGCCTCCAATTCACCAGGAGAGAGGGGTTTGTTCACAGCTCGAAAAAAAGCAAATAGCCAAGCTTGGCGACCTGTACTCTAACTGGATTGTTCTGCGATCTCGGCGGTATACAGGACCGCACTTGGGACGTGACTGCACTGGGCATCTTTCTATATTATAGTATTCGTAGTGCAGTTAAAGCTGCATTTCCAGAATGCCTGGCTGAACGTGCATCCCTACCTACAGGACACGAAGCACTCGTTCATCGCACACCATGACCCAGAGGCGCAACTAGAGGCAAATTTCAGGGGGTGGGGGGGGCTAAGAAAAAATTTCGGGGGGGGGGGGCTGAATCTTTTAAGTCATAGGCAAAATGGAACTGCAGGGGCTCTTAGAAGGGGTGAAACAACAGCGAGGCCTCATTAACATGCAAATGGTCTTTTAAAGGCCTGTGAAGTGCTCGGGTGCGGCTGTGTGTGCGCCGGGAAGCTGTCTCACATCCCGGGCTGCCACACACGACGGGGGGGGGGGGGGCTGAAGCCCTTTGAGTCCAATGGGTGTCTCACATCCCGGGCTGCCACACACGACGGGGGGGGGGGGCTGAAGCCCTTTGAGTCCAATGGGTGTTGCGCGCCTGACCTGGATCTCCGCTCCTGCAGCCCCGTCTAGAGCGTGAGTCCACATGGTCAGTGACTGGCTGCCGCCCCCTCCCTATGACCTCACCCACCCCCAGACACAGGAACATAGAACGTGGTATCTTTGGAAGGCGGGAGGTCGCAAGACCCCCCGGCCGTATTTATTAAGTTATAAAACAATAAAATTTATGATTGCACGATAAACAGTTATTCAAAAATCAGCAGGACATTAGATACATTATTGTCAACAGGTGTGAGTGACTATCCTTAACAAAAACTCTAATACAGATTGTTTCCTAACCGAGTCTAACATCCTCCTCTGCATTTTTGTATACTAACGTTTCTGGGCCATATGGCAAGGTCGCTAACCGGTGTCAGGTCCTACTAGCTGCGCCTCCCCTAAAGATGTGCGCATGCGCAGCCGGGCCCGGTAATTACCCGGTCCACGCCGTGAACTTCATTTACCCACTTAAGGAGGGCCCTTACTCTGCGCCATCCGGTGACGTCATGAGTATGCGCGCGCGGGATGGCTACCAGCCTAAGGAAAGCGTGACTCCCCAACCCGCGCCCCTTTGAAGCACCAGTTACCTTGCCCCTGAAGTTCTAGGAGGGGCCAATGTCCCCTCCCCCTGGGCGGGAACCTCCATAGGATGATGCCCGCCCCCTCAGACCTTAAAATAGTTGCTCACCGGTCATGACCCTACCGCACGCCCCATTCCTAATAAATACGACGACCTATGGGAAAAATTCTAAAGGATAACTACACTGACTAAATCATACATCATGTATAACACCGTAGAGCTACAAAGGGGAAAAAAGGGGCCTAAACACATTTGCAGCAGCAACACATAATACAGTACCATTACTACAATGGGAGAGAAAGGCCTACGAGAAATCAACATCATCAACATAACATTCCGGATACAGTATCGGACACTACACTGGGAGAGAAAGTCCTACAGAAAACCACATCAGAAAATAAACATTTCAGTTATATTTTACAACGCATGAAAAATTAAGCTAACAACATCCTAGCAATGTACACACTAAATCGGACTAGCAACACATCAACCGCGTACTCCAAGGATGGTGGGTGGGAAAATAAGAAGCCCCGAGCGCAGGGCACGTCCGGTGTGGGGTAGCGACCAAGGACCAAGAGGGTCACCTGGGCGCTCCCTGCTTCTTTAACCCCCTCAGCAGCCCGCCCCCTCCCCCCCGACCCGGATGTCGATTAGTGACATCCGGGTCAAGGGAGGGTGGCAACCAATCGGTGGCAGGGCGCGCCCCAAAGGACACGCCCCACCCCGAGAGGTCCCGGAGGTAAGGGCGGTCGCCGCACCGCCATGCGGGCGGGTGGGCCAAGAGCCCCCCCTTTTCACATGGTCAGTGACTGGCTGCCGCCCCCTCCCTATGACCTCACCCACCCCCAGACACAGGAACATAGAACGTGGTATCTTTGGAAGGCGGGAGGTCGCAAGACCCCCCGGCCGTATTTATTAAGTTATAAAACAATAAAATTTATGATTGCACGATAAACAGTTATACAAAAATCAGCAGGACATTAGATACATTATTGTCAACAGGTGTGAGCGACTATCCTTAACAAAAACTCTAATACAGATTGTTTCCTAACCGAGTCTAACATCCTCCTCTGCATTTTTGTATACTAACATTTCTGGGCCATATGGCAAGGTCGCTAACCGGTGTCAGGTCCTACTAGCTGCGCCTCCCCTAAAGATGTGCGCATGCGCAGCCGGGCCCGGTAATTACCCGGTCCACGCCGTGAACTTCATTTACCCACTTAAGGAGGGCCCTTACTCTGCGCCATCCGGTGACGTCATGAGTATGCGCGCGCGGGATGGCTACCAGCCTAAGGAAAGCGTGACTCCCCAACCCGCGCCCCTTTGAAGCACCAGTTACCTTACCCCTGAAGTTCTAGAAGGGGCCAATGTCCCTTCCCCCTGGGCGGGAACCTCCATAGGATGATGCCCGCCCCCTCAGACCTTAAAATAGTTGCTCACCGGTCATGACCCTACCGCCACAGGCCAGCATTGTTAACCGACGATCTGGCCTCCCCCTTACCTAGACCTAAGCCAGGAGCGTGCTTACTTAGCAAATCCCTCCAACCAGGCCCAGACATTATCAGACCACAAGACGTTCGCTGCCAATTTCCTGTGTCCTTCGTGCTGTGCTGGCGTCGATCGTTGAAGCCCGGTGGCGAGTTCCTCCCCTGCGTCACAGGATTGAGAAACTGCAAGAAACGAGAAACATACCAGGTGTGAGCACCATCCTGTCACAACATGTCAATTCGTACGTAACGTTTGTAACGTTCGGACGACCATCTCCCCAGCCTCTTCACATTCTCAACTGAGAGACCCCTCGCCACTGCCTCCGTTGCTGCCCCAATCCTAAATGAGTGGGTGCCGAATTCTTTTGGATCAAAACCTGCCAATCTAACAGTTAGCTCTAAGACTCGCCTAAACTGGTACCTAGTCAATGGTGTACCGTCGGCGTGACACAACAGTGCGCCCCCCGCCGTGCTCTCCTGCTGCCTGCAGAAGGCCTCCACGTGAGAAACCGGGCAGCAAGGTTGGCCCGGGCCCGGTTGAGCACTATGGTGTGACCCCGAGACTCCTGATCAGTTTTTGATCTCTGAATTGTTATCCACATGGTGACCTCACTTATCTTCGCATCGGCCCACTGTAAGCCGCCCACCTTATCAGCTTTTGATCCAGCAACTAACTCCCCAATCCTCCGAGCCCCATAGAATGCCAGGGAAAACGCAGCCTTGAACAGAAGTACCTCCCACTCAGAGCTACAGACACTGTGGAGTGCCCCCAATAAGGCTGTCAACCGTGCTAGTCCAATGGGCCTTCTCTTATCAGCCCGGTAACCCTGTAAACGGCGCCAACCCCTCAAGGCCTTGCGTACCAGAAAGGTGTTAGTGGGATCTCGCATGCCCTTAGCCTGTGCGAAGAAGGAGACCGCCGCCCTATGTCTGCTCACAGCCGCCACTGAGCGCCCTTCCCTATGCATCGCTTCTAAGTAAGCTGCAAAGCTGTCCTCCTGGGCCCACCTAACCTCCCATTCCTGCCCCAAGAAGGCCCGGTAAGACAAAAACGCCCCTTCGTAAGCCGTCTTGGTCCTGGGGGCTAGGCTAGCAACCACGAGGTCCTGTAATCTGGGGCACCAATCTGCCAAAGTCCTGCCGGGAACTGCGCTGGCGAGGGGTCTGCTGCAGGAAGATGTTCCCTGAAAGCCTGCATTTTAAAGCGAGAAAGGGAGTCAGCTGCATCGTTCAGGATGCCAGGGACATGCTTGGCTCTGAAAACCACATTCAATTTTAAGCATCGCAGCTCAATCTCCTTTATCAAGCGGAGTATAAATGGACAGCGTGCCCCCTGCTGGTTTATACATTCCACAACTGTCATGTTATCAGACCAGAACACCACGGATTGGTTGCATAAGTGTTCCGGCCAGACCATCAATGCTACCCATATTGGGAAGAGTTCCAGGAATCCGATATTGGCGATCAGACCCCGTGCTCTCCAGTCTGCCGGCCACCGCTGTGCGACCCACTTGGTCCCCAGGATGGCGCCAAAGCCCGCACTCCCCGCAGCGTCCGTCCATAAACCCAACTCTGCTGATGTGGCGGGTGGACCCGACCACACTACTCTGCCATTAAAATCCTCCAGGAATGCCATCCATATACGCATATCCTGGCGAACCTCAGATGACAACCTCGTGTGGTGATGTGTCTCCTGTAGCCCTTTCATAGCCTGGGCAATGGAGCGTGAGAAAGGGCGTGCCATTGGGATGACCCGCAGTGCAAAATTCAGTTGCCCCACCACTTCCTGTAGCTGTTGCAAGGTAACCTTGTCTGTGCGTAGGCATCGACGCAGGGCTGCTCTAAACCTCGACACTTTGTCCCTGGGCAACCTGAAGCATCCTTCCACTGAGTCAATTTCGATACCAAGGAATTCCAAACAGGTGGACGGGCCAACCGTCTTCCCCGGCGCAAGCGGAACCCCAAAAGCCCGCATGAGCACGCAAAATTCCTGCAATGCCCAAGCACACTCCTGAGATCCCGCTGCACCTAGGAAAAGGAAATCGTCCAGATAATGCATAACCCGCTGATGGCCCGTCGCCTCTCTCATGACCCATTCCAAAAATGAGCTAAACGTCTCAAAGTAAGCACATGATATGGAACAGCCCATGGGCATGCATTTATCCATGTAAAACTTGCCCTCAAAAGTGAAACCTAAGAGAGGGTGGACTGGGAGGAGACGGAAAGCAGATTCTATGTCTGATTTTGCCATCATTGCCCCTGGCCCCAGCGCCCGCAATAAGTCAACTGCCTGGTCAAAGGAGGCATACTTTACACTACAAATCCCCTCATCAATAGCATCATTCAATGACGCTCCTCTAGGTGCCGACAGGTTGTGAATCAGTCTGAACTCCCCTTTCTCTTTTTTGGGTACTACCCCTAGTGGTGAACACACAAGATTGGGTACAGGCACCTTCAGGAAAGGGCCAGCTATCCTGCCCAGAGACAGTTCTTTGCTAATCTTCGCAGCCACCACTGCGGGGTTCTGTTTTACCGACAATTGTTTCCTGCAATGTGTGCTACCCGTGTACCCCCCTGCCGGGATCCTAAAACCTTGGGAGAAACCTTCCTGAAGCAGAGTGGCCGCTGTGTGGTTCGGGTACCTATTCATCCAAGGAATCATTGCCAAAACATCTATAGGGGAGGGGATATTCAAATTATCTGTCCTACTCTGGCTTCCCCCTCCCCCTCTGACTGTGGTTGCCCTGCTTGGATCTGCACGATGACTCGGGGTGGGAAGGGTGACCACAGACCGAACATGCATGCCTAAATCTACAGGTGCCAGGGGCCCTTGTGCAGGAGCACTTATTGAAATCCCAGCACACCCCTTTTCTCTCAGACCCCCCCCCCTACCCCTACCCGGGACCTCACTCCCCTGGGCCGACCGAAAGGGCTGTTGGGGTCTGGCGGAGTACCCCCTGCCCTCACCGTTGGGCTGGGGTGGGGCTGCATTCCCTGAGAACTGCTTATGCCAAGACACAGAGTCAACCCTGTCCCATGCCAGCGATGCGTCAAATTCCTTAGCTTTTCTGAAATTGACATCATACTCCTTCCAGGCATCCCCTGGGTACTGTTCACTCCACCCCACAATCCTACTCTGGTAGCAAGCCAATGGCGCCTGAACATTGGGCGGCCGTTCGGCCATGACGGTCGTGAATACTGTGAAAGCCCTAACCCAATTGAGCAAAGTTTCCTCCACCCTAAATCTAGAACACTCTGCCCTCCATTCATTCGGAAGCATCCACTCCTTCCGTATCTTCGCACGTTCCATTTCCCTACTATAAAGTAATAATGAAAATATGTAAATATATTTTCCCGCCCAGATCATTTCTTTCGTTGCTTGGGACACATGTTGTGCCAAATTCTCACTCCTGGAGGGTATTGACCCGTCCCCCAAAAGAGGCAGCGCCAATTCCTTACTATTGTCGGCCACCCGGGCCGGTTGACCACCATCTGCGTTCGGTTGGGCGGGGCCGGAACCTGTAAGTAAAGAAGATGAGGGAACTGCAGTACTGCCGGCCACCGCTGCCGCTTTTATCCTTTCTACCAGCTGTGCTGCATCCGCAGCGTGATCCGATGAAGCAGGTAACACGCCCCCTTTTTGCAGCCAAGGCAGTAAAGCCGCTATCTGAGATACCAATGCGGGAGGGACCGCGTCTGGGTTACCCGCTGGGACCGGGGGCGCCCCAGGGGGGATGGCCGGTGGCACTGGTGTGGCAGGCAACGGAGTGGCCGGTGGCACGGACGGGGAAGGAGGCTCCGCAAGAAGGGGCGCCGGCGGTATGGCAGGAGCCGGTGCCGCGGGCGCCGGAACTACTGGCACGGGTATAAGAGGTACCGGAACCGTGGGTGGAATTGAAACCGGAACTACCGGGGCTGGGGCACCGTGCCTGGGCTTCTTGGCCCTAGACTTGCGGGGTGGGCTAACGAAATCCCCCCTTGACAAGGGTGCCTTTCGCTGCCGCGTGGGCCTGCCTGAAGGACCTGGGAGATCAGCAACCCTTTCATTCATGCGGGCCTCCAGTTCATCCACTTTCCCCAACCTCCTATTAATACTGTTCATCTCCCGCATCATGGCCTGCATCATAACCTCCATCCTGGACCCTCCTGTACTACCCTTCGCCCCCGACATGACTGCGTACTCCTATACTCCTAATATTCCAACACAGGCTCACGTGCGCTTCTTACCTTCACCAGATGGAGGATGTACAGGGGGCTGTAAGCACCATGCAACCGCAACGCCCCGGCTTATCCGGTTTGTCAGGGGTGAGTAAACTCTAACGTAGACCCACCCGGCGGCTACCAGAAGCAATGAAATGCAAGCCCCCCGTTCTCCTCTTACCGTTCAAATCCTGCGCACTCCCAGCCGGAATTGGACTTGTGACCACCACTGACGTTCACCACTCAGCGTCTCCTACCCGGAATTGCAGGGATGCAGTTGAAAACCTAAAACCCCCAACAGTGGTACTGGCACCGCCTTCCTGGTATGAAACAACAAAAAAGGCGATTAATAAATGCGCAAAGCTCGTACAAATGGGTGACCCGGGACACCATTCGCGCATCAGCAGCTGGAAACCAAAAGAAACAGCAACAGCGCTGCTAAATTATCCTCCTGCTGATATTTAGAAAAAAAAACTTGCAAGGGTATGTACAACGCTCAATGCCTAAATCAGGCCACGGAGCTGGCTCACCGCATACAGAGACACTCCCCCACCCCTACACGCGATGGCACCCGGTTACTGCTGAGTCACGTGTGTTAAAGAGAGACTTATGGGCTTCCTGTAGCTAATGCCAATCTTTGCTTTTGTTAGGCACGGGGAGATTAAGTGATTTGCTCAGAATCACACGATGTTCTGTCTTCTTGCCGAGACTCGGTAAAAACAACCCTTGTATACAGATGAATGGGACTTGGACCTGGGATCTTGGCAAGTAATGAGTCACAAACCTCCCCCATCAGACACAAAATCATTAGATTGCACGTAACAGCTTGGGACCTCACACACACAGTGAACGATCGCAGGAGGGGCGTGCCACCGCCTCCCGGTACCTGTTACTTCCTAGCACGCTGCCGCCGCCGGATCACACGCTCGGTTCCCCCCTCGTGCAGACGCCCGGACCACACGATGCCTCCTTCAACTTCCGAATTGCGAGATCGGACTCCCGGACCACACGATGCCTCCTGGCGAGTCTTCGTGCTCCCGAAGCCGCTGCCTGCCGTCCCACGTGAACGCGATTCCCCGTCTGCTTCCGAAACGCGAGATCAGACACGAACAGCACCTGCAAAATGAAAAACAAAATGATGTTACCGCCTCTTCGCGAGGCGTAGGGAGGCCGCTGGGGAGTAAAAAATAAGAAGCCCCGAGCGCAGGGCACGTCCGGTGTGGGGGAGCGACCAAGGACCAAGAGGGTCACCTAGGCGCTCCCCGCTTCTTTAACCCCCTCAGCAGCCCGCCCCCTCCCCCCCGACCCGGATGTCGATTAGCGGCATCCGGGTCAAGGGAGGGTGGCAACCAATCGGTGGCAGGGCGCGCCCCAAAGGACACGCCCCACCCCCGAGAGGTCCCGGAGGTAAGGGCGGTCGCCGCACCGCCATACGGGCGGGTGGGCCAAGAGCCCTCCCTTTTCATTGGCAGCTGGAACCATATGGAGAAATGACGGACTAGTTATGGGCCTCCTGTTCGCTGCTCAGCTACAAGGGAAGTGTCCCTCCATGGCAGACTGGTTACTCTAAGATTATACATCGATTTTACCACACTCCCGAACGATCAAAAAGGTTTGGCCTAAGAGAGGACTTGAACTGTCCTAGCTGGGGTGCAGGAGTTTTGCCTAGACATGCCCTGTCATACATGAATATTGATTGAAAATATTATTGAAGGTGGGTAAAATGATCCGTGTACGAGCCTACAGTGTCGCTCTTAGATATGTAAAAAAAAATCGAGCAGAAGGTCGCAAATATACTGCATTGGCCCTAGTCCTGGCAAAAAAAGCACGAAGCGATGCAGTGGGGGAGAGGGCCCCCGCCCTCTGACACTGGCTTGGTATACTGTAGCACAATGTCGACCAACGTCACGATGCTAATGCCCGCCAAATCTAGACTTAAAGACATGGAAACAGCGGCAAACATATTTGGCAGAGGACAGGATAGCCTGGAAGGTTATGGAATAGCTTGGATAGCGATACTCCCTTAAATGTATGCTCGACATGCTTGAAAAAGTGGCAATTTGAACGCAGATTGCAACCATAGATCATTCACTATCACTCCTTTAGTATATGCATTTTAATAAGCCTTTGACTTCTTTGCTGTCTCTTCTCACGCACCATGTATAAGGATTGTTTTGTATCGCAATCATCTTTGACACCTCCTATGAGACCTAAGGCTCGAAAGCTGTAATTCTCTAATGTCGTAAGAACAAAACTTTAAATATAGTTTTAAAAAAAATACCGAGCGAAATATGATTATCACATTTATATCCCAATAATATAGCTTTACAATTGTTCCTAAATGAAGGGTTCCACCGAACAGATCCATAAACATGTAAAATTGTCTATTGTATTTGGTTTATTTCAATATTTAAAAATACTTGTCTCAGTCCAAAAGGCTTCATAATTTATTATTATATATTTTCGTTTGAAAACATGGGATTTCTGATCTACCTATGTGGGAGTCCTCCTCTTTCTTTGTGTGGCCCTGTCTCTTAAGATCTTGCCGCAGATAGGGCTGAAACACATTATTAAGACCCTTTTATGTCTAGCAGGGCCGGACTGGCCGTAGCGGGCACCGGGCAATCCCCTGGTGGGCCGCACGGGTGGGGGCCGGTTTTGGGCCCCTGGAGGCCGTTTTTGTTACAGGGCCGTTTTTGCAGCATAGCTGCAAAATCGACCCTGTAACAAAATCATCCGAAAACCGGCCGTTGCCAAGAGCTCGCCCGTACCCCCAACCCCCCGGGGGTGAGGGGGGGAGTGGGGGGGGAGGGTCGAGCACTTTGCCAGGGCCTGTTTTGGTTCCCTGTCCGGCCCTGATGTCTAGGTTCAGTATCAGGAAACGGATAAGCTAGTTGTGCCACTCAACCTTAGCTTACAATATTCTGTCGGCGTTCCAATCCGGATGTTTAAAGGGGGAACATCTTAAGTCATAGTTGTGTACCCTTTCTTGTCTGAATTCACAAAAACCTGCTATCTGACCTGGAAGTGTTTAGCCTTCTATTCCATTCTGTAGACATAAATATCTCCATTAGCAATACAGAATCTCCTTCTACGATAACTATAGTCCAGTCTCAGACACAATTTATCCTTATTCCTATTTTAAATCAAGTCATGTGGTTTGGTTTGTGATTTAATATAGAAATAAGGATTTGTTTTGTATGAGATTGGACTGTAAGTAATGTAGCTGGAAATACTCCTTGAAGAGACTAATGCTTGTGGAATTTAGGGCAGTCCTGGCATCCCGCAGGACTCTACCCCTCTTACTCCACCAATCTCGATGGTTCTGTATGTTTATCACCCTTCCATTTGAAGTGGTTAAGGTAAGATGTGGCGCTCCACAGATCTCTTCATTATTACATTATTAGGTGGTGGGTAACTTAACTTGACTCCAAGAGGTGGAAAGAATATTTTGGGGTCTCAAGCCCCTATCCCTGCACAAACTATCAAAATTTCTTAAATTCATGCAAAATGTAAAACAAATAATATTTGGGAAAATGTGTTAGTATTTTGCCACTAGTTTCATTGCAGTCTCCTTTACCTACCAATCATTGCCCTTTGGTCACACAGTGGCTCATTCTGATTAGTGGGAGGTTCATCTCCTTTTAACCCCCGTCAGTTATTTCTACAACACTATGCATATTGTAGTATTTTCTTCTCATAACTTAAACAGAAACAGTTCATGTTTGCATCATGGTGACATGATGGATCAATGGCGGCTCCAGATGATTCACATACAATGGAGAAATAGCCCTTTTTTGTCACTTTTCAGTTCTTAACAAATCCACTTTGGAAGGGAATCACCACTATAGCAACCTGGATGAGCGATAGCTTACTCTACAGAGAGATTCAATGCTGAGGGTTTTTTGTCCTGGTTTCAAAATGGACATGTAAAGGAGTGGTAAGAGAAGCAGCGGTGTATACCAGAGCTATGCAGGGGAAGGTGGAGTAGATGACTCACTGAAGAGAAGGTAGGGATATGCAAATTGCAAGTAAAGACTCTAAATCAGTATTCATCTTTGAGAAGTGTTCCTCCACCTACAGGCATGCTTGTTGCGTTACTTAATTTGATGCTATACGTTTCATGTCTTGGGTATAAAACTGAACTTCATATGATTTTTTTCAATATTTTAACCTCCTCTATATTTGATGAAATCATCAATCACCTAGTAAACAAATAACAAATATTCAAGTGTGTGTGTTAGGTTCAAAAGAATGATCACTGAACTTCCTTAATGTAATGCTTACCAATAGTTGCCTTCTTCATTTTTATGTTCAGACTTTACATGCAGCAGACGGCACCGAAGTGCCATCACCAGAAACTGAAGATGTGAAAATTCAAAATGTGCCTACTTTAAATGGTCTTGTTGCCAAAAGAGGAAGCATAAAGTATGTGTTGCCAGACGAGGATGAAGATAACGTCCAAGATGATCAGGTAACAGTGTGCATGTGTTTCTTTGAAGTGTATTCCTGTGATATTTCGCCAGTTTGTAGTGCAAGTGCATTTTCGGAGCTATGGCCTACATAGTGATGCCGTTCTGATGGATACTTCTAACCACAGATTCATCACCTTGCGAACATCCACAGGCGCCAGGTTGAATCCGGAGATTTTTTCTCAGTAATTCTGCTCTGCAGCTCCACGTCTGGTTCGTCCTGCTCCAGAAGTGACGTCGGGCCACACACAAATGTTACCTATGTGCGCTGACGCCATGTCCTTCCTGTCCATGCCTTCTAAAGTGGACCCATAGCTCTCTCTCCGGGTCTCTCTACTTTTTCCAACACTGTTTCTAGTATGCAAATATGTTACCTCCCAAGACGACTGGTTTTAAATCTTGTAAAGATTACCACAAATAAATGTCAGAGACGGACTCACACTAGGTCTGTCTCTGGTGTCTTGGCTCCTCGCATGACTCAAAATTGCACAGTGACTATGCTCCAAGGAGTCTGAAGGCCCCCTGAGACCATGAGGCAAAGCTCTACATCACTGAGCATTGCAAGACCCGGTCCTAGTCGAGGGGGCAAATGCATTCTTATTTCTCAGTTTGTTGTTGAGAGAGGTGGCCAATCCCACTTCAATTCTTCAGGTAAGTCAAAATCAAAGCAAAAACTTAAAAAGTCGAAAGTAACTTCCCTTCTTTCTACCACTCTTCTGAAAAGAATTCACACAGATGCCAGGGTCCCCCTCTATCTCCTACTTTTCTACTATGGAACCCATTCCAGAGGTAGTCCTGATACAGACCAAGTTTCCAGGACCATCAGTGATGCTGCAGTAGATCCAGACCCTTGAAGAGGCTATGTTGTGGATTTTTGGTACCCTACTAGATCTGTCTGGTGCACCCTTGGCCCCTATTAATCCGAGGAGGCCTCCAGTCATGTTACCACCAGTAGATCAGATCCCGACTGTGCCTCTTGCCCCAGTGTGGGGTCCGCCCCAACTCTGGAGTCGACTCTGACTACTCATGCAGTGCAGAGACCCATGTTGGTACCTCATGGTACACCAACGCTGCCAGTGCCGGAGGAAGAGCCTATTGACTTCTCGGACTTGGAAGAGAATCCCATGCGGCCTTGGTGGAAGTTGAACCCATCTCAACATCAATCCAAATAGGAATCAGAGGGAATGCTTCAGATGCCCCAATGGTTCTCAGACCTGAAGCCCCACAACAATGATGACAGCAATGACAATTCACAGCTATATGATGAGGAGAATTTATTTCTAAGCCTCCAGGAGGCCAGTGGCCTAGACACTTCTCCCGACTCTGGACGTAACTCTTCACCTGTCTCCTCAGAAGAATCAGAATATTTTGCTGTTGTCATCAGGAGGGCAGCAGAAGTCCTTGACCTCCTGCTACCTTCAATGCAAGTAACAACAAATGTCCCCACAGAGGTTTTACAGCAAGGGCAGACCTCAGTGCCACTCCTCCCATTCAATGAAGCCCCTAATGAAAATCTCCTGGGCACCTCGGTGAAATCAGGATCTTTCCCACCTGTCAATAGAGAATTTGCCAGACGGAACAGGCCAGCTGCAGGAGATCTTTCTTTTCATCTACAGAACCCAACAACTGGAGAGTCCAGTCGTTCAAGCCTCCACTAGCAGGCTAAACCCAAATGCATTTCCCACTACCCTCCAAACAGAGAGATTAAACTCATGGAGGCATTTGGAAAATGGATTTTGTCCTCTGCCGCCCTTGCCTTCAGGTCTGTCAATTCAAGTTGCCTCCTCGGACATTATTTAGATGCATTGTAGAACATGCCTTTCAGGCTCGCCTCACATAGTCGTCAACCACATCCAGGTGACAGCCAGTCTGTTATGTCCAGTATTGTCCATCAATGTGCTGAAGTCACACCTGACTGCTTCAGAGAGACTTCTCTTCATTGGAGCCATTCGGCTATTCTTAGCCTTCCTTCCTCCTCTACAAGTCCAGGAAATCTGGGCTATGATCCTTATGTTTCAACCTTTGATCTGGGTCTCAGTGAGAGCAGCTCCAAGATTTCCAAGCCTCTTGGCCTTGTGCATCCTGCTGGTGGACCACACCCGGTGTCTCATTCAGGCTCTGCAGTGGAATCTGAAGTCTTAGTGGATTTAGCGACGAGGGAACCTATCAGGTTTCATCCAGGTGTTGGAGGAGACTGTGAATGGTCTGCAGGGATGGCTGCTGGACTGCAATTGGACCCATCTCGCTGCCCCATCCAGAGCTAACAGTCTTGACAAATGCATCATTGCTGGTTTGGGGATGTCATCAGGAAGAGGTGGCGATCAGAGGTCTCTAGTCTTTGGGGAAGACCCACATCAATGTGTTGTAGTGGTGGGCGATTCGCTTGACACTAAATGCTCTCCTCCCATCCATCAAGGGGGAATGGGTGTAGGTCCTCACAGGCATCACTACCTGGAGCTGTGGGTCTTGTGCCAGAAAGCTTTATGACTCTGGTATTTTTTTTTTTTCTTTCTTGTCCTCATACGCCACTTCCCACCCTTTCTCTCTCTATAACGCCCTAGGGTGATTTTCGTCTCATATATGAGATGTTATTGCTTGCTAGGAGTCGGAGGGGGTACCATGCCATGACCAAGCCTACCAAAGCAAATTTCCTCCAAGAGATTTCGAAGCAGCTTAATCATAGGACCATTCTTTCTTTTTCTCTTTTCAATGAGCCACGGTTTAAACAACTTATATCCCTACCCTTCACCCATAGTGTTTCAAGAATAAAGTCCAAAATCTATACTTCTTTTTATATTGACCCGCCATGTCCAATTTACCTATACCTCTCATAGCTCTAATCCAGGTCAAATCTGTCGGAGGATCTGGAGAAACCCACATTCTGCAAATTTCCCTCCGGGCCAACAAAATAGCATAGAACACCAACTTAATTTTATCATCAAGGCCCTTACCTTGTAAGTCCAGTCTTCCTGTAATAATCATTTCGGGGCTTACCTTGATACTTTGCTCCAGCACCACTAATAGGCAATTACTCACAGCGCCCCAAAAAACCTTGATCGCCGGGCATGTGACAAACATATGAATGCCATCCTCATTTGGGCTATTGCATTTAGGGCACCGCATGTTTCCACCATCCTTAAATTTGGCCAACCTCTTTGGAGTCCAATACGCCCTGTGGAGAGTGAACAGATGGTTCCTTCTTAAATTCGCAGGCTTTACCACCTTATATAGAATCAACATAGTTACTTGCCATTGTTCTTCTGTAGCAATCCTCGGCAAGCACTCTCCCCACAAGGTCTCCGGCAGTAGAAAAGGGCCATCCTCCATCTCCACAATAGCCCAATACCACATCGCCACTTCTTTTTTAATACGAACATCCAATGCCAGCTTTTCTTCAAAGTCATTATGCCGCCCGATGAGATGTTCTTTCCCGGCTACCCAGCTTTGAATCTGAACATATTTGAATTTAGAAAACGTACCACCCCAGTGCAACTCACAAACAGACCACGGCAATAAACTTCTGTCTACAAATAACTCGCCCCATTTCTGAGGACCTTCTGTTTTTAATGCCTTTGCCAATACATCTTCCGTCCAGCTTGGGGCGCCCGGAGTTTCCCAGATTGGTGCTCCAGCGCTAAAATATGGAATTTTTGTGGCCCTCCTGACCCGATACCAGACCGTAGCCAAATCTCTTAGGACCTTCAGTCTTACTTTTTTTAAATATTTTGGGTCCGAAAATTTATACATAAAACCAGCCTGTTTGATCTTCTCAACTCTCAACAAAGCAGAAAGTAATTCCCCTACAGCCGAGTTCCCTGGAGTACCCAGAAGCATTCTACAATTCTTGAGCAGAAAGGCCCAAGAATATATCTGAAAATCCGGGGCTGCCAGACCTTCCTTTACACACTTTCTCCTAATTTTTTTCCATGATAATCGTGATCCCTTAGATGACCAGATGAATGACCCAATCTCACTCTGCAACTTTGCCAACCCCTCCTTCTCAAACATAAGAGGAATAGAATCAAATAAAAAAGTCATCTTCGGCAACACCATCATCTTAACCAAGTTAACACGACCGAAAATGGTTAATGGAAGATGACTCCAGCCCCTCATTAGCATGGAAATATCCTTCCTGGCTTTAACAAAATTAGTTATAGAGAGATGCTTTATGTCCTGAGTAATTTGGACACCCAAATATCTGATCTGCTTTTTAGGAGTTACATCCTCCGTTGCCAGGTTCCAGGACATGATTTCAGTTTTATCAGAATTTAAGCAATACCCTGAGACTTCGCCAAAGTTCTTTGTAATAGTATCTATTGTGGCCAATGCTTGTTTCAAGTCAGTCGTTAAGATAACTATATCGTCCGCGTAAAGGCCGATCTTTCTAGTCCATCCCTGAAACTTAAAAGGAGGGATACTGTCCACCTCCCTGATCTTACAAGCCAGCAGTTCAATATAAAGATCAAACAAAAGAGGGGATAGGGGACATCCCTGCCTAGTACCCCCCATTATCTTTATAGGCTTTGTTAATACTCCATTGACTAATACTCTAGAGGTGGGTGACTGATAGAGACGTACTAAAGCTTGACCAAAGTTCCCCCAACCGTAGGTGCATTATTAAAGCCTTCAGAAAGACCCAATTTACGCGGTTGAACGCCTTGGCGGCGTCAAGAGCAACAACCGCCAAGGGAAGCTTCTGTTCAACAGCAACATCAATTCTTCCTATCAGAGAGAACGTTAGTTCCTTTAAATACCTGCCCTTGATAAACCCCTTTTGATCTTCATGAATAATATATGGAATCACCTTACCCAGCCTATCTGCCATAATCTTTGCGAACAGTTTATAGTCACTATTTAAAAGTGAGATAGGCCTGTACGACTCCATATATTTTGGTGATTTCCCAGGTTTTGGAATAACAATTATGTTTGCCTGATTCCAAGATGCAGGAAGCTCTGTGCTACCAACAAAAACCTTGTTGAACACCTTAGTTAATAGCGATGTCAAACTCCCAGATAAACTCTTATATACTTCTGCCGGAAGGCCGTCTGGGCCAGGTGCCTTGCCTTTCTTAGCTTGTCTAATGGCCTCCTCTACTTCTCCCTGACTTATCTCCTGGTTCAAGAAATTCTGGAAATCTTCAGTTAAGGGCTTTAGAACTTTTACCCAATCCTCTATCCGCTGCCTGTCCGGAATCAAATCTTCCCTATACACCACCTCAAAATATTTATAAAAAGCCTCCACGATATCCTTTGTTTCTGTAGCATACCCCCTGCTTCATCTGCTTTCACTTCTTTAATCATTTTCCTTATCAGGTCTTTCCTAGCTTTCCAGGCTAATAATTTACTTGAGCCCTCTCCATATTCGAAATGGGCCAGTCTACTGGCCTCCCATTTTTCTTTTACCCTATTATTCACCACACTGGCTAGTTCCTCTTTCAGTTCTACCAGTTTTTGAACAATCTCTTCCTTCGGGGCTCTCCCCCTGTTTACAATAACTGCTTCACCCTGCCGGATTTCAAGTTCCAGACGTTCTACTTCATAGAAATAAGCTCTTCTTCTACTTGCCCCCATAGCACTCAGCCTACCCCAAAGAAAAGCCTTAGCCGTCTCCCATACACTGTCTATTCTAGCCGAGCCCACATTATGTTCAATAAATGCTTCAACTTCCTGCTGAAGGCACTGCATTGCCTCCTGGTCATACACAACTATACGATCCAACCTCCAGACTGAATCCAAATTGCGAATCCCTATCGCAAGTTCTAAAGTAACCGCTGAATGATCAGATAAGTGTACTCCCACATGCATGATTTGTTTTACCTTATCCACTAATCTTGCATCTATTAGAAAATAGTCAATTCTAGATCGGTGGCTATACTTTTTGTTATAAAAGGTGTAGCCTACATTCTCCCCTGCCCTCTGTCTCCACACATCACACAGTCCAAACTGATCAATCGAGCCCCTTAATCTAGATGCCATTTAACTATTTGCCTGGGCTCTACTATTCGCCGATCTATCTAGCTTGGCGTCCAACACTGTATTAAAATCCCCAGCAAAAATTATAAAGCCTGTAAGGCCCATCATCTCTTTAGCTAATTCGTCCAACGGACCACATTCGTCTTGATTTGGCCCGTAATATCCTATAACATTATACATAAGGCTACCTATCTTCAAGTTTACTATCAGCCACCTGCCTTTAGTATCTGCCATCTTACCCTCAACCTGGCAATCTAAACCATTTCTAACCAGCAAAGCAATACCTTTAGCTACCGCCGTCTGTGGCGTGTAAAAAGCATATTTTAACCTTCCTCTGTTAAATGGGACTCTTGAAGAATCATAATATTTGCTGGGACATCTCTCAAATATGTCATAATTCTATCCCTCCTGGCTTTAACCCTTAGGCCATTTACATTCCATGAGATCCAAGTCACCGCCGCTATCCTACCCTCCACCATCACACACCCACTTCCATCTCTTTAACACCCAGGTGAAAAGTAGCTCATGAGAACTTTTTAAAAAAAAAAATCCCCACCTCCCTCCCCCCCAACCCCCCCCAACCTCCCCTCCCTTTCCTACCGCTTTGCCCCTCAGCCCCCCACCCCCCTCCCGGGAAAACCCAACCGATATCCTTAGGCCCAACCTAGGCCTTTCGAGTTCCGGTTTCAGTGGACGTGTTAATCCCACCACTATACTTTTTTACCCTCCGTGACCCGTGGTGACACCAAAGTTATGAACCTCCGCCCTGACAGTAGTCCAAAAAACTATCAACATCTTCCACCACTCTAAAGGTGTGCATTTTGTTATTCCACATTACTTTTAAAAAAGCTGGGAATTTCAACTGTACCGTAGCTCCCAACCTCCTCAGAGGCTCAATTCTTTTACCCAACTCCCACTGTCTGTTTGCAGTTACCACAGAGAGATCTGACCTAACCTCTATTTTTGCTTCCCCAACAGTTAATGAGCCCTTCTTCAGCGCAACCGCTAGGATCTTCTCTTTTAAACCATACGTTAAGAAGTTTATCAAGATCCTTCTGGGTTTTGAGCGATTTGGATTCAGTCTGAAAGGGTCTGGGTGTATCCTCTGGATATATAAAGAAATCTCCTCTTCTGTTTCTTCTAGCTGTAACTCAGTTTTCAATAGATGGACAATAAAACCTTTTATATCATCCCCTTCTTTTCCCTCTGGAAGCTTCAACATTTTTAAGTTATTCCTTCGCTGCATGTTTTTCAACTTTTCCAAGCGTTCCTCATAGGCCCTCTCTCTGAATCTGACCTCCTCTAGCTCCTTGCTATTTTCATCAACCTTGCCTTGAATCACCTTGACCTCCAGCTCAAGTGTTTAGCTCATCAAATTTGGCTTCGAATAACCCCACTACCTCCCTAATCCCATCTTGCTTTGCTTTAGACTCCTCAAATGCCCTATGCATGTCCAAATCCAGTTTCTTTAACAGGGCGATAACCACAGTATCCGGAAGAACCTGTCCCGACAAACTTTCGCTCCCTCCGTCCTTACTCTCTAGGACTCCCTTGGACCTTAGTGACTCTGCCGTGATGAAGGGACACCCCCCGCCTAGACTACCCAGTGGGCTACCCAATACTCCATCTGCCTCCAGCCCCTCTTGATTTTCTTCTTCCCTCTCTTCCATCTCTAAAACCTTATACCTATTTGGACTCAAATGATCAGCCCAGTCTACCCAGCTATTGTTGAGCCCAGTTGTCAGGTCAGCTGACTTTAGCCCTCTTTCCCCTGCTTCACCCAGCAATGTATCTGTTGGATCACGGCCTCTTGAGAGTACGAGTGTCTTAGGGACTGGTTTAAAGAATGCGTTTAAAGGAGGGTTGACAGTGAATTTCTTGCCTAGTATTCCCGTCCTATTAGCATGGCGGCCAGCTAGGGAGTCTGGTCGTGAGTGC
Source organism: Triturus cristatus (assembly GCF_964204655.1). Classification (NCBI taxonomy): domain Eukaryota; kingdom Metazoa; phylum Chordata; class Amphibia; order Caudata; family Salamandridae; genus Triturus; species Triturus cristatus. Next base: position 361,279,427 of record NC_140593.1, on the reverse strand, counting down.
CGGGAAAGGTGGGGGAAAACATGGCGGCCAGCTAGGGAGTCTTGTCGTGAGTGCCGGGAAAGGTGGCGTGTTGCAAGGCTGAATAGACCCGTGTGCAGCGAGAAAAGGGAAAATCGGAAAACCTGACGCATTGTTAACGTGGTGTGCGTTCTTCGTCTTTCGGTTTCCGCTGCTTCGCGATCATTGCGGCGGTGTATGGCGGCGGAGGACGCGGAGAAGATTCCACTGCAGAAGGCGGCTGCGGAGGAGGGGCCTCCAGAGGAGCCGCCGGAGGAGCTCATCGTAGCGGCAGGAACGGAGCGTTGGACCCGGGCTGCTGTAGAGCGAGGCAGAGGGAGGCGGGCGGTTGCTAGGATTCAGTACTGTGCGGGAGGGGCGGTGGGGAGGGGAACCGCCAGCAAGAAAGGCAGTAAACCTGAGATAGGAGGAATCTCTCCCCCTAAAATCGAAGTGGCTCCACAGATATCTGGATACATCTCTGCAGGCTGTTTGGAGGTAAAGGGCAGAGAGGTGGATACCCGCCCCAAAACAAAAGCCAAAACATACCAAAAAATAAACACAGGATAGGTAGCGGGGGAGGAAATTGTAAACATACAACAGAGGAACAATGACTCTGGTATTGGTTGAGTCATCAGGGCACCTCACTGGTCATACAGTGCCTGTCAGGATCTTTAACTGACAAGGAGGGTCAACTCACTTGTGATTGCCTTGTGGATCACGAATAGTGGCTACATTGGGAGTTGTTGCAGGGTGTCTTCCAGCAATAGGGAGAACCCTGGCTTGATCTTTTCACCAACACCGAGAATGTGCAGTGTCCAAATTATTGCTCTTGAACTTCCCAAGCCAATTCTTCCTTGGAAATGCCTTTTGGTTGGACTGGAGTTCAGGATTTCTATAAGCCTTCCTGTCTCCACCTCTGCTGCTCAAAGTTCTGAAGAAGATAAGGAATGACTGGGCCCAAATCATCTTAGTGGCACCATATTAGGCCAGAAGAGTGTGATACTTGGTACTTTTGACCATCCACATATATCCTCCTATCTTGCTGCCTCTTCGGAAGGGCCTTCTGTTGTCGCTCCTTATTTCCCTGTAATTAGTCCAGCAAAGCATTGCTGTGGCCAACATTAAAGGCTATTTGTTGGCCGTATCCACCTTTTTACAGTTATCTGATTAGCCATAGCTGTTTAAATCACCTGCTGTTATGTTTTTTCTAATAGGACTGTTCCACATATTTCCTCCAAAACCTGTATCATGCCCAAATGGGATCTGAATTTCTGATACCCACCTCATTTGAGCCAGTGCACGATTGTGCGTCAAGATTACTGACCTTGAAGATAGTCTGGCACATGCATCAAGAAAAGCTTTTGCGAGTCCTTAATTGCGAATATTAAGGACTCGCAATTAAGGACTCGCAAAAGCCTATGCATGTAGGAATCGCTATTAAAATAGCGATTCCTTAACATTCATTAATTGCGATTCACAAATTGCGAGTCGCAATTAATGAATGGCTTCCCATTCATTCCTATGAGCCTCCAGGCCCATAGGAATGCATTGGAGATTGCGGGAGCAATTTGCGAGTACCAGTAGGTACTCGCAAATTGCTCCCGCAATTTCTAGGGTGCAAGGGTGTCAAAATGACACCCTATTGCACCCATGTCTTTGTACTCTGCACACATGTTGCATACACACATGCTCTAAGGGCATGTGTGTGCGCAACGTGAAACTTAGAAAAATGCAAATAAGTGCATTTTTCTAAGTTTTAGCAAATTACCATGAAGTCCAGCTTCATGGTAATTTGCTCCCGCTAGTAGCGAAATCGCTATTTTTAAAACTTTCATGCATTGCATTTAAGGAATCTCAATTAGGGATTCCTTAAATGCAATCGCTATTTAAGGAATCGCTATTTTGAGATTCCTTCAATAGCGATTTTTGCATTTGGGATGATGCATCCCAAATTCAAAAATACCGGTCGCAAAGGGGCAGATTCTGAGAATCTGCCCGTTTGTGACCGGTTTTGTGGTTGATGCATGTGCCTGATATTCCTTAAAACAAGCATGTCAGCTTATCGCATGAGTGAGCTACAAGCGCTGTCTGTCCATCAACTGTACGCTACCTTCTTCCTGGACAAGCTAGTGCTTAGGATTAATCCTGAAGGTGTCATGCCTTTGCAGATCAGGCAGTCTATCACCTTGCAGACGTTCTTTGTTTCACCTCATCCATCCAAGGAGGAAGAAAGACTCCATCACTTAGAACCTAAGAGAGCTCTGAGCGTCTACACTGATCACACCAGGGACCATCATCTGGATGATCATTTCTTCGTTGGCTTTACTGGGACAAAGAAGGGTAAGGCAGTGTAAAATTGGACCAGCTCCAGATGGATTGTCCTTTGCATAAACATCTGCAATGGACCGGGCAAGAAAAAGTTGCCTGACATCCTGCGGGCTCATTTACCTAAGCAAAGTCCATGTAGTTACAGTTATGGGCATCTGTCAGGCTGCGATGCGGGGGTCTTGATAGACACGTCAAGCAAGAGAGAGGGAATTGCTGAGATTTCCAGATCTTATCTGACACCTGGAAGGTTCACAGGGTGAAGAATTTGTGCATAGATAGAGTATCCCCCAGAAAGAGCGTTTCTGAAGGTAAGTACATTTTTCTTCAAGGCTAACATGAGAATGTCAATAACTGTTTTAGAAACTACTGTAGTAAACATGTGTTATATGCTGTCATATATTCTCCTAGAAGTGGGAATGTGTAACACAATGTGATTTCAGTGAACAGTACAGTTGATGCGTTCAGAAATGGTAACAGTGTCATTCAGCCAGCCACAAGCCATATTTTTTCCAATAGTTCTGCTGTTTTTATATTACCTCTAAATCAGTGTTATTTATTGCATTCCAAACCTGTACTTAATGATATTGCTCTGCTGCTGGTCTGCTCGTTGGTATATGACTGTATTCAGCATATGGCACAGGCTATACATCCAAAACTGCAAAGGCTTTATAATGGTACTGCCTAGGCGTCTTATGCTATGACATTATGTTTGGGGGGCACTAGAGCATATGATGAATGTGCCAGCACATGTGTGTCTTTACCTGGTACCAGTGCACAGACATATGCACAGCACATGGCATACGTTGCAAGAACTTGGACTGAAAATAATTAAATATTTCTAACATTAAAATAATAAGACAGACTAACACAACTCAAATAGTCAAAAAAACAATAGTATGTACTTCTGAATTTATTTAAACGATATAAAAGACTTAAAAATGATATTCTTACCTTCTATAGTCTGTACCACAATTCTTTGGCATCACAGTAGTTTTGACATGACATTTGTGTCTCACGAAATTATTATTTGAGCAGAATTCCGCTCAAAGGGCAAGCAAGATAAGAAAGAGGATCCTAAAGCAAAAAAAGATCGAAATTGGAAATTCTAGGGCTCATGAAATGAGGGTTTTGTTTTATGAGATCAGAACACAGAAGTCAGCACAAGAAGAGTTTATGCTACGAGGGAAGAGGGACTACACCCCAGACACTTGGAGAGAAGAACAGAGTCACAATCCCTTTAGGAAGCTGCAGAGGGGTAAAAACATTTCCACACAATCTACCAGGCATGTATTCTTGGAGTGCCTACTCTTCTGTCTTGTGGCCTATACTTTTCTTCTTCCACAGTTCACACCATTCTCGGGCCACAGTCCAGACCATAGTTTTTTGGCCATTATGGCATTATAGACAGACACCTGCTATATGCAAATGAATCTTCGTCCTGCTCCATTAGGAAATGTCCAACCCAAAACTCCATTCCAGGTCTGTTACACCCAGGAACAAAAGCAGCCACAGATCAGTTTCGACCTAATTGGGTCACTCATCAGCAAGGTATAGCTTGAGTCCTGTGACACAGTGAGCACCGGACCCACATCTGGACATATCTATCGTACGCTTGGTGGCTACTTCAGGTAACATCAAGGTGCTGGACGGAATGCTTTAAATAATCTCAACAACTGGGGTTCGCTCAGGACTACCTTCCAGACCATCGCTTTTGCACAAACGTTACCCCTTAGCTGCAGGGACTTTACTCCCCCATTGCTGAACCCTTTTTGGCTATTTGGGGAAATTTGCGCTTAGGGATCCATAACTTTATTTCCACATAAGTTATCCACGCCAAATTTGCATCCTTTTTTTCAACATCCTGGGGATTCTAAAGGTATCCAGGGTTTGTGAATTACCCTGAAGGTGACCGAGAAATTAGCAGATATATGGTAAAATTTTAGGGTTTTTTGGGGGAAAAATGGGACTAAATTGCTGCAGAAGAAAGCATCTGTTTTTTTCCTGCAATTGGGATCAGCGAAAGGTTTGTAATGCTAAAATCACCATCTTTCCAGATTTCAGAGAATTTCTCTCTAGAAAAACAAAGCCTCACTTGTGTAGTCCAATTATTGGCGACCCGAAAGGGTACCAAACACAACATAGACACATTTTCCTCTGAAAAATAATGTGTTTTTTGCAATGTGGGTAACTGGATTTTGGGCTTCAGCTCAGCCGGCACTTAAGGAAACCTGCCATACCAGCACATTTTTGAAGACAAGACACCTGGGGAAGTCCAGGATGGGGTGACTTGTGTGGCTCTCACCAGGTTTTTGCTGACCAGAATTCCATGCAAAGCTCAAACCTTTCCTAAAAACACATTTTCTTTGCATTTATGCGAGGAAAAGGCCTGGACTCTGCAGGCTGCCACAAATTTACTACCACCCATTGTTCACCCAAGTCTCCTGAGAAAAAGGGGGGCCTCAACTCTCTGCAAAATACCTGCCAATACTTAAAGGTATGCTTGGACATACAACAGATATTTGTAAGGAACTGGTAAAAGCACATGTCATTACCCCACGGGTAGATTAAAAAATATAAGTCATCCCCTACTGACCGATCATATATAGAGGGTCAACTACCACCTGACTCTTTAGTGGTTGCAACAGCAGAAAAAAAAGGCGAACTCACAAACATCTGGTAAAGCACCCGCACCAGACGATGAGGCTAGGAAGATAGATGCTGCGGGGAAGAGAGTGGCTGCACAATCAGCCAACCACTGGAGGATAGCCAACTCCTTTGGTCTCCTTTCACTTTACAACAGGGCACACTGGGATGAAATGGAGGGGCTCCTCCAACATCTTCTGGAAAAATACGAAAACATGCACTTGAAATTGTCTCAGGAAGCAAATTAATTGCTAATACATCTATTCACTGTGCTGTAGATGCAGCAGATGTACATGCAAGAGGCATTAACACATGGGTCCTAAGACAACATCCCTGGGTTAAGGTTTCAGGTTTCAAGTCAGAAGTGCCACAAAATATCCTCACTCTTCTTTTTGATTCGGAGCACCTTTTTGGCCCTCAAGTAGTCACTGTACTTGAAAAATTAAAACAGATAATAAAATGGGCAAAGCTATGGAGGTGTTACAAACATCTACACAACGAGTGGATTTTCATTGCTCCCCCTAACGTGGAGCAGCAAAAGCCACATCTGCAGATACCTCCATATCATATCAGTGTCCCCAGTCGCAAAATACATTTTCTAGGGATATTATAGGTCCTCCTACAGTAGCAACAATTCTAGAGGCAGAGGTAGAGGCAGTTTCACTTAAAAATCCACCACCACCACAAAATCTTGACTTACCTGCCATGCCCCCATCACACTAAACTTGTCGGAGGAAGACTACAGCAGTTCTTTTCCATATGGCGGAATATCACCTCCGACCAGTGGATATTGGGTATTATCCAACATGTTATTGCCTGCCGCTCACCTCAACACCTCCAAACATTCCACCTCACACCCACAGACTGTCAACAGACCAACAGCTGCTCAAAGAAGAAGTAAAGGCCCTTCTACAAAAGGGAGCAATATACCATTATACCAGCAGGGCACAGGAGTCTACTCACTTTACTTCCTTATTCCCAAAAAGGACGGGTCCCTAGGCCAATGCTAGACCTCAGACCCTTAAACAGATACATTCTGTCAGAGCACTTCTACATGGTCACTCTAAAAGATGCCATACCACTACTACAACAAGGCAACTTCTTGGCTGCATTGGATCTAAAGGACGCCTACTTTCAAATTCCAATTCACCTGGCACATCAACAGTACCTCAGATTTGTACTAAGTGGAAAACACTTTCAGTTCAAAGTCCTTTCATTTGGGGTCACTACAGCCTCCAGGGTATTCACCAAATGTCTAGCAGTAGTAGCAGCTCATCTATGCAGACAAAACATACACGTTTTCCCATGTCTGTATGACTGGCTCATCAAAAGTATAAACTAGCAGAGCTGTTTCCAACACACTCAAACTACCACAAACTTATTTCATCGACTAGACTTCACAGTCAGTGCAGTCAAATCCCACCTAAAACCTCTTAAAAAACAAATGTAACTCTGAGCCATCCTGAATTCTCAGACAGGAATAGCTTACCCAAATACAGCAAGGATTCAAACCTTTCAAACACTTATCCCACAGTTTCAACCTCATCTGCAGATTACAGTAAAATAGGCTATGCGCCTCCTAGGCACCATGGCATTATGTATTGTCATAGTATCTTATGCCATTCACATTATGCGTCCCATGTAGGAATGCATAGCGCATCAATCTACTCAAGCAGAAGGTCAACTGGAAGATCTAGTGTTGATCAGCTGTCAAGCTTGCCACTCTCTGCAGTGGTGGAATACCAACAATCTTCTAAAAGTACAGCCTCTCCTAGATCCAGTTCCACAGAGGACCATAACAATGGATGCATCGCTCATGGGATGGAGTGGGAGGGACGCACTAACAGGAACTGATTATACAGGGTCACTGGACACCCAGTCAAACTCATCTACATATGAATCACCTCAATCTGCTGGCTGTTCATCTAGCGCTGAAAGCATTTCTTCCTCACCTCATTGGCAAGGTGGTTCTCATCAAAACAGACAGTGTGACTACCATGTACTATCTGCAAAAGCAGGGGGCATCAGGTCACCTCAACTATCTCATCTAACCCAGACAATTTGGAGGTGGGCTCTACGACACAACATTAGCCTTGTTCACACAATGTTGAGATTCGAAGCAGCGGTTAGAGGTACCCTAGGTGGAATTACTCATATGAGGCCCTCTAAAAAAGCTATGATTACAGGGATTCTTACTATAGAGGTGTGTTCTCTATTTTGCAGATATTTTACTACTGCCGCTAGGTGTAATCCCATGGAAGTGAACGCTAGCCCAGAGGTATATAAGTGAAGTAAATATCAGACAATGTCTTGAGGTTGAGGGGTCAATATATTTGAATGTCAATAGTGAACAAAACGATTCCACTTTGCTACATAACAGGCTCTAGTAGTGTGTCTTCTTGCTTCTTTAAGAATATCCATACATTGTTGAGGTAGTTTCAAGTATCCAAATTCTACGACCTCATGAGCCAGATTGCAAGATTGAGAGATTTTGGGTTGGGATGCCTTACTGCTCCCTGGTGTTGAATAAGAAGGTCCTGCCAGTTGGGAAGTATCTGGTGGGGGACTACTGAGAGTTTCAGTAGTGTGGTGAACCATTTTTTATTTTATTTTAATTTTTTATTTTAATTCAAATTTATATAGCGAGAACTCGACCCGAAGGTATTGGAGCGCTTTACATGAGCACTGGTTACGTTACTCAAGGACACATTCAGGCACGGGGAGATTAAGTGATTTGCCCAGAATCTCAGGATGTGGATGCAACCCCGAGGCTTGAACCCTGGTTTCCAGCACCAAAGTCGGCAGTCTAGCCGTCAGACCACATCCTCTCCCATGTTTGTCTTACCCATGTGGAAGCTGTTAGGATGAGTGTTAGAGACATCTGCCGAAGTTTCTGTGTGGGAAAGTTGTAGGATCACCGGGCCGCCACAAATTTCCTACCACCCAGTGTTAACCCAGATCTCCAGATAAAAATGCTACCTCAATTGTGTACCCACGCATTTATCAAAATAAAATAAGGCTCCACAGTGGGTCTGCCCATGACCAAGAGTGATGACACCCTAACAGTTTCCTTGTGTTTAAAAAATAAAAAGTAAATAAATCCTGTTTAAATTGCCCCGATCATGCCCAGCCCCCCAGGTAAAAAACACAGTTTTGACAAAAATAAATACGAGTGCGGACCCCCCACGTCACTTCCCTGATGTCTAGGGGGGTTTCTTGGCAGTGGATCACGGCTTGACCAAGATCCACAGCCAGGAAACCCTTTCAGGAAGCCCTTGTTTGAAAGTGGAGAATCTCCCCTTTCAAACGAGGTCTCCCTGAAAGCTGGGGAGACCGTTTTGGTCTTGCTTTCCCGACCAGAGTGGGAGACAAAGTTTACCTGCTTCTCTCTTCTGCTTAGATGGAGAAAAGGTACGCCTCACAGCGTGCTGACGTCACAGATTGGCAGGAGGAGGGGTGGGAGGAGACGCAGAAGTGATTCTGCATCTCCCACTGTTTTTTTTTTTTTTTAAATAATCCCCCGGTGCTAGCCAATGGCCGACTGACGCTCTGGGGAGGGTGTACATGTTGGCCACTGGCCAACACACGCACTTTAGGGGTTAATTCTAGTCAGAGACCTGGGAGATGCAAATATGTCTTGGCTCTGCTCCCACACAAACAATCCAGCCCAATCGGCCATGCCAGATCCCCTTGACATGAAAACACAAGCAAAACAAGACTTGGGTCTTGTCAGTGAGGAATCCCTTGAGTCTTGTGGCACAGTGATCACAGGACCACTAATCAGAGATGCAGCAAGCATTCCATCAGATGGACAGTGGCATGGCAACCGGATGGCTACCCCATCTGTTTAAAGTGTGAAATTCAAACCACAGAGGCTTTTTACCATGAGTTATTCTGTTTGTTGTTACAGCCACATAGAGTTTGAAACAAATTATTGATTGCCATCCGAAATCCCGGCGATTTGTGGCTACTATCTTGTGAACCAAATCTGAGTTGTTAACTCCACACTGCATCCTGGATGCCTTCTAACACAGTCTTCGCCTACAGCAAGCAAAGCTTCATTAATTTGAGCAACCTCTCTTTTTCCTTATTTTCATCAACAATTGCTACCATTGCCCATATCATTTAAGGATCTTCTCGCCTGCCAAATTCGTAAACACATTTCCTTGATAAATGTGGACCCAAACATTGTGGTTAACGTGCTGGTATTCAGATTGAGGCATGTTCTCCCATGCCAGTTTCACAAAGATCAAGTGGGCTCCATACACTTTTGTGTAAGGTACATGACAACCATGGTGACACATATGGCCTGTCCCTGGATGCTAAAAAGACATTTGATCGAGTGGATTGGGAATACGTGTTTTGCACCATAGAGAGATTGGCCAGAGACCTAGGTTTGTTACCAAAGTAAGATAGCTATATAGTGGACCAGCTGCTATGGTCAGCTGCAACGGCTTTCTGTTCGCCTCATTTCCTGATAACTTTGGAACCTCTAGCAGCTGCTGTGTGAAAATGCACTGAAGTTAAGGACAAAGTGACCAAGTCTGAGAACTGAAGTTGATGGTATTTGCAGACGATGTGATGTTAATTATCAAGAAACCTACTCCTACCTATCTGTTTTCAGGACCAGTGTTGTACCTGAAAAGATTCTCAGTTGTTTGAGTGTACAAGATAAATTGGAACAATGTGACTTTCTCCAAATGATACATCTAACAAACAGACACTCACTGAGTAATCTCCACTACAGATGGTTACTCAAAGTCGTTCTATATATGGGGACCTCGTTTTGCTATGATTGCTGGCTGTGCTATGATCATTGATGCTGCTGGCTCACTGCCGAATAAGACTAAGATAGATTTTTTCAAATGGTAAAACCTTCATCATCTTTGGAATGCTTCTGCTCATCAAAATTTGACTACACCATGAAAAATACAATTGAGCACACCATACAAAATATATTTTGGATGGTCAAAATCCAAGGCTAAATATGGCTAACCTGTATACCTCAGAGAGGCTACATGTTACGGACATTAACACTTATCTATGGGCAGCCATTTTTCCCAACTTGCTTATGTCAGCAAACAGCTAGGGAAAACAAGACTGAGTCATCATCGACAGTCCACTGACAATTAAAGAGAAGGGTCCTGACATCCTTTATGGCTACTGGAAGGTATTCCGACATCTCAAGAACGTAATGCTCTTTGTGATGAGTCTGATTAGGGCATCTACCAGCAAAATATTATGCCTGTATGCTCACTGTGCCACTGGAACAAAGGTTTACCTGAGTGATAAGCACTAATCAGAGTAAATGAGGTCTTGGGTTGCTTGTGTTCTGATCGAGGGAGTTCCCATGAGGAGTAGGATTTACATATGGCTAGGTCCAAACTGGGATGGCATGGTGAGCAAAAGAACAATGGGTTGGGATGCTCCCCGAGCGCGATTGGTAGTAGTTAGACAAATTGCAAGCATTCCTCCCATCAGCTTTTGTGTGTTTGATTTGTGACTGCCTATACCTGGATGCCCCCATTTGGCACAATGTGAGTTTGTTGATTGGTTGTAAAATGCTCCACTGTCCGGAGTGATCTTCCAAACATATTATATACATGAAGCAATTACAACAAAACTCAGGAGTCTCAACCTTCAAATCATTGTAAGAGGATGTACACTTTGTCCGTTGCAATATCTCCCAATGTCTCCATAAGCCACCTACTTTTATACCTTTACATGATAAATAAAATCTCCTACTTATGCATACCTTACTCATTGTGAAAAAAATGGTGCTGTGGTACCAGGTCTTCATGGTTACTCATTTGGCAAATTATATTCCAAACCCATGAAATGTTATCCCAGAGAACACATGAATTAATGGTTTCGGCGTAGTTCACGGAAGAACACTGTTCTACTCTACTAACCTTCCATGAAAGTGGCCTCTGCAAATCTTACTGAAATTCAGCTTTTTCAAAATATTTCAGGCATTTCATCCCCCACCCCACCAAAAAAAAAATCATATGGTCCCCAAAATCTTGTTGCTGGAGATGCAGTGATCCTGAAAGTAATATTGTGCATTTTGGCGGACTGTGCTCAGCATTCAATACATTTTGTAACTTAGAATCCACATCATTCAAAACTTGTGGCCTGGTCTTTAACTTTCCTGCCCTACTGATGATATTGTATGGCACTTCAGACATTCCAAGTATCATAAACCACTGGATACGACCAGGGTTGGACTGGGTCAGAAAATAGACCTGGGCTCCAAAATAAAAGTGGCACCCTCTAGTGATTTACAAAGCTATTAAAGTGTCTCTAGTTTGCAAATTGAGGCAGCTTTGAATTTGTAAAGACATGCTTTATAAGTGTTTATTAAGTTATGGAAATCTGCATGGATTTGAGCTTGCAGCAGGCTATGTTTGTTTAAATATCAAGGAAATCAACAGTAAACTCCTAGCCCAGAAGACCAGAAAACCGGCCCACAAACAGCCACTAAACCAGACCACACACTGGCCTGCCGAACCAGCTTGTCTGGAACTGTTCCAGCCCGACCCTGTATGCAGTGGATTGATATAGCATTGGCTATGACAACAATTAACATATGGCGGAGAAAGAAATTGAACATGTTCCCCACCTGCCTACATTAACTCACAGACATAGCTGTTATAGCATCACATGAAAGAGTAAAATATAGACTGATAGACTGTATGCACTTATTCAAAGAAATTTGGGGTCCTTTTGGGAGCCTTTCCTCTCTCATATATCCTCAGCTTAGAAGGATGTGGGATTGGAGTCTGGATGTGTCCCCGCTATTTATCACACATGAGAGCCTCCTATGGTATCATCCTTCCTTGACTATATTAGCACCATCCAAGACTTAAATACCTAAACCTCTTTCCTTTAGTCCCACTAATTTGCTAAGAACCCCAATATCCAACACTGACGAATACCTGCTTTATGCTACCCCCTAATGCTACTCGGATGGGCCTATGCCCAACTGGCTGAATGCTTCACATGCTCTCTTACATACTGCTACATGTTTGGGTACCATCTCCTTAGGACATCCCCGAGACTGTAGGCAGCCAGGGAAAAATGTAGTTATTAGTTCTCATTTTCCATTTTTTAGATCTCGGCTAGACATCAATTGTGCTGTCTCTTCAAGACATGCTGTATCTATCTTGTGGGCTTCAGCACACCCATAGGCTTCTCATTTGCTGGCTCCATTGTCCCACTCTTTTTCTTTCTCCCCATTGTCCATGGCCTGCATTTGTCATGCCTCTTGCTGAGTTTACCACTCCCTGAGATCAGGGACTAAGTACTATATAAATACACTTGCATTTATTTTGACATCTGTTCGGAAACCCTTTTTAGGTCTCGCTGAGCCATCGCCTGCGCTGCTCTGCGAGACATTTAGTTAGTGGCTTTTCAAAGTGCTACCACAATCTTTTCCTGACCTCAAGCTTGCGTTCAGGAGCGTGTGCAGCCGCCATGTGGCTTTCATGGCTCATTAAGCCTTGCTCTCCCAAGCACCTCGCTCTGCCCCTCCCTCACCACAGAGCGCGTCCCTGCCATCACTTTCGCCTTCTCTCACCAGATAGATGCATGTTAATTCTAACAATTTCCATTACCCGTCCTTATGCTTGTGTCTAATTTCTGGGTGAAGTACCTCGCAAATGCCTGAGAGTGTTGGAAGGGCATTTATAGGAATATATGACGTTACTTCGCATGCGTTTAGTACGCATGCCATTACTACGCGGTCGTTAGTACGACCGCGTTTTTAGTTCGCATTCCTTTCCTACGCAATTCGGAACAACGAATTACAGTAGGGGGTGCTGGATGTTGGAATAGTATAATTTACTATTCCAACTCCAGTCTATGCGGACACTAGGGAAGGTGTCGGATTTTAAATCCAACACCTTCCCCCCCTAACGCAAGTCGATGTTCCGACTTGCGTAGTAAAGGTTTTCTAAGTAACAACGCATGCGTACTAACGTCCGCGTAGTAACGGCATGCGAAGTAACGCCTGCTAAGTAAACGCCGTTTACCCATTTATAGCATTACAGAGAATGTCATAACTAGTATCTTAGAAGCACTTGAGATTCGGCGCCGTCCTCGTAATTGTTTTTTAAATATAGTGATATTTCTAACTACCAGTGACGGAGCTCTAGAGGAGTACACATAACTAAATAACATTTTCACAGGGGAAATACCATGTGCGTGCCTTCTTATCTCATGTCGTCCTCTTTTTAGTTTGCAGAGTTTTGGCTCCCCACTGAAAAGCTAGGTGTTCTTGGCAGGTCACGTTAGTTACTTTGTCTTGAGCAGCCTCGGCTCACACCTTATCAGTGTATAGCCTGATTAGGTTTGTCTTAATAGTTCATCGCTCATTTACCTTCACTGTCTTGCATCTGTTCCCTACACATTACTTCCTATTGTTATCTGTTTCCATGACTTACTTTTCTCGTTGTCTTTGTGTTCTCTTCGATAACGCGTTTTATTTTTTTGCGCATTGTTTGAAATTCAGTCTTCCTCTTCTAAAATGGAATATAGACTTGGCCTGAGAGGGATTTGGTATTGATGAGAAATGTATATAATACTAATTTCATTGGAACACCTAATCCTGATTGTATTGGTTTTCCTCCTACTTTGGCACAGCCTCGTAGGCTCGATTGGGAGTGTAATGTATTCGGTTTTTTTGTAGATCTGCTCATTGAGATAGGTCACCTTTTATTTACATCCAAGACATTGCATGCCACATCTCTTGTAAATGCCTCCATTTTGCCTTTAACCGACATGCATAGATTATCTCGCCAGTCTTTCTGTTTGAACTGTAGTGTATTTAAAAGAGTACACCTCTTACTGAGACCTGAAGTCATTGTGCTTTCAACAAAGATGACATTTAGATTTTTTTACGCCTTTAATATAGACTTGTATCTAAGTGTTCTGTGCACTAAAATGGCTGCCCTGTTGGTAGAGAGTTAATTTTAAACTGCCCTGGTTTAATGTGCACTTTCATTAGTCCAGGTCATCTCTGTAAAATGTTGCACCTCTTTCATGTTTCTGTCAATTTACTGTATACATTTTTTGGGTCGGGTTTGCTTCTTAAGCATATTTCTGTTGTAAAGAGAGGTAGGATGTAATTTGGCTCGTTATATAATCCTTTCCTTCAAATGATTACTTTTAATTTCGGGTTCACGTTGCTATTGCAGTGAAGGAAAGTTTCCCCATGTTCAGTGCAGAGTGTGCGATTGTCTTTCTGAAAGTTCAGAAATACGTTGCCATGTGTGGCACGGTGTGTTCAGGCTCTTACATGACAGATGCGCGTTCTGCTATTCAGGATCCTTGCCCAGCCTTCTAAAACAAATAGGAGCAATGTTTGTTTCGGCCCATTGCTCCTTGGGATGTGTCCCCCAGCTGACTCAATAGGTCTCGCTTTTCGTACCTTTTAAGTATTTAGCCATGCAACAGTTGATGTTGTTGCACCAATATATTGTGCTGCAAAAGTAAATACTTATAATGTCCCAAAAGCGAGACCTATTGGCTATGCCAATGCTTGTTGTCTTTAATCTGGAGCACTTGAGACAAGGCTTGTGGTTTACCAAGCTCTGCTGTAAACAGGGCTGTAAATCTTGTTATCTGGTCACATTAACTGCACATTTAGAGACCGAGATCAAATATCGGGTGCTGTTTTCCAGAGGGTCCCACCCCTCTCTCCTGACCAGGTTCTTCCTTTCCGCTGCTTTTGCCTGCAGGTCACTCCACCCCTCCACCATGCGCATGCCCCCTCTCTGCTCCTTGTTATAGTTTCCCTACCCTGCTCTTGCCCTGCCATCACTGCCCCACTGTTGCACTCCTTGCCCACTCCTCTCCAGCCTTGGACGATGGCCGAGCACTGCTCCTGCGTGCACTGGTTGTCCCCCTCGTGCTCTCCCCCCTGAGCTGGGACAGCTGCTGCCCTCCTCGCCCAGCACAGGAACAGGACCCCTCCGGCGCCACAACCTCTCTGGCCCATTTGGGGTGTGTTTCCAGCATTTATCATTTCACCCCGGATAGCCCCATGGCTGGGCAAGAATGAGACCAGGGACAATTCAGGAATGAGAAAAAGAAGAATGAGTGAAGGTGAGGAAGGGGTTGAGATGCTGCACAGAGAGGGTGCGAGTTAGAAAGGCAGAAATAACTGTTACAACGAACCAAGCCAGTGGGGTTAATAAAAAACAAACATAGACTCAAGCAGTCTTGACCAAATTAATGCGAAGTGTATCCATTGTAGGTGTTCATGTAAACCCATGTCACATACAGACCACCCAGTTTGCCTCCACAGCTTTTGTTCACGAGAGTTGCAGGAGCATTTTCAGGGAGGGTTCGCATATGAATACAAAAACATGACCACTCCAGGGGGAACGGTGTGCAGTGGCTGCATACCCACACTTCTACGAAACTGTTCACTATGTATTTAACGTTTGTAAATAATCAAAACAGCATCTCTGCTTCTTGCAGCATTCAAGTTTATTCTGATTTTTTAGCCATGTAAAAGAAATGCAAAATCATACTTTCACATGTCACAGGGAGAGGCATGGTCCTACACCCCTGCAGACGCTGCTCTGTAATTTGCATGCATGCTCCAAAGATGTGACCATCCGGGCCAGATCACGGTCACTGACCTCGTGCGTGCCACATCACTCCTTTATTGCCTGCGTCCGGCGGAAGCCAGGTCAAAAAAAGTGTGCTGTGCCAAGGGAAGAAGCAAATTCAGCTATGCTGTGACAGTGCTGCTGTGATATCTACCTATGCATCCCTTCCTATGTGGAACACTGTTAGAGCTTGACTGCCCCTGTGAATATGACGGCAGCATAGCCTGGGCACGGAGGCAAGAGTGGTCTCCTGTAGCATTGGACCATGGTCAATGAGATTGCGGAAGCTCAAAATGTGCACCCTTGCGATCAGTGTAGCACAAGGGGGACTGACTAGAGTCGGAGCACATTCTGTACCACGGAAGTGCCTCCAGGTGCAAAGAAATGATGCACATGCCCATGGTGCCGCTCCCCTTGCTGTTTCTTTTACATGGTCCCGGATACGTACTAGTCCAGCATTTTTTCCTTGACAGAACATTTATTTGCCACCCATATTTCGTTGATGTCCAATTTTGGACACATGTTCGTATTTAACCCTTTTTATTAAAGAAAAATGATATTCTTGTCAAAGTGATTGATTACCCATGCCCTAACTATGAATAAATAACAATTAGGAAGACCACGGTGGCATAATTTTTCTTTTGCCTCCGCCCCGCATAATCTAACCAAACCCACAGTGCAGCGCACTCTCATGGTACACCTATCACCTGACTGACAGCCTATTGGTAGTCTAGTGGCACCTGCCTTTCAATACGTCAATAGCCCAGTCCTTCCCTTGGCTGATCGTCAGTGTTACCTGGCCACCCATCCCATTCATTCCCACTCCCAGTCTGACTCTAACCTGTAAGCTATCGTAGTAGAGAATGTGCAGTCCAACAATCTGGAGCCCCTTCATTAATACCAGAAACGTCACTTGGAACAAGAAGCGGGTGCTAACACCCGTTGTGCCTCAGGGGCGCTTTGTTCAATTTGGTTTCTCTACTCCACCCTTCTTAACAAATTCCACATCTTGCACCACGATCTTCCTCAGCCCATTCTCGATGTGTTTTGTCCTCAGCCTAATATCTGTAGGCTGTGCATTCAGATGCTTTGAGTGCACTGTGCACGTTGACATCATTGCCCATGTCTGGCGCCCACTGCAGGGCTTGTCGCAGGTGAGCCGTAAAAGGTATGGCATAATTTATTTTTCTGTTCCAGAAAGTCTGTGCTGATGTGGCTATCTGAGCTGAGGTGCCTCACTCAGACTCCGAGGCACATCCTCGTCAAAAGGGACAGGTTTATGAGCTCTTTAGAAAGTAACTTTGTAGATGACCTGTACACATGTTCACGGATTGGGAGCACCACCTCATCATCAGTCAGCACCAATGCAACACCATCTCAGCTATGACTCCGCACCGCCTCAGCAACACTCAGCCCCACCTCACCATCACTCAGCACCATTACAGCACACCTGAGCACCTCCACAGCATCGCTCAGCACGAGCACAGCAACACTTTAGCTCCACTTGAGCACAACCTCAGCATCAGCGCAGCACCATCTCAGCGCCAGTGCATCACCTTCTCAGCATCAGTGCAGCACCACTTCAGCTCCAGTCAGCACCACCACCACCACAGTACCACTGAAGCATCACCTGAGCATCTCCCAGCACCACCTAAGCACTACCACATCAGCACCTCAGCATCAGTGCAGCACCACCTCAGCACCAGGAGCGCTCCGCCTGAGCACCAGTGCAGCATCAGTGCGGCACCATCTGAGCACCACCTTAGCACCAGCACAGCACTAGTGCAGCATCACTTCTGCACCACCTCAAATACAGTGCAGCACCACCTCAGCATCAGCGCAGCACCCTCAGCATCAGCTCAGCACCAGTGAATCAGCACCTCAGCATCAGTGCAGCACCACCACCTCAGCATCACTCAGCACCACCACAACTTCACTCAGCTTTACTCACCACCACTTCAGCACCAGCACAGCATCTCCTCAGCATCACTCAGCACTGCCACAACACCATCACAGCACCACCTCCGCATCAGCACAGCACCACCTCCGCATAAGTGCACCGCTAAATGTGCAGCACCAACTCAGAACCAGCGCAGCCCCACTACAGCATCAGTGCAGCACCACTTCAGCATCAGCGCAGCATTACAGCACCACCTCTGCACCAGTACACTACCACCTCAGCAACACCTAAGGACCAGTCAGCACCACCTCAGCACCACTACAGCACCACCCCAGGACAACTCAGCACCGCCTCAACCTCAGCGGAGCACCGCCTCAGCATCAATAAGCACCACATCTGCACCACCTCAGCATCAACGCAGCATCATTGCAGCACCATCTCAGCACCACCTCAGCACCAGAACACAACTACCTCAGCACCACTCAGCACCACATCAGCACCACTACCAGCTCAGCATCACTCAGCACCCCTACAGCACCACCACTAGATCAGTCAGCACCAACACAGCACCACCTCAGCCTCAGCACAGCACCACCTTAGCACCAACTCAGCATCACTAAGCCCCACTTCTCCTCCACATCAGCACCAGTGCAGCACCAACTCAGCACCAGTGCAGCACCACCACCTCAGCATAATCGCAGCACCACTTCAGCACCAACTTAGCAATAGCGCAGCATCACTTCAGCACCAACTCAGCAACACCGCAGCACCACCTCAAAATCACCCCCATAGTATCCCTCAGCACCACCGGAGCACCACCTCTGCACCAGCACACTACCACCTCAGCATCACTTAGCACCACTTCAGCACCAACAGAGTGCCACTTTAACATCACTCAGCACCACCGAAGCACCAATACAGCACCACCTCAGTACCAGCTCAGCACAACCTCAGTGCCAGTGCTGCACTACCTAAGCACCAGCAGAGTGCCACCTTAACATCACTCAGCACCACCTCTTCACCAACGCAGCACCAGGTCAGCACATCCTCAGCACCACCTCAGTGCCAGTGCTGCACTATCTCGGAACCACCACAGCACCACCACAGCATCAGCACCTCCTCTGCACCAGCGCACCATCACTAGCAAATCACCAACTCCGCACATGCTCAGCCCCATTACCAGCACCAGCACCAGCACCACAGCACATCAGCACCTGTGCAGCACCACGTCAGTATCAGTGCACCACCACCTTAACAGCTACACAGCATCACCTCAGCACCAGTGCAGCACTAGCTCGACATCACTCAGCACCACCTCAGCACCAGTACAGCACCCCCCAAGCACTAGCATTGCACCATCTGAGCACCAGTACAGCACCACCACCTCAGCATGTCTCAGCACAACCACAGCATCACTCGGCACTACCTCAGCATCAATGTTCACCGCCTTAGTATCTCTGAGCATCACCTCCACATCAGCACACTACCACCTCGGCATCACTCCAGGGCAACACCACGTCAGCCTCAGGGCAATACCACCTCACCACCAATCAGTACCACATTTGCACCACCTCAGCACCAGTGCAGCAGCACCTTAGCACCAGCACATCAGCACCACCTCAGCATCTGCACAGCCCCAATTCAGCACCACCTCATCAACTGCACAGCACCACCTCAGCACAAGCAGATCACCACCTCAACATCACTCAGCACCAGCACAGCACCACCTCAGCACCAGCGCAGCACCACCTCAGCACCCGCTCAGAACCACTTCAGTACCAGTGCAGCACAACCTTATCTACAGCGCAGCACCATTTCGGCTCCAGCATAGCACCACCTCAGCACCATGTCAGCTGTGAGTTCACTGGCACCGTTTCAGGGTCTCAGAGACTGGCAGACTATCGATGGCGATCTCTATTGGTATGCAGCAGACTTGGCCATTTAAGGCTAAGCATCCAGTTAGGTATTGTGTAGTGGGGCAGTGGGGTTGTTAGAACTAATAAAGTTCAAATTCGAATCAACTTCAGTTTTTTTTTTCCAAACATTTTTATTAGCATTTCATTTAATATCTGCTAATTTATATAAACTCATAACATTACAAGATGTACAATACAAAATATAGTATGTCTTTTGCAAAATTCAGGTAAGGCTAGGCCGCCATTTCCAGCATTTAGTACAGCAATATCTCTAACTGCCTGAGGTGAGGTATAACCTTAGGAGACAGAGTCCAAGGCCATTTTTGTATAATCGTGGCGGCCTAGAGCGTGTGCCTATTATATATGCAATTTATAATTTAGGTTTATATGCAACCCGGCATGAGAAAGGGAGCATCTAGTGAAAATGACCCAGATTATATAAGTCAGAGAACAATTAGCTATTAACTGTTATTCTATAGTGGTGGTGCAGGAACACTGGAGTCCATCAGGGGAAAAGAAAAAAAGGTCCGGGGGGATTTCGGGCAGGAAGGGGGGCAGACGGCCAATGCACACCAGGCCACCAACCTGTTGTTGGGTCAGTCTACCCAAAGTGCAGGCAGGTCAAGGGGGTGGTTCAGGAAAAAAGGCAGCCCTCATTCTATTCATAGGGCCAATGCGTTCCCGATTCCTTATTTTGTTTTTCTGTTATTTCCCACACACATCCTTATCCCTGTTAGCAGCTCAGGTTAACTGATTTTGTTCTCCATCAGAGTGAGAGCTGTCTCCACTGTCTTCAACCCCACTATGATATCTCTCGGGTATTCCCAATTTTCAAGAACGTCTCCCCAGGGTTCTGCCACAGGGGGTTTTGTCTCAGTCCCCGCGCATCCTCCCTGGTCAAGACCCTCCCCTCCGCCCCCGCCTAATGGGTTTCCGCCCATTTCAAGTCTCCAATTATGGGGCCACAGGCGGATTTCCAAGTCAATGCTATTCTCCTCTTAGCCAAGACTAAGGGTAGGTCCAGGACCCCTGTACCCACTTTACGCTTGGATGGTTGGGGGAACAGTCCCAGCAGGCAGGTTCTAATTGTGGGTTAGAGGGTATGTCCCACCGTTGCACCTGCCAACTTCAAGGCTTTCACCCAAAAACAATTGATTATAGCATTGTCACATGCCCCATAAGGACATTGTCGTTTTTCACTAAGTTAGCATGAGCACTTGCAGCTTGCCTACTGCTTTTACGCACGTTACTACACGTCTTTATTTTTGCAATATTTCTTTTTTTTATTTTTAATAAGCATTTTCCAACGCAACAATACACCACCAAACACACCCCCCACCTCCCCCATCACCCCCGATCAGGGAATAAATAACATGAATACAACCATTCATGATGCTCATCGTAATATACAAGTACAATATTGGGCTTAATCCACAGACGGTGGACAGCCTGGTAAAATTTAATCAATAATTAATTCCAATATATAAAAACAGAAATAAACCTCCAGCAGTTATATAAAGTGTGGTGTGCAAAGATAAACACAAAGAGACAGGGCTTAAAGTAAGTAAATGTTAGCAATCCGTCCTAACTTTACATCCAACATCAGTTTTCCAGTTTGAGTAAAGGTGCCCATATTAACTTTCCGTTTTGTCTTTGCCTTAGAACCTTTCCAACAATAGATCGCCATCTCCATTTTATATTACGGCTAATAGAAAGGCAAGCCAATGTTGGAACTGAGGGGGCTGTGGTTCCACCCATGCTGTAGCAATTAAAAGTCTAAATATCGTCATAGATACAGCAAGAAAAAAGTCCATACCCGGGGTCTGTTTCTCTTCATATACCCCGAACAGAATTATTTTCGGAGTCAATGAAACTTTTATATAATATTTGATTGCCGAAAAACTTTGTATTTCATTTTTGACTGGTTCTAAAGATGGACAAGATGCAAACATATGGAAAATATCAGCTCAGACAGTGGAACAACTCGGACAGTTGGTGCCTGGCCCCAATCCCCACTTTGCGATTCTTGCAGGATTATAGTACAACATAAAACAGGTTTTAAAAAACTGGACTTGTAAGATTGTCGACATTAAAAAGAGCCTTTGCGAATTCATTTTCAGAAACCAACAGCTTATTCTGCCACTTAACACACTGTTTATCAAGATCGTCATTCATTTTATTGTTCAGGTACGGATAAATCATCCCAATGCGCATTGAATTCTGTGTTATTATATTGCCAACCAAAACCTTTTTTTCAAAACCGGTGCGACCACCCACTTTCCACTGGAGGTAATCCGTAACTTGTAGGTACTTAAAAAACTCCTTGTTGTTAATACTAAACCTCGCTTTTAAATCATCAAATGAATCAAGGCGTGCAGGAGAAAGAAAAATACCTAATTTATCTATACCTGCCGAGTACCAAGCTTGCACATAGCCAGGTAAATTTGGGTTATTCACAATTGTAGTATAAAAGTTCAATCTCCCCAAGCCACATACAATGGGGATTTTGCCAGAAATGAAATGTCGTACCCTGTTATACCAGTATCTCTCTCTGAGGAAATTCCTAGCTGGTTTTACCAGCATTCCCATAAGCGGGACCTAAGTTTTAAATGATTGCATACAGAGTTGGACCTATTATGGATGCTCAGTGTGAAACCTTCCTCAACACCCCTTTGTTTTGTCATGATTTAAACCCTCGGTTCGTATTCCTATTGAGTTGTTTCACTCAGGAACGACAGGCACTACTGCTAGAATTGTCACTGGTTTCCATTTTTCTTTTCCAGGACAATCATCCAAATGTTTCTTTCTTCAGAATTTTGAGTTTGAACAAATCAGAATGGCCATACATAACCCTGGGCACACTGGCAGCGCTGTTTAATGGTGCGACGCATCCTGTTTTCTGCATTGTTTTTGCAAAGATTATAACGGTAAGTTGAAAGCAGGTGACAGTTTTGTATTTTCAATGTGTGTCACTTGGGGGTGAAATTGGTTGTCCATGCCTGTGATTCTTGGGAGGAAAGCCAGAATATTTTTTACTTTATTTATAAAAGCAGTGGCAAACATGTTGCATCGTTCAGTAGAGGGCGGAGGGCTTGCTACACAAGTACGTGTTGTCATAAGGGTGTTAACTACTTTGTATAGCTCCCTAGGTGAAGTACTATAGGAACAGCAGGGATTTAGTCTCAGCACTATGCAGGAAAAGTGTGCAACGATAAAATTTGCGTTGATACAAAGGTGACAGCAAGAGATCCAAGCGGGCGTGTATTCTTTCCATGAACCTGCGATTATTGCCCAACAATAGAACTCAAACAGTAAAACAAGAAAGGTCGAAAAGGCAGTATTTATAAGGGCCTAATGTCAAGGGGTCTCGTGTACTCATGGGAAGGGACAGAGGTATGGGATGGGTTGGAGCAGGCGCGCAACGCCCATTGGACTCAAAAGGCTTCAGCCCCCCCCGTTGTGTTTGGCTGCCCGGGAGGAGACAGCTTCCCGGGCACACACACAGCCACACTTCACAGGTCATTTGCTTGTTAATGAGGCTTTGATGGTTTTCACCCCCGCTTAGAGCCCCTGCAGCTCCACTCTACCTTTTGCTTGAAGAATCAGCCCCCCTCCCCCGAAAATTTTTCTTACCCCCCCCCCCCCCCCCGAAATTTGACTCTAGTTGCGCCTCTGGGTTGGAGTGAGAGGTGGGTGGAAAGGGGGAGATGAAGGGCATGTGAGAGGTTCCAGGGCCTTGTCACTCCATTCTCGGTGCAGCTCAATCCAAGAGTCGGAGCGCATTGAACATGGGAGGTGTAATGCATGTATATTCCAGGCGTGTGATGTAATCGATCAAGGGTTGCCAGATGCTGGCAAATTTAGTGTCTGAATATGCAGTCCTATGTGACAGAAGCTCCATGGCTAAAACGTGCCAGAAGCATGTACACCATAGGGCCTTAGGGGAAGCAGAGAATTGTTTGCAATGGAATGCTGTGAGATGTTTGGCAGCTTCCAACCTATTGCCTGCGAGACACCAATCTGTGTGTGTCATGGCTCTACTTTTAGGGGGAGAACGCCTAAAACAACTGTGGTGTAAGAGGCAGGAAGTGGGAAGGCAGCGCACTTTTAATGTGACCTAGGATTTCTTTCCAATAAGTGGAAATGATAGAGCATGACCACCATATATGTTGAACATCACCAGGAGCCGTGTAACAGCACCAGCAAAGATCAGATGTGGTGCCATAAATGGTGCTAAGGTGTGTCGGTATATGGTACCACTGTGTCATCATTTTACATGCTGTCTGATTCTGTTGTATACTGCGATATAGCTTAGGGATATATTGCCAGTGTTTTCCACTGTTTCTGGGAGGTACCCTCAGTGGTGTCAGCGTGCCGTTGTAATTGATATGTATGCAGACGCGCTAGGCCAGAGTGTTGGAGGACCTGATAAGTGCGGGATATCAAACCTCTCATGTCATCATAAGCCCTGACCAATGTCTCAAAAGGGGAAAATTGCCTTGTCGTCCCTTAGATGTTGGGGGTTGTAGCACCCAGTGACGCAGCTGACAGTATTGCAGTTTAGCCATCACAGGTATTTGGAATTCCTGTTTGCATTCTTCATATGTCTTAACGGAAGTTCCCTCGAACAGATCACGCAAGGTGCGACAATCTTCCTCTTCTCAGCTGGAGAAGGAGTGAGTCTCCAGGGTCGGGGTTAAATCTGAGTTGCGGCCAGTGGAATGTTTTGAGGAGGGAACTGTGGTAAGATCGCGTTTAAATGCAATCATGTCCCAAATCTCAAGGATCATCTTGTTAGGGGTAGCAATATAGGCACTTGGCAGTCAAGCGTGCCTAGGGAGCCAGTCAAGGTCCTAAAGGGGCCTGCAGGTGACCACCCGATCCATGTGGAACAAATGCTTCTCACTCTCTCACCGTCCATTCATAAATGAAACGGAGATGTGCCGCCCAGTAGTATTCAAGGAGGTTGGGGCAGGTTAGACTCCACTGATCCATAGGGAGCAGAGTTTGAGAACCTGTGTTGTTTACCCCACTATACAAAGGTGTGGATATCTTGCTGGTGGCGAATAATGTAATCGTGGGGGATGGAGGTTCGCAGCGTTTGAAACAGGTGGATAATTTTAGGGAGATTGGACATTTTGACACCATTGAGCTGTCCCAGCCAGGACACATGCAGGGCACCCCATTGACAAAAATCATCTAAGATACATTTTCGATAGGATTCCCAATTAGCTCTCGTCCAGGTCGACAAGGTGGAGGTCAGGTTGAAACCTAGGTATCGAATGGCATGTGGGGCCAATTGGAAGGGGGCAAGGGACTGTATGGCGGGGAGGTCTAGTTTCGGTATTGTGAAAGCTAAGATTTGAGAGTTGGACATATTGAACTTAAAGCTAAAGAACTGTTCAAAGTCAGTCAAAGCATGGACCACTGCAGGGAGAGAGTTCGCAGGTCGAGTAAGAGGGAGCAATAGGTCATCTGAAAACAAACTTAGTTTGCGAGGATGCCTGCCAAAAGGGATGCCTATGATGGACTCCATCTGATGGATAGTGATGGCCAGGGGTTTCCAACGCTAGGGCAAACAACAAGGGTGAGAGTGGGCACCCCTGTCGAGTGCCTCTCGTTAAGTGAATTAGCTCTGTGTGGCCGTGTAGGAGGCCAGCATTAGGGAAAGCTTGCCAAGCCCAAGACTAATCTTTCAAAGCACTGCTCTGAGAAATGGCCAACTAACCCTGTCAAATGCCTTCTCCATATCAAGCGAGAGTAGGCAGGCATGGATATATGGCGATGGGATTTCTCCACTAGACGGACAACCTGACGGATTTTATCCACCCCTTGCTGATTACAAATGAAACCAACCAAGCGATTTGCAAATATCCTGGTGTAGATCTTAGCGTCTGTGTTTTTAAGTGCAATGGGGCGATAGGAGGTGCAAAGAGAGGGGTCTTTAACGGGTTTGGGGATGAGGGCAATCTGCTGCATTCCTTGTCAAGGTGACGCCTGTTTTGGAGGAGAATTAATTAAAGAGTGCTAGTATGCGGTCCTGGATGCTGCTGGCGTCATTTACGAGCTAGAAGTGACCGCACTTTATTCCCCCCTTTGTCATAACAATGTTTTAAGTCAAGCAAGGACCTCTCTGATTTATTTAATCTATGGGTGCAACAAGGCCAGCTGCCTCTTACTTCATCGGGAAGGGGTGGACTGATCAAGGACCACAAGTGTTTTAAGCTCCGAAGTTAAACCTGCCTGAACCTATCGGGACTCTCTCGCATGGGCAAAAGCAATGGAGGAAATGACTCCCCTGATAGTGGCTTTGAATACATCCCAGAAGGTGTGGCCCGAGGTCTCCAGACTTCATTGAGATCAAAGTAGTTCCTGATCTCTTTTTGGATGTCAGCAACATTCACCAGATCTATGAGAAGTTGCGTAGGAAATCGCCAGCATGTCTGGACCTGTTGGAGGTGCCCACCCCAGTTCCACACAATTTCAACATGAGCATGATCGGAGATCGAAATGTTCAAGATGGAGACAGTTTCTAGCTCTCGGAGCAGGGAGTGAGTGATGAAAAGGTGATCTATTCTGGAGTATGATGTGTGGTCATGCGAATAGGAAGAATAACCACGGGTGTTAGGAAGAATAACCACGGGTGTTAGGGTACCTATACTTCCATACATCAACGAAGCCAAGGTCTGTAAGATCTCTCTTGAGCGCTGCAGACATCGCCACTGTGCCCTGTAAGGAGGTAGCAGTACAGTCTAGCTGAGGGTTCCATACCAAAATCAAGTCCCCACCCAGAACTATGTCACTGCTCTTTTTTTTCAGCTGTTCCCGCAATAATGTCCTAAGGAAAGGTTCTTGTCTCTGATTAGGGGCATAAACATTAAGAAGCGCAATTAGGCGGGGACTTGAAGGGTAAGTTGGTTTTTTTTGTCCTCATTGTGCAAGAGACAGGATTAGGAGATAACAGGGGTCTTGATTCTAACTATACCATCTTGGATCTGCCCTTATGGGTTACAGGTGGGGGAGATCCAAACCATCTACCGTGCCTCCTGTCTTCCTTTCCCACTCGTTCCAAGGGGAGAGCTACCTTCTGGAACCGCAAGCGCAAGTCTCACTCTTACAAGTTATTGCTGTATTGCATAATCACCGGACATCAGGTTACCTTCTATAGTTTAGCCCTGTGGATTATACTTCTGTTCCCAGTTATCCAAAAGTTCTGTTCTCTTACTTTGCCTCTCATTGCGATACAGTTTATTAACCTGTTGGATCGATGCTAACCACTCCCACTGTGTTGGTGGGTTAGGGAGTAGCCATTCAATGCAGATTTCTCATCTAGCCTATAGGATTAGTAAAAAATGCAGGTTTTTCTGTTTTTTACTTAGTTTAGAGATTCCTGCATTGCGGGTTCTTACCCCGAACACGGCTAGATCTGTGCTTACCTCTATGTATTGGTCCATCACCTCCATGAGTATCTTACCCACTTCATTCCCAAACGTTCTGGAGCTTGGGGCACTGCCGAAACATGTGTATTTCATCCGCCATATCTTCTCTGGATTTAGGACAGCAATTCACCTTCTGTTTATTTACCTTTGTCAATTTCTTTGACGTCCAACATGCTCTGTGCATTGTGAATAAATGTTTTTTTCTGAGAGGTGCAGATTAATGGTATACCAAAATGCAGACATTGATACTTGCCATAATTCTTATGTATCCAGCCTTGGCAGATCCTTCCCCCAGATCTCTGCAGGTAAGAGAAAGTCTTCCTTCCCTGCTGGGATGAACGACCAATAGCATCTTGATACTTCCTTCTTATGCACCGCATTTCCTTATATTTTCCTTTCGAAGTTGCTATTTCCTGGCCCATCCTTCCCCAGGGCCTTAACCCAGCTTGCTAGTTGGTAATGCTTGAATTTAGATAATGTACTGTTAGCCATTGTTAACAATTGATTCCATCCTATTAGGGTATTCTCTTCTAAGAGCTGACCTCATTTAGTTATACCCTCATCCTCAAAGGGAATTGAAAGCTCATCCTTCAAGCACTCTGTGGTTCTTGGGGAGGACCAGTTTGGGGCAAAGTCGCTGTAATTTGGTATTTTTAAAGTTCTCCTAATTTGGTACCATAGTTTAAAGGCTGACCATAGCACTTTCAGTTTCACCTTTTTGAAGAACTTTGGATGCCCACATTTATATAAGTAAAAGCTACCTTCCGATGCTGTCATTGCTTGCAAGTAGATGTGGTAGGTCTGATGCTCTTTTAGTAATGCTCTTATATTCTTAAATTGTAATGCTCTGCAGTATTCATAGAGATTAGGACTAGCAATCCCTCCATGCTCCTTTTTTCTTCAAATGTTTTTCCAAGCTATTCTATCCCCTTCGAAGCCCATATGAAACTGCTCAGCTTCCCTTCCAGCTTATTAAACAACTGTCTACAGTGATACAGTATTGAAAATATACATTAATTTTGGGAGGATTGGCATTTTTAGGATGTTGGAATGCCCTATGAATGATAAGGAAGGCCCCCGACACCTTTAAGAGCTTCCTAGTTTCTGACAGCAATTTGTTAAAATTCAGATATGCTATTTTATCAATGTCATTCACTATCTGTACACCCATGTATCGTATCCTTTCCTTTACCAGAAGATTATTACTTACGAAGTTCCACTCAATAATCTCTGTTTTTTGTTGATTGACTTGGTAGCCTGATACTTTCCCAAACTGATCCAAGGTCTCTACTATTATCGGAAATGAGACTGGAATGAGACTGGTAAGCTATTAGGAAAAATCATTAGGTCATCTGCATAGAGGGTGAATTTCTTCTCCCAGCCTTGATATGTAAAGGGAATGATCTTATGATTGGATCTGAGAGCATTAGCTCTTTCTTCAGTATCTTCGTGCAGAAGCACACCTGACACATGATGGTCACTCCTGTGGGGGCGTGCACGCTGAAGCGGTGAGGATATTTCTGGTGAAACATGCAAGGAGCGTCTTCCTTCAGGAAATGAGTTCCGTGGAGAAAATTACACCGGGATCCAGCAAAAAGAGATATCGCCATATTTGCCATCTCTTATTCAGGGAATTCAATCCTCTCACAATAAAGGAGAGTAGTTTAGTATATTGTGCAGTGGTCATTGTGTGGAGGGTGTGAAGAAGTGAGGATATTATCAGGTTCGTATACAAGAATATTCCTAAAAGGGGTTTGGAAATGGGACTATGAAGAACAACCTCCCTCCAGGGTATAGGTCGCAGACCAGGGTAGGGTCGTGGGTGGAGCCATATCAACAGCTCAGGTAACTGGAAGGGCCTAGGGCCGGTATAAGTGTCATTAGTGAGTAGGTAAATGCTGGATGCACTTGAGGACAGCTGAGGGGGCCCCCTATCAAGGTATTCAACTTAAAATAAAACGTACAGTCAAATCACGGACATCTTGAGGCCAACAAGGCCTAACATCTCCTTTCGAGTTCTGATGTGATCTGCAAGCAAATATGCCAGACACAACCAAGGAGTCACTCTCTAAAGGTGCGAATTGAGGATGGGCATCCATCGGAGGTGTGCAACCATTGGACATCAGGGAGTACATCCTGCTGCAGAGCAGGTAAAGCGTGTCAAAAATGTCCTGCAAAGGCTCCAGACCCCTGAAGCCAGTGGGGATCAGAGCAAGGATCAATGATGGAGCATAGGCAGGCCAGCCGAATGATCATGACCCTTCAAGGCCAAAGATGTGCCCGGGGGAGGAGATGACAAGCTTCAGAAAGGAGGATGTACCAGTGCAATATGTTCACCCTAGTTCCTGGCTGTTGAATGAAAGCCCACATGCATATCATGAGAGTGTACACTCCTGGAAGCTCTGTAGCGTACTCATAAGGAGGAGGGTACGGCAGCAAGATGGACCATGCTGGACATTACTCAAGATGGGCTACAACAACAAATAAGGCAAAGTTACAAGGAGCCCATGACCGAATGAGCTGTGGAAGGTCACTTGTCCATGTCCCGGAGGTGTTGGATAATGTCTCTTTTTGTTCCTGATAGGCTGCGGCTTTATGATTTTTATCGGCGCAGCAAGCTGGCACTGGAGACCAAATAGGCTGTAGAGATTCTCTACAGGGAGTGCAAGTGGGTGATGAGGCGTCTTCATATGGATCTGCTTGGAGTTTCAGAAGGTGTTTGTCTTCGGCCAGGGAATGGATAACTCGTTGCATGCCCTCCAAAGTGAGAATGATGGCAAATGGATGGCCCCATTGGTAACGGATCTTAAGCTCCCGCAGTTTGTCCTTGACTGGCTGGAAGTCCCTTTAGCAGCAGAGGTTAACAGGGGAGAGATCCTGAAATAGATGAATAGTCTGGCCATGGAAGATAAGATCGCCTTGCTCTGCAACGCTTTCAGAATGGGCTCTTTCTCAACAAAAAAATGGACCCGTGACAGAATCCAAATTTCCCTGAGTAGAGGCCGCACTCCTCTGATGCGGATGTTGTTCCGTCGCCATCTAATTTCGAGGTTTCTCTGCTTCATTTGTAGTTCAATCTGCTGCTTCTCCTGTGCCTTCACCTTGTGCCAAAGGATTTCTTGGTCCTTAGAGCGAGCATCGATCATGTGTTCCAGGTCGTCAACTCCTCCTCCCAAGTCATTGACCTTACGTCGGATGTCCTTCAGACATGTTCTGAGGGAGCCAATTTCAGCATGGATTTCTTGCAAAAAACATTCCATTTAGGTCTGGGTGATGGGTGGCGATACCAAAAGAGAGGGCGTGCCATAAAGTTCATGTTGGGCAAGGATGCTTTATTCCAAAGCGAAGTGAATGGATTTCCCCTAACTGACCCAGCGGGTGTGCCTTTTGCGGCCTTGCCACGAGGCATGATATCCACCAGTGGAAAGTGTGTTGGCACAATAGTCACAGCCGGCGAGAGCAGCACTCACAGACTCTTTGGTGAGAACAATCACAAGGTTCGAAGGGAAACTAGTACCCAGGTAGGTCATGGAGATCATGTGTTAAGTGTCTTTAACGGATCCAATGAAGCTGCAGCAACCGGGATAACTGGCCAAGGGCCTCCTAGAGTATACAACTCATTCAGGAACTATATGGATGAATCTAGGGCTGTCGCATAGAGCCAGGTAGCCATGTGGAGGAGGGACCCCTTCCCTGATGTGGCCCGAGGCAACTCCTGTTCTCAACCGTGCGTCGAAAGGGGGGTGGAGAAGCCTCACATGTATCGCCCCAGGTTCAGAGGCAGTTGAACCTTTGACCCTGGGAGGGCCTCACCACATACAAAAGCGTGAGTTGGTCAAGCCAAAGAGTCCCTACAAGGCCTCTAAATCCATGGCAGGACTTGGGGGCCAGAGTGGATACTGCAAACAGCCAATTGGAGGGAGTTGTAAGCTGTGTCAGTGCCCCTCCCTTAAAGATTGATTTTATAACAAGACAGAGGGCCTGCAGTGCAGAGGGGCCACGTCAGTGGGTCTCCAGGGCCAATCTCCAGGGCCCCACACAAGCCGTAGGTCGCCAGTGTTGGCCTGGGGTGTTGCGATCGGGCTGCGTTTTCTGTGTCTAACAGCCTCTGCTCACAGACTGGACACGGAACCAGGTGCCCTCACTGTTTTGGTGCCATGCAGTTGTTATCCTGATACCTTCAGAAGCTTTAGAAGGCTGCAGGAGTCCAGAGCTGCAGCGGAGCACGTCTTACTCCATGAGCTCCTAGGCCACCCACCCCTTTCTGAGGCATTTTCAAGATGTGAATCTGGACCACCTTTTGTCATATCCCATGAAATATATTTGGAGGAATTGATGTTTTTCATTTGGAAGTCCAGAAGTGGATCACTACATCGGGATGCTTGATTCTGAATTTTTTAATTCAAATATGAAACCAGGTTCACCTATTTCCTGCGCACCTCTCAAATAAACTTGTACTTCTGGTTCATTTTCAGAAAGGTATTTTAACTTTTCACATCACCTTTGCATTTGGTGATAGCTGTGGTTGGTGACACTTTGTACAGGGGTTGACTCACCTTGGCATTGAAGGGATACAGGCTAGCTGTTTCACACGATTACTTAAGTGTGCTACACTGGAAGCAGCTAAAAGTTACTTGACTCTCAAGGTTTCCACCCAACATTGTGTTTTTAATAGGTTAAAATACATATTTTAGGTGAAGGTTTTAATATTTATTTATTGCCATCTTAATTTCATCATATGAATCAGTAGTGCTCGAGTCCTGTCAATTCAGATGCTTAAGTGAACAGGGGAAGTCCATGACTCTGCCACATTTGATCACACTTTCATGTGTAGCACTAGCATATACCCAATTCTGCCCCAGCCCTTCTGGGCTTTAAGAGGTGATCCTGAGAAGTGACTGGCTACACTCAGCAGTATTTTCAAAAACGGTGTGCAGTTCCTAAAATGAAGTGAAAGTGTTCAGGTCAGTGGAATAACCTTTTTAGAGGAAGTACCCTCACACACCAGAGGGGTGTCATGCTTCATCATCTGGGCATGCTCCTCATCTGGCCAGCGCTGCAATGCCTGACGGGCACCTGCGAAGGGGCTCTTTGGCAGAGATCTTTTTGATGAAGCCTTTAGGGTGTGTGGAATAAGATGAGTAGTGTCTGAAGAAGGACAGTGTGCTAAAATAGGTTTAGGAAGGTCCTAGTGCATAAATTATTATTCACGGGACTTAACTTTGTTCAGACACTAGGGAGCGCCCAGTTTAGGCAAGACAATACCATTTCAGGCTTTGAGTGCAGGATAAAGAGTAGCACCTAAACTTGGAACCTACCCAGAGTTTCCTGCTTCCTTTTTTGTATAATTTATCTGGCACCCTAAGCCTGAAAAGGTATTGTCTTGTTAAGATACATACATACATACATATATATATATATATATATATATATATATATATATATATAGAGAGAGAGAGAGAGAGAGAGAGAGAGAGAGAGAGAGAGAGAGAGAGAGAGAGAGAGAGAGGGAGAGAGGGGGAGAGAGAGAGAGAGAGAGTTTTGTTTTGTAGTTTATTATTAAAAGTGTGTTTTTAATGCTTTTTTTTGCCTCTTTGCAGCTATTTTCGATTGACGACAAAATAAAAATAAGACATGATGCCGACTTATATGCAATCTTCTTCCTTGCCATTGGTATTATTTCTTTTTTCACCTTCTTTATACAGGTAAACATATTTTTTTTACTCCTTGTTTTGCCATTTTGTCTTTTTTGTCTATCTGCAAGTGTTCCTGCCAGTCTTTCTGTTTTTTGATCCATATGTCAGTCTATCTATCTAACCTCTTTCCTGTCTGACTGCTTGTCTTTACTCTTGTCCATGTGCCTTTCTGTCATTACTTGTCCATATTTTAGCTCTCCAGTTGGCTTTCTGAATCACGCTTTGAAATTTTCAGATATTAAAAACACCTGTAAATATAATCTATAAATCAATTAGCGCTATACTTATCTATCTATATATAAATATATATATCAATGTATGAGGTGTTCCATGAAATTAAAACGACTGACCCGTGGTAAATCTTTAGGGAAACGGCACTACAAAGGTGATGTCATATTGGTTTAAGGTGCTGTAAGGTCGAGAGAACCACTAGCCTCCCCAACTTGGTGCAGCCTAAGCCACACCTGTGATACAAAACAACAGAAACCTCAGCACACAATAAGTATAAAGGTATGACAGCTGTAGCTTAAGTAAATCAAAACATTGTCACAAGTGTTCCTGACACATTTTTCATTTTTTGTTTTTATTCTTCCTTCTCTTTTTTTAGTTTTTTTTTTAGGTAGATCCTTTTGTCCTCAGTCTTTATATACAGGTTAACAGGCCAAGCCAACACGTGTTTCGTCGCCAACAAGGGGATTTGCCCCGCGACTTTTTCAAGGCTAAACAAAATACAAAGTATATAATCACCAATTATGTTGCATGAACAGGTGTATTAATACAACCCTAATACATCCCAATACAATGGAGCAATTAGACTGAGGACAAAAGGATCTACCTAAAAAAAAAAAAGGAAGAACAAAAGAACAAAAAATGAAAAATGTGTCAGAAACACTTGTGACAATGTTTTGACTTACTTAAGCTACAGCTGTAATACCTTTATACTTATTGTGTGCTGAGGTTTCTGTTGTTATGAGGTGTTCCTTGCCTAATGCTGTATAAAGTACAAAGGCAAGATATGTTTCCTAAACTTTATTGCAAGGTGCTTTTTTTCCTTTTTAGGGACGCCTTTTATGTGTTTGCCTGGAGTCCAAGAGCTGTGTGTGTGGCTTTCCCTGTTGTCAGATAAAATCTGTAGGAGACTAGTGGTTTTGCAGAGCTTTTTAATGGCACCAGTGCAGTATTCATATATATATATATATATATATATATATATATATATATATATATATATATATATATATAGTCCCAAAATACGCCACACTCAATAAATCTTCGGTAATTCTTGTTTATTCAGAACACTACTACTCCACACTACTACTCCACCAACTTGTTTCAACCTCACGGGGTCTTTATCACCGTGATAAAAGCCCTGTGAGGTCGAAACGTGTTGGCGGAGTAGCGGTGTTCTGAACTAACTATAATGGGGGAATTTCAAAGGTTTTGTACGAGTGAAATGTCCATCTAACTATAACACCCCAGAAACCTATGGTTTTTTCAGTGAATTTCTAAGGTTTTTTAAATGCTAATTCCTAACTATAACGTGCCTGAAACCTATGTTTTTTTCAGCAAATTTCAAAGGTTTTTTAAATGATTATTTCTAAATATGCCTACAGAGATAGGACATGTGAAGAAAGAAGAGAAAACGCACAGTAAGAAAAAAAAAATGCAGAAAGAAGCACAGAAATCGTCAAAGACGAAGAAAAGTACAGGAAGAAGGAAAACGTGCAGAAAGAACAAACAGAGGAGCAGAAAGAAGCCTTGTTGCAAAATCATCCTGTACCCTCAACTTTCTTCAGACGGATACTGGTGGTAACGGAGTCTGACTAACCAGTCCTAGAGCCAGTGCTATGTTAAAAGACACTTAGAATACAGTGAAAACACCTACATACACTAGGGAACACTGCGTTGGGGTCTCCCTGTGATTAGCATGACCTCCTCAGTAAGCCCCTAGTATATAATAGGGCAGGGGGATTAAAACTACCTCTTAAAACGCGCCACAGGGCGTGTTTGCAAACTGGTGGAGAGAGTGGGGGGCTGAGCTGACGTGTGCAAACACGCCCTGTAGCCGTTTTAATTTGGGAGATAAAGTTCACTTGAATCCTGAGGGTCCCTGGGGTCCAACTAACCCACTAGGTACCTCCAGTAAGCGCCACATAGCTGCGTTGCTGAGAGGTATAAAAAGGGGCATGGCCTAGTCCACCTCTCTGCAACGCAGCGCAGTGGCACTTACTGCAAGCACCTGGTGGGCTAGTTAGCCCCCAGGGACCCTCAGGTTTGAAGGGAAATTATTTCCCCAACTTAAAACGCGCCATAGGGCGTGTTTGCACACGTCACCTCCGGCCCCGTTCCCTCCCTTCACCACTATGTAAACACGCCCTGTGGCCGTTTTAAGTTGGGAGAATAAGTCCCCTTGAATCCTGAGTGTCCCTAGGGGCAAATTAGCCCACTAACTATGTCCAGTAAGCACCACCTCTCTGCTACGCAGCACAGTGGCGCTTACTGGCAGCAACTGGTGGGCTAGTTGGCCCCCAGGGTCCCTCAGGATTCAAGGGGAACCATTTCCCCAACATAAAACGAGCTACAGGGCATGTTTGCAGGCGTCACCTCAGGCCCCGTCCCCTCCCTTCACCACTGTGTAAACGCGTCCTGTAGCCATTCTAAATTGAGAGATTAAGTCCCCTTGAATCCTAAGGGTCCCTAGGGTCAAACTAGCCCACTAGGTACCTCCAGTAAGCACCACAGAACTGCGTTGCAGAGAGGTGTAAAAAGGGGCGTGGCCTCTGAACACCTGTCTGCAGCGCAGCTCCCTGGCGCATACTGGAGATACCTCTTTGGCTAGTTGGCCCTCAGGGACCCTCAGTATTGAGAGAGAATTAATTCCCCAACTTACAACTCGTCAAGGACGCGTTTGCACAATGGTGAAGGAAGGGGGCATGTCCTGATTTGACATGTCTGTAAACACGCCCTGTGGTGCGTTTTAAGTTGGAGATGTAATTCCTCCTCAATCCTGAGAGTCCCTGGGGGCCAACTAGCCCACCAAGTACCTCCAGTATGCGCCAGAGAGCTGCATTGCAGAGAGGTGTTCAGAGGCCACGCCCCTTTTTACAACACTCTGTAACGCAGCTCCGTGGTGCTTACTGGAGGTACCTGGTGGGCTAGTTGGCCCCCCGCAATCACAATTGAGTCGAGCCCCGGGGGGGGTGGCGGTCCCCAGGGCTCGGGGGGCCTTAGAGGCCCCCCCAACATTATACTATAAAGCCCTGGGGGGGTGGCGGTCCCCGGGGCTGCGGGGGGGCCATGTGCCCCCCGCAATTATTCATGCTTTGCCCCGGGGGGCTGGCGGTCCCCCGGGCAGTGTGAGGGGGATTGGGCCCCCCGCATTTTTTTTTGTGCATGCCCCCAGGACCTGGCCCCCTCGGGGGCTAATTAGCAGCGAAGTGCAGGAGCCCTCGCTTCGTTTTTTTTTTTTATCGGCAGGATCCGCGCACCCAGCACGCAATTTGCCGATTTAAAAAAAATAATAATAATAACTTTGGGGCCTTGGTGGTCCTTGTGGGACCCCCTGAGCAGGCCAGGGGGTCAGGGTGTTTCTACCCTGCCCCCTTTTTGCGTTCTGTGCGTTTTTTCTTCTGTTTTCTTGTGCCTCGGTTTCTATGGAAAATAGGTCCTTATTATAACTACCTACTGGTGACCGCCAGTAGGTAATATATATATATTTTATCAAAAGTGCCCTAGAGCAACGGGAGGTCACTCAACAACGCTATGCCATTCGGCTTGTTAATGCAGCCTGCCTTCCTGGTCCACTTTACAGTTATATTCGCCGGACGCGTTTCAGGGTCAAAGACCCCTCCTTCCTGGGCTGTTCCAAACAGATCTTTCGAGGCTCACACTGATCACAGTTTGGGCTTTATTTATTTGATTACAAGCCTCTAGTTGGCATATGCTCAGTGCAGTGTTTCTCAGTGCCTGATGGGACATGCAGTCCCCAATGCGAGCAAAAGTATTTCCTTACGGTAAGTTTGAATGTTCGTTTGCTTCTTTTTATAAACTTTATCATGCCCTTTAGTAGGTTGTGGCTCTTAGACGCAGGCTCAATCAGCATGTAGAGTGCTGTGCCAAAACGTCTTGAACAGTTCAAAACTCAGCCTCACCCAGCTGGATTGCACTTCTCTCCCAACTGGCGATGGTGCTCCTCCCCACGGCCGGGCCGCCGTGTAGAAAATATTTCACCAAAAGTGCCCTAGAGCAACAGGAGGTCACTCAACAACACTCTGCCATACGGCTTGATAATGCAGCCTGCCTTCCTGGTCCACTTCATAATTATATTCGCCGACGCGTTTCAGGGTCAAAGACCCCTTCTTCCTGGGCTGTTGCAAACAGATCATTCGAGGTTCACACTGATCACAGTTTGGGCTTTATTTATTTGACTACAAGCCTCTAGTGGGCGTATGCTCAGTGCAGTGTTTCTCAGTGCCTGATGGGACATGCAGTCCCCAGTGCGAGAAAATGTATTTCCTTACGGTAAGATCACATGTTCGTTTGCTTCTTTTTATAAACTTTATCATGCCCTTTAGTAGGTTGTGGCTCTTAGACGCAGGCTCAATCAGCATGTAGAGCGCTGTGCCAAAACGTCTTGAACAGTTCAAAACTCAGCCTCACACAGCTGGATAGCACTTCTCTCACAACTGGCGATGGTGCTCCTCCCCACGGCCGGGCAGCCGTGTAGAAAATATTTCAGCAAAAGTGTCCTAGAGCAACTTTGATGTCACATAACCTACTAGAGGATTTAATGAACCTTTTAAAATACAAACGAACATTTGAACTTTCTATAAGTACTACTAATGCTTGCAGTAAGGAAATCCCTGTCCCATCATGCACCAGAATCTTTCTGCACTAAGCATAGTGCCAATATCGGCAACCGTTATCACAGCACACATCAGTACATAATCATAATAAAACACACAACACTGAATGTAAGTGGAGAAATATTGCTGCAGGTTTATTAGCATAATAAATATGCAAACACGGTGGGTTATCTTACGGGCGATCCCAGGGCAGGCCAGCCGCATGCCGCCTGCCCGTCTGATAAGCCTAGAGTCACCATGGCAACGCCAATTGGTGTATACCAAATGTTGGGAGGGTCCCCCCCTCCCATCCGTGGACCTCCAGTCCACATGCTTCACACGCCTCCCCGTGATGGGTGGGCGGAGCATACATGGCAGCCCCCGGTTGCTCAGACCCACAACCGCCTGTCGGTTAGCGGGGCGCCGTAGGTCTTCCAGTGGACACGCTAAAGATCCCTGGGTATCCTGGCTTAGCACCACACGGTGCTGCTGCATGCTATACCCCTTGGTATGTGCAGACCCTGGATCGCCCTGTAACTCCTCCTGCAACACAAAGTGAAAATTGTTAGAAAAACCTGCCCCCCCCTTTGTCCCTCCGGATGCCGGGTAAGCGGAAGGGCGGGCAAGGCGAACGAGCGGACAAGAGGGCGAGGAGGGGGCGGGGACAGAATATGTACCCCCCTTAGCTCCTCCCCGCCGGAAGCAGCTACCTGTCTGGGGTCTCCCTTGGTCAACCCAGGGACACGACCTCCCACCCCTGTGCCTTCCTGTGGCACTAAGGCGGCCGCCCTCGAAGGGGCGGGCCGCTGCGCAACCCCCCCCCGGGCAGCCTTACATAGTGCCAATATCGGCAACCGTTATCACAGCACACATCAGTACATAATCATAATAAAACACACGACACTGAATGTAAGTGGAGAAATATTGCTGCAGGTTTATTAGCATAATAAATATGCAAACACGGTGGGTTATCTTACGGGCGATCCCAGGGCAGGCCAGCCGCATGCCGCCTGCCCGTCTGATAAGCCTAGAGTCACCATGGCAACGCCAATTGGTGTATACCAAATGTTGGGAGGGTCCCCCCCTCCCATCCGTGGACCTCCAGTCCACATGCTTCACACGCCCCCCCGTGATGGGTGGGCGGAGCATACATGGCAGCCCCCGGTTGCTCAGACCCACAACCGCCTGTCGGTTAGCGGGGCGCCGTAGGTCTTCCAGTGGACACGCTAAAGATCCCTGGGTATCCTGGCTTAGCACCACACGGTGCTGCTGCATGCTATACCCCTTGGTATGTGCAGACCCTGGATCGCCCTGTAACTCCTCCACAGCCTTGGGAGTGGCCACCGTCACTACCAGGGCCCCCCACCAAGGTAGACCTATGTACTTACAACCTGCTGCAGCCAAAGCTTCCCCTAGGTCCAGTCGGAAAACATCCATACCTAAACTAGAAAGGTGCACTTCATCTCCCTCCAGGCACCCTGTGGACTTGGCGTGTATAAGACCATGCCTGATGAAGCCAAGACCTCTTTGCTCTGCGCCACTGCGCATGGCTCCCGGTAGGCCTTTATACCTACAGCATACCGGTACCGGGCTTCTCCCAGGTCCAGCCAAACAAGTGTACCAACGGGACGAATTCCCCCGTCCTTTTAAACTCTCCCATGGATTTGACTGAAATGACCTACACCAAAATAAGCGATGGTCCAAGGTTGCCTTTGCATGGCTACAGAACAATCCCTTTGACAAGACACTCTTGCCTGGCAGTGCCCATGCGGGAGGTGGTAAGAGATGACAAGCCCGCCTTGCTTCCTCTTTCACTCCGTTGGAGTACGCCCATCGCATTCCATCAGTCCCCATCAACTGTAAGCCTTGCCCTCCCAAAATTTGCTAGTATACCAGGGAGGGACAGGTCAGGGTGACCACAGAGGAGAAAAACTTGTAAAATGCTTCTCTAATTGAATACTGGGAAAGCCAAATGTTCTCCTGCGGAATAGAGCCCAAAAGTGTTACCCCGGTGTTTCCCTCGATCATATGGACCATACGCCCCTGTTGGAAGGCCACTTCCACAACCTGCATAGCTGCCATCCAGTGCTGGAGGACGGAAACTAACTGGAGGCTAACTACCAGCATTGCGTTCTGAATGTTTCTGACACTGCCAAGAAACGTGCGCATAACTAAAGCAACTGGCACCATGCCATCGAATTAACAATTCAGCCTTCCCTTAATCATATGGACCATGGCCCTGTTGGAAGGCCACCTGCATAGCTGCCAGCCAGTGCTGGAGGTCGGGAGAAGTTACCCGGTACTGATGCTCGCATCAAAGGTACCTGTTTCGTCAAACTCCATGGCGTGCTACTAAGTGAGCTACCAGGCTCCACCCTAGTACCC
The DNA here is from genome assembly GCF_964204655.1 of Triturus cristatus. Taxonomy (NCBI): domain Eukaryota; kingdom Metazoa; phylum Chordata; class Amphibia; order Caudata; family Salamandridae; genus Triturus; species Triturus cristatus. The sequence goes on along the minus strand of NC_140593.1, from coordinate 361,239,657 downwards.
CGAGGTCAAACCCAAGCCCCTCCAAGTTCTGCTGCTTCACCTGCCTGTTAACACGAATCCCAGGGCAGACCACCGGCCTATAACCCATGCTTGGCCATGCCTGAGCTAAAATACCTCTGAACAGCCTGACAACAAGCTAACTACCAGCATTGAGTTCTGAATGTTTCTGACGCTGCCAAGGAACATGCGCATAACTAAAGCAACTGGCACCATGCCATAAAAGTAACAATTCAGCCTTCTATGAAACAGACGTGCCCTTGTGGCGATCCGGGTAGTGCTCCCTCCAAGCTAGCAGCCCTACTCAGGCAACCCGCGCCCTCTTGGCACTGACACACCCCCGCCCCAGCTGCCCTCGAGTGCCTGGTCGTGTGTAGCCACAACCTAGGTTTCATAACTGCGTCATACCGGGTATGATGACCCATCTAGCTCGACTGCTGAGTGCCCATTGCACCATTGCAAGTATGCCTTTGCCTGCTCAGAGTCTGGCTGCAAAGTTGGAAGGCAATGGCCCCCCAGCCCAGGGTGAAGATGGCAGCATTACAGTGCCTGGTGCTATAGACTGTCCCCATACCCTGCTGGGACAGAATGCAAATCCCTTGCTCCTGTTGAGCACGAACCCAAAACCAATTGCTCACCATGGTTTAATACCTTCCTGCTGCTAATTATTTCCTAGCTGAATGTTGACAAATCCATGTTCTGTAATGGCACTACATCGCAGCCTGCCCCATTCTGCCAGTGCCGAAAAGACCTTTGTCATGCTGCCTGGCCTCATCAATCTTGCCCTGTTCTAGCAGCGCCCGCTTCCGCCGTGGAGCAAACAACTCGCCGGTACCCCCAAACTGCCCTGATGCGAGACAAACCGGGCCAAGGCACAACAGTGAGTGTACTAACTAATAGCAGGTCTAACAGTGTCAACAGGATCCTCAGCTTACAATAGGCGTGATGGAGTGAGGGTATCCAGTGAGAATCAAGATGACAACTTCCCATCTGACCGACCGTGGTGGGAACCACTCCTGCATATTCTAGTACACATGGTCCCTGTTCACCTGTCACTGCCTGATGTACGTGACCTAGGTACATGGTCCCCTTGCATGGCGACATGCCATTGAGACCAACATCCAGTCCCCGATAAGTACCACACTGCCTACGCTACAATCTCGCCTGGCGTTCCTTCATGCCCAGCTATACCAGGCGATGAATGCTCTCCTCCGTCACTTGACCCGACCACACCTAGAAATACAAAACAGCGAGAGAAGGCAGCCTGTGGCCTGCCCCAGAAACCACCATCCCGCATCAAACCGACCCGATGGAAAGACAAGCGCCTAATGCTCTACACCCCTGGAAGACCCAGGAAATAACCCATCGTACAAAAGCGAGTAAATAACAACGGACATCCTTTCAGCATCTGAAGGCCTAGCCCTTCCGAAGACCTGGGAGCCCAACGCCAGGCCTCAGCACCTGTGGCGTGAGTGATCTTTGCCCACTACCGTGCGAGCCAGGGCCCCCGGTGCTTTTTTTTTTTTTTTTTTTGATCACTGAAGCACACGAAAACAACCCTAGCTGTTCCTTGCCGCTAGGTCTTCCTACCCTCAGGAGGCCAAGACCGACCAGGTAACAATAACACTCACTCAACACTAGGCGTTCCAAGTCCACTCGCCCTAATTTGCCATTGCAACAAAGCATTGCAACCAGGTGTAACTCTTTGCTTCGCCTAGGTGCTGGATGTAAAGTGACATCTCCCCCTGCTCCCGACCATAGTGGTGGGGAGCACTCCAGTTACATGTCATACTGCACCCTAGCATCGCATCTCTATATTTACAACGCGAAGGGCACTACCTACCCAAGCCCATCTATCGGATGGTCAGTGCTTATAATTGCGTATAGTGAAGTAATTCACCATCATAGCTTTGTTGCAAGCCACACCAAGAGCTGTTCTACCTCATGTCAGCCCGCCTGCGTGTGCACCCGCTGGGCTGTCCCCCCACCCCAGCAAACAGCCAATTCTTTGGAAAGACACCAACAGCGCGAGCTACAAATATTGTCTCCGAAGTAGGGGGACGCGATAAGTCCTGCAGGCCACCTGTAGCATTTAATTTACAGGTCCTCGGTACAAATAGCACCATATAATCAGTACTTAATAGTAAATTAAGTGTGCGAAATATGTGTTTGGAATTCACCCGGTTTAAGTGGGAGAGCACAAGCCTTTTACTCTTGGTAGCAGGAGTTGACGTGTACAGGCGCTGGGCTGACTGGAACGGGTTCTGTCAGAGGCAAAACATTTTCAGGATGCCACCATACACATATCCAACATTTAAAATGTCACTGTGCTGAGATGTCACATCCTGCAAAGAAAGAAGGGGCACTGCCTTCCAATGGCACAGGGTATGAAGCCATAAATATTATAGATATTCCAAAGTCGATCATTAAGGGCAAATTAGGCAGGTAGACAGGGAAATGCCGTTCAACGACCCGCAATACGAACAATGGTATGAACAAGTTTATGTAATGATGAGATAAATCACCTCATTGAGTGACCATTCCAATCACTGATTTATACAGTGAGCAATACACAAGATAGTCTTACCACCAGCACAGTATTTTAGAATAGCGGAACCGTAGCTTAAACAGTTCCTTCATTATTAAAAGTGGTTAGGGCATAATAGTTGACGTATTAATTCCAAGAGCATCTGGCCATCCTCCACCTACAAAATAGAGGAAGCAGCGCATCAAGCTTGCCAAGAGGTCAGGTGATTCACCAAAGGGCCCAAAGAGACAGTACTAGGCCATGTTCATAACTGCGTCATACCGGGTATGATGACCCATCTAACTCGACTGCTGAGTGCCCATTGCACCATTGCAAGTATGCCTTTGCCTGCTCAGAGTCTGGCTGCAAAGTTGGAAGGCAATGGCCCCCCAGCCCAGCACAATAATTTAGAAGAGAGGCACTGTAGACTTAAACAGTTCCTTAATTAAAGGAAAGTGTTGAGACATAAAGTCAACGTTTAACCCCAAGAGCATCTGGCCATCTTCCACATGCAAATAGAAGAAGCTGTGCCTCAAGTTTGCCAAGCGGTCAGGTGATTCACTAAAGGTCCCAAAAGAGAAGAGCGAGGCCATGTTTTGTATTTAATTAAGTTCAACTCATGGCTCTTAGCAGCTCTTGCTGCATATAGACAAAGTTCTTCCCCTACTTCTTTCTTCACTCTCCCAGTATATAGGAATTTATGGAAGTTTGTACAAGGTTTCCTCTCCAAATATGTTGGATTCTCCCAGGGATCATAACAATGAGCTATTTACACGAATGCCTTCCAACTCAAGCCCCTGCATATAGCTGCAGTTCACAGTTTGTGCTGCGTTGCGACTACTTCAGTACCAAATTGTGTGATGCAGCCCCTATGTTTCATTAAGCCATATATCACATTACACAAAAAACAAGGCAAAGATAAACATGACCCCTACCTTCCTCCTCAAAGTCATTTCTACTTCGTGCCAATCAGAATATGTTGTCCCCTAAAAGCCCTTTCCATATATTTCCTTGCCAGATGAAAATCATCTCACACACATGAAGCAGAGTTCTTAAATAGTGCCTAGTCCAAACTAAAGACTTAAGGCAGTCTGCTCAACTATGCTCCTCTCCATAATAGGATGGTGATATCTAAACAGTCTTCAACCAAGCTAAACCATATCCTGCATTGTAACAACAAATAAACAATCTCTTTCAGGCGGGCTGAAGTCCAAATTACAACTGATGCAGGATTATTGCATTGGTCTATACACCCTGTGCACCAAATAACGCTACCCCAAGGACAAACTCATTTCTTTTTTGTCACGGGGAGATTAAGTGATTTGCCCAGAATCACTGCATATTGAGAATGCGCTGAGACTTCGGGCCTGGTTCTCTCCAGCATATCGTAATGGGCCATGCACTGGCTAGTTGTGCATGGAAAGCATAAGTTTCAGTAGGTAAATGTTTGAACTCTGTTATTTTCCGCCCGATAAACAAGTTTCATTGGGTATCCCTAGAAAATTATTATTAGTTGCCGGAAATAATGAGGTTTGTGTCCTGCGCTATGCTGATTAGGATTAATGTAATTCCGCACCAATATCGACAGCGCGACTCGACCCTAAAGTAGGAGTGTTCACATGGGCACAGTTCATACATTGCACTTTCAGGCATGGGGAGATTAAGTGAGTTGCCCAGACTCACCGTATGTGAACGCAACCCCGAGGCTAGAACCCTGGTTCCAGCACCAAATCGGCGGCGCAAACTCGCCCCAGAAGAGTGAAGCGCTTACCTGAGCACAGTATATACCTAACACATTCATGCAAGAGAGGAAAAGTGAGTTCCTCAGAATCACCGTCAGTGAACGGGACCCGAGGTTCGACCCTGGTTCCTGCACCAAAGTGGCCCATCTAGCCAACAAACTACCTCCTCTCTGGCCGTCTCGGGGGATAGGCCTGGCCCTGGCCGCAGACTCTCTCCCTCAGAGCGGTGACAGCACCCGGGCGCCGAAGTGCAAACTGTCCAGGCGAGGAAAATTTTGCTACCCCGGATAGCATGAAAGAGACACAAGGCTTGGGCGCCTACGCCTGCCCGATGTAGGCTGCTGCACGTGAGCCCCGAAAACCTACCCTGTACCATCTGCTCCTGGTAAGTTAAAAGGTTGCCGGCCTGGGGAGGTGGTAGTGTAGCGGACGGAGCGCGGCCCCGCGGCACGACCCGGGGTGCCTGCCACCCAGTCGACCACTGAGCATGGCACACCACAGCAGAAAACGAGACGGGGGGAGAGAATTGCCCAGGCCACTGACGCAATGGAAGGTTATTCCAACTTTTATAAAGCATGTAGGATAGCTGAAAACTTGCACATTATTATTTATCTAATATTGCAGAGTTTTATACAGTGCTAGCTTGCCGGAGTCCAATCAGGTATCAGGGCGCCTTACATAGCACCAGTTGCATTACATGGGGACGCACATTATTTATTTAATTTTGTCGGGCACAGGGAGATTGTGATTTGCCCAGAATCACAAGAAGTTAAGAAGTTCAGCGTCAAAAACGAACTTGAACCCAGGTCCGAGCTCGAGCGCCCTGTCCGTTGCCAACTCCTCTCCCCTAGTCGATCCGCGATCTACAAGTTCCTACACCCGACAGCAGGCTCGCTTCCGGCGGACCACCAACCCTCCCGGGACACATGCCACTGCCTCGAGGGGATTACGGGAGAAGGGGCCGCACCGACCCGGGTGCCCTGACTGCTCCCTTTCGCACCTAATCACTACCGACCCCCGACAGGCGTATAGAAACGCCCGGCATGCGCCAGCCAAAGCGCTCAAGTGGCGCCAATGTACCACTTGCCGAGTCCAAAATAATCCAATAAGAGGCTCGGACGAGGTCCGAACCCGTGATCTCTGGTTTACGTAAGGGTCTCTAGGCGAGGGGGGGGGGGGGACGGTAACGCGGGCCCGGGTGTCCCGGAGCAGGCACTACCAAAAGAGATCTACCTGAACAGAGTCTCAGACCTTAACTGAAACGCTTGTGCACCATGCACAGTCCTATCTATTAGGCAGGGCAGCGTTTCATCCAGTACGTGCCCGACCGACTGCCGTGCCCATCCAAGGCTACTCCTACCACACTTGAAACCAAGAAACCAAAGTCCAGGCAGCCCCACCACGGAACGCTCCCCCGTCTTCAGCCGAGCGCGACGGCCAATCCACGTCTTCCACGCATCCAAACCTCTGCAGTATACATGACAATAGGGCCACCCTTTCCGGTGATCCCTCCAAACAGCAAACCCGACAATTGTGGCCATCCCCAGTGCCCGAACCCTTTGCAGGCAACAATGTATCCCAAACTCGGAGCGGCGACCCGCAGCAGCTAGTCCGCATGCACCCCCCGACAGACCACGAGGGAAGCAATTCCGCCCCCCGCACAGCGCCGCCTCCTCCCCCGGACACCGAGCATCCACCCCACAAGGGGAACAGGGAACCACTCCCCCAACGCAAAGAAACGTAGGGCAAACAATGCCCGCACATGAACCGATGCACGCTCAAGCGCCCCCACCCCATGCCCCGAGGGAACAAAGGTGGCACACGATCCAGCGACAAACAGGCAGCGCGGCACCCCCGTAGCGAGGGACTCACCCGAAATGCCCTGCAGGCACCCACGAACGCGACGACGACAAACCACGACGCCAGACCCAGTCGAGGCGGTGCATCAAGGCGAACGAGCGGACAAGAGGGCGAGGAGGGGGCGGGGACAGAATATGTACCCCCCTTAGCTCCTCCCCGCCGGAAGCAGCTACCTGTCTGGGGTCTCCCTTGGTCAACCCAGGGACACGACCTCCCACCCCTGTGCCTTCCTGTGGCACTAAGGCGGCCGCCCTCGAAGGGGCGGGCCGCTGCGCAACCCCCCCCCGGGCAGCCTTACATACGCCCACTGGATGCCGACAAATAAAGCCGGAAATGAAATGCGAGATTCAAATGTCATGTTTGTTGCAGCCCAGGAAGAAGAGGCCTTGACCTTGAAACGTGTTGACAATGAAAATATTAATTGGAGCAGAAAAGCAGTCTGCATTGTGAAGCCAGATGGCAGATGGCTGTCGAGTGACTTCTCGTAGCCCTGGCACATTGTTTTGATATATATATGTATAATGTGTGTGTGTAGATTATTATTCCTTCTACATTTTAAATCTGCCACGAGCAGCAAAACTCATTGTAGAGCACATTGATTTTGAGGAGACTTATATGGGAAAACGACAGATTGGGCAGCTGTGCCAATATGGAGGTATTTCTGTTTTCTCCATGAAAGCAGATGATGCAGCTTTGGGTGCGTGTAGACGAACTTGGAGTAAGAGGTCACCAAGTGGCCAGATAGGACCACAGGCAAATGAGTGGCTTTCTGGTCGAATTTCCTTATAACCATCTGCCGATTCGGGGCAAGATGGTAACCCTGTGGTGGACAGCCACGAGTATTAGTAATCAGGCTATGCAGTTAGAGAATGACATTAACTAGTCTTAGGCTTCTGAGTGTTTTCCTCCCTTGTTCGAGTTACTCATTTGAACCAAGAGCATTACAGCATTTTTCTGCTTTTTCCGTTCCTAGAAAATGGGCATCAGACAAAAATGTCAAATATAAGATTGCAAATTGATTACAACTGCATGGAGGGCAGGCACATTTTGTTGTGGAAGCGCAGAACTTCTGCCCAACTAAAACATGTACTCCTTCTCCTCGGTGTACAATAAAATTCGCAAAGACAAACTGGATCATCTTTCACGTCTGGCCCTCGAACTGGAGCGAATACATGAATGAACTGGAGCTCCGGGGGCTTGGCGTTAGCTCGAACTGGCACACTCACAGTTGGTGGGAATTGATTTGGACAGGGCGGAGTATGCTGATCTGTGCCTGTAACAGATGTATTACGTCGGAGGCGACAGATGTGGACTCCTCCGGGCCTGCGTATACAACGTCAGGCGGCAGGGGTTCAGACAGTGTTGGGCTCGGCTGGGGCAGAGTGCAAAGGCGACCCCTATATAGTAGAGGCATTTATAAAGACCTCTACACTGCTCAACATCTGCCCATCGAGGCAACATCCCAATATCTCCAAGGCGCTGCCACTTCCAAATTAACACCAGATTAGGCTGACAACGTAAACCGCCCTATCCGCATCGAGGAAGTCTTCTCTGTCATTGTCTATTAGAAACTACTTAAATCCTCAGGTGCTGACGGGTTCCCCGCACTTTTCTATAAAACGTTCTGCCCGACCATAGCCCCTGTTCTTACTAGATTGTTCAATTAAATTGATGACCTCTCCGCAGTTCCTCCTTCAATGTTATTAGCCTCCGTTGTGGTACTTCCGCAGCTGGGTAAAGATAAACGGCACTGTGCATCATACAGACCAATATCCCTTTTGAATGCTCATTTGAGTCCATTGTTACCAGTTCTTATACATCCTGACCAAGTGGTCTATGTACCGAATTGCCATTGAAGTGACAACACGAAAAGGCTGCTCCATCTTATCGGTAAAACCCAACATTCCAACACGGAGCGCATGTTACTAAAAAATTTACACTGATGTGATAGAGTCCACTGGCTATACCTAGTGGCCACTCACCAACATTTTGGTTTTGGAGACAGCTTCTGTAAATAGATTCTCATTAGCTACACGCAGCCAGCGGCAGTGGTCCAACTGAACGAGCATTCCTCAGCTTCATTCTCGATCTGCTGGGAAACGAGACAGGGGTGCCCACTCTCTTCCTTAATGTTCGCTCTATATACGGAGCCTATGGCCGAAAGAGTTCGGGATAATCTCATCATAACCGGTATTCACTTTGGGGGAGAGAAACATGTCATAAGCCTCTATGCAGATTACATCATAGCCACCTTAGAGGAACCATTGGTTTCCTTACCGACCTTCTTCAATGAGCTGGAGGCGTTTTCGCAGGCAGCGGGCTTTAAAGTAAATATACATAAAACTCATGCCCTTAATCTATTGCTTCGGACCACTACTCTTTGCAATGTTCTTACCCAGTACAGTGGGCCTCAGCTTCGATCCCCTATTTCGGGCTCCAGCTCACTGCTAAAACCCAGAAAAAGGTGTCTCTTAATTATAGGAACATACTCCATCAGACCAGATTGGACTTCCATTGCTGGAGGCCGTATAGTCTCTGCTGTATTGGGGCCCTGAAAATGACCATATTGCTGAAAATATTGTTTCTCTTTCAGGTTCTTCCGGTAGAGCCCCCCGGGGTGCTTCGTACTCTCCAACAAGAGATCAAAAGCTTTGTTCAGATGGATAAACAGACCGAATGAGCAAAGATTTAGGGGCTCATTCACAGAACTAATCTAAGACAAAATCCTAAATTTACTACTTTTGGTATTCAAAGAAGGCACTTACGATTTTTCGTATTCACAGAATGCACTTACGACTCCTAACTTTATGTTCGGGCTGGAATTTCTGCACCTGGACCGTACTCTCCACACTCCACACACATACTCTCCGCACCCGGACCGTACTCTCCGGCTAGAGACGTACTCTCCGGCTCGAGCCGTGATCCCCGGCTGGGGCTGGATAAAGTGTAATCAATTGGCCGGATTGCAATTTTTACAATAAGGAATATTAGGAATGTGTGATAAATTATGGAGGAGGTCATGAAAAATAGTTTGGGCAGAGAAAAACGTACGGCCAGACACTACATCATAACCCAGAAATGTTTTCTTCTTTGCATCATAGTACATGCAGTGCACAATTTGCGCTCCCCTCAGTGTTGACTTACGACTCCTAACTTTATGTCCGCACTCGGGCTGGAATTCCCGCACGCAGACCATACTCTCTGCACCCAGACCGTACTCTCCGGCTAGAGCCTTACTCTCCGGCTCGAGCCGTAATCCCCCGGCTGGGGCCGAATAAAGTGTAATCAATGGGCCGGATTGCAATTTTTACAAAAAGGAATATTAGGAATGTGTAATAAATGGTAGAGGAGGTCCTGAAAAACAGTTTGGATAGAGAAAAGGGTACCTCCAGACACTACATCATAACCCAGAAAAGTTTTCTCCTTTGTGTCATAGTACATGCAGTGCACAATTTGGCTCCCCTCAGTGTTGACTGTGGTGTCAACACTACAGTCAAGCCGGATAAAGTGTAATCAATGGGCCGGATTGCAATTTTTACAAAAAGGAACATTGGGAATATGCGATAAATGGTAGAGGAGGTCATGAAAAACAGTTTGGGCAGGGAAAAGGGTACGGTCAGACAGTACATAATAACCCAGAAAAGTTTTCTCCTTTGCATCATGGTAGATACAGTTCACAAGTTGCGCTCCCCTCAGTGTTGACTGTATTGTCAACACTGGTGGTGTGGTAGTGTCATAACAGGTGCTGGTTGAAATTTTAGAAAGAACAAATATACTAAACACATTTTTTACTACTTATACCATGAAGTGCATCTCAAAAATACATTTGAAATGCAGACATTTCAAATGTATGGAGGTGAAGAATTTGGAAGTTTCAAAGCAGAAGCATGCCATAGAAAAAATCAGTTTGCATTTTGAAAATGCAACTTGGTAGAGAGTTAATAGCATTACACTTTACACGTGTGTATTATGGTCTACGAGCACATAATAACCTTATTTTTTTATTTCAGGGATTCTTCTATGGACGGTCGGGAGAAGTCCTAACAATGAGACTAAGACAAATGGCCTTCAGGGCAATGCTTCATCAGGTCAGTGTACCGATCCTGAGCACTGCTTGCATTGACGGTGTAATGGTACTACAAAAACGTCTTCCTCGCCATAATGTTCTCACTACAACGTGTCATGTGTTTTACAGGAAATAGCCTGGTTTGATGATAAGAATAACAGCACAGGCGCTTTAACAACAAGGCTGGCCACCGATGCCTCACAAATCCAAACAGTATGTATGTTTTTTCGATTTGTTCTGCTCTCATGTTGGTTGAGGTTTATAACAAATATAGTAATTCCTAGGCTTGCACATTATGGAGAATGTGTATTGTTTTATTAGCTTCAACTAGCTGGGCAGTAGAAATCAGAGCAGTGTGTCCCTCCATGAGACACAAGAAACCCCTGGGTTTCTGGGAATCCAGTAGAATGAATAGCAGAGGAGATGGGCTTAGCCCTGACCCTCGGCGTTTCTCAGTGAGGCCATGGGAGGTGCGTTCTTGGTCTGCTGTGTAGGTTGCTGCTTCCTGATGGACCATCCGCACCACGTTCACTCTAATTAAGTGCAAGCCTCTGCTGGTTGACTGTGGATGCCTCATTGGGTTGTTTATATCATCTCATCCTAACTGGCATAGTATACACATAGCAGCTTAGTATAAAGATGATCACTGCAGCTTTACATGTGCCATTAAAAGATACTGCATACACACTTGTTGCCCAATTTATTGCCATGCTAATTGGAAAATGCTGCTCATAATCTATGTGAAGAAGGTTATCTTCCAGTAGGTGGGATTGCAGCGGGTCTTGCCTCTCTCTGTTCTTGCTTGGGGATATTCTTGCAGTATTCGTCTTCACCTGACTCCATGTCCCAATGCTCCAGGCCCAGCAGTCTCATGTGTTTCTTTTCCTTCTAGGATATGCTTTTACACTTCTACGTCTGCCAGTTAACTTTGACACTGTTCTTTGCAACTGTGGCTAGACTTTACAGTCTGGGCAACTTCGATCTCCTATAGCTAGACAGCTGGATGGTTCTTGCACTGTTCTGGGCCTGGGCTGTAGTGCTTAGAGGCTGTACATAAGGTTCTCCGCATCTTCAGGGCACTTGCCTCGTCTACCAGCCTGATTCATGCTTTTACCATTTCCAGACAGGGTCTTTTTCTGGGGCCACTTTTGGGGTGCTGTTTTTCCTCCTAACAGGAGAATGTCCATATTGCAGTGGTGGTGTTCATCTTTTTTCTGCAGCCTCCAGCTATGGACACAGAAACGTTTAAGGCACAAAGAAGGATTAATTTTGCTTCTATTAGGTGAAGTTAGGTCCTCTGATCTAGCATCTGTTTACCATATAGAGTCCAGAATCTCAGGCTTCCGAGTTCTTCTTTCTAGGATCAGATGAAACTCACTCTGTGTTTTCTCAACAGAGTGGGTACCCTGCAGTTCTTTGCCAGTTTGCTTTGGGGTCGGTGATGCTGGCCGGTACAAACTATCTGAGGATCTTGATCTATTTCATGTGTCATTGAGGGAAGGGTTCCAGTTCTTTGGCCCTTCTAGCTTTCTGAATTTGGTGTGGGATGATTCTTGTGTGTTGGCCCTGTTAGTATGATACCCCTGGGGCGTGGCAATTCGGCGAGTGGTGCACCTCTGAGAGCGTTCTTTCTTTGAGGTACATTGTTCTAGACCACCCTGTATTTTCACTCATATGCTCATGGTTTGTCTCCTCACATGGGTCTCTGTAGGCTTCACCATCAACCTGGGGCCCTGTTTGCTTTGATGTTTCCCAGAGGTCAGGGCTGGGACATAGATGGGTTGAGCTCACAGTAGCACCATCCTTGCTCTTGTATGTGGCTCACGCGTTCTGCTCTTTTTAAGTTTTCTTCTTCGGTTACAGCAATTGGGAGCCTTATTGTTGCTGGAGGATCAGCGGTGGCCTGGGTGGAGGTGGTCTCTCTTCTCTAGTTGTAGACATGTAGTAAACTCAGGTATTGAAAGTTTCAAATAACTGAGACATGCATTGTTTAAATAGTTTAATATGTTGATAGTAAAATAGTATGAGTTTGACAATGAACTCAAAATGACCCTCTTTTTGGAAAGTTCATTAATTCTAATATGTGTACCTTATGTTTTTTTAAATTGAGTGAATTGCAGAAGCTTAAACATTGATATTGTGTTTTGTCTTGAAGGCTACAGGTTCCAGGCTTGGCCTAATTTCCCAAAACCTTGCCAGCATGGGACTGTCGGTGATAATTGCCTTCGTTTTTGGATGGGAGATGACGCTTCTGATTCTGGCAATGGCGCCGGTCCTAGCAGTTGCTGGAATGCTTGAAACCAGTGCACTAGCTGGTTTCGCCAATCGAGATAAAAAGCAACTTCAAAGTGCAGGCAAGGTACGATTGTCCTCCATTCACTTCCCTAAAAGAATGCTTGAATAATTGCTCTATGTGGGGAGAGGAGTTGGCCTTACGGCTAGGGCGGTCGACCTCGAATCTGGGGAAGTGGGTTCGAGTCTCGGCAATGATGCTGAACATGCTGTGATTCTGGGCAAATCCCTTAATCTCCCCGTGCCTAACAAAAATGAATGTGTCCTCATGTAACGCAACTGGTGCTATGTAAAGCGCTCTGATACCCGATTGGGGTCAAGTTCGCGCTATATAAAACTCTATAAGAAAATGTGTGTTCATTATATAACAAAATAAGCAAGACACAACGTTGTGTTTTTGTTGGCCATGGTAAAGGTAATTTTCAATGTTGACTTTTGTCATTAATGGGAACATATATATTTAAGGGTGCTTTCGTTGTTGCTGCAGTGTGATATAGAAGCTTACCGTACAGCAATAGCATCTTGCATGTCTGCCATAGTTAAAAAGTGAATGTTATCATAAGCCACATTTTTAACAATATCACTACTGTCAACATTTCTCTCAGAGTATTGTGGTCTGAACCGAGTGCCTTCAGTTGCACTAGACTACCAGTAAAACGTTTGTTTTCATGAGGTAGCCCAGATATTGTTATTGTACACGCAAATTAATTTGAATCACATACTGCGGCACAAGGCTAGGCCCAGCTTTTCTGAATTTGTTTTAAGGTTCCCTGTTCCTCACTCTGGGCCTTATTTGCCGTTTGGCGGACACAATACTCCGTCAAACACGTGGTGGATTTCACGTCCACCAAATTACAAGTGTGTAATAGCCAATAGCCTTTGTAAAACGGCAGACAGGGTAGCCGCCATGTTTTGACAGAGCATCTTGTCCTCCAAACTCGAAATAGGCAAGCTCCTCTTAGATCAAATTCCAACAGTCTGTTCACTTCCTCCTGTTCGCCCAGGCAGATTAGTAGGACTCATCTTTGTCACATATATCACCAGTGGTGATTTCTTTATTGGGGCGTGGGAGCATTGCCTGTGCCCCTGAGCCCCATATCAACATTCATTTTAACAGTCACATTATTTATCAGCTTCAGCACTGTACGCAAGCCTTGGCAAAGTTTGGCGTTTTGCATGAATAGAGTCAGGTGAGAGCCAGCGGAGTCGGACGTGGGTGGGGGGGTGGAGCTTGAATTGTTGAGAGTAACACAGCTGAGACTCCTTGGGGTAAAGTGTCGAGTTGGACGGGTGCCTTGCTCTGACCAGCCCGACATGAACACTTAAACCCTCGCCTTTGGGCAATGCTAAGAGCCCAGGGGTGGGGGGGATGTAATCCACAGCCGCAAGTCTCCAAAGGAGCGTTGGCAGCCCATGACTGAGCCAATCGTCTTGCTGCTCTCATGCTGTTTACAGCAAGTGTTCAACGTCTAGATTGGATCAGGAGTCAAGATATGTAACTGGAAGGCCGAGCTGGTGAACTCCCATGCACGCCTGGAGGCAATCATAAGTGTTCTCTTCTCCGACGGACCAGACAACGGTGAGTGTTGGGGTTATTACATTTACAGCCACAAGTCTCAAAAGGAGCGTTTGCTGCCCCTGACCGAGCCAATCGTTGCGATGCTCTCATGCTGTTTACAGCTAGCGTAAAACGTCTAGACAATCACGAGTGTTCTCTCCTCTGACGGACCAGACGACGGTGAGTGTTAGTATTTTTTTGCTCTAATCATTAAAAGCATCCTACTTTGTCCTGTGTGGAGAGGTACTGGATAAATCAGTATGTAACCGGTTGTAAGCCCATCAAACACTTGGTTTGCAACTGTAAGAATGACCCCTGTCATTATTACTTGACATCTGGTCAATCCGATTTAAGGGCTCTATGCCAGCGATGCTCTTGAGCTGTATTGTAGCACAAAGAAGGTTGATAAAGTGGGATCAATCTTTAAAGAAGAGGCGGGTCCAGATTTAGGTTACCAATAGGAGTGTTTAGCATTTACTTTAACATGAGAATAGGTCATACTTTGTGTATAGAGAGGGATGAAGCTTTATTTTAATTCGAAGGTGTCCGATCTCTAACACGGGGAGAGGCCACGCTTCACTTTTCAGCAAGGATGGATGCAGTCAAACTTTACCACAAGACGCGTCAAGGTTTGTTTATAAGTGAAAAGAGGGGCAACTGTTACTAAGAGGTGGAGGGCAAGCTCTGTAGCAACATTAGGAGAGGCAATGCCATACATCAACACGAGAGAGAGGCAATGACATACATCAACATGAGAGAGAGGCAATGACATACATCAACATGAGAGAGACAATGACATACATCAACATGAGAGAGACAATGACATACATCAACATGAGAGAGAGGCAATGCCATACATCAACTCGAGAGAGAGGCAATGCCATACATCAACACTAGAGAGAGGCAATGCCATACATCAACATGAGAGAGAGGCAATGCCATACATCAACACTAGAGAGAGGCAATGCCATACATCAACACTAGAGAGAGGCAATGCCATACATCAACATGAGAGAGAGGCAATGCCATACATCAACACTAGAGAGAGGCAATGCCATACATCAACACTAGAGAGAGGAGATACCATACATAAACACTAGAGAGAGGCAATGCCATACATCAACACTAGAGAGAGGCAATGCCATACATCAACATGAGAGAGAGGCAATGCCATACATCAACACTAGAGAGAGGCAATGCCATACATCAACATGAGAGAGAGGCAATGCCATACATCAACACTAGAGAGAGGCATGCCATACATCAACACTAGAGAGAGGAGATACCATACATAAACACTAGAGAGAGGCAATGCCATACATCAACACTAGAGAGAGGCAATGCCATACATCAACATGAGAGAGAGGCAATGCCATACATAAACACCAGAGAGAGGCAATGCCCTACATAAACACTAGAGAGAGGCAATGCCATACATCAACACTAGAGAGAGGCAATGCCATACATAAACACCAGAGAGAGGCAATGCCCTACATAAACACTAGAGAGAGGCAATGCCATACATCAACACTAGAGAGAGGCAATGCCATACATCAACATGAGAGAGAGGCAATGCCATACATCAACACTAGAGAGAGGCAATGCCATACATAAACACTAGAGAGAGGCAATGCCATACATCAACACGAGAGAGAGGCAATGCCATACATCAACATGAGAGAGAGGCAATGCCATACATCAACACTAGAGAGAGGCAATGCCATACATCAACATGAGAGAGAGGCAATGCCATACATAAACACCAGAGAGAGGCAATGCCACACATAAACACTAGAGAGAGGCAATGCCATACATCAACACTAGAGAGAGGCAATGCCATACATCAACATGAGAGAGAGGCAATGCCATACATCAACACTAGAGAGAGGCAATGCCATACATCAACACTGAGAGAGAGGCAATGGCATACATCAACACTAGAGAGAGGCAATGCCATACATCAACACTAGAGAGAGGCAATGCCATACATCAACATGAGAGAGAGGCAATGCCATACATCAACACTAGAGAGAGGCAATGCCATACATCAACATGAGAGAAAGGCAATGCCATACATCATCACGAGAGAGGCAATGCCATACATCAACACTAGAAAGAGACAATGCCATACAGCAACACGAGAGAAAGGAGATAACATACATCAACACGAGAGAGAGGCAATGTCATACATCAACACAGGGAGGTGCTCCGGCCCCCTTTTTTTCCATCACTCCCTGTTTTATTGTAAATAATTTCGAGCTGGGCTTCAGGACTCGTGTGATCTTCCCTCATTTACATGGAGCAGGACTGGCCGGTCAGAGAATGACCCTGAGGCCTGACAATGTCCAAAGACTACGTCTCACGCGATACGCAAGGCTGGATGTGCAGCGCACGCGCACCCTCCCTCGCTACATGAAGAGCAGCAGAGGGCTGGAATGGTTTTGGGTGTCTAGAGCATCAGAGGCTCGGCCGCCCCCCAGTGCCACAGGGTTTAGGAATGAGCTGCTGGTATCCTCAAGTGACATCGCAGCTGTCGCCCTCCCTTCGCACAGAAGGACAGCCGGCACCTCGCGGAGAGCACGAATAAGGACATTGTGTGTCGTACTGACAGTGTAGTGTCGGATAGACCATCCCGTGCTGGATGTCATATAGATGCAATCAGGGCACAAGTCGGGGGAACACGCAGGTACACGGCGTCCACCCACTCTTTCCACAGGGTGGACGCCGTCCACCCTGCTAAGAAGTTGGGCCCCACAGAAATATGCTGAATATGTTGCTACGTGAAGGCAGCGAGGGAGCTTTTTTGTTTACCTCCAGCTGGGTCAAAGTTAATGGGCTATCAGGCCTCCTTTTGTTTGAATATCCTGACTGGAGGTGGCCTGGAACCTCCCGCTTACATGTAATTGCCAGGGAGCGAAAACAAAGGCACACAGATTCTTATCTCGTTACAGGTACTTGAGGGAGGCATGCTTTTGTCTTTATTCAGTCATTGTATTTAAGAGATGCATGCACTGTAAGAATGCCAGGTGTGTTGGCCTGTCCCAGTATTTATTCAAATAACAATTTCATGTCTTTTTTAGTGCTACACAATCCAATGCAGGGTGTCAGAACTCTACACACATTATACATTGACAATAAATCACGTACATTTGTAAATCAATGTACAATTTGAGTTACATGAGACAGTGGGGGTTGCAAGGTGTAGGAGTCACATGTCCTTCATAGATCACTCTCACTGTGCTATATTACAAGTATTACAATTTATGAACTACAGATAACAAAAGGATGTGTGTTAAAAGCAGTAACCCACTTTACTATCTACATAAAATAAAAATCTGTCATCTGCATGTTACATGATGTGCTTTGCAGGAGAAGCATTAACCCACTATGCTACTTTGAGGGTACTAGCCTTGCTGCCTTTATCCCGACTCAAACTCCCTCGTGTTTCCCATTTCACCTGAGTGCAGATTCACAAACAAAGAACTCGATGATGGTCATAAATATATTCAAAACATACAGGGAACACATCTTCTAGCTCGACACATTTGCTTAACGGAAAGCCGGATGATCAAGTTTGTACATTTTGGATTGTTTTGGCACTTCTGCCATCTAGTGGACAAATGTACCTCCTAACTTTTGGATTTGATTTATCCTTAGAGCTTTGGAGACTTTGAGTCGGTCGATATAAATGAGTCTGTGGCATCTAGCCGGATTCACAAGTAGCTGCGGTACTCCCACAGTGAACAATATTCAGAGCCCAGTATATAAACAAAGTACAAACGTACACTTAGAGATTGCCCTTCCCTTCCCTTCGTAGTCCCAACCAGTATACACATAGCTAGGTATAGGTTGTGTTCATGGCTTTTGGCAATTCTCAAAACATCCTGGTATTATATATATATTTTTAGCAGTTTTATGTAGAGCGAATTCGGCCCGGGGCATTGGAGCTGTTTACATGAGTACACTAGCTGTCAGTGTGTTTATGGTCTAAAGATAAAAAAATCAGTGAGGTACTCAGCATTGTCACCTGACAGTCTGTGATGAAGTTCTGTGGTTATGCTGATTAAGCAGCTACCTACGTCATTATCATATGAAATCTCTCCATTGATGTCTTAACTGCACTTTCACAATTGCTTTATTAACCTTCTTGCTTTCTTAAATTTGCTTGAAAATGCACCATTTGCCCACTCTTTTTTCGAAATTGTCACTCACTCACCAACGGACACTCATCCTGATGTTACAACTCACCACATTCAAATGAAACCAGCCGCCACTGTATATTACTACAAAAAATTAAACTTTCTTTAATTTTTTTCTTGACAGCAGCCACAGGGACATATTAAGGATTTTGGGAATCTCTTTGATGACAGTTCATAGCTCACTGTGCTATATTTGGGTTGTAACTTATGAACTCTATTAACAGAAGGATCTTTGTGACAAAAGCAGTAATCCACTGAGGGATCCACATAAAATGCAGTTTGGTGATTTGAGTGGTACATGTTCTTTGCGGCAGGTATATTGACCCACTGCGCTACTTTATCATGAGTAGAACCTGCCACTAGACAAAACTCTGGTCTCTCTCCAGCAGGAACATTAATCACCAGTTATCTTGACATTTTTATTGGTGCCTGTAAACTGCATGACACAAGGAAATCTGCATCAGGAGCATGTAATCTTGTGTTATATCAAAACACAGTGCATCCCCTGGTCACCATCAGGTGTGACTGCATCGGTCACACTTTCCCTAGAATGGGCCCTGTAAGTGAGGTCCTGTTTTGGTCTAAAAGAAACAGTTTTTTTATGGATGTTGCATGAAAATTGTATTTAAAACAATCTATTTAAGAATTATTAACGGTCATCAGGGCGAGACTCTTTGCAGAACAGAGCTGGCTGTATCAGGGGGCAACGTGAAAGGATGGAGCCCCGGGCCAGAGCTCACTTTACCTATGTCTTAAAACGTCATTGCACAAATAACAATATGTGCAAAAGGTCTGATGAAAAGAGAAACTAATTCTCACAATACACACAATGTTGTTAATCGTATGCTGAACACTATGAGGAATAAAAAGGAGAAATACAACACCAGGGCCAAGTAATATGCAAAATATCATCTTTATTAAAGTCTTTGCAGTATATACAGATAATTTAAAGCATATTAATGGTTGCTCCATTGGGTGAAAAAGTGTAAGAAAACGGTGCTAGTGCAGAGTGGCAAGTAATCAATATTTACAAATAATGGAATATGAATTGCAGTGCATGCAAGCAACTGCATGCAGCCTGTCTGAGCTGAAAATCTGTATCCTACTCAATATTCTTGTGGTAGAGGTGATGCTTTAATCAATCAAATTCATCCCTGAGGACAATGGTTCAGTCCAGGCATAGATAATAAGATTGTTGACGTTTCGAACCAGAAAAAATGTGGCCACTCAAAACCTTTAATGTGGATCTTCAGCAGGACAGATAAGTGGGGCAACCTAGAGTAGCATAGGTACTTGTCCGTCAACTGGGCGAGCAAACATCTATGGACGAAGGCACATGGGCTCCTCGTCTAAGGCTCATGCGTCAAATAATTTCTATTGATAGTTGCATGGATGCGGCATACAAGAATGAGACCCTTCCTCATTAATGTAGGGAGGGCAAGTTCTTTTGTTTAATTCAAAATACAGGGTGGAAGAGCCCCTCTAATTATTTTCAGATGGGGGGCTTCTCACTACAATGTATCTCCTTTTCGGTTTCGGCAGTCCACACAGGTTCTGTCTGATATTTTAGGTTCCGGCAACCAGCATAATTCAATAGCCCCATTGAAATGCCAAGTTCTGATTATCCAGGAGGAACTCGGGAGAAAAATGTTGACCTGGAAGTGGAATTGAGCATGGTACTCCCAATTTCCCTGAAACACCCCCATTTCATAGTTGAACCTCAGAGTTCCATTTGTAATTCTGGGTAACTCCACATCCCTGAGATATGCGTATTTCCTCACTATCAGTAACTCCTGAGGGCAAAATTACTAAGTGAATTATGGGGCATTGACAAACCAGTCTTTTAATTTTGCAATGACACCCTCGTTTGTAATATCCAAAGTCCTAAACCTTATTACTATCTATCATTTCATGATTTAAAATGTCTGCCATTTGTGATCACACGTGACTTCTCAGTCCATGCTCCCAGGACTTGAAACAACATCATCCTTAACATTAGGAAACCTCCCGCCCTCCAGGAATTTAGAAATATTCTGAACAATCATTTCTTCAGACAGTAGTGCATTGTTACACCTTAGGAAGTTCTACAATCATTTGTTTGCCTCATTGTAAACAGCCAAGGCTCATATTTCCTGCCCTTATCCTGTCCTTCTCTGCACTGTAATTATGTTTAGACCATTAAGGTTCCTATACTTGCATATTTTTGTATAGTTTGGGTCACTACTTGTTTGTAAACTTGTGTCCTCTGAGGCAGTAAAGGGACACACAATATTTCCAGCACTTAATGTAATCCAGCCATGTGCACAGCTCAGGCATGGTGCTCATTTGAGCTAGCCGAAAACGACGTGGGGAACTACTGGAGCCAAAATTAATGATTTCAGCATAAATTTCAGCACTAGTGCCTGGCCATCACTAACTGTTTCAGATTCCTTGAAGATGTTTTCCGTGTTTATATTAAAATTGCCTCATCGAAAAGGCACATATTTCCTGCATTGTTCTTCTACTATTGTCAAATGGTCTGCCCATGACTTAATTGGGAAAAGATTATATTTCTACAAATGTTTATTTTTTTGCTTATTTCATTTCAAGTACAGATTGCAACAGAAGCAGTAGAGAACATCCGCACAGTGGTGTCTCTCACCAGTGAAAGAATATTTGAAGAAATGTATGAACAACAGTTACAGAAACCCTATAGGTGAGCCTTACATGCATACTGATCCTAGCATCCTGTGATTACAAATGCATACTCTTCTATTATTGCCCACTTATATGTTTTGAAGCATTCTGTTAGTTCTACTAAAATGATGTTGAACAACATTGACCAAATTCTTCTTTAGAGAATGTGAATTATAAATTCTTATTAGTGAATCAAGCTTACATTAAATTATTGGGTATTTCTTAAATACAATTACTCACAAGGCATTCATGGCCCTAGAACCAGGCAGGGAAGTGGAGAAACAAAGGAAAGTTAGTTTCTTTAAAGTACTGGATGGGGCCCTAGTTAAATGACATTACTGTTGTGAGACCTAATGAAATTCAGTCATTAAGTGTGGTGGATTGTTTACCAGGAAGAAATGGGAAAATGTCCTTAAGCAAGCATAGCTGATAAAAAAGGGTGAGTCAGTTGATCTGGCCTGTCCTTGTCAAGATGAATTTGATATGCATTACAATTGCAGTGGGAATAGGAAGTGATGGAGTTCAGGGTAGTCAGAGGGTCCTGTTTCATTTACCAATGGTATTGTCTGACTATAGACCTAACTACAAGACAAGTAGTATCATCAGCTCATCAAAAGAATGGGTCAGGGGAACTAGCAGCTGCACACCAACATTAAACAGTTTAGGGGAAAGGGCTTTGTAGGCATGGGTCAGCATCTTGAACTGGCATCTTTTCTAGACGGGTAGCCAATGGAGGTTCTTGAGGTGGGGGGTGATGTGGGTCCATTTGGGGCGGTTGAGGATGATATTGGCGGCTGCGTTCTGTATTCTCTGGAGTCTCTTGAGGAGATGGGTGGTGGTACTGGCGTAGAGTGCATTTCCGTAGTTCAGCTGGCTGGTGACGAGGACTTGTGTAACCGTTTTCCTCTTGTTGATGGGAATCCATTAAAGATCTTTCGAAGCATGCAGAAGGTGTGAAAGCAGGAGAAGGAGATTGCGTTGACCTGTCATTTGATGGTGAATTTGCTGTCCAGGATGATTCCAAGGTTGCGAGCGGCACCCGCCGTGGGGGCGGGTGCCGGTCTGAGCTCGGGGGGCCACCAGGTGTTGTCCCACGGTGAGATGTTTTTCCCAAAAATCTGTGCTTCTGTCATGTCCAACTTGAGCTTTGGGCAGTTGGTACTTTTCCAGCTGTCGACACTTGTCATCGCGTTTTGGAAGTTTGTTCTGGTGTTGGGGGTCTTCCGTGATAGAGAGGATGAGTTGGGTGTCATCTGCATAGGTGATGGTTTTGAGTCCATGGGATTGGATGATGTTCACCAGTGGTGTTATGTAGGTGTTGAAGAAGGTGGGGCTAAGGGACGATCCTTGGGGGACGCCGCAGATGATGCTCTTCGGTTTGGAGGTGTTGGGTGGGAGACATATTCACTGGCTGTGTCCTGGGAGGAAGGATGCAATCCACATGAGGGCTTCTCCCTCGACGCCTATGTGTTGGAGTCTTTTGATGAGAGTGTGGTGAGATAAGGTGTTGAGCGCTGCTGAGAGGTCAAGAACGAGGGATTAGGGCTGCTGTTTCACCTCGGATGAGGAGGGTTCTGATGTGCCAGTTGCTGCAATCAGTGCAGTCTCAGTGCTGTGGTTGGTGCGGAAGCAGGTTGGGGAAGTGTCAAGTAAATTACTTATTTCTAGGTGTTCGGCAAGCTTGTGCTTGATGGCTTTCTCGAGGACTTTAGCAGGGAGCTGCGAGATGGTCAGTCATTTTTGAGTTCGCTGGGGTCGACGGAGGGTTTCTTCAGCTGACCTCTGCATGTTTAAATACTTCGGGGAGGTGGCTGTGGTGATGGATGCATTGAGGATGGTGGTGAGTGCGCTGCTGATTTCTTTGTGTCTGAGGTTTAAGGCTTGATGGGGGCAGGGGTCCAATGGTGCTCCGGAGTGAATGGAGGTCATGATGGTTATGGTCTTCTGCGTTGTGAGAGGCATCCAGTCAGTAAGCAGGTGGTTGGGGTTGGCGCCTGTTGGTGTCCTAAGGTTGTCGATGTCAGTGGGTGTGGGTTGAAGTTGCGGTAAATAGTGGATATCTTGTGGAAGCAATTTGATCCAGACGAAGAAATTCTGCACGGCCTAATCCAAGTTGCTGGAGGTGTTGGGCTGAGTGGTGCTGAGTGCGGACGTACAGTGAGTCTCTGTAACGTCCAGCTCCTGCGGTGTGAGCTCGGAGGCTTACTGTTGGCGCCTGGGGATTCTGTGATGGTGAAATGCACAATACTCTGGTTTGTCCAAGTGAGTTTGGAGACGTGGCTGAACTTGACTCTGTCACTGGCTGTGAAGATGGGGTCCATCATGTGCAATGCCCTGCATGTGGGCAGGGGACCAGCTGGGTGAGGCTGATGTTGCTCTTGCTTTCCAGGAGGTAGGTGGAGTTGGAGTCTTTGTGGTCATCGAGTTGGAAGTTGAGGTCGCCGAGAAATATGTAGTGCTTGGAGTCGATGGCCAGGGGGCAATGAATTTGAAGATGTTGTCCCAGAATCCAGGGTGGCAACCAAGGCGTCTGTAGGCGAGGGTTCATTTCATGGTTGTCTTGGCGTTGGTTTGAAGTTAGAAATTGAGGTGTTCCATGATCGGTGTGGTGTCATCTTCAGTAGGGAGAACGACCTTTACAACGCAGTTGTTACACCGCGGTACGTTTGCATCGTGGTCATTACAACGCAAGTCGTTACAACGACTTGCGCTGGATGGCGCTCTAAACTAAGGAATAGTATGATTTACTATTCCAACACCTTCCCTACTGTTATGTAGGCTGGGGTTGGAATAGTAAATCATAATATTCCCAAGTCCAGAACCCTCCAGCGCAAGTCGTTGTAACAAACGCGATGTCAAATACAGCATTGTGAATGTATGTGATGTAATGTCATACATTCCTTGAGTGGTGGTGCATTGGAAGGTTTCCTTGTGCATGATGGTGATGCCTCATCTGTGTTTGTTGGTGCGGCTCGGTGTTTCATTTTGTAGCCATGGGGCATTGCGGTGGAGATGTTGGGGAATGAAGAGGGGTTAAGCCAGGTTCCAGTGATGAAGATCACGTCAGGGGTGGTGGTGGTGATGGTATCCCAGATTTCTATGGCATGTTCGCAGAGTGGCCAGGCATTGAGCAGAATGCGCTGGAGCTGTTCCGGAGTGTGCGAGGACTGCTAGGCTGGTGTGGTGTGAGTTCCCGTGTGAGCGAGAGGTCCAGCTTTGCATGTGAAATGACAGCAGCAGCAGGAGAAGGGTCCTCGTGTTCATCGAGGAGAGGAGATGCAGCAGATGTTGTTGTGGCATCTGGGGGCAAGGGCCAGCAGCTGGGTGGGCATAGGGCCAGGATTCCTGGCGTTGGGCACGGTACAGGTGTGAACAGGCACAGATGGGCCAGCCTTTGGTGTACCAGTGGCACACCTGCAATACGACCTTTATTAAGTAGGTCCTGGGGGTGGGAGGGTGCTGGGCGGCGGGAGGCGAGATTGGCAAAAATGGCAGGTAACAGGTACAGCAGTGGGCTATGGGGGAAATATGCACACGGCTAATCTAGTCTGGCACAGGAAAGGAAAAGGTTAAGCTGAACCAATACAAAAAATTCAACAACCGAGCAATCAACTGAACTAGACAGGAATAAAGGCTAAACTAGGACAACACACGCGATAATAATGACAAGCAAGACAGACAGAAGACTGGGGGATGGTTTACTGCAGAGGAATGGTCGAGGAAGGGCGGCGTCAATGGCCCAGTCCAATGGCAGCGGGGCACAATCAGCAGCTGTAGGGAAATGTGCTTAAAGACATGAAGGGGAGCTGTTTCAAGTCTGTAACTGGATTGCATGGTGAGCTTTATGGAAATATCAATACAGAAAGAAGACCTCAGTGTAACTTGATTCAGAATATAAATAAGGGGCCCGATTCACAGAACTAACTTAAGACAAAATCCTAAACTTACTACCATTTTGGTATTCACAGAACGCACTTACTGCTTTTGGTATTCATAGAATGCACTTACTACTTTTGGTATTCACAGAATGGATTTACGACTACTAACTTTACGTCCGCACTCGGTCCGGAAATTCCGGCCCGGAGGCGGAGCTTCCGGGCCGGAGGCGGAGCTTCCGGCCCAGAGGTGGAGATTTTGGCCATGGCTAAATCTCCGGCACTGGCCGGAATCCCCACCTCCGGGCCGGAAGCTCCGCCTCCGGCCCGGAAGCCCCGCCTCCGGCCCGGAAGCTCCGCCTCCAGGCCGGAATTTCCGGCCCGAGTGCGGACGTAAAGTTAGTAGTCGTAAATCCATTCTGTGAATACCAAAAGTAGTAAGTGCATTCTGTGAATACCAAAAGTAGTAAGTGCATTCTGTGAATTCCAAAAGTAGTAAGTTTAGGATTTTGTCTTAATTTAATTCTGTGAATCGGGCCCAAGGTGTCTCCAACCAGTTGATCACAAGCTGTCAGTAGCTCGCAGAAACCTTCAGAGTAGCTCCCAGCCTTGAGTTCCTTTTTAACAAAAAATTGCAATAAATAAGCGTTGCGTTTTCCTTCTCAAGTTAAGGAAAGGCTATGTTTATTTTAAATTATTATCAGGCTGCAGATGGCAGAGCCTGAGAATGAGCAGTGGGTCTAATCAGAAATATGAGCCATTTTCGCATCGCATCATTAAGGAATCGCAAATTGTGCGATTCCTTGAATGCTATGTAACAAGCACCCAAGTTGTGCGATTTCTCCTTAAGAAATCGCAAATTACCACCAACTTCAAGTTGGTGGTAATTTGCGATTTCTTTGAAAAATTCACTTTTTGTCATTTTTCAAAGTGCCATGTGGCGCAGATACATGCCCTTAAGGCATGTATGTGCGCCATATGCTCACACATGCTCATTTCAGGGGTGCATCAGGGTGCCCTTATGACACCCTTGCACCCTTGAAATTATTCTTAATTTGCGATTCTCTAATTGCGAATCGCAAATTGAGAATGACTTCCCATTCATTCCTGGGCCTCCTGGCCCATAGGAATGAATGGGAAAGTATTCCATAATTGCGATTTCGCAATTTGCTAATTGCAATTAAGGAATAACTAGAAATCGCAAAATATTTGCGAATTTTTAAATACATCCCGTTTTGCGATTCTCAAATAGCGATTCTCAAAAAATCGCTATTTGAGAATCGGAACAACGGATTTTGATACATATGCCCCTTAATATTTTACTTTACTTTAAAATAATTTAATTAAATCCTAATGTTTTATGAAGAATGTTTCTACACTTTAAATTCCTCACATTTAAACAAAGGACTGTATTTACTTGTTATAAATATGGCACCAGGTCTGCAGGCCAATGCGAGTAAAATGTCTGCTCTTCGTAAAGACACTTTGATATGGGAGAAAATTAAAATGATGAGTTTTATGTAACGCATTGTTGGACTTGGCCCTTCTGGCAGGTTCACCCCTGAACTTTTTGCTTTTACTGGTAACCTGGTGGTAGTGATATTTGGTTTCTGCGCACTCTCCCTGTGTCCCAGAGTAAAGTGCGTGCGCACTCTGAGTGCATGTGGTGAGATAGGCCTCCCCTCCCATAGGAATGCATGGGGAATGTATGTGTCCCTGGTAGTTCCTGATGCGTGGGGTGTGCAGGGTCGAGTCTGGTATGTACAGACTTGTGTGATGAAATGCTGCGCGATGATGTGTGCGGTGTCCATGTAGCTAGTATGGAAGTGCCACTTCTAGACGCTGGCATAAATGTGTAGAGACTGCCTGTCGCGTGATTGGCTGACCGAGGTCATGTGATGGGCTAGGGAATCCCCAGAGTCAGGAGGAGTCACCCAGTGGTGAATGGGGAGATCAGCAGCCAGATGGGTGGGAGGAGTACACCTAGGACCTGAATAGGGCTGGGCTTTCCCCACACAATGCTGGCTCCACCCCCTGTGGTGCGACCTATGACCCTGGCCTGTCCTGTGAATAGGGAGAGGGGCTGAGCAAAACAAAGTGCTCAGGAACCAGTTGTGACTGGTTCGCCCCTTCCCTGCACCTTGAGACAAAGGAGACCTATGTATAAGAAGGGGCTGTGACCCCATGTTTGTTGTTCTTACTTGTTCCTAACTTCAGGGGGACACCCTGCCAGGAGGAACCGCCGCGGGACCCAGCTGCTGCTTCCTGAGGGTCCCTGCGTGCTGGCCTGCCTGGCTGTGCTTTGCTGGGGTCCCCCAGCCCAAGGACTTGCTGGGCTCTGCCCTAGGAGGGCGCTTCAGGGGGTGTTGGCAGCGCAGGGAAGCTGCCTGGGCCCACCCCACCACTGACCTTGCCGTTTCGCTTTATTGGCTCAAGCGGGAGCCTACCCCGCTTTGTGTGCTCCGAGACAAGGAGCCACCGTCGCATTTTTATTTTAACTGAAGGCGGGAGCCCACCCCGCGCTTCAGTAAAGGGAACGAGAGAAGTTCCTCGCCGCCGCTGGAGGGTTGCCTGGCAACCGGGACTCCTACCGCCACGTCATCAGCACGCAGGGCGGAGGCAGGAAGTCCCGGCCCCAGGGAGGCCGAAGCAAGAAGAAGCGGGGCCGGAGGTTCGGCGGGAGCCCACCCCGCCTCCCGGCGAAGAAAAGAGCCCCGTGCGTGCTGCTGCTTCCAGATCCGACGGATACCGGTGAGTGGGGCCGCTTACCGGCCTGGAGCGGGGCCCGCATTGCCTGTTCAGAGCCTGTGAGGCTCCCACGTAGGGGGACATGGTTTCCTAAGAGCGCGAGTGCGCTCCAACATAGGCGGGCATTTCAGGTATCGGGCGGCCCCGGAAGGCAGCGGCCGCCCCAACGTTGTTTGGGCCGATATTTGTTAAAGAGCGCGAGTGCGCTCCAACGTTGGGGGCATATTTGCTTGTTAACGAGCCAGAGAGGCTCCAGCAGGGCCAACCTTATTTATTTAGAGCGCAGGGGGCGCTCCCACATAGCCACATTGGTCTTGAGCCACGAAGGCTCTAGGGGGCATTTCTTGTGGTTAGAGCCCAGAGAGGTGCCACGTGACTGCTATATTTGTTTTAAAAGGCACAGTTTTGCCCACGCTCATTTTCCCAGCTGCCCAGCACTTAGTGGGCAGCTGCAACATTTAGGTTGTGCCTCGTGCATCTTGGCTTGCGCAGTTTGCGCAGTCTAGCCCTGACTCTATGGACAAAGAGCGTTTGAGCCCCTGATAGGCCAGGTTGGCCTGGGGACTGTTTTGCTGTGTGTGCCCTCACCTAGGGTGCATGGTTATTGTCGCAGGTGTTTTTATGCGTCATGTGCCTTGTTTTACACCGCTGAATGTATGTTATGCATCATGTGTTTTCCTTCCCTACACCTCTGAATGTGTTGTGATGCATCATGTGTAATGTGTTTCTACCCCTACAAGTATTGTGATACTTAGGTGGTTATTCTCCCTAGTACAGGTGGTGCTAGTGAGGTCCTGGTTCCCTGCGCAATATTCTCCTAAGGTGGTTAGGGTTGCGTAGGTGGTACTTACCTCTTACCAGTAGTTACTGGTTGTGTACTGCATGTGTTATTTTGTGCTACAGTAATTTTATATCCTATGTTCTAAGTGCTAAGTTCTAAAAGTGCTAATTCCTGACAGTGGTCCATGTGGCCCTGTCCCCTGTACATATAATCCCTTGTAAAAATCTGCCCAGTGCCAGTTGGCACAGTGTAAATTGTGTGAATATTATCTAATGTGTTTTGGTATAATACAAAGGCTATTTTTATATAATACCTTGTGTGGAGTTTCTTTTGTGGTGGGCCTTGGGTGTTGTTGCTGGGTGCGCGCGCAAGCGCTTTACACATTGCCTCCGGGATAAGCCTGACTGCTCGTGCTAAGCTACCAAGGGGGTGAGCAGGGGTTATCTTTGGCGTGTAACTCCCCAGCCCTGACTAGAGTGGTGGTTTCTGCCTGGCTTTGGCGCAAGCCCTAGCCAACCAGAAATCCCATTTCTAACATGCATATAAACATAAAGCAAACTCTTCGGTTGCATTTTCTCCCATTTCAAAGTTTTGCATTTATAAACAGAATGCCTCTTGCTCAAGTGCAAAAAAACTGTTCCTTACTATGAACATTGTTGCAGATCATTTTTCTGTGCTTTACATTTCTCTTATTTAGAAGAAAATGATTGTATGTTTGTGTTGTACATGAAACGGTGCCACATATGGCGAAAGGTATACCCTGTGCCACAAGTACATACCAATACACATTTATCCCATTTATTCACACACACATTCATAGTTCATACATCCCCACAGACCATGCTCTCACTGACGCACGCAGCTGCCCTATCATAGTACCCCTAGTCACAGTATTTTCTTCAAACCATAGTATTGGGATCCATGGACATTAAGTTTAAAGTGAATGAAGTCTGGTAACAATTAGCAAATTACTTGTCCTTCAGTGGCTCACAACGATTTTTATTATTCAGCAGTAGTTCACATCAGAGAAAAGGTTGAAGACCCCTGATATAGGTTCGCTGGTGCTCTCCCAACTGGTGCAATTCACATGGCAGAACACAAATTGAACTTGGCCTAATACCATTAGAAATTATGAGGCCCACTGATATTGTTCAACAGATCATTCCTTGGTTCATTTATCCATCATCCTCTCAAGTCTGTTTTGAACTTGTAGTAGCCATATTACCCATCCTTTCCACTCAGGGTCAAGCTTAAAGTTAACATACACAATTTACCTCAGTATGTGTATATATACTGTACCACCTCTATCTTATGTCAGGAATTCATTCAGTCACAAGTTAAGAACTGTAATGTCAATTCATGTCCCCTCTAAACCTCAAAGGCTGCATCCTAATCTGCCTTTCAACACATAGTTTGAAACATTTCTTGGCTGCTTCCACCATTAGCAATGTATATGCAAAGAGGAATATCTGATAGAGACAGCTGGATGCAGATTACTTACCTTTGAGTTTCCCCAGGCGTCAGACTGGATCCGGAAGATTTTTGTGTGAGCAGTACCTCTGCGCACTGGTAGGTGGTGTTGGTCGGCTCCGCGTGGCATCGTCGGTGTTGTCGTGTTGAAATTTAGGTCTGTGTCACCTATGCAGGCGCTACCTCAGCACGCTGATGTCAGTTCTTTTCTTTGTGCGCCAGCCAGCGTTGATCTGAGAGAAGAGGTACCTCTCTCTCCGTTTTTGACAGGATTTTTGCGATATTTTGCCATTGCCCTGAGGAAGTCAGCGGGTGAATCTCCCCGAGACGAAACACGTGTCGGCTACTGG
Source organism: Triturus cristatus (assembly GCF_964204655.1). NCBI lineage: Eukaryota > Metazoa > Chordata > Amphibia > Caudata > Salamandridae > Triturus > Triturus cristatus. The sequence continues at coordinate 361,209,516 of NC_140593.1, read as the reverse complement.
CTACATTTGGCGATGCCATCTATACCAACTTATTCATTGTGAAAATTTTGTACAATATAACTAAACTTCTGATAAAGACAAATGAAAATAAGAAAATAAAAAGAAGAAAATTAATTTGAGTACACCCTGAGTATGGACAATTTATTGAACTGACCTGATATGGATTAATTGTGAATGCTAAATGGTTCTTTGCTCGGGAACGATATTCTGTTTACTGTATATCCGCTGTGTCCCCTTGGCCACAGAGGTTCTCTTGGGACATGGGTGGCCGTTCCCTTTTCGTTCCCTAGAGCATTTTGGAGAGAATTTTGTTCATCTTATTACTCAAATATTGGCTTTGCACAAGGTGTAACCTAGCCACACTTCTGAGAATATTCTAAATAAAGCATAAGCATATATTTTTTTATACTTACTTTATTGGTCTGGATTCTGTCTCCGAGTGTGTGTATCAGTCCTTGATTGAGTGAATACAATAAATACTTAACACTCCCTCTGGATAAGCCTAACTGCTCGCCCACACTACAACAAAGAGAGCTGTTAGTACTTACCTTGATACTTGGGGTTTCCACTTGATGCACTACTTGTTGGTCTCGATCCCAGGGATCGAGACCAACAAGTAGTGCATCAAGTGGAAACCCCAAGTATCAAGGATCTACCACGCTCTTTACCAGATGTAGTTCCTTCCCAAATATCAGTCTTTGGGAGTATTGCAGTGGAAACAAGTCTAATGGGGCATGTATCGTTTTTATCTTGGAATGTGGCGGGCGTGGGATCAAAACTATCGTCCCCAGCCTGGGCAGACTTCATTTGCAAGCATGATATCTGTCTTTTTCAGGAGACATGATCGCTAGAGCCTGTATTAATGTTGGGCTACTTGAATTTTTTTGTCCCAGCGGGAAAAAGGCCTAAGGGTCGGCCAGTAGGAGGCCTGGTCATCTGGGTTAAACAAAGCTTGGAGTGTAATATCCAACCTATTTCAACCCAGAATGACGATATTCTAGGTATTAGGTTGACTTGCCCGCTAAAATCCAAGATCGATATATACAATGTATATGCTAGGGGCTTACCAGGCGGAAAAAAATCTGAGGTGATATCAGTGTTGAGCACTCTAGTGGAGTCCAGCCCTGATGATGTGCTCCCATTGATTGCCGGAGATTTTAACACGACTTTTGAGCCATTAGGGCCTCAAGATATGCTTTTAACCGAGGAAGAGGACCTAAGATGGCGTGTCCCACAGCTCGAGACAAAGATAGTGAGTAAGTGGACTGAGGCAGCTCTGTACATGAAAGGGTTCTGCCTAGGCAACCAATTGAGGGCGGCCAATGGCAGAACCGCATCTGATAGGACATGTACCAAGACGTTCAACAATGGTATCAGGGCAAGTAATATAGATTATATCTTTGTCCACCTGGAGATGTGGCATACCCTCGTGGATATGGAGGTTAAGATACGGATCGAAAGCGACCATAACCCACTAGTCGCTATTTTTAATTTTGGGACGGGATACAATAGGGACCGAGTTGCAGAATTGATTGGTCCAGCTGATGCTCTAACAAATGATGAACGCCACCTTAAGTGGAATAATGTAGTAGAGCACCCTGATCTTATAGACAGCATTGAGATCTATGTCGAAGAGGCTCTGATGTCTATAAGGGCGGTGGGTCATAATAGCCAACCCTTAGCCGCTTTTGGTAATATACATGAAAAACTATTTGCCAAACTCAAATCCTGTTTCTGTAGGCCTTTCTTGGGGAAACAAGCTGCGAGAAGTAAACAGGAGGATTGGTATAATGCCTCCTGTAAACAAGCCCGTAAAAATCTGGGACTTGCACTTAAAACAAAAGAACCAACTAAGATTAAAATAGCCCGTAGTTTCTATAGAAAGGCCCAATGGAAAGCAAAAAAGGAATGGGAGGAGTGTGAGTGGCAAGACTTAAAAGCAGCATGTACAGATAAAAACCAGAAAAAATTCTGGAACATCTTTAAATGGAAGAAGGGTGAAATTACTGACAGCCCCCATAACTACGTTCCCCAGAGTTCCTGGGTAAAAAATGTTTAAGCCACAATACTCAAAAGGTGATGTGGACGTTAGTACGTATCTCCAGGAGAGGCTGTTCTACAACAGTCCTGTGTTCAGTACCGAGGAGGTTGGCATCGCACTTGACATGGTCACCCAGGGTCGTGCTCCTGGCATGGATTGTATTCTGGCCGATCTATTCCTGCATGACAGACAAAGATGGAGTTCATACATTACGCACTTAGCTAATGCAATAGCGCAGGGAATGCCGATCCCCCATTCTTGGAAAGGTGCTGAGATTGTCCCGATATACAAGAAAGGGGATAAATCTTTGGCCAGCAATTATAGACCCATTAGTTTGATTGATGATATGCAAAAAATCATGGGACGTCTGGTCCTGGGCAGGATCCAGACCTGGATGGAGGCTAGCAATGTTCTAAGTCCCCTCCAGGCTGGTTTTCGCCCAAAAACCAGCACCATAGATCAGATCTTTAGGTTCATTGTCCTCTACTGGAGGACGGTGGTCTTAGAAAGAGGGGTTTTGTATGCCGTGTTTGTCGATCTGCGGGCGGCCTTTGATTTGGTCCCACGTAGCAAGCTCTGGCAGGTATTGGAGGGGCTGGGGATGGCACCGGAGTTGCTGGCACTAATCGTCCGCCTACATGAGGACAATTTTGCTCGGGTCCGATGGGGTCGTCAGGGTGAGGTAACGGAGTGCTTCCCCGTGGAGCGGGGAGTCCGGCAGGGATGTGTTTTGGCACCGACCCTGTTCTCGCTCTTCGTGAACGGGGTAGCCGAGTTCCTCGCCCGGGTCCCCTCGGATGCACCGGCTATGGTTGGTACTCGAATTCCAGTCCTCATGTTTGCCGACGATACGTTGCTGATTTCTAAAACTCCGAGTGGCCTGCAGCTTACCCTCCGACGCCTTGAAGAGTTTTGCTTGCTGCGGGGACTGGAAATAAACGTTTCCAAGACCAAGTTTATGGTTCTCAATGGCCCTAACCCGTGTAGATCTTACAAACCCTTTAATGGTGTAATCTCTTTGAACGGCTCGCCCTTGGAGCAGGTCGATGCATTTACTTACTTAGGAGTCATGTTGCAGAAGAACATGTATTGGAACAACCATCTAGATTTATCCATCTTGAAGTTCCAGCAACAGGCAGGCATCCTCTTGAAGAGATTTAAATCCTCAAAAACACAGCCAATAGGCCCACTCCTTGAAATCTATTCAATGAAGGTCCGAAGCTCATCTCTATATGGGTCAGAGCTATGGGGGTATGGCAATAATCCAAAACGTCTGAATGTTATGGAGAGTGCGTTTATTCGAAAAGTTGTTGGCGTGCCTCAAAGCACTCCCTTAATACCTCTTTTTTGGGACCTTGGTCTGAAAACCTTACAAGACACTGCTAATTTGCGGCCATTGTTGTATTGGCGTAGGGTCTGGTCGACAGAGGAGCTTAAACACTATGCCCTGGGCTTAAAGGAAATAATGGAGAAAGATATCTCTCGTAAAATAGACTGGCTGAGGTCTATCAAATTATTACTTTATAGACTAGGATTGAATAAATTATGGGATGACCCCCAAAATGCGGTCTTCCCTTCAAAAGAAAATTTGAAAAAAAAGTACTGGGAAATGATCGCTATGGAAGTAGCTTCCAAAGGGAGTACATCGCAACTAACAGCCAGATTTCTAGAATTTAAGGCCTACCCTAGACTTGAACTATACTGGGGTTTGATCGAAATTCCATCCGATCGTAAATTCTATTTCCAGTTCAGGATAGGTACCCTTCCCATTCGTATATTTACATCAAAATGGACAAAAGGATCAACGGACAAATGTCCCAACTGTAGAGATGTGCCCGAATCCTTGAGTCACTTTTTGTTCTTTTGTCCCCTTTATGTGCTTCCACGTAGCAAATGGGTGTTACCCGTTTGTCGACTTATAGGCACCAGAAAGCACGAGGAGGCATTAAGAATTTTGTGTACAGACCCAAGCCCGATTATTGCAATAGCAATGGCTAAATTCATAAAGTGGGCTTGGATAATACGGTCCAGGCAGAACCTTACGAAAGTATTTAATGAATGGGTACCCAAATGTAATCATTTAATTCTTATATTCATTTTTTTTATTCACTCATTCATTATTATATATATAGATATCTTGACTATGATACCCTGTTGCCCGACAGATTTATGATGACGAGCACTAAACACTGATATCTAGATATGAAATGTGTCTAGTCGAATGTATATATAAGTCTTAATATTGTTTATTTTAAATTGTGATTAGTCTAACCTCCGTCCTGATTTTTTGCTGAAAACTGATATTGTTTTAACTCATGTTGATATTAACGGCTGATGTATGCTACTTTTATGACTCAATTGTCGTAATAAAGTTTTTGAATTTGAATTTGTTAGTACTTACCTAATTTAGCCTCTGTTATACCTCTGGGGCCTTCCTGGACTGCACACTATACCTTACTTTGGTATGGCATATTGTTAGAAATGGGGGTCTATAGTTGGCAGTTTTGCACCTTTGTCAAAGTAGGGACCCTTCTTCCTAGTCAGGGTAAGGGGGATACACTTCTAAAATAACCCCTGCTCACCCCCTTGGTAGCTTGACACGAGCAGACAGGCTTATCTCAGAGGCAGTGTGTAAAGCATTTGTGAACACCTACAGTAATACAGTGAAAACACTACAAATGGACACCACAGCAGTTTAGAAATATAAGTAATCTTTATCTAAACCAAACAAGATCAAAACGACAAAAATCCACAGTACAGTATCCAAGATATGACTTTTATAAGGTAAAAATAAGTCTGTTCCCCAAAAATGTGGGATGCGACACTTTTACACAAAGTACCTTGGATGTGTTGAAAAGGCAAGCAAAAGGGGTTGCAGAGAAGGTGATGCGTTGGTTCCTTAAACTCAGGGAAGGTGATGCGTCGGTTCATTGCTCCGGGGGAGGTGATGCGTCGATTCCTTACCAGAGAGCAGGTGATGCATCGGTTTCTTGCTGCGTGGGGAGGTAATGTGTTGGTTTCTTCCTGCGTACCCCAGCGATGCGACAGACTTGATGCTTCGATGCAATGCGTGACAATCCGGTACGATGCAATGCGTGAAGACCCGAGGTGCTTCGATGACTTTAGCCACATCCCCTCGATGCGTCGGTTATTCTCTAACAGGGCCTGCGTCAGAATTGGTTCGGTGATCTTGGATGTCGGAGATCAGTGCACAGGATTCGTCTCACAGCAGCCACTTCAGCCATGAGCAGACGCTGCGTCAATTCTTCGGTGGCGGCAATGTGTCGCAAAATTCTTCTTGCACCGCTGCGATGCGCCAGGAACAGGCGATGCGTCGATTTTCACAGTTCTTGCAGTCGCCAGTCCCGAAACACTCTCCAGAGGTCCAGAACACTTGCAGGCACCTCTCAGCAGGTCCCTGAGACTTCAGAACAAGAGGCAAGCTCTATTTCAAGTCCTTGGATATCTTCCTCTAGCATGGGACACAGCACACAGCAAAGTCCTTCTCCTTTACTTGGCAGAAAGTAGCCACTGCAGGCCAACCCCAGACAGCAAACAGCACAGGGGCAGTATTCGTCCTCAGTTTCTCCAGCTCTTGTCCTTGGCAAAGGTTCCTCTTGATTTCCAGAAGTGATCTAAACGTCTGGGCCCCTCTTTTTATAATACAAAATCCTTTGTTCTCTGTGGCAGAGAAGCTCTTTGCCCAGCCAAAACAGCGTCTGTCCTCTCAAGTGCAGCTTCCTGGCAGGAGGTGGGGACAGCATTGTCTGAGACAGACCAGGCCCATTCAGGCGTGAAAGAAAACTCCTCCCCCTACTCTGAATGCAGCCAGGTCCATTCAGCCCAGCCCTGACTCACCCTGGAAAGGCAGGACACACCTAACCCCCCAAGTGACTGTCTGAACAGAATGCACATCCCCAGCCCCTGTCACTCTAAAGCTAGACAGTCAATACACAACCTGGCAGAGGCAAACTTGATAGTTAGGCAAGAAAATAACTACTTTCTAAAAGTGGTTTTTCAAACCCAGAATGGAAAAATCACCCTCACTAAAAGATGCATCTTAACATTCTGAGTTCAGGCATATCAAACGTTATTTTCCCATCTTATCCAAATGGCAAGTTATATTTAAAATATTATATAAACAAACTCCCATTCTATCCTATGGGACAGATAGCCTTTCAACAGTGAAAAATGAAATTTGCAGTTTTTCACTATCAGGACATGTTACACACATCACAACATGTCCTACCTTTCACAGACACTGCACCCTGCCCACAAGAGTACATTGGGCCTACCTTAGAGGTGACTCACATGTCATAAAAGGGAAGGTTAAGGCCTGGCAAGTGGGTGCACTTACCAAGTCGACATGGCAGTACCATTGCGCACAGACACTGCAGTGGCAGGTCTGAGTTACATTTACAGGCTGCTTATGTGAGTGGCACAACCAGTGCTGCAGGCCCACTAGCAGCATTTGATGTACAGGTCCTGGGCACACACGGTGCACTGTACTGGGGACTGACTAGTAAATCAAAAATACCTATCATGGAATCACTAATCCATAACAACAATTTACAGGGAGCACTTGCACTTTGACACTGAACAGCAGTGGCAAAGTGCCCAAAGCATCTACACCAGCAAAAACGAAGTCCAACACACAGCAAAATAACAGGAGATAAAGGCAAAAATGCTAGGTGTGAGAAGTTGGCCTGGTATATGCTGTTCACTAGTTAAAGTGACCACCTTGTACCATGCCAAGCAACCCTTATGATGTGGTTGTAAGTCAACCTTTTCGGACTAGCTGCCCTAGTGGTAGCGTAGGCTAAGCAGTCTTTGAGGCTAAACTCGTTAAAGCGTGTTAAGCAAGCTGTTTTACCATATGTAACCCCCCTTTATACCAATGAAAGGACACCACACAGATATATATTCAAAATATATATGTATTTATTACTCAAAGTATCCCCTAGACTCTTTATGAGCACAGGAGCACAAATCGTTAAACAAGACAATGTTATAATATACAGAAGTTGCACTTTATATGGATAGGCCCTGGTGGCCGATCAAACCATATACTAAAATAGTGGTATAAGTACCACGAACAGGAAAGGGAAAAGGCCTAGGGCCTCTAGAATCGCTGGGCCTACAAGGAGCTAACTTCAGTTAGTGACCAGGAGGTCCACGGGTCGCGTGTGCAGTGAGGAAAGTTACACGCGTGCTCCCATAGGTTTTCAATGGGTGCGTAAAAGTTCAAAAGTTACTGCTAGAAGGGTCTTCTGGATGGACTACGAATTTAAGATTCAAAACACAGACACTAGAGATGTTTCTCTACACTTGGGCACCGGAGTGCCAGCTTTACCTCACCCACAGGAAGCGGGTGCATAGGTCTCGAAGTGCGTCGGGTTTCTTCTATCGATTCAATGGAGCCTGATGACAAAGATGCTGCAGGCGGTCGGTCCAGAAGAGATGCGGTGGATCCAAGAGTGGATCAGAGTTGTAGAAGACCTGAAAGCAGAGGGGACAGTGTTCACAGTCACTAGCCAGTGACCGGCGTGGCACCAGGTAGGTACCAGGCGATGTCGGGTGCAAACAGGTGATGAGGTGTAGCTTGTCTCCGCAGCCACGTGGTCCCTGAAGGAGGACGACGTCCAGGAGTCGGTTCACGAGCTGTCCCACGCAGGCTCTCGCTGTCGGCGGTGTCGGTGATTCGAAGGAAGCAAACAAGCCTTGGCAAAGGCAGGAGTCGTGGAAAGTAAAGAAAGCTGATTGTTCTGACCAGCAAGGTCAGAGGGGCTGCTCCTTTGGAGAGCAGCTGGGGCCAGTCTGGAGCAACCAGACCAGCGTCGTTGATTTCAAGTTAGGTCGCCAAAATGGCCACTAGCCAACGGGCCAGGGACCAGGCGGGCGAGTCGAGATGCAAAGTGCAGAGGGGCCCCACGCAGATCGTGGAGATGCTGGAGGGCTCACCTTTGGTGCAGATGCTGCTCGGTGGTTGGGCTTCTCAGGACCCAAAGCACAACTTGGACGGAGCCTCTGCTGTTGCGCTTGCAGCTTGTCGTCGGTCTTCCAAGATGGCTGGCTCCACGTGTCTCGGTGCCTCCACGGGTTCCTTCTTTTCAGGGACTGTGGATCGGGCGGTGAGAGGTCTGGAGTTCCAGGTCTTGTCGGGCTCTGGGCTCGGGCTCCGGCGGGAGGCGGCGGCAAAGCAGACATTGAATAGCTGGTTGGTGCTTGCGTTAGCAAGATGGTCACTCCCTGACCATAGGGGAGATTTCCTTCAGTCCTCTGTGCAGCAGAGCGTCTAAGTTCCCGTCTTCTTCTTTGTAGTAAGTTGATTCCAGGATGTCTGAAGTCTTATGACACAGCTCCTACCTTTAAGCGGATTCTAGGGGCCGGACTACCTGCTAGGTCCCTCCCTAAGGGTGGGACCAGGAAGGGGGGTGGTTACACCCCCAATCCTTTGTCCAGCTCGCCCCAGGTCCGGGGCTGGTGTGCCCCAGGACCGGTTTGAACTGGCATATGCACCGAGGCTCCTTGTGAGCCTCAGGCATGTCTGTTTCCTTTCAAGCCCTACCTGACCAATACACAAAATCCTGTCTGGGGTGGTGCTCGCACCTCCCCTGGCAGGAAACCCTTTGTCCACGTCTCCCAAGCTGGAAGGACTCCCAGCAGCAGGAGGGCAGACTTGTGTCTGTGGTGGCAGCATCCATTTTGTGGAGCTGAGGCTATGTCTGATTTTATCCGGGTTTCAGGTACTGTACATGTCGTGTCCCTCTAGAAGGGTGGAATGCTAACCCCGTCGCCAGAATTGGCGAGGGGTTAGTTTTCCAATTCGTATGACACCTTACTCGACATGTTTTGATAAAGCCAAACCAAAGATAGCATTTAACCGCGAGGTTCATAATGCACTTAAGAGTATATGGTATGACGATATCTGGAAACGGTAGAAGGAAGTTGTTCCGACCACTGCAGACAGGCTTAGCTCATGCCAGAGCCCCATCTCACATGGAACCAAGCACTCTGCCTTCAGGATTGTCAAGGCCTGCCATAGGAGTGACTTATAGGTTAACATGTGTCCCATTTAAGGTTAGGTATAGGTATACTACACCTAAGTAAGAGGTGGTTACACCAACTTACCCCAGCTGAGTGATCAGCCAGTTGTGTCAAATTTGTTAGGCCAGGCCAGGGGTGGCATAATACATGCTTCAGCCCCTGGTAGGCCTTAGATACACCAATGCCCTGGGTACCTAGTGTACACTGGTACAGGGGCTCACAGGGTGATCCAATTCCAATTGGTTATGCACCTAGGGTGCATAGTGTCAATTTAGTTAGAGAGAACAGCAGGCTGGGGGTCTGATTAGCAGGCCCACAGCCTCAATATGTCAAAAACCAGTGAAGCAAAAAGCAAAAATTTGGGGTGACCATAGGATAGCAGACCCTACTCTCCTACACAACCCCCCCCCCAAACGCAGGGACATTAAACTAGCCTTGACCAGTCTCGTCTTCATGTCCTAAGTGGAAGTACCTGGAGAGACCATCTGCATTCCCATGGTCTGTACCTGGCTGGTGCTCCACTGTAAAGTCCATCCCCTGTAGGGAAATGGACCACCTAAGCAGTTTGGGGTTTTCACCCTTCATCTGATTTAGCCACAAGAGGGGCTTATGGTCTGAATCTTGAAGTGAGTGCCAAACAAGTATGGCCTCAGCTTCCTCAGGGCCCACACCACAGCAAAGGCCTCCCTCTCAATAGCTGACCAATTCTTCTCTCTGGGGGTCAACCTTCTGCTAATAAAAGCAATGGGTTGGTCTTGACCATCTACATTAAGTTGTGACAGCACAGCTCCCACACCCAACTCAGAAGCATCTGTTTGGACAATAAACTCTTTGGAGTAGTCAGGACTTTTCAGGATAGGTGCAGAGCACATGGCCTTCTTCAGGTCATCAAATGCCTTTTGACAGCTTACTGTCCACTGAACCTTTTTGGGCATCTTCTTGGATGTCAGATCATTAAGAGGAGTCACAATGGACCCATAGTTCTTAACAAACTTCCTGTAGTACCCGGTCAAGCCCAAGAAAGCTCGAACTTGAGTCTGGGTGGTTGGAGGGGACCAGTCCTTGATGGATTGTATCTTACTCTCCAGTGGTTGAACTTGGCCTCCACCTACAAGGTGGCCCAAATACACAACCTTATTCTGCCCTATCTGGCACTTCTTAGTAGCCTTGATAGTGAGGCCTGCCTTTTGCAGAGCCTCAAGTACCTTCTTCAGGTGGATCAGGTGATCCTCCCAGGTGGAGCTAAAGACAGCAATGTCATCAAGATATGCTGCACAAAAGTCATCCAACCCAGTAAGGACTTGATTCACCAACTTTTGGAAGGTGGCAGGTGCATTCTTCAGACCAAAGGGCATCACCAAAAATTGATAATGCCCACCTGGGGTTGAGAATGCTGCTTTGGCCTTGGACTCCTCAGCTAACCTGATTTGCCAATAGCCAGCTGTCAAATCAAATGTGCTCAAAAACTTAGCAGAAGCCAGTTTATCTATGAGCTCATCTGCCCTTGAAATAGGATGTGCATCTGTCCTAGTGACAGCATTGAGTCCTCTGTAATCCACACAGAACCTCATCTCTCTCTTGCCATCTTTGGTGTGAGGTTTGGGGACCAGAACCACTGGGCTAGCCCAGGGGCTCTCTGAGGGCTCAATGACACCCAGTTCCAGCATTTTGTGTACCTCAGCTTTTATACAGTCCCTGACGTGGTCAGGTTGTCTGTAAAGTTTGTTCTTTACAGGCAGACTGTCATCAGTGTCCACTACATGGGTACACCAGTCAGTTTGACTAGGTATCAATGAAAACATATGCTGAAATGATTGCAGAACCTGTCTACATTCAATCTGTTGATGATCAGTGAGGTTGCCTCCAAGGGTCACTCCTTCAACTGAGCCATCTTCAGGGTTCTGAGACAACAAGTCTGGGAGAGGGTCACTCTCTTCCTCCTGTCCCTCATCTGTAGCCATGAGCAAGCCCATGTCTGCCCTGTCAACATATGCTTTTAGCCTGTTAACATGGAGTACCCTGTGGGGACTCCTGGGAGTTCCTAGGTCCACCAAGTAGGTAACCTCTCCCTTCTTTTCCAGGATTGTATGGGGTCCAGACCATTTGTCTTGGAGTGCTGCTGGGGCCACTGGCTCCAACACCCATACCTTCTGTCCTGGCTGACACTCAACCAAGACAGCCTTTTGGTCATGCCAAGCTTTCTGTAAGGCCTGGCTTGCCTCAAGGTTTTTGGATGCCTTCTCCATATACTCAGCTATCCTGGAGCGGAGACCAAGTACATAGTCCACTATGTCTTGTTTAGGCTTTTTGAGAGGTAACTCCCATCCTTCCTTCCTTCACTAAACACAGTGGGCCTCTCACAGGGTGCCCAAACAACAATTCAAAGGGGCTGTAGCCAACTCCTTTTTGTGGGACCTCTCTGTAAGAAAACAGAAGGCAGGGTAGAAGGATGTCCCATTTTCGCCTGAGCTTTTCAGGTAATCCTTTGATCATACCCTTTAGGGTCTTGTTGAATCTCTCAACAAGCCCATTGCATTGTGGGTGATAAGGAGTGGTGAACTTGTAGTTGACCAACCAAAAACACCATATATACAAGGGTCCAAGGGGAAGCTAGTTTAACGACTAAGGTACCTTTGTTCCCCAGACAACACAGAAAACAACTAGAAAAAGGTACTAAGTCCAACAACACAGAACAGAAAGCCACTCGGAAGCTATAAAAAAAGTGAAAAACCTCTCCGGATAATTAATACATCACTGTGTCAGAAGTTAAGAGTCCATCAGCCCACCCTCATTGGCGGAGCTTCGTCATCTGAGACTCTGAGGGGTCAAGGTCTGGGCCCATACTATCGAACCAGCCGGCTCTACTGAGTGCCCGACCTATTGATCCCAAAATACAGAGACTCCTGACACAGTGTGTGATCCAACTTATTAAGACTCGAAATGAAACTAAAATATGTGTGCAGTGCTATAACGTGAAAGTGTATTAAAAATGACTACGTGGGCAAAAAATATGTTTATTAAGGATTGACCATGTGTCATATCTAAAAAAAACAAATAGTCTTAAAAGGATAGACTATTTCCTGATTTGGTCTCATAGGGTCGACATGTTTCAGCCGGAACGGTCAACTGACCCGGCTTTCATCAGGACCTAAATAGATGAAAAATAAGGCTACTGCAGGAATGACATATCTAGTGAAAAATTAGTGAAAAACGAAAAGTCGTAAAATATTATGTGGCAACAGCCACCCTACCAGACAAGCAACCTTTTTGCTTGGGTATAAGAACTTGATCTCCTTTCCTACAAAAAATAGGGAAAATCCAACCATAAGAGAGGTATATCACAGAATTGAATACAGCCTCAGTGACCATCATTCTACAGTGACTTTTAGACACTGTGTTACTCATCAAAAAAAAAACAAAGCGTGGTTACTAATAAAGGAAAAGATATATAATGATAAATTCAACTCACCCAGCTTTCTGTGGGAGGACAGCCTCACCTCACCCGGCTGACTGCTCGGAGAAGGAGGCACCGCTCAGTTAACAAGTAGGGAAAAAAAGGCAAGTTGTGCATGGATACTTGTCTATCTACACCCCTTACTCTCCATTTAACACCACCACACCAGTAAAAACCATGACTCTAAGAAAACGTCCTACAAGCAAGACAGGCCAGGTATACGGGAGAGTCGCTGTTTTCCACATCCAGACCAACCAGATATTCTCATCCCGGTATGCCAATGAACAGAAGAATGAACCACTCTTAAAACTATATATGGTGCAGTCAAATAAGGGGCCACCCTTCATATGATTCTAAAATCACAACCCCTCTCTACATGCTTTCTACTATCAAGTCCAGAGAGGGTTACTGTACCTCTATTAGTTGTTCAACAATAGGTGGTTCCATTGTACTGACTACTACCCAAATATACACAACAAACAACAAACTTAGACCAGATGCCTAGGTCTACTCTATACAGAGTCTCAAGTTCCCCTCTCCTTACCTGTCCGTCGATACCTCAGACCGGACTCCGCGCAGTCTGGGAGGTGACGGCAGGAAGGGGAGGGCTCTTTAAATACCCACTCTAATTGGAGCGATCATTCACTCGAGAAACAGGTGCAGGTAATCATCTTCTATATAGGCCTGCGTATCTGAAACGAACATGAGCCGGTATCGAGACACTTGTCTCTAGCACATGCGCAGTCCTGAATGTTGCGAGAGAGTGTGCAGCGTCTCTCTCCTGCTCATGGGCGTGCACTTGATCAAAGAAACCAGCAGTCACCAAATGGGGAAATGAGCGGTATCGGGACACTAGTCTCTAGCACATTCCCAGTCCTGGATACTGCGAGAGAATCGGTCACTCGCCCATGCTCCATGCAGACAGGGAGAGTCTGTATATAAAATGCACAAGCACAAGAGTAGTGCACAGTAAAATCAATATAGAAGGAGCTCATACAAACATCAAGCGTACTGTTTGCAAGGTTGTCGATGGAGTGGGGCTAAGGCTCAGGACGAATCATTCATGCTCTGCAAAAAGGAATTAAAGCATGAAGAGGGGGGTCAGCACTAGAAGTGTGCGGACTCGTACGAACACCACACACAAAACATGTAGACCGAGGTATCGATAAACTGAGCCAAACGCTTATGGTGAAACCCCTGTAGTCCGCCATACAATAAGCACAAGGCACGATAGAAGGCTAGGGGGCTCAATCCGAGCTAGACCCAAGAAAACACCCGTGCTGTGAATGCTGTCAAGATATAGACACGGGGTAATTAGGTAAACCAACCCCAGCTTCAGATTGAGAAGGTTGCATAAATACCCAGTGGATATGTATACCATGCACAACTCGTGAATAGGCAACAACAATCAAAAAGACAACCAATAGTCCTTATTCGTGATATAACTCACTCTATCGAAAGGACGTTAGTAGAATTAATAGACGATAAAGGTGTAGGGGAAGGGGACCGGGGACAGCAACCCCTGTCCACTCAGTGACCAAAAGATATGCACTCCGGAGGTCTCCAACCAGAATAGGGTAGAACACGAGACACTGTCATTGTCTTGTCAATGTCTCGAGGGAAATATGTGTAACATGTTCCTACAATTAAATCCTCACAGATGTAATTTCATGAGGGTACGTGCTGATCAGAAAAACAGAAAATCATGAGCTATCAGGGACCCAGAAAAATAGCTCATGATGGAGTCCCCAAAATGCTATGAGAGTGTTAAAGAGTAATTGGGGATACTAAGGACCGACAATTTAGATGGAGGTCCATGGAATGTTGTCATTTAGACCATGCATGTCTGTTCTCATTTTAAAGATCCACCGCTGCTCTCGCAGAAACAGAAACCGGGTAATGTCTGTTACATGCTGAGGAATCAAGGGTCGTTCCAAAACGACCCACCTTAGATCGTCGGCTCTGTGTTGTTTGACCAGAAAGTGATCTGTGAGGCAGGTGGACTGTTTCCTGCATCGGATCGTGCTCTTATGCTCACTAATGCGGAGCTTGACTTTGCGTGTAGTGTGCCCAATATAATGTAAGGAGCAAGGGCATGTGATCATATATATCACGCACTCAGAATTGCAGTTCGTGTGGCTGTTAAGTATCCAGGGACGACTTGTGCCTATGTCGACTGATGTGGCCTTGGTTGTCTGGGGACAAGCGCTGCAAGAGCCACAGGGGTAGTGACCTCGTACCGGGGGTAATGACCACAAGGTGTTGTCAGTACGTGCAGGTCGTGTTGGTGGTCGTGTGTGTACCAGACTATTTCGTAAACTTGGACCCTTTTTAAATGCAAACAAAGGAGGTGGAATGTTATCTGAGGCTACATTAAGAATGTGCCAGTGTTTGCGTACGTTTTTTTGTAGCCTGTTGGATAGAGTAGAGAAAGTAGTTACAAAGGTCAACCTGTCATTAGAAGTCCTAGAAATGCTGTTGTCCAACAGCGCATCCCGATTGTTGTTGGAAGCCCTCTTCCACGCCTGACGCACTAATCGCTTAGGATACCGGCGCGATTGAAGTTGAAGTGCCAATTCTCTGGCATGTTTGTCAAAGAGATCCCTAGTGGAACAGTTCCTCCTGATACATAGGAACTGGCCCACAGGGAGATTCTCTCTGAGGGCCCTGGGATGGTAGCTGTCAAATAAAAGTAAAGAGTTTCTTGACATAGGTTTCTTGAAGAGATCACAGTGTAGAGTATCCCCAACAGGAAAGATGGAAATATCTAGAAAAGATAATCTTTGTTTGCTATGCTCAATGGTGAACTTTAAGAAGGCGTTTTGTTGATTGAGCCAAATGTGAAAGGCCTGGATCTCTTGAATTGTGCCCCGCCAAACCACCAGTATATCGTCGATGTATCTCTTCCACAGCACCAGATGTTTAAGAAATGGGTTGCTGTGGTTCAGTACATAATGTTGTTCAAACAGATGAACATAGAGGTTGGCGAGGCTGGGCGCAAAAACGCTCCCCATGGATGTGCCAGAGATTTGTAAAACAATCTGATCTTCGAATCTAAAAAAATTCTAAGTCATGGCTATCCTGGCACACTCCATGATGAAAACAACGGGGGTCATACTATTCAAGTTACGTGCTTCTAGAAGTCCTTTGATGGAATCCAGAGTTTCAACTTGCGGAATGCACGTGTAGAGTGACTCCACATCAAAACTTACCAAAATATCGGTACTGGTATCGAACTCGATATCTGGTAGCATCCGCAGGACATCAGCAGTATCCTTGAGGTAAGTAGGCATTTCTGAGACCATTGGTCGTAGAAAGACATCTACAAACTTGGATAAGGGCTCCAGCAATGAACCTATCCCAGAGATGATGGGACGTACTGGAGGGGGCCGTTGGCTTTTGTGAATCTTAGGGAGGCAGTACAAATAGGGCATCACCGGACTGTTGATCACCAGGAAACGAGCTTCCTGCGGCGTTATCCACCCTTCTGCCTCTCCTTCCTCGACCAGATGTTTTATCTCCAGGGTTAGTCTTGGAGTAGGATCTGTTTCTAAGATCCGATAGGATTTAGTGTCCATAAGTTGCCGAAGGCACTCAGTTCGGTAGACGACAGTGTCTTGCAGGACCGTAGCGCCCCCCTTATCCGCTGGCTTAATGGTAACGGACGTGTCTTTGGTTAAATTCTGGAGGGCCAGTTTGTCCTTTCTAGAAAAATTACAAAAATTCGTAGGCTGTGTATCGCATAATGCCATCACATCAGAGGTCACCGCCTTTTCAAAAGTGCACACCTGAGAGGGAACCTGGTGTGCCAAAGGTGTGAAGTTGCTTATAGGGCGTAATCCCGTGTTGACAAGGCTAGGATCTTGACTGGGTGCGCTGTCGTCATCTAACTCCCTATTCTTAAAGAAAAAATGGAGTCGGACTTTCCTAAAGAAATTTTCCAACTCACATCGCAGAGTGAATGGGTCACCCAGATGAGTGGGCACAAAGCCCAACCCTCTATTGAGGACACTGAGTTCATCATCCGTGAGAATCCAGGAGCTTAGGTTTACTACAAGATCGTTCATTCGTTGGTTGAGCTGGGGGTTTGTTGAAGATTGCCCCTCCTGCTCCGAGTGTTCGGGAATGTCGGATCTGGTTGCCAATGGATGGATGGAGTGCCTCTCCGTTTGCCCCTCGTGCGGCAGTGATGTATTAATTATCCGGAGAGGTTTTTCACTTTGTTTATAGCTTCCGAGTGGCTTTCTGTTCTGTGTTGTTGGACTTAGTACCTTTTTCGAACTTGTAGTTGACACCACATTCCTTCCACATAGCTGTCAAGTATCCTGACATGAAGTTGGTACCTCTGTCAGAAACCACCACCTTAGGAAACCCCACTCTGGAGAATACTCCTAGCAGGACCCTGGCCCCAACAGGAGCTGTAGTGGTCCTAAGGGGAATTGCCTCTGGATACCTGGTGGCGTGATCCACTACCACCAGTATAAATCTGTGCCCAGATGCAGTGGGAGGATCCATGGGACCCACTATATCTATTCCCACTCTTTCAAAAGGGACCCCCACCACAGGTAGTGGTATTAGGGGGGCCTTTGTTGTGCCACCTGATTTGCCACTGGCTTGGCAGGTTACACAGGAGCGACAAAACTCCTTGGTATCTTCATTCATGTGAGGCCAGTGAAAGTGAGGGACAAGCCTGTCCCAAGTCTTGTTCTGGCCTAAGTGTCCTGCTAGAGGAATATCATGGGCCAAGGTAAGAAGGAAGCCCCTAAATTGCAGAGGTATAACCAACCTCCTGGTTGCACCAGGTTTTGGGTCTCTAGCCTCTGAATAAAGGAGCCCATCATCCCAATACACTTTATGGGTACCTTGAGCATTCCCAGCAGCCTCAGCAGCAGCCAGCTGTCTGAGGGGTTCAAGAGATGGACAGGATAACTGAGCCTGCCCCAAGTCAGCCCTGGAAGGTCCCCCTGTCCCCAGAAACTCAACCTGATCAGGTTCAAGCTCTTCAGGGACAGTTCCTTCAGGGTTCTCTAGATCATCTTCCTGGGAAGGCTGATCATCACTTGGAGGCAGGGGGGAAGGCACAGCCTTAACCCTCCTGTTCTTCTTCTTGGTAGGTGCTTGGTCCATTGTTCCAGGATCCAAGACCTGTGGTTCAGTAAGGCACTTTTTGGCCTGTGACCTGGTCACAGCAAGGACATGTGGTGATATACCTAACATCTCTGCATGTGTCCTGTACTCCACTTCTGACCATAGAGAACTCTCTAGGTCATTGCCCAACAAACATTCTACTGGGAGGTCTGCACTAACCACAACCCTTTTGAGGCCAGTTACCCCTCCCCATGAGAAGTTAACAACTGCCACACTATGTGAAGTAGTGGCATTGCTGGCATTGGTCACCAGGTAATTCTCACCTGGTATGTACTGTCCAGGGTCCACAAAGCCTGGTGTCACCATTGTGACACTGGCACATGTGTCCCTGTAGGCTTGAGCCACTTTTTCATTTATTAAAGGAGTCTGTCTGTACTTGCCCAGGTTACTGGGGCTCACAGTCAGGGACAAATCCATGTCCCCATCACAGATCAAGACTGCCTGTGTCAGGGTTCTGTCTAAGTCAGAATCTCCTTCAGTTCCCATAGTGATTCCCACTACACCCTTTGTCTGGGGACCAACACTGCTAACAGTAGTACTGGGAGCAGGTGCCTTAGGGGCAACAGTGTTGGGGGCTCCACCCTTCTTACAATCACTAGTCCAGTGAGTTGTATTCTTGCAAGATTTGCACCAGGGTTTCTTTGGACCTTCTTTCTTCTTCCCTTTAGGCTGGGACCCACCCTCGTTAGTACTAGTTTGGGGCCCTGTTGAAGACTTCTGGTCTTTATATTTCTGATCTCCACCCTTTTGGTCTGTTTTCTTCTGATCACCCCCTTGGCCCTGGTTCTGGTTCTTTTGCTTAACCCTGGTTCTGACCCATTTGTCTGCCTTCTTTCCCAATTCTTGGGGAGAGGTCAGATCTGAGTCAACCAAGTGTTGATGCAGTTGCTGGTTCTGACTGTTATTTAAAATCTGTTCTCTCATCATCAAATTGTACAATCCTGTATAATCAGATACCTTACTTCCCAGCAACCAACCCTACAAAGCCTTAGTGGCACATTCAATGTATTCAGACCAGTCCTGAGTCTGTGTCTTCTGGGTGTCTCTGAACATTAACCTGTACTGTTCAGTGGTTAAGCCTAACCCATCAACTAGGACACACTTCAGGGCTCTGTAGTTTCTGACATCCTCCTCTCTAACAGTGAGGAGTCTATCTCTGCCTCTTCCTTCAAAGGAGAGCCATAAGATTGCTGCCCACTGGTCTTCAGGAACCTGCTGCACTTTGCAGGCTCTCTCAAGAGCAGTCATCCATTTGTGGATGTCATCCCCACTTTTGTAGGGGGGCACAACCTTGGACAGGTTCCTATTGTCAAAGACCCTATCTTTGTCCTTAGGGACAATGCTGCCACCAGTGGGTATAGCCCCACTCTCTCTAGGTTGCCTAGCCTTACTCAGTTTCTCTTCCATCAGAGCTACTTCTAGCTCCTGTCTCCTGATTCTCAGCTGAGCTTCCTGCATTCTGGCCTCATGTTCCCTCCTCTGAGGGGTGGTCATCCTTCTTCTGGAGTGACCTTGAGAGCCTCTAGAGGCATGAGAAGCATTAGATTCACCTGAGTGATGCCTTTGCCTCCCAAACCCCTGGTTAAGTCCACTAGGGAGATCCAATGGGGTGACCCCATTGTCAGTCCCCAGTAGCCTTAGGTTAGCTGGGCCACATATAACACTTGGCACTGGGCTAGTTCTCCCTTCATCCCCACTACCTTCTGTCTCAGTACCCTTATCACTTTCATCCTCTGTAGTATGATTCTCATCTAAGGGGTGACTATTGGAAAGGGGTACCTCAGTAGCATCTTCAGAAGGGGGGCCTCCTGTTCCAGTCCCTAAGGGGCCTAACTGGGAGGCTTTTTTGAGAGCGTTCTGATCTTCATCAGCCTGTAAGAGCTCTCTGAGTTCAGCAGAGGTAGGGTTCTTGGGCTGTTTAAGGCCCCTGATATTTGCCAACTGCCTGAGCTCATTTTGGTTTAGGGTAGCAAAGATGGATGGTGCCCTCTGGGGGTCACTCTCAACAGAGATGGGTACATTGGACCCCTCTGCCCCAGCCATTGCTCTTAAGTGTGGGTGGATGTGTTGCAACTACCTACACTTGGGTTTTCCTACAAAACCTATCTAGTAGTTGTAGTCAGGGTGTGCTACTCCCTTTGCTCTACAACAACTAAGTTCAGTAGAACTTAAGTATATCTATCTTGTTTTATATGTACCTAAAGGTACCTGTATGATCTTTCAATTGGTAACAAAGAGATTACAGAGGTAAAACACAGCAAGCTCAAATCCAACCGCTGCTCACCAATGTGAGAAGTTGGCCTGGTATATGCTGTTCACTAGTTAAAGTGACCACCTTGTACCATGCCAAGCAACCCTTATGGTGTGGTTGTAAGTCAACCTTTTCGGACTAGCTGCTCTAGTGGTAGCGTAGGCTAAGCAGTCTTTGAGGCTAAACTCGTTAAAGCGTGTTAAGCAAGCTGTTTTACCATATGTAACCCCCTTTATACCAATGAAAGGACACCACACAGATATATATTCAAAATATATATGTATTTATTACTCAAAGTATCCCCTAGACTCTTTATGAGCACAGGAGCACAAATCGTTGAACAAGACAATGTTATAATATACAGAAGTTGCACTTTATATGGATAGGCCCTGGTGGCCGATCAAACCATATACTAAAATAGTGGTATAAGTACCACGAACAGGAAAGGGAAAAGGCCTAGGGCCTCTAGAATCGCTGGGCCTACAAGGAGCTAACTTCAGTTAGTGACCAGGAGGTCCACGGGTCGCGTGTGCAGTGAGGGAAGTTACACGCGTGCTCCCATAGGTTTTCAATGGGTGCGTAAAAGTTCAAAAGTTACTGCTAGAAGGGTCTTCTGGATGGACTACGAATTTAAGATTCAAAACACAGACACTAGAGATGTTTCTCTACACTTGGGCACCGGAGTGCCAGCTTTACCTCACCCACAGGAAGCGGGTGCATAGGTCTCGAAGTGCGTCGGGTTTCTTCTATCGATTCAATGGAGCCTGATGACAAAGATCCTGCAGGCGGTCGGTCCAGAAGAGATGCGGTGGATCCAAGAGTGGATCGGAGTTGTAGAAGACCTGAAAGCAGAGGGGAAAGTGTTCACAGTCACTAGCCAGTGACCGGCGTGGCACCAGGTAGGTACCAGGCGATGTCGGGTGCAAACAGGTGATGAGGTGTAGCTTGTCTCCGCAGCCACGTGGTCCCTGAAGGTCGACGACGTCCAGGAGTCGGTTCACGAGCTGTCCCACGCAGGCTCTCGCTGTCGGCGGTGTCGGCGACTCGAAGGAAGCAAACAAGCCTTGGCAAAGGCAGGAGTCGTGGAAAGTAAAGAAAGCTGATTGTTCTGACCAGCAAGGTCAGAGGGGCTGCTCCTTTGGAGAGCAGCTGGGGCCAGTCTGGAGCAACCAGACCAGCGTCGTTGATTTCAAGTTAGGTTGCCAAAATGGCCACTAGCCAAAGGGCCAGGGACCGGGCAGGCGCGTCGAGATGCAAAGTGCAGAGGGGCCCCACGCAGATCGTGGAGATGCTGGAGGGCTCACCTTTGGTGCAGATGCTGCTCGGTGGTTGGGCTTCTCAGGACCCAAAGCACAACTTGGAGGGAGCCTCTGCTGTTGCGCTTGCAGCTTGTCGTCGGTCTTCCAAGATGGCTGGCTCCACGTGTCTCAGTGCCTCCACGGGTTCCTTCTTTTCAGGGACTGTGGATCGGGCGGTGAGAGGTCTGGAGGTCCAGGTCTTGTCAGGCTCTGGGCTCGGGCTCCGGCGGGAGGCGGCAGCAAAGCAGACGTCGAATAGCTGGTTGGTGCTTGCGTTAGCAAGATGGTCACTCCCTGACCATAGGGGAGATTTCCTTCAGTCCTCTGTGCAGCAGAGCATCGAAGTTCCCGTCTTCTTCTTTGTAGTAAGTTGATTCCAGGATGTCTGAAGTCTTAGGACACAGCTCCTACCTTTAAGCGGATTCTAGGGGCCGGACTACCTGCTAGGTCCCTCCCTAAGGGTGGGACCAGGAAGGGGGGTGGTTAGACCCCCAATCCTTTGTCCAGCTCACCCCAGGTCCGGGGCTGGTGTGCCCCAGGACCGGTTTGAACTGGCATATGCACCGAGGCTCCTTGTGAGCATCAGGCATGTCTGTTTCCTTTCAAGCCCTACCTGACCAATACACAAAATCCTGTCTGGGGTGGTGCTCGCACCTCCCCTGCAGGAAACCCTTTGTCCACGTCTCCCAAGCTGGAAGGACTCCCAGCAGCAGGAGGGCAGACTTGTGTCTGTGGTGGCAGCATCCATTTTGTGGAGCTGAGGCTATGTCTGATTTTACCCGGGTTTCAGGTACTGTACATGTCGTGTCCCTCTAGAAGGGTGGAATGCTAACCCCGTTGCCAGAATTGGCGAGGGGTTAGTATTCCAATTCGTATGACACCTTACTCGACATGTTTTGATAAAGCCGAACCAAAGATAGCATTTAACCGCGAGGTTCATAATGCACTTAAGAGTATATGGTATGACGATATCTGGAAACGGTAGAAGGAAGTTGTTCCGACCACTGCAGACAGGCTCAGCTCATGCCAGAGCACCATCTCACATGGAACCAAGCACTCTGCCTTCAGGATTGTCAAGGCCTGCCATAGGAGTGACTTATAGGTTAACATGTGTCCCATATAAGGTTAGGTATAGGTATACTACACCTAAGTAAGAGGTGGTTACACCAACTTACCCCAGCTGTGTGATCAGCCAGTTTTGTCAAATTTGTTAGGCCAGGCCAGGGGTGGCATAATACATGCTTCAGCCCCTGGTAGGCCTTAGAAACACCAATGCCCTGGGTACCTAGTGTACACTGGTACAGGGGCTCACAGGGTGATCCAATTCCAATTGGTTATGCACCTAGGGTGCATAGTGTCAATTTAGTTAGAGAGAACAGCAGGCTGGGGGTCTGATTAGCAGGCCCACAGCCTCAATATGTCAAAAACCAGTGAAGCAAAAAGCAAAAATTTGGGGTGACCATAGGATAGCAGACCCTACTCTCCTACACTAGGGAAACCCACAACAATTATGCCAGGTCTAACATATATGCAGAGCCAGCTTCCTACAATCGTCTTGTTGATGAGCAGGCCTCTCAAGGGCTCTATGTAGATGTGGACAATGAATGGAGATATGATAGTTTCAAATGCCAATAGACAAATTGAAAAAAAATGGAGATATGATGGAGCTTTCATAAACACCTCAGGGGATTATAAATGGGTTTGGATGTAAAGGAACCCATCTAGACCCACTTTGTTCTGTTTTTTCAAGTAAGAGAAGAACCACTGCAAAACAACTTTGTCAGAGCGCTTTTGATATGAGAGGTTGTTGACTAGAACATGAGTGATGGTTTTGAAAGCTACAGACTCCTTAAAGAAAACATAATTGACCAATTAGAAGATGATTGTACTTCACTGTAACCTGATTCAGACAGCCAGTTTTGCAGGAGGGCATTGCTTTTTCATCTGGACTTGGCAGGTAAACCCTATTTCTGTGCTCTTCCCCGGGTATCATAGGTGTAGGATAGTTAGAGAGATCATCAAGTTGAGTTTCTTCAAGAGAAGCAGGACCTGGTCCACGTCTAGGAAGATACTTTGACTTAATATTGATCTTCACATTGAAGGTGGGAGTGTGTTTAAAAAGTGACTTTCACAAATTTGTACTATAAATTGCAAAGAAGGTCGTCCTAGTGGACCACTTGGGTGTGCTCCAGATTTGCATTTTTGTGGTGATGTTAAATGGCATTATGTTGTAGATGTTTTCTTGTATTTTGTAGAACTGGTTTTTGAAGAAGTGATTGATTGCCCCTCACTTCTCTTTGTGGTGGGTGATCAGTGGAGTAGAAACATTTTGCGCTGCACTTGCTTGCTTCAAAGAAAACCTTTTTTGAGGATTAATTGGTGATGGACAAATTATTCCATAATTTCAGCATTCTTTTAATATTTGTTATATAATTTTCTTTCTCAAGCAGGGTATTCATTTTAGCAATGTAATGTAGGTCTGGCATTTGCTCACAGATCTCAGAATTATTATGACCCAATGAGTCTACAATTGGCAGTTCATTTAGGATCTCCAAACAGTATATCCATCTGTTTTTTGGCAATTCATTCTTGATAATATTTTTCTTTCTTTGCCTGAGTATGCTGCCCACACCTAAATGGGATAACATTTTACCATTGTGTCAACTTTACAAAGGGCTCCTGATGTGACATAAAACAACCTTAAAACTGCCAAGTTTTACACAGATGTACTACAGTCACGGCACAACATAGACACACAATTAAACACTCTGTTATTCAATGTAATACCCAAACACTTCTGCATTTTGAGTCTGAAGGTTTTTCTATAAATTAACGTGGCAGTTTCTATTGGTAGAATCCGTGGCCGCAGCAGATATCCACTAACTAAATGATAAGGTAGGCATCCAAGTTGTTCGCGCTACAACACAAGCAGTCAAACATAATGCAGTGGTTGCATACGTAGATCATTGCCAACACAAGAATCACAGCGGACGTGAGGTGTCAAACGATAAAAAGCAACAATGGTGACACACCTGCACTTCAAACTCTGACACATTCTTGCACCTCAAACACTGTTTCAAGATGGAGAATGTAAGAGAGAGGAAGCTGGTGAAGTTCACTGTGAGGTGCTCAAAGTCTCAGGCTCTCTTCTGTACTCTTCAAAATTCCAAAGTAAAGTACCTATCCATTTCTGATGATTAACAAGTTTGTTGAAGTGCTAGCAGCCTTGCTCATAGCCATTTATGAAAGATTACTTCTCCATGATGAACATACAAAGACATTTATTGTTATAAATGTTATGTCACCTCATCCACTGCCTTCCCAAAGTCTCCAATTGCCAGTGAGGCAAGGTTCTCGACCACAGAGCAGTCAACACTGTAGGACACACCGACACTCTAATGTTAACCCGTTCACTCATTTACCCCTTCATACCGCGAATGCCACACAAGTTATTCTACAGTAAAGATAGTAATCATTCATCATTTGTTCCACATAATTCCATCATCCCTTGGCCACTGGGCTTTAATCATTTGGCTGTGGTTGATTAGTCTTGAGTGGATAGGTCTGTAATTGAGATGTGGTTCCAATCTTGTCATGTGCAGTAGCGTGAGTTTGTGAATGTTGTGTTTGAATCTTTTCATTATCTCATGTGATACTATTGAGAGGAAATAATGTGCACTCGTATTCACAGATGTTTTCATTGGAATTGATTTTTTGGCAAAACTAAATAGTATTTATGTTTTATGTGTTTCAGAAATGCTCACAAGAGAGCACACACCTATGGTGGTTGTTTTGCATTCAGTCAGTCATTCCTGTACTTCACATATGCTGCGGGTTACCGATTTGGGGCCTATCTAATCATATCTGGAAGGATGAGCACAGAGGACGTTTTTCTGTAAGTCTTTAAATTTCTGAATAATACATATTCCAGCAATAATTAGTGCTCCACAGATATTCTGCTTTTCCCTAACTTCTCATTTCTCTACCCTTTCAAGATTTCCACAGGTCTTGAATTTGCCTACAATGACTCTATTTATGTTGCCGAATCTAGACACACCGATTTTAGACTTTTTACACTTTAATTGAAAGAACTTTCTCAGTCTTTAAAGTAGCCCCTTTTCTCTTGTGGTAAATAAAATATTACGCTCTCAGACTTTTATATTATCAATAAGATCATGCATAAAGCAAGAGGCTGAGTCTGTGGTATCAGATTCATAAAGGGCTTTATTCCAATAACTCGAGTCAAAGGGAGAATATTTCCATCACCAAAAAGGATCTGGACGGGGCTGAAAAGTATTCTCAATATTCTCAAAACATTATTCACAGAGTACAGTATATATACATTTCTCAATTGTACGTAAGCAAGAGAGCAAGAGAGAATGAGATAAGAGCATGTGGGCGTGTAAGTAGGCGTGAAGGTGGGCGTCCATGTGGGCGTCCACTTGATGATAATGGGTAATTTGTCATGTGTGGGTGGATACCTGGAGATGATTTCGCAATGTCAGCAGAAATACTTGGCAGAGATGCGCGCGCAGCAGCATGACGTGTGATTGACGCGCAACTAGAGGGTGAAGGGGACTTGACATTTAGCTCTACATGTGGAGACAAAAAGTCTGGGGGGTCAAGTCAACCTAATCCCAAATCATATCTAACATCCTATGTTTAAAGAACTATGTTATCCACAAGGGAAGGGCTCTCGGACAAAATCTATTCTATACTGACTGTGAGTGCGTGCACAAGCGTCTAAGTGTCTATATGAGATGCAAGGGGCAGAAACTTTCCATGGTAACAGGGCTATGAATTACTTGCATGAGGACAGAGAAGCCGGGCCTTTTGCTTGGTAACTGGAAGAATGTTTACTTAAACTACTAGACAGGAATGCATCGGCTGAGGAGCAAAGTAGATAATTCGAAGGTGAAATACGGTTTCTTGGCAGGCAGGCAAAACTGGCCGAGGCAGGCACCGTTAGCCGCACAGGGAGTAGGACAAAGTTCATGGATACAGATGCGGGCTCAAACTGATGCTGTCAGAGGCAGAGAGCAGGGAAAGGCTTTGAGGACAGAATCGGGCCTACTCTGCCTGAACTGCAAAAATGGAGTAACTTAGCCATAAAAAGTCGGTGGCCTTTCATACTTAGGAATCGAATATCCAGCCCATTCATGGCGGATCTGACAGAGGACATGTTGACGGTGGACGCACATGTATTTGCGTCTTCATAACTGGAACTGGAGGGAAACATACATGTACTTGTGACATGCACATAGAACCGTTGGGGTCCAAGATAGGGGACATAACTGACCAGGAAAATCCACATTTCCACATTCCCTCCTTGTCCCCTACTTGCCCTTCAAGAGATATCAATCTTCATCAATCCATTGATCTGTTCATATAGCATCATTTGTTCTTCTTTCTTCTTCCGTGATCTTGAATGAAATCTTGGTGGTGGAATACACGATGTGGCACACAGACCACAGATCGCTGGTCCACATTGTAGACATAGACAGCAACTGAATAGTATGAGAAGGCCAATACCTAGGAAGGATAGGACCCTCCATCCAAAGGTAGATAATACACTCCAAAACCAACCGGACCAAGTCCAGGTGCCTGGATTCTGGTGTATCTGGCTTACAATCTTATGAAGGCGAGTTATGGCTTTATATACAGATGGCGAATTTTCTGGTATGAAAAATGCAATAGCTTGATCCGATGACCCTACAAGCTCCGCCCCTATCGGCCAGGATAACGTCAAGGACAAGACTATTTTGAAGCACAACAATCCGCATAGCAGACTGCTCTTCTGTTAAATTGCCTAAGGCGGAAATAGTTTCGTTCACTACTGCTTCAAGGGTTCTGGTTAATCTACGTATCAGCTTACTATTGGTAACTGTACCTATATAGGGAAAGAAACCTTTATTGAAATCTGTGTATTTTTCCCATGCTGCTTCAGTGTAATCGACAATTGGGAGATCTCTCTGCTGTCTATTGTGTACTAAATGAGTATTTCTATGATAATCAGGAGGAGCTAGGAAAACAGGTGGTAGGAGGAATGCTATGTAACAGGTACCATCCCAATCTAGAGGTAGGCGTATATATGCGGTCTGGCCACATATAAAGTAGGAATGACGAGAAGCTCTAAATGTAGACTTGCCTTGATCACTGAATTTTATTACAGTGGTGCATTTACTATGGCCCATGTGTATGGAGCCATTCTTTCTTATACATAATTCCCCTTTTACTGGGAATACGGACATGGCGGGCAAGATTGGTGTAGCTTCAGATTCAACGTTCAGGATCATGAGGTTAAGTGTAAAATTACCTAATCCATATACTTCATGTTCTAGATCAGGTCCTGTTCTTTTGGGAAGTCCCTCCTTGTTAGGGTAGCAGACTTTAAGCAAAACTAAGTTCAGGTTTCCCCATACCCAGTTGTCTTGATAAACTGCGGAATTCGAATCTAGGGAATTAATCAAACTAAACCATGCTCCACAGGAGCCATTGTGTGTGAACGGATAGAGAAAGAGGGGCAAAACTCCCTTATAGTTCTGATAGGGGGGGAGTCGGCCACAGACCCAGCAGTCTGTAGCATTGCTAGTCTGATGTGAATGGTGCAGCATCTGAATAAAGGTATTGTTGCGTAAGGCAAGTCGATATGATAGCTCATAGGATGGCAGATCACTAAATGTGTGCTTTATGGTATCATTAGTGGAGGAGTATAAGAGTGAGGCAATAGGAGGAAAAATAGTATTAAGCTGATACATATTATCGTGATGCACATAAGAGATTGAAAAATTACAGTCACTATACATCTATTTGCTTCTTATCTAGCTCTCTTATTTTTGCTTTATGTTATTGTCCAAGATCTTATGCGAGCCAGAATACATGTTCAACCGCTTCACCACCTAGTGGACTTAATTGATCAAACGGGTTCTGACTTAGATCTAAGTTTAGCTTTGTGGAAACTGCTGGGGAGTCTCCTCTAGAAAATGGTGTTCAAAATCCAAAATTCAAGTTCAAAGTCTTTTTCCTTTGTAAAAGAGTGGTGAAGGTGCACTTTGACTTTAACGGCCGTCCCCGTGGTCCAGAGCACTGACTTTGGCGCCTTTCATCCAGGAGCGATGGAGTATTCTTTGACCTGGGTGTTGTCAGGGAAGGCGGCAGCAACCTGCGAACAACAAGAGAGTAGTGCAGACATCAAGGAAGCCAGGTAATCTGTCAGCATGTTACTATTAACATCAGTAATCTTTTAGGCATTGTAGTGCCCCACATATTTGGTGGTCTACCAAAGACCACTTCATAGGGAGATAAGCCTGTTCTAGAATGAGCTACCATTCGCATGAAAAAGAGGGCAACTGCTGCTTCAGGATGTCGCACACAATGGAATTTCCAGGTATACCCTAACAGAAGGGACACCTGCTTCATTAGTACCAGGACATATTTGTAACCTCTACATCTGTTTATTTGGATATAATCCATTTGGAGCACTTCAAAAGGGTGGTCAGGTGGATGGAATCCACCTTGTTCCATCGGAATGCCTTTGCCTGCATTGAATTGGCAACAGATCATACATGTTCTGACCTTTTGTTTCGCTGCTGCACGCAGGTGCTTGTTGAACCATATATTCTGTAAGCTATCTATCATTGCTTTCTCTCCTAAGTGTGCAGGACTATGTGCGGTATTTATGATTATTTGTACCATTGAATCAGAAAGAAACCCTGATCAGTCAGTACCCCTCCTTGTTCCGACCATTTCTTTAATTCGTCCATAGTAGCATGTGTCTGTATGTCTTGTACATCCTTGGAAGGATCCCTAACTGTCATGGCTTTGGACACTTATTGAACCTGTAACTTTGTCATGTCTAGTGGGGTCTGAGCTGTCTGTTTAGCTGTTCGGTCTGCCAGATCATTGCCTTGGGAAATGGTATCTGTGGCTCTAGTATGTGCTTTACATTTTAGGATAGCTATGACTGTTGGTAAATGTATTGCTTCTAGTAGGGCTTGAATATGGGGGCCATGCTGTATCTTGGCCCCATGAGAGGTCAAGAAACCTCTTTCTCGCCAGAGAATCGGTGTAAATGTTTACTCTCAGGTGCTTAGCTCTTATGCACGCTTGTGTCAGGGTGATGAGCTCTGCTGCTTGTGCTGACAATATGTCTATTCTTTTAGTCTCTATTATTACAGTATCAGTAGTCACTGCATATGCTGCCACTAATTCTCCCGCCCCTGTCCTCATGCATGAGCCGTCAACATATAGTGTTAGGTCGGGGTCTGGGAGTGCAACATCTGTCAAGTCTTGTCTTGGTTTAGTCACGGTATGTATTACTTCAACACAGTTGTGTGGTGAAACGCTTTCTGTACTGGAGGGCAAAAGGGTAGCAGGATTCAGTATGTTGCATCGTCTGATCTCTATGTGTGGTTGAAATAACGTTGGCTCATAGCCTGTCAGTCTAGCTACAGTCAGGTGTCGTGTTTGTGTCCGGTTCAAGAGAACCTCTACTGCGTGTGGTACTTGTACTGTCAGAGGGTGGCCCAGCACTATCAAGTCACTTTGTCTTATGGCTAAGGCCGTTGCTGCAACTGATTTTAGGCACGCAGGCAAAGCCTGTGCTACTGGGTCTAATGTACTAGAAAAATAAGCACAGGGCTCGTGTTTTCCTGCATGATCTTGTGTTAGGACAGATAGTGCTGTTCCATCCCGCTCTGTCACAAAAAACATAAACGATTTGTTGTAATCAGGGTTTGCTAAAACTGGTGCTTGGCATAAAACTCTCTTTAATTCTTCAAATGCCACAGTGTGTTCTTGAGGACTTTAGTCTTTTTGTGTCTTGGGCTGTGAAAAACCAGAAATCAATTGAATACGTTCCGGTGCCCACAACTAATTCCCCTGAAAGATCACAATAAAACATGAGAAAAAGGGGAAAACACCATACCTATTTCCTTGGCTTAATTTCTAAGGGGGCTAATTTCTAAGGGGCTTAATTTCTTAAGGGGCTAGCGGGAAGCGAACCTCCTCAGGGGCCAGCAGAAAACCAATATTCTCCTCCTTCCCCCCCTTTTTGACAGGAGGAAATCTGAAACAGATTTCACTGCTGTCAAACACTATCAAACCCTGTGTCTTGTCAACACTATTAATCCCTGTGTGTAGCTACTGGGCGTAAGCAAAATTATAGGAGATACACAGCGTATTTGAAACGGCGAGAAATCCTTCAAATTAATGTACAAACCTCATTGTGTTAGCTCATAAGCTGGCCAAATGACATCTCATATGCAAATGTCCCTATTACATGAACCTACACCAACCTGAAGTCAATATTAATGCTAGGAGGCCCTAATAGGAATGCTAAATTACCTAAATATTCGGAAAACCAAGTTTAAGAACAGTTGTTAATGTTGATAATTAATAATTTATCTGCTAAAGAAATCAGTCATTGTGCAATAATTTCCACCTATACAATAAATAGCCTAATTCAAAAACAAGTCAACTTTTGGGGCCACCACTCACAAGAATGAGCTTACTAAAGCAAACTTTAAAAAGGAAATTCTGTCAGATATTTTCTCATTACCCTAAATACCGGGCCTCATTTGTCACTCTGTGGTGGCAGTCCTTATTTAAAACAGGCCTTCAAGAGTTAAGATGCGAGTGCACAGATCATAAGTGTTCCTTAATGTCCAATCTGGAAACATATGACCGAGGCTGCCTGTGTATAAGAGAAAGGCAGTCATGTGAAAAATATTTTAGTCTTGCATAATTTTTCCTTTTATTTCATTCATCTCCAACACCAATTAGACATACACTGATAACGTGTTGTCTGCTATTTTGACAGCATGATAAAGGTAATATCACGTCTGTGAAATTTAGTAATTGTGAACAAGTTCCAGCCAAGCGCTGTGCAAAGATCGCCGTCGTCACGACTATCTCTGTACTTGCACAGGAGAACTTGGTATTAAACGCTAAACAGACTGGTCAATACAACACAAAAACAAAACATATATAAAATACATATGCCAAGCCATCAGTATACCAGGCACAGAAAGCATAGACAATTACACTAACATATATAAATGAGCAGCGATGCGCAATTACAGTACCTACAGCTCAGATGCCAACATTCTGGCCTGCTTAATTTGTCAGGCTTATAATCAATAACTTATTTACCTGCCCTATACAACCCCATCTGGCAGTGGGTCATCCCAATGATGACCGCGTCAAGTCTGACACACAGGATCAGCAACAATAATCAAAAAATGACGAACACACGAACCTGTCTCTCTTTTTTTTTTTTTTTTTTTTTTTTTTTTATAAAAATGAGCTATGCATCTTTGTACACAATGTACCCTCATGTCCTAGTCGAAGATGCATCTCACATCTTTCCTCACAGACCCGTAACCACTGGATCATTTATCCAATGCAACTGGTGGCAGCTTGTGGCCACAATTCAAAAATGTCTGAATTTGAAAATCGTTTTTATATAGGCACATAGCCCTTAAAATTCCAAGCAAGAGCAACATTTTACTTTCTGGCCAGAAGCAATATAACAATTGCTAAAAAATAAAACAAATCTTCTCCATAGACATTTCCTCGGGGCACTTGTTTTGCACAGAATAGAACAAGGGAATCTTTCTCGACTTACATTTCTCAGCTGCCCTGTCTTATCAGAGAAGTTAAAAATAGCCCCTCAGCGCGGCCTGAGCCTGGGCTGCCAGCCATCTTTTTTTTGTTTTTCCTACTCCTGGCCCCAAGGCTCTCCAGCTGCAGGCATTACACAGATGCGATGTCAGAGAAGCCTTCTAAGCAGTGCCCTGTTCTGCTCCTCTCATCGGCCCCCACCTACACTGGCTACAAGGTCAGAATCTGTCTCCGATTTCCGTATCACATTCTGCTCTACACAGCCCCCACCTTCTCCTCACTCTGAAGCTGTCAAAGACAAAAAGACTACTCAATTCCATAAAAACTGCAATAATTCGCCGAATTGAAAAATTATTTTTATATACAATTTGCTCTCAGGGGGTCATAATCTTACCGACTTGACCCAGCACATTGGCTCACTGGACCATCAAGAACACAAACCTGTATTCATGAAAAATTTGCAAATTCGAAATACCCACAAATCTTTTTCCAAGCTAAACTTTTCACTAATTATTTTTCGTTAACACTTTGTACATTAGGGGTGTCACAGGAGTTGCTCCTTCTCTAGCTGCACCCCTCTCAATTTCCTATTGACAACGTAGTCAAATGTTGGACCATGTAAACACCAGCTATGCGCTGTTCATTTGGTGGGTGGCTCAAGAACCTTTGGGCTACTATATCATTATTATTTGTATCGCTGTACTTGCTGTTACACTCTAACTGGTCTTTCTACTGGGGCCACTCTTGCTAGGTCCTCTGAAAGGACGGGATAAATACCAGCAACGTCAGTATTTCTTTTTCTGTCAGCCTACGCTCATTTTACCAGCTCTAATTCCTCCTGTAACATCTCATCCTTGGCTTTTCCAGACACCAGTCCACTTCTCTCTGCTTCGTGAAACACTTACTCTGTCCTTCTATGTCACTCCTTGCGCCAAAAACTCAATGGCATCCTTCCAAGCTGGTCTACATTTCCTCTTTCATAAGAGTGTTTCGTTGTCTGTCTACTTGTTCTGCTTTTACTCAGATACCTTCCTCAACTAATACGCTTTCTCGGGCTTTGTCTGAATCCTCCCTACTTTTTCTCTAATTTTCTGAGCGCTTTCTCTGAGCGTCTATGCAATTCCTTATGCCATAATTCAATGACATATTTTTGTTACTGTCTGGCCTTCCTTTTCCATAACTCTTCTTCTACTTTCATAATGCATTCTGCATCCCAGGTCCCAGCTACGGGCCACCTCTGACTTTCTGGTAATTCTTTGGTGTAGTCCACCCATAAATCAAGAAATAGTATGGCATCTAAGCCATGTTTGTGATACATGAAGTGCCCTGGAGTGTCCCTAGGAGGAATAGGAACGGCTTCTTCAAGTACCCC
This sequence comes from Triturus cristatus, assembly GCF_964204655.1. Lineage (NCBI taxonomy): Eukaryota > Metazoa > Chordata > Amphibia > Caudata > Salamandridae > Triturus > Triturus cristatus. Next base: position 361,176,282 of record NC_140593.1, on the reverse strand, counting down.
TTTTCTAGTAGTGATCTGTCTTAACTTCGAAAAGAGCGGCATATTGACAACTGATCTGATACTTAATCTTGAACACTTTGTCTTGAACACACTTGGTACAAAAGGCACAATAATGAACAGTCATTCATACCACAACATGCAGGACGTTTTTTTAACACATTAGACATTAAACATTAAACATTTTGTGTCCTAAAATGACCAACAGTGATGATCGTCTGCATGACTAAATCACCAAGCATAATTCTTGACCATAACTAGATACTTCGGAATACTTGATATACTGCTAAACAGTACATATACACTGCTAAACAGTGCAGACCGGATTTGTGTACCCAAATCCGTCTTGACCGGCACAACCTATGTGCGCGTCAACACGCCTCCCCGGCGATGGTACTCACCGGGTAGCTCCTTGAAACGGAAGGCCTCGGAGAATGGACTGGACTCGACGACTGCGGACATCGGACCCTCTGGACATCGGGACTTCGAAAACCTGGTGGGCCTCTGTATACCTCGGACACAGCTCTCTCGCAGGTGGGCTCTGGGTAGACAATCTGCGTTCCTCACCGCCTCGTATGGATGCCTGGTCGCAGTCTGTCCCCTTCATTGGCCTGAGGGAGTTGGCGGGAAAACCCGCGACGTGCGCGCTTGAAGTCCATCACGGCTATGGAAGGGGGCAAAACTGGACCTTCATCTCCGGCGTGTGGGGAAAGAGATTACCCTATTCGGGCGCCATTCTGTGGTAAATAAAATATTACGCTCTCAGACTTTTATATTATCAATAAGATCATGCATAAAGCAAGAGGCTGAGTCTGTGGTATCAGATTCATAAAGGGCTTTATTCCAATAACTCGAGTCAAAGGGAGAATATTTCCATCACCAAAAAGGATCTGGACGGGGCTGAAAAGTATTCTCAATATTCTCAAAACATTATTCACAGAGTACAGTATATATACATTTCTCAATTGTACGTAAGCAAGAGAGCAAGAGAGAATGAGATAAGAGCATGTGGGCGTGTAAGTAGGCGTGAAGGTGGGCGTCCATGTGGGCGTCCACTTGATGATAATGGGTAATTTGTCATGTGTGGGTGGATACCTGGAGATGATTTCGCAATGTCAGCAGAAATACTTGGCAGAGATGCGCGCGCAGCAGCATGACGTGTGATTGACGCGCAACTAGAGGGTGAAGGGGACTTGACATTTAGCTCTACATGTGGAGACAAAAAGTCTGGGGGGTCAAGTCAACCTAATCCCAAATCATATCTAACATCCTATGTTTAAAGAACTATGTTATCCACAAGGGAAGGGCTCTCGGACAAAATCTATTCTATACTGACTGTGAGTGCGTGCACAAGCGTCTAAGTGTCTATATGAGATGCAAGGGGCAGAAACTTTCCATGGTAACAGGGCTATGAATTACTTGCATGAGGACAGAGAAGCCGGGCCTTTTGCTTGGTAACTGGAAGAATGTTTACTTAAACTACTAGACAGGAATGCATCGGCTGAGGAGCAAAGTAGATAATTCGAAGGTGAAATACGGTTTCTTGGCAGGCAGGCAAAACTGGCCGAGGCAGGCACCGTTAGCCGCACAGGGAGTAGGACAAAGTTCATGGATACAGATGCGGGCTCAAACTGATGCTGTCAGAGGCAGAGAGCAGGGAAAGGCTTTGAGGACAGAATCGGGCCTACTCTGCCTGAACTGCAAAAATGGAGTAACTTAGCCATAAAAAGTCGGTGGCCTTTCATACTTAGGAATCGAATATCCAGCCCATTCATGGCGGATCTGACAGAGGACATGTTGACGGTGGACGCACATGTATTTGCGTCTTCATAACTGGAACTGGAGGGAAACATACATGTACTTGTGACATGCACATAGAACCGTTGGGGTCCAAGATAGGGGACATAACTGACCAGGAAAATCCACATTTCCACACTCTGGTGATCGCCATTGCATGGCCCAAATGTACAGCAAATTTGCAGGCTCAATTGAGGTGATCTAAAGGATTGATTGAGGTGGGGATGGGGCAACTACGGGGCATATCAGCAACACCCGGCGAGGATAATTATCGCCGGGTAACGTGGATTTTTATCGCTGAGATAGCGTGCTATTAGCAACGCTTATCTCCTCAGCGATAAAAATCTTCACGCTAACTGGCTAACGTGAGATTATCGCTGGAAACCCAGTGATAATCTCACGTAGTTTGGCGTTAGCTTGCTGATAGGGACTCACAAACTTAGCCTTGATATCCACCTTCCATAGGATATCATGGCTAAGTCCGTCCTGAAGCAGGCGTAAGTAAAGGAGCGATAACAGGGGTTATCGCTACTTTTCCTGCCGCTATGCTTCATAGCGTGGGGCTTCATGATAGAAGAAATGTCGCTTAGCGACATTTCTCCTGTCATGTTAGGTCAGGAACGCCCACTTTGCATCTCATTAGAGATGCAAAGCTGGGCGTTAGGAATCCCCACGCTAAAGCAAGGTTTCACACGTTAGCGTGGCCTTGCTAATTAGGCGATAAAAGTATTGCCGCTTTTCGGCCAAAAACGGCCGCAAAAGAGGCGATAATTTTTTATCGCTGCCTTGTAAATATGCCACCTGGTGTCTTAAACAGCATGATGACCTGTTTGCCCAGTTAGGCGAATTTTTCTTTAGGGAAGGCAATAGGCCTCACGATTGGAGAAACCACACATCTTTTGTTCAACAAACAGTGTAGATCTGCGAAGTCAACCCTAGTAAAATCTATTAAATCAAACAATCTGGAGCATATTATGCAAGCTAGAAGTGAGTACAGGCACCAGCTTAGGTGTGCTAGGTCTAATTGGAAGACGGATGTTTGGGAAGACCTGGTTAAAGCAGCGAGAGTGGGGGACAGTAAGTCTTTTTGGAATATTGTTGCCCACACAAGTATATTGGCTGTGTCTCTTGTTAACTTTTCTCTCCAGCCCCTCACTTGGGTCAAGCATTTTGAGGATCTTTACTCTGATTCCACTATGACATCGGTTAGGACCCATCACCCAGGGCCACGACATTGGCCTGCCCTCTTGAACTATCACTTCACATATTATCCCTGGGAAAGCCCCTAGCCCCGATGGCGTACCATGTGATCTATTTGCTGCAGAACCCCCAATTTACTCACTAAGTCAATTCTGCGGGGTGGGCCACTCCCCTAATCATAGCGCCATGCTAAAATAGTTCCCATATTCAGGAAGGGCAATCTAGAAGATCTGTGCAGTTATAGGCCTATTAGTTTCATAGATGGGATGCAAAAACCTTTTTGTCGCCAGATTTTAAGGAAACTTTCTGAATGGGAACACGAGAAAAATATCTTATCTGGTCTCCAGGCTGCTTTTCGCCAGAAGGTAAGTACTGTGTACCAGGTATTTTGATTTTGCAATCTATGTTGGAAAACAATATTAGTAGAGCATGGCCATCTGTATATGGCCTTTGTGGACATGAAATCGAGCTTTAATTCCATTCCCAGATAGAAACTATGGTCTGTGCTGGATTCCCTGGTGGAATCTTATCAATTTTGATTGGGCTGCAGAAGCTTCATTTTTCTCGTGTCAGGGGCGGCAAGAAGGGCGAGTTGACCAAAAGTTTTAGAATTCAGAAAGGAGTGTTCAAAGGCGGTGCGCTCATTTTATTATACATAATTGATTTAGCGTGCTGCTTAGACTTTGCAGGAAACGATGCAGCAAAAATTGGGGAATAAATGTCCTGACATTACTGTTTGCAGACGATACATTGCTAATATCCAAATCTCCATCTGGACTCTAGCCCTAGTGGACCGTTTTCAGTCCTTTTGTGCAGAGAGGACTGGAATTGATTATAAACGAGACAAGAGGTATGTCCTTTTATCCATATAGATCTAGAAGGAGTACTATCCTGGCACACAGTGAACTTATAGAACAGGTATTAGATTTTAATTATCTTGGAGTCAGACTGTCTTATATGATTGCCTGGTCCTCAGAGATAGAGAAGAGTGCGCTTAAGTTATTGCAGGAAAGTAGGGCGAACTGAAAAATGATAAAGCAGACAGGGACTACATCCTTGTCCCCAGCTGTTGAGATATACAATATTAAGGCCAATGGAACTGCCCTTTGTGGTGCTGCGATTTGGGGCCATGCTACGGTCAAGAGCCTTTCCATAGTAGAAAATACATTTATCAGGTCCCTGCTGAACCTTCCGCAAAGTACCCTTTGTTTACTGCAGTTTTTAGACATGGTATTGTCCCAATTGCTTTAGTAATTAAATGTAGACCTCTTCTCTACTGGCACAGATTATGGTCTAATGAGGAGCTGGCACTGTATAGACTTCCTCTCATGGAACTAATGGGCCCAACATTTGCATGAAAGTTGCTTGGCTATTGTTAGACCCAGGATCCCTGGGTGGCTGAGGTAGGTACCTTAGGCCAAATAGAGACCTGCGGTTCCACGGCAGTGGAAGGAAGGTCATCTTCTGAGATAGCCCCGCTCACCCCCTTGGTAGCTTGGCACGAGCAGTCAGGCTTATCTTCAAGGCAAATGTGTAAAGTATTTTCAACCACGCTCACAGCAACCCAATGATGACACCACAAATAGACTCCACACGAGTTTTATAAAAACTAGTAAACATTTTATATAAAAATATATACAATAAGACCACACAAAATAAATCCAACATATGAGTATTTGTAATATTCCTCCTGGCCAGTTGTTAGGCCAGCCAGCCCGCCCTTGTAAGTTCTGGCGATATTAATGAGCGCTTCTAAACATTCCACTGTAATCCTAATACCATGTTATGCAGTTCGTAATGCTAGAATCAGGCACTTTGCAATGTAAATATAACTCAATGCATAACACAATAATCAGGCACTTTGCAATTTAAAAATAATGCAATTCGTAACGCAACAATCCGGTACTTTGCAATGTAAAAATAAGGCATTGCGTAATACACAAATCAGGTAGTTCGTTATGCAGGAATAATGCAATGCGTAATACGCTAATCAGGTAGTTCGTTATGCAAAAACAATGCAATGCGTCATACGACCATCAGGTAGTTCGTTATGCAGAAATAATGCCATGCGTCATACACTAATTAGGTAGTTCGTTATGCAGGAATAAATCAATGCGTAATACACTAATCAGGTACTTCGTGATGCAGATATTATGCAATGTGTAATACGACAAATAGGTACTCCGTTATGCAGAAATAGAGTAATCCGCAATACACTCCGGCACCGAACAAGGTGCCTTAGGCGGTCTCTCTGCCACTTGTTCTGACTCGCAGGTAGCCTCTGACAACAGTTGCCCCTGTGTGCAACTGTTGTCACACGGGTATGGTATAGCACAAAAAGTGCAGCTCCGCACTCCACCCCCGGTACTGCCACTCCTTTGTCAATTAGGGCTGCGATACAAGCCGAAGCAGAGGCTCGCACTGCTGGAACGAGAGAGAGGCCGAGAGCGTCTCTCTCCGAGCCTGCGCCCTGCCCCAGGAGTCAACACACGTTACCTGGGGCGCGCAAACTCACTCTCCTCTCCTCGTCCGGCGACTTGGGCCTTCGATACAATCTGTGGGACTTGGCAACGGCGGGTTCGGGCTGGCGGCTCGGCTCCTCCAGGGCTTCCGGTCCGTGCTGCTACTGCTACGAAGATCTCAGGCTGCCACAGGGCACACGCACACAGCGTCACTGAGACTCCCTTGAGCTTCGGGTGCACGATCACCTGGCACTCCAAACGAAGGTCTCAGGCTGCACAATGAACACGCACACAGCGTCGCTGAGACTCATTTTAACTCCGGGTGCACATTAACAAGGCAATCCTCACGAAGGTCTCACGCTGTCCAAAGCACACGCACAGAGCGTCCTGGAGACTCACTTGGATTCAGGGTGCATGATACAAGGCAGTCCTCACAAAGGTCTCACACTGCACAAAGCACACGCACACAGCGTCGTGAGACTCACTTGGATTCCAGTGTACACAATAACTGGACAATCCGCACGAAAGATTCAGGCTGCAAAAAGCACACGCTGATCCTTGCTTGGACTCCAGGTGCCCACGGTCACAAGGCACTGCTTACGAGGGTCTCATGCTGCAAAAAGCACAAGCACACAGCACCGCTGAGACTCTCCTGGAAACGTTTGTGTTCCTGAGTTTCCGCAACAGGGAGCCAGCTCACCTCCGGCCCTTGGGGATAAGTTACTTCAGGACACAGCACAGCAAAGTCCTTTCAAGCAGGGTGACACAGCACAGAACAAAGTCCCTTCCGCCTTTCCTTGGTTAAAACAGCAAACTGCAGGCCAGCCCTAGAACACACAGCAAGGGTCAGTCATTTCCTTCAGTCTATTCAGTTGTTTCTTCCTTGGCAAAGGTTCCTCTTGACCACAAAGTAGCTCCAGTCTTGTTCAATCTAGATCAAGCCATTCTCCAAAGTTCAGGGGCTTCACTCTCATAGTTATGCCCCTCAATGGCTTTGAAGTCTTTGTGTTCAATGGGCACTGACCCCTGTTCAACCCAGTTCTGGGTGCCTCCCTGCCAGTGACACCTTCTTCCTTTGATTAGTGGGGGCCTGGATTCTCAATCACTCAGCAGGAGATGGGACAATTGTTTTATAGCAGCAATCCAAGCCTCTTCACCTCTTGGGGCCACTCCTTCCCCACTCCAGATGCAGGTCAGCCTGTTGCTGTCTCACCTCCTCTCAAGGGTCAAGACATTCCCCAGATCCTATTGCTTTCAAATCCAGACAGTCAATCCACAACCAGGCAGAGACACACAGAAATGTTGTAGCACAAAAACCCAACCACTTCTAAAAGAGTGGCTTCTAAACACACAATGCAAAAACCACCTTCACAAAAAGATGTGTTATTGAATTTTGGGTTCAGGCATACTAAACTTCACCTCTCTATATAAGCCTACGGGAAGATAGGCTGGAAACATATTACACAGCCTCCCCTTTCTGTCCTATGGGCAATGTGGCCTTTCAACAGTGAAAAACGAAATGCTGCAGTTTCTCTTTATGCTATCCTAATAGAGTATTGTAGGTGAATTTTGCTCTTGATAATCGAGAATATATTGGTCCTTTGCTATATTGGTGCCTCTTATCTTGACAATGTTTTATTGCTTTATAATTGTGTGCCAAAGGCAGAGAACCACGGATTATTTTCTTTTCTTGATATGTGATTTTATAATGACTGTATGCTTTACAGCTGTGTTTTAATGTATTTGATGCGTTTTTAAGGATTCTGAAAACGAAAACAAAACTATATTGATGATGAAAGAAGGTTTTTACAGCAGACAAGCCCGCACCCCACTCTGTAATTGCATCTCCTGGCAGCAATGAAGTAATGCCTCTGTTCGATAGCTGTGTCTGCACAGCTAGACATTTGCATCTCGTCTCCAGACCCAGAAGGACATGGTGCGCACGGCCCACTATTTGCCAAAAACTAAATCAATATAAATGCGTTTTAACATTGCATGATCAATACCAAAAGGATGTCTAAAGACAATGCTTTTGATGATGCCAGAAGAGGCAATGGAGGCTTGTTAGCTGCGAGATCTACTTTCGGCATAAGGAAAATAAGACGCATGTGCCACACACATTAAATATAGTGTAATGTGCTATCTGCATGCCAGTGTTTAAGTATAAATAAACGAACAGTGGCCATGTTTAATTAAAGTGCACAATACATTCGGAATTCCTTTGGTAAGCATAAATAATCGTTAACTACTAACCAACTCACTGGAACTCATTTTCACACCCTCACAAAAATAACCCTTTTAGGTTTACCAGGAACTAAGGGCATCATAGTCGGTAGGATTCTTTTGATTAAGGTGTGACTTTAAATATATATGATTGAAGAAAAGAAAGAGAACAGTCAACTTCCTTCCACTATGCAAGAGAGTTTACGCGTCAGTGCAAATGAGAAGCTACATCTTTTTGTTAAAGACGTTCCCACCTTTCATTAATTTTTTATGAAAACATTTAGAGCCCATCTCAAAACAAAATTATTTTTTTCTTTTCAGAAATATAGTTAAATTATACAAAAAAAAGCCTCCTGCGCGCCTCTAGTTGGTGTTGTGTGGCTCTACGTTTGTTCCATAGTGCCTCAGAAGTGACAGAGAAAAGCTGCACAGAAACGTCAGTTCCTTTTTTTGTGCTCTTTTCAACACCGATCCGGCGCTCTGCTCCCAATCGTATCGTTTTTTTGACAATTCCAGAAAACTTTTTTTCATTGTGCTAGGAAAAGATGTCCCCGCTAAAAACGTCAGGCTTCAAGCCGTGCCCTGACTGCAGGAAGCGGCTGTCGGTCACATACCCTAACGAAATGTGCCTGTGGAGGCTGGGCTCCGGACACAACTATAAGGCATGTGACAAGAATTACCTAATGCACCCAAAGGAGATTAGAGACTGGGAGGCAAAGTTGTATGTCGCTAAACACTGGAAGTAGTGGTCTTCAAGCAGATCTGGCTCCAAAGCTTGGGCCCTGTCTCATTCCCAGTCTTGAGGCTTCTACCACAGCCACTCGATTTCCCATTAGAAGTCCTCCATTAAGTCCAAGTCTAGGTGCATACACTAGAAAGCAAGGAGGACCTAACCCTATCCTGCCAGTCTGACTCCAACGAGAAGGCGTGAGGATGGCAAGAGCAAATACAGTTCTTCAGTTAATCCCAATGCACCCTGAGTTTCCCAGGTAGTTGTCTGCCCCGCAGTCGATCAAGACCTTCAAAGAGGCCATGCTGCTAGTTTTCCACAGAATCACAAGACACCTCCAGTCAAATTACCACCTGCAGGTCCCTCCCCGCTGTCATCTGTTTCCTTGAAACTCCTTACCTGGTACTATACTGACTCCGGTAGAGGCTTCTGCTTCGGCCTCATGATCCAAGTCGGTTCCTGCCACCAGTCGCTGGTTCTGAGGCCACCTACACCGTAGGATGATACCCATTTATGATGCTCATATCAGATTCGGCACCAATGTTTGAGTTGGACTGAAAGTCTGTGAGACTACAAAGGTGCAATCCATTGTCATGTACCCTGGATCTTCTTCTTTGCCTCTACCTCATCACAGCTATCAATGGAGGCTCCATTATCGTTTTAACTTTGATTCTCATCCTGTGCCAAGCAGGGGGCACCCCAGGATATTGATTATGACTTGATTTGGATTTTGGTTTTGTAGAGCTCGCAAATACCCATGAGTGTCCTGGTGCTATAATCTGTAAGGCAACACAAGTGTATCTATTGTTGAAAAAGGTGAATTTTAAAAAAGTCAAGAAACCTGAGAAGATTGTATTCAGAGCAATTAGCTCAAGGGAGGCTATTCCAAGTCTGTGCACTAATAACCGAGAAAGAGCGTCCACCTAGTCGCGATCTGAGAAATCTTGCATTGAAAAACAATACAGAGGCTGCGGAACAAAGTAATCCTGGTGGAAAGTATGTGCAAAACATCTGAAACTTAGTTATAAATAGAAGCCAAATACATAACCTTGTGCCAAAAACAAGGACACATCTCTTGGGAATCGGAAGACAATGAAGGCTTTTAAGGTGTAATGAGATTCTTGCATCTTTATGGTTGTCAAGTACAAATCTGGCTGCTGAGTTCTGAAATTTGTGAAACAGGTAAGAAGGAAGACCTACAGATAAAACATTACAATAAACCAGTTTACCTATGATAAGGGACTGGATCAGCAGTTGCTTGGAGGCCCTAGGGATAAACAGCAGGACGTTACATAGAACCTTCATCATAAAGCAAAATACAGAGGTGAGCTTACAAATATGGACCTCAAACCAGAGTAGGACATTGCCTTGAAGACTTGCCGAAGATAACCTGTCCAAAAGGATGTCATGAAAGACAGATGTCGAATGCTGTTGTCAAGTAAGAGAGTGAGGGCCACCGAGCACCTAGAGTCTAGGATCATGTGGATATCATTGCCAATGGCTGTTAGCAAGATCTCAGTGCTCAGGGTTTGGCGAAAGCCTGATTTAAAGTCTTAAGAAATTGAGGGTATTAGTTGAAGGGGGTGAGTACCCACCTCAAATAATTACCACAGTCCTTGTCAGGGTAAACCTTTAAAGTCACTTAAACAACCTGAGCTCAACTAGGGCGTAGAGCAGACAGACTTAACTTAGAGGCAGTCAGGGCAGAACAAAAATCCCAACCCTATTTATTAAAATTGTATTATTTAATTTAATAAACAACATGAGACCAGAACAACAAATTTCCAATTAGGGAAACCAGATTTATGAATTTAGAAAATGTAAGTTTCAAAATTGCACCCACAAACATTAAGCACAAACTGCAGCTTGACCGGTACCTAGGAGCAAGTTAAGACTGACCACGATGGAGCTCGGGTCGGAAACTGAAACCGGGTTTGACCCGGGGGTGGAGGAGGGGATGTTACTTTGGACTTAATGTCTGAATTGGAAGTCAACATTCTTCAGTTGGTGAAGACAGCAGGCTGTGGCCAAAGAGGGCTCCATGCTGTCAAATAACCATTTAGCAAGGTCTCAGTGAAGCTGTTGAGTTTTGTCAGGAAGGTACATTGCCGTACTGATACTTTTTATGTCTGCACATACATTTCTAAGTAAGGTAATGTTGAATCAAATTTGTTGCGGCAGAAAAGCTCAGAGCAAAAGTGTTGTGATCTCTGTAGAAAGACACCTGGAGCCAGGAGGTATTCTTAAGCCATCTTTATTCAGTCTCCAGTTCAGGTTACATCTGTCTCTACTCCAGCCAGCCTAGTGTGGTACCAGCCCCACCAGGAGCAGCCTCCCTAGCTGCTCAGCCCATCTTCAACTGCCAACACTCATCCACTCAGACACCCAGGCATTCCATGCATCACAGGCACACCAACATTCTATGACCATCTCACGCTCTGGCTGAGCAGCTAGTGGCAGCAGTGCTGGACTACAATGTTATTCAATTAAGTAGGATATAACATTATCCCTTTTTCTTCAACGAAAACGAAACTTGCAAATGATAAAACATGAAGGAAGAAATATCAACAAGAAAAATAAATAATAGTACAAGTCCCACGGATGCAAACATAAATCAAACATCGCAGGAGCATCAAGAAGAAAAATGAATAATAGTACAAGTCCCACGGATGCAAACTTAAATCAAACATCACAGGAGCAAGAACCATTAAAGCAAGAAAGGACGGATAAGATACATACATATAAACAGCAATATCTCCCATCCCTCCTTGAATCTTTGGCCTAGGTTTCAGGAATCTTTAGGATGAGTGCACTTTGACACAAGTCAAGGGTCCAGGTCCTTGGGGACAGCGCTTGGAGGGGTCAAGACTCACTCCACCAGAGACCAGCAGAAGGGGCCAGGGCAGGCCAACTTGGAACTAGTCATATGGGTAGTTGTAAAAAATGCCTTGTGTGGTTTTTTGTGTCCCTATAACTTGAACAAGAGGTCTGCCTTATGACCCTTGGAATACACTTCATTGTCCTGGGAACAAGAGGGAGAGCAGGTCCAGTGTTCAGGGTTTCTGAGGTTGCAGACAAGAGGTTGTTTTCTTCCACAAATCCAGAAAGTGTTCTCAGGAGGGTGCTGTGGGTCCCACATTTATGCCTGGCACCATCCTGTGGGTGGAAACAACTTCTGGCCAATCCCTTATTAATGGGATAAAAGTTCCCAGGGGTAGTTCTATCCCCTTTGTAGAATTTCCTGTGTACCCTACTGAAAACAATCCCACAGTGCTATTCTGTAACTAAACCTGAAAAAGCAGGACCTTTCTTCCCCTGTGCAGAGTTCCTCTGCCCACTTTATAAGTGTGGCCAGGAAAATGAGCAACCCCTCCCCCTCAATCCTGGTTCTGGGGAAACTCCTCTCCCTCTGGGATTTGCACCTGGCTGACTAGAGGGGCAAGGGAAGGGGCAGGCCTAGGTGTTAGTTACATCTGTCTGTGACTGGAAAGGCCTTTTTGATGTTAATTAAGTCGCTGGGCACAGTCTATATAGTCAGCATGTCAGAGTAGCAGTTGCAGTTGCAGCTCATGCAAATGGGCCTCCAGAGGGTATAGGCAGGGAATTAGTAACTTTTCGAAAGTATTCTTTCAAAAATATTTGTTACAAAGCCAGCTACACCAGTGAATTACGCTTCTAATACATTTTTCAGAAAGTCCAAACATGAACCTTGTAGCTCTTTCCTAGCCAAAGATAGCAATATGAAATTTAATATTGTATCACAATGCTTTTCTGTAGTACAGCAAACCCTGCTACAGTGAAAATTGCTTAGCAGACATGTTCACAATAAGTACATTTTTAACACTAAACATCTACATGTCCTTCTTTAAAATACCATACAGCAGTGACTTATTAATATTTAAAAGGAGGGGTTTAAAAGGAGGGGTTATTTTGAAATGTCGAATTTGCAGTTAAACCTACACAGTCAGGCTATAGATGGCAAGCCTGCATTTATGTTCCCAATGCGATTGCAGTGGGTGGCACAATGGGTGCTGCAGCCTACTGGTGACATTTAACTTCAGTGCCCTGGGTACACTTCGGGTACCTTGTACTAGGGACCCATATGCAAGTTAAATATTCCAATTAGTAGTATGCCAATTTTATCATGTTGGAAGGGGGAGCAGAATTATTTTATCACTTGTTAGCAGGTGTAACTGCACCCAGCAAAAACAGTCAAGGTAAATATCTGGGTGTACACCACATAAAAGATGGTCATTTCCAACAAAAGGTATTGAGTAGGGAGTTATTTTGTATATGCTATGATAGCTGAGAGTTAACACAGCACTTCCTTATCTTAGTTATCAGAGAAAGGAGTGAATTAGGAAGGTATTTAGCAAGGGTCCCAGGATCCACTGAGGGCTTCTTTAGCAGAGGACCCTCTAAAATGGTTTTACAAAAATCCAAGAGCTGGACCATGGCTAAAGACTGATGGTGGATAGATTTTATCACTGGGCTTCTGATGTAGCATTAGACTTAAAGAATGTGGCAGGGCAGAGATCTAAAGGAGAACCAGAATGTGTGGACTATATCTTAGCTAAGATGGAGTCATGTGATAAAGGATTTATATCTGGCCAAGATAATTGCAATGTATTAGCTGTCAAGAGAGAAGGGGAAACTGTTGGGGAAGCAGGAGTAAAAGAAGACAAATGGTGGACAATCTTTTAATGGAAAAGCTGTGCCAAATCCAAGCAAAGTTCTTTAATTGTGTGTGTGATGCTAGAGGTACTGGCTCCACAATTTGCTAAAGAATTATAGACCGCAAACAGCTCCTTAGTAGGATTTTTAGCAGATAATATACGATTATGGAAGTAGTTAGAGCGAGCCGTACGGACAAGGTCTTTTTAGATTTAGCTCCTATTTATGGTTGAGCTTGTCAGCATTAATATTTTAACGCCTCCAAGCCCTTTCAAAGTTTTTACACCTACTTTTCGTGGGATAGATGGATTGCTCCCCAATAATACATTGATGTCGTAATAACTTTATTTGCAAAATGCCAGTGGGCTTGATATCTACCCTGAAACAAAGCTTGATTTGACACATGGGCCACCTACAGAAGAAAGTGCACCATTTGCAGAAGTGGTTTTGTGGCAGCTGATGTACTAGAAATACAGGTGCCCTCCTATAGCATACTACACAATTTTTTTGACAGTAATCCAATGGCCTGTGCCAGCAACATCTGAGCTCTTGTTTTCATTTAATGATGTCCTCACAGATACCTTACCTTGAAAGCTGTAGGTTAAAATCAAGTTCTTTCCCGGCTGTTAGTCACAGACATAGACTGATGCCTGGTAATATGGACTTTCTCACCATGCACCCTACTATTGAGAGTCTTATTGTACAGTCTGTATCTGTAAGTTGAAACCTAACTCCTTTCCAACCAATCCCCCGAACAGAGAATCCAAAGGATTAATACTTTTGCTTAACAAATGTTATCTTTTGCTAGTTTGGCACTATGCTTCCTGAATGTGGTGTTCCTGTTGGCAAAAACACTCATTCTCTTTGAGACTGTTTAATCTTGCTGGCAATCCCTGAGGACCTACATCTATCTCTGGCTCTGATGAGACATGACACGCAGGACATGGTGAAGTCTTTTATCCCCCCAGGTTTTGATGCCACAGACTGCATTGGGATCTCAGTAAGTGCCAGCATTGTCCTCTCTAGGTTTGTTTGCATAATGCCCACTGTGTTCTCTGGCGATGCACAGACTTTGCCAATTGATATGCCCTTTGATGGGTCTTACCTCTTTCGGGATAAAGTGGCTCTGCTTAAGAATGCCTTAAAAACAAAAGAGCTACAGCGCTTTCTTTGGGGCTGCTGGATTCTGACAAATAATTTCTACATCTGTTCAGAAGATTTAGGAGCAATTCAAGTGCTCCAGCTTTGAGACCGAGAAGGCGTTCCCATCCAGTGTTGCCACAGACAACCCAGTTCTTTTGGGGGTGCAGATGTGGAACTGGCAGACCGTGTGCAGGGCAACAGGGGAATCAGTCCTCTAACTCCTCTTTCCCGCTATAACGGCCAACAAACCACTTTGGTATGCCCTTCGTGGTGCATGGCCACCCAGTGGTAGGTGGGATCCGGCACTTCCTTTCGGGTTCGCGATCCATCCTGTTTGACAAATGAGTCTTGCAAAATGTTCAAAAAGGCTACACCCTACCTTATCTCTTGTCCCTACCCACTTTTCCTCCCACACAGAACAGATTTCAGCAGATGATGTGTCATCCTGATACAGGAGGTACTCTGTTTGCTCTCCAAAAAGTGCCATAGAGAGTACCGGATAGAAAAGATGGGGTTGCTATTCCCACAAGTTCCTTGTCCCCAAGAAGTACAGGGTGCTCAGGCTTATCTTGGACCTCCAAACCTGAAGAAAGACAAATTCAAAATACTTACATTGTCTCAGGCCCTATCTGCTCTGGACCTGAGAAGCTAGATGGTGTCCTTAGACTTGCAGAACTAGTATATTTAAATACCCATCCTGCTGTCCTGCAGACGTTGCTTGCAGTTCAAGGTGGATAAGGAGTATTTTCAGTCTGCTGTTCTCCACTTAGACCTCAGCAGTGCCCCTCGGTTGTTTACAGAACTGATGGTGATTGTCTGTACCCTTCCTTGGAATTCAGGCATCCCTGTATTTCCATACCTCAATGACTGGCTGCTAAACCCGGGCTCTCCGCAGTCATACATGTACCTCTGGACAATGGTGGATCTTTGGACACCATATGCGAGCTGAAGTCCCAACTGATTTCCTCCATAGGCTTCCATTCATTGAGACTGTGATAAGTTGGGTTGTTGCTTAAGGGGATGTGCTAATCCCTGTCAGGGTGAACCAAAAACAGTTACTAAATCAACCTGTGCTTAACCCTCTGGTGGCTTGGCACAAAGCAATCAGGCTTAAATTAGAGGCAATGTGTAAAGTATTTATGCAGCATTCAAACAGTAATAAAGTGAAAACTAAACATAAGAAAAATCTCTGAACAGTTTAGAAAAATAGAGTTCATTTTAATAAATAATTTGGCACAAAAACAAGACAGGGGCAAAGTGAAAAGTTATGTCTGATCTCGATATAGCACAGTTCGGATAAACAAAGTGGATTGGGCCTGGAATCTGCTTACCTTCAAACTTAGAAGAATTGTTTTTCAAACTGTCAGAGAAGATAAAGCTGAGCAGGGTAAGGCAGCCGCTGGTGTCTGAGGAAGAGGCGTCATCGTCGGGGAGCTGCTGGATGAAGTTGAGGTGAAGATTCCAATGTTCGGACTTAGTCTCTTTTTTGAAAGTCGAAAATCCACAGCAGGCTGAAGCTGCAGGATATAGCCGATGAGGGCTCCATGAGGCCAGATACCCATTCTGTGAGAAGCCGTTGAACAGGATTTGCGGTTGCGGAAAACAACGTAACAGGAGCCTGCAGCAAAGTCAGGCCGACCAGTGATGCACCATGGGCGGATCAACAAGCAAGTAAGTCCTGGTCTCCTCTTGATTCTCAGAGCACTGTTTTGCAAAAAATCCCAAGTTTTAGATTTGGGCTTTCTGGGCACCTTTAGCACCCCTTTCAAGGGTCCAGAACAGGAGGGGCACCACTTAGAGAACCAGAACCCACTCAGGCAGGGTGCAGGTTCAAGATGATTGGAGCCTTTTCTGTCTCTGAGGCTCTAATCAGGAGGTCAGCCAACTAGCCCTTGGAGTAACTCTAGAAGTCCTGTGTTCAAGGACAAGTGCAGGGCTCAAGCAGTAGGGCAGAGCTCTGTGGGGCTTAGAGCAGGGTTCAGGAAATGGAGCAAAGTAGTCTTCAAAAGTACACAGCAGGCCACAGCATCAGGCAGTCCACTCAGATTCCTCACACAGGCCCAGGAAGTGAACTAAAGAGTGGGGCTAAGGGTTCGCTTTTTTATACCTAATGCCTACTTTGAAGTGGGAGAAACTTCTGGAGGCTTCCCTCATAGACGTGTCTGAAAGTTCCTGCCTCCCTGCCCTACCTCCAGCCTGGGTACAGGCACAAAAGTCAAGGGTGAAGTTCTTTGTGTGAGAGCAGGGCAAAGCCCATTGAAGTGCAACTGAGGCTGCTCCCAGATCCGCCCCCAATCTGCCTCTGATGGGCCATCCAGGAACACCTAATCCCCCTATTGTGTGGCTGTCTTGGAGGAATATAGAAAGGCCAACTGCCACTCACGCATAGTCACATGACCCAGGAACAGGCTGCAGGCACCAAATGGTTAGAGCACTTAAATGTGCCATTTTTAGGTCTCGGCTAGGGAGAACATGTGCTGTCTCGTCGAGAGATGCTGTATACAGTATTGTGGGGAAGCTCCGCCCACTTTCTGCCCATGCTTTTGATTGGCTCAAATCTGAAATGCTACATTCTGATTGGTTGCCGGTGTATTAGTCCCGCCTCCTTACTGCCGTGACGTTATGTTTATCCTTCCATGGCTATCAGCCCCTTTACTTCAGCAACTATTTTGTTCCCCTGCCTCCCCATGTTCCCTCCCACAGTCTGTGACTTCTCTGGCCACCACCACCCCCCACACACTCCCGTTCCTGCCTTCTTCGGCGCCTGCATTTTTGTGTACAATGCAATAGGGCTCGCGTAAATACGAGTCCTATTGCATTTGTAAATGCTTGGCTGGGGGAATTGGCACTTTATTTTGCCTGACATGTCCATAGCACATGCGCAACAGGGACAACTCGCCGTCTTTGTGTAGCTTGTTTCCCATTTTCAGCTCTGGTACGTCATTTGTAGCTGGCATCTCCATGGCTTACTATCCCATGCGTACCCCCACCCCCTCACAACACTAAGCCCGCCCCCACCACCACTCCCTCGCTCCAAAGTCGCTGCTGGAGTTTAAGATTTAATGCACTTTTATTTACTTTGCGCACCGCTTGCGCACATGACTTATTTCCCTTTGCAGTGCCCCCACCCACCCACAACAGTTTACCCGACCCCCTTTACAAAACTGAGCTCCTACTCAACATCCGCCTTCGTCACTCTCAGGCGCGCAGCCAGCCATAGACGAGGGGGAGAGGAAGAATCTGTAAACTTCCCCAGGACGCGGGTAAGGTAAGCATAATTTGACTCAATATTGGAGGGGAAAGGTGTGTAATATTAAATAGCTCTTCGCATATGTTCCTCTTCATTACCGCGTCATAACTATACTTTTTAAATACTCAGCGGCACTGGGACAGTGTTTCACTTCTTTTCTTTTGTTCACAGCGGCTGCTAAGAGTTCATCATGCATGATCCTCTTCATTAGCTGTGCGCGCGCCCACGTTACGTTTTATTACTATACATGACTGGTGCTTATGTGTCTTTCTTTAGTTCACGGCGTGGATGTGGAGCTGGTTTCATTTTTCTTCGCCCTGCTGCTAAACACCGACGTTTCATTTCCCCTCCGTGCTCGGCCAGCTTCTCAACTGGACATCGGACTCCATTCCGGACTTTCTCCCTTGCCCCTCTGTGCTGGGCAGTCGGAGTGTCCTGCTGTCTAGGTACACATGTGCCAGCTTCTGCCGAGGAGGAGCAGCCTATAAGTGTTAAGCGCTGGGACCCCCACCCCTTTACTAACCACCACAGCAGCCCCCGGACCCTAGGGACCTTACTGCTTTTAATCTGGCTTCATCCTCCGCCCCCCATAGGTTGCGGCCGGGCCTCAAAGAGGAAATGCAAAGAAAAGGAAGACCCGCCAAGATCTTCTTGCCCAGGTCCAAGGATCTCAGGCATGTGCTGTAGGCGGAAATGGGAACAGGAGGGGAGGGAGTGCATTAATAAGAGCTGTCGTACTTTCCAGATGGAAAACATATTTCGTCAAACTATTAATGAGGACGTCAGTAACAACATTTCACGGGCCTTGTTTGCTTAAAACAAACACCTAGGTATGCCAAAGGGCCCTTGCCCAATTGCCTTTTCAAGAAAAATACTTTATTTCTCATGGCGCCACGGTTCTCTACATCCCAAAGTAAAAAGAAAACTGTCAGGCCTTGAGTTCACGCTGAGGCTGGGGAAGGAACCGGCTGCTTGTAAACAAGGGGCTGGAGAGTCCATAGGTGCTCAGACAACTCAAGATATCAAAGGTCGGTGGTGAGATGTATAAAAGAATCCATTTTGCCCCAGACCTTTCTCACCATCCCCATCTCTCACCATCATTTCTCATTGCGCCTCACTATTGCTGTTTCTGTGATGGGAAAGTTTTTGTTTGGCAAATGCCAGCGCTGCCATTGTTCGTATTACACTAACACGCACAATACTCAGAGCCAGGATTACTTTACACTTCAACACAAAGGCATTTTTGCATGTCTGTGCTTCCATTGTTGTCTCTTTTTTCTCCTTTCCCTTCTCTTGTCCTTTCTTTCTATCTCTATTACCTTCCTTTCTTTGCTTCCTCCACCCCCATCAAGTTTCCTGCTTATAAGTGTAGTGCCAACCGTGTAGCGCCTAGGTCCGTAATAACATTCCGAAAAGTAGCGTGTTTACTGTGTTTTGTGCCGCTGCGATCAATCTCTTCCAATCACTTGCCAACTTTATATCGGAAAATTCATAAAATATTTATTTTGGGTCTCCTAGATTGATAGTGGGGGCTGCTAACTTTGGGTGTGGAATAACCAAAAAAATGGGCTGCCACATTTCAGAAACCTTCAGGTCTCTGTTAGAGCAAACTGGATTTTTAAAGGGACGTAAATATAATGCTTTTTAAGTTCTCCATCAAACGCATTCTCATGCACACATTTTCTCTCAAACTCACGCACCCAATTTATACAAGCACACATTTCTATTGCACATTATTTCAAACACCCCTCACTTCTCTCACACAGTTTCACCCTCATAAACACACACTCTCGCTAAAGCTCTCTCACACACACTCTCAGCTTGCCCAATCTGATACATTCCATCACCAGTAAACCTTCGACATTTTGAACAGGTAAAAAGAAAACAATACCTTTTCCATTCTTCATTCTCCCCTTAAATATGTTGCTTTAGGCAACACCCAGGAACAATTCCTTCACACACGTCCCGTGCCCTGCTGCTCACCCCAAACCCCGGCAGGATGGGCAGATAGCTGCATAATTGAGCGGCTAACCCCAGAAGCACTCCACTGCCCAGGGAGAGTGTCATTAGCACACGTGGGGGCCGTTAACACCTCTTAGGGCCTGATATGTTTTGCATGCTACCATGTGCTGGAACGCGATACAGTGTCTGTTCTCACAACCCTTAGACATCTTTTTCTACATCTGAGCACTCCGCTCTCTTTGTCCACATTCAGTTTTCTGTACAGTGAGCTTCCACCCCCTAGCTGCACATGCATATGCTCCGGTTATTTATCATGTTGCTCACCCAACTCACATGCCCCAGCCATATTCTGGCCATTCATATTGCATTCAGATAAGCCCTGACTACAAGCGCTTTGTCCACAATGTGCTGGTTCTACTAGTGGTAACTACCATGGCGATATCCTTAGCTCATGTCTTTTAATGGTGATCTATCCACACTGTGGGCATTATATGCACATAGTCATGTAGATTTGAAGTTCACTGGCCTCTGGCATGCCTAGCTATGATCCAGTCTCTTTAGCTGGATCAGGATGGGCCTTGATTATGAGTGCATCGTCCTCTATGCGTTGGTTTCCTGCTGTTATTTATTACAGTATTGTCCTTCCTAGGTGATCAATTCAAACAGTGATTATAACATAAACGTCGCCATAGAATTTCTAGACCAGACTGTTTTCCAGTATTACTTCGACAGCAACAGTTAAGGTCTTTTGAGAACCACTTTCTTGGGCCTTGCCACCTTGTTCGGTTGGATTGTAATCTATTGTCCAGCTTTCCACACACTGCCTGCCGCTCATACTACCTACCTCCTCCATGTCCTTCTGCCCACACAGAGATTGGTCCATAGTAATTATCTTCAACAAGCACCTGTAGATAGTAATATTTTTTTCAAATCTTGTATTTTAAGTGATATGACCACCGAAGGCCCTGATTCTATATTAAAAACAAAGCTTTGGACTATACCATTTCCCGCTGAAAGGCAATATTTCACTCCATGTGTTCCCATACCTGGAGTTTCACGCAGTTTGGTGCTCACTTTCCCTCCATATTAAAGAACAGTAGATGTTTCAGCACCCAGGCTAATATGCTGCATTGCTAAATACATATAAAGTCCCAAAGACGAAACCGATGCATTGCAAATGCATGTTAGAATTGTGACTTAAAATCTGATTTCACCATTAAAGAAGATTTTAAATTGCAATTTGCCAGACCAAACTTTACTTTCCTACCAGCTCCCAAACAAAAGTTAGAACGTATTAATTGTAATAAGCTGGGGCGTTGCTTCAGGGGGGGTTTAGGGTGTAACACCAACTCCAAATAAATGCATTCCTGGCTTGGTAGTTGGGTCTGGGGAACCTGAGTCAGGTCCGCTATGTCTGTGTTGGTTTTTATTGTCTTTCTCATTTCACTGAGAGGTTTTAATGTGTGTTTACCAAAAAAGTAAATCTGTATCCATAGAAATATTTATTGAATAGGTGCAAATGTACTCGTTTTTGGAATTCACAAACATTTCTAGTAGTAGGCTTGGAAAACTGCACTATTCTCAGGTTTCCAGGCACACTATGGCAATCGGACACCCAAAGGTGGTAGGACGAATGCTTGAAAATTGTCCAACCACTTGCAATTACTTACAGTAGTATTTCAACTTGGCCTGGGCAAAATTTAAATTACACCTGTGTAATTTGGGAAATTCACTTTAATCTAGTTATGCGAAATTACCCAAAATAGACGCTAGTATGAAACTTTGCGTTACTAGGCAGCATTCAGAGTAAATATTTACAGCGAATGGTGCAATTGCAGTATATATTACTGTAAATGCACTGAAATAATATCACACAAGTAGCTATTCTTTGGGGTGCTCTTGTTTAAATGCACCGTCATGCCAAAACTGATGTCAATGTGCGCTAAAATATAGCGCAAAATTATGGATTTGCATTTAGCATAATTACATATAATTAATCTGTAATTTCCCATAATTTTACGAAAGCAATTGACACTATTTTCGCAAACCTCCAATTCTAACCCTGAGTATTTCGCCCTCTATTCCACCTTAGACCAAGGTCCTTCTAATGCATACCAGTGCTGGTCGTGCTGCTGTTGTGAACAGTTCATCCCGAACCTTGGTCATCTCACCTCGCTGCCCTGTGGCTCATGATTTATTTTTTGTTTTTAAGTTGGGAATTTTGAGATTCAGCCTACCGAATCACAAAGACTAAGCTCTGCCCCTTGTATTAAGGTAATCCAATGTTATTCTATGGGAGAGGTAGGCCTCACAGTAGTGAAAAACAAATTTGGGAGTTTTTCACTACCAGCACATGTAACACTTAAACGTACTTATCCAACTTTCTAATTATAATGCACCCTGCCCTATGGGCTCTTTAGGGCCTACCTTAACAGTGACTGATATATATTAAAAAGGGAGTCAAATTGGCAGTATAAAACTGCTGGCAAACTGCAATGGCAGGCCTACCAAATGTTTAATGTGCTACTTAAGTGGATGGCTCAATAAATGCTGCAGGCCAACTAATAAAATTTAATTTACCAGTTCTGGTTTTATGGTATGCCACTTTACTAGGGACTTATAAGTAAATTAAATATGTCACCATTTTTTAGGGAATGAGCACAAGCAGTGCTAAAGTGCACAGAGTCCAAATGCCCTCAAAAAACGAATACAAAAAACTAGGAGGGTTGAAGTTAAAGTGTTTGGGGAAGGACCACCCTAAGGCTGACAAGCTTAACAGAGGCAATTCTAGATACAGTGGAACTGAGCGATTGTCCTCCACAACAATGAGTCCAGGATATTCAGGCTATAATTCTGATATTTGAAGCTCAATCCTGAATCTAGGTGAGGCTGGCTCTGGGGCTTTTTGACCTCTTGGGCTTGTTTATTAACCTTTTCAGCTCCTCCAGGTAGCGGATGTGAGCCCTACAGTGACATTTGAAGTCCCAGTGGGCTCAGCATCAATGTTGCCTTTCCAACAAAATCCAGGACTCCGAGGAGACAGCTCCATATTTGCCGTCACTGCTGATCAACTAAAATTTGTCCGGCAGCAGGCCCCTTTCCCTTCCCTACCCAGAGCTGACAGTGGGGGACGCATCACTGCTGGTTTAGGAGGGTCATTTGGTGGAGGTGGAGCTCAAAGGACTATGATCCAATGTGGAAACCCGTTCCTCATCAATCTGTTGGAGCTGTGGGTCATTCATTTGTTCTTGAAGGCCTTTCTCCCATGCATCAATAGGATGCTGCTGTTGGTTCTCACAGACATCATCACTATGTGGTACTCAACGAGTAAGATGAAATGGGGTTTTGAATCCTGTGCCTGATGGCTTTGCATCGCCGGAGGTGGCTGGAACACCCAGGAATCTATCTGGTTGCAAGCCACTTAGCGATGTCCCTGAATGCCAGAGCGGACGAAGTAGCATAGTCTGGTGGATCTTGAGTGGCGTCTGCTTCCTGAGGTGGTGCAGGATGTCTTCCTCCAGTGGGGCGAACCCTGGTTAGATCTATTCACCACCATTGGAAATGCACAGAGTCAACAATTTTGCCCAATGGAGTTTTCACAAGAAGTCTTGCTAGGAAAGACATTGGAATGGAACAGGGAACTTCTGCATGCCTTCCTGCCACTACCTCACCCGCTTCAAGATCTGAAGAAGATCAGGAACGATCAGGCCCAATTCATCGCCATGGTTCCAGATTTGGCCAGAAGATTGTGAGCATCTGCCCTCTGATCAGACTGCCACTCAGAAGGAGCACATTTTTCAGCAGCAAGGCACGGTCCTCTACCTGAATCTACTCAGTCTATACCTCCATGCATGGACATAGGGCAGCAGCAGTTAACTGGGTTCAGCTTGCCGCCTGAAGTGCTGGATGTCATTCTCACTGCCATTTGGCCCTCCATGAAAACTATTTATGCTCGACACAGGACACATTTGTAGTTTGGTCCAGTGCCTGAGACAGTGCCCCTGTAGAGGCAAAGCTACTGGATGTCATTTTGATTGTGTTGTCTTTAGCCAAATGATGCCTTGCGGTGAACACTGTAAAAGTTTTTTCCACCTGCTTTTTAACCTTTCTACATTTGCTGAAACTACCCTCCTTGCGTTGTGTTGAGATATATTAAAGCTCTGACACAAATTTCCTCCAAGCCCATTTGCGACTCTACAGTGGGATCTTTACTTTGTCTTAACTACTGTAAGTCTCTCCCATAGGCTAACACTGCGCTACCTTATTTTAAATAATATGTGCTAACTTTGGTTTTAGCAAACACAATAAGATGATGGACGGAGTGCTGAAACTTTTCACTCACCCCCAGTCACAGATCTGGGTTTAATCCATCATCGTTCTTTTGCTCACTAAGCCACCCCAGTTTGGACCCAGCCATATGCAAATCAGTCTTGACCCTGTTCTTCATCGGAGCAGTCCAGCCCGAACTGCCAGGCCAGGTCCTCCCTGGAACGGAAACAAGCATCTTGGTACTGGTTTGGGTCCAAACTGGGGTGGCATGGTGAGCAAAAGAACAATGTATTAAACCCGATCTTTGTGACTGGGGGTGAATGTTTGTATTGTTCAGCATTCCGTCCATCTTTTGTTCCATTAACTTTGGATTGGGAGCAGATAAAATATGCTGTTTATACTCAAATCAATTGTCATTTAAACTCCTCTTTAATGACAAAGTAAAGTAAATTTTAAAATGGCACTTTTAGAAAGTTGAAATTTTCCTCCCTAAATTCTTCTGAGTCCTTCTAGGAGTTTCCAGCTATCTAGGCCCGTTAATGCTTCCCCATTAATAATGCACATTGGGCCAAGGGAGTGAGCAATAATATCTGGTTGTAGATGGAAGAGGGCCTTTCTGACAGAATGGCTAGAGCAGAGCTGGACCCTGTCCCACTTACACTTCAACAGGATTTACCTTCAGCACACACAAAGGAACTTGACATGATGTGTACACCCTTCTAGCCTCTGCATAGCTGCCTGCAGTGTCTATTTTAAAATTGTGTTCTGCATTGCAGTCACATCAGCTTCAGACACTGTCAGTGCAGCTAACCTACACCACGTTTTTCTGCACAAATTGGTGATGAGGACTTTGACAGCCTTTCTTCCAAAAGATGTGACTCACTTCCACCTTGGCCAGTACATCACTCTGCCAGCATTAGTCGCTCCCCTTCTAGAAGGAGAGTCTACATTGGTTGAATTCCAAAAGTGCTTTAAGCTTTTAAATTGATTGTCCCAAGGATCATTATGTGGACCATCATCTCTTTTTTGGATTCCCTGGAACAAAGAAAGGGAAAGCAGAAGATGACCCTGAAGAGGTCGATAGTCATCTACCATTAAGATCTGCTCTACACTGGTCAAGAAACAGCCCCCGGAAGGTCTTCAAGCCCATTCCAAAAGAGCCAAGGCTCCTACAAATGCATTGGTGTGAGGGGCACCTGTCCTTGACACCTACCAGGCTGTGACATTGGCTTCAGTCCATACACTCACAAAACACTACTACCTTGACAGCCAGGCTCAGTGGGAAGAACATTCCGCCCACTGTATGCAAGACGTTTTGGGCTGAACTCACTCCACAGACCCTTCACTTTGAGGAACGACACTTTTTTTAATGTATTATAAGGTGGCAGATACTTTTTCTAACAACAGATTCCTTACTTTCTCACTGGGTTCATTTCAGTATTCAACACACTCATACCAACAATTGTTGGTAAGAGTATGCTGAATAATGCAACAGTCCCAAGTAAGTATTCAGCTTCTCTTGCCAACAATTGTTCACTCCCATATCTGAGGACGCAAAAAGGGAAAAGACAAGGAACTGATGTCAGCATGCAGGGATCTCTTTGTCTTCTAGATTATTGCAGTCCTTAAGTTGCCTTGTGGGATCTCCACCACTTGAAGTGCTAAATTGCTCTTTTGTTATAATTTTGCCACGAATGTGGTGCAACTATGCGATGTAGTTTGATTCTGGGAATTCCACATAATATGTCTAATAAAGAAGCATGATTTGAAGAAAGAAATCTCACTTTAATTACAGTCTCCCATACTCTATCTGACCAGAATCGCTCCTCACATCAACATTCTAAAACAGGTAAAATGTTCCAAATATGCTTAGTTGAAGGGGCAATCACTATGTAAGAGCAGGTTGAAAAATGTGGGGTGGTACAACCCTTAGATTATAAGACATCTAACTATAGAGGAACACAAAGTAAACCATAACCATAACCATTAATATCACCCCACACAATTGTCCTTAAGCCAACAAGGTGCACTCCTTGTCTCTTTGTGATGTGGTCTGATCCATCATAGGATTGTGTAGATTCTTCCTTGTTCATATCCTCCTGGTGCAACATGTTGCTAGGACATTTTATTAGTCTGACCATGCTCCACATCTGACCATTGTCCATTACCACAACATTACGTTTCACTTTAATAATACACACAGAATTAGAAAATTTGCTTTTTCCACCATCTTGAATCAACGGCCTTCTAACTAAGACCATATCTCCTTTCCAAACTTTGTCCTTTACTCTATGCTTCTTGGCATACCATTCTTGTTTATTTTGATGAAGCAATGTTTTATCCTTGTGAATCTTTTTTCTTTTCTTACTCTGGTGGGGACACCTCCTTTCAGCCAGCGCCGGCAAAGTTTGGAGCCAGGTAATCTGCATCTAAGTAAAACAAATGGTGAAACCCCAGTGACCTGGTTAGGAATCTTGTGATATGCCCATAAAATGTCTTGTATGGCTTTACTAACTGGATGCCCATTAACACAGGCCAGTTGAATACACTCTTTAATCAATCTTTTAGTCCTCTTAACCAACCCATTTGCTCGGGGGCAATACAAGGCAATTTTTTGTTCATTGAATAAATCGGATAAAAACTCTTATATAGCA
The DNA here is from genome assembly GCF_964204655.1 of Triturus cristatus. Lineage (NCBI taxonomy): Eukaryota > Metazoa > Chordata > Amphibia > Caudata > Salamandridae > Triturus > Triturus cristatus. The sequence continues at coordinate 361,149,921 of NC_140593.1, read as the reverse complement.
TGTGAGGTGAATTGAACCCCATTATCTGTAATCAAAACCACAGGAATACTTCGTAGGAAAACGCATCTTTTAAGAATTTGACTAAAACTTTTAGTGGGGTATCATTTATCATTTCCATCATGGCCCAATCTGAGTGATATTCAATTAAAACAAACATAGGGGCACTTTTGCGTCACTTTTCCCATGTTAAATATGACGCAAAAGTGGCGCAAGGGCCTTGTAAATAAGCCCCATAATCTTTAAGGTGCAATAATGTCCTACGCTAACTTGTCCCATGCTTTCTCCGGACCAGTGTCAGGAGCTAATGTTGTGCTACGTGTTACCTAGATTTGTATATACATGTGCAAATATTGCAATCTTTCACTTTGATTTCAACCATATCATCCATTTTAGGGAGCAAAAATAGGTTCTTAATCTGAATGTATTCGTACTCCTGACCTGGTGCCCTTCATGTGTCAGCTCTACTATTTTATCTCTCAATTCTATAGGAGTTATTATATTGTCCTTCCTTAATACCATATTGTTTATGATGTTTTGCTCGTGCCTTACCTCCAAGTACCCTTTCAAATCTTCACTAAAGGACCTACACATTGGCTATCTTTGGACAGCAATATCTTTTTTCTTTATTAAGATAATATATTTTTCTGTTAACTCTTTCCGTACTTCTATGGAAATAGCTACATTAGTTACCTCTAGAATTGGATATTCATTCACTTCATAATTAAGCTATAGATCTAAAAGTGATCTTTTTTAAGTTTTAAAAGAAAATTTTATTAATGAACAGAAAGATCCATAGTAGTAATAGCATACATTATATAAATGGAACAAATTGCAAAAAGTTTCATGAAAACAAGAAAGAAACAGAAAGAAGGAGAAGAAAAGAAGAAGAGAAAGAGAGATGCATCAAATATCATAGTAAAATGATTTATGATAAATACAACAATTACACAAAATAATTCCTCTATTAAAAAACGTATAACTTAGCAGGAGGTAAAAACAGAGATAATAATCAACAGTCATTAATAATAACAATTTCAAGGAGGTTTGGATACTTCCTCGCTGCAAGGAATATGTAAAGGAAGGGATTGGGCATATATATTCAGGAAGGTAGCGATGGGTAACCATAATAAGTCCCGCTTAATAGCAAGAGTAATGGGGTGAACACAGGCCCTGTCTAGTCTGTGGTTATAACAAACACCATACCACCAGGCTTGAAAAGAACCATTTGAGGTATCCTTCCACGCCTTTGTGATTTGTTGGAACTCTACAGCTATAAGTAAATCAACAATGGATGTGTTACATTAAAGGAGGACCACATCCGTGAAATGCTAACAAGAAAAATATGGGAAAGAGAAAAGGGAAAATTTGAAGAATTTTTTTTATTAATTTGTTGCCACACTTTACCCCAGAAAATATGGATAGCAGGACATGTAAATAACATATGTTTAAGATCGGCTACTAAGGCAGAACAGGACCAACAGGTAGACGGAATAGAAGAATCAATTTTATGTAATTTGGATGGGGTAATTAAAAGTCTATTATATATAAAAAATAAAGTTTGAGTTGTATTTGCTGCTCTAGAAGACTTCCTTATTTTGGTCCAAAGGTTATCCCATGTGGAAATAGAGAAAGAATCATCTAGATCTGATTCCCAAGCACATTCCACAGTAGATTTCTCTCAAGTGATAGCTGTATCTCGCAATTTTATATAAATCTGGGAATCGGAGGGGGAAGAGTATAAAAATGCTAAAGCAATAGGAGAAGATTTATATTGTGTGGAGGAACAAGTAAGGGTATCATAAGCATTTTGAGCAGCCGTTCTCAATAATGCATATTTGGAATGAAAAGATAGGGGAAGAGAAAAACGAGTTTGAAGAACAGAAAAGGGAATAAAAGATCCATCTTGAAAAAGCTGGTGAGTCCATTTAAGACCGAAACCTAACCAATCACTCCAAAACAGAGTCCTATTTTTGATTTTGATATGATTATTATACCAAATAGGAGATTGCAAAAAGCGAGCACGATCGTCCAAATTATTCAAAATGATAGGACGAAAGATTTTGCGAGTATTTTTAAGGATGGGAAGAGAACATTTCTTTGGGGTGTGTGTTAACGAAACAAATTCCTCAAACGTAAAGGGATGAAAGAAGGGGGATTCAACCTCTACCCACAAAGGCTGAGAACAGGGATCAGGTGTATGGTCAGAAATGGAAGAAGCAGAGTGTGTGAGAAAAAATGAGGTGTGATACGAGGAGAAGTCAGGGAAATTAACACCACCTAAATGTTTAGGAGACTTAAGTTTGGAAAAGGACATCCTGGCTGGTTTGTTTTGCCATAAAAAGTTTGATAATATCGAATAAATATTTTTGTAATAAGATTTAGGAATATTAACTGGAAGGTGCGACAAGAAAAATAAGACTATTGGGACTAACATCATTTTGATAGAATCTAATCTGCCCCACCAAGATAAGAACAGGGGGTGCCATCTGTCCGTAAAGGTAGTGAGGGTTATTAGCAGATTTTTTAAATGTAATGCTACAGTATCTTTAATAGAAGGTGTGAACCAAAGGCCGAGGTATTTGATTTTAGTTGGACTCCAGTGAAAAGAAGAAGATAAAAAGTCAGCATGAAAACAGAATTTATTTAGAGGAAGGATTTCACATTTATCCACATTAAGTTTATAACCTGATACCAAAGCATATTCAGAGACCTCTAATAGAAATCTCGGCAGAGAAGTTTGAGGATTAGAAATAAATAAAAGAATGTCGTCTGCATAAGCAGAAATCTTTAGATGTTTATCACCATAAGGAAAACCAGAAATTTCTTCAGTCATACGAATTTTTGTTAAGAAGGGTTCTAATGCTAAAATAAATAAAAGAGGAGAAAGTGGACAACCTTGCCGGACTCCTCTGAGAAGAGGAAGAGACAAGACCATTAGCTAAAATAAAAGATCTAGGAAAGGAATAAAGTAGTGAGATATATGAGAGGAATTTAGGACCAAAACCAAACCAAGAGAGAGAAGAAAAAATAAATTGCCAATTGACTCTATCAAAAGCTTTCTCAGCGTCCAACGCAACAGCTGCTAACTATTTCTTATAAGAATTAGATTTACTTAGGACATTAAAAAAGAGACGGGTATTGTCAGAAAGGTGACGGCCTTGGATAAAACCACATTGTTCTGTACTAATTAATTTTGGTAAAATTTTTTCCAAACGAAGCGCAATAATTTTTGCAAAAAGTTTATAATCTAGATTCATTAATGAGATCGGCTTGTAATTTTTTTTTTTTGTCCTCATCTGTCATACAAGTTTCAATATGCGACCTTGCTGATGCCTCAGTTACTAGAACTGGTTGGAGCAGTAATGGAACGTAGGGCTCACTCCTCAGCAACAATGTTTTCAACCAGCAGTGATCACTAATTTATAACCATACAGGCAATTGCCAAGTTCACGTCACGGCACTAAACTTAGTACCATGAAAGAAGAAACCCCCAGAATGAGGATAATGGCATAATCATTGGACCTGGGGAAAAAAAAAAACAAAAAAAAAAAACCCCAGGTATTCAATGAGACCAATTCAATGAGACCAATTCAGAAGATGCCAGAAAGATCTTGTATCTGGATTACCGGATCTAGCCAAGTCCAACTGAGAAACATCAGAGCAGAAGCATACCAGTCATTAATAGAAGGAGATGAAGAGTCTTTCCATTTCATACATATTTCCCTCCTTGCTAGCAGAATGGTATAAAAAATAAGCTTTTTTGCCAAGGAGGGAACCCCTTGGTAGCAACCAAAAATTACTGATGTTAAATCCAAGGAAATGTTGACTCCAAGAGATAGTGAAAGAGTCTTACTGATAGCTTCCCAGAATTGGGCCAAATGAGGGCACTCAAAAAACATATGAATGTCAGAAGCAGCCACCAAACCACACTTCGCACAGGCCACACTACTCCCCTCAGCAAATTTAGATAGACGAAGGGGTGAGTAGTATGCTCGATGGATCGTGAAAAGATGATTCCTGCGCAACCATGCAGGTTTAACAATATCCCACATCATCATGCAAGATGACTTCCAAAGATGTTGCAAATCGGAATTGATGACATGTAGGGACCAAAGGTCGTCTGGGAGTGAAAAAAATCCGTCCATTTCCTCTAAGATTAAATTATACCATAATGAAATTTCCTTCTTGGCAGACGGCTTATCTAGCAAAAGTGTTATAAGATAACTATATACACCCAAGGGAAATTTAGAACTATATGGTGGTTGAACGGAATATTCCCGAGCCCAGCTTGACATTTGAAAATACTTAAGCCTAGAGAAGTGTGGGCCAATCTTTGTGCAGAGATACTCCCAGGGTAACAAATCCCCGTCAACAAATAGGTTACCCCACTCCTCCAAGCCTGCCTCTCTCATAGGTATAGCTAATGCATCTCCCAACCATGATGGCCCATCAGGTAGGTCCCACAGCGGTGTCCTGCTTCCATAGTACCCCACTTTTAATTACTTTAGACATCTGAGCCCATATTCTTGCCATACCCTTTAGGATTTTCAGTTTAATTTTTTTGAAGAACTTGGGGTTCCCAAACTTAAAAAGGAACCCTGACTGACTTACACCTTCCACATCCAATAACTTTGAATAAAGAGACCACTCTTCCTGCCCCACTGGCCTCTTTAATAGGATCCTGGCATGTGATAGCTGGAAAGCCCAGGCATAAGCCTGAAGATCAGGTGCAGCAAGCCCTCCTTTTTCCCTCCCCCTCCTGATTTTTTTCCAGGAGATTCTTGGGAGATGTTTATTCCAAATAAAGGTACTGATATCAGACTGCAATTTCCTAATAGAGGTGGGATCAAAATATAAAGGTATCGTATTAAATAAAAAAGTAACCTTAGGCAAAATAGACATTTTAACCAGGCTGATCCTACCCAATATAGAAAGTGGGAGATGGGCCCAGGTCTGGAACAACTTACGACACTCCTTTGCAACCCTTGCAAAGTTAATAGTAGTAGTCTGATCAAGATCAGCTACAATATCCAGACCTAAATATCTCATACGATTTGCTGGCCGGGTTTCAGAAACAAAGATGCTTTGATCAATATTCCAGGTCATCATCTCAGTTTTTAAGGTATTAATTTCGTATCCCGAGACCATTCCAAATTCTAAAGCCAACTCGAATATTACTGGGAGAGCCTCATGAGGATCAGAGGTGAATATAAGAATATCGTAGGCGTAAAGGGCCACCTTTCTCTCCCAGCCCCCGCACTCAAACGCCTTGATGTTAACACTATCCCTCAAGTTCTGAGCAAAAGGTTCAGCATATAAGTCGAACAAGAGCGGGGAGAGAGGGCAGCCCTGTCTGGTACCCCTCGAGATTTCAAATGAGTCAGAGAGTATACCATTAACCAAGACTCAAGCACTCGGGTTACAATAGAGAAGACTAATCGCCCGGCGAAATCTAGCCCCCACGCCAAATTTTGCCAAGGCCTCCGACAGGTACAGCCAATTAACTCTGTCGAAGGCCTTGGTGGCATCCAGCGTGAGAACCGCCAAGGGTAAAGACCTCAAACATGCCATGTCAATTGACCCAAACAAGTCATACGTCAATTCAAAGAGCTGTCATCCCTTAATAAATCCCTTCTGGTCAGTATGTAGGATGGAGGGAGCAACCAAGAACAGTCTCTTTGCAAGAATGGAGGCAAAGATCTTATAGTCTCCATTCAATACAGAAATTGGTCTATAAGAACCACAGGCAGTTGAAGACTTCCCTGGTTTCAAGATAACGGTTATGGATGCGTTATCCCATGATGTTGGTGGTCGAACTCCGTCCATCAAGATCTGATTAAACAATACAGCCAGAAAGGGAACAAGTTCCTGCTCCAATGATTTGTATATTTCAGCAGGCAGCCCATCAGGCCCAGACGCCTTGCCCTTCCTGGCATCCTGGATGGCTTCCCTTACCTCCTCTTCCGAAATTTTACTATCTAATGATCCTGACTGGTCAACTGAAAGTTTTGGTAGATCTACTTTCCCAAGCCAGTCATTGATCTTAATAATATCCACATTCTTATCTTCATGATAGATGTCTTGATAGTAATCTTTGAATGCTGCTCTAATGTCTGCATCAGAGGAGAGAGGAACGTTATTGACATGGATCTGGCTAATGTTGTTACGAACCTGATCAGTTTTAACTTTCCATGCCAATAACTTACCAGCACACTCTCCATACTGAAAGTGTGCGATTTCACTGGCCTCCCATCTTTCCTGAAGCCGCCGGTTAAGGATCGAGGTTAATTCACCCCTTAGGCTCAATAATTTAGCCCGTATAGGTGTTAAGACATCATCTGTGGAATCCAAGTTGTCATCGATTTCAGCCTGCGTTTTAATCAGATTTGCCTCAACTAAGGCAATAGCCTCTCTGTATTCCCTCCGTCTGTATGAGGTCTTAGTTGTGATGAGACCCCTCAGAAAGGCTTTAAGTGAGTCCCAAACCACACCAGACTCTGCTGAACCCACATTCACCTCTAAAAAAGATCCCACTTCAGTTTTTAAAAAAGTAACATCTTCAGGGTGAGAGAGCAAAGAACGGTCAAAAGACCAAGACCTTACTACATCAGAGGTAGGAACCATAAGTTCCAAAAACACAGCAGAATGATCGGATAGATGTAGCGGGAGTTAGTAAATATCCTTAACTACGTCGGATAAACTATGGCTAATTAATATAAAATCTATCCTAGATTGATGATTGTATTTATAATTTCTAAAGGACACCCCCTGTTGCTGCCCAGCCCTTAATCTCCAGATGTCGACATATCCATATTGTTTCATTTCATTCAACAGAAAAGATCTTGATTTAGAAGGGACACGGGATCTACTATTATTAGATTTATCCAGGACTGGATCTAGAACGATGTTAAAATCTCCAGCTAATATAACTGGTTCCGGGAAGGACAAAAGATGAGAAAAAAACACTTCCAAAGATGTAGGGTCATCCACATTAGGGCCATAGTATCCAACCACAGTGAACGAAGCACCCAAAATTATCATAGAGGCAATAACCCATCTTCCCGCAGGGTCAGCTTTAAAATCTAATACCCTGGCTCTAAGCTGCTTTTTAAAAATCAAAGACACACCACGGGAGGTCATAGACTGAGATGTAGATAATATAAAATCAATCCATTTATTCCCTTTTACCAGGGTATCGATTTCAGACTGTATCAAATATGTCTCCTGAAGAATGATGACCTGGGTATCGGAATCCCGGAGATATTGCATCAATGTCTTAGCCCGAGGTTTGGTTCGGAGCCCATTAATGTTCCAAGACATAATTTTTAAACTAGCCATCTCCACTAAACCAAAACACTGTCAGCCCTATCTTTATAACAGAACCAATCAAAGATTGACCCACCTCCACAAGGAAAAGAGACTCGCAGCAAAAAATAAATAAAAAAACAACAAAATCAGCAAGCAAAAAAAAATACAACAGAATGACTGATGAGGAATTTTTTAAGTTTGCACGTGAACCCCACCCACCCCCACCCTCACTCCCCCATAGAGAACCCACGATGTACCTAACCGGATCAAGTCCAGTAATGGCACCCCAACCTCAGGCTCCCGTTATTCTCCCGCCCAAAACCAACAACTAAACAGTATAGAGGTAAAAAGTAGTACCGCACTACCCAATGCTGAAAAGAGAAATTAACCCTCCCCATTATTCTCTACCCCCTTTTTTTTTTTTTCCTTCCTTCTTTTTTATAGAACACTAGAATAATAGATTTTAATGTGTCACAATAGCTGCATGTGGCCATAAAACCTAAAACTCTAAAAAAAAAAAAAAAATTAAGTGCTATTATCTGATGACTTGTTGCCTATATTCGAAAGAAATTCATCAGCAGCTTGGACTGTTCTAATGTTAACCATCTTATTATTGTACATAACCCTCAGAGAGGCTGGGAACACCAATTGAGCGGAAGCGCCCAACTTCTTGAAAGCCTCCAGCCGCCTTCCAAACTCCCATTGCCTCTCCAGTGTAACCCTAGATAGATCAGACCTGACGAGGAAGGTAAAGCCCTTACCAAGTAGGGACTTCTGTTTGAGAGCTGCATTCAAAATCTGCTCTTTGATAGTATAGGTAAGAAAATTAACAAGAATTTTGCGTGGTTTTTGCCTTTGTGGATTCTGTCTAAAGGGTTCCCTATGGACCCTCTGAATATCAGATGATAGTTGGTCCAAGGAATGTTCCAAACACAATCCCTCCTTCAACAGGCGAACAACAAATTGCTTAACATCCCCACCTTCAGATCCCTCTGGAACATTGAGAATGCGAATATTACATCTTCTTGCATTGTTTTCCAATACCTCCATCCTATCTAACAGGACCTGGTCGTCTCTTTTAAGTTTGGTAACGTCCTCCTCTACCTTATCTAGATGTTCTGACATTATAGTTAATTTTCCCTCCAGGACTTCTGTCCTTGTTGACAGCCCATCGATCTTATTATCCAATAACTGGCAGTAGTCACGAATCTCCTTCTGCATACCTGAAGATTGCTCTAACCCCTTTTTTATGTCTTGAGATAAGGAAGTAAGCATCGCTAGTAAGGTAGCTGACGAGATATTTCCCGAAGATACCTCTTCGCAGGATGGAATGGAAGGTATAGGAACAGGGACAGGCACTGCCATAGTTTGGTCGCCTGATGAATCCATAATACTAGCCACCCCTACATCCTGCGTGGTGCAGTCATGGACACCGGCATCAGAATAACCAGCGCCACCCTCGCTTGCTTCTGCTAGATCGATCCTCTCAACAGAACTAGTATGTATTAACCCCCCTCCTGCCTCAACCCCAGAAGAAACTCCAATCTTGGGTAAAATCGAACATGGGGATGGAACTGAATCTACAGAGGCAACTGAAACGGCTGATGCAGACATCCCAGGATCGGCAAGGGGTGTAAGGACAGGTATGACAGCCAAAGAAGGAGGGATTGTAAGAGACGAACTTAGAGAAGGGGGAATCAGTTGGACAGAATCCTCTAATGTGGCCATTGCCTTAGAATCTACAAGGCGCAAAACCTGGGGGACGACTTTAAAGTATGTCCGAAGAAATGGAGTAATTTTAGATGCAGACTCAGCACCGACGATGTTACGTTGTGTTTTCCCTCTAGCTCCCTTAGATTTCACTTCCTTAGATAAATAGGAGGAAGTTCTTTTATCTGATTTATCTATTTTGGATGGAGTATCTACAGCAGATGGATTATGACCAGTGCCAAAAGCCCTTGTAGGCACTTTAGTTTGTACCTTACCTCGTCCACGAATGGCTTGTAATTTTTAAATAAAGTGTGATTTTTATTTTCTTTGGGAAGAAGACAGATTAGAGCTTCTTGAAAAGAACCGTCAGATTTCTGTTATGTAATAAAAAAAGAAAATAGCTGGTAAAGTTTAGGAATAAGCAGGGAGGAAAAATGAGAGTAAAACTCTATGGTAAACCCATCTGGGCCAGGTGCTTTACCTCTTTTAAGAACCTGAATGGACTCCAGAATATCTTTAAGTTGTATATCAGCCTCCAATGGGGAAAAATCAACATCCGAAGAGGAGGGCGAAGGAATGGAGGACAAATAACGAGTAATGTCAGACAGTAAAGGTGGGAATTCAGGAGTATATAGTTTTTGGTAAAAATCTGTGAATTCAGATAGGATATCTTCATCTTTATGGACCGTAACGTTAGAGGAAGTAACAATGGAGTCAATTTTAGTACGTTCTTTTTTAACTTTGAGATAATTAGCAAGAAGATTACCGGCTTTATTCTGTGCGCTGTAATATTTAGCCCTAGACTTAAGTAAAAATAAATTGGCAGATTCAGTGGAGAGTTTGTTAAAGGAAAGTTTGGCCCTAATCAGATTATCCAGGTCAGATTGTTTCTTAGTTAAATAAAAGGAATGTTCTAGCCGTTTAATTTGAGTGTTAGGTAAATGTATAGATTGAGAGGCTGTACGCCTTTTTCGTGCAACAAATGAAATAATGAAGTCTCTAGAGGCAGCTTTAAAGGTGTCCCAAATAAGAGAAGGGGATATCTGGGAAGAGTAATTACCATCAAAAAATAAAGAGGCAAATTCAAGAAAGGCCTGTGTAAAGTTGGGGTCCAATAGAAGAGAGTTAATAAACCTCCATCTCCTAGTGCCTTTTACGGGAGGGATTAAATCTAGACTGAAGGAAACCGAGGCATGGTCAGAAATTAAAATAGAACCTATGTCAGAGTGAGTAATGTGTTGAATAAGGGCTTTGGAAATAAAAATATAATCCAACCGGGACTGGGAAGAGTGAGGGGGTGAGTAGAAGGTGTATTCTCTAAGAGTAAGATGACAAAGTCTCCAGGAGTCTACTAGAGCTCTTTGAGAAATAGTAGAGGTAAATAGAGAATGCATGGGGGAGGAAGAGAATCTAGAATCAGATCTTCTATCTAAAAATGGATCCATAATCATATTACAATCACCACCTAAAATAAGGCAATCATCAGTGTATTGCATGAGCGAGGATAGAATATGGGGCCAAAATAAATTATCCTGAACAGTGGGAGCATAGACATTGAAAATAGTTAGAGGAATTGTATTAATCAACAAAGAGACTGCTACCCACCTACCCTCCGAATCATTATCTTGCTTAACGAGATGGACATCCAAACGTTTATGGCATAAAATAGCAACACCATTACGTTTTCTAGACACAGGAGAAGCAAAAACATGTCCTACCCAATGACGACGCAATTTAGAAATTTCAACATCCTTAACGTGAATTTCTTGTAATAGTGCAATGTCTCCTTTTAAATTTGCTATATGAGAAAGAACTCTTTGACGTTTAATGGGGGAACCGAGACCTTTAACATTCCAAGATAAAATATTCAAAGACATCTAAGGATATGAACTAAGACTTACAATTAGAGAAAAAACGAATGTATAAATGATTAAAGATTGAACATCAACTGGTAAATTGTAAATCAAAGAATAAACAAAACATTGCAAGCATAAGAACTATCAATATATGCAAAGAGAAATACGTTACATAACCATATACATAATTGAAGAACTGCCATAAACAAATTATATTTAGAAGAAGAGGAATTTAGAAAATAGAGAAACATATGAAACTGAAAAAGGAATAGAAGATTGAGAGAATAAGATGAAGACGAGAACCAAGAAGTATACCGAATTAAATGTTCAAGGAGAGAAAAATAAAGAGAAAGAAAAGAGCAAGAAATGAAAACAAAGAGGAAAATAGATAAACAAAGAGGAAAACAGAGTCTGAGAAAAGCAAAAGAGAAGAACAAAACAAAGATAAAGAAACAGATCAAAAGAAGCTGTTAATATGAAAATGAGAATATAATAACAAGAAGACATACCACAAGAAGACAAAAAAGATGGGGGTGGTGGAACCACACAGGAGAGAGGGAACGCCGAACGGGAAACTGCAGAACAACAACGACAAGGAGGACGTCATCCAGGAAAAAATGAAGGAGATAACATACAGGGGACCATATATCCATATCTGATGAAAGAAAGAAAGAACAAATATGTTAACAGCATACAATACAAACTACAACAAAAATAAATAACATAATTGCCAAAATACAACAAAGTAAACAACAAGAAACCAATATGAAGAAATTAAGTCATTTATGATCTGGATACGTCCATGGAATCATGTCGACAAGTATTCAAAAATTGTTGAAGTATAGCTGGGTCTTCATAATTTGTTGTTTTATTGTTATAAGTCACCTTAAAAAGACAAGGGTGGAAAAGACCATATCTACCATTGAGACTGCGAAGAGTAGGTCTCCTCTCCAGGAACTTTTTTCGACGGTCTGCAGTCACCTTGCCGTAATCTTGAGAAAAAATAGATTGGAACCATGCCATGAAATCTTTCCTCGTTGTTTGGCAGCTTGGAGCACCTTGAGTAAGTCAGTGTATTCCCAAAAATATAAAATAACTCCTCTAGGTTTTGCTGAAGAGGATGAAGAGTGAGAGTTTTGACCCAGGCGATGAGCGCGCTGAATGTTTAATGGAGGAGTGTCAGGAAGACCAAGAAGAGATGGTAGAAATGATTGAAAAAATGGAATTGGATTAGAACCTTCAAGACCTTCAACCAAACCATAAATGCGTAGGTTATTGCGTCTATTGCGGTTTTCCAAATTTTCAACTTGTTGTTTGAGGTGACCAATCTCTTTATGTAAAACGGGAACTTGATTTATGGAGTCCTGGACTGAGTCAACTCTCTGCTCTAGGTCCACAACCCTTTGAACAGTGTGGGACCAGTTGTCTTCGAGACTTTGTAAACGTAGATTGGTTTCTTCCATATACGGTTTCAGAACACAAATTTCTTCAAGGAGAAGCTCCATGGAGATGGGAGATGAGGGATTGGTAGGGGAAGGAGGATTAACTTTCACCCTTGAGCCAAAAGACTCAATGGGTACTTCATCCATATTGTCACGCAAGACAGTGAAAGGATTAGGATCAGCCAATGAAAGATTGCTGGCTTGTTGCATCCCATTACGAGTGCCACAAGGCATTGCCATGAAGAAAAGGAGGCAAAATTCCTTTCAATAGGCTCAGAAAGAGCAACAAGGGAAATAAAGGCACTTAATAAATATGAATCCCAATACAAGAAAGACCAGTATGGGGCACTTACGGAGAATAAAAACGCACTAACATTCCAGGAGAAAGAAGTTGTAGTAAACACCTCATGAAATAATGAGAAAATGTCAAAAATGTCAAAAAGAGGTGAGGAAAAACCTTTGAGCAGAGAATGGCAGTGTAAATTATGAAGAAAATAGAGTCCAGGGAAATTGGCGGCAAGACAAATGAAGCATTAGCAAAATAAACAAAACAAAATGGCGGCCGTAACTCTGACAAGCCGCGCTTGAGGAGAAAAATCAGACCGGCATCCTAAAAATGCTCCGCATACCTCTACAGCGGTCACAAAGCATAGCGGAGAGGTTCCGACATCTGTTTTGCAGATTTTGGAGGTCCGACACACGAGGAGAAGAGCCTGGAGAATCTTCGTCGCTCACGCTGCTGCGGAGCTCCAGAGAACGGCGGCCATCTCCGACGGCTCCTAAGCCACGCCCCCAGATCTAAAAGTGATCTTGACAGGAAATTAAGTGCAAGATTAGGATCTCCAGGGACATAGTCAGCTTTGAAAAACAAACCTTCTATACCAATGACCCATTTTGAAATGTGAGGTGTACAGTTCTCTGCTCCTTTATTTGTGAACATGAAGGTTAAGGGTTTATTATATGACCACAGTGTGATATTTACACCCTACAGAATTTTTTTTAAATGGGGATAGCCCAAAAACGGGGCAATACCTCATTTTCAACAACTGAATAATTCCTTTCAGACTTGTACAACATATTGTGTGACAATGTTTAGATTATAACGTATGCATAAAGCGAAATTCCCGAAATTACATCAGCATAGTTTACATTTTCCCCAGCCCTAATGGCCAGTCCCAAAGGCAGGTCAGTGCAACGTAAAGGGACTTTACTTAAATATCGAGTTATTTAATACAGTACAACATTCACAATGACATCAGTGTTTGTTTCTGATATTTATAAATTGGATCTGATGTTTAAGTTCAGGTACTGCACGTAAAATCCTCATATTATAAAATGAGTAAATATTTACCTTGTGCCTCAATGGAAGGCAATAATCAAGTCTCTTTCTTCCCCAGGGTTTTTTCCCTATTAGCATATGGGGCTATGGCAGTTGGACAGACATTATCCTTTGCTCCTGACTATGCCAAGGCCAAGTCAGCTGCTTCACATTTGTTTGCATTGTTTGACAGAACCCCAACCATAGACAGCTACAGTGAAGAAGGGCAGAAGCTGGTAAGTGTCCACTTTACATAGGGGTTGTTGCATGTGTGCTTGATGAAAATGCTTTGTTGTTCAGGGGCTACATTGTAGGAGAACAGGCAGCTCAAGCAGTTCAAGTTCCAATGGCACAGCTAAAGAATTGTGAAACATTGAAATACCGCAAAGGTCAGGATGTGTCCTCACCTAGGATCCGAACATACAACCACATGGATAGTGCTAATATGTGCCCAGGTGCTATTTAGCACCCATTTGTGTGCTTTAAAAGTATGCTGTTTTGATCCATTTCTCATTCTTTTACAGTGTTCAATGTTGTTTTTCTGTAGCAAAAATGTTTTCTATGTAAGCAAAATACAAACAGTTTATGGCTCATGCAAAACAGACCGCTGCAAAAAGGGAGAAAAATAGTAGACTCTTATTGTATGTAGTGTGATTCTAAATATCACATTAGATCAATGTTCTGAAGCCAAGGATAACATTTTAAGTCGCTTTCTTTGCAAATCTTTAATTTAGGAATTATTCTGGAAATAAGATTGTTTTATGTTAGTTTGACAGGCAGAAAACATTTCCATTGTTTTCTCTGAACAGAAAACTGGAGGTGTACTAATTTCAACCGAATTCCACATCACACTTTAATTTAACTCTGGAAGAGTCATATTTTGCACAAAATCAGTTTGAATTGTATATGTGTGTTAGCAGATGGGCTTCAGGTAAAACCATGATGAATTCTAAGCTTTCTATCGAGTACCAACAATCCTCGCTAAGTGATTGTTTGCCTGAGTTATATGCTTTAAAAGATGTGAAAAACAGTTTTACTACTAAGATGCTGTGCTGGCTGTCATCTACTACAGGACTTATATATATATATCTTCATATGGTCTTGCAGGACTCCAGTGTCACCACTGCTTGCACCTTACAACACACAGCATAGCATACATGTAAACAAGCATTCTCATACATAAACTGATTAATGTACATACAGAAAGGGACTGTTGCTCAGACCCCTTCAGCGATTGGCTTGTTTGGACAAACAACCTTCTACCATTGGTTTCATTGGCTGTCCCTCGCATTTTGGGCCAGACTACAGCATTTTGAAGGTGTAGATAGGGGACAAAAAGGATTCCTCCTCCAGTCTTCTGTATTGGGCTACTGGCTCCATACGAGTAGCTTACTTGACAGTTTGTTCTCTATAGCATACCTTTAGCTCCATACATGTGTCACTTCTCCCCTCCATCTCCTGCAACATGCTTGCAGCCTCACCTTGAATCTGCCTGGGGAAGCCTCACAAACATATTTACGCAGCATTGCCTCATCAGGCGCATCTGTACACGGCTTGGCTCCGATTTATTCCCCCAACAAATATTTGGGCTCTTTCAAAATTGTTGAAGTGTAATTTTAAGAAGTCTGCAGTGTATCTGAAAGCTATCCATCAGGTCTAGACTGCCTAATTTAGTAAGAAAAAATAACATAAATGTAAATGTAGACTTAGTTCACAGACCCAGAGCTACAAATCATTCCGTGAAATAAAAGAGCCCCCAAAGTAAATGACATTATGATGGTCTGAATAGATGGTCATGAATATGAATACAGAAGGACTCTGTAACTCCTCTCCTGCCTTTCATATTTTTGATTCAGTCATTCCTTGATTCTATTAATGTTTACAGTTTAGGTCAAAGGACCAATTTTTTCTGTTGTTGCCATGCTATTTGCTGATAGTTGTAGGCCTCCACATAAAAAAGTGCTGTCATTACACTGCATGGACATTGAAGGATTGTTCCATTGCAGCGTAAGCCCATTGTTATCAGTTGTGCTCCTTCAGAGAATATCATCAGAACTAGGTGAAAGGCAAATGGCAGCCCTTCACTTTACTTATAGCAGAGGGAGTGCTTGCACATATTTGTTGTGGGCTCAATAGCTAAAGCAGTTGAGAGGCATTTATCCACTACAATGCCAGTGTAATAATAACACCAGCACAATGCAGGTGTAATGCAGCTTTAAAAAAAATAATTTACAGAGTTTTATATAGAGCAAACTTGTCCCGAAGGTATCGGGTATCAGAGCACTTTACACGAGCACCAGGTGTGTTACATGAGAACATATTAATTTTTGTTAGGCACGGGGAGATTAGGTGATTTGCCCAGAATCACAGAATGTTGCACTTCCTTGCCGAGGCTCGAACCCGGTTCCCCAAATTTATGGTCGACCGCCCTAGCCGTTAGGCCAACTTGGTGCTTCTTCATATCTACCTACCCTTTACCCGTTCCTGTGTCATTTTTTACCTTGTGCCGTGGGCCAAAATATCCATACTGTTATCGTAGTGGACATCGTGACCTATTTCTAATTACAATCAGTGGAACATAAAACATGATTTTTTTTTTTTACAATTTTTATTTTAAGATACTGAACTATACCCATAAAAAGATCCTCAGTTGTTAAAATTTTTAAATTGGCAGTTGTTTTTGAAAATTGAACATATTTTAAGATGTGTCTCTGTTGTCGCTTCTTTTGTATCTGTGATGTGATAGGCCACGTGGTTGGCAAAAGCTGAGGAGCCCTGAGGAGGGATCACAAAGTTTGAACAGTTGGTACAGTGTGACTGAGACAGGTTCACAACCCTCCCCTCCCCACTACACTATCGGGTGTGGTGGGTGCTGTTAACACTTTGGGAAGCATAGTTTAACTGGAGACAAAGCACATGGGCCAAATGCGTAGAAGAAGACTGAGTGAGGGTAAGGGGAATGGAGGAATGAGTAAGAAAACATGGAAGCCTAGATGTAGAAGAGATAAGATAAGAGATTTTCAGGAATAAGGAAGATAACATATTTATTTGTTTTGGGGGACTATTGGCTTTGATCCACAAATGGGAAAAGAAAGCAAGTTCTCTTGAACTTCTAAACACTGATTTGGAGGGGGGTGCATTTCCAAGGTTGACTGATTGTTCCATCATTACAGAATATTAACTTTGTTATGTTATGTTATCTGGAGTTTTATTAAGCGCTCAGCTACTCAGGCAGAGTGTCCCGGCGCTATCAGACCCATAACCGCAGAGCCCCGGCAGGAAAAGAAAGCCTTATTGGCCGAACAGCCATGTTTTGAGCTTCTTTCTGAAAGACATTAAGCTCTCGCTCTTTCTTTTTTTTTTTTTTTTTTTTTTTTGTAAAAACCTTTATTCTGTAAGATCAGTGACACAGCTATTCAGCCGACAACCCGGAGGTACGGCAGCTTTAAAAAACAACACATGCTAGCGTCAACATTCCAATGACAGAAGAATCGAAGGTTCTGTTTTAAATAAACACAAATCCAAACCGAAACACAAGCAAGGCGATGAGTACTGTAAGCACCAGAAGGGGTTCTCATCAGGGGAAGCGAGCCCCATTTCGTCTAACAGGCACAGGTGTGTAGTAAGGGAAGGGAGGGGAAGTCAGAGACTCAAGAAAACATACACATATCAGCAAGAAGTTCAAAGCCGGAAAGAAAGCTAAGGGGAAAGCTGCTCCTCGGGCGGATCCGGGTCCGGGGGCAGGCATATGCCCCCCCTGTACTGGTTCCAGCGCCCCCATACAGAGTGCCATTTCCGAGGGCGCCCTTGAGCACAATACACTGTCTTCTCCCTAAACATGCTCCAATCCATGTTTTCCATCCATGCTGTCAATGTAGGAGGCCCATTAGAGCCCCACAGACGAGCAATGTCGCGCTTGGCAAGCATGTTACCCAGGGTCACCCACTGAGTCTGTGCCGCGTCGTGGTCAGTAGGACCCCAAACATTCAGAAGACAACACCGCGCCTCAGGCTGCATGACGATGCCCGTCACTCCCCCATCACCTCGTGGATGCGCCTCCAAAACTCCATAATCGCACCGCATTCCCAAATAATATGTAGGAAGGTGCCCACCATACCACAGCCTCTCTTACATAAGCCCTCCTCAGAAAAACCCATATGGACCAGCCTGGGCCCCGTCACGTAGACCCTATGGAGTATTTTAAGCTGCACCAACCGCAGGCGCGCGGGGATCGCGACCTCTTTGGGAGAGGAAACTGCGTACTGCCACTCCTCGTCATCTAGTTCAAGGCCATCCCTGGTCCATTGAGCACGTAACCCTAGAAGAAGATCTGCCCGAACATTAATAAGTTTCTTATAAATGAGCGAGATCGTACTCTCTGGCATATGGCCATCCAGGATCCGGTCCTCTAACGGAGAGGACTCAGGCACCTTCTCCCCTTCTACAAGAACTGACCGCAAGGCGTGGAACACTTGTGCGTATCGGAAGAACTCCGTGCTCCCCAGCTCATATTCCTTCTGCAGCTCCTCGAATGATTTTATCCTGCCCTTAACCAAGAGGTCTCCAACCCTGGATATGCCGATCAGGTCCCATTTCTCAAACCCTTTTGTGTGCCAAAGCTTACCCAGAATATCGGAGTCAAACAGAGGGGTGGCGAGGGTAAGCTTACCCTTCCAGCCCAGGGAATCCGTCGCAACCTTCCATACATGCATAGCCACCCTGGTGGGCCCCGTTAGGGTTAAGTCTAACGACTTCGAATACAGCGCTCTGGAGTAGTTACCCCCACGTAGCAACCATCGGTCCATGGCGAAACCAGGGCTCAGCGCCGGACCATAAACACCATGGTTAATCGCACTCAACTGGGTGGCCCAGTAATAACGTCGGATGTCCGGAAGCGCAATACCCCGTCGTACCACGGAAGCGTCAACTTAGCAATCGCTATACGCGGACGCCCTTCCCACAATAGCGCGCGCTGGTGGCTTTCAACCTCACGGAAGTAACTGGCCGGGACCCAGTCAAGAGTATTCTGCAGGGCATAGAGGAAACGGGGAAGAGACATCATCTTGAACAGAGCGGCACGGCCAAGGAGGGAAAGCGGCAACCGCCGCCAGCCCGCCACGTCCCGCCGCAGACGCGCCAAGGGAGGGAGTCAGTTCTTCTCGTATCGCAAAATGGGATCGATGGAAATATAGATCCCCAAATACAAAAAGCCCTGCTGGGCTATCTGGAGCGGGCAGTTGCGCGGAACAGGCGGGACATCACCACACAGGACATACAAGTATGACTTCCCCCAATTAATGACAAGACCAGAGTTTCTACCAAAAGAAGTCAAGACGTCACAAACCACTATCATAGATTTCTTAGGCGAGGCGAGGTATAGCAGAATGTCGTCGGCGTAAAGTGAAATACGGTCTTCGTGGTCAGGCGACCAGCGAATCCCACGTATGTCCGGGTGCCATCGTATCCACGCCGCCAGCGGCTCAAGAGCAAGAGCGAACAATAACGGCGACAGGGGACAACCCTGCCGGGTGCCTCTCCCGAGCTCAAACGGTGCCGACGCCCGCCCGTTCACCACGACGCTGGCGAGAGGTCCCTCATAGAGCAACCTCACCCAGCCCACAAATCCACGCCCAAAGCCGAACTTGGCTAGCACAGCCCACAGGTACGCCCACTCCACCGTATCAAAGGCCATCGTGGCATCGAGGGACGCCACAACAGCCGGCTCCCGCATCGTGCCCGTCCTGGCAATCACACCATGAAGGCGTCTAAGATTCAGTGCAGTGTTACGGTGCGGGATAAAGCCCGACTGATCCGGGTGGATCAAGTCGCCAAGCACCCGGACCAGGCGGTTAGCAAGGAGCTTAGCAAGGATTTTCGGCTCGGCATTGAGAAGTGATATCGGCCGATAGGAGCCACACTTGTCACGGGGCCTACCGTCTTTATGTATTACCACAATCGTCGCCAGCCGTTGGTCGAGCGGAAGAAACCCATTCACCCGCGCCTCCACGAACATGGCGCGCAGGTGAGGAGCCAACTTATCCGGATGAAGCTTATACAGCTCAACCGGCAAACCATTTGGGCCCGAAGCCTTACCGGAGCGCAACGCGCGGATGGCACCCGCCACTTCGTCGACAGTTATATCACCATCGAGGTCATCCCTATCAATAGCAGAAAGGCAGGGCAGAGCGATATCCCGCAACAGGTCACACGAATCCTCAGTCGGCCTATCCGAGACCGAGGTGTATGCCGTACGAAAATGGTCCGAGAAACACTGAACTATACCGTCAGGGTCAGTAACAACCTCTCCCCCATCCGTAGACAACTTCGGCACCACTCGATTGACACGCTCTTTTTTGTCCAGCCACGCCAGCAATTTCCCGGCCTTATCGCCGACATCATACAATCGACCCTGCTGCTCCCTATGAAGGGTCTTAGCAGCGTTCGTCACCAGATCCCTATATTCCAGTTGCTTCAAGCTCAAATTATGCAGTGTGGCCGGTGTAACATCCTCTTCCAAGGCCACTTCCAAAGCCGCTATCTCGTCCTCAACATGCGTCACCTCGGCACCTCTCCGCCGCTTGGCGGCCACTACCAGGGAAAAGGCCTCCCCCCTCAATACAGTCTTAAAAGCTTCCCACAAGGACACCGCAGATTCAACTGAACCCTGATTCTCTTGAAAATAGCGGTCAACTGACTTCAGCAACGCACTGCGCAGCTTGGGGTCACGAAAATACCAGGGGTTAATGGGAGCCACCCTGCCCCCCGCCACCCGGCCAATATTCAAGCGGGCCCACACCGGTGAATGATCAGAAATACCCCGTGCCAGGTGCCTAGCCTCAGATACCAAAGAGGCGTGCGCAGCCAGAGTGAGCAAGTAATCAATCCGGGAGAGACTCCCGTGGGCCCCGAAATGGAAGGTATATTGTCTCTGAGTGGGGTGCCGTAGCCTCCAACAGTCTACCAGACCAAAAGTGTCTATAAAATCGGGAAGCCACTTCTGAGCACCCCCGGTGTCCCTGGGCGGACACCTATCAAGCATTCCAGAACCAACCGCATTGAAGTCTCCTCCCACCCCCAGCATCCCTTCGGGGAGTTCCAACAAGGCCTTGCCCAGATCAGCAAACGTGGAGGCCTGCAGGGCAGGAGGGACATAAACAGAAACCAATACCAACGTTCTGCCCTCCCATCTCCCCGCCACAGCCACAAAGCGCCCCCTGTCATCAGCAATGGTGGAATCAACCTCGAATGGCAGGGAAGCTCTAACAAGTATGCCCGCACCCCTGGAGCCCGAGGAGAACCCCAAGTGAGCAATGAATTTATAGCCCTTTCTGTTGAGTGCATAACACATATTCCCTATAAGATGTGTCTCCTGCAGGAGGACCACATCTGGCGAGGTCCGTTTCAAGAATTGCAGGACTATCCCCCGTTTAATACGATCCCCTAAGCCATTAACATTCCAGCTGATTATGCTTAAGCCCCTATCCCCCATCCCCGAACACAAAGAGACCCCCACCCCCCCCGGAGAACCACGATCGGACAATACTGACAACAATTGCTACGCCTTGCAAGAAGAAAAACACACCCCCCAACAACAACCCCAACATCCCAAATCCCCCCCCCCTCCCTGCACCCCTGCGTCAGCTTACAAAGCCCCCCCAACTTGCAGTGTGCCTGTCGCCCTATCAAAAACAAATCTACAAAAAGTACCCCAAGGGAGGAAAGAGCTCCTATCTTCCCCCCGCCGCCCTCACATTACTGCAGGAAGGTGGTGCGAGTCACTGTCCGGGGCTGAGTCAATACGTGCCAACACCGGAGGTATCACTTCTGTCCATCACGATCGCCTTCCGCTCCGTCCACGCTGTCCCGGCCGGGCTGCCGCCGAGGGAGCGCATCCAACCAGTCCCCTGCCATGTCCGGTGATTCGAAGAAGAAAGTCCGGTCCTCATACACCACACGTAACCTGGCGGGGAAAAGCATGGCATACTTCAGGTCCATATCTCTGAGCCGCCGCTTCACCCCCAGGAAACTCTGCCTCTGTTTCTGCACCATCTGGGTGAAGTCAGGATAAAAACTCACAGAGGCGTTCTGAAAAGGGACCGGGCCTGTCACCCTCGATGCTTGCAGGATAGCGTCTCGATCCCGAAAATTAAAGATCCGGGCAACAATCGGTCGCGGGGGGGCTCCCACCTTGGGCCGTCCTCCAGGCACTCGGTGAGCCCGCTCCACTGCAAAGAACTTGCTGAGGCCCTTAGGCGCAAGATGATTCACGACCAAATCCTCGACAAGTAAATCCACGGAGAGATCCTCTGAAGTTTCCGGGACCCCAATAAGGCGTTGCGCCGGGACCGACCTTCGAAGTCCTCGAGCCGGCGGGCGGAGAGGTCACTCGCGGTTCGTAACTTACGAACCTCAGCCTGAAGTTCCGAGACATCGTCCGCGAGACCACTGGTCTTGAGGTCCAGGGACTTGACCCGCTCATTGGTTTTGCCCAGGTCCGCGCGAATCAAGTTGACATCAATCAGAATCATGTCCACCTTGTGCGCCAGGGTCTCAAACTGTCGCCCAATCGAAGATTGCATCCCATCTATCGCCCCTTTGATATCCTGCAGCGATAGCTCCGAGGCAGGGGATGAATCGGCCTTCTGCGCTTCCAGTGACTGTCCCGATCCACTAGGCGACCCCTTCTGCTGGGCATAACGATCCATATTGTTGGATTGGGTATAGCCTCCCCGCCGGGTAGTCTTAGACTTCGACCTGTCCGCCTCCGATTTGGTCGACATCCCAAACAGCAGGACAATCAAGTGCCAAAGGACGTCCCTCACGCAGCTAGAGGAAACAGGGTCAAATAGGACTACAACAGTCAGTCAGGACCGAGTGGAAGTCCTCCAGACAGAGGAGGATATGCGTGAAGCGCTCCCAAGCCAGAGCAAACAAAGGGCGAGAAAGCGAAATTGAAAGTGCGGCGGCATCCGTCCGTCAGTTCACACCTCCCAGGGCCGCTGTTATTCAATTAGTGGCCGGGCATCCTGCCAACGCAAGCCCCTGGCATCCTTCGGAGGTAGGCCGCAGTCTTCCGCCATGCACAACTTCGGTCCCCGGTGGGCGATCTTCGCCCGGACAGCGTCAGTCGCCCCAGCGTCAGCGTCAGTCGCCCCAGCTTCGCCCGGACAGCGTCAGTCGCCCCAGCTGCATGAAAATCAGGATTTAGGACAGGATAAGTGCAGGAGGGCGCGAGGGTAGCGGGAGCTCAGGGCTCACGCGGCCATCTTGGTCAAGCGCTAAGCTCCTCTGTGTCTCGCTCTTTCTTAAGGACAGTAGGAGGGCATTCCAGGCCCGGGGCGCAAGATATTTAAAAGAGCGCCCACCGATCCGAGCACGCCTAATTGCTGGGACTGTGGTGATAGACAGTGACGCCGACCACAAGGCTCTGGAAGGCAGATGAAAGCCAATCCTCTTCCTCAAGTAGAGGGGACCAGTGCCATAAAGGGCCTTAAATGCCATAGTGAGCGCCTTGAATTCATTGCGCCTCTGAATTGGCAACCAGTGAAGAGACTCCAACAGTCCCGTAGCATGGGAGCGATGGCCGAGGCCAAAGATTACCCGTGCAGCCGAGTTCTGCACTACCTGTAGGCGTGAAAGAAGGAACTTCGGAAGACCCAGATAAAGGATATTGGCGTAGTCCAGCCTAGATCCTATCATGGCCTGCACCGTAATTTTTCTATGGGCAATGGATAGGAAAGGAAGACATTTTCTTAACATTTTCAGAATCCCAAAGCATTGACCAACCAGGCTCATAATCTGTGGTTTAAAAGTAAGACAATTGTCCATTTTAACACCGAGATTCTTAGCCACCGAGGCCACAGCGGAAGAGGGAAACATATCCGCCGGCCACCAGGACGTCCAACAGGGATTCGGAGGACAGCCAAAAAAAAGAACCTCGGATTTGTCCGAGTTGCATTTAAGCTGGTTGCATTGAAACCAGGCAAAAACTGCACCCAGACAGCTTTTAATGCGATCTCCGTTGAAGTCCATGTTTTTTTCACATGTGAAAAGAAGCTGAGTGTCATCAGCATATGAGACAATCTGGGCGCCGAAAGACTCGACCAGCGCCGCCATATAGATGTTAAAGAGAGTAGGGCTTAATATTGACCCCTGAGGAACTCCCACTTCCAGGGGCGGCACTGCCGCCGAGTACGGAGGAGCCCAGACTGTCTGTTGACGATTGGCAAGAAAGGACTTAAACCATCTGAACACCGTTCCTCCAACCGCAATCTCTGCAAGTCTCGCCAATAGGCGATTGTGTGGAACGGTGTCAAACGCCGCCGAGAGATCAAGCAACACCAGCAATGCCTTCCCCCCGGTGTCCTGAACTTCCTTAATGGCTTCTACCACCTCCAACAGTGCTGTTTCCGTGCTCATATTCGCACGGAAACTGGATTGGGTATAGTGCAAGACACCGTGTGACTCAACAAAATGTGAGAGAACGGACTGTACATGCTTTTCTGCCACCTTAGCCAGGGCAGGGAGCAAAGAGATAGGCCGGTAATTAGCATGGATAGCAGGGTCCAGAGAAGGTTTCTTCAGAAGAGGAAGGACCATCGCCTGTTTGCAGGCAAGCGGCACTATCCCTGTTTCCAGTGAGCTATTTAAAATTGGGTTGACCATAGGGTTGATAGCAAGAGCCACTTTGGCTAGAAATTTAGCGGGACTGGGGTCCAGCGGAGAGCCAGATCTCATTTAAGAAAGAATTTCCAGTGAGACTTGGGGCTCAATAGGTGGAAAACTCATCAAACTGGGCTGTCCCGGATCAGACACAACGGAATGGGGTTCAGGACAGGACACTCCCCCCAACGCAAAAGATGGAAAAGTTGCCTGGATACTTTTGATCTTATCGGCAAAAAAGCTTGCCAGTTGCAAAACCCAAGGTTCCGAAAAAGAGCACTTCGGAGTGACGGAGGCTGGTGTTGTGAATTCTTTCACAATCGAGAAGATTTCTTTGCTGGAGTTGGCGGCCTCCCCAATCCTTAGAGCAAAGTAGGCTTTCTTGGCCAAATAGATTTCTTTATGATAGGCCTTAGTGCAACACCTATAGGCCTCCCTCAAAGGATCCAGGTAGTTTGCTCGCCATGCTCTTTCGGCCTTCTTACAGAGCCTTCTATTGGTATTAAGCGCAGGCGTGAACCATGGGGCAGACGCTCGCGTAGATTTCTTATAGGTCCGACTAGGCGGGGCCAAGTCCCCCAAACACTGCACGAGCCACGCTTGAAAGCGGACTAGGTCCTCATCTAAGTCACCCGTAAGCGAGCAGGGGTGAGTTAGCCGATACTGATCAATCATTTCCGGTGTTACTCGATGGAATGCACGCGACATCCGGGGTTGACACCCGTTACCTCTAATAGTCACAGTGGTTTTATACTGGATATTAAAGGTCACCAGTAGGTGGTCGGACCATAACACGGGAAAGAGGGGCGCAACTGTAACAGGAGAGGTAGAGAAAATCTGATCCAATGTATGCCCTTTGTTGTGAGTAGGCGACACTACGTAGGGTGACAGGCCCAGAGGAGTGGTAATGTCTAAGATTTTGATGGTATCTGCAGCATCCGCACTATCAAAGTGAACGTTAAAGTCGCCCAGGAGAATGAAGTGCTTAAATTGAACACTCATTGCCGAGATCACTGAGTCCAGCTCCTCGTTAAATGATCCAATAGGACCTGGGGGTCTGTAAACCAACAAACCCGCGCAAGATTGAGCGGGTGAAAGTGTCAGACAAAAACCCAATGCTTCTACCCCAGGAATGTCTACAGTGGGTATGATGGAACACGCAAAGCGTCTCTCTATCACCAGGGCCACTCCCCCTCCTTTGCCTATGCGCCCGTCTTTCCTTAGCATAAAGTAGTTAGAGGGCAGGGCATTTGCTACATCTGGGCCTGATGCTTCGCCAAGCCATGTTTCCGTTAGGAAAAGGCAGGCGGGATTAAAATCAGATAGAAAGTTAAACAGATCCTGAGCATGTTTGCTCGCAGACCGAGTGTTCAGAAGGGCGCAGCTGAAAAATCGTTCAGCTGGACTCCGCCCCGTTGTTGAAGTTGCGTGATGCCCAGGCTTAGCGGGGCCTGTCTCCGTCCACCCATCCTTTAAAGACCACCCACAACCAGTGCAAAGAAATTTACCCCGAAATGAGAGGTCATGGATACAGCAGCCTCTATTTATACGCGGCCTTAAGGCTAATAGCTGTATTGCGGAGTAACCTTTGTTTCCCCCATGGTACAGTGTCCCTGGGTCCACGACCCGTCCGCATCCGGGACGCTGACGGGCGCAGACGGGCTTTCCTTAGGCGCTCCTTTGGCGCGGGAAAGGCGCATCCATTGTACGCGTCCGCTGCGCGGAGCCATCACCGTCTAACAAGCCTAGTCCGCAGACTAGCAAGTCTGCCTCACCTAAGATGGCCGCCGTACCAGTGCGTCTATCCCGCCGCTCAAACCGGCAGAGAGAGGGTCGCCCGGAAAGCACGGCAAGAGGAAGGCAGGGAAGAGCAGCGCGGCCCCAAGAGCAGCAGCGAACTACACAACTGCCCCCAAAAGGTAAGAGCCGAGTACCCCGCCCTAAAGAATAAAAGATTGCAGCAAGAGATCTCCCTGCTTTTCGCCTCAGGAGAGAAAGGCACTGCGCAGTTCCCAACAGTGGCACAATGCAAAATAGTTTAAAACACAGTTTTAAATACAGCGCGCAAAATGAGCAAAATACAATTTACTTAGAAGCTATGTGAATGAAGCTCACTCCGACAGGCAACCGCCAAGGGAGTCTCATTGGAATAGGTGTTTCATGTAACAATTTAGTTTATTGTAGGTGTTGTATTCTTGGTTCACTTCAACTGCGGATGTTATACTAAAACACTTACTGTGTGGCATATTTAAAGCCCCACAGTGGGACAGGGATGTGGTGATGACGGGGAGCAATTTGCACATCTGTCAATTTCAGTCACTAACCCCATCAGACAATGAGCAAGCCTATACTTATGACATTGTTGATGTGAAAACCTTTTGATTGTTCAGAGAAAAGCAAATAAAAGTTCCAGAATGCAAGGCTCCCTCCAGAATCTCCATGTTTATTGGGATGCCACTGGAAATATGTCAAACCAATAAGGGAGCATGAACTAAAGAACCGTCTCCCAATGCAACCTTGAAACATTTTTGAACCACATATTATCGGTGTCCCTCTAACAAATGGCAGGGAGCTAGATAGAATCAGGAAATTATGAATTAAGAACGTTTGGCTTGTTTTGAGAAAACTGAAAAACAGAATGAACCTTCAAAATATGAGGCAATATCAAACAAATGGGCAAAGGATTGATCTGATGATTGATGATAAATTGACCCAAAGTATGTAGTTGAAATTTCAGAGAATGAGAAAGAAAAAGTTGATCTCAACTTAACAACATATTCCTTTAGCTTGCCTATAGAGTAGTATAAACTTTCACAAACGAGTTGTCTTTATTTCAGTAATTGACTCAAATGATCTGTAGCCTTACGAACAAAAGGAGCAGTGTGAGCAGAAGAAGGTAAAACCTTTCAATAAAACCATGCCTACCGAATAAATGCAAAAACATTTAACACTGTGTATTCTATTATTATAAGATAGTACTGCATTTGGTATATAGGAAGCCCAATTCTTTTAAGTTGCATTACATTAGCATTCCACATACTGTCCATACCTTGGTCTGCTTCTGTTGCCCATTAGACTGGGGATGATTACCAGAGGAAGGCATTTGTTTAATTCATAATGCTTTGCATAGACTCCTTCTAAAATGTGAAAGATACTGGATTTTACTTGATATGAAGTAACCCACATAGGTGAAAAATGGCAGTCAAAAAACTTTGAGCCATTTTCTCTGCTGTACATAACCTAGGTAAAGATGAAAAATGGCCCATCTTTGAAAGGATGCCTACTGCAAAATTTGCTACCAGATATCATGATATCTAAGAGTTGAAAATCCATTTTAAAATTTTGAAATTGTTTGCCAAGGTTCAGGAGTCTGTGGTAGTGGCTATACCTACCTATGGATGTTTGGATATGATGTTTTATGTGGAGCACAAACAGGGCAGGCATGAACATTTTCTTGAACATAAGACTAAACAACAGGACATTAAGAAGACTGCAAACCTAAATCCATTGTAAGATTAACTTTTCTATCACTAGTAATAGCGGAGTCATGGTATATGTTTATCTCATCTAACTGCAGTTCTTTTGCTGGAGCTAAGTGCTTATTTACTGAAAATGTACTTAAGGTACAGGAGTCTTATTATAGGATCCATCTGTTCTTGGCTGTCTTTAATGATAGACTTAACAATTCCAACTACTTATTACCAGAAGTAAGAGATAGATCACAAGTGGACAATGACTCTGCATAATGACAAGACAGGGAATCAGGCAAAGGGTTCTTAGAACACGGATTATAAGTGATAGTAAAATGTCATGTTATACGTATTTGTATCGGGCACTATTACCTGAGAGGGTATCCTGCCGCTGAAGCATGGGCGGGCCTGGCCTGGCAAATGGCTGGATATTGCTCTATTTGAAGATCCACGCCTTCCGCTTCTTGCAAAATTATAAGAATTGAGGATTCGGCTCTAATGTGT
The DNA here is from genome assembly GCF_964204655.1 of Triturus cristatus. Taxonomy (NCBI): domain Eukaryota; kingdom Metazoa; phylum Chordata; class Amphibia; order Caudata; family Salamandridae; genus Triturus; species Triturus cristatus. The sequence goes on along the minus strand of NC_140593.1, from coordinate 361,121,651 downwards.
AATGGCAGTTTGTCCCTGGCTTTAGGAGTGATATATGAGAAGGCCCGACCTCTAGCTCTGATTCTGCATATTCGAGTAGTGTGTACGAGATTGAGTCTGGGTTCGGGGAGGTGTCTGGTGGCTTTGCGGAAAGAGATTTAGTTGTTGAGCTAGGCGTGCCTGTGTTATGTAGGCTTTGAAGGTGTGTGAGAGGAGTTTGAACTGGCTTATTTGTGTATTGGGAGGCACTGCAGCTCCCTGAGGTGCAATGTGATGTGCATGCAGTGTGGTAAGTTGAATGTGATACTGGCTGCTGAATCTTATATGGACTAGACGTGTCTGGTAAGCTTCTTCCTTTTTCCAGCATAGAGGGTATTCCTGTAGTACTGTTGGCTTATGATGAGGGAATACGTGACTGTTTTGTGGGTGCTGGTAGGGGCCATGGGTTAAATGCAGCTGTTTTCCACCAATCACCTTCTGTTATATGCAGAAGATAATAATCACCTCACAAATCAAATGAAAATGTGCGCTTCTTAGACAGATTCTAAAATGTCCTTTGTGGGAGTTAAAGAATAACGATTCTTAATTGAAACTGATTTCAACCTTTGCAGCGAAAGGTGGTCGATAATCTTGATCTTCGCCTATATATCTTGATTGGTAGAAACAATGTTGATGCAGAGCTGGTGAGGAAGATAGTACAATTAATAAATTTTGCAAATGCTCCGGTAAATAAACCTTCATTATCTCCTTTTCCGATAAAGAATAAATCTGTCAAAAAGCAACAACAGTTTAGTTGGGAGGTGAACACATTATAATCCATATGAATGGGAAAAGGCATGGTACTGAAGTGCCACTGAAAAAAGATTAGTCATAATTAAATTTGATGTTGAATACATCAGCTTATCATTTGGTGACCAGTAACTTCCAGAGCCATAACAGAGATTGTGACAAAATTGTGAAGACAAAGATATTCTAATAGACCGATCAACATACAGATTATGCATGTTCAACCAAATAATTCAGCTTATTTATGAGAGGCGATGATGTTAGAGGAAAACATTTATAACTTGTTCTCACCCAAAGATAGACCTTTTGAACCAGAAACAAAGTTTATGGTGAACTGTTAGTGGTTTGAATCACATTAAGAGTGTTCTTAACTTGCCTAGGAATATCATTCTTAGTGGTCTAGCCCAGATCTATAAACATTCCTCAGGCTTCACAATCCAACAAAGCATAAGCATTAAAAACTTTCCGTTCCTTGATACTCACAGTGATTACTAAACAAAGAAAATGATTGTCTTATTATTCATAGCTGATCCAATATGAGTAACCCAACACTCCTGTCCTCATTCTCAGGAGAATATAGGGTTTCTCCGATATTTCTTTGAGGACGTTTGGGACAAATCGGAAACATATGCCTGAGATGTCACACCTTCCCAGGACCTCTGCTACAAACTCGTCTCCTGCTTCCATCTTAAGATCAAGTCTCTCTACGACAACTTCAATGAACAGACACCAAAACCACACCTGCCTCCAGCAACGCCAACCAGCCTACCATCTCCGCCTGGTGCTGGTCACCACAGAATACACCGCCACGACAATGAAGAGCCCTCAGGAGCCCCCACAAACCCCTGCCCACCGCATATCTTCCACAGAGCCGCCGCCGCCATAGCACCCGAACTACAAGGCACCATCAACGCCACCTTCGAATCCGGCACTTTTCACGACGACTGGAAACGCGCAGAAGTCAAGCCTCTCCTCAATAAGCCCTCCACAGATCCTATGGACCTCAAAAACTACAGACCCATTTCTCTCCTCCCGTTCGTGGCTAAAGTCACCGATAAGATCATCAACATCCAGCTCACAAACTTTATCGGAGCCAACTTCATCCTCGACTCTTCACAATCCGGATTCCACAGCAACCACAGCACCCGCCCTCCTCGCTGCCACAGATGACATCCGCACTCTCCTCGACCAGGGCCACATGGCGGCCCTCGTCCTACTAGACCTCTCTGCATCCTTCAACACCATCTTCCACCGCCACACACCACAACGCCGGCATACAGGGAACTGCCCTAGACTGGAGCTACTGTCTTCTTACCAGCCGAACCCAAAGTATCAGACTCCTGCCTTTTATCTCCGAACCCACAGAGATCAACTGCGGAGTACCCCAAGGATCATTGCTCAGCCACACAAGCTTTAACATCTACATGGCCCCCCTCTCCGCCATCGTCAGACAGCATTGGATCAGCATAGTATCCTACGCTAAGGACACCCTGCTCATCTTCTCCCTCACGAAGCAACCCAACACCACCAGACTCATCTTCCAAGAAGGAATGAAAGACGACTCATCCTGGATAAGCAGCAGCTGTCTGAAGGTCAAATCAGAGAAGACAGAAGTCCTCATCCTTGGACCCACTACCTCAGCATGGGACAACACCTGGTGGCTCACCGCCCTCTGCAACCCCCCACTCCCACAGACCAAACCTGGAACCTCGGCATCATACTCAACTCCTCCCTCACTATAACCCGACAGATCAATTCCGTCTCCTCCACGTGCTTCAACACCCTCCGCATCCTTCGCAAGACCTTGAAGTGGATCCCGCCTGAATCTAGAAAGACTGTCACCTGTGCACTCATAACAAGCAGACTGGACTACGGAAATGCCCTCTACGCCAGAATCAACAAATCCCTGCTCCGACAACTCCAGACCATCCAGAACACCACTGACAGACTCATCCTGTGCATCACACGACATGAACACATCACCCACCACCTATGAGTCCTCCACTGGTTCCCCATAGAGAAGAGAGTAACCTTCAAGCTACTCACTCACGCCTGCAAATCCCTCAAAAACACCGGACCCCAAAAACTCAACGAAAGAGTCTCCTTCCACGTACCCAAGAGAAACCTTCGCTCCACTGACCTCACCCTTGCTGAAATCACACGCATCTGCAGAGACGGGGAAGAGCCTTCTATTACATTGCGGCACAGAACTGGAACGAGCTCCCTCTCAACATCAGACGTTCCCCCACTCTGCACACCTTCAGGAAGAGCTTCAAGACCTGGCTCTTTGGCTGAATCGGAGCTGCACGCCTGTGGAGTCGCTTGCAAAACAGCCTGTCAAGGGCTGAACACTGTTAAGGTTTTTCAAGTTTCCTTCTTCATTGCACAGTAAAAGAGTGACTCCTCTCAGTAGTCACAGTGTCGACTTGCACTTAATAGTACACATGAATGCGGTCCGTTGTTTTTTGGGGAGGGGGGTGTTTTATATAGTGCAAACTCATCCTGAAGGTGTCAGGGAGCTTTACATGAGCACTGGTTGTGTTACTGATGGACACATTTATTTTGTAAGGCATGGGGAGATTAAGTTCTTTGCCCAGAATCACAGGATGTTCGGCGTCCCTGCTGAGACTCGAACCCGGTTCCCCAGCTTCGAGGTGAACCCCTCTAGCCGGTATGCCACACACATCCTCATTGTCTCCTTAAGAAGGTCCCAAATAAGAGAGCCTCAAAGGTAAAAATATCTCCTTGCAGTCAGAATCCATGATTCAGCAGGACCTCCTTGCTAACTGTCTGGTTTGTGAAATGTCTTTTACTCCAATTTTGCATTCCTTCGGGTATGTAATATCAGGAAAATGTATTGTGTTTCTTTAGTTGACACCAGCATATTAGTGCATTTTGGCACTACAGTCTCAATGAATGCTAAATATACTTGCATGTGTGTGGCTTTGGTATTGAGCACTATATAAGACCATGGTGCTTTCTGGTATTTGTGTTCGTGCAGTAAACATCTTGTGTAACGCTGTGATATTTGTGAAATGGTGTTCACATTTTTCTTATTCTCTGATTGTATGAGCAGATATATATGGATGCTCCACCCATAGAACTCTGGTTCCTGCAACAATAGGGGACAGATAGCTTTCCTGTGTCACTACATCAAGATACACATATATGCCCTACAGCAGAAAATAGCACCCGACATAAAGGGCAGCCCCCTAGTTTAATGAGAATCTGAGAGAAAAGAAGCAAAGCCTCTGCCTAGCGGAGAGGCAGTGGCGAAAAAACTATGACACAGCTAAACTAGCAATATATAAAACCCTACTTACCTCCTATAAAAAAGCCATCCTGAACAGGAAAGTCGAATATTATGAGGCAAGAATTACAGAGGCGATAAATAAACAAAAAGAAACGTTCCGATTACGAAAAGAACTCAGCCACAAAACTGAACCTATATCGGCAACTGCGAGCATAGACTGCAACGCATTCCAGTCCCTCTTTTTTCAAAAAATTAGGAACATCATCTCAGAGATTGACAACACCCCTATCATTCAGAGCCCTCCAGTGCAGCATCAGGCCCCCTCCCAGCCCCGGAAGCAGCTCACCAACTTCCCCTACCTGGACTCAGCCACCCTAACCTCACTAATGAACTGCACCAAATCAGGCTCACCTGCAGACCCCTGCCCCCCAAGGATCTTTCGAATGGCCCTCCCAGGGATGGAAAGTCAGATTCTCAAGGTATTAAACCACTCCCTGGAGATGGGCTATCTACCATCCATTTTGAAAGAGGCCAGAGTAACCCCCTGCTAAAAAACCCAGGAGCTGATGACACTAATTTAAAGAACTATAGGCCTATCTTCAAACTACCATTTTTAGCAAAGGTCATAGAACAACACGTTCTGAGAACACTCTTGACCTTCTTGGAGGACAACCAGCTACTCCAAGCAAAACAGGCGGGTTTCCGAGCTCACCACAGCACGGAGTTAGTGGTGCTGTCTGCACTCGACGACCTCAGCACCATGGCCGACAACAAAATTCCGAGCGCCCTAATTTTACTAGACCTATCAGCGGCATTCGACACTATCAGCCATAAACAACTACTGACCCGTATCTCGAACTTGGGCATAGGTGGAGGAGCACACAAATGGCTAGAATCATTCCTGTCAGGTAGGTCACAGAGGACGCAGCTGGGGGAGCAGGTATCGGATAGGGGCTTTCTCAACTGCGGAGTCCTCCAGGGCTCTGCACTATCCCCGCTCCTCTTTAATATATACCTACAGCCCCTAGTAGCAGCCCTAGCCCGCATGGACTGCCATATCTTCAACTACACGGATGACACTCAACTCATCCTTAAGACTGACAACTCTACCTACTCCCAGGAGCTGGTGCAAAACATCCTAAAATTTATAGTGAATTGGATGACAACAAATTCACTTAAGCTCAACCCAGATAAAACTGAAATCCTGGTGATCCCAACAAAAAAAAAACCTTGGAACGATCTCTTCTGGCCCCAAGACCTGGGCAACACCCCCACACCTGCACCAGTTGTGAAAAGTTTGGGCATTAAAATAGACTCCCAACTATTCATGGCCAAACAAGTCACCACAGTGGTTGGAACCTGTATAGGGCTCATGAGACAGCTACGGAAGCTCATCCCTATCCTCTCAACAACATCTCTTCAGTTGATTGTATCAGCCACAATTGTTTCCCGACTGGACTACGGGAACGCCCTTTCACATCGGCCTCCCCCAAAACCTCATTCATAAACTACAAGTGGTGGTGAACGACGCAGCCATGATGATATTCAGGCTCCCCAGAAGTGCTCACGCCACCCCTCTCCTATGTAAGCTACACTGGCTCCCCATTAAACAAAGAGCGAAATTTAAAGGCCTCTGTATTGCCCATAAAGCAATCTATGGAAATGCCCTTACATATATTAAAGACCGCCTCAAGAACTACGTTCCAGGCCGTACACTGAGATCCTCACAGGCCCGCTGCCTGTCTATCCCACGTTGCAAAACTGTATCCAAAGGGGGCAGAGCATTCTCTGTCCTTCTTCCACAGCTTTGGAATCAGCTGCCGGACTACCTTCGTATGGAACCGGCACTTCATCCTTTCAGGAAGCAACTCAAGACCGTCCTCTTTAAGGAGGCCTTGAATACCGTTTAACTATCCTTTCCCTCCGCTGCCTTTGACATGACAGCCTACGGGCCTGGCTTTTCCCTCTATAGAAGCACTTAGAGACCTGTTGGTGATTTAGCGCTATACAAAAATAAACTAACATAACATAACAAACAACTTGTTGTTAAAGGCATTCAATCTCTTTATTTCTTCTTTTTCTTTTAAACTGGTGCAAAACTTACATTTGTCATGTTGAACATTAGCCTACTAATATTCATTTGAAAGTACAAGATATTTGAAAATTGAAAGATGGAGGAACTGATGGGAATTTTGGAGTTAATTGTGACTAAAAATATCTCTTACCCTTTTCTGCAGGTTAAGCCCTTACTTCTTATGAAATGTGTTGGCTTCGCACTGGTCTGGGTTTGCTTATGACAGTGTACAGATGGGAAATAACCTACCTGTCCAACAATCTGTCTCTTTGGGGAAGGCCGAAAACTCATTTCCGTATGACTGGTCCACGTTTGTAGGGTTATGGTGTCAAAGGACACGATGAGCTAAAATGTGGCTCAGAGTAATTATTTGCGGCTTAGATTAGTTTATGCACTGTGTTGAGCTCTTTTTGTCAGGCCTTGTTTAGGGTAAAAATCTGTAGTTGAGTAATAATGTACTGTTTTTCCCCCCGCCAAAATATGCTCATTGTCTCTCTGCCCCTCCAAAAACATCCCTTAGAGTAGGCCAATGCATTTTGAAGAAAGACAGGGTTAACTTAGATTGAAGTACAAAATGGCCCTTGTGGTTTAACAAAATGACAAAGGTTGCTTTCTGCTTTTGACAGATTAACATTTCATCTGAATCGTTTTGCCCGCAATGTTACACTTGGAGGCAGGGACTCTAGAGATGCAGTCTGTAGCACGTACGACCACTGCCTGGTAAACGTTTAGCGTCTCCATTGGTGATATTCACACATTATTTCACATTTTAGCTCTCACTGAAAAGTGTTGCAGAATTTTATGCATGGCAAAAAAACTGAAATTAAACTGAAAAATTGAGAAACAATGAACATTATGTTACTTCTTGAATCTAGGACCTGTTCTTCCATAGTTTATGCTGCATGTCTTATGTTCAGTTTTACACTGTGTTGTTTTGGTTATTTTAAACAGGACACGTTTCAAGGGAGTTTAGAATTCCATAATGTATCGTTCAAATATCCATCGCGTCCCAATGTTCCTGTGCTTCAAGGTTTGAGCCTCGGTGTCGAAAAAGGACAGACTGTAGCATTCGTTGGTAGCAGTGGATGCGGAAAAAGCACATCTATTCAACTTCTACAAAGATTCTACGACCCCCTTGAAGGGAGACTGGTAAGCTGTAATTATGTTTGATAATGTATTTTTCTCTTAACTCTGTATATGAAGACGATTGTAGTCATGAGGCATGGTAGCAGACCCCTGACTACCTGTTTAACAAGAAGTCCAAAACTTGGGAATTGTGTCATTCCACTGAACTGTAATATTTCACCACTGGGAGACGTATCACAAAGTATGTGTGTATCTGTCAACAAAAGCAGATCTTTTCCACCAAGGAATTCCAAGTGACATCTCTATGATGTCATTTGGAAGCCGGAAATCATCGTGTTATTGACAATTAACCATCTACAATTTTATGTTGTGCATGACACCCCAAATCCATTTCTTCTGCTCTAATGAGCAGCAAATGGGTAGTCACCCGGAGCACGATAAAGGAGCTATGCATGACATGGCCTTACCTACCTTTGCTTTGCACCCTTTGCTGTTGTTTTAACATTAAACATACCTGGTGTGCTTCCATCCGCCCTCCCCTTCACCACCACACTCTGTTAATCCTTTCAGCCCAAATTTTACAAGTAGTGGTGGAGCCAACTAGGTTTCAGTTTTAAAAGGCTGGCCTATATGCTTTGCCAGTGCTTGTTGGCACTGGCATGCAAAGGCATGCGTGAAAGTGCATGTACATGCGTGGCTGATAAATCTGGAATGAGTTTTCCATTAAATGAATCTCATTCCAAGATGGCAGCTAATGCACATGCATGCATCGTGATCCATGCATAAGCATATGCCATGGCACATGTATGTATCATGACATATGCTCGGCCATGCATCGAGACACCTCTGTCATGAAGCGTGCATGTACATACATCATGACACATAGTGGGAACTTTTAATATACGATTCAAACATGTCAAACTGCCATGTTAAAACGGTAAATTAAAATGATAGAAAGGAAAAAAGTGTGTACAAAGCACAAGAAAAGTAGCAAGTGGTCTGGAAAGCCATTGAGTCAAAAGTAGACAAATGAGATAGACAACAAAGCTATCCAGTCACCAGCAATGGGCTGACCCAAAGCTCACCCTCAGTATATGTTATGTATCTGAAACAATAGGTCTGCTTACAGACAGCTATTACTCTTGTCAGTACCCTCATCTCAATCTGAATATTTAAAATACCTGGCATCTTGCCAATCTCCATCATTACAGCACTACTTTACCCTCCCCTTCCCTACTCAAACTTCAAAACATACCTAGTGTCCTGCCACGCTCCCAGTCCACCCAGACATACCCTCTCACCTCTTTAAGATAAACATGCATTTGCAATGCTATAAGTCTCGCATTTGCGAGAGTTTACGCTACTGACATTGTAAAGGACAATGCCTTTTATTTATCTGTTTTGACAACACAAATAAAAAGCATTGTCATTTACAATGCCAATAGCTTAAACTCTTGCAAATACGAGCCCTATTCAAAGAAGCGGCTGCCATTGTCCCAGGCTGTGTCTGGCTTTAGACCATCTATTAATGCAATTAGAGCACGTGCGCACCCGAAAGTACCAACTTTTCCCCAAGAATAGCAGTCTAGTAATAGCAAGGAGCTGAGGCAGTCAAAAAAGACTCCGGTGACCATAACACTAGAGAAACCAGTTCCGGATTAAACCATGTGGAGGCCTCTAGGCAGTCGAAATTTCGGGGCGCCCCTCTCAATCATCTCCTAATTCCCGATGCAGCGGATTCTTTTATTTTTTTTTACAAACTGACAGCTGCCAGAAGATGAGCTTTTAAGAGACAAACTTTTATGTGAATCTGATGTCTCAGGTTTATGTACTTTAAGTTGTTGGTGGGTACATTCCATTAATAAAGTATTTTCTCTATAGACTCTTTTATGTAAGGTTTTCGTTTCTTTGAGTTGATTCATTTTTTTCTGTCTTTTGGAAACAATATTTAAGAAAGTCTGATTGTAATTTTCTTTCAAGATCAAATCAATATTATTTTGATCTGTTGTTGCGGGGCCCCTAAAAGGATTGGGGCCCATAGGCCGGTGCCTACTTTGCCTATTTGGTAAGCCGGAACTGAGAGAAACCCACTACATAGGTGATGGCGGGACCCTGGCAAGCGGAGTGTGAGTAGAGAAGTTGCTGTAGTCTCATCTACACTGGGAGGGCTGAGAAAAGAGAGGCTGGATACTTCAAAGAGGGAATGTGAAGTCCCATGTGTGTATTAAGGGAAAATGACCTAAGTGCACTCTATGTTAAAAACAAGCATTCCGTGTGCCTCCACTGTCCCTACTTTTAAACCTGGAGAAAGGTTTAATGAAGTGGGACACAGAACCTGTCCCGGAGGGAGCCACACCGTTTTCAGCTCAGGAAAAGGGCAGTATTTGTTAAGAAGAGATTGAAATCCACATTGTATTCGGGTCTTGAGGAAGTGTGTTCACTTAGAGAATACCTGCCACGCATGGGCCTATATTGCTTCCAGATCAGGAGAAAGCCCTGTCCAACTTGGGCGCCTACTGGACCATGTGAACCTACACTATTTGGACATTATAAAGCTTTCTTCTGTGAGAGGGCCACACAGGCCTACAATCATGTTCAGTTCACATCTAAAACAATCTCGCACAATAAAGCAAATAAACATAACCACAATCTTTCTCATACGGATTGTGAAAAGACACAAAACATCTCTGAAGCAGGCAGAGGCCTCGCAATTTCCAGGAAATAAGACTATATTGTGCCTCGCCTCTGCATGGGGCTCAAATGTCACGTAACAGAGACAGAAGAGGACCATATAATGGTCATAGTTGACTCCTGAGCACATTTTTCAAGGTGAATGCAACAGTAAGAGCCATTGCAGAGCTGCCCTTCCCGGTAGCTAAGGAAGCTATCGCTAAAGAAATCTGTTACAGCAGATGTAGTGCTCAATGCGAACAGCATTGTAGTGAACTCGAATGAGGCTTCACAAAAGGGGTGATGAGAACATTTTTTTATTGTGCTGTGCGCCAACCATGGCTATTCACTATCACCGGCATCCCATTGAGGATCAGGATCCTGTGGCTACTGGAGGAGGGGGTGGGGGGGGGGGCTCTCTGGTGCTGCTCCGTGTAATCCAGGCAGTGCTGCAGCCCACACTGCAAAAAGGGAGGCCCGGTGTGAACCTCGACTTAGACCAGAGGTCTTCAAACTTTTGGATGCCGAGACCCCCCTGTCAACATTTTGAGGCGTAAGGACCCCCTCCTGACAAAAATGTCTAAACCTGTTGACTAAATTGCATGGGATGAAAATGTAAATGAGGTTATGTGATGCCGCGTATTTTGGGATAGCATTGCTTCATTATTTTGATATTTGTTACACACAGTAACGCTGAGGAAAGATTTCACCCAATCAGTACCCATTTATAACCAAAATACAGCAATTATCATCAGAAAGATTTCAAGTCATCCTTTGTGAAGGGCCTTCCACTCTGCAGCAATACGTGCTGCCACATTAGAAGCTCACCTGGCCCTGACCGGAAGAAGCAGGGGTCCCTTAAAATCCTGGCGGTTTTGTGTAGAGTTAAGCCGTTTACCCATGCAGCTTTCCTCTCACCCCCTCCCTTCCATCCCTCTCTCCTCTCCTAACCCCGTATCCCTCTCTCACTTTGCAGGTCATTTTCTTTCACCCCTTTTTACAACTTCTGAACTCTCCCCATTCAACCTCTCACTTCACCTTTAATCACCTCTTGCCATTCTGTCCTTTCACTGCCCTCATCTCTAACAGTCTCTCACATTTATCTCATGGCCTCTCTGGCCCTGTCACCTCCCGTGCCCCTCAGCACTTCTCATTCACCTCGTCTCTTCATTCAAATTTTTGTCTATTTGTATCTTACACCTCTCCAGTCCCCCCATTCCTCTTTCACATCTCCCCTTTGTTCTAACAGAAGCCCTCACCTTTGTATCACACTCACTTCTTGCGTGTCCACACTTCTCTTCGGCAATTCACGTTTCTCCTCATCCCTGACCTCTTCAATCAAATTCTCTCACTCCCTTGCTGTCCTCTCTCATTTTGGGTGCGGATGCAAGTTCAGAATGGGATGAATGAATGTATGATTACTGATGGGCTTGTTTGAGTGAGTTGCATATTGAGTAGTGAGGGGGACAGGTGAGTGAAGTGTCACATGAGTGCAGGATGAGTAGTGTACTCGTGTGGCTGCAGGTTGAGGTATAGTGTGAGCAGGACAAGTGCATTTTGAGTGCAGAGTGATCACTGTGAGTGCAAGGTGAGCGGGTGAATGGTGCAAGTGCATGGTGATCAGTGTGAGTGCATTGTGATCACTGTGAGTGCAAGGTGAGCGTGACAATAAAGGGCGAGAATGAGGAATGAGTTGTCTGAATGCAGGGTGCATTCCCAGACCCATGAAGTAACTCAGCATGTTATTGACGGGGCGTAGACTTTAAGATCTAAGTTAAACTATTGCGGCATTAATCGGGGATCGAGGGTGAAGGAAATGAATAATGTGCTGATCCTGCAACAAACTTCCAGTCCTATGGTTAGGGTTACCAGCAGATTATTTTGATGGCCCAGTCGGTACAAAAAAAAGCAGTCACCTAAAGCGGTATTTTCAGCGCTTATCTGTGCATACTTCCCAGGGCCGGCTTTAGTGCTGGTGGTGCCCTGTGCGACAATGTTTGTTGGTGCCCCCCCAATGACCACCCCCACCACGGATTCTCTCACTAGCACCCTTTAACAGTGACTAAGTCTCCATAACCCCACACTCTCAGATGCATTGAATTAGTTATATAGTGCCACTCATACCAGTGTAGGGTGTCCGAGCACTTTGCATCACACACACATTACACAGAGACAATCAATCATAAGTGTGTAAATCAGTGTATAGGAAATGTTACATAAGCCAAAGGACTAAAAGTATAGGAGTCACATGTCATCCATACTGGTAGGCAGTATAGTTCAAGAGTGCTTGGTGTGGAGAAGCACAAACTCAGAGTCGAAAAAGAAACAGCATAGTTGGGAGTTTCCTTTAATAATAAGAATTGATTTCTAGCCAAATTAACCCTTTTTGCAACATTAATCAATGGTCTAATAAGGTATTCTTTGTAGCGTGCATGCTGTTCTAGGATGAAAGTTAATAGCTCACTATTCTATATTAGTACTTTAAGTTATAAATTGCAAGTAACAAAAGGATGTCTCTTTTGAAAGCAGTAACCTGCTGATCTCTTCACATCATACGCACTCTGTAATCTACTTGGTACACGTTCTTTGCAGCAGGCATATTAACCCTCTGCACTAACTTCACCTAAGTCAAAACCTCAACTATACAAAATTCTGATCTCTCTCCAGGAAGATAATTAATCACACGAGTTATCTTGACATTTATGTGAGGCCTGGTATTTGCAGGCGGAAAGAAACGCTGCAGCAGGTGCTTCAAAAGCACAATAAACTTTCACACACGGCGCCCCCAGGAAGCCAACTTTGTATTCCTTTCCATGAAATGCATTCTCACACTACGGCAGTGAATGTAAAATCCAAATGTAAGGAATAGGCACAGTGGGGACCCAGTGGGTACTGGAACCAGCAAAAAAACCTAAGCCTCTGTCACCAGTTTACAAAGGCATGTTAAAATGCAAATGGTCTTTAAAGACCTGTGAAAAAACACGGGGGTGCCGGAGATAGGAATCCAGACACTGCCCAGCTGAGCCCCCAGCAGCTCAAGTTTCACTGCAGCAGCCCGGGCTGAGACACAGGACGGGGGAAGTGTGGGGGGGGGGGGGGCTGAAGCCCTTGGGCCTGGGCAGAAGTGTGACTGGGAAGGCACGACCCCCTTTGCATCACTCCACGGCCCCCCTGGGGGTCGCGCCCCACAGTTTGAAGACCCCTGACTTAGACACAGAGGCAGCCCCCACTGGAACAAATCTAAATTACGGCTAAGACGTGCTTTTTGCAAGGATGAACAACGTCAATGGTATGTAGCCCATTCAAAACTGTTTTGCCAAAGCAATGTTTTTTTTTCCCACAAACAACTTTACTAAGGAATGTATCGCAATAGCAAAGAAACAGAAGGGGGGTCGGTAGCCCCAGTGAAGGCTCGGACACGATGGGGTGAAGTACAGGTATACTTTATTCACGGAGATGGAGCGCGCACAACCTTCTCTCTTCGCGCTCCGGGACTCTTATGCCGCGCATCCTCCCATGAGGCTTTGCAGTAACCCGTGGTGTGCAACAACTAGACTGCGACACCACACATCTTCCCCCTTAACAACATTTAGGAGTAATCACCCATACATTTGTCTTTGTGCTTTAAATGCGTAACAGAGCATATGAGGTACAACTGTCGTAGTCAGAGGGGTGCCTCAACGGAGGAACCCAGGGCACTGCTGTTGACAATGAATGCGTAACTGGTTGGGGGGGAGTGTGCAGGGTGACCTGCTGTGGATGCTAGGAGGTGGCGGGATGGAGAAAAGAGGAACCCATCCTTATCACTCCCTGTACCTTTTGGGTAGCACCACTGCCCCGCCTGTGCGGGTGCGTATGAGGGGAACTCTTGGTTCATGTGTTTTTCCTGTGTGGGAGCTAGCCTCCCTGGTGCTTCCGCCCCTGGTTCTGTCCTTCACTGTGGACATCCCTTGTGTACTGTCTGAGTCGTGAGTGTCGTCGGATTCTTGGAGTGGATTGTGCTGAGCTGTATTGGCATTGTTCTTCTCTCCTGTGGTGCTGGCTTCACCCATTGTCTCCCTCATCAAGTCGCTCCTCTGTGTACTTGTGAATAACCAGCCATCGTCACTGTCAGTTTTCCCACCTGCATATCCAGTGCTGGTGGTGGGAAAGACTTTGTTCCATCCGATGAGTTGATTGCATTTCGCCATTCTGCATTGCAACCACACTTTCCAGTCACTCAACAAGGCGGAGCGAGAATACAGTTCTCTGACTTGTAGGGGCTTGCTGAACTTGCTGTCTCTTTTCTTGCCGAGAGTGCCAAGTTTTACCCTGGCCCAATTCCCTGTAGCCAGGGAGACTTCTCGCACTCCATGCCTCTTGTCATAGTATACTTTCTGGGCTTTCTCCAAATTGCTCCTGACTACTGCTGGGGACCACTTGCTCTCGAGCCACATGTTCATCCAGACGTGGTTGTCCTGTGTGAATGATTCTCTTCCACTTAGGATCTTGAACTGGCCGTATCCAGTTAGGGTAGGCGTGAAGCGGTAGGCCCATACCATGTTCCTGAATTCTGCCTCCCAACTCTTTCCAGCATTGATGGCTGCTTGAACGGAACCCATGATGACCCTATTAAACCGTTCAGCGAGGCCATTACCTGCCGGGTGGTACACTGGGGTATGTTTGGCCTTGATGCCATTCCTCTTCATGAAAGCTTCCCATTTCTCCGAAGTGAACTGGGGTCCGTTGTTACACGTGATGATCTTAGGGATTCCTTCCCTCAGGAATGCATCGGTAAGGAAGGAATTGACTGCATCCATGGCTACTTTGTCGTACACCGCTACCTCTGGCCACTTGGAGTATCTGTCCACCAGGACCAACACATATTTGGGAACACCTCAGAAGTCCAGAATAGGGCCCAAAATGTCAATGGATAATTCCTCTCAAGGGTTGTTGGGAGTGGGAAATTCTCCCATAGGGGTCGCAGTAAGGTCGTTGACTTGTCTGCAGCGGCACAGTGTTCACACGCTCGTTCGTACTGTTCCACGTGGTTTTCAATTGCCGGCGACCAGTATGACTGTTTCATTCTCCTCTTCGACTTCACCATTCCCAGGTGACCTTCATGTAGGATGCTAAGGATGCAATCTCGCAGCTGTCTGGGGGGGAACGACTTTGTCTCTTCTCAGTAAGAATATGGCATCATCACTGATGGACAATTCGTCGCGCACCTCCCAGTATTTCCAGTGGTCTTCTTCCAGGTGCCTCTTTTCCGGCCATCCTTGTGTAACATACATCTTCACTAGCGGGAGTAGGGGATCCTCCTTGTAGGCCATCTCCCACTGTTATGCACTGATGACAATCTCTTGGTCGGACGTGAAGGCCACAGCGTACTCGTCCCATTCTGTGTGTGTGAGAGCCCCTTACTTGGCCGCAGAGCGGCTGAGGTAATCTGCCACTTTGTTCTTGGACCCTGGTATGTACTCGACATCATAAACAAAGTCCAAAAGTCGGAGGGTCATCTTGGCGATGCATGGGGTGGCACTCGTGTGGCCACTGCACATGAGGACTTTGATCAACGGTATATGGTCATTCTGAGTGTGAAGCGGAAGTCCCCAGAGGTACTGGCAAAATTTCTCCATGGCCCAAACGGATGCCAGCATTACCTTCTCAATGACGCTAAATTTCTCCTCGTTAGGGGCGAGTGACAGGGATACGAAGCTAACGGTGGTTTCTGTGCCGTCAGTGGATAGTTGGGACAGGACTGCACCGAGGCCTCTCTCACTGGCATCCGTTGTCAAGATGCTGTGTGCCGAACTGTTGAATCCCTGCAGGGGAATTGCACCGCATATGTCCTTCTTGATGTCTTCGAATTCCGCGTTGGACTCCGGCGTCCAGCTGAAGGTGTTCCTTTGTTTGAAGATTTGACGTAAATGATGTGTTTAAGTGGCAAAATTCCTGACAAATTTGCTATAGAATACTTCTTGACCCAGAAATGAGCGGAGCTCATCCTTGCTGCGTGGCTGGGGTGCGGATCTGATGGCGTCCACATTCCTTCTTTTAAGAAATATCTCACTGTCGCTGATCTCATGTCCCAAGTACGTGATGGAGCGTAACCCAAAATGGCATTTCTCCAATTCCGCTGTGAGGCCGTTCTCTGACAGAGTTCATAGCACCTCTTTCAATTTGTCGTCGTGCTCGGCTTTGTGTTTCCTCATTATGAGTATGTCGTCCTGGAAATATAAGACGCCGCTGACCTTCTTGAATAAGTTGTGCATGAGTTTTTGGAAAACAGCGGCTGCTGATGCCAGGCCAAATGCAAAAACAACAGTTGATGGACAGAATGCAGAACAATGTCATACATTCACCCCAGTACAGAGATCTGGGCCTAAATCCATCGTTTTTTTGCTCACCATGCCATTCCAGTCTGAAACCAACCATATGCAAATCAGTCTTGACACTGTGCCTCATGGGAACAGTCCAGCCCGAACTGCCAAGCTATGTTCTCCCTGGACTGGAACCAAGCATCCTAGGACCGGTTTCGGGGTTTCACCCCTCTTCAGCCAGGATAGCTTGATTCCATTGGCATGGAGAGCACGGGACTCACGTCTGAGCATACCCGTCCCACTCGGGGTGACAAATGCAAAAACAACAGTTGATGGACAGAATGCAGAACAATGTCATACATTCACCCCAGTACAGAGATCTGGGCCTAAATCCATCGTATTTTTGCTCACCATGCCATTCCAGTTTGAAACCAGCCATATGCAAATCAGTTTTGACCCTGTGCCTCATGGGAACAGTCCAGCCCGAACTGCCAAGCCAGGTTCTCCCTGCACTGGAACCAAGCATCCTTGGACCAGTTTCGAGGTTTCACCCCTCTTCAGCCAGGATAGATTGATCCCTTGCTCAATTTGCCACTGGATTCAAGAGAGCCTGGCTGATGAGGGTTATGAACCCGAAACCGGTCCCAGGATGCTTGTTTCCGGTCCAGCGAAGATATGGCATGGCAGTTCGGGCTGGACTGTTCCCATGAGGCACAGGGTCAGACTGATTTGCATATGGCCATGTCTGAACTGGGGTGGTGGAGTGAGCTAAAGAATAATGATGGATTAAACCCAGATCAGTTGACTGGGGGTGAGTGTTTGATTTGCTCAAACGCTCCGTCCATCATCCCCTTTGGTATCGCTTTGTTCGCCCTATTTTGCAGGGTATGCCCAGACGTGGGTCCCTTGCTCACTTTGCCACTGGATTCAAGATAGCCTGGCTGATGAGGGTTATGAACCCGAAACCGGTCCCAGGATGCTTGCTTCCGGTCCAGGGAAGACATGACTTGGCAGTTCGGGCTGGACTGTTCCCATGAGGCACAGGGTCAGACTGATTTGCATATGGCCAGGTCTGAACTGGGGTGGTGGAGTGAGCTAAAGAATGATGATGGCTTAAACCCAGATCAGTTGACTGGGGGTGAGTGTTTGATTTGCTCAAACGCTCTGTCCATCATCCCCTTTGGTATCACTTTGATGCCAGGCCAAACGGCATACATCGGAATCTGTAGCAGCCGAATGGGGTGATGAAGGATGTCAAGTTCCTGCATGAGGGATGGAGCGAAATTTGGTGATACGCCGCAGTGAGGTCTATCGTGGGAAACCAATTTATTTCTTTGGTTTAAGCCAGCAGTTCACTAATTCTGGGCAACGGAAACTTGTTCATAATTATGTTTTTATTCGGTTCTCTGAGGTCAATGCAAAGACGCACTTTCCCACTTGGTTTCCGCGCCACCACCAGTGGTGCCAACCACTCCACACTTTCGATAGGCTCTATTATGGCATTCTCCTCTAGGCGTTGCAGTTCAAGTTGCACTGCCTCACTGCAGTTGAAGGGAATGTTCCGGACTTTATGGCTAACTGGTACTGCGCCTTCTTTGAGTAGTATCTTATGCGTGAACTTTGACAGCTTCCCAATATTGCCACCGAATACCAAAGGGAACTCTTCTTTCAGTTTTTGCTCTGTGGACACTGGTGGGTCTGCTGTCATGAGTACTTGTGTGGTTCCACTAGGGTTGAGCTGAATGCCCAACGGCCCTTGGTCAGCCCACCCCAGAACCGAGGGTCCCTTTTCTGCTACGTACAGTTTGCCCACAGAGACCCTCCCTTTGAATTCAAATTTCAGCTGCCCAGAAGCCTACCATGGGGATTTTCTCTCTCGTGAAGGTGACTGGATGTACGTCGGTGGGGTGTAGATGTCTCCCTATGGTGTCAGCAAAGTCACTTTCCCATATGTTTCTTTGGATTTTGGTGTATGGGGAACCAGAGTCCGCTACCATAGAGACCTGCACTCCCCCAATGTTTAACAGACAGGAGGGTTTTGTGCTGCTATTGCAATTAACACCCATGACATTGTCTTCCCCACCCTCATTGTCCGATTCGTACAATACACATTTAACAGTGGAGTTACTGGGCTTCCGTTTGCAGACTTTACTGAAGTGTCCCACCACCCCGCAGAAGGAACATTTGACATGGAACGCAGGGCATCTTCTGTCGTTGGCCATGTGGGATTGACTCCCACACCGGTAGCAACTGTCTCGTTGCTCATTCGGGCTCCTGTTGGGTGCCGCACTCTTTCTCATAGGTCGCCTGTTCCCTGCACTTGGAGCAGATTTGTCACTTGGTGTTTTTTATCACTCACTTTGCATACAGTTGGCTTGTGCTCATCTTACTTTTTGGCGGCCACTGCACATCTTTTAGACAATTCAGCTTTCTTCACTATCGCAATGATTTCATTCAGAGGGGCATCGCCACTGACCCACAATTTTTCTTGGACACTCGTGTTAACCGTGTGCATTATGATCTGGTCACGTACCAGGTCATCGTGAAGATGGCCAAATTTGCAATTACCCACCAGTTGTTTAAGTGCTGCCACATAGTCTTCCACCGTTTCTGAGTCAGTTTGTTTCCCATGGAAGAAATTGTAGCGGTCTATGGCCTTGCACACTACTGGTCATTTGGGCCTCTGGGTTTTTTGACCAGTCCCTCATATACCCTCAAACCTTCCGGCCCCAGATTATGTAGCAAAATATGTTTTCTGCATTTGCTGGAGAACTTCTCTTTCCCTTCGTCCTCCAGGGTAGAGAGATAATTGAGGAAGTACACCTTCCCATTAGCCCCTTTCATGGCAGGTTTCCCGGGCTTTGGCAGGAATGGCACCAGGTTTGTCAAGGAGAAGGTTTGAGCGCACATCGCTGCAGGCGAGTAGCCGCTTGAGTGGTTGACCCTAAAAGAAGGAGGGCACCGTGGTCACTGTGCGCTGTGTAGGCGACGGAGATGCCCACGGACTAGTAGACTTCCTGTGCTTTCTTGTGTAAGGGCTGGACACCACTGTGGGAAGTGTAGGTGGCGTGCGTGTATCCCAAAGCACTGTCCTGCAAGGTTCGTGGACAGCAAACAGCCAAGGACAGGCGAGGAATGGCAAGTGCGGGCACCTGCATGGTGGTGCCGGGCCGTGGCAGGAAATGTAAGGAAGTTCGTACCGCAGAAGGCCGCAGTGTGTGGAGGGCGCACACGCTCTGTGGGAGGGGGCGTTGACACTTGGTCAATCCCTGTGGGCCTATAAGCAAAAGGGTGCTTAAAATAGTGTCCAGATGCAGTCCCCTTAAGATGAGATGAATAGCAGCCGTTGTAAGTCCTGAAGAGAATATTAAAGACTATGCTCCCAGCCCTTGCATCGCCATCGCACTCCCTCTCCAACTGACCTGGTGAAGAATCGTAAGGCACGTCGGCGCCGGCCCAATGCAGCCAGCGGGCACAGACGGAGGTTAGTCCGCCTCGTCGCCAGCTTGTAACGTTGATGGGTACCCCCAGTGATGGCTCGGACACGCTGGGGTGAAGTACAGGTATACTTTATTTACGGAGAGGGAGCGTGCACAACCTTCTCTGTTCGCGCTCTGGGACTCGTATGCACGTGCTGGGACTCGTGTGCACGCGCAACCTCCCATGAGGCTTTGCCATAACCCCTGGTGCGCAACAACTAGACTGCGACACCACAGGGGTCAGAGGGGTTAAAGCGAAAAACACTGCTACGGATCAGAGAGATGGCCTGAAAGACAATGCATTTAAGCTGCCATAAGGAATCCCAAACACGAGCAACATGCTTTCGGAGAGAGGTCCTGATGATAGGATCAAGTAAAGTTAACAAACCTTCTGCCTCTGTCCGTGATGTGTGCAGGGGCTCCAGGGATGTTGGCGCTACCTGCATCCAGGCAACACAACAGCCGTGATCAAGTAGGGAAAGCGGGCAACGGCGAACTGCTGCCAATAGGTGCACGAGCGCCGATGTTAAATAAAGTTAAAGCATACATAAGCAAAAACACATGCCCGACTCCTCCATAGCAGCACTCCTGATCTAATATACATGAAGCATGTGGTGCAGAGATATAAAAGTGAAAGCACGATGTCCATAAAGCGGGTGCCCTGCTGAGCTACGAAAACATCACACGGTGAAACCAAACAAGGAGCGATGGCCGGGTGGCACTGAGGGGTGGGGAGGACACACACAGGGCGGGTGGCAGTGTGGGGGGGTGACGACAGAGGGGAGGATGACACACACGTGCATCAATCACTGCCACAAGAATGAAGCAATGCAAAAATCACAAAAAAGAGTTCCCCAAATAGCAGTTACACTGTCTAAGCATAACATACCTGTACTTGGTTGGTGCTGCACGGGAGAAAGACGGAAGTGATGTTGGCTGCCTAAACCAATTACACTGCAGCAAAGAAGACCAACACTGCCCGAAACAAATGGTAAGCAGCAGGTGGGAGCTACCTCAGTTTACTGAATACTTCAGATCTTGCGACAGCGCTTGCGCTGTCTAGGCCCGACCTAAAAATGATACTGAGCGACTTGTCATTTTTGCATTTCCCCTCCTTTCCTAAAGCCATGAGGTCAGTCTGAGAGCAGAGACGCAGTGCCATGCTAACAGCATTTCTATGAGAAAACAATCATGGTGGCAGTGGGTCAGCAGAGTCTTGCCAAAAGTAGTACCTGTATCACCTTGCCTTCCTTTGGTTTACGGTGGCCCGAGAGAGGTAGAAGAAAGTGATCTACATGGCCGACAATCCACCACTATTCCACTGCATTCATTAATCCTCTGGAAGCCGAGGGAGTAGATAGATCACCATTCACCAAACCACTCACTTTGAGCCCATTTTGTTTACTGCTCTGATATCAGAGCAGTGAAAAAACTGTGTTTTTGACTCTTTTTTATGTTACAGTTATTAACTACATTTCAAATCTGGTATGTTTGCTCTTGGCTCCCTAAGAAAGCCACACAAAATGTAAATATACTATGTACTAGTGCAGCCAGACATGCCTAGTTGGAAACTTAACAGCCTGTCAGCACCACACTGAAATGAAATATTTTTCTTTTATTAACAAACACTCGGCACGGAAATATATACAGACTAGCAAGCAGTTATACAAAGGGTGACAAAATATAAACTGTGAGAGGGGAATTGACGCAAACTGGTAAATGAAGAAAATAAATGTATAATAGTGCTTTAGGCACTGACCTCATCACAGCCAGAGATAGGATTGGTGAGCATGGTTGACTGGTAAGAGGAGGACAGTTCTTTTTGGTAGTTTGAAAAGTTTGCCGAGAGTTATACCACTAAGAGAATGGAGAAGAGTATTCTGGTAGTGGGCTATCAGGATGCCAAATATATATTAATCAGAGTGTATGATTATGGTGAAGTGACCCCTCCACAAACAAGGATCACCAAAACAGTACTTTTATTGATAAGCAACAAAATCTATGTGGTGCTCTTGTGCGTGCTCAGCCACTAACTAACAAGCATGGATTTCTTATACTCTGAGAGAAAACTCACATAGAATGTGTAGGGCCTTATACCAGCACATGCCAGAAAAAAACACACTCATTATTGTAAGAAATTGGACTACTGGTTGAGTGGGTGAAATCCTCCTCAAGCAGCAACCACAGTCCTTGTCATGTTGAAGTCACAAGCAAATTACAAAATGTCCTGGGCTCGATCCTCTGGTAGCTTGGCACTCACCAGTCAGGCTTAAGTTAGAGGCAATGTGTAAAGTATTTATGCAGCTTTTCAAACAGTAATCAAGTGAAAACACTGGACAAGAAAAGTCACACAACTATGCAGCAACATAAGGTATATTTTAATAAGTACATCAAAACCAGAATGAGAAAAATCCAATCAGTAGAAGCGTTGATATGCATTTTTAAGGATTTCAGTGAATATAGAGCGCCTGACCGGGGCAAAGTCACAACTTCAGGCTGAGCGCGATGGAGCACGGGCCGGCTACAGGGACCCAGTAAGGCCTTCAATCATGGTTGCGGAGTGTTGCGGGTTCCCGCGTCGAGGATGCGTTGCACATCCGAGGCGATGCAAGGTCTGAGGTGGAGATGTGCCATGCAGCGGAGATGATGCAAGGTACGGGTTGGAGATGCATCGCTCAGCGCTGGTTCCCAAGAGAAGCCAGGCTGTGATGTGAGGTCCTGTGTCGTTGTGAAGGAGGCTGTTGACAATGGGGGCTTTTGAAGCAAAGTCTCGCGTAGAGGATGCATTGCGCACCAGCTGGTTCCAAAGAAGTTGCTGGGGTTCTGATGTAGGGTCTTGTGTCATTGTTCGAGGCTGCAGTCGATGAGGGTTGGCGATGCAAGATCATGCATCAAGGATGCGCCGTGCAGCAGCGGTTCCTATGAGGCTGCAGGCTGTTAGGGTAATGCAAGTACCTTGGGATAGGAAGATCCACACAGCAGAAGTGATTTGACCGTTTGGCTCTGGGATACACCACACATCAAAGGAGATGGGTCAGTTCTGCTGGGTCCACAGATGGGCTGGCAGACCACCTCAGGCCCACTTCCAAATGTCCAGGACTTGGGTGACACGACTCGGCAGGATAGGACTCACAGTTGCAGAGTCCAGGATCTGGTTACAAGAGACTAGCTCTTGAAGTCACTCTGGTGGTCCTGGGTACAGGTTACAGGTCCAGGTGTTCTCACCGAGACAAGAGGGCAACACGACAGGGCAGCAGTCCATCAGGGCAGCAGTCCAGCAGAGTGGCAGTCCTTCCTAGCAAAGTATTGCATAGGTCCAGAAGTGTACTAAAGAGTCAGTGTCTGAAGTATAATATTTATACCGGGTGCGTTCTTTGAAGTGGAAGAAACTTCTAGGGGTTTCCATTTGAAGGACTCAGGTTGCCTGCCTCCCCTGTGCTGGATCCAGACTAACCACGGGGATACAGGGAGTATGCAATCCTGTGTGTGAAGGCAGGACACAGCATAATCATGTGTAAGTGGGGCTGTGCCCAGCTCCACCCTCCCATCCAGGCATACCTAAACTCTCTACTGTGCGTTGCTGTCCAGGAGAGTAAGCAGAGACCAACTGCCAACTACACCTATTCATGTGTCCTAGAGACAGGTTGCAGGCACTAAATGGCTAAGGCAGGAAAATGCCAACTTTCTAAAAGTGATTACAACAAACTGGCAGCTCTATGTCCCAGAACCTGGGGCCAATAAACAGTATTACAACAACAATGGCTCAGGGAAATAATTTAAACAAAAAAACAAAGAAATTATAGTGTGATACAATCACTTTCTACAAATAAAACAAAAAAGGATAATACGGTACCCACAGCAATTATTTGAAAAAAATCATTTGTTATTGCAAAATATTCATTTAAAACATAAATATTACAAGTACACAATATACAATTGGTGCTCACAAAGTTACACAAAACATACAAACATAAAAATACAAATTCCAGTGTAAACAAAATACATTTGCAAAGGGGAAAAGTAATTCAAAAATAAGTCAGTCAAGTGACAGGAACAGAATACAATGTATGTTTCCTGTTAATTTGCCAAAGGAAGGCATCAACGGTGTTTTGACCTTATTAGTTTGTTAGGTCAGCATCAGAAAAACAAAAAACTTTGAAAGCAACCATCAAAATCAATTTGTAAAATCTTAATAAAGGTAAAGAAAGAGTGGGGAAACCTCTGAATCAAACAAGGTTTCCATAATCCCAAAGTACTACAATTACATTGGTACAAAAATCAGGCTGACACATGGGGTCCTAGTAACAACTTTGTAGGAACCTCCTCCTGGCATTTAATCTCCTCCCAGCATGAAGGCTGGTCAATCGGTAGGCTTATCAATCCAGTGTCTCTCTAATTAATTTGGTGTGCCAATGTAATTGTAGTACTTCGGGACTATGGAAAGCATGTTTGATTCTGAGGTTTTCCCATTCTTTACTTACCTTGATTAAGATTTACAAATTGATTATTATGGTGGCTCTCAACGTTTAGTTTTTGTCTTGATGATGACCTAATGAACTAATAAGGTCAAAATTATGTTGACACCTTTCTTTGGCAAATTAAGAGGAAGCATACATGGTATTCTGTTCTTGTCACTTGACGGACTTATTTATATATTACTTTTTGCCACTAACATTGTCTTTTGTTTACACTGGAATTTTTATTTTTAAAATTGAATGTTTGTGTAACTTTGTGGGCACCAATTGCACATTGTATCTTTGTACTATATATGTTTTACATGAAAATTTTGCAATAACAAAAAACTTTCTAAAAGTGCCATTATCAAAAATGTAATTCAAAATCCGACTTTACCATAAAAGAGGACGTACACCAACCATGAACTGTTGACCTCTTCCATATTGGAAGATATCCTTATTAAATGTAATAAGGTGCCTGCAATGTTATCCTGTGCGATAGGGAGGCCTTTCAGCAGTGAAAAATTAATTTAGGAGTTTTTCACTTGTACGATATGTAAAACTTAAAAGTACATTCCCAACTTTTTAAATACATTGTACCATTCCCTTTAGGATGTTCAGGGCCTACACTATGAGTGACTTGTATATACTACAAAGTAAGGTGTGGGCCTTGCATAAGGTTTATTTTTCAAAAAGCTGCACACACGGACTGCGGTGACATGCATTATACATGTTCAAAGTGCTAGTTAAGTGGGTGGCACAATCTGTGCTGCAGACCCACTTGTTGCATTTAAGTTACGGGCCCTGAGTACATTTAGTACCACTTTACTAGGGACGTAGAAGTAAATAAAATCTGTCAATTAGGTGTAGGCCAATGTTACCATGTTTGAAAAAGGGATCACAATCACCTTAGCACTGGTAAGCAGTAGTAAAGTGTGCAGAAACCTAAGAAGCCAAGAAACATGGATACAGAAACTGGAGGGTGAAGGCAAAACGTTTCAGGATAAACCTACAGAAAGTGACAAGTCCAACAATTAGTAGTAAAGAGACCACAGAACAGACCTACTTGAATTTATGTTTAGAGGACACATTATGGTGTGGAAAGGGATGGTCTTAACTAAGTAGGGATGCCACTCTTTGGAGTCATTAAAATGTCAGCGTGGTTGATTTGTACAGGGTCCCATAGTGCCATAGGACTGCCTGATACTGTGGCAGTGAGAAAGGTTGATATCTTCGTACCTTAAACATGATAAAGATAGTAAAGTGGATACCTTTATTGGGGTAATGAGTAGTGGGACAGGGCAATGAGAAAACTCTTACAGATATATAGTTTGCTGAGTATTCAACATGTAAGATGAGGTCAAATGATGTGACTGATCAGGTGGGGCAGAGGTTGCATTTGAAATGTGAAACATCCACATTGAGGTACGTCACATGGTTTCTGGCCAAGTGGATTTCCAACAGTGTATCTTTAAAGGATGATGTGGTATAATGATAATTTCTGAGTGATAGGGATGATGTAGCCTTATAACCCACTGCCTCTGGACACCTGCTGACTTTCTTCAGGAGAAGCATGTGTTCTTAATAA
Source organism: Triturus cristatus (assembly GCF_964204655.1). NCBI lineage: Eukaryota > Metazoa > Chordata > Amphibia > Caudata > Salamandridae > Triturus > Triturus cristatus. The sequence continues at coordinate 361,095,980 of NC_140593.1, read as the reverse complement.
AAAACAGTATATGTTCTGGTTGCTATCTTTTTCAAACACCAAGCCCAAAATTAGTCCCCAAGCAGTAGGTAAAAATTATTCTTTTTGTGCTCCCCAAACATTTTTACCCAATCAATTTAGAAAAAAAGATAAAGGCCCTCATTATGAGTGGCCCGTGAAGTTTAATCAACCTGGTACCAGGAGTTTATGGGAGTTACCAGGCCCATCACAATCCAGTGCAGGCTCGTAAACATTTAATAGGATGAGGCAGATTACACAGACAGTTCCATGCCTTCCAGTCAGATTTATGGCAACCCTTAAGTGTTTGCGCAGGTGAAAATGCTGGGCCCTGGTGCTAATGGTGTTTAAAGAAGGTTCACTGTTCATTGAGTCAGCTATGCTGTACTAGAGGTGAAGGACCTAGAATGTATCTTCAGACTGGTTGCTTACTTCTCAGCACAACACCTGGCCAGTGCCAATGGATGTATGCTAATCACCTACCGCCTCTGTGCCATCTAGGAATGAGCTACCATTGCTAGTCCTTTTGAGTCCTAGCCACCTGGACCCAAAAACTACGAAGCAAGGTACTCAGGATCTTTGGTAAATTTGGTTCCAAGGAGAAAAGTGGGCAAGACCACAACAACAGGAAAAGTATTGCCCTGTGCAAGGGGAGTAAATATGGAAGCTGATTCTCTAATCAGGACAATAGTCAATAGAGAACAGCTCTTCTTTTTCTTGCCCAGAAATAGGACATTCTAAGCTGATTGTTGTATTAATTTTTCAGCCCTTTTTCAACCAATAAGCTGACCTATATGCTTCAAAACCGTGGCATTCCTAGGGGGGGTGGGGCATCCCATGCTGCTGCACTTTACTTTCAGTTCCAGTATGTCTGTTGCACTTCTGAATGTCTCCTCTCACTTGTTTGGGCTGATCAAACGAGGGGTTCTTCTGAGACCTGTGGGATGGGGCAGGACACTGACAGTGCTGGTTTCAATAGTCTGTTGCTAGTCCCCTAGAGACAGTAGAGCTCACTATCCAGTGCTGGTACCACCTTGATTGACCACCAATCACTCATGTAAGAGAGTTTCCGGGAGTTGGCACTAGCAAGGTCACCTCACGTTAAGACAATGTGCAGTCATAATTTCTGGTTGAAGGTAACAATTTGTAACGACTTGCAAAAATGAATTTCTAAAAAGATAATTAAAACGCCTGTTCAAATGCAGATGCTGAATTGGGATAAATTTGTTGCTTAATAAATGGTAGAGATCGAAAGTGGAACTTACGTTGAGGGTCAATACACAGTGGCTCTTCACTACCCCTTGCTTTGTGTACCAAGTGTCATGGCACTGAGACAGATAAAGGCAGTAGGAAGAAAGGCAAATATATATTTATCATGTTCTCATTAAAGGTTGCATTTTGATTATCAGGGTTAGCTTCCCATGGAGTCAGCCCAGTCTATGCACTATTATGGCTGATGTAACTACAGTTAAACATCAGATGAGCCTAAGCAAGTCCAAATTCATATAACTATTGTTTCTCTAACTGGGTAAAGGGCTAGTCGATTGCAAGAGAGGCACAGGACAGAAAAAATACACGCCTCAATCCTGAATTAAAATCAGAAGCATGAGTGTAGTAAAGCACAATATCTGGGATTACATTAAGCGGAGGAAGTCAGCTGAGAATATCTCTTCTACTTCTTTTCCAGAAACTGGAATTCTTCCTTTCACTCTCTTTCATTAAAATATTTTTAGTGATAATTTTTTTTTGTACCATTTTTTAAGACCGTTCTTGACGTAATGTGCCCCTGATTTGCTTGTTTTCGTTCACTTACCTTGTTCTCACTCCCTTTCCACACAACACTCCACTGTTCCATTCTATGTTTGTGAGGCATTTTCGGGTTGCAGCCTACCAGACAGCGCAGCTGTGTGGTATGTGAAACACATCTTGGAGAGTCTCAGAAAGTTGACCTTGGAATGTATTCTGCCCGTTACTTGCCATTGGCTTTGTGGTTTGTAACTCACATTCTCTTGCTTTCCATTTGCTAGCTTTGGCACTCCAGGTTCACTTCGTCCCTCCCACGCCAAAACCTTATTTACCAGTATCCTTCAGAGTGCTCCATTTTTGTAAACAGGCCTGTAAATCTTGTTCTTATCTCCTCACATTTGCTGTGCAGACATAGACAGAGGTCAAATGTCAAGCTGTGTCTTTAAGAGAGCTCAGTGTTTACTTTGCTTCCGGCTGACTTCAATCTCCGCATGGAGCAAAGTGGTGCCCCCCCCCTTGCTCAATTTATGAGGCTGTAATATAACTTTTAAATGGCACATCATGTAAAATGGGGATGACAGATTCTTTTGGGGGATACGGAAAGATAAGTGACTTGTCCAGAATCCCAGGATGTTGCAGCAACAAGGCTGTACCTGATTGTTAAACGATGTTGTGCCTGTTTGGGATTTAACCTACAAATAACACATACATGTGCTGCTTTAAAAAGAATTACTTCCCATCATTACTCATTTGAGAGCCCCCCACGCACCCCTCCGTCTCCTCTCCATTGCCTTTGCACCCGCACTTCCCAGGGAGTACTTTTTATTCATGCAGCAGGTGCAGTGGCACAAGGACACAGAGGTATCTGGGACATATAGAACACAGACTATTTCTTCATTTCATATTTTAAACAGGAGCCAAGGGGCCTGTTTCATTACTGGCACTGGAGCCATAGTACACAGTCCACCCCACTGCACACATCCACACATTGTGTAGTTGGCTCTGTTGTTAACTACAAAGTATGCTGCCAGTGCTTTAGTGACATCTCCACTACCTGTCACCATTCTTCACCGACCAGCCACCCCTAACACCCCCCCTTCGTCCCCTGTCCGAACACTGCACTTACTATATCGAAGCTTCCATTTTAGCAGCAGGTGCAGTGCACAGTGCCCTGCCTAAACAAACCCATTCCACCCAGATTACTGCTTTATTTCTACATAGCCCTCTACCATCACTAACCTTTACCCCCGCATTTACAGGATTGTATCTTTTGTTAGTGCAGCAGGTGCAGTGGCTTTAAGATTGTAGCTCTCTCCGATGTGCTTTTCATCATGATCTGCACAGGTTGTCTTTTTTGTTCCATGCTACTTGTAAACAATTAGAAGCACACTGGTTGTTCTCTAAGGCCCCCCCATGCGCCTCTCCCTCTTCCTGTTCTACTTTAAGGCTCCACATCCCCCCTTCATTTCCTTTTACCCCTTTTGCCTCTACTTACATTGCCACATCACCTAGAGGCTGCCGGTTTCCCTGGAGTCTACTTTCAGCATTGGTGGAATTCTGCAATGTAACAATTATACTCTATCCTTCTGCCCTTCCAGCCTGTTCTAAAATACAAACTTTGCTTGTGTAAGCCTTGTCCTTTACTTACAAACTCACCTAAGCGAGGTATGTTCTTGCCTCCTCTCCAAACACACCTCCAAGTCTTCCTTTTCTTTCCCTGCCCTACACAACTACACTTACGGGGCCTTAACGTTATGAGGTGCTGTGCCACCGTACCCCAGAAATAAAACCAAATGAATGCTTTATTTCACCTCTCTTCCTGAAGCACAGATGCCCATTTCCTGACTTGAACTGCAGCCAATGACACGCTGGCCATGATGCTGCACTTTTTTTATTAACTATGTAGTGGCTACTGTTATTCTCACCTGAAAACTATGAGAACATATATTATTTTGAAACAACAACCCCCATTTGTGATGTTCTATGGCGCCTCTCCCGTCCTTGCCCTTTGCATCTGCACTTCCATAGGAGTACTTTCCGTTCATGCAGCTGTTGCAGTGGCACCATTATACAGTGGCTTCAGGGACCAATTTACCACAAATGAATGCTTCATTTTAATCTAGGAACCTATTTCTTTCCTCGCACTGGGGCCATCACACACTGTCAACCTCACTTCTCACTTCCACACATTTTGTACTTGGCTACGTTGTTGACTTAAAAGTATTGTCTTCCACACCTATGCTATAAAAACACCACAAGCAGCTGTCACTCTTCTTTGATGCACCTCTCCCCAACACATCTCTCTGTCCTCTCCCGTCTGTAGGCAGCGCAGCTACTCTTCCTGGAGCGTAGCTTCTTTTTGTGCTGCAAGTGCAGTAGCACTGTTCCACAGACAAACCTATTAACCACACACTTTTGCTTCATTTCACCCATCTACATATTCTCTCCCATCCCAAGAGTTTGTTCCCCATTTCCAAGGGCGTAGCCTCCATTGGTGCAGTGGTGCCACAACACCTTTTGGTCTCACATGTGCTTTTCATCTCAAATTACTCTTGTTCTGCTTTTCTTTCACCCGTGTTACTTGAAAACAACCACAACTGTTGTCCTTCTGGAAGACCACCCCCTCTCCATCCTCCTGTTCCACTTCTAACCTTCACAACCTCCCTTCACGTTCTTTTTGCCCATTAGCTGCCACCACATTCAATTACATTTTAACAACATTCACACGCTGCTTATGCTCCTTGTTGAATTCTATACTACACCAATTATCTCCATCCTTCGTGCCCTCCCAGTCCATTCAAGAATACAAGCGTTGCTCTTACACACACAGTATCCTCTGAATACAAAACCAACTACTGAGATATGTTGTTCTTTCATGTCCTTAACCCACACTACTACACCTACTGGGCTGTAAGTTCATCATCATGTGCAGCAGGTACAATACCATTGTATCCCCAAAAACGCAATGCTTTACAAACATTAGCAACGCCAACAGCACAGTGCTCACAGCATAAGTCAGAGATCTCTTGGATTTGCCAATGCTTGTTATAATGATGCTGTGGTATCTTCCTTCTCTAGCTGGTTGCTAGGTATGACATAGTTAGTTATTCTAATGTTGCTATGTATGACATGTACAGGAGTTGTAGAATCTATTGGGTGGAAGGTTGGGAGGAGAAAGTTCTTGGAGAAGACAGTTGGAGTTGTGCTGTTGTTCTGCTTACTGGTGGATAGGATCTTTCTTCAAGGATTAAACTATTCAAACATCTACATCATGTTTAAGCATCTTCATTGGAATATAATACTGGCGTAGTCGTCAGCTGATCGCATCCAAGGAGGATCCTAACACAAAACTGAAGGACTTAAAGACTCTCAACGCTGAGGCTGGATGATGAGATCTTTCCTTTACTAATTTCGTGGTTCTAAGACTGCGTTGAGTTAAGTTATTCTTAAAAGAAGAGGAACGTATTTTTATTGCTACGAGGGACATACTTGGACAGTGTACAACAAGAAATCATTACTCTGGTCTATGCTTTGGATTCCCACCGATACCCACTGGCCACTGGCGAAAGAACATCGGTCTTAAAAGGAGGGAGAAAACGATCTACTTGCTGTGCTCTGGATGGCGAGGCGCCGGAATCGGAGGATCTTGCTGGTCTGAGGTTGCCTGCGGTGCTGTAGGCGGCGATTCAGCGTTCTGGGTTTCAGCCAACGTGTGGGTGTTTCTCTGGATCAGGTTTCTGATGGAAGGGCCGTGTGGTGACAGTTGGAAGTCGGAGCTCCGTTCTTCGTGAGGCTCTCTCTGCTTTGATGATGCAGTGGAACGTCCAAGGGGGATTGGTGAAGCGTGAGCGTCAGCGTCACTCCCGCGGTGTTCGTGTCTACGTCAGGCAGCTTGTTAAGTCGTGTGCGCGCTTGCGTACGTTGGAGCTGCATCGGTGTTCATCGAGTCCAGTGTCAGTTTCAGCGACGTCTAGAGTGTAAAGTTCGTGTCTACGTCAGGCAGCTTGTCAAGGCGTGTACGCGCTTGCGTACGTTGGAGCTGCATCGGTGATCATCGAGTCCAGTGTCAGTTTCAGCGACGTCTAGAGTGTAAAGTCAGTCACGCTGTATCTGATTCCGTGTTGGTGTTTGCATCGAATCGCTGAGGCTGAGGACAGTCTCACCTGGCTTATGTCCCACTGTTGCTCTTCTGACATGGATATTTAGTCCAAGTATTTATCGAAGACCCTTATCGTCGAGTGGACATTTCGTCAGCGATAAGCACGCTTTTCTGGTGAGCGTTTTGCTGCTTGTCTGAAAACATTCACGTGCTTATGCTGCGAGGTGCACGCTTGTTTGGTACTTTGCATATTTTTTTTTTAATTCGACAGTGACACGCACACTTCTCTTGTGCTTGTCTTTACCTTCCCAAAGTAAGCACAATTTTGGATAGGTATCATTTTGGTAAGAGGATGCAACGGGAGGAGGAAACGGTTGAAAGTTATTTAACGGACTTGAGGAAGTTAGCATCTTCATGCAAATTTGATGCTTTGTTGGATGAGCACTTACGTGATCAGTTCATGTTGGGTTGCAATATGGATAAGGTTAGAGAGGAGCTATGGGCAAGGGATGAACCAACGTTGGATGAGGTCATTGCGGTGGCCAAAAGAATCGAGCATTCTTTGAAGTGTGTGGCGATAATTAGTAAGGATAAGTCTGATGGCACAAAAGTGCAAGCTATAGGAGAGAAAAAGTTGCGACCTGTGATTGAGAAGAAGGTGTTTCCTAGGGTGCAAGATACTAAGGAAAAGCATATGAATAGCATGCCTTCCTCTTTTAGGTGCTTTAGATGTGATAAGTCTGGTCATCTTGCAAATGATCGAAATTGTCCTGCTCTTAATAATACTTGTATTAAGTGTAAGAAGAAGGGGCATTATCCTTCTGTTTGTAGAACCAAACCTACTGCAAGGGTTAAAAAAGTGGATGTATGTGAGGAAGTTGTTGAATCTACGAGTGCAGATGAGTATGAGTGTGGGCAGATTGTTTCGGAGGTGATTTGTAGTGGTAATAAGAAATCATGCCCTTTTGATGATATCCTTGTGGATGGGATTTCGACTCGTGTCTTGTTTGATTCTGGTGCTAAGATAACAATTGTGTCCAATTATTTATATGTGAACCAGTTGAGAAACAAAGTGAAATTGTTCAAACCTGATATAACGCCAGTTGCTTATGGGGGCGAACCAATAAAATTACATGGGTATTTTGTGGGCATGATTGAGTATCAAGGAAGGATGACTTCTGGAAAGGTGTATGTATCGAAAAAAGGTGATAGTTTAATAAGTTGGTTACATCAGGGTGACCTTGGTGTGTATTTGGATCCCAATTCAGATCCGCAGATATTGCTGAAGGATCCTGTGTGTGCAGTTGGTAAAGGTGATGAGTGTGAATTTACAAGGAAATTGAAGATGCGATTTCCCAATGTATTCAATGATACTTTGGGTTGTTTGAAAGGGTATCAGCATAAGATTAAGCTTAAGAACAATTCGATTCCTTTTACATCAAAGGTTAGGGGCGTACCTTTGTCCGTTAAGGATGAGGTAGAGAAGGAATTGGAAAAGTTAAAAAAAAATGGAATAATTGAAGAGGTTGAAGGAACTGAGTGGCTTTCTCCGGTGGTCGCAGCTAGGAAGGCCAATGGCGATTTGCGTCTATGTGTAGACTTGCGCCAATTGAACAAATGTGTGATTGTGGATAGGTATCCTTTACCTAACATAAATGAGTTGTTGGTTTTGCTGGGTGGTGCTAAGGTTTTTAGTACAATCGATCTTACGTCGGCATACCACCAAATTGAATTGGAACCATCATGTCGTGATCTTACGGCATTTATTACTCCATTTGGAACTTTCCGTTTCATTAGGATGCCTTTTGGTCTTGTTTCTGCTTCCTCGGTTTTCCAGAGGGTTATGGACAGTTTGCTTAGAGGTGTGAAGGGTGTATGTGTTTATCAAGACGACATTCTGGTGTTCGGTAATGATGCGGAGCAACATGATGCTCGTCTGGAAGCTGTGTTATCAAAGTTGAGTAGTGGCAATTTATCTGTGAAAATTGAAAAATGTAAATTTAGGTCTGATTCTTTGAATTACCTAGGTCATAACATCTCTGGGAAGGGTGTTAGACCAAAAGAAGATTTGCTTAGTTCGATTCACAAGCTATCTCCACCTACTTCTAAGGATGAACTTATGAGTTTTCTTGGCATGATCGAATATTATGCGAAGTTTGTTAAAGGGTTTTCTGAACACACGTCAGAAATGAGATCATTACTAAAGAAGGGTGCTACCTTTGTGTGGTCAAGTGAGTGTCAAAGGGAATTTTTGAGTATTAAGGAAAGATTGGCGTCTGCTCCATTTTTGCAAAGTTATGACACTAGGTTGAGAACCATCTTGACTACGGATGCCAGTTTGAAGGGTCTTGGTGCTGTGCTGCAGCAGGTGGGTTCAGAAGGTGTGAGAACTGTTATGTTTCTTTCTCGTGCTTTGAGGGAACCGGAGTCACGGTATTCGGTGGTTGAGCGGGAGTCTCTTGCAATTTTTTGGGCTGTGAAAAAGCTAAAGAAGTTTTTGTGGGGAATTGACTTTGAAGTGAGAACAGACCATAAGCCATTGGTGGAAATATTTGAGGAGAAGGGTTTGGATTTGATATCAAGTAGGATTACCAAATGGGTGATCGGACTTCAGGAGTATTCTTTTTCTGTCAGATATATTCCTGGTGTGGACAATATGGTTGCGGATGTGTTTTCAAGGTTGGTCCCTCAGAATTGTGTTGATGGTGATGAGGTTGAAGAAGGTGATGAATGTGTTTGTATGGTTGAACCGCATCATATTTCAGAAGAAAAATGGTCTGAGGAAGTAGCACAGGATGGTACTCTCTGTGAGGTAATGAAGCTAATTCATGGCAATTGGTTGAGTGCAAAGTGTGGGTCTGATATGACGAGACCTTTTTGGTATGTGAGGAATGAATTGGCGGTTGATGGAGGTATTCTATTTAGGGGTTCTAAACTTATTCCTCCGGTGAAACTAAGGAAGGAATTAGTGGACCTTGGTCATGTTAGTCATCCGGGGATTACTAAAACCAAAGAGAGGTTGCGGTCATCTTATTGGTGGCCAGGTATGGACAAGTTTATTGAGAGAGAGATTCGTGAATGTGTTTTGTGTAATCTGAGTGATAAATCTAAGATTCCTAGGGTACAGCCAATGATTGTGAGGTCCCGTCCTAAGGCTCCTTGGGATGAGATTTCAGTGGATATTTTGGGCCCTATTAATATTAGTGGTTCCCAGGTCTATCTTTTGGTTGTGATGGATATGTACTCTCGCTGGCCAGAGGTGTTTTTTTTGGTTCATATTGATTCTATGAACATCATCAAATGTTTGAAGAATTTGTTTGGTAGAGAAGGTTTCCCCAAATCTATGCTGTCTGATAATGGGGTACAGTTTGTTTCGAAAGAAATGGAGGAATTTTTGAGCTCTTGTGGGATTGTGCACAAGAGATGTTCTCTCTACCATCCTGAGGCAAATGGGATGGTGGAGAGATTCAATAGGGTGTTAAAGGAGACAATCACTCTAGCGAAGTCTCTTTCTTTGGATTGGAGGGGTGAGGTTTTAAAGAAAGTTGAGGAATATAGAAGAACTCCTCATTCCACTACAGGGAAAACTCCATTCTTTTTATTTCGTAGAAGAATCCCCAACACTTTTTTGGTTCCCAGTTGGGTCAATGAGTATGGTGTGAACAGAGGTAAAGAGTATGTGTGTGATGAAGGAAAACTCAAGGTAAGAGAGGATTTTAAAGCTGGTGAGAGGAAAGCTATGTTTGATACTAGGGAAGGTGTCAAAGCGTTGAAGGTGAAGGTTGGTGACTTAGTTGCTGTAAAGAAACCTGGTCAAACTGGTAATTCAAATCTAAAGTATTTTGATCCTATGACCGTTATTAAGGTTTTTAGGAACGCTGTCAAGACGCAAAACCACCGTGTATGGAATCTGAACAGAGTTGTTATTTTCAAGGGGGCTCATCATAAGTTGGATGGGTCTGTGGGAAGAAGAAATGGGGAGAATTCTTCAAGTGTGAATCCACGCACTTCTGCGGAGGTGCTCTGACGCTCGTCGAGAATTGTTACATATCCTGGTTATCTGAAAGACTATGTTTGATTTTGTACATTTATTTCTTAATTGCTACATATCCTGGTTAACTGGAAGACTATGTTTAACTTTGTACATATATTTTGTTTTTTTATTTTAGGTGTTTTGTGCCAATGTTTTTTTTGTTTTGTTATGAGAAAGGGAGATGTGTGGTATCTTCCTTCTCTAGCTGGTTGCTAGGTATGACATAGTTAGTTATTCTAATGTTGCTATGTATGACATGTACAGGAGTTGTAGAATCTATTGGGTGGAAGGTTGGGAGGAGAAAGTTCTTGGAGAAGACAGTTGGAGTTGTGCTGTTGTTCTGCTTACTGATGGATAGGATCTTTCTTCAAGGATTAAACTATTCAAACATCTACATCATGTTTAAGCATCTTCATTGGAATATAATACATGCTCTCTCCAGCCCACGCTGTTTGTTTCACTTTATCTCGTTTCAATCCAAAATTACTCTCTCATTCAGGAACATATGGAAGCCTCTTGGATGTCTGTGTATTCTGACTTTTCATATTACAAGGAATGGAATATTTCTTCTGCTGTAAAAATCCCAATCAAATATTCATCTTGTAAGACAGCAAAGAGTGTAGGAATGTGATACCTCTTGTTGATTAGTACACTCTGAAAAGCACGGGTACAATGACCATATGGATCAGAGGGAACTTTTCTGTGTGCTGAAGGTGAATGGCTTCATTTCAGAGTGAATGGACCACTAGGCCATCAACTAGCAAACAGCTTATTTGCCACAATATTGAGATCAGGAATATTGACCCATGGATTTACTATTCCTAACTCAACATCTAATTAGCTTGACGATAGCTGGTAGCCAGTATTGTGGAATCCATATAAATGCAGGTCATTTTTTAACTTTAATATGGTACTACACCAGCCTGCCAGGCAAGCATCCCTGAGGAACGTACACAGTTTTCTTGTAGGCATGCATATACTACATGGGATTCTGCTATCCACGTAAAAAAAAACATCACTAAGTTCTTTATAATCAGTGAATTGTGACAGAACTAACCTGTAACGTGCTCTTTTCTTCATTTGAAAGAACTAGCATCAAAAATGTAAGTGGTTTGTGAACTGTGGTAAATATTTCGTTACCGGTACTATTTTTTATGCGGTAAAATCTAGTAAGAATAACTCAGTAAATATAAGAGGCAGAATCCGTGATATTAGAGGTTCTAAAAGGCTTTATTCCTTGACAAAGGAAATACAATTCGAATTGCAGGCTTCAAATTCCATCACCACGAGAGTTCAGGAAGGAAGGGCATACATTATTGACAGGTAATCAGTTTTATAGGAAATGCATTACAGTGAAACAGATGCAAGAGGCGTAACAGCTGATAATTACAGATAAAATAAGCATACGTAACTAAAAAAGGCGTACATATAGGCGTAACTTATAAAACGTCATTATACATGATGTCACAAGTGGGTGGATCCATAAGAGAATCCTGCAATGTCAGCAGAAATATTTGGCAGAGATGCGCGCGCAGCCGCATGACGTATGATTGACGTGCAACTAGAGGGTGAAGGGGACTTGACATTTAGCTCTACATGTGGAGACAGAAGTCTGGGGGGTCATGTCAACCTAATCCCAAATCATATCTAATATCTTATGTTTAAAGAACTGTATTATCCAAAAGGAAAGGTCTCTAGGATAGAATCTATTCTATACTGACTGTCAGTGCGTGTACGAGCGTCTAAATGTCTACATGAGATGCAAGGGGGTAGGAATCTTCCATGGTAACAGGGGTTATGAATTATTTGCACGAGGACAGCGAGGCCTGGCCTCTTTGCACGGCAGCTTGGAGGAATGTTTACCTAAACTACTAGACAGGAATGCATCGGATGAGGAGCGAAGCAGATAATCTTGAAGGTGAAATACAGTTTTTGGCAGGCAACAGGCTGGATCAGGCACCGTTAGCCGCGCAGGGAGTAGGACAAAGTTCATGGGTACAGATGCGGGCTCGGACTGGAGCTTTCAGAGGCAGAAAGCAGGAAAGGTTGGATGACAGAATTCAGGGCCTACTCGCCTGAATCTGTAAAATGTGGAAAGTGAACCACATAAAGTCGGTGGCCTTTCATACTTAGGAATGGAATATCTGACCCATTCATGGCGGATCTGAGAGAGGACATGTTGGCGGTGGACGCACATGTATTTGCGTCTTCAGAGCTAGAACTGGAGGGAACATACATGTACTTATAGCATGCACATGGAGCCGTTGGGGTCTACGATAGGGGACATAACTGATCACAAAATTCATATTTCCTCATTCCCTCCTTGTCCCCTACGGACCCTCAGGTGATATCGATCTTCATCAATCCATCGATCTGTTCATATAGCATCATTTGTTCTTCTTTCTTCTTCCGGGATTGTGAACGAAAACTTGGAGGTGGGATACACGACGTGGCACACAGGCCGCAAATCGCTGGCCCACATTGTAGACATAAGCAGCAACTGAATAGTATGAGGAAGCCAATACCTAGGAAGGATAGGATCCTCCATCCCCAGGCTGACAACACGCCCCAGAACCAACCGGACCAAGTCCAGGTGCCTGGACTCTGGTGTATCTGGCTTATAATCTTATGAAGGCGGGTTATGGCTTTATATACTGACGGCGAATTTTCTGGTATGAAAATGCAGCAACTTGATCCGATGACCCTACAAGCTCCGCCCCTATCGGCCAGGATGACGTCAAGGACAAGACGATTTTGAAGCACAACAATCCGCATAGCAGACTGCTCTTCTGTTAAATTGCCTAAGGCGGAAGTAGTCTCGTTCACTACTGCTTCAAGGGTTCTAGTTAATCTACGTATCAGCTTACTATTAGTGACTGTACCTATATAGGGAAAGAAACCTTTATTGAAATCTGTGTATTGCTCCCATGCTGTTTCAGTGTAATCGACAATTGGGAGATCTCTCTGCTGTCTATTGTGTACTAAATGGGTATTTCTGTGATAATCAGGAGGGGCTAGGAAAACAGGTGGCAGAAGGAATGCTATGTAACAGGTACCATCCCAATCTAGAGGTAGACGTATATATGCAGTCTGGCCACATATGAAGTAGGAATGACGGGAAGCTCTAAATGTAGACTTGCCTTGATCACTGAATTTTATTACAGTGGTGCATTTACTATGGCCCATGTGTATGGAACCATTCTTTCTTACACATAATTCCCCTTTTACTGGGAATACTGACATGGCGGGCAAGATTGGTGTAGCTTCGGATTCAACGTTCAGGATCATGAGGTTAAGTGTAAAATTACCTAATCCATATACTTCATTTTCTAGATCAGTTCCTGTTCTTTTGGGAAGTCCCTCCTTGTTAGGATAGCAGACTTTAAGCAAAACTAGGTTCAGGTTTCCCCATACCCAGTTGTCTTGATAAACTGCGGAATTTGAATCTAGGGAATTAATCAAACTAAACCATGCTCCACAGGAGCCATTGTGTGTGAACGGATATGGAAAGAGGGGCAAAACTCCCTTATAGTTCTGATAGGGAGGGAGTCGGCCACATATCCAACAATTTGTGGCATTGCTGGTCTGGTGGGAATGATGTAACATACTAATGAATGTGTTGTTGCGCAACGCAAATCTATAGGACAACTCATGCGGAGGTAATTCACTAAAAGAGTGTTCTGCAGTTACATTGTGAGCACGCTTAAAAATAGGGTAAAACATATGCAGTAATATACTAAAAACGATGATCAGAAGACTTAGAAAAAACAAAATTAATAATGTTACTGTACAGTGACTACGAAGTGATTTACAATACGCATGCTTTTTAAGCTGCATCTGTTGATTTCTTTCTCTATTCCGGTCTAGAGGATACATGTCAGAGACAAATTCAACCGATTCACCTTGGAGAGGACTTAAACAATCAAATTGTCTGACTTACTAGACCTTAATTTTAGTTTATAAAGTTCAGTTTTCATGGGTTCAACCAAGGGGAGCTTTGAATCAGTCTGTGAGGAAATGCAGGGCTTAGTGTCCACACTGGACGGTAGTCCATAAAATTTCTTGATATGACTCGAGTGCAACCACCCTTTACGTCCCTCGATCTTCACGGCTGTCCTTGTTGCCAGTAGAACAAGCTTAGGCGATTTCCACCTAGGCTCCAGTTGGGTCTTCCGGTCGAAATTCCGCACTAGGACCATATCACCTGGAACCACGTCATGGGGCTTTACTTTAGTGTTATCGGGAAAAGCTGCAGCTACCTGTGAATGACAAGATTGTAGTGCAGACATCAAGGAAGCCAGGTAATCTGTCAGCATATTACAGTCAACATCAGTGATTTTGCGCGGTATAGGCGTCCCCCACATATTTGGTGGTCTACCGAAGATCACCTCGTACGGGGATAGCCCTGTTCGAGAATGTGCTACCATTCTCATGTAAAAGAGTGCAACTGGTAAGGCTACTATCCAATCGACACCTTTTTCTCTACATATTTTGGACAATCTAATTTTCAGAGTTTGATTATGGCGTTCCACGAGACCTGCTGCCTCGGGATGTCGGACACAGTGGAATTTCCATTGATAGCCTAACAAAAGGGAAACATGTTTCATTAGTTCCGATGAGAATGGCTGGCCGTTATCTGAGTAGACAACACGTGGCAAACCATACCGTGGGAAGAATTCTCGAACTAACTGTTTGGCAGTAGTCGGGGCAGTGTAATCTGAAACCGGGTAGGCTTCTGTCCAACGGGAAAGAGCACAGACAACTACGAGAACATATTTGAATCCTCGACATCGTTCCATCTGGATATAATCCATCTGGAGGACTTCAAAAGCATGATCGGGAGGATGAAATCCACCCTGTTCTACGGGGATGCTTTTACCTGGATTAAACTGACAACATATCATACAGGTACGTACTTTTTGTTTAGCTGCGGCTCGTAGATGTTTGTTGAACCAAATGTGTTGAATGCTGTCTAGCATAGCTTTTTCTCCTAGGTGCGCTGGACTATGTATTGTGTTAATGATGGCTTGAACCATGGAATCGGGAAGAAACCATATAGATTTTTCCTTCGTCATCCATCCTTGATCCGTTTGGATCCCTCCTAATTCAGTCCATTTCTTTATTTCTTCTGGTGTAGCATGTGTCTGTATGTCAATTACATCAAGGGAGGGATCCTTAACTGTCATGCAATGTGTTGGTGTCGGAACTATTGTCTTTGTTGTGTCAGTTGTATGAGTCTGGTTCTGAGCAGTCTGTTTAGCTGTTCTATCAGCTAGGTCGTTACCCTGAGAAATGATATCGGTAACTTTTGTATGGGCTTTGCATTTCATAATCGATATGGCAGTAGGTAAATGAATCGCATCTAATAGGGCTTGAATGAGGGGTCCGTGTTGAATGTGGGCACCGTGAGAAGTTAGATAACCTCTCTCTCGCCACAGCACGCCGAAGTCATGGACAACTCCGAATGCATAACGTGAATCTGTGTATATGTTGACTTTCTTATTTTTGGCTTGAATACAGGCTTGTGTCAGAGCGATTAGCTCTGCTGCTTGAGCTGACAAAGTGTTAATACAATTTGTTTCAATGACTTCAATGTCTGTTGTGACTGCGTAAGCGGCCACTAATTCTCCTGTACTAGTTCTCATACATGAACCATCTACATACAATGTCAAGTCTGGATCTGGTAAAGGGATGTCTGTCAAGTCTTGTCTGGGTTTCGTTGTGATAGTAATGACTTCAATACAATCATGTGCTAATGGATCTATTCCATTTACTGGCAAAAGTGTGGCAGGATTTAACGTATTACAACGTCTGATTTCTATGTGTGGCTGAAACAATGTCAATTCGTAACCGGTGAGTCTCGCTATAGTCAAGTGTTGTGTTTGTGTGCGGTTCAAAAGAACCTCTACTGCGTGTGGTACTTGTACTGTCAATTGATGTCCTAACACTATGGCATCGCTTTGTCTGATTGCTAAAGCTGTTGCTGCCACTGATTTTAGGCACGCAGGAAGAGCCTGAGCTACTGGATCTAATGTACTAGAGAAATAAGCACATGGTTTGTGTGATCCTGCTTGTTCCTGAGTGAGTACTGACAAGGCAGTACCTTCGCGTTCTGTAACAAAGAGTGTAAACTGTTTACTGTAACATGGTGTTGCTAAAACAGGTGCTTGGCATAAAGCTTTCTTTAAGCTTTCAAAGGCATATGTGTGTTCTTGAGTCCAAGGGAGGACAGTCGAAGTGGCTGCCTCCTGTGTTGTCAACTGGATGAGTGGTTTAGCTAGAAATGCATATTGAGGGATCCACTGCCTACAGTACGAGGTGAGGCCTATAAAAGCCCGCACCTCCTTTTGTGTCTTGGGTGGTGGCATGTTAGCGATTAACTGGATGCGGTCGGGTGTAAGCTGCCTTCCCTCCTTGGACAGCGAGTGCCCAAGGTAGACAACTCGCGGGACACAGAATTGCAGCTTAGAAGGGGACACCTTGTGCCCCTTGTCAGCCAAAAATTTTAAAACCGTCAGTGATGCTGTTTCACATTCAGGTTCGCTTCGGGCGGTGATCAACAGATCATCGACATATTGAAGCAAGGCAGTGTTAATTGGCATGTGGATACTGTCAAGTTCTCGTTTCAGTGCTTGGCTATAGATGCTGGGACTTTCTGTGAATCCTTGAGGTGCGCGTGTGAATTTAAAACTTCGTCCATTTAAACTGAATCCGAACAGATATTGACTTTCCGGATCTATTGGGACGCTAAAGAAAGCATTCTTGAGATCAATTACAGTGAAGAACGTTGCTTCTGAATCAATAGCAGTTAGTAATGAAGAGATATCTGGGACTACAGGATATTGTGGTACAATACATTTATTTAGTTCGCGCAGATCAATAACCAATCGATATACTGGTGGTGCTTTTGGATCCGTTCTTTTAAGAATCGGAATTATTGGGGAATTGCATATATTGGAGTCGGTTTCGACAACCACTCCTTGTGCAATGAGCTCGTCAATGATTTGCAGCAAAGCCACAACAGCATCTGGTGGTAACTTGTATTGTCGCATTCGTGGTAGTACTACTCCTGTTTTTAGTGTAACTCGATATGGTGTAATGTTCATGCAACCAACATCAGTGGGGCCTTGTGCCCATAAATGCGTAGGTAAACTCTGCAGCCGGTGATCCATGTCTCTGGACACGTAGTGACCTTTAAAATCACGTAAAAATAATCGTACTCCTTCCGGAGAACAAAATATTATAGCTCCTAGAGCTTTCAATGTTTTTATACCTAACAAGTTTTCTGGACATGATTTAGTAAGCAATAAATCTGTAGTACGTGTCAATGGACCAACCGTAAGTGGAAGAGGTTGTGTTACATCATTAATGATAGGCTTTCCTGAGAATCCAAGGGAAATATTCTGTGAGCCTGAGAGGGGTGCCCCTGGAACTTCACTGCGTCTTATAGTTGTTCTGCTTGCCCCTGTATCAAGTAAAAACTTTCTGTCTTCCCCTAATAGTTCACTATGTACATAAGGTCCCTCTTGATCTACAGGAACCTCAATAAGGGGTAAGCCAACTTCCCTCTCAAGGCTGTTTCATGTGTATCGCTGATAATCGGGATAATCTGCTTGTGCATACTGGTACATCTGTTGCGTTGTCGCTTGTGTGGCAGCAATAGGCTGCGCTTGTGGTGGTGCTATGGTCTGTTGTGGAGCTGCCTGTTGCGGAGCTAATTGTTGCGGAGCTGACCTAGGTTGTGCATGCTGAGGAATTTGTTGTTGATTCTGATCCCGTCTAGGTGGACGTGGTCTTTCTTGGGTTCTACCTGTGGAAATATTATGTTTCAGGACTGGACAATCGTGTATATAATGGCCTTGTTGTTTACAATAGTTGCATGTCCCTTTCGTAGGACCTGCGGAATCACCCTGTTGATGACCGTCAGCTGGGACTGACTGAGCAACAAGCATTTTCATTTTCGTATCTTTCATACGTCTCTGTTCGTGTTCTTGTTCTTCTCTAATTCTATTGTGGTGATATTGTAACATCTGTAACATCTGTGACGGGGTATTACCTTGCCAGGTGCTCTCGAATTTCAATACTCTATTCTTGACTTGCGGCAGAGAATTTTCAACTAATTTTGTCACAAACAGATGTGGATATGACTCGCTACTTGCTTTTATGCCACTGTTAATACCAAAACATTTTTCAAATCGGGAATAGAAATCACTAGTGTCTTCATCTTGCTTTTGTTTACAGGCTGAGATTGCACCCCAGTCTTCCTTTTTCGTAGTTAATAAACGTGGCAGTACCTGCACTAGTAATCCTGGTAGTGCTGTAGTCTTTTCCCCAAGCCCTGCTCCTGCAGCTCGGGCCTTCTCTTCGTTTTCTAATGCTGTCCAATCTATCTTTTGGTCTCCCACCTCCCATTCTTTTTCTTTGAGTTTCTCGTAAACACCGGCAGGCATTAACACTTTCAGTATTTTCATAATGTCGGGGTAAGTATACTCTCCCATGAGTAACATGTCTTTTATCTCACGATGGAAACCTGCTGGATCCTTGTCATGGCTGGGTACTACTTTCTTCATTTCTAATAATTCAATTTTAGTTATAGGCGTGTACACAAACACGCGTGTAAAGTTATTACCTTCACCCCTGATTGGGTGTACTTCGCGTAACGGATTCTGTCTATCTATGTGATACATTTTTCTTCCCATAATGGGAACTGGAACGTGTTCTGGGCACACGAAAGTTATATACTGGTTTCGAAATTCTAGAATTTCTTTAATCAAATCAGTACCTGAACCTCTCCATGTATTCGTGAGTAGTTCTGTCAATATGTCAGGTAAGGGTCCTGGATCGGAGTGTTGGCTTTTATATAATATAAGGAGGTGTTGAATCATGTATATACTAGCTAAACGTTGTTCGTATGGGGTAAGATTCAGAAACGTGTGTGCTAGTGCATCATCATTGTATTCGCTGGGACTGTCAGCCCATTGTACTGCTGACCTGGCTAATTCTTGTTCGTCCATGGAATCAAGCATATGGTACCCCCTTCGATCTCGGAGTAGTTTATCAGCGGCTTGGAATAGGTGTTCAGGGGATCTTGTATTTAACATAGGGTTTGTAAAATGTCTATTACATTCTGGACGCATCGGACGTATCGGATCATTAAAGCCTCTAGTATTATTATGGGGTCTTCCTCAATTAGTAGATTTTCTCGGGCTTTATTTGAATTCTCTCTAACTTTCTCTTCCTGTCTGAGCGCTTTTTCTGTACGTCTATATGATTCTTTACGCCATAATTCAATGGCATCTTTCTGTGACTGTCTGGCTTTCTTTTTCCATAATTCTTCTTCTACTCTCATGATGCAATCTGCATCCCAGGTCCCCGCTGCGGGTCATCTCTGACTTTCTGGCAAATCCTTGGTATAGTCCACCCATAAATCCAGAAATAATACGGCATCTAGGCCATGTTTATGATACATAAAGTATCCTGGAGTATCCCTAGGTGGAATAGGAACAGCTTCTTCGAGTACCCCTTTTCTGGTTTTGATCTGTCTTAATTTCGAAAAGAGCGGCATTTTTTTTTTTTAGATCTGGTTACTTAATCTTAAACACACTTAATACAGTAAACACAATAATGAACAATCATTCACACCACAATATGTAGAACGTATTTAAAACATTTAACATTTAATATTTAACGAATAATGATGACTAATAGGAAACTAGTTACTGACATAATAGTAACACTAAATAATACTTAATTATATGTAGGACATACTAGATATACTGCTAAACAGTACAGATACACTGCTGAAACAGTGCAGACCGGATTTGTGTACCCAAACCCGTCTTGACCGGCACAGACTATGTGCACGTTAAATGCCTCCCCGGCAATGGTACTCACTGGGTAGCTCGGAACGGAAGGCCTCGGAACGGAACTGAAACTGGACCGGACTGGACTCGACTCGACTGGACTCGGAACTTCGGAACCTGGTGGGCCTCTGTATACCTCGGATCTTGCTCTCTCAGCTAGGCTCTGGTCGGGATACTTCGCACTTCTCACCGCCTCGTCTGGGTGTTGATCGCAGCCTCAGTCACCCCCGCTTGGCCGGAGGGAGATACAGGAAATCCTGCGGGTACGCGTTTTTGTCCGTTCAGCTGTGGCAGGAGACCGGGCCTGCAACGCACCGCCGGCGCGTGAGATGAGAAAGTGTCCCTATTCGGGCGCCAATTTATGTGGTAAATATTTCGTTACCGGTACTATTTTTTATGCGGTAAAATCTAGTAAGAATAACTCAGTAAATATAAGAGGCAGAATCCGTGATATTAGAGGTTCTAAAAGGCTTTATTCCTTGACAAAGGAAATACAATTCAAATTGCAGGCTTCAAATTCCATCACCACGAGAGTTCAGGAAGGAAGGGCATACATTATTGACAGGTAATCAGTTTTATAGGAAATGCATTACAGTGAAACAGATGCAAGAGGCGTAACAGCTGATAATTACAGATAAAATAAGCATACGTAACTAAAAAAGGCGTACATATAGGCGTAACTTATAAAACGTCATTATACATGATGTCACAAGTGGGTGGATCCATAAGAGAATCCTGCAATGTCAGCAGAAATATTTGGCAGAGATGCGCGCGCAGCCGCATGACGTATGATTGACGTGCAACTAGAGGGTGAAGGGGACTTGACATTTAGCTCTACATGTGGAGACAGAAGTCTGGGGGGTCATGTCAACCTAATCCCAAATCATATCTAATATCTTATGTTTAAAGAACTGTATTATCCAAAAGGAAAGGTCTCTAGGATAGAATCTATTCTATACTGACTGTCAGTGCGTGTACGAGCGTCTAAATGTCTACATGAGATGCGAGGGGGTAGGAATCTTCCATGGTAACAGGGGTTATGAATTATTTGCACGAGGACAGCGAGGCCTGGCCTCTTTGCACGGCAGCTTGGAGGAATGTTTACCTAAACTACTAGACAGGAATGCATCGGATGAGGAGCGAAGCAGATAATCTTGAAGGTGAAATACAGTTTTTGGCAGGCAACAGGCTGGATCAGGCACCGTTAGCCGCGCAGGGAGTAGGACAAAGTTCATGGGTACAGATGCGGGCTCGGACTGGAGCTTTCAGAGGCAGAAAGCAGGAAAGGTTGGATGACAGAATTCAGGGCCTACTCGCCTGAATCTGTAAAATGTGGAAAGTGAACCACATAAAGTCGGTGGCCTTTCATACTTAGGAATGGAATATCTGACCCATTCATGGCGGATCTGAGAGAGGACATGTTGGCGGTGGACGCACATGTATTTGCGTCTTCAGAGCTAGAACTGGAGGGAACATACATGTACTTATAGCATGCACATGGAGCCGTTGGGGTCTACGATAGGGGACATAACTGATCACAAAATTCATATTTCCTCAGAACAAGCTGATGGTGTGACCATTTATTATAAAGACGTGAGTACCACGCCCCCCCGCCATAGATGATAAGGATAGTGCAAGTGACCTCAGAGTTCCATAAACTTATAAAGTAATTTGGCCTTCACATCATTCCTCTATATGGTCATGGAACTCCTTGTGACTTGCAATATCATTGTAATGTACAGCAGGGGGTACTTTATCCCACATCTAATTCGCCCTCCCATATGTGGACTATCGGACTCACATGCTACATCCAGTCAGTATGCTGTGCGGCTGGTATCAGCACATTTTCCAGGGCTATTTTTAGCATTCAATTCTCCGCTGCTGAAGGAAGGGTATACTACTTGTAGCAATGACGTGAACTCCAGTTTGCAAAACAATTAAACATTTATATTTTTTTCAGTTGTTCGACGGAGTTGATACAACAAAACTTAATATACAGTGGCTGCGGGCGCAAATTGGAATCGTTTCTCAGGAGCCGGTGTTATTTGACTGCAGTATCGCAGAGAACATTGCATATGGTGACAACAGTAGAGCTGTGGCAATGGACGAAATAATAAAAGTGGCCAAGTCAGCGAATATTCACTCTTTTATTGAAGAGCTCCCTGAGGTAATGCAGCATGATTTTCAGTATTAATTGCCATGGATCACAAGGGATATTTCTTTTCTATTCAATGTTAATATTTGAGTTTTTATTTAATTCGCAAAAACAAGAAAGACATATCCACTTTGTTAATATGTGGAGCACAATGTTCTCAAGTCATGGCACACACATACTGCCACATATCTTTAAGAATAACATAGGGATTATATAGTGAATATATAATGCCAGAAAATTGCAAAGCTTTAATAACGAGGTATTTGCTCCATTCTTTTTCCCTCTCCCTCTGCTACAGACATGATGAAAATAGAAATTATTAGGTAATAATGAATAAATATTCACAATATGTTTGGGAGACTCTAATAGTTCTTACCCCAGTGTTTTAGTATTTATTTTTTTAATATCCCAAAGAGTGGGATGTTGGGAGCTGCTCAACGAAATGGAATGCTCCCTTTGCTTACTTAAAAGGAGCATTTTTTTGCTGGAGTACCCAAACGTCTCTGGTGTGGAGTGGGCTAATAGAGAGGGCAGCAGGAGTACAAGTAATCTCTTAGCTGCATGTTTTTGATAAGAAAAATGGTCCTTTCTCCTGCTGCGCTCCATCCTTCTTTTCTAGCACCTGTTCTACTTTTCTTTATCTGGCAATCCTTCCCTACACAAAAACAGGAGTAGGCACCTGGGCAGCCGTCTGCGAACCATCAGTGCTTGGGAAGATACAGGGAGTGCCATGGGTGAATGAAGCTGTGGTGTTTCAACTAATCTTTCAGGTGATAAGCTGTTCCTTTGTCTTGCAGCGCTCCCTATTTATATATATATAATAGTACCCAGTTAATCTCCACAGAGTCATCATCCGGTTCCACCACCGCAGTGTTCATGGTCTGTTGTCAGTGTATCTCCACCAGATCCCATTCCATCCTTTTATCTTGACCTTGCCTAGTATATGTGAGTTTGCGTCTCACTCAGCACACACCCATCGCCCGTATTCCCACAGCCACTGCTTACCAGTGGGTGATCTGGTTGTGTTCCGTCATTTGGAAATGCATTTCTTTGCTACCACTAGCCCCAGTTAAACAATATTTTCCGCATATTCGGTTTGCATGGCCCGGTGTACCAAGCCCAAAAGACATATTTGAATGGACGGCTACAGTGGCAGCATCTTAATTATTATTTTTTTTTCATCGCTAGTGTAAGTCTCGTGCCCTCACTTTCTGTCTTGTAAGTCTCAAACAAAGCAAAGGTTCAAAATGTTAGGCTAGAAAGTGAAAAACGTGTGATGACATTCAGCAAACATACAGAATTTCTTTCATATATTTTTGATGAAATGAACTGACATGAATTACATATTTAACAACTTCCTAGAAAAATAATCAAAAAGAGAACCAAGGAAAGCATCTTTTATGGATAGATATCTTCAGATAAGTGCAGGATTTATGTGGGGTTACATTTAGTTTCCATGTTATTCATTTTCTATAACAAGCATCAATTTTATACATAATGTCGTGATATAGTGTGTATTTCCTGTCAACAGAAATATGACACGCGTGTTGGTGGGAGAGGAACTCAGCTCTCTGGAGGCCAGAAACAGAGAATAGCAATTGCAAGAGCTCTGGTCCGTGAACCCAAACTGCTGCTTTTAGATGAGGCCACGTCTGCGCTGGACAATGAAAGTGAAAAAGTAAGTCTTTATTTTCAATACTGTGAGATGCAGGCCGTACAAAAAAATAAATATCCATCCTGGGGATGTACCTTGTACCTTTAAGACTTTGCCTTTTGCGGGAATTAGTTAGCATCTCAAAATCAGTTGCTGGTGAAATAAATTGCTAAAACATTCAAAGCTATTTTTAATATGGTTTTTGCCTGCTTAAACTTAAGGCGAGGGCACAGATTTGTATTACAGATCTGAGAATGCCAGGCTTGCTTGGTGCCTAGTCCTTTTATGCATAACTCCATAAAAGCAGGAAATGAATGGAGAAATGGTGCAGCATTTTGAAAAATGAATCACCTTTGAACTATATAAAGCATGACAAGTTTATGAAATTGGGTGTTCTATTGATAGACCATATTAGTTCTAGACCTCAACAGACTACAAATTGCGAGACATTCTGTTGTAACAAGATATGAGGGTTTCAATTGGTCCTTCTTCAGCGCCTCCATTATGAATTTTCCTTATCCTTTCCTGAACAAAAGAAAGCCAATTCTCTGTCCTAGCCTATGAGCACTAGTCATGTTGCACTTACATGTGCACAGGCACGTAGAAGGAATACACCTCTTGAGACGTGGAACCGAATATTTAAGCGCCAGTCAAAATCAATGTTAACTGTGCACAATCATAATGTCCTGCTAGGCATGGTATTCTTTAGCATCCAAATGATCCTGCAGTGACTTCTAAAAGTAGCTGCTGAAAGAGCTATTAGACCTTCAAAAATAAGAGGGAGCAGAGTAATCAACCAAAATACTACTTCAAACATAGCGATTTACACAAATATTGGGTCACAAATATTGTGATATCAAGAATATCGTGGAACAAAATATTGAAAGTAAAAATATTGTTTTTGAAGTATCTTTAAAATGTAGTTGTGCATAAAACCATTTTTAAAT
This sequence comes from Triturus cristatus, assembly GCF_964204655.1. Classification (NCBI taxonomy): domain Eukaryota; kingdom Metazoa; phylum Chordata; class Amphibia; order Caudata; family Salamandridae; genus Triturus; species Triturus cristatus. The sequence goes on along the minus strand of NC_140593.1, from coordinate 361,071,486 downwards.
TATGTTGTTTTAATATTTTTTTTCGATTATAGGTTGCTTTGATTTTAATGTTACGTATGTGTAAATATTTATACTCTAGTTTTCTATTGATGGAGTTATACATTTAAAGCTTTTTTTAATCTTTTTTCCATATGTTGGGTTTGTAGGGGAATAGGATGGGAAGGTTTTAGTTATATTTTTGTTATTGATAGTAAACTTTTTTTTAATAGTTTCTAACTAGTTAATTATATAAAATATTTGTTTAAATAATTTGATAGTTTAAGAAGATTGTAATTATTTTTTAAATTGTTGATTGGTTAATTACCTAATTCTTTTTGTAAATTATTTAACTATTTTTAATAGCTTGTATATTTAATAATATTTTGTTTTAAGTATTTTACATAATCATTAATTTTATATTTTTGTTTTTATAAAACTGTTTATTGTTATTTTCTCAGTATTATTTTAATTTGTTTTTGTGGGTGTCTGAATTTTTGCTTAGAAGGGTGGGAAGTGTTATTAATCTGTTTTTGAGGTTTTGAATTGCTAAAAATTTGGATTTAATTTTTTTTGTTATTTTACTGTTTTTACTTTTAGTTATGTTTATGAATTATACCATGCTGAAATTATAATTTATTTGTGAAAATATATTTTATGTTTCTTTATCTCATATGCATGAAGTTTATTTGCGGTTTAATGTAGGAGAAGGGACAAAAAATCTGACTGCTTCAGGGTCCTACACTTTCACTACCTTTGCCCAGGTTGATGTTGAAAGAGTAAATCTGACCTATCCAAAGTCCAGCACTACCCCTACTTACTATTGCTTACATTGAAGTGGGAATAGTAAATCTGAAAATCTGTAAATTTCAACTCTTTCCATACAGTTGTTCCTGTTGATGAGGTGATAGTAAATGTGGCTCCTAAAAGTCCGACACTTTAAAGTGTACTTTAAAGTGGTAATGGTAAATCTGGCTCTTCCAAACTCAAATACTTTCCCTATCTTTGCTTAACTTGGAGAGGGAATTAGAAATCTGACTCCTCCAGAGTCCAACGCTTTTCCTACTGTTTCTTACATTGGATTGGGAAGAGTAAATTTGACCCCCTTGAAAGTCTAATAGGTTTCCTACTGCTGGTCAGGTTGGAGTCAAGAGTATTACATTTGACCCCTCCAGTTCTAATTTTTAAATGTGTTTCTTTAAAAAATGTATGTATGTGTATATATATATATATATATATATATATATAATCTACTGACGGTCATCAGTAGATAGTTATAGTTACAACCTAGTTTCCATAGGAAATCTCAAAATTCTATTTTGAATAACTTTGGCGCCGGTTGACGAATCCTCGCAAAATTTTCAAAACTAATGGGGCGCTCCGTTCAGCTCCTACCCTGAAAGTCTCGGGGTGATTCGTCAAGCAGGGGCCGAGAAAAAAGGGGGTCCCAAAACGCATTTTCCCCATGCATTTTTCCATAGGACCTTTAGACACAGCTACAGCCCGAACGGCTGAACAGAATTACTTGAAATTTGGCAGAGAGGTGGCCATAAGATCAAGGAAGTGCCTTTTGCAGGTCTGGTGTAAATCTGTTCAGTATTTCCTGAGAAAATAGCATTTAAAAGCATATCAAACAATGGCCCCTCGCGGCGGGATGCCTGACTTTCACCTTGTGGATACCCTGCTATCTCACAGGGGAATACCAGGACGGGTTCCCTAAGCAAGCGCCGGGAAACCCACTGCGGGTAGCTGTGCGCTATATAAGCTCAACTACATTTACATTTACATTTACATTTATCAATATCTATACGCGCGCACTGTGCGCGCACCCTGCCGTGCGCGAGCGCAATTCTGATTGGTTGTTAGATGTCGGTAAACATTCGAATCGGTCGAAACCAGGAAGTGTCGGCCGCCATTTCGTCTCTCGCAGTCTGAGGGGGTGAAAAACAAAGGTGGAGAATGTGAAAAGGGGGCAGAGTGGACAGTTCCTGACCCCCTAGCCTTCGTCAGGGGGTCACAGAAGGACCCCCAAGGGAGAAAAAATCAATAAAAAAAAAAATTTGTTTTAATAGTGAGGTGCGCGCACCCTGCGCGCACCCTGCGCGCACTGCGAACCGTGGTTGCTTGGTGCGCGAAGCGCACCGAGTGCCCACAGAGCGCGCACGGTGCGCGAAGCACACCACGTGCGCACGGTGCGCGCACGGTGTAAAACCTGAAAAAAAAAACATAACTTAGCATTTAAAAAACCGTACAAATTCACTGAAAAAACCATAGGTTTCACACATGTTATAGTTACGAATTAGCATTTAAAAAACCTTGCAAATTCACTTAAAAAACCATAGGTTTCACACATGTTATAGTTAGCTGGACATTTCACTCGTAAAAAACCAATGAAATTCCCCCGTTATAGTTACTGCAGGCAACTATAACTCACGCGACCGCAATCCTCTGCTGATGACGTCAGATATTACATCACTGATGACATATGTGTCTTTCTGAAAAATAAATATTTGTAATATATGTATAGCTAAAGATTAATGGAAGAAGACATGGGTAAATAAGTGTCTAAATACAGTGATGTAATATCTGACGTCATCAGCAGAGGATTGCGGTCGCGGGAGTTATAGTTGCCTGCAGTAACTATAACGGGGGAATTTCATTGGTTTTTTACGAGTGAAATGTCCAGCTAACTATAACATGTGTGAAACCTATGGTTTTTTAAGTGAATTTGCAAGGTTTTTTAAATGCTAATTCGTAACTATAACGTGTGTGAAACCTATGGTTTTTTCAGTGAATATATATATATATATATATTCCACCGCAAAATTGGCAACAGCCCGAGCCTCTTGTGTCGGTGGGCAACACGGCAGGGTCGCCACCCCTAATATTCCCACACAGTCCAGTACGAGATCCTCTTTCCAAGAAAAACACTGGTGCCGTGGCCTCGATATAAAGACGTGTTTATTCGCAAAACAAAAAGTCCCTACGCGTTTTGGAGTTTACGTCACTCCTTGTTCACAGGCGAGGTTCAGTGTGATCGTTCTTACTTTTATAGTGACAAGTACTCATTTCCTGTGCAACAGCATAGACATGGAAAACATACTGGTTTGGTTTGTACGTGCTTAAATCAATAAAGTTTTATAAACGTTATTTGAAAAAACCCTTTTTAAACTTCTTTTAACAAATGCAGAAATGATTTAAATTTGCCGCTCATGTAAAACGCATACTGGAATTCAATGTAATCACATTTGAACTACAATGTATTAAAGCAAGCTACATGTCGCTTGCACGAATCTCATTCAATGATAGTGAGAATACATAATTACGTGCAAAGTATGTAACACTTCACCCGCGGCCGAAACCATCAACTCAATGTACTATGGACAATTCAACCCAAGTGGGTAAACACTTAATTAAGTATTTCCATTAATTTTGGAACCAAATCCAGTCTCTTAAGTTCAGGTCAATAAACCTCTCACCAGTTACTAATAGGGGATATGTCGATGGCTGGCAATGCTAATTCATGTCAGCGTGAATGCACATAGTTTAGACTATAAGATGTTCAGCTCAAGTGAGCACAGTCAGTCGTGATTGCAAATTACTTCCTTGGATAATGCTTGAAAGATATTTGAGCTCATCTGCATTCTACTTCTGTACCTGCAACAAACCAGACCAAAACAATAATGTTAAAAGTTAAAATTGAACTTCAGTGCACAAAATCATAAATATGATATTACAAAAAACCTTTAAAAACATCATTATACAGTACGGGTGCAGCAAATATTGCTTATAATTATCGAAGATGAAAAGACATCTCTTCATCCTGATTCAAACCTGTGGGACTCAGTGTATTATATTTGATAATCATTCTTGACTCAAGTTTTCTGAATTCTAATGTCCGGTTGCCACCTCTTTCTCTCGGGGGTATACAGTCTAGGACGTAGAATTTGAGCAAATTGGCGTTTTGTATGTGACTCGTGCTGATATGGCGGGCCACTGGATATTGCTTGTCATTTTTATTAATTGCCCTTAGATGTTCAAGTACCCTCTTTTTTGCCTCTTGACTTGTGCTCCCAATGTAAAATTGGTTGCACGGACATTTCAAAGCGTAGATGGCATACTCAGTGTTGCATGTCACATGCTTCAAGATTTTAAACGGGGGTTTCTCGTTGCAGATTTTTACCGATTTGCAACTTTGGCTGAATTTACAGGCTTTGCACTGATTGCAGGTAAAAAAGCCTTGCATTCCACTTGATTTCTGCACTTGATTGATCATGTTTCTGCTAAGTGAGTCTCTTAAAGATTTTGCTCTTCTAAATGTGAGTAAGGGATAGTCTCCTATGCATTGATTCAAATCATCATCCGTTTTTAAAACTTCCCAAAACTTCTTGAGACTCCTCCTCACCGCTCATGCGTGGTTATGATAAGTGGTGATAAAGTGGATTTGCTCCCCTTTATCTGCCCTTTTCTGTCTGGGAAGAAGCAAATCATTTTGTTTTTAGATTTTCTACTTTCTGAATGGCACGATTGATAGTGGCTCTGTTATACCCTTGTGCTAAAAATCTCTGGGTCATAATATGTTCCTCTTTAGAGTAACTCTCTTCAGTGCTGCAATTTCTTTTAGCCCCCAAAAGCTCAATTTGGGAAAGATAGGGGTCCCCTACATAAAGGAAAAGCCTTAGCAGGGAAATGCAATGTATGGAAAAGAGGTAAAGCACCAGGCTCAGTGCATGGATAAAATAACAAGAGGTACAGCAACTTCAGAGACAAAACAAAAATCAATACAAATATAGCTAGAGATATTGTAAAACAATGTTTTTATTTTATTTTGTATTCTTTTTTATATTCGTTATTTACTTCTTGTATATGATAAATACTTATGTGGACATGATCATTAATGTTCAAAAATACACAATTGGAGAGCAAATTATACTTCAAAAAACATGATTATACATCTTTCAATTATATTATATTACATGAAAGAATTAAACCAACACATGAATTTGTAAAGTTATAAAACACTGAACAGGAATTTGAAGTTATTGACGCGTTTCGGCAAAGCCTTCTTCAGAATGTTCTTGTCAGTGATTACTATAAAAGGTAAATAACAATTTTTTTTATATTATGAAACAAAACAGAAAAACAGAAGAACAATTTAATCTAAAACCAATTAATATGCACGATTTAACTCTGAAGTTACTGGGCTCTATTGACAATCTGTAAGGGAGACAAATTGTCTCTAACTATACTAGAATTCATGATAAAGACAGTAACGAGCACTGGTAAAGTCCGAGACCCCACAACTGAATGATGCCGTGAAGTTAAACAATTGATAATAAATGAAAGTGATAATAGTGCCTATTGTGAAAGAAAAAGATTTGTGTAAAGGGAATTATTTTACAAGAAGAATTCGAACCAAAAAACTATAATTGTATGAAAGAAATATGAATCATACCTATAACTTGATGAATCATTTCATTCAGGAAGCGAAGAAATGCTTGGTCATGATGCCAATGGATAATGAAAAGTTATCTTAGAAGAAAAATAAAAAAACTGATTGTGAATCAACTTGACTCAATATTATATTTTCACAGAGATCTACTACATCTGAGTTCGAGATGTGCTGGCAACTTATTTCCAAGTATGGAAGAAATATCTCACTCAATCTTACCCAGTTGAGATAAATCGCGGCAAGGTTCACAAGCTGGTGGTAATTCACTGTTATGTGCCTCTCATTCAATTAGCATGAGGTACTAAAAAGATAGAAAAAAGTCTCACTTTTAATAATCGCCCTAATGTTGCTATTGCTACTAATCCTAACTAGGAGATTTAAACTCTATTTATGAACTCTCATTAACTGATCATACATACCCAAAAAGCAAACAGGTAGATTGAATGATATATCAATCTTATATTATACGTGGTGGACTCTGCCACACTCTCCCAAAGATTGGTGGAGTAAACTTCACATCAAAAACGTTAGAGATGCTTGGGAATTCTTGAATTTTTGGCGAAATTAGTGAATATACATTTTCTAGGTCTTCACCGATATTCTCGTGTGCGGGTAGAGATCACGATCTCATCTGAAAGCACAGACAGTTGAAAACATTTTATTAAAATGTGTGTGTATAAAAATCCAAGTTGTCTACGATATGCGTGACCAGCATGCCTAAGGTCCCATAGCCTGGGTATAACATCCAGTTTATTATGTTAAAATCATCCCATAAGTGTGAATGCGCCGCTTGGTGTAAACTATCCCAAGTGCTATTCATGAGATATTGACCTTTAAGCTGACAGGGAATCTATATAGATATAGATTGAGTCACAGACTATGTTATATGAATGTCCTCAATAAATGCCTCCTTCACACATCCTATCTCAACGTGAAAGATATATACGTAAAGAGTAAAATTATTCCAAAGACTAGTGTGAATTATCTCGACTAATGATCAAGGGACGTCACGAGAGACATGTATGGATGTAGACTAAGCTCAGACTTTGGTTCCAAATATTGCCTCCTGTACAACATGTTAACTCTACGGCAATAAACAAGCCTATAGTTACCGACCATCTGCATGACAGTTAACCCGCCCGCTATGCCCTGTTACATACCGAAATTGCGGCAATGATCCACCGATCTGCTTCCTTTGTATCCTTGTGCGGAAAAGAACAACCGCCAACCGTGGTCTTATGTAGGCTTACGAAAATTTGAAACACCCTAGTTGTGACGTATATCCCAGGCGCGTGTTAACTGACAGGGATTTAGGAAACAAAGAAGGCGGCCATCTTGGAATGGGGAAGAATGTTAGAACTCCGCATCGGGACGAATGAAAATATTTAGAATGTTATGTGATACGAATCATTTTTGCGGAGAATAGACATATTAAAAACACGTGTTTTCTAACAAAAATGTTGAGAACATGAAAACGCGCCCATCTTAAAGTGACAAGAAAAATAGAATATCCACATGGGGGTGAACAATAGCGTTAACAAGTATATATAAAAAGAAAACCTGTTCTTAAAGACAGAAGGATAATAATAAACCCTCTGGTCCTTGTGTGACAAGAAAAAAATGTTGACAATGATATTTACATGTCAATACAAGAAAACAAAAGACTAAATTACCAAGTAAACGATTAATAAAACCTTGGTAATTAAAATCATATTTACTCAGAAAAAGTTCTCTTTTCCTACGAGGAAATGCTGACGTTATACCTGGAGGACACCGAAATCCTTCGGTGCCAAAGTCATAAACCAATGACTAAACAGAACTAGCATGTAATTACTGGTTACTTAGCTGACGTTAGGACCCTATGCATGATGGTATCTTGACCAAATGACAGAACACATGTTGGTACGAAAGAAACCACCACAATTCTCATAACGTATTGGGAATGCGCAGGGATGGCATGTGTTAATCATAATCCTGTGACAAAACCAGAAAAGAACAGAGAAATGGGAGAACTCCAGATGTACTTGTATCACACAACTTTACTTGATTGCTTGCTCCCATGGTATATCCATGTTCAATCCCCTGGTCGCTGTGTCTAAGGTAAATATCCAGTACACTTCCCTGAATTTCCTGATGTTATCCATGTTTGATCCTACTTTGTGCGTTATTTTTTCGATGACGTGCCATTGCATGTCCTCAGGTTGATGATTTTTCTCCAGATAGTGCAAGACCATGGGAGCTCTAACCTTTTTTGTCCGTATGGCTGACCTATGTTCAGTTAATCTCACATTCAGAGTTCTACTGGTTTCACCTACATATCCAAGTTTGCATGGACATATTATCAAATAAATGACATTAGATGTCTTACAGTTACTCAAATTTGTGGAGATTAAAACCTGATTATTGAACCGAAATGTGGGACCCTCTATTGCTGAAGCGCATGACTTACAACTAGTGCATTTGTATGTGCCAACCACTGGTTGCAACCCAGTTAAACTGGTCTGATATGGTGGCATATTATTGTTCATACGAGAGTTGACTATATAGTCTTTTAGATTTTTGTTGCGCCTAAAGGCAAACATAGGTTTGGTCATGATGTCTTTAGTCAATGCGTCCGCATTGAGTATTTGCCAGCTGGAGTATACCGCATGTCTGATCCTGTCATTCAACATGGAGTGACGGGCAATAAACACTAGAGAGGGGTCTTTGGTGTCCTGTCTTTTGGTTAATAAATGCTGACGGTCAAAAAACCGGGCTCGCTTGTATGAGTCTCTGATGATTTTTCTAGGGTAACCTCTATTATGAAATTTATCTTTCATGGCTGCTGCCTTGGTGTCAAAATCTGTTATGTTGGTACAATTGCGTCTGAGGCGCAAAAATTCACCAAAAGGGATGCTATTTTTTTGTATCACTGGGTGAAAGCTGTCATAATGTAAGAGGGTGTTCCTGGCTGTCGGCTTGATGAATAAATCCACAGCTAGTGTACCTGATTCATGCTTGATGAGAACATCTAAATATTCCACCTGTTCGGTGCTGATGGTATAAGTGAAACGAATATTAGAGTCACATAAATTGATCCATTCTAGAAAGTGTTTGAGATTTTCTTCAACATCGATCCAGACGAAAAAAACATCATCAATGAACCGTGACCATTTGGTCACAGATTCATAGAACGGAGCAATCTCATTGAAAATAAACTTGTTTTCAAACCAAGACATGTAAATATTTGCTACCGTTGGGGCGCAAGATGCCCCCATACTTACACCTTGACATTGCTTGTAGAGTTGACCCTTAAACTCAAAAATGTTATCAGATAGTAGTATTTTCAGGCATTCCAGAATGAAAATAGTTGGACCTGCGATATTGTATGTGTTGAGAAACCAATGTACAGCTTCCATTGCTCCATCGATGGGGATATTGCTGTACAAGGACTCGATATCCAAAGTTACTAAAAATTGAGTCCTGGGGCAAAACGACGATCCTTCAACTAAGTTGATAATATGTCTGGTATCCTGTACGAAGGCAGGTGTCCGGGGAACATGTGGGCAGAGCAACGCATCCACATATTTTGCCAATGGCTCAGTAACTGAACCTATGGTTGTAACAATAGGTCTAAGTGGAGGATCTTTCTCGCTTTTATGAATTTTGGGGATACCGTAGATATGGCCAACCTAGGGTTGTCAACATTCAAAAAATTCCACTCTTTCTCACAGATCTCTCCATCTCTCAAAGCTCGATCAGTGATTCTACGTATCTTGGCTGCAACTTTTTTTGTTGGATCTCTGGTAATTGGGGTATAGAACCGAGTGTCTCCCAACATATGTTCCATTTTCGCAACATATGTGGTGGTGTCAAAACCAACAATACCCCCCCTTTATCACACGCCTTGATAGTTTTTTCTTTGCTGCTTTTAAGATTTTGGAGTGACTTATATTCTTCTTTGTCTAAGTTAAAGGGTGTCCTAGGAACGTATTTAGTTATGTTGACAAACTTTTTATATAATACCTTCTCAACGACACCTACTTGTGGTGGCAACTGATCAATAGTAGGGGTAAAAGTAGATTTTAATTTTAGACCCGATAAGTTAGTATCATCATCATGATATTCATGGTTCGCAAAGAATATTTTAAGCCGAATCTTTCTGAGAAAGGCTTGCAGGTCTCTAAATAATTCAAATTTATTTATACCTGAGTGTGGTACGAAAGTAAGGCCTTTAGATAATAGAGACGCGGCAGATGCAGACAAGGACGTGCTACTAAGGTTAAAGACAGGAGTTTGTTCTATTCTCTCCAGTATCTTGAGTTCCGTGTCACCAAGAATTGATCGTAATCCATCTGCTGATGTGCTTGGAATTGATTGGGGTTCATCTGTGGATTCGATTGAAACCTTGGTTGGTATTGTGTTCTCCAATTCCCCCGTCTGTTATAGCGTCTCCCTAAAAAAGGCAAGGTAGATCGCTGTCTACTAGAGTTAAATCTTGTATTTTGGAAGCCCTGAGCTCCTTGTTGTCCTTCATTATCAGAGTCGGAGTCAGAAAAAGTAATAACTTTTTGCCATAGTTAAATTGACGGTTGGAGTGCTGATCATACTGACCACCTTCAGATTGCCTATAATATTGGTCTGTTAAATATGGATAGGCAGACTCTTTACTGAAAAACCCGATATCTTTCTTGAGTTTATCCAATTTACGTTTATGAAGATATTCAGTATAGGAGTGAAGATCTTTTTCTATTTCCTCTAACTTTCTTTTGGATTCTTCCAAGATACCTGATGCTTTGATTTTGTTTTCTAGCTCTAATATTTCAGTCGCTAGTTGCTGTAGGACTTCTTTCGCTGTCTCCACAATTAGCATCATGTAATCTCTGGAGCAGCGATTAGATATCATTGCCCATCTCTCTAGGAACTCTTTGATTTGAACAAAGAGTCCCGGAATATTCCTTACTCTTAGACCTTAGCCCCCAAAAGCTCACTATAAGGGATGCTGCAAATAAGATTTTTAGGATGGCAACTCTGGGCGTGTAATAAACTATTGCCCACTGTTCCTTTTCTGAATAGTTTGCTTGATATTTTGTTGTTCTGGATCTCCAATTTAAGATCTAAGAACTCGATGGTATTAATATTAGTTTGACTCGTGAATTGTAGGTTGAGTGAGTTGCCATTCAGTAAGGTTACGAATTCTTGCGCCTGGACTTCAGTACCTTTCCAGCTGCAGAAGATGTCATCTATGTATCTGACCCAGAGGATGACGTGGCCTTTGAACGGTCTGATGTTATTGACAACTTGCTCCTCCCACCAGCCGAGGTAAAGACCTGCAAAGCTGGGGGCGAAGCAAGTTCCCATCGCCGTTCCCTGGGTTTGTCTGTACATTTGGGTATCAAACAGGAAAACATTGTTTTTGACACAAATAGAGATCATCTCCAGGAGCATTTCTGTATGGCGCAAGAAAGAAAGCAATCTCCCTTTAAGGAAGTGCCTGCAAGCGTCAATATCCTGATTCTGGGGAATACAAGTGTACAGGCTGCATACATCCATGCTCATCAAAAGATAATCATTATTCCAGGTGATTCCATTGATAATTTTGAGGAAATCACCCGTATCTTTAACATAAGATGGTAATACTTGTACTACAGGCTGCAGAAAAAAATCCACGTATTTTGATATATTTTCGAGTGGGCTACTTCTCGAAGATACAATGGGTCTACCTGGGGGAGTGATGGCATCTTTATGTATCTTTGGTAAAAGATACAGTACTAGAATTTTGGGATCCTTGCAGACTAAGAACAAATATTCATCCCAGTCAAGGATACCTTGGTCACGCCAGTCAATCAATTTGTTAGAGACATCTCTATTCGCCTTTTCATAGACACATTTAGATGTAAGGCAGTATCTGCTAGTTGTTTGTGCCCCTCCTCTAGATACATTTGGAGTGGCCAGATGACCACATTCCCCCCTTTATCAGATTTTTTAATGACAATGTCAGTACGATCTTCTAGACCCTTCAATGCATGTCTATGTGTTTTTTAAAGATTCAGCACTGTGTTGAATTTACTTTTCTCCATCCTCTGCAATTCCCTGATCATACCCTTCTCAAAACAATTAATGGCATCATTGTTTATCTGAGGAATAAAAACAGATTTTAAAATTAGTTTCGCAGCTCATCCCAATATCGATATCAGTATTAGCCAAGTTCAAAAACGGGTTGTCCATGAAATGTTCTACATTTCCTAATTTGTGTACTGTATGCAAGGTGTCAATATAATTTGTGATTAATACTGAAGGATTAGCTCTCACTCTTTGCATACTCTGTGGTTTGTTGACTGCAAACCACTTTTTCAGTTTTAGTTTCCTGATAAAATTGAACAAGTCAATACGTGTTTCTGTGTAGTTGTATCGAGAAGATAGACAAGAGGGCAAACCTAAAGATAGCACTTCTAATTCAATGTTCGTAAAGGAAAGGTTGGAAAGATTTACCACAGTCATTTTATCAGTCATTTTTTCACCTATCTTCCCCTTGTAAGCACTCCCACGGGGTTGTCTGATATGTTGCTGCTGGTAATTCTTGATCTGTTTCCTCCTTTTCCTCCGCGACCACGACCTCTGCCTGGGCTTTCGCTGTGTGCCTGTATATTTTGTTGCCTTCCTCTGGCCATTAGTGTAAACTCTTTGTTCTGACTGGATAGGCAGATCACTTTCACTGTTGTCACTGTCTAAAGTTTCAGATGTCTCTGTTTCTTTAGCATTTCTTTCTGTTGTTGGCTGTTCTGGCTCTGATAATTCACTAGTCTCTTTTCTCAGATGGTCAAATTTTTTGCTAAATGTCAGAATTTGTCCTTTGTTATAATCCATTTCATCTCAGTGAAACTTGGTTAATTTCTTCATTTTTATTTCCTCTTCTATTTTTTCAAGTTTTTTATTCATCTTGGTCATTTCAATGTCAAACCCATCTGAGCTGTACAGTTCTTTTAATTTATCCATTATTTCCTCATATTCTTCATTTAATCTGATGCAATCCCTTTCGGCATACTTGATAAGAATCTTCAACATGTTTAAAGAGCACTCGTGGTTATTGGTCATCCATTCATTTATCATTTCGGGATTCGGGTTTTGAAACGTTGGGGTAATGAAGATACGGAGGCCACGAGGTATTCTCCCTACTTCAATGTATTGTTGCAATGCCGTGGCTTTCCACCATTTAGACTGCTCCTTTTTTAACAGTTTCCATAAGTTGTCCCACAATTTGCGTTTATTATCTAACGTGTTCTACTGGATTATTATCTGGTAAAGCTGTCGATTTAGTAAACAGCTTGCTAGCTGCTTCCCGTCTTTTAATGTTCCTTGCTGTTGCATTATATTGAATGGAGCTTTGTCTGAGCTGGATTCAAGCAGAGTTCATAACTGCTAACACCGGTCATTTTACCACGGATGTCGAGTGTATATCTCCTTTCCGCTGTAATCCGTATAGCTCCCCGCGGTTATAACTAAGACCTAAAATCGGAAAACACTCACAGCGTTGGCTCACCTGTATCATAGCGTAGTCGGGAAAAGTGAAAAAGTCCTCCGACTTCTCCTTACCCTCATTCGCCACCAATAAGTCGGCGGCTTCCGCCCAGAGTGATTCCTTTGTTTCGGTCAAAGTTGCTGGGGGCGGGCACGGGCTCACTTTGCAAAATTCCACCTCAAAATCGGCAACAGCCCAAGCCTCTTGTGACGGCGGGCAACACTTCAGGGTCGCCACCCCTAATATGCCCACACAATCCAGTACGAGATCCTCTTTCCAAGAAAAATACTTGTTCCTTGGCCTCGTTATAAAGACATGTTTATTCGCAACACAAAAAGTCCCTACGCGTTTCAGAGTTTACGTCACTCCTTGTTCACGGGCGAGGTTCAGTGTGATTGTTCTTACTTTTAAACTGACAAGTACTCATTTCCTGTGCAACAGTATAGACATGGAAAACATACTGGTTTGGTTTGTACGTGCTTAAATCAATAAAGTTTTGTAAATGTTATTTGAAAAAAAACTTTTTAAATTTCTTTTAACAAATGCAGAAATTATTTAAATTTGCCGCTCATGTAAAACTCATACCGGAATTCAATGCAATCACATTTGAACTACAATGTATTAAACCAAGCTACATGTCGCTTGCACAAATCTCATTCAATGATAGTGAGAATACATAATTACGCGCAAAGTATGTAACACTTCACCCGCGGCCGAAACCATCAATTCAATGTACTAGGGACAATTCAATCCAAGTGGATTGTGTGGGAATATATATATATATATATATATATATATATATATATATATATATATATATATATATATATATATATATATATATATATATATATATATATAAAATATATATATCTGTGCGCTTGCCTGCTTTTCTATTCCGCTTTAGAAAAAAGGCAAGAGTGGACCCAGTTTCTACCAAGTGATTTATTAAGCAATAACCATGTCGCCATGACGCGTTTCGGCCGGTAGAGACGGCCTTGATAACATGACAGCGCATGGGCGGCATTACCTCCATTTAAAGTGCAAATGCAGCAGCCATAGATATAGTAAACATACTACACATTCAAAAATTTACATAAATTGCAGCAAAGTGCTAAAATCATGTTTAAATTGTGTGTATGAAATTACAATTTACAATAAAAACCAGGAAAACAAATCGCTGTGAAATACAGCAATGTGCTTGTAAAATCCTACTAGATGAAATATCCTAAGTTATATTGGGTGCGGGGATATATTACAGTCAAAATTACTGGTATGAACCCCTGTATCATGCACTTTTTTTCTTTTTATCCTGGTTTGATAGAAAATCCAGCTGCCGTATTCAATAAAGTGACTAAGTGCTAAGTAATTTACCCCCCATCTTCCTAATGTGCGAGACCCGTGTGAATAAAGTTATGTGCAAAAAGTGCAAAAAATATATATAAAGTGCAGAGTAGTTCATATGTGCAAAGAGAGTGCTAGCAGCATGACAAGTACGAACAGCATAACAGGTACGGGCAAATGCCAATTACCTTAAAATGACCTCATATAGTGTAAATCACAACGGGTACATTAAGAAAAGGAGGATAAAACAGTAAGTTAATTAAAGAGATGAAAAATAGGCTGATTCCCACATAATGATATTCACAATATAAAATTGTAATAAAATCATTTCAACCTAAAATCACAATAAATTAGCTAAAACCTCCTGTTATATATTTCTCTCAAACATCATAACATTTTAATGTATGGTAATGGAAGCAATTTGTGAGTTTGAGATGCAACCATATTGTTGATATGTACCTCTAGAATCAAAAATATGTATATATGTTCAAGTTTCTGGAGACCTGTGCTATACTGTCTAATAATTAAGAGCGATACGAGATCTTCACCAAGTAAATCCCCCATGTATAGGCAGGTCATATTTACTAAACTGTTTATTATATATGTTTTTGAGTAATCCTTTTATATTATTTCCATAATAATGTGGTTATTGTTTATGTTTTTACTGTTTATCACCTCTAGAAATTACAATTATAATAAGTATTATTACAATTTGTATTACTATGTTTATTTTATTTTTTGTTTAATTATCAATTATATTTATTTAAATATGTTTATTTGTTTGCATTTTTAAAATATGCATACTTTTTATTTTACTTTTTTAAGTGATAAAACTTTATTTATTTTTGATAAAATAACTACTTTTTTTAAATGTAGGATTTTTAACATTACTATGCATTTAAAAGTTAATATAAATAAAATAGGAATACATTTTATGACTGTATTGTGGTCTTCTCTACTTCTATGGAAAGTCACTATTTGTGTCCTCCATATTTTTGTCGCCTATATTCTATTGTGCCGCCAAATAGGAGGCCAGTGAGACAGTCATGACAGCACTATGCAAGTAGCCAAAAATTCCAGGGCTTGGAAGATGGACAAGAGTGACATCTTTGCAGGATAGGACCAGTGCACTCAAGAGCCTTAGTTACACCTTACTAGAGATGCCTCCTAGCAGGTAGACTCTAGACAGATTAGTAAGAGCTATTACACATAAATGTGTTGGAGCTCAGACGGCTCAGGCTAGCTCTGGACGTTTTCTTGCCAAATATAACCAAGCACTGCACATCATATGTTCAAAAGCAAGGTGACACAATATCTCCAATACTATCCAAGTAGGTACAGCAAAAGTGGCCTTAAAGGTTATAACATGACATCACCCTGGCAACATGTCGGGGTTGCACAATGTCTAGCTGGACATTGTAAATATCTAGGTTGACAGCTATGAGTAGAAGTTCAACACAAGGCACCGCCAACTAGTGTTCCAGAGATGGGGCACACATTCCTTGAACCTCTTTGTCATTCTGGACAATTCAAAATGTAAAACTTTCAGCAGCATGTGTTGATGCCGCTGAACAAATGAAACGCTACATCAATGTCATCGTCAGGGATCTTTACCTATGCCTTAATTGAGGTGCCACTCATCCTGAGAGTTATCCGCAAGATGATATGGGAGTTGTGTAGATGCATTCTGATAGTCCTGGGATGGGGAGACAGTAATAGTTCAGAGTCCTTTGGCATCAATCTAGTTCAAAGCAGACAGATATCTCTTTGTGAAGAGTCATGACCAAGTGCTTGATCCCAATTTAGCATCCCTGCACTTCTTCTACCATTGAGATGTACGCCTTAAAATGGAAAAGGTTTTGTATTTGAGCTATGAATTATAGCATTGATGTGCTACAAATGTGTCTGCATGAAGTTGTGCTTAACTGCCTACGTTTTCTCAAAAGTAAGCATAAAACATTTTATGCATGGATTCACCTAGCATCTCTCTTTAGATCCCTTTGGTGTTCTGGTAATCTGTCATTGTTCTCTTCCAGGATTGTTAAATAATTTTTGAAGGGATTACTCCAGGTCTTTACTCCTCTGTCCAAACATGTGTTTCATAGAAACTGAACACTCTTGTGGGCACCCTCATAGGAGGTCCCTTTTGTCACAGCTGGAAGGCTTTGTCACAGATACTCTTTTGTACGACAGTATTCCACCTTTTTGGGAAAATTCATGAGTTATTTGTTCAGGCACATATCATCAAATTCAGCAAAGACAAAGTTTCCCTTACCACCAACCCATAATGTATTGCTGAAATACCTTAATTGTTTTCACCTCTGTGACAAAGGTTACCTGCTAATATACTTTCCACCATCCTCTTCTTCACAGTTGGGTTACACTCGCTAGATATTAAGCAATGTTTAAAGTTATAAATAGACAGAACAAGGGACTTCTGAAACCCAAAACTACTGTTCTTCTCTTCTCAAAAGTCTGACAATTCCAACAAGGGCTGACATATTTTGAAACAAGACATAGGTCACTGGTTTGTTTACACCTTGCTTTGACTTCTGACTCATAAAGTTTGATAGACCATGTAACCATAAAGTGCCAGAGCCATGATGACTATGGCAGCACTATTCACAAGAGGGCACATCAAAGACATTTGCAAAGCTTAATTAATGGGCCTTTACCAATACCTGCACCACATACTACTGCTTCAACTTCCACTGAAGATTCGAAGCTGCAGTAGACAAGGCAGTACAATTGAATCCTGTTTCACTGAGAAAAGTCTAATTTCTTCCTTCCAATTTTATGTTTTACCTCTTCTACTGGTTTTGTGGTTATAGTTCAAGCACTTGAATCTGTGAAAGATCCATTTCTGGAGAAAAAAACTTCTCTTACTTATAACCCCCTTTCTCGAGCATTAGTTTCTTTCATAGATTCATATGCACTAGCACGTCTTACCTTCGTAAAGCTTTTAATACTTCTTTAGGTGCTCTTAAAATCTGAGCACTTAAGCTTCTGGGGAGACTATAGTTTTGTGTCTTTCCATCTCATGGGCTGTAGTTTAGGCCACACAATAAATAGGAAATACTATAAATGGTATGTTTCTGTTTCACTGTTAGTTAAATGCATATTGTGATTATTTAAAATATGAATCTCAAGTCAAGAATAACTTTATTCGGTTCACAAACTACCATAAAAGTATAACATACATACTGAATGAATACAAATTTACATGTTAAATTTGTACAATGATATGTCACTTGATTCAAATATTCAACAGTTTAAAAAGAAAGTTAAAAAATCAATTTTCTAAAAAAGAAGAGCACCCATTTCATTTACATTTCACATTGTTTCCTTCTTAAAAGTGCAGTTCTAATAAAATGTAATACTGCAGTGCAAATAACTTCGGTGGACAGGGAGCGTAAGAGATTAAAACCATCCTGGTGATTACAGGGGTGAGTTTTGTTTAGGAGGAACCGTGACCTTGGCTCTTTGTAAAGTGCACAGAAAAGGGTAAAGTGCAGCATGCTTTGATGTGCTGAACTATCACAAGGGCAAGGAATGAGGTTATTGCGCCATCCACTCTGTTTGGGTAAGGCCCCTAAAAAGTACAATGTCCAAAGCCGAAACCTAGTCAATAAAAATCTGTGCTGCACGTTCGTGGTAAAAGACAGATACAATTGTTGTTGTAAAAGGGGCCGATCTAGGTGAGAATGCAGTCCTGGTTGCCGCTGTCGGTTATCAAGCTCAACAAAATATGCGTCTTTTATGATCAATTTCATATTTGTATCAATGCTGGCAGGATTATCATAAAAATGCCCTAGGCCTATTTCATTAAATTTTCTTTTCACATAGGAAAGCCATGGAATGGCCTCGGTATTGTCCAGCATCATACAGTCCTTGATCATTTCCCTTGTGAACGTTAAATCTTCTGACAGCCAAACTTTGGCCCAAAGAAACAGTAGGGCAATTTTAATCCGATCTGTGATAAAATCTATCCCTACCTCAGAATGACAAAATGCTGTGGGGGCACTTTTTGGGATCATGAATAATGTTTTTAAAAACTTGTTTTCTAATATTTGCAGTTGAGAGCTTTTGTGATCTCCTCATACTCCAGCCCTGTAGGTAGAGATGGATAAGCATTTTGATTTATAGAAAGTGATCTATTTCGCTACTGGCTTATGGCCTAATTTACCTGCGAAGTGGAAAAGGCCTTCCACTGCCCGACTAGTGTTCAGCACCCTAGATGTAACAAGGGGGTCCCAGTTCAGTTTATTATTAAAAACATTCCCCAGGTAAGTAAAATTAGAGACTTGATCGATTGTCTTGCACTTTACGGTACATTTCCTAGATCTAGTTTGACTTGGACCACAGACCATAATGTAAGATTTTGTGAAATTTACTTTTAGGTCCAAAGTTAGCATAAAATCATTAAAAACATTCAGAGACTTCTGTAGGCTATTTGCAGTTAAGCCAATAAAAACCGTGTCGTCCGCGTCAACGAGATCGTCTTGCCTCCAACTTTGGGAAGTCTAGTTCCTGACCTATTAAGGCTGCTTCTATGCTGTTTGTGTACACGAGAAAGAGGAAGGGGGCCAGTATGCACCCCTGTGAAACTCCCTCTGTAGAAAGAATGGGTCCGGTCCTCGCTCCCCCGGGCCAAATCGTATGGCTACCATGGTAGACTTGTGTAAACTACGCAGGAGGGTAATGAGAGGTTCCTCGAAACCCATTTCTCCCATCATGGACCACAGTGTTCCCCAATTGACCGTGTCAAAAGCACTGGACAAGTCCATGAAGGCAAGGTGGATTGACCCCTTCCTTGCTTTCATGTGCTTGTCCATAATCAAGGCCAAATTGAGGCACTGTTCATTTGTCCCCCTGCCGCTTCTAAATCCATATTGGGTTTGGGATATTTGCCCAGTAGGATCAGCCCAGGTCTCGAGTCTCGCTAAAATGACCCTCCCCAACACCTTGACCGTAGCGTCGATTAGGGAAATAGGCCTGTAACAGGCCGGGTCTTCCTTATTTCCCTTTTTGTACATGGGTACCACAATGGCCTCTTTCCATGATATTGGGATGGGACCAGTTATTGCTGCTCTAAAAACATTTGTTAGGAGGGGTGCCCAAAGTTGGATATTACTTTTAAATAAATCAAGGGGTACTCCATCAGGCCCTGCAGCTTTAAGTTGTATATCTTTCCTGAGGGCATCCTCGACCTTACTGACTGATAGGGAAGAGCTCAAATGGAGTGCAGTAACTGGATTTAATAAGACATCTTGACTTATTTCCGGGCTAGTGATACCCTTCGGGTTAAATATATTTGAATAGTACGATTCCCACATTTTCCCTGGAATTAGTGAGTCCATACCCCTAGCGTCGTTTGAGAATAATAGGCGGTTTATTACCTCCCAAAAAATCCTAGAGTGTTTTAGGGCGCTTGCTCTCTCTAAGTCTGCCCAAGCCAGCTTTCGCAGTTCTTGCTTCCTCTGCACAACTACCCTCTTGTAAGTATGTCTTGGGTACTTGATTAAGGTATTATCTTGAGGGCTTGTGTGTAATGCCTTCTGTAAATCCTTCTTGGCCCTTGTGCACTCGGTGTTGAACCATTTAGCGCCCTAGTTTCCCTTATTATTATTGGGTTCGTCACATTTCGGGACACTTCCCTGCAAATTCCCTGGAATCCCTGTATAACCGTTTCCGGGGGGGGGGGGGGGGGGGGGGAAATCATGATCTAAGCATTTCAAAATGGAGGTAAAATTTGCTTTGATAATGCTCTCCTCAAATTGGAGGGGTTTTATCTTGTTCCATTCCATTCTCACCCCTTGATTTGGGTTATACTGGAGGAGGCGACCATCTCCTTCAACCTCCTGGGCAGTTACGTGTAGGGAGGCAGTGAGGGGGTTATGATCGCTTGCATTGTTGGGTTCTACTTCAAAACTATCCACCAGGGATGCAGATTTACTAGATATTAACATAAAGTCAATAACACTTTCCCTTCCTCTGCCCATAAAGGTGGGATATTGGATTGCCTTGTTACTGACCAAGGTGTCAACAAAAAGCAAGTCATTCACAATAATAATATCATTTAAGGCATCTACCTGTGGCATATGTATAAAATGTGTTAGTGGTTGACCCTCAGTGTCTGTTAACCCACATATTCTATTTGAGCTATGCCGGCATAAGGAGCCATTAAAATCCCCCACCCAGTGGATAAACAGGGGTTGCCACTTCTCTGCGATCTTATCAATTTCCTCCTTAAGATTTACAATAATATCACATCTATTTGAATCAAAAACATTGTAGTGCCAGTTGATTAAAATCAGTTGATACCAGGGTGAATTTATGACGGACTTTGCTTTGATGGATCCGTATTTAAGGGAGATCAATGTCGCCAGACCTCCTTTCGCTCTCCCTGCAGGTGAGGGAATTGCATGGACATTAAGGGAGCAGTAGCCATCTAGTTCAATATTCTCCCTAGACCATGTTTCCTGGGTGCAGATGATATCAAAAGTATTTACATAGTTTAACCACATTTCATCCTCTAATTTCGAGCGGATGCCTGCGATGTTCCAAGAGAGAATTCTAAAAGGATGGGTTTTGTGCGGCCTTATACCTGGATTCTCCCTATGGCTTACAGTAGTAGAGTTCAAGCCGGACCCCCGTGTTCCTAAATTGTGTAGGATTGAGGGGCTAGTTGAAACATCCCCAATCTCTAGCTCCTTGTTGCTAATAAAAGTATCAGGTGGTTTATGTATGTGATGATCCAAGTGTTTTGCCCCCAGCCTATTCCCTTCTATTCTGTCTGCTGGATGATGGATTTCCCTGGTTACCCCTCCTGTCATTAACATCTTACTTGAGCTATATGGGTCCGAGGGTAGTCAATCAATTTCTGTTAGACCAGACAATGCCTCAAAACGGTTGTGAAACCATACTGGGGGGGGGGTTCTATTCTGGAGGCACTGGTGAGGCATAATGCCCCCTTGATGGGGAGGGTAAAAATAACCCAGAGGGTGGGCCTGTATCTGCTCTAAAGGGGAGTCTCTAAGATGGCATAGGGCAAAGTCTACCCACCTCTCGTCATTAAAATTCAAGACCACACAATCGCCTCCTTTTTCTTTTTGTGTTTTCCCCAACCAGTTTACCGGGCCTGCCGAGATAAAATGGGTTCCAGGGACTCTGACACTATTTTATCAAATCGAGCTGACATCATGTCCATATCAGACAAAGTGTTTATCTTTGCAGGCCCTCCTCCCACTCTGGGTCTTCCCACGGAAGTGGGGGGATTTTGCTTTGTTCACTTGATCCTTGGCAAGTGACCCAGAGTTCTTTGATCAGTCCCAGTTACAATTGGGTCAATGCGCTTCCTTTTTCCCCCGCCACATTTTGGTCCTCTGTGATTATTGGTGTTACTACTCCTCTGCCTATTGGCCCTCCACCCGTGGGGCCCTGACTCAAAATGATGACAGTGGGTGAAAGAGCAAGTCTGTGTTCGGCCAGTTCAATTTCTTTATTGAGAGCCCCCACGGCGTTCTGTAGGAAGCCGTCTAATGTGGCGTCTGTACATTTAGGCTCAGGCATAGGTTTCTTTCGCCCCATCTCAGTAAAAGTTTTAGGATCTCAATATACACAAGATGATATCCCTACCATTCCAATCCCTCTCCTTACTTTTTCTTTTGGCAGATGTCCCCGATCATGGAACCAAGAGATGTGGCCCAGTCCGGCATCCGGGAGCGAATGGGCGCAAACGAGCCCACTCTTGGCCCGCCACCGCCGGGTGCGGAAAGAGGCGTCACTGGCGGCCCCACGGGCTGCTGGAGGATGGAGTCCCTTCTGCTGTTGGCCGTTCCCCTCACGGCTTGTAAGTCGGTGTGCTTGGGCGTCCCGTGCTGCGGGAGCCCTCCACAGGTGGCAGGCTTTAACGCGCCTCCGGGCACAGAAAATGGCATCACTGGCGGCCCCATGGGCTGTTGGGGGATGGATTCCCTTCTGCTGTTGGCCGTTCCCCTCACGGCTTGTGAGTCGGTGTACTTGAGCGTCCCCTGTGTGAGTATAAAACAGAGCGGCACCCACAGCAGGCTGCTGACTAGAAGGACTCCCCTCAGGGTTCCAACAGTGGAGGCTGGGCTAGCTCCTCCAGTCTTTTGTCTGCACCTTACTTGAGCATATGTCGTCACAGCTTCTATAACTGCAGCGTCTTAACAGAGGAGACACTCTAAGCTCATGTCAACAAATAACAGGTAGCAGCCAGTAACCAGCGGTAGTTGGCACAGTAGGAACAGTGAACATAGGGCAGAGAATAACGGACAGGCAAGGGGCAGCTGGGTTGGGCCAGTATAAACCAAATTTAGTGACTGGACTGGGGGAACAAACCAATCTTCCCCTCCTCACAACATGCAGCACACCGCTTGTGCCTGCCTCAGCGGGTCACTAGAGGAGGTGAAGGTGTCGATCGGGGTCAGAAAATATGCAAAGCAAGAAGTACGCTCTTGGCTCTCCGCTCCTCAGCACCGTTTTACCAGGGAAAAGCTGGAGCCCTCCAAAGATGCTTTGGCTGCGTCAGCTCAGTGGGTCTGGCACCCAGATCACAAAGCATTCTCACGGTATCACTGGTATCACTGGGGTCTCACGGCAAGTCTTCTTTTCACCAAGACTGCCAATGCCGATGCAGCTCTTGGTCCGACTCCACGCCTCAGCATCTCCACACTCTGTGTCTCAAGCACCTGCAGTTACCAGATGACAAAGAATAATCCTGGCCTGGGCGATATACTCAGGCATGGACCAGGAAGCTCCTAAGTTCTTCTTTGGGGGAATATGAATCTACTTAGTGGGTGATTGTATAATGACTTCCGCACTTGCACTTTGCTCTCCGGTCCGCTTAGCTTTGCGTAGGGAGCTCTTCTGCCTTGGCATTTGGAAGCCATTTCTCCTCCATGAGGACTTCTAAGCTGCCATCTTCAGGTGCCACATGCTCTAATTGTTCAAGGATCCAATTGACTGCACCTTTCATAAGAAAGGCGGCAGTGCCGATACACAGTGGACGCACTCCTGGAGCAACGAAGACAAGCCCGTCTGCACCCATACACGTCCGTTCAATGGCTAGCGCAAGCCATGCTGCTCATTTTAATCAAGGAATGCCCCTAAGAATAATTACTCTTTTAAACAACTCAGGAAAGTGAGAGCCTTGTTCCAATGCAAAAATAAACTGCAGGTATAGCATATTGCTGGCTCACTATCTTAGAACTGTATATGTTTGTCGACGTGCACACTTAATTCAATAAAATATTGTGATGAACCGTATTCACAAACAGGTTAGAAAGTTTTTGTGTGTTATGCGTGCTACTGTGGAATGTGGTGTAGCCTAAACCCCTGTGTATGAATTCCAACTCTGAAAAGGACACAGAAGAATCAGATCCTGCACAATGCACTGCAAATATCCCTAAGGTTTCAAAACATTATCAATATTTCAACGTAAGTTATTAAAAAAATAACAATCAACACTTAGTCATTTGTTGCTTACTAACAGCAATATTGTGTACTGATACATGATTGCAACAATATAATCAAAATGATTGTTGATAACAAACGATATCACGGTTAAAAAAATATATATCATGTGTTATACAAATGTAATTTGATTGGTTTGATACATCTCAAGACCAAACATTTAGAAAAAGACCCAATGCATTTCGGGTATACAACCCTTCTTCAGGGGTACAACTAATCTCGAAACAGTTTAGGATGGTACACGAGATGTAGTACGAATAGCAGCCTCCAATAGGAACTACAAAAGTAAAAAATGAAAGAGACAGTGTCACTGCTTCATTATGATGAACAACTCAATAAAGAGAACATATCATGTACAAAAATATCATGTAAACAAGAGTTTGCACACTCGAGAAGAATCGACGTATAGCTATCTCAGGTTGAGAAAGAGGATTCGAATAGAAAGAAACCAGGAATGGTGAGTATGTGAAGAAGAGAGACGTGCTGCCCCAACAACTTATCAATCTGTTACCATAATAGCTGTCGCCCAGTGAAGGGGTGATGTTTGATAAACAAAACTCATGGTGTATATACCCATGTGTATAAAACCTTGTGGAGAATATCTCCAATACCAATGAAGTGCTGTAATCCTACAAGAAAAACACTCTCCATGATTATGCGGTCTAGCCAGATAGTCAACTGATTAGTAACAGAACTGCCAAAATAAAAATAACAATAAAAAACGGCAACTCTCGAATGCCGGGGTCTTACCAATATGCCTGTGAAGGGCAAGATCTACGGAGAATCAAAGATAGGAGGATAGAAGTTAGTGTCATAACAGCGTCTCGATGCGTACCACCGCACGCCAGAAATAAACCAAGCATCCGCTTATCCAAAACTTGTCATCAAACGTCCCAAGTCTGAAAAGAAAAGGGTCTATGTAAATACACTGTCGCTCTTAGCTGTAGCAGAAGAACTCAAATGGAGAGCTTAGTTCCTGAACAACTCACCGCCATAGAACTTCAAACGTCGTCGTGCGCAAGACCAAATCACGAGACCATAGTGTTACGTCAGCACGTAGGGAGGTGTAGGAAGGTTCTTTAAATGGAAAGCCGAAGACCAGCATACAAGCTTATCAAACTTTATTGAGTGGTGTACCTCCTTGTTCTACAGACAACCAGGAAACCAAATGTCATTCAAAACAGGATCCGGGTATCTATGTGATATCTCTAAAAAAGACACTCGCTTACAACGTCGATACTAAGACAGTGTATGTTAATGCAAACATGAACTATGCAAAGAAGGGAAAGAGAAAATAAGATCCAAGGTTAAATGTATTATAGATAGAGTGTACTGAGTGACAAGACTCAGGTGCATGGTGAAGAAAGTGGCAGGGAATCAAAAGGGAATCCTCGATATTAACGCAAGTAAAATATCGATCAATTCGTGTGTGCAAAATCTGTACATTTAAAAGAGACTGAATCATAGGAAGCACATTAGTTCATAATGATCATTGAGACCACCAGGAATGATGGTCCCTAAATACTTGATCCAAAAAGTTTCCCTACGTGCTAAGGAGATATTGAAATCCATTCCGGGTGTATTATCTATTTTTTTTAGAATGGTAAATCTGATCTGGGGGATAGTGTGTGGTGTGTTAACCCAATGTGCGGCCAGACAGGAGTTACAGTTACGGTTGCGAATCATGCTCTTATGTTCAATAATTCTGTTTTTGACCTTGCGTGAGGTCCTCCCCACATATGTCAGTCTACAGGGACATTGTAAAGTGTAAATCAACCCCTCCGTATTACAATCTGATGTGTGTTTTAATTGAATACTCTTGCCTGTTTTTGGGTGAGCAAAGGTATTGCCTGGGATGACATTCCCGCATTGATCACAATTCCAGCATTTTCTCATGCCCTTATATTCTTTTATGGTGGGTATGCGTGTTGGTTTTAACCATTATTTCAGGTTTTTGGACCGGGTATGGGCAAACATGGGTCTGCCCAACAACACTGGTTTGAGATCCACCTCTTTGATATAATTCTCTTGATGTGTTTAGCTTGCTCAGAGTGTTTTAACACAAACACCTCACGTGTGTTACTCTTCTTGATGGTTGATTCTAATAAATCTTCTCTTTTTTTCTTGGATACTACTTCTTTTGCTACTTGTAACACTTCCTGTGGGTAACCCCTATCTTTGTATCTTAGTATGTGTTCATCAATTAGAGTTTCAGTGTTTTCATTCTGTGATGAAATTCTCTTTATTCTGATTAGTTGAGAGACAGGCAAATGCTTCTTCAGAGAAATTTGGTGTGCGCTGGTATAGTGTAACGCATCATTCATATCAGTGGGTTTGCTATACACAGTTATCTGCAATCCAGTATCAGTTTTATGTATCTCAATATCCATAAAGTTGATCTTGTTGGGATGAATATTATATGTAAATTAAATATGTGTATTGCAAGAGTTTAGTTCATTGATGCATTCTTCAAGTGTATGTCGATTCCCTTTCCAGATTACCAAAACATAGTCGATGTAACGCATTATAGGCTACAAGATTAGTGCACCATGCTTCCTTATGTAGTATGTGAGTATCTTCAAACTATGCCATGTATGTATTCGCATACGATGGGGCCACTGGAAAGCCCATGGAAGTTCCCATCCGTTGAAGAAAAAATGTGTCTTGCCAGGTGAAGTAGCTGAACGGGGATCAGCAGCTACAGAAAATGAGTCATCTACATCCAATGATAAGTCGTCTTTTTTAGCCCTCAGCCAATCATCCAACCACCCGCCAGACAAAGCAGATTCACACAAAGGCAACGGTCTCGCAGGGGAAAAAACAAAATACGTCACAGAATCGGGCAGACTTCAGCATGTCCAAAAGAAGACAGGAACCTAGTTATGTACATTTCAAAAAGATCTTTCAGTCCGCGTGAAATTACCGTTCTAAATAAAAGCATGTCATTTGTTCCAACTTATTCTTCAAATGCACTGGAAACTGAAATAGCGCTATTTAAATTTATGCGTAAACTCAGACTGCGGTGGTTCTTTTTACCAACCACAGATGGAGAAGATTCAACACAATCCTCACAAAAATCCCGTCCGAAGAGCAATTTCATGGCTCTGTTTTCGCACAAAAGTCTTGATAATTTTGAACTGCTTGTTAAAAAGGACCTGGAAACCATTGAATACCGTCCATCTAAAAATGCTAATCTGACACCCAAAGATAAGAGAATTCTTAACTCTCTCAAACAGGACAAGACTATAACTTTTCAACCTTCTGATAAAGGTGGGGCGCTTGTCGCAATGGACACCTCTTTCTACGAACAGAGTGTGAATTCACATGTTTTAAATACCGATACGTACATTATGCTGGATACTGATCCCACACATGTATTTATGGGGTTACTTGCCTCCATCTTATCCAAAGCTGAAGAAATGGGTTGGATTAATGAATCTACGAGAAGATTTTTACAAAAATCCTCACCTAAAATCCTGCACATATATATGCTTCCCAAGATGCATAAAAACGCAGTAAACCCACCATTTCGACCTATAGTAGTTGGCTGCGGATCCATTCATGAACCAATTGGACAATATCTCGATTTCTATTTACAACCACTTGCACAATCATGGAGCATGTACGTAAAGGATTCCACACACTGTTTGAAACGACTAGAAGAGATACGCCATTTTTTTGAAGAGGAGATCCTACTTTGTATAATTGACATAGTAGCATTATACACTTCCATCCCCCACAATGAGGGGTTAGAGGCAGTAGAATGGAGACTACTTCACAACCCCACAGAAGATGTAAATGGAGTATTTCTATTACAACTATTGCATGTTTCGCTATATCACAGCTACTTCACCTGGCAAGACACATTTTTTCTTCAGCGGACGGGAACTTCCATTGGCTTTCCAGGGTCCCATCGTATGCGAATACATACATTGCATACTTTGAAGATACTCACATACTACATAAGGAAGCATGGGGCACTAATCATGCGTTACATCGACGATATTTTGGTAATCTGGAAAGGGAATCGACATACACTTAAAGAATGCATCAATGAACTAAACTCTTGCAACACACGTATTCAATTTACATATAATATTGATCCCAACAAGATCAACTTTTTGGATATTGAGATACATAAGACTGATATTGGATAACAGACAACTGTGTATAGGAAACCCACTGATATGAATAATGCGTTACACTATACCAGCGCACACCCAATTTCTCTGAAGAAGCATTTGCCGGTCTCTCAACAAATCAGAATAAAGAGAATTTCATCACAGACTGAAAACACTGAAACTCTAATTGTTGAACAAATACTAAGATACAAAGAGAGGGGTTACCCACAGGAAGCATTACAAGTAGCAAAAGTAGTAGTATCCAAGAAAAAAGAGAATATTTATTAGAATCAACCATCAAGAAGAGTAACACACGTGAGGTGTTTGTGTTAAAAAACAAGCAATCTAAACACATCAAGAGAATTATATCAAAAAGGTGGGAAATTCTTGAACAAGAGGTACATCTCAAACCAGTGTTGTTGAGCAGACCCATGTCGCCCATACCCGGTCCAAAAACCTGAAAGAATGGTTAAAACCAGCATGCATACCCACCATAAAAGAATATAAGGGCATGAAAAAATGCTGGAATTGTGGTCAGTGCGGGAATGTCATTCCAGGCAATACCTTTGCTCACCCAAAAACAGGCAAGAGTATTCAATTAAAACACACATCGGATTGTAATACGGAGGGAGTGATTTACGCTATACAATATCCCTGTGGACCGACATATGTGGGGAGGACCTCACGCAAGGTCAAAACCAGAATTATTGAACATAAGAGCATGATTCGCAACCGTAACTGTAAGTCTTGTCTGGCCGCACATTAGGTTAACACACCACACACTATCCCCCAGATCAGATTAACATTCTAGAAAAAATAGATAGTACACCCGGAATGGATTTCAATATCTCCCTAGCACGTAGGGAAACTTTTTGGATCAAGTATTTAGGGACCATCATTCCTGGTGGTCTCAATGATCATTATGAATTACTGTGCTTCCTATGATTCAGTCTCCTTTAAATGTACAGATTTTGCACACACGAATTGATCGATATTTTACTTGCATTAATATCGAGGGTTCCCTTTTGATTCCTTGCCACTGTCTTCACCATGCACCTGAGTCTTGTCACTCAGTACACTCTATCTATAACACATTTAACCTTGGATCGTATTTTCTCTTTCCCTTCGTTTGCATAGTTTGTGTTTGAATTAAGATACACTGTCTTAGCATGGATGTTGTAAGCGAGTGTCTTTTTTAGAGATATCACATAGACACCCGGATCATGTTTTGAATGACATTTGGTTTCCTGGTTGTCTGTAGAACAAGAAGGTACAACGCTCAATAAAGTTTGATAGGCTTGTATGCTCATCTTCGGCTTTCCATTTAAAGAACCTTCCTACACCTCCGTACGTGCTAACGTAACACTACGGTCACGTGATTTGGTCTTGCACTCAACGACGTTTGAAGTTCTATGGCGGTGAGTTGTTCAGGAACTAAGCTATCCATTTGAGTTCTTCTGCTACAGCTAAGAACGATAGTATATTTACATAGACCCTTTTATTTTCAGACTCGGACGTTTAATGACAAGTTTTGGGTAAGCGGATGCTTGTTTTATTTCTGGCGTGCAGTGGTACGCATTGAGACCGCTGTTATGACACTAATTTCTATCCTCCTATTTTTGATTCTCCGTAGATCTTGCCCTTCACAGGCATATTGGTAAGCCCCGGCATTCGAGAGTTGCCATTTTTTATTGTTATTTTTATTTTGGCAGTTTCTGTTACTAATCAGTTGACTATCTTGCTAGACCGCAGAATCATGGAGATTGTTTTTCTTGTAGGATTACAGCACTTCATCGGTATTGGAGGTATTCTCCACAAGGTTTTATACACACGGGTATATACACCATGAGTTTTGTTTATCAAACATCACCCCTTCACTGGGCGACAGCTATTATGGTAACAGATTGATACGTTTTTGGGGCAGCACGACTCTCTTCTTCACATACTCACCATTCCTGGTTTCTTTCTATTCAAATCCTCTTTCTCAACCTGAGATAGCTATACGTCAATTCTTCTCGAGTGTGCAAACTCTTGTTTACATGATATTTTTGTACATGATATGTTCTCTTTATTGAGTTGTTCATCATAATGAAGCAGTGACACTGTCTCTTTCATTTTTTACTTTTGTAGTTCCTATTGGAGGCTGCTATTTTTACTACATCTCGTGTACCGTCATAAACTGTTTTGAGAATAATTTGTACCCCTGAAGAAGGGTTGCATACCCAAAATACATTGGGTCTTTTTCTAAATGTTTGGTCTTGAGATGTATCAAACTAATCAAATGATATTTGTATAACACATGATATATATTTTTGTAACCGTGATATCGTTTGTTATCAATAATCATTTTGATTATATTGTTGTAATCATGTATCAATACACAATATTTCTGTTAGTGAGCAACAAATGACTAAGTGTTGATGATTTTATTTTTTTGAATAACTTACGTTGAAATATTGATAATGTATTGAAACCTTAGGGACATTTGCAGTGCATTGTGCAGGGTCGGATTCTTCTGTGTCCTTTTCAGAGTTGGCTCACTATCTTGCCAGAGTGCCATCAGCTGGTTACAGCTGAAGCTAAGCCATGAAAACGTATATATCCTAGTTGTAAACATATTATACAAATGAAAATATATGGGATAAAACAGCCAGATAATCTTACCGGGTGTCTCATTATTACACATATTCTTTCGCATGCTTTCAATATTTTGGGTTACTTGATTGAAATTAAAGTGCACTATATGTTTGTAATAGAACTATGATTAAATTAATCTTCAAAACCAAATCATGATAGAGCAGTCCCGCCTGGAAATGCAAGTACCCATTTGAGATGAATTGGAAAAAGGAGCGGTGGCCTGGCAATTATCTTTTGGGACTCATTTCAGTGTTCTGAACATCCTCTGACTGGACTATCAATGATGGTAGGTGTGGGCTTCTGTCTCAAAACTTCCTTTTCAGGAGCCTTAATCTTTTAAACCCCTGGCCAAGCTTCTGAATTTATTAACTTCTTAAGTGTTGCTATTGCACAACATTGCGTTCGATTCCCTAGTTTTACTATCCTAAGAAATCTTAATCTCCACATTGACACTAAATACAATACATTAGCCCACTCACTTATAGATGCAGTATTAGTGCTCAATCCAAGGCAATTCGTCCCCACATTCAGCTGGCCATCCATTAGATTTAGTACTGACTAATCATCAGTCGTTATTGGTTGACAGCCAATAGTATTATCCTGATCTGATCACTTTGTAATTTCTTTTAGTTGGACTGACTACAGAAGTATAAAGCACTCAACACCAGATACCATCTGTACAATTATAAGTGGGTAACATCAAAGAGCAAGATTTAGTGGACACCCTAGCAAATTCATAAGCAATATAAACTAGTACTATGGATATATATACCAACCAAGTAAACCATTGGCTAAGAGTGGCACAAGCTAGCCCGAGTTATCACCCATACGCAACATAGGCAAAGGGACATTGCACCTTGGTTGTCATCGCAATTAGTAAATGAAGAAAGGAGTTGCAAAAATGTGGAGTGAAATCCAGAAGAACAATTCAGTATAAGACAATGAAAAATATAAATTGGCAATGGAATCTTATAAAACGTCAATTAAAATCGCTCAAGCAAATTTCTCTGCATCAAAACTTGAAACTACTAAGAATACTTGCAAAATGTACCAAATTACTAAATTGTTCATACAACCCAAAAGCCTGCAGCACCTAGCCCTCAGTAGAACTCTGTAACCACCTCTCAGACTTCTTCAAGGAATAAAATTGGAAAAATACAAGCTGAATTTAAAACTAGGAATCATGATGATATGAAATGGAACCACCTCATAACTTTTTGTAAAATAAATACTACATTTTTCAATTTCAATCATATTACCCTTCAGCAATCTGAGAAAGCATTTTTGGGCTGTAAATCGTGGTCTCCTGATCCACTTGCTACAAGGATGCTGGCCAAAGCAATGGAAGTAAATATCTTGTTCCATAGATTGAAGAAAGCAAGGATAAAACATTTTCTAAAAAAGCCATCTGCTGACCCGGATATTTTATTGAATTTCAGAACCACCTCTCTGCTCCCGGCACTCTTCAAGATGATAAAGAAACTTGGCAATATCCAACTATAGCCAAGCCTTTTACATTTGTCTCATTCAGGTTTCAGGCCTCAATACAGCACCAATGCTGCTCTACTGGAGGTCTCTAAACCACATAAAAATGTATACTTTTGGAAAAATCTGCGGCGTTCGAAGCTGTATCTTATACTGTACTTTTGGAACATCGGTCCAAGATGGGTATTTGTGTCTCGGCATTAAGATGGCTCCAGTCTTTCCCTTGTGATAGACATCCAACAATAGCAATTTCCAACCTTTCCTCAGGAAGCTAAAAGCTCAAATATGGGGTCCCTCGAGGATCCTCCCTGAGCCCCACTCCATTTAATGTTCACATGGCTCACTTAGCAACATTAAGAGTATTTTGGAATTAAAGTAGTATCCTATGCTGATGATACAGTGTTAATATTTTTCAATAAAGAAAATTGCTGACATCCCAAAAGCGGACTGCAAAATGTGATCGAAAGGAATTAAATCAATACAACAGAGTTACTTAAAATGTAACTCAGACCAGACTGAGATTCTTGTTTTTGGATCCACCAAGAAATTCTAAGTAATTGTTGGCCAGAAGGAATGCCTAATCCCCATCCTCCTACACTGGTAGCAAGAAACCTTGGAGTAAAAATAGATAATAAGCTTACTCCCCCCCCTCCCAAGTTCTTAATGTATGGGTATTCATTTTATGCAACTTCGTACACTAAAGAAAGTTTTGGATATACTCCCCCTTCAGGCCTGGAAAATAGTTGTGAATGCATTAATTGCTTCAATATTCAACTGTCCTATAGTTTTTATTTAGGTCTTCTCAACGCCTTGATCAATCAGCAGAAGGTGGTTAAAAATGCAGCAGCCCTACCAGGTTTTAAAGATACCTCACTACTCATCAATCTCTTAGCATTTCAAACATCTTTATTGGCGACAACTCATTCAGTTTAATAATCTTGTCCTGGCGCACAGACCTGATTAAGACATCAGTCCTTAGGGAAAGATGTCAACAGTACAATCCAATTGGAGTCTTTAGATCTAGTGCAGCTTTTGGTAGATCTTTGTTCTCCCTAAGCAGCAAAGGCTTGTAATAAACTTCCTTTTGCTCTCCAAGCTACTAATTATGAAAACCAGTTCAGGCAGTAGTTGAAGACTTATGTAAAAGCAGGCAGACCTTAGGTTTAATCACGGCGGAGACTACTCTGGGCCTGCCATTAAACCCCTCTGACAGCCCTACGGAGTAATTGGCTGGCGTTATAGATAGACCAATCACTCTGCCAACCTGGTTTAGATGGCCAGAATGAGAGGTTAGTTTTCAATGCCAGGAAAACCCTGGCGATAAGGGGTGGTGAAAACTTCTAAATGCTCTCCATGGGGAGGGGAGCATTTTATTTTTTAGTTTAAAAAAGAAAATCCCACTTTGGGACTTAAAAATAAAATAAAAATGAAAACTGTTTGGTGCATAGCTCCATCATGTTGACGAGCACCAAACTTCAAAAAACATTGACAAGAACCACTGTGATGGTGGTTCCTGCCATTGCTTAAAAAAATTACCGCCTACTGGGCTGTCATTTTTCGCTTTGGTGGATGGCATCTCCATCAGGGCAACAGAGTAATGTGCTCCATCTCCCTCACAGAGAAACGAGCCGCCCACCTACAAATAAATCAGGCCCTTAGTTATTCTATTCTTCTTAAATCTGTTCAAATGACATACAACCTTGATTATTGGTTAGCATCAGGTCGTCCTTTGGGCCAGCAGTTTGCACTTTATAAAACAATTTCATTCATTCATTTGTGTACCCTGCTGTTTAAATATTGATAAAATAAGATTCCCAACCTGAAGACTATGAATAATTCAAGCATGTGAATCTGTCAAATATGTAGAACTGTAGATATAGGTAAGTACGTATTTTGTACCAAAATCATTCTTACTGATATGACTTTGGTGGCAACTTGAGTATTTGATTTAATATTATATTGACATCCTCAGTTTACAACTTGTTGCTTAGTGGTGAAATACTTCTTCATCACTTGTGCTTCAAAAATGTATATATATATAATGTTTACTGTGCACTGGTATTTTGTCCATTTGTAAACTTTAATCTTTGTGACTACCAGAAGAGTACATATAGTCACTTCTGCCACATAGTAAGTTTCTGTGCCATATGACCTTTGGTTACCATAGCTAAAGCAATGCATGTTGGCAAAATTCTGTTTGTTTTCTATGTTTGGTAAATGCTCCTCATCTTTCATACAGATTTTAGTTTGGAATTATGTTTTTAATTTCTCAGCGCCTGTGGAGCACCATCTCCTAATGTCACATTTATTGTATTGTAGAAGATCTTAGCATAGAGTAAGTAATGTGCAACAAAGCTCCACTGTCACACACCCCTATACATCTTATCAAGCTGATGCAATCCATATAGTCTTTTTGGGCACTGAAGCATTACAGCAGAATTCACAGTGTACCGCGATGATTTACTAACACTTAACACAAGGTTTACATCGCACAAGTGCCAAAACCAGTTATAAATTGTTTATTTTGGAGTTACTTTCTGATGCCTGAAAATAATGCTGCTTTGCCTTACTTTGCTTCAACGGGGCATTCAATTGGTGCCGGTAAGATATTGGGGTTTTATATATCATGACAAAGAAAAGACTAAGTGTAGTTGCGATTACCACTAAGTAGTGTCGCACTGTCACCTCATTTCACTTTGGTCGTGTTTACTTTATTCAAATGAGAATGAACCAAAACCAAACCAAAGACCCTGTAACAAAGGGCACTAAGAAGATAGATGCTGGAGCCACCACATTTCTTTTGTCACATGAGTTTTATTGAACATGGAGTTACCAACTGCACATAGCATGAAAATGTAACACAAAAGAACCCAACTCAAAAGACTCTTTACAGCTGATAATGTGATAAAAGTAGGAGGACGCAACCATTTAGCTCTTCTGCAGACATTTACTCCTGGAAAGCCAAATTTCTGCCCAGGAGGCTGAAGTCTGCCTAGTGAAATAGCCACACAGCAGTGGAAGCAAATCCCCATAGCCAACTCATAGGTAGCTGAGATTGTCCATAACTCTATCCACAGAGTATAGTAAGTGCAATTTCAACCTTTTGGGCTAAAGCTAAAAGAAAGTGCCAACTTTCTTCAACCTTTAAGATTTGAAGAAATATTCCTAAGTTACCCAACAAAATGTCCAGATTTACAGGAAAGTTGTACAAAAAACCTTAGGTAAAAGGGGTCTTATTCTCAAAATTGCTCATCTTAAAATAATCCTTTGAAACATGTGCTCCTATGTCAGGGCCACCAAAATAGCTAGCTGCCATCCATACCAAAGTACATGCCACTAAAAAAAGGACTTGAAAGAAGGCATATCTACGAGAGCCTGTGCGAAATGTTTTAATGTATGAAAAAAGTGTGCAATACCAATGGAAGTTTCCAAGTGGGAAACACCATTGTAGGGTAGCAAATATGCAAAATACCACACAGCTGATTGAATACTAGAGGCTCTAAATCATTCATATTACTACAGGAGCAATGAATTGCAGTCCTTTCAAGCTTAAGAATAGCAACTGCCAGTCTCCTATGAAAACCATTCAACAGAAACTAAATTATCAGTGCATGCCAGTATAATATTTGATCTCAGCCTTTGTAAACGTAGACCTTCAACCCCAGACAGAATGGTGAGGGTTGTCACTATTCGAAAGAGAGCCGTAATCCACTCTAAGCTTCATTATTGATTACCCGTTGAGTTCTCAGAAAAGGATAAGTGAGGCAATGAGCCTGGCCTTGACAGCTTAGCTTCCTCTAATACCTGCATGTCAAAAACAGATATTGACAGAGATAGAACAACAGGAAAGCAGATGCTCTCAGTAGAAGGAACTCCACCCTAAAATATTGTACGGTATAATGTGATATTTGTTATTCACAGGAATTCGCACAAGAGGTTTCAATGGGGAACGCATTCAGCCTCAAATTATCTCTTCTTGCAACAAGAAGCAGTCATGCATCAAACATTTGCACCCTAAACCTTCATGCTTCATGCTTTGAAATGTAATATCATATCGTTAGAAGCATACTCTCTCTTCTTGTGGAGATAACAGAAGTGGTAGATGTAGTCAGACACACTTTATCTAATTACATCTATTCAGGGATCTGCAGTACACAGAATGGTGCATTCAAGAATATAATCATTTCATGATAGCAGAAGATTCTTCCATTTTGCAGTTTTTCTCTTTTAGCACGGAGTTGTATAAATGAAGAACAATTAAGGCATTCATAAGAACCATTTCCATTTACTTATAAACTCTGTGTCAAGGTTCTTTTTTTTACTGACAAAAAGCTTCTAAATTCTCTCTCTAGTTCCATTAGTGATGACTTTTGTGGGAACTTTATTTAGTGTGTCCATCTTTTAACAGCATACACTTAAAACTGTTGTACTCCTTGCTGCTACTGATTTTGACACTCGGATGTTATTTTTCATCACTGTTAGACTTGAAGAATACAGTTACAGAATGAAAGCATTTTCTGAGGCACCTATATACACCGTTTTATTCACCAAACAGTTGTAAATAATTTTTCTTGTTTTCTGCCAAATGTTGGTTTGGGATTTTAGTTTACACAATTCTAACTTTACCGTCATTGTTTCTTGTGCCATACCTGTGCAACCTGGAACAACTTTTTCATTATGTAGTCTCCAGAAAAGCTCATAGCTGACTAGGGAAGAGAAGGGAGGAGCACTGGATCAGTGATCAAACGTTCACCGGTTACTTTGGGCCCAAGATTGTCAAGACTGTAAGAAAACACCAAAATGCCCATGTGTCATCCTCTCTGTTAAGATATGCTATGAAAAAGTGCGGACAGGGTCACCTGAAGCTTTAAGAGCTGGTCTGTTAGAGAGAGTACAGCAACTTCAGGTGCTGGCAGTTCCTCTTTTGAGAATAGGTTACTATGTCAAGTGGTGACTTAATCAGTTCCCTACCCATACATAAAATGCTACTGTCTTGAATTGGATTTAGGGAGCATGGCTGAATTCAGTTGGATGGTTTCTCCAACAGTCTGTTTACAAGTGTGTTGGTAAATTTCTCCATCTGGCAACCTGTTTGTGCAAGGATCAGAATTCCGTTATTTGTAGTAATCACCACTACCTGCAGTTTTCCCCTAATGAATTTCAGGACTACTCTGCCTAAATATACAGGACGAAAAGCATGAAGTAAATTCTGATGCATGCGGAATTCGGTGAGCATAACAGCATTTCCAAGTGTATTTGCTCTTTTCCCAGAAGAAATCTCAGAATGGGAGGTAAATACCACACACTGTGGTGTTGATATTTACTGAGTTTTGTAAATACCTCACACTTGCCCTGACCACTTAGAATCAGAGCATACATATTTTGGTGTAAACATTCAGCGCTCGTTCTGTCTCTGACACGCTTATTGTGAAAAGTTGATTTGGCAATTTTTCAAGCTGACGAATCCACAGAAAGGTGTATCCATTAGAGAGTATGTTACTTACCTTTTACTGAATAATACATATGTTTTTGCATATTTATCATTACTCATAGCCACCCCCAACCTATTGGTGTACCGCTGATCTTACTGTTGTGAAACGCCATTGTAAATGCTTAAAAGGGCCTGTTGTCACACATACTCCTCAGAAGTCTAATTTCATTATGAAGTAGCTCTCAGAGAATTCACAAAGTTTCATGATGAGGTTTGCTCACTTTTTTCCTGTTCCAAAATTAAGGAAGCCCAAAATGCATTTTTTTACGTCTTTAAAGTCCTTCATCAACTCATCATCCTTCTGTGTAATGTACCTTCCGTTACCTCAACATTTGAATTCTGCAATGTCTTCTTTGACTTTTGCCATTTGAAAGCACCGGCGACACCCTAAAATGCATCCTCCTCAACGTACGCTCCGTACACAAACACGCCATGGAAATCTGGAACCTACTCGACTCTCTCTCGCCCAACATCACCTTCTTCACAGAGACCTGGACCAACGCATCCTCTGCCCCCGACATCAGCACCGCCATCCCAGATGGCTACAAGATCCAGAGGAAAGACTGCCCCAACCACCCAGGAGGGGGCATCGCCCACAAGTGCACCCTCCGCCTCACCACCTCCAGCGAAACCTTCCCCTCTGCCGAACACCTGAACTTCCAGATCCAGACCACCCCCAAAGCCACACTCCAAGGAACCCTCGTCTACAGATCCCCAGGCCCCAAACACCCTTCGTCACCACCATCACTGACTTTATCGCACCCCACGCCATCGCCTCAACAAACTGCATACTCAATGGAGACCTGAACTTCCACCTCGACAACCCCAGCGACCCCAACTCCACTATCCTTTGTGACAACCTCGCCAGCATCGGACTTAAACAACTCGTCAACACACTGACTCACAGAGCAGGACACACCCTGGACCCCATATTCGCGGCAGGAAACAGCATCTAATTCAGCCACACAACGCAGCTGCCATGGACCGACCACCACTACGTACACTTCGCCATCAACCCCAAGGCACCCAAACCAGCCCCACGCCCACCACGAAGGAACTGGAGCAAGGTTACCGACGAGAAACATAACTCCACCCTCACCCGAGACAACCACACCTGGGCCCCCGACGCAAACGACGCAGCCAGAGAACTCCACACCTAGATCTCCAACTGTGCAGACGAGCTCGCCCCACTACGCAACCCCGTCAGACAACGCCCCAGGTGCGCCGCCTGCTTCACCACTGATCTCCAAGAAGCCAGACGCACCTGCAGGTGCCTGGAGAAGAACTGGCGAAACACCAAGACAACTGAAAACCACACCACCTACAAGGACGCCATGACGG
Source organism: Triturus cristatus (assembly GCF_964204655.1). NCBI lineage: Eukaryota > Metazoa > Chordata > Amphibia > Caudata > Salamandridae > Triturus > Triturus cristatus. The sequence continues at coordinate 361,032,643 of NC_140593.1, read as the reverse complement.
ACTACCACAACCAGATCAGAGCCACCAAGAGGAACTTCATCCACAACAAAATCCTGGCCAACTCCACCAACTCCAAGGAACTTTTCAGTGTCATTCAAGAATTCACCAACCCGTGCAGCGAAGTCACAGACATCACCCCATCCCAAGACCTCTGCGACAAGCTTGAAACCTATTTCCAACTCAAGATCAAAAACCTCTATGAAAACTTCATCGACCATCCACCACAGATGGCACCCCGCCCCCCAGAAACACCAGCCAGCCCACCATCTCCAACTGGACACCGATCACGGCCGAAGACACCGCCTCGACCATGAAAAGCATCCACTTGTGGGCCCCCACCGACCCCTGCCCCCCTCACATCTACCACAGGGCCGCAGCTGCCTTTGCACCCGAACTACAACGCACCATCAACACCACCTTCAAAACAGGTAACTTCCCAGACGACTGGAAGAGCGCAGAAGTGAGACCTCTGCGCAAAAAGCCCACAGCTGACCCCACCGACCTCAAGAACTATCGGCCCATCTCGCTCCTCCCCTTCGCAGCCAAAGTTGTAGAGAAAACAGTCAACAGGAAACTGTCACGACTCATTGAAAAGAATGCCGTCCTCGACCCGTCCCAATCTGGATTCTGAAGCAAACACAGCACAGAGATTGCCCTACTCGCCGCCAAAGATGACATCTGCACCCTCCTGGACCAAGGCCACTCCGCATCCCTCATCCTACTCGACCTATCAGCGGCCTTCGACACCATCTCCCACCGCACACTAGTCACCAGACTACACAACGCAGGCATACAAGGAACAACCCTGGACTGGATCTGATCATTCCTCACCGGAAGAAGCCAAAGGATCAGACTCCCACCCTTCCTCTCCGACCCCACTGAAATCACCTGCAGCGTCCCACAGGGTTCATCCCTGAGCCCCACCCTCTTCAACATCTACATGGCCCCCCTCGCAGCCATCGTATCCTACGCCGACGACACCCAGCTCATCCTCTCCCTCACCAAAGACCCCACCACTGCCAAACTCAACTTCCAGAAAGGAATGCAAGACGTTGCAGTCTGGATGACCAACAGCTGCCTGAAGCTCAACGCTGAGAAGACAGAAGTCCTCGTCCTCGGTACCACCCCTTCTGCATAGGACAACACCAGGTGGCCGACCGCCCTCGGAACCCCACCTACCCCCTCAGACCACGCCAAGAACCTTGGCATCGTACTCGACTCATCACTCAAAATGAACCAACAGGTCAACGCCGTCACCTTCAGCTGCTTCAACACCCTCCGCATCCTCCGCAAGACCTTCAAGTGGATCCCCCCTGAGTCAAGGAAGACAGTCACCCAAGCATTCATCACCAGCAGACTGGACTATGGAAACGCACTCTACGCCGGCATCAAGTCCCTACTCCACAAACTTTAGACAATACAGAACACCACCACCAAACTCGTCCTCGACATCCCCCAACACAAACACATCAGTCAAAACCTACGAAGTCTCCACTGGTTCCCCGTGGAGAAAAGAGTCACTTTCAAAATCCTCACTCATGCCTACAAATGCCTACACAACAACGGACCTAAATGCCTCAATGACAGAATCAACTTCCACGTACCTAAAAGAAACCTCCGATCTTCCAACCTTGCACTGACCGAAACCCCACACAGGTGGAAGATCCTTCTCTCACATTGCAGCCAAGACCTGGAACGAGCTACCGGCAGACATCAGACGTGCCCCCTCCCTGAACACCTTCAGGAAGACCCTCAAGACCTGGCTCTTCAGCTAAACAGATCTACGGAACCCCCCCCAGCAGCTTGAGACCCTGACGAGAGAGTAGCGCGCTTACAATTCCCTGATTGATTGAAAGCTGCCACCATTCCCAATATTTTTGGCAACACTGGGTCTACTCTTGTTCTAGCAGCATCTCCTGCCCTCTAACTATCTTTCTTGGAATTCTCACTTCAAAATCTATTGAGAAATGACTTCCCAGAATAATATCTGGATCCTCACCTAATCCTTCGCATCCTCTGTTCTTTTGCAGTCCTCTCAAACAATAGTGTTTGTTCTCACTGATCTCTGTGATTTGTCTTTTAATCCAGTCCTACTTCCACCTTTATGGAAAGCCACTTTGGTTGTCCAACTTCTTAAGTAACAATCTGTAGATTCTGCTATTCTCAGTAATTACCAACCCATTTATCTTGTTCCTCTTCCGTCCAAAATAATTGAAAGAACTTAGAATTTTTCAAATCTCTTTCTGTCTAGATTAGTATCTATGTTTCCTCGTTGCCAAGATCATTAAATCCTTTGTCTCAATCTTGTGTCGTACAATGATTACACCTAGATACTGCTTAGACTAAATGACAAACGCCAGCAGAACTACCTGCGGGCCTGCTTTTCTGGGATTGCTTCTTGGATGAAGCCTAATTGATTTTGGATCAAACTGAGGTCTTGATTGTAGGAAGTCCTCTCTCTCTAGCTGTTAGCCCACCTAATCTTCCTTCACTCCCAGCCCTCTTATTAAGTTCGCAATCTTGGTGTCATTTTCGATGCTAGTCTGTCTTTTGGTTCTCAGATCTACAAAGGCATTGTTACTGCTATTTTTACATTCATCTTCTCAGGAAAATCATTTTCTTCTTTCCCCATTCTTAATAGAAAATTGGTCCAACCTGTCATTTTGTCTCAATTCAACTATGGCCACTCTCTGTATATGAGATTACCTAAATATTTTCTATCTAATTTTCTAACTGTTCTGAAAATCGCAATCCGACTCACCTATAGTCTTCCTCGATGCACAACTATCTCCCATCTTCTTTCTAGACTTCACTGGCTTACCATTTTTCAGCTCTCCATCTTTAAAGCATTTTACTTTTGTCACGGGGCTATCCATTACACCAGCCCTCTATATCTTGAAAACAATTACCTATTTTACATCCCTTCTCATGCTCTTCCCTCAGCATCTCATAACCTTCTGGTTGTTCATAAGACATGGACGCTCCAGATTAGATGGCATTTTAGGGCCTTATTCAGATTTTGGCAGACAGGTTACTACATCCCAAATGTGGCAGATATCCTGTCCGCCTTATTAAAAGTGCCTAACACCTGTGGCATTTGTAACAAGGGGGACAGGCTATTGTCAAGTTTGTTGTGATGTAACCCATCTGCCAACCTTTAAATCAGGATCACGGTTTCCTTGTACCTTCTTTATCTCTTTCCCTTAATTCCTTTTCATTGTGTTCTCTCTCCTTTTCTGCTTCGTCTCAGTAGCACCAGGATACCACTGGGGACATTTGTACTCTTTACATAAATTCATAATCATCACCCTCCCTTCTTACCTGTCTATAGAGAATATGTATCTTTGCGTAACATGATTTTCTGATGCCCCCCTTGCTTACAAAAATTTATGGTGATTGTATTTATTTAAAAATCTGGGTGTGGGGCAACATATTAAGCATATGTACCTTTTTTGAACTGTGGGTGTGTCTTTAAAACATTTGTTTTAAATAAATACTTCTTGAACGATGGGATAGTGATTGAAGTCACACAAATGTGCCTACGCATTCATGATGTGATCAAGTCCATTGAGATTTTTACTTTGAAGCACTGTAACCCTGCTTATCTCAACAGCTAAAGAACGTGTATATCATTAGTTCCTCCAAATCATTTTGATATTACAGATTGATTTACATAATCTTTGAGTAACACACTTTATCCTTTTCTCAAACTTTCAGGTTGTACAACAGGCTCTTGAACAAGCAAGAAGAGGAAGGACTTGCATTGTTATCGCTCACCGACTTTCCACAGTACAGAATGCAGATTTGATAGCAGTGATCAGCAATGGAAAAATAGTAGAACAAGGAAATCATCAACAGCTTCTTGCAAAAAGGGGAGCATATTTTAATTTAGTTAATGCTCAAACTATGAGTTAGAAGACAATCTACAAAAACAGTTTCATCAAATGTCCAAAATGTCCTTACGTGATTTGCACTGAAAAACATACATATATGTTTATCTTGTAAACATTTAAGTTTTTTTTATCATATTTAAAACTCCAGGTTTAAAATGTATTTGCACTAGAAATTCTCAAGCACTGTACTTTACGCACATACAAACAAGGTGGCAAACTTAGTGGTATTAGGTTATATTTCAGAAATGAAACAATATGAAATACGAAATAGCAGTTATAGTACTGAATAAATTACTTTTTATAATATGCAATTTTCCTTTAAAAGTAATGAATACATGAAGTTCAATGTTTTAACTTGAAACCACTTTAATTGTACCGTCTTTGTTCTTTAAATGTGTATGTGCCTTCACCTCAAAATAGAGCATCTTCTTTTTGCTCCACACTGTGTCTACCTATGTTAATGTTTCCACATTATTCTCTTTCCTGCCAGTCCTTTTATCTTGCTGTTAGTTTACCTGTCCTGTTGATTCCTTCTGCTCCCAATAACCCTCCCTTTGTTTTGAAGAGAAGCTGTCGTGGAGAGAACTCTCAAGCTTCTCAATCCTTTCTTTGCTCACCCTCTGTCTGCCCCTACTGCAGCCCATTCCTTTGTGGTAATATCTAGGTGCAGAAAAGGCCACAACAAGGTACGGTGCCTTGTTGTAGCCTTGAGAACACCAACACTTGAGAGGTATTCTCCTTCCTTTCAAAAAATGTTTATTTTTTTTAGAAAGAATGTTATATTGTTCTGCTGGTAATTTGGCCATGCTTATTTAAATTCCAAGTGTATTGAATGTTTCATTTGGTCCTGTCGGCGTGCAAATCTCTCTCCCCGTTACTTGCCCAATGTGCGCCAATGGCTCAAACTGGAAGTGGTTTAGTCCCTGGCCAGACTTTGGTGATCCTCGATTGGACCCATCCCTTTTCCAGTAGATGTTACACAATAGAATAAAGCTGTAACATTCTCCATAAGAATGACAGACACAGGCTATTGTTTAAAAGTTTACTTAAAGAATATAAAGCAGAAATGCATACGCTAGACCATCAATCAATTAGCATAATAATAGTACATAAGTCATAATTACAAAGAATTCAGTAAAGTTGAATATAAAATCTAGCATTGATACAACTTCAAAGGTGGGGTAAAGGTGGTATCTCTAACAGTGAAAAGGAAGGTCCTTTTTTAGGACTTTAGACAAAGGATTTCATATATTCACTACATAAAAACGTGGTTCCAAGGATGTACATCAATGGCAAATGGGCAAAAAGAAACATTTTACTACAGAATACATTCAAAGATATTCTCATAATTCTATTACATTAGATTCAGTCATTATCAGAGTCTATTCAGGTAACACAAGTTGATACAAAGTATGTAAGGCAGCCTGGGACAGTCACGTTGTCCTTGGTTAGGTACATCGCGCCGAGTGTGACTGGGAAAGCTTCAATCTTTCAGTGTAAAAGTTCACAATTCTGTATTACAAGGGAACAACAGCAGTGGTGATCACGTGGTGTATTATGATGTCAGATTCAAAATGGAAGAAAGCATGAAACTGGCTTACGTTAGCGTCAGCTTGATTTTTCGCACTTAAACCACTACAATCAAAAACAGATTCCACAGTTTAGAACCACTAACACTACTGTTCAGTGTAATCCCAATAATTGTGTGTGGATTTTTTGTCTATTTTTACAGTTTTTATATTCCATTTTCTTCAATATTTTGACTGAGTGTGTGGCTTTATAAAAATCGTATCTAGACTGAGGAACTGTAAGCTATTACAATTACAAAAAAGTATTCCCTGAAAGATAAATAACTGCTGCAACCAAATAAATGTTTCAGAATTTCTATACAAATATGAACATTGAAGAAATCAACATAATGCAAGAAACACCCCAAAGTATTTTAAGGATAAAGTGTCTATTAACAAAAATAATAATAACTAAACCAAGAGAATGTTTTCTGAAAACAATTGAGCAATCTTTAAGATGACTGTTGGATAGGGAAATTACTATTCCCAACATTGAATAAATAGGCAATGGTATTTAAAAAGCGAAGTCCAGTTGCAAGCCAACAAAACAAGTTTAAGAGCTTTCGAATTCAAGGATAAATCTACCTTTCTCTTTAAATCTACCTTAAATTTAAGGTTTATTAATAATCTGATTCTGGTATGTAAGTTTTTTTAATAGAAACATTCAGTTCTAGTATGGGGTTAAAAATGTATTCAACAAATGAAATCAATGTTTACATTTATTGTGGAATATCCGTCTATTCTTAATCATATTAGAGGAATGTTGTAATGAACACTGACCTTAGGATAAGCATTCATCCAAACTTCATTGGAAATACTAGACAGATGCAAAATCACACCCACACAGAAACTTCGCTGTGGGCTGTTTGACTTCTTGCAAAATAGGTTGGACAAGTACAGCTCATTATCGAGGTTCCACATAAGCTATATGTTCGTATTATAACAAATGTTCCATTAATACTACTCCCCAAAATCAGTGCATTCACCTCAGGGTACCATTTTGTCGTACTGTTATGAAAAAAGGGAGTAACTCGCTTTACTGCTTATCAGCTTTTTATGCACTCGATTCAAATTGTAATTTGCTACATGCCATAAGTCTGGATCTAAGATATACATTCCTGTTGCTGGTTAATCATTAGATTAAATATATTTTTTCACATGGGTAAGGAGGATGTGCATTAGGAAAATAGTGTCACAGCTGAGGTATTCTTTAATTACTTATTTGAACAAAAATGTATTTAAAGGTTAGTGAATTGTTGATTCCCAGTTTGCAGATCAAACATTACATACTTGTGTAAAATTCTTTCTGTTTAGGAGGAAGTCAGTTGGCTAGATTTTTGTTCTTCTGTATTTAGAATTCTGAGGGCAAAAGAACATTGTCAAATTTTTGACTAGTGATCATGTCACAGTGAAGAATGTACTGGTTATTTTCAGGATACACTTTATCTGATTAAGAGTTTGGCAGACAGGCACTCGGTCACAGACTTGACATATATCCTGCCTGTTAGAATGGGATTTCTGGTTGGCTAAGGCTTGCGCCAAAGCCAAGCAGAAACCATCACTCTAGTCAGGGCAAGGGAGTTTTACGCCAAGATAACCCCTGCTCACCCCCTTGGTAGCTTGGCACAAGCAGTCAGGCTTATCCCGGAAGCAATGTGTAAAGCGTTTGCGTAACACACACACAGCAGCAACACACTAGGCACACCACAAAAGGAACTCCACACAAGGTTATATATAAAAATAGCCTTTGTATTCTAATAAACACATTAGATCATAATCACACAATGTACACTGTGCCAACGGGCACCAGGCAGTATTTACAGGGGACTATTTACACACGACAGGGCCAATGGGGCCACTGTCAAAACCCTCACAAAGCACCAATTGTAAATGTAGCACAAATAGTAAATGTAGAATACAACCAGGAAATGTAGAGCACAACCAGTAACTACTGGTGAAATACTGAACTGAAACCTAGATCCTGTAACATAAAATATAGGATGCTTAAATCTTGGCAGGCATGAATCACATTAGCATAGACCACATGAATCGCCCTGCACAGGAATCACATTAGGCATAAAACTACACAATGCGCCAGCTTCATAAACATAAATTACGTGAGGTAATAAGCATCCCCAGCATAAACACATTGGGCAATAACCAGCATAAACACAGTGTGCCCCAATCGGGGGCACCACACCTGGAACTGGCCCCCGGCCAACTGGCCTTTCTCTGGGGCTCAAAAGGCCCTATGTCCCGCAAAAGTCAGGGCTGGCTGCAGAAGCAGCAAACGCAGAGTGCGCAATGAGCTGGCCTAAACGTAGCAGCTGTGCACGCAAAAATGTGGGCACTGGCCCTCACTGTGCCAACTGCCCTCAAAAGGCAATGCCCCCATGTTGCAGCTGCCCAGTGCTCTTGCAGGGCAGCTGTGACAAAAATGCGCAAATAAAGTCGGGCACTCACGGTGCCTCATGGGCCCCCACTGGGGCTTCTTAACAAAATCTGCTCCCACGTTGCAGCGGCCCACAACAGAGGCGCCGCTGTGAAGTAAAAGGAAGATTGGGCACTACTGTGCCTGGGAGCCCCACTCCGGGACTCCGACACAAAATTGCCCCCACGTTGTGGCGGTCCGTTCTCCTGCGGGCTGCTGAGGAAAACAGGCACTGTCACCACGGTGCCCCTTGAGCACCGACAATGCTCCTGTTCTGCCCCCACTCACCAGGCTGCTCCTCGCCGGGTCCAGGCACGACAGTGTGCCTCGGTATGCCCAAAGAGCTGGTGGGCGGCTTCTCTCTCCTGCACTGGCAGTTTCTCCCTCCTGCACCGGCCGCTTCTCTTTGCTGCTGTCTGAGGTGGAGGAAGGCGGAAATGGAGCCCGTGAGGCTCCTCTCGACGTCCAGAACAGGCTCCGCCCACAAACAGGCAGTTTCTTTATTTGGATCTCGGGCCGCGGCGGTGATTTCTAGGCAGCAATATGGGGTGGGCTCCCGCTGAGTAAATAAAAACGAATGCGGGGTGGGCACCCGCTTCTGTTAAAAAATGTATAACGCTGTAGGTTCCCGCGCAGCACAGGCCAAATGTGGGGTGGGCACCCGCTCTTCCCTCGCCCTGTGGGGGAATCCCCATGTCGGGATTCCCTTGGGGATGATCGCAGCTTAGCGCTGCCAAGAAATGCACTCCTCTCTCCTCTGGGGAAATTTAAAATAACAGTGCTCCCAGGCGCTAGAAGCCACAAAGTCTTTGCCAAGGCAAAAAGAAAGATTCCTGCTGGGGAGACCCTAGCAAAGCGCAGCCAGGCAGGCCAGCACGCAGGGACCCCCAGGAAACAGCAGCTGGGTTCCGCTGCGGTTCCTCCTGGCAGAGGGTCCTCTCAAAGTAAGAATGAGCACACACACTTTCATGGGGTCACAACCCCTATACTTATACACCCTTTTTCTTTGTGTCACAGCACAGAGCTTGGGGACACCAGTCAGAACTGGTTTAGGGGGATTTGGAGCACTTTGTTTTTCCCAGTTCCTCTCCCCTTTGTCAGGTGGGGGCTCAGTGATCAGACACACCACAGGGGGCGGAGCCAGCATTGTGGGGGGAGGAACAGGCCTATTCAGGTTCCAGGTGCAACTCCTCCCTCCCATCTGCATGCAGATCTCTCCATTCATCACTGGGCTGACTCACCCTGTCTCCTGGAGCCACCCACACCCCTCAGCTCATGTCACTCACAAGCCAGACATGCAATTCACATCAGGCAGGCAGACACATAGCACACAGAACTGCCAACTTCTAAAAGTGGCATTTCTCCACCAGTCACCATAAATCTGCGCGCACCGTTGCGCAGCATTTATCCTCACAAACTCATACATACTAAACTCGCCCCTGCACTCCTCGCATACCAGGAATTACCATGGACACATATATCCCCCATGCATTCCATGGGGAGGTCAGGTCAATCTCACCACACGCACTCAGAGAGCGCACGCACCTTACACTGGGCCACAGTGCTAAAGTGCCCAGAGACCTAAAACAACCAACACTACACAGGGAAAAGGTTAGGAGACAGGCAAAAAGTTTAGGGGTGAATCTGCCAAAAGGGCCACGTCCAACACTGCCTTCCTCATTCTAAGTGCCTTAGCATATAACACACCTGTGATAAGGCAGACGGGATAGTTGTACCGTTTGTGGTGGGGTAATAAAATTATCGGTGTATTATAACATTCTACAATGCATCTGATTTGTACTACCTCATGAATTTTGTAATGGCATTCTTCCAAACCTTTTTTCATTTTTCCATTAGCTTTTGTTGAAAACCAAGACTGTTTCTGTAGCCAAATTAGCCAAAAGATGTGTGGCTTCAAAAGCTGTTTCTGTAGTCAGGGTCTCCTTACTGCAGTAGTTGAGTATTCACAATATTTCTCATTTTGCAGGACTCAGTTAAAAGTGGTGCTATCTCGAGGTCGTTTGTAAAGGAGGTAGTTGATTGACATTAAAATCAATATCCAGTGAAATATTAGCTGAATGGTTAACTGAGATATTGAATCTCATATTGGTTTGAAATATATATTATAATCCAGATATGCCTAGAACATTTCACGTTTGTGCAGCGCACAATTAACATATTGCACCAGTCGTGCTGCAGTACATTAAGGCAGATGCAGTTCAATTAGTTTGTTTTACTCACGTATAGAGTTGTTCGGATGGCTGGCGTATAACTCAAAATCTGGCGGGTGGAGGTCCCTCAGGATGGCATAAGTAAAGTCGTCCGCCATCCCCAAAGACTTACCTCTGTGTGCCAATGTCAAAATTAGGCCCTTACTTTTAAATGCAGTACTTAAAAAAACACATAATTGAGGACTGGACCTAGCATGACTGTAATCATTTACTCACATGTCACAGAACATGGCATATTTGGGAAGTGCCAATAGAGCTTATAAATTCAGAATAGAAAAAACACTATAGAGGAATCCTCAGATTACACACAGCCATTAACTGACAAATGAATATGTGAAACTCCATTATAATAAGTGATTTTTAGGTGTATTGCTATTGAACATGTATATCAACATAGCAAGGGAGATGACAGCGAACAACGTTAAAGACAACATGAATACAAATAAATCATCTGTTTAAATCACGTTGAAGAAAGATTTAACAAAGATGCACAGCTTCACTTTTCTTGATGTAATGAAGTTGTTACAGAGACGTATCAGAACTAAGAGATATGTAACTCTTTGTTGGACCATATTATCAAGCGGCAGCAATAATTATCGCTAGCCGCTCTTAGCGTGAGGATTTTTATCGCCGGCTATCGCTGGAAATTATCGCCATGCTAGCGCTGTATTAACAACGCATAGCACAATGGCGATAATTATTCCAGCAATCGCTGTGTTTTCCATGGAACATCGCTGGTTTTCCAGCGATGTTCCATGGAAAACGGGCGATATCCTTGATGATAGGGCCTGTGGTCTTAGCCACACAATCCACCCCCCATGTTAGGTATGCCTTAGTCAGGAATTTAACAGACATTAAATTCCTGCGTTAAGGTATACTTAACGCGATTTCAAATACCGCTACCCCTCGTTGATAATATCGCGAAGCTGCCTTCGCGATATTATCCCATGTTGTTTTCACAGCCATGCCTCCTTTGCATCTCATTATCGATGCAAGGTGAGGCATGTGGAAAACGGGCGCTAAGTCAAGGAATCACGCGCTAGCGTGTCCTTGATGATAATGCAATAAAATTATCGCCGCTTTTCACCCGAAAACGGACGCTAAAGCGGCGATAATTTTATCGCGGTCCCTTGATAATATGCCCCTATTATTCTTACAGTGATTCTCCTTGATTGGCTTCCAGTGACAGAGACTAAGCTACTTTGTAGCAATAAGAATACTATCTATATCAATGTTGTGCTTGTTTCCTATATTTAGACTCCCTTTTTTTATACACCTTTAAAAATAAAGCCACAAGCTGTGCCATTGTGAGAGGAAAACTATACCTCAAAATTTTGACAACCCAAAAATGTCCCTCATTCAGGGCCATATTATCAAGCGGCAGCGATAATTATCGCTGGCTGCTCTTAGTGTGAGGATTTTTATCGCCAGCTATCGCTGGAAATTATCACCATGTTAGCGCTGTATTAACAACACAGCAATATTATTCCAATTGAAGCTCAGGTTAGATGTCCTTCACATCTAACATGGACTTCAATTGGAATTCCATAGAGCATTTTATCAAGCCCATTATCGCCGTTTTAGCGGCAGTTTTTTGCCGCTAAAGCGGCGATAATTTTATCGCCTGTCTTGATAATATGCCCCATGGTAATACGGAGAATCAAAAATATTAAATATCCCAAGTGGGCAGCAAAATAATAAAGAATATGGATATTATCCCTAAATACAAAATCAAAAAATCTGGCTCAACCCCAGCATTAAGGGGTTCTTATACACAATTTTTGCATTGCAAATTAGTAATTAGTACAATAGTCATGATATGATATGATCTAGAGCATCAACCCCTGTCAAATCAGAAATATGAATGTCAGTACCATAACACTTAAGCACTATCCCAGTTTAAGAAATTCATCAGCACCTTACATTCTATTGTCATCCGGAGATGCTGTAACAAAATGTGACGTTTTACAATGGCGTTTCCTACTGATGAATAGGCCTAGTCTACGCAGTGGAACGACCTTAGAACTGCAACAGTTTATGAACACAAAGTTCACCGAAAGCTTTCTATTCATAACAGTGGAACTAAACCATTAACTCAGAAGTTGCGCAGGGCAACAGGACGATAGCGGGAAGAGCGGTAGTGAATTACTGCAACAGCATTCATCTTATCCAAAATGGTTATTGCACGTAAATGTGGCCTAACTGAAATATGTATATAAACACATTTCTATACACCCTAATCCACTTTTTCCAACTGTAATCATATTAATTCACATTTAGGTATTGGATCCAACATATATTATTATTTGTCAATATGTTATAGCACAAAATAAAAAAATCTTGAAAACACCACAACACCATCAAAAAGTATTGGGCAGAGACAGGGTAACTTCGGTGTCAGCGGATGAGCCTTGAAAGTAGTGTCGAGTTAGCACCTACCCGTAAATGTAAAGCAAACAAACCTAGATTTCTTATAGAGTGTTCGATCAGTGGCGTAACAAAGGCACTGCACCCCCCCTGCTGTGCGGGGGGGCCCAGAGCTCCAGGGCCCCCCTGCAGCACAATACCCTAGCCTGAAAGCTCCTGAGTATGGTCGGAGGGGTCCCCCACTATGTACTTTGCAAGGGAGCCCCCGCAAGTTTCATTACATCACTGTGTTCAATGAAGGACGAGTTGGAGGACATATCGCTCCTCTATCTCATGAGCCAGTACGCTGTGCTAGAGACTAAATGACTGCTAATAAAACACTGCCCAAATAATTACATTGGATTTTAGCACTTGTATTGAAGCTGAACTAGCATGGCATAAAAACAATTTGCATATATCAGTCTATGCCTGCTCACACAAAACAATGTTTTGTCACAAACACCCCATAAGTGTAACAGATCTGTTACATTTTAAATTACAGCCCTCAGGAGTTGAGATTACTAACATTGAAATGCAAATAAGAAAATGGAGTTAATCTGCCTAATTAGGTTCACAGAAATTAGTTTCCTTAACCCCGTGCAGTAATGTGTATTAAAGGCCCAAAGAAGTAATAATCCTGGTCAGCGGCTAGTAATGGATCACATAACACACAACTATTAGCCAAGCATTAGTCTACGAATTTATAAGGCCAGATGTAGATAATCCATAAATACCGAATTCTTAATACCGAATTTTACCGATTCGGTATTAAGAAATCGGTATTTCTTATGTAGCTAATGAATCGGTAAAAAATACCAATTCCTTAATATTCATTATTCCTGAATCGGTAATGCCGATTCGGTAATAAGGAATACCTACCCATTCATTCCTATGGGCTTGGAGGCCCAAAGGAATGAATGTAAAGCCATTCTGTATTAGCGATTCGGTATTACCGAATCGGTAATACCGGGAGGTATTTCAAGGGAGCCACCCTGTTGCACCCCTGAAATGTGCCTGTGTGCACATGTGGCGCACATACATGCCCTAAGGGCATGGATGTGTGCCACATGGCACTTAAAAAAAATTCAAAAGTGAATTTTTAAAGGAACTTAAAGTTGGTGGTAATTAACGAATTATTAAAGCACATAAGCACTCTTTTATGTGTTTTCTACATTGCATTTACCGATTCGGTAAAAACAGATTCATGTAAATACCGAATCATCACCTACATTGGAAATGGCTAAATACCTGTCGGTAACCCTGAAATTTATCGAATTTCAGGGTTACCGACCGGTATTTAGCCACCTACATTGGGCCCTAAATGTTTACATCAGCAAAATATCCAAAAAGGTCATTTGTCTCTAGTTATCCTATCTTCCAGGCACAAAATATTTTTGACCAAGTTAGAGCTTGTTGCCTTTCTCTTCTATCCATTACTGATCTCTAGATTTCTGTAGTCCTCTCATTACACACCAATTCTTTATTGGCACTTACCTTAAAGTGAAATCACTTGGGGAATCTATAGCTGTATGCACAATAATGAGCGATAATTATGATGAACACTGTACACAGAAAATTAAAAAATACTGATATTTTGTGAGGTTGCACAACCATGGATCTTCAAAAGATCCCCCCTTTGATGCAGCAGGGTACTGTCAGCATGCTGCAGAGGATCACAAGCTGAAGCCTGTCCTAGAGTCCAAAAGGAACGGCAAAGGTTTCAGCGAGCAGGAAAGGGCACTGCGGGCCCAAGGGCCTGCCCTACTTAGAACATAGTAAAAACAAGTGCCATTCATGCATAGTCCTATTTATAATATAAAATAGCAAATGTGATTCCTTCATCGTAATAGGAAAGGACACAAGCACATAATGCTTTTAAATCTGGCAGTATTTAACGTAAGTGTGCACAAATACAACTGCTGTTCTTATTAGTCAATGTTATCAGCAAGATGTTAAGCGATCCATTTATTTAAACATCATTGTCCATACCTAAAGGCAATAACAGCAGTTAGTTACCCTCCCAGCAGATATTAGCTTGAGCCACATGTGAGGGTACATAACGGGGGCAGTGGGAGATTAACTGAAGGCAAGAACAATATGGCTATAAGAACAATATGGCTATTGACACCCTCAGGAAATTGGGCTGTAGCTGCTGCATAAAGCTCAGTATGGCTCAAGCAATGGTAACTGGTACCCAACATTTGTTTGTGCCAAGTTCCTTTCACCAGATCTGCTCACGACAAGTTGCTTCCAACAAAGGACACTGTCTAGTCTGAGGCTGGGTGCACCCAGAGAATGCACTTCGCGCCTGCATACTGACAATGAACTACAGCTCCCTATTGGCCATGGCCATGGCCATCTTAGATTGTCAGAGATAATTTCCATTGTATTTCATAGAGTGTGTGTTGAACAATCCTGATACAATGGTGCTGCTCGGCAGGACCCCACTTTATGGATGTCAGATTTTGCCTGTCTAGACCTATTGTTTCCGAAGGATTTGTTTAAGTGGGCATTAGAAATACAGAGAAGTATTCAATAAAGTTGTCTGACTGATGAAAACAAAATGTGTACTATTTTTTGAACAGTTATCTGAACTTTTCTGAGAAATGGGTTTGTTATATTATGCAAAAGTAGTCATGTGACAGGGCAAAAGGATTTGTAGACTGGACTATGTTGCACACATCTATATATGAATGTCAAGCACAAGGTATTGGAATTCTTGAACGCACATACAAGTTGCAAATCATTTTGAACAGCAGGACATTAACAGTGCTGGTTATTTTGTAGTTCTTCTGAAGTCAAGTAGGAACTAACTATTGTCTATAACCTTTCTTTCATAGAAGAATGCATAGTGCCAAAGAGTGAGGTGGTTCGCATGTATTTGAGAAATTCACTATTTGTGTGTTCAGTTTTTCAGGATTTTCAAACGTTATTTCAAAGTGCAGTGTTGGTTGCACCTTGCAGACATCCTTGAACAACAGTCTTGTGTCTCTATTTTCTCTTAACCTATTTCCGCATCCTCTCTTCTACTATTGGCCCTTATGTTCTTGAATATATGGTCACTTGTGCAGTAAGTGAGAGATGTAGAAGCCTATCACTTCCATTGGACTCCAAGCAAAAAGGTTAGTTTAGGCTAACACCCACCACCACCGCCCACACAACTTTCATCAAAATGACTGGGTGAGGAAAACAGCACCTTTCTTCCACTGCATTTCATCCGCCTCTTCTGTAGCAGACTGTGTCACACACAGCTGTCTGGGTTCTTCCCCTGTTGTTTTTTAAAGCAAAGTCCAATCCATCAAACAAAAAAAAAAAAAAAAAAAGAGGTTTGTTGCTGTTTTTCTGTTTCTTTGACTGATTAGGCTTCCCTCTCACCAAAGAAGGAATGGAGATGGACAGCCATGTGTGAACTGGCAGGTGCTAGATAAGAGTCCGAGGAAGCAGTTAGGGAGAAGGGAGATATTTTTGTACCCATTCATTCAAGCGAGAGAATGCTGATGGTTCTCGGGTTGGGAGCTGCCAGACACAGACTGATCCCTTTGCTGGCCTGTAACATAAGATATATCCTGCAAGGAAGCATTTTGATTGACTGATCAGTTCCCAACATTCCATTCTGGATGGTAAATACTGCTCTTGTGCTCATTATCCTGCAGAAGCAGGTCAGAGTGCAGCTTCAGCCGGTCATGTCTTTATTCAATCTTTTCCCCCTGGGCCCTGGCATCAATACACAAATACACCCATTCACACACCACTCATGTTGCATCGACTCACTCCCATATGCAGACATTCACGCATGCAGACATGCACAATTAAGCCTCTCTGCTTGATTTCCCATTCTCAGTTCTCACACTACATACATGCGGTAGTGCAGGAATCCCAGTTGGCTGGTGGCTTCAACTATGTCCTATTCTCTGCTCACACATGGCATGGCAGGCTAGCACCATGCAAACACCATTGTGCTGGTCCTCCACAGGACATAGAGCTGTCTGTCTCGTGAACCCTCGCTAGGCCTAGCACATGCATGGATGGCTTGAACCATAGGAGTTCACAGGCCAGGGTGCAGAGGACATGCTGGTGGAATTGACAGGCAGCAGCAAGACCAGGATGGCACTCAGTCCACAATGGCTGCTTTCATACTTGGTGTTGCTCCAAAATCCTGCTTCCTCATCTCATTGAATGCCCATTAAATGGTCATCTTTTGAAAGGACAAGAAGGGATCTGAAAGGTTGATCTCAGTTTGCATCAATGCTCAGGGCGAGCCAATCACTCTCGCCCATAGCCCTGGAATATCTTCTACTTTCTGAAACGTTTGCCTGCCCTCACTGTTGCTTCAAAGACACACATTGGGCATGCGAGATTAGGGTGACATGGAATTCTCAGAACTTGCATGCATAGTGTCTGTACACCGGTTTGCTCCACTCTAATTGTGAGGCTTGACACTAGGGGGTATATTTACAAAGAAATGGTGCAGCCTGGGGCTGCAAGCAATGTAGCAGTGCCAGCCATGCAGCATCATTTAAAAAAAAGCATGGATGCGACGTATTTACAAAATATGGCGCACCCCGCCAGCACAGACAATCTTACGCCATGGTGCAAGGGTGCCTGCATTGGAGGGATGATTCCCTGCAATGCAGGCACCCTTGCACCATGGTGGAAGGGTGTCAGTGTTGCAGGGAGCAAATTGCCTTAAATAATTGTTTATGTGGAGGAAGGTGTACAATCATTAAAAGAGATTTACTACTTCTATGTATGCTGCCTATATAGCACACATTGAAAGAGTAAAAGCTAGAATAAAAACAAGTAATTCTCCTCGTTTCACCAATCTAATGCCTGCTTTTCAGTGGCGTTAGTTTTTTCCGCTGCCACAGATTTACGTATCCTTGTAAATATGGGGCAGCTTAAAAGAAGCAATGGGCGTTGGATATAACGAACACCCACTTAATTCCCCTCTCATGCAGTTACCTGCGCGAAAGGGTACAATATTTAAAAAGCGGCATTAAGCCAACTGAAGTGGCTTAACGCTGCTTTGTAAATATGGAGCAGGGCGTTGCGCCAAGTGACACTCTGATGGCACAATCCTTTTGTAAATATGCCCCTAGCAGTGCAGCAGAGGAGCCTGTCAATTGTCCCCTCCATGTCCCTCCAAGACTGCTGCAAATGGAGGAACTGCTACTGGTCCACACATTCCAATGGGAGTATTGGGTTGTTGGGGGCCCAGACAAAGTGATGGGTGTTAGGGGCAAACAGTAGAATAGCTACATAGTGGACTACTTATAGCCCCATGTAACCTTCCACAAAATGCCCTAGCTTTTAGGACAGCCTTCCCAGTCAAAGGCTGAAGGGGCTGACCAAGAGCTCACTCTATGTATGTATGTATACATGCTTGTTGTACTGTATGGGTAACATAAGGTCTCCAGCAGACAGCTACAACCAGCATCAGCTTTTCTGCTATTTCAGAGGCGCGTCGCCCCTCTCCCCTAAAAATGGCAGGAAAGGAACAATATAACCATAATTAGCACTCATTTCATTTTTCCTTTCCTGCTGACGTGGAATTGGCAGGCACTGAGGGGAGTGGTAGTGCACTCCCATCACTGCACATGACGGTTTGGCCGGCTGTCTCTGGCCAGCCAAACCATCATGCGCAGTGAAAGGCCTTTCCTACCCAGGAACGCTGCTGGGTTGGAGAGAGCAGGCGCAGACTCACAGTCTGTCCTGGAGCGCAAATCGATGGCGCTCAGGCCAATCCTGAATGTGCTATCATGTGTGAGAGCAGCTTCAGGGTTGGCCACAGGGCATTCTGGGAGCCTGTGCCTTCCCTTCCTGCAGTGAAGAGGACAAGAAGAGCGTGACGGTAATGCTGCAGGTAATTTAAAAAAAAGAAATTCCACCGTGACCCTTATACCTTCCCCCTGGGCACCAGTGATAATGTCAAATACCAGAACTAGATAGAGCGAAAGGGTAGATCAGTGTAGCTTTTCACCATTGATAAGTGAACATTTTATTTATCTGTGTATACAGATCCTTAAATGCAACAAAACAGCAAATCTCAAACTACCTATATTCAATAGAAGACATCTCCAAAGCAAAAAAGCTTCATAGTTCACCAATTCTGCACTTCCGACTACTACCTAAATTATGCTGCTTTAGCCCCACCAATCACAAGCATCTCTCCACATCTGAAGGTCAGTTGAGCATAAGCTGTAACAAAGTAAGTATGCAGACACTACGGGGCATATTAACAAGGGCTTTATCTCCACTTTTTTGGCTTTAAAAGTTAAAGAAGCGGAGATAAAAATATTGCCCTATCAACAAGAGGGTGCTAACATGCAAAATTGCATGTTAGCACCCTTTTTCACTACGCTTCCCTTTGCATCTCTAATGAGATACAAAGTGGGCGTTCCAGAGCAAAATAATAGGAGAAATGTCGCTAAGCGACATTTCTCCTATTATCAAGCTTCACGCTAAACCTGTTAGAGACAAAAAAGCAGCGCTAACCACTGTTAACGCTGCTTTTTTAAGTCTGCTAATTTTCACACTTAGCCATATAATCCAATGGTAGGTGAATTACATGGCTAAGTCCACCATGGGCTATTAACAAGGATATCCCTATCCTTGTAGTTTTATCGCTGCATTACCAGCGATAACCTCCCAAAATGCCGCTATCGCTGGATTTTTTATCGCCTAGGCGGTTAGCGTTGTTAATAACGCGATAACCAGGCGATATTATCCAGCGATAGCGGGCGTTAAAATTAACGCTAAGCCCCCTTAGCGTTAATTTTCCCTGTCCCTTGTTAATATGCCCCCATGAACCTTAATATTTACCTCAATGTTCCCCTTAATATATTAAATTCCTCCTGCTATTATAAGAATTGAATTTCGAAGTGGCAGAAAAGTGTAATTGTGGCACCATATAAACATCAACGTTGACAAACAATAGCAGCAACAAGTTGATGCTTTTCCAATCGCACAGCTTTCAAAGAGAAATTCTCCCAAACTTTTCTTGTTCATACATTCATGTTATTTCCATCTTTTTCATAGTTAATCCTGTTTTCATATACTGTTCCAAACGGGCTGTTTATACTCCCAATTTTTTCATAGGAAGTGTTTATGCCAATCCAGGCCTTTTACCAAAATCACGTGAGATGTATCAATTCATGTTCTAACAGCTTAACTTCTTTGATCAACCCCTATGCATTTCGGGCTCTTATTGGCCCTTTGTCAGGGGTAGCTGCATAAATTAAAAAGAGGCCCTATTAGTTTTCCACATTTAGAACACTAGGGGGCATATTATCAAGAAACTGCAATAAAATTATCGCCGCTTTAGCGGCAGCAAACTGCTGCTAAAGCGGCAATAATGGGCTTCATAATATGCCGTTGAGAATTCCCATAGAAGCCCATTTTCTGGTGTCAACATGGGCTTATTGGAATTCTCTGCGGCATATTATCAAGCCCATTATCTCCGCTTTAGCTGCATTTTTCTGCCGCTAAAACGGCGATAATTTTAACGCCGTGCTTGATAATATGCCCCTACGTCTTTTTTGCAATGCATACAAATATAAAATCACAACAAAACCTGTATCGATGGCTGACCTTTGCTTGCTTTTAACACCATAAATCTTGAACAAAACGAGTAACCTTTCAGTGTAAACATAGGAGTGAAGTTTTTCGAAGCTGCAATGCACGCGGTGACCTCCCCAACATCCATCCTCGAGCATAAAACCTGCCATTCTTCCCGCGTTGCCCTGTAGCAATCTCGAACACCCTGCTGAACCATATCTATAAATTAACAAAACCCAGAAAACCCGATGTGTCTATCTGATCTCCAAAAGCGATATACACGCACAATAGAACGCTGCAACCTTCCGTGGTCTCATGCCAAATTCTGTACCTGTTTGTGCCCAATGATAGTTGCTAACATACTGGCGCCTCCTTGCTCCATAGTCACGATGTCAGACTGCTGCTTAACCAGCTCGTTCCTTTCACTATTCCCTATTTCAACACTTCCCAACTTGCCGGTTCTTTTAAAATTCGTCTGAACAGGGGTTGATTCCCATCAGCTGAGTCCCGGTGAAACCATGTGTCCTATTCCTCCTAGCTCCGCATCCTGACTCCTCCTGGCAGTCACACCGTGAAACTTTCCTTACTGACACCACCATTGATAATAACAAAACTACATGTCCCACAACCCTTTGTCACAGTCCTAGGTCATACCATCTTATTAAAAAACAAAACAAAAAATGTTTCTTTATCGCGGTATGCCTACGGTACACACCTACAATTAAAATGCATGCGAAATACAATCCCATAAACCCCCAATTATACTAAACAACCAAGGGGCATATTATCAAGCCAGGCGATAAAATTATCGCCGCTTGTAGTGATGTCATAGTTACATGCATGAGATGATCGTAGTGCGTGGAGTCTTTCATGAGGCTCATGCGTACGATCATCTCGTGTGTAAACATGTTGTGAATTAAATGTGTCCACGCTCCGCTGCGTTCTCTGCTCACCTGTCTTCCAAGCAACGTTAGTTTTGTGCTGGAATCCGTGGCAGTATGACGTCGTGGTCGTGGGTGAATCTCACATGAAATAAATCATTATTCTTCATCTACTCGACTCTTGGATCATTTTAATTACTACATATTGGCGACGATTTGGGATTTAAATGATTCACCCACCTACCATTTTCATCAATTTTTCCGCATTCAAGAAGAAGGTCGACAGACACGCAAGCGTCGGACTTTAGCTGCTTCCCTCTTCTACCCTCGAAAGCCGAACAAGACGCAGCTGTCTTCACTTGAATGCGATTGCATCACGGACCTACGGAGGTACCGTTTCTCCTCAGGATGAAATTGCGCATGTCGATTTCCAACGCTTGCTTCCTCTTCGTGGTTACAGGGGAGGTGCCGTTTTAAAAAAAAAGAGATCACGCACGTTGACCACCAACGTCACGTCCTCACCACATTACAGAATTTAAAGGTACAGCACACAATTTTTAGCGTTTTCTTTCTTCAACGCTACCGTTCATCAGAATTTAAGATTTAAAGGCACAGCACCAAGTTCAACCTATCATCTACATTCAAGGTATTTATAACTGCGGTCACTGTAATTGTTGTGTACTTTATCGTTGAATATTGCAGAAAAGCTGGTAAAATAAGAGGAATTACTTGTTTTTAGCCATTTTCATGATTTGAATTAAAACTTTATTATTCCATACGTTTTGAAACTGCCTTTATATTCAGACAAATACTTTTGGCACCTTTTCTTCAAGTAACTCTTCACTTTGTGCCTTCACAAACCTTTATAGATTTAAAAAAAAGAAAAAAAAAAAAAAGAAAGAAAAATAAGTTAAGTTATTCAACTAAAATTGGTATCTCATACATTTTGACCACATGGCGTCTTCTCAACAAATTACAACCCCTCCTCCTTTTCTTCAGTCTCCTGGTAAACCAAGTGTTAAGTGGCGCCAATGGTTCAACATTTTTGACAATTATCTAGTAGCAATTGATGCTACAAAGTATCCAGCTGTTCGTAAGGCAGCCATCCTTTATAGTTGCATTGGTCTTGCAGCACAAAAAGTCTTTGATAATTTACCTCACATTGCTCGTACAGGTTCTGGTGATGACTGGGACACCTACAAGGGAGCACTTGCTCGCTTATCAAAGCAATATGATGAGGAACCTTGTATTATGTTGGATCGACACAATTTCTTTAAGAGGAAACAAAGTATTGAGGAAACAGTGGAAGAATACATTGCAGAATTACGAATACTGGCATCCACATGTGAATTTGGCGTAAATACAGATTGTGCAATACGTGACCAGTTTGTATTCAGCTGTTTCTCACACAAAATTCAAGAAAGACCGTTAAGCTTCAGAAATCCAACATTATCTGAAACTATTGATATCGCTAAATCTATTGAACGTTCCATGGTCTCATCCAAGGCCATTCTAGAGGGACATTGCATTAATTCTGTTACCAGCCAACCTGAAACAAGCGTATCTGCCATTTCTACGTACAATGCTGGAAGGATCTTTCAAAGAAAAAACGTAATATGCTACAGATGTGGTTCAAAGTCACATATTGGGAATTCTCCTTTATGTCCAGCATTAGGGAAGAGGTGCACTGTTTGCAAAAAAATTGATCACTTTCAAGGAGTATGCAGAGCAAGGAGACCAATTAAAATTAACAACATAGACATAACGGAGGATGTGCAAACCATTTCAGAAAAACTCACTAATGTTGTTGTGACTATTGAATGCAATGCTATTTGTGAATTGGGTACTGCTAAAGGTCCATGGTGTGATATTTTTGTTGCAGGTATTCCATTTAGGGCCATGGCTGATTCGGGATCTCCTATTACAATTCTTTCAGAGATCTCATTTGTCAACACTTGGGATAATTCCATTCCCCTCACTCCAACAGACATCAACCCTAAGGCATTCGGAGAGAATGAGATTGATATGCTTGGATACTTCAAGTCTAATTTAAAATGTTTGGGTCGTCATGTTTTGACAAAAATCTACGTTGCAATCAAGGGTAGGGACATTGTTGGGTGGCAGGACCTTGCTAAAATGGGAATCTATCTTAAACCAGGTTCTGACAACCCTATTGTTCTTGGGGATTTACCGGAAGGATACATTGCAGAGGACGCTGATAGTATTAACACATTGGCCACTAATTCTTCTTCCTTTTCAGATCTCTCCACTGAAATTAATGAGATTATCAAGCAATTCCCTTCGGTCTTCACTAACAAAATTGGTACCGTGTTGGGTTTTGAACATCAAATAAGACTCAAACCGGATTCCCAACCAGTTATGCATAAAGTTAGATCCTTACCTCTCAGTGCCAGGGATGATCTCAAAAAAGTGTTGGACAATCTTTGTTCTGAACACATAATTGCTCCTTGTGATTCATCTCAATGGGTTTCTCCCATCGTCGTTTGCAAGAAAAGGTCTGGCGAGGTGAGACTCTGTGCTGACTTGCGTTCATTAAATAAGAATATTATTATAGATTGTCACCCTCTTTCAAAAATCCATGATCTTTTAGCTGGCATAGGGGATTCTAAGTACTTTTCCCTGATTGATTTACGGTCTGCATACCACCAAATCCCTCTCAGTGTAGACTCTCAAGAACTCACCACTTTTATTACTCCCTTTGGGGCATTTAAATATCTCAGGCTACCATTTGGACTAGCATCCGCTGCTAGCGTATTCCAAAAACTCATGGACTCTCTTTTCAAAAATATTTTAGGAGTCCAAGCATACCAGGATGACATTTTGGTCCACGCTAGCAGTCGAGAAGCACATAGTTTCACCTTGACCACAGTTTTACAAATTTTGTCCTCCTCTGGCATGACCATCAGACATGAAAAATGCAAGTTTGGCGTTCAAACTCTTGATTATGTGGGTCACACACTGTCACCATAAGGCATCAAACCTAAACTTTCCCTGATACAAGCAGTACGTGAAGCTTATCCTCCAAGGGATAGAGAAGCTTTATGTTCTTTTCTTGGCTTAGCTGAGTATTATGCTCGCTTCGTACATGGTTATGCTCAGATAGTTGAACCTCTCGGAGCATTACTTAGGAAAGGGGCAAAATTTTCATGGAGTGATGATCTGCAAGACACTTTTAATAAGGTAAAGGTCATTATAGAACGTGGCCCTGCTCTCCGCCCATTTCAGGACAATTGCAGATGTTTCCGAAATGTTGACGCAAGTTTATCTGGCTTAGGAGCTGTTCTTTGTCAGTGGGTAGGAAATAAGAAACATACAATTGCATTTGCTTCTAGGACTTTACTATCTCCAGAAACACTTTATAGCACAATTGAAAGAGAAGCACTTGCTTGCGTCTGGGCTATTAAAAAATTTAGATCATATATTTGGAGACGAGAATTTGATATCTTCACCGACCATAAACCTTTAGTTTACATGCTCTCAGGTTCTGGCCCGAACAAAGCATCTGCTAGACTTATACGTTTACTATCCACCTTACAAGAATACCATTTTATAATAAAACATCTACCGGGAGGAAAAAACTTTAGAGCAGATTGCCTCTCCAGGATGTCTTTAGAAAATGTTCAGAATGAAGATGATAACAATATTTCAGAGTGTGTGGTTGCAGCTATTGATGCTGTTGTGGGGTTTCCTTCTATTTCTGAACACACTTGGAAGTTAGAATGTGATAAAGATCATAATCTACAAAAAGTTAAACAATTTATTACTCATGGTTGGCCAGCAACTAGGACACTATCTTGTGACTTGAATAATTTGCTCATGTTGCTGAGGAACTTTCTATTGTGGGTAATATCGTCATGCGTCATGATTTGTTTGTTCCTCCTGAAAAGTTGTGCAAGAATATCATTCAGTTAGCACACCAAGGCCACCTTGGTATTTCTAAAACCTGTAAGAGAATTAAGGAGTTCTATTGGTGGCCTTCCATGGAAATTCAAGTCAAGTCCACTATAGAAACATGCCCAGAATGCCTTTTATCTGATAAAAAATGGAAGACTTTACAAACTCCCTTTCACCCTGTACCTTTCCCAACCGGACCTTGGGACAAAGTTGGTATGGACTTTTCTGATCCATACGAACTGCTCCCCTTGCACAACACATTTTTAATCTTGTTAATTGATTATTTTTCTAAATGGATATTTTACTGGTTTTGTGATGGAGCTACTACTGAAAACACAATCAAGTTCCTTGAACATGTGTTCAAACTAGAGGGTTCGCCGAAGTCCATAGTTACTGACAATGGTACACACTTTTCATCACAACGTATGTGCAAATATCTAGAATCTCATGACATACTACATTTAAAGGTCGCACTTTATTCTCCATCTTCAAATGGTCTAGTTGAAAGAGGAAACAGGCTAATCAAGGAAGGTATCCAAACTGCTATTGCTTTGAATCTAAATGTTGATGATTTTTTGAGAGATAAGGTCTGGTCGTACAACACCACTCCCCATTCCACCACTGGGGTCGCACCGTTCACACTACTGAGAGGTAGAATGGTATATTCAAATTTATTTCCCACTTGGTTGTCTAACAAATCAGAACGGAAAATAGATTCTGTAGATGCAATCAGAGACAGGGTGAAGAACACCCAAGAAACAAGCATTTGCAATGCAATAGGTCTCGCATTATTAAAGTTTGAGATATTGGCATTGCTAAATAATGCAACACCAATAGCTCAAACTTTAATAATGCGAGACCTATCGCATTGCAAATGATTGTTATGTTAATCTTGACAGAAGTGCAGGATTGCATTGCCCTGGACACGCACGCACACACACAAACAGAGGCATGCACATACACACATGCTTCGACATACACAGGCAAACACACACACACACAGATGCTTTCACATACACAGGCAAACATACACAGGCATGCACATGCACACAGGCATGCACACACACACACACACAGATGCACACACGCCCAATTGTAAAGTTTTTTTATATTTGGTTGATACCAGTGCTGACTGTCACAAGTGCGTTACAGCAGTTATCCGT
This sequence comes from Triturus cristatus, assembly GCF_964204655.1. NCBI lineage: Eukaryota > Metazoa > Chordata > Amphibia > Caudata > Salamandridae > Triturus > Triturus cristatus. The sequence continues at coordinate 361,006,598 of NC_140593.1, read as the reverse complement.
ATTTATATTGGGTAGCCCGTGACCAGATTTAGGGAAAGACCACGACACCACATTCTTCCCACGCAGCATTATGTATATGTCATATTGATATAATATATGGTAATCGGCAGCTCGTAACAAACGCAAACGTGCAGAGGCGTAACTATACATTTGTCATAGCGTACAAGCATTATAGGCTTTAGTACAGCGCAAGTTCTGCCACAGGTGCGGCAACTTTCCAAGAAGGACCTGCATGTGCAAAGATAAGCAAACCGCGATTTCGGTCTCGTGAGATCCAGCACTTTCCTCCAATTAGACTCCCACCCAACATGAGCCTGGTGATCTATCTTCCACTATACGACTCATCTTCCTTTAGTTGATTTAAACAACGTACACAAGAACCAAAGATTTACTCCTCGCATTATCGTCACCCCGCGTGCAGTATGTACTTCCGGGCAGGCTACACATCCCATATGGTGATTTCTGTCCACACCTCAGTTACTCTCGTAATGGCATGCCCAACATCTGCCCTCCTGTCATTATCACCTGCTGATATTACCCCGCCCTGCTGCAGTGATCGCTTCACAAAACATCTCACAACCAGCAAAGCTTTAACATTTACACAACCACCTTCCTTACGGTGCTTACCGCCTCACAGTAACACTGTCTAAAATCCATAGTCTCGGAGATAATCGAAACCCTATCCAGTCTGGGGCCAGGAGCATAAACTGGTCACCGGCCACCTTGCCCCGATGAACCCTGTGCTCTCTCCCTGTGACATCAACCCAACTTTGGATACGCCGATGTACCGTCTCTTTGGGAGCTGGAGGAGTGCTCAGGTGAACACTCAGATCTCCTCTTCTAAACAAACGTTTCCTCCTTGAAGCGCGGCGCTGAGCTCCAGCCCCGTCCGCAGGTTCACCAGCCTGCCTGCTTTCACACTGTATGCTATAACCAAAGCTCTGTGCCCCGTCTGCTAGGATCCGAGTCACCCTTCCTTAGGTACGGGTTCTCCCACCTGCTTACCCCCCCTTCTCACCAGGGCTCCATGGGCGGTGCTCGCGTTCTCCACCATGGCCGGCGCGGCTCTGCTGCAGATTACAGCTGGCATATGGGCATCGACTTCTCATAGGTGGTTGCAAAGTACGAAAAACTAATTGGCACCAGAGCTAAACTAGACACACTGCTGCAAAGAAAATAAAAAATGCAAAGTGGGGTTAGCCGCAGCCAGGGACACTAACCAGTTCTTCGGAAAGCAGCAAGAACCTGCGAGCGCTGGTACCAGGAAGAACAAGCAAAAGAGAAAGCAGCTCCACACATGCGGGCCGGGGAGAAGACCTGCGAGGGCTGCCCGCGCATGCGCAGTACATGTAACTTTTGCGTGTTCTGCAGCTCCTGCCCAGTGGCGGCGTGTGCGGACTTCAACACCGCCGGACTTTTAATTAGTGCTGCGGAGCTCGTGCGGCCCAGGGAGGGGGCCGCCAAACACTACAGGAAGTCCGGCGGGAGCCCACCCCGCCTTCGTGAATGGTGCATGGTGTGGACAAAGCAGGATTTCAGGCGGTGCTCCTGTGAGCAAAACGGAGCCCCGCGTGTTGCTGCAGTGACCGGCAGGAAAAGCAGAGGAGCAGCGGAAATTCCCAACAAGAGCGGGTTAGTGCTTGGAGCGCGCGTGCGCATTTAAAAAAATAAATATATGAAATAGCATGAGGCGTGCGTGTTAACGAAAGTGAAACTGCATGCTGGCTTGCGAGGGAAGGGGGACAGGAGATGTGCACGCCGCGTGGCTGTAGGCGCGTACACCAACTCAAATCCGCCGAGACCATGCGCGTGCCCATCTCCTGTCCCACTTCCGAGGCAAGTCAGCAACAATAGATCTCGCTGGCGACAGCGCTTCGCGCTGCGTTCGCCAGGCGAGACCTAAAAATGAGAAGTAAATTTGACTCAAAAAAACATTTTAGTGGAGATTCATTGAAACCCGGTGATTGAGTGTTAATCAAAAAACCAAAGAAAGTGGTGAAGGGCTCTTCTATGTTTTCTTGTCCAGTCAAAGATTGCAAGGTATCTAAAGGTTCAGCTTTTTTATTTAACAAAGGGTGGTGGAACAAAAGAGATTTAGTGTTAGTTTCCAATACTCAAGCTGACATCATTTCCAACCATTATGGGTCTAATGCAGGTCATTTACAACCCTACAATTGGTTACAAGATGTGGATCCTGTGAAAACTCAAAGTGCAGAAAACGTAGTTATACCCTCTTCTCATATGTTCCAAACACACTCTTCGGTTGTACATGCAACTACACATTTGAGTGACAGAGAGGTGGATATGTGCGGGAAAAACACTACTCGCACAAGAAGGTTACCAGAAAAATACAAAGATTATATTTTAGAATGATTCAAGGTTCTTGTTATTCATTTTTATTATGTAAATTGTTTTGCTTATGGTGTTCTTACTTCCACTTTATGTAGACTGCTATTTTAACAAACATGTAATTCTTCTTATCAATTGTTAAGGGAAAAGATGCTGTAGTGATGTCATAGTTACATGCACGAGATGATCGTAGTGCGTGGAGTCTTTCATGAGGCTCCTGCGTACGATCATCTCGTGTGTAAACATGTTGTGAATTAAATGTGTCCCCGCTCCGCGGCATTCTCTGCTCACCGGTCTTCCAAGCAACGTTAGTTTTGTGCTGGAATCCGTGGCAGCAGGACATCGTGGTCGTGGGTGAATCTCACATGGAATAAATCATTATTCTTCATCTACTCGACTCTTGGATCATTTTAATTACTACACCGCTTTAGCGGCAGAAAACTGCCGCTAAAACGGCGATAATGGGCTTGATAATATGCTCTATGGAATTCCAATTCAAACTCAGGTTAGATGTCCTTCACATCTAAAATGGGCTTCAATTGGAATTCCATAGAGCATATTATGAAGCCCATTATGCTGTTTTAGCGGCAGTTTTCTGCCGCTAAAGCGGTGATAATTTTATCGCCTGGCTTGATAATATGCCCCAAAGTGATTGCGCAATAGTTCATCAGTCATGTGCTACACATTCCACTGGCTTTATCAAACGTAGATCAATGAAAACACTCTGGGGCATATATACAAGGCGGCGATAGAAAATTATCGCCGCTTTTGCGGCCGTTTTCGGCCGAAAAGCGGCGATAATTTTATCGCCTAATTAGCAAGGTCACGCTAACGCGTGAAACCTTGCATTACCGCACCTATTCTTAACGCCCAGCTTTGCATCTCTAATGAGATGCAAAGTGGGCGTTCCTGACCTGACATGACAGGAGAAATGTCGCTAAGCGACATTTCTCCTATCATCAAGCCCCACGCTATGAAGCATAGCGGCAGGAAAAGTAGCGAATACCCCTGTTATCGCTACTCTTTTTACGCCTGCTTCAGGGCTGACTTAGCCATTATATCCTACGGAAGGTGGATATCATGGCTAAGTTTGTGAGTCCTTATCAAAAGGTAACGCCACATTTCGTGAGATTATCGCTGGGTTTCCAGCGATAATCTCATGTTAGGCAGTTAGCGCTAGGATTTTTATCGCTTTTGAGATAAGCATTGCTAATAGCACGCTATCTCAGCGATAAAAATCCACGCTAGCCGGCGATAATTATCCTAGCGCTAAGTGCGCTTAGCGATAATTATTGCCGGTTGTTGCTGATATGCCCCTCTGTAAGTAACTCAGACATGAACTGAAACAGCCAAGTAAGTGATGATGTTTACGTTGCCGATTCTTATGAGTAGTCCGCTCAGAATGGGTGCAAACTGCTTTTTTGAAGGCAAAAAATTGGTTTCAAACATAGCAGTGGGGTCGCAACATGCACACCAGTTTATCAATCTCTTCTGTTTTTGTAGATTTGGCTGGTGTTAGTGTGCAGATTAGAGTAGTGATTTGCCTCAAAGCACGTAACATGGACATTGACAAACAATAGCAGCAACAAGTTGATGCTTTTCCAATCGCACAGCTTTCAAAGAGAAATTCTCTCAAACGTTTCTTGTTTATACATTCATGTTTATTCCATCTTTTTCATAGTAAATCCTGTTTTCATATACCGTTCACAAACGGGCTGTTCATACTCCCATTTTTTTCAAATGAAGTGGTTATGCCAATCCAGGCTTTTACCAAATCACGTGGGATACATAAATTCATGTTCTAACAGCTTAAGTTCTTTGAGCAATCCCATTGCATTTCGGGTTCTTATTGGCCCTTCGTCAGGGGTAGCTGCATAAATTAAAAAGAGGCTCTATTAGTTTTCCACATTTAGAACACTACCATATAAACATTGCAATAAATGACAATGTAAAAACAAGCCTACAGGACCAAAGGGAATTTAGAGGGAGAGTGGTGGAAAAAGGATGAGAAAGATGCAGAAAGAAGAAAGGAAAAGCAGAGTGCAAGATTTTCAAGTCATTGTAGTTCTCAAACACCATTGTTTCTACAAAATACAGTCACTGGTGCTGCATCTACAGGGGCTCAAGGAATTCAGCAGCTCTGGAAATTAATAATGGGGTCACTGCCTCCCTGGACATGAAGGACTATCCCTGCAGCGCACATCTTCATTGCTGGCTGCTGGAGAAGACTGCCAGTTCAGCTTCTCCTAATTATGCGTGCAGTAACCTCCCAAAGGCCTGACAGGGATAAAAACACACTCCATGCATTTTTAGGTCGAGCCTATAGCGGCAGCGAGCATGGGCTGCTCGCTTTGCAAGGCATGCAGTATTCAGTATGGAGTGGAAGCTCCGTGGAAGCTCCACCCACTCTCCACCTATCTTTTTCATTGGCTTGTATCTTAAATGCTGCCTTCCGATTGGTTTTAGGCTTGTTAGTTCCTCCTTATAAAGGCCATGTCGTCATTTGTGTCCTTCCATGGCTACTGGCCCCTTTACTTAAAGTGTTGCACAGCACTACTTTCTTCCCGTGCCCCCCACAGTCTGTGCCTTCTCCCCCCCGATGTTGTTTGTGCCTTGTCGTCCGCCGGCACTCCCGTTTGCAATTCAATAGGTCTCGCGTAAATGCGAGTCCTGTTGCATTGCAAATGCTTGTTTTGGTTGTGCCCCCTTTTCTTCTCACTGCTGACGTGAAGTCTGCATTAGTAAAATGGCTGCAGTACTTCCCTGTGCTGTTTCTGCCTCCGGTGAACCCCCAAAGGCATCGCTGTTGTTGACTGTATAGTCAAGCTCGGAGGCAGCGTTCTGACACTCAATGGACAGCTGGAAACTATTCGACCGGACGCCCTCCAGAGAGCAGCAGGCATGCAGAAGCAAATAGCTGTATCGTTGGGCACAGAACAGGGTGAGTCAGAGATGGCCTCTGGGGCCTTACTGCAGGGGAATTTAATCTTCGCCCAAGTTAATGTAGAGATCTTCGTTGTATTATATTATTAAAAGTCAGCACAGTTAGGCAGCGCGAACGGGGCGATAGGCATCAATAGTTTTACAGTAAAGCAAGTGCTTCAAATCCTGAGAAACGTAATGGTGTGTGTATTAAAAAACTGCACACTTATTTAAAAAAAACTGCACTGTCACCTATTGTCAGAGAATGTATCCCATCAACCCTAATGGCACTTTTCACTTTGGATAAAATCAGAAGCAAGCCTACGCACTTCCTGTTATCTTTGAATCATTGCTAGACAATTTTTTAACAGCTATATATCTACCTGAAGGTATTGTAGCGCTTTACACGAGCACCAGTTACGTTCCACTCTGTCACATTCATTTTTTGGTAAGTGCGGGGATGATTTGCCTAGAATCACAGGATGTTGAGCGGACGCCCAAACCTGGTTCCCAGCTCCAATGTATTGAGGCATGTTGTACAAAATCCTAATTAGTGCAGCAAGGCTAAAAGTATAAAATAACAAGCATTGGCATAGCCAATAGGTCTCACCTTTGGGACCTTATACCTGTTTAGCCATGCAATAGTTAATGTTGTTGCACCGAGGATATTGTGCTGTTTAACTAAGAGATACACACACTAAAAACAGAAAACATGCATACCTGTGAAGATGCAACATGAAAGTTGGAACAAAAAGCAAAAATGTTTTTTTTTGCGGGAGTGCTTCTTTTACATCCGGTGGGTATGTAAGTGAAAAAAAAATCCACAGTGAAATACAAACTGGTCATTGTTGTATGGAAGTTCAGAAACATCCAACAGTGAAGTACAAACTGGTCTTTAATGTAAAGTCAATGCAACAAAGCACGACTTTAGACGGTGTCATATGCTGTCGTGCCCAATGGCCTCCATCCTTGGACATTATAAGGCTACAAACCAAACATTAAAGAAGCCCCATCACACTTGGATATTCTGTCGGGTTTTTGTCTAGCAGGAGCTAATGAGAAGCTTCTTTCTGAATGAGCACAGCTGACAGACTTTAATCCCATGGCACCAGCACACGGAGCGTACAGTCAACACCTTCTTATATCCTAATGGGAGCAAGCAGCCACGGGTGGGCTAGGCTGGCAACAGATCGAGAACTTTCAGACATCAGAGCGTGCGGCCCTTTGACTTTGCCTGCAGGGCTGCGTGAGGTACGAGCTGAAAGGGAGTCGCGTGCAAATGATACATTTACTATATTAACTATTTACAACAAAACCAATGTTGTTACTCAGTTATCTCAAACAGATAACAATCATTGACAAAGCCAATAGACCTGGCTGTTTTAGGGTGTATCTCAGCCGTTGTGTTATATATGTGGATGCAATAATGGAAACAAGAAACTAAAATACCAGCCACGTGGCACACTATGGGAGTCACAGAAATGTAATTTACGTGCTGAAGTCACACCCATATTACAATATTACACGCACCTTTTACAGAAACACCCATACTCCCCCCACTCGCTGTTTTTGTCCACCTTACCTGGAGACAGAGTCCACACCATCCAGCAGTGAAAGGGTGCAAATTGGGTTCCTGCAAAAGCCAAACCCCTCCCTCTTCGCGCCGGAGGGCAGTCATGGAAGACAGAGCAACCGAAAGTAGGAACCAAGCTGGTATTGCTCAATGTATTCAAATGAGAGCAGGAAGGGGCCGGGGGAGGCGGTGTTGAGACAAGTTCTGGGAATACTTCACAGAGGGACCAGAAAGAGCAAGCGGCACCCCGGCCTAAAGCAAGGTGAATTCAGATTTCACAAGAACCTGCCCGCATCATTGGTGAGACTATAGTGAATATAGCTGGGGGAAGGCGGCAGCATTTCAAATATAAAAAGTAACTAATTCTAAAGCGCGAGACTGCTGCGTGCCTGTGTGTGGTCAAAAACAAAACTAAGTTTGCCTCTCAGAACTCTAAGTCCGAGGGAGTGGGACCCGAGGCGCTCGGCTTCAAGGCCCGGGGTGTGGGAGAACGTACCAGGGCGAAGGGAGTCTGTAGCGTTCACGTCATGCTAGCTAGGGAACGCATTATCAGTTGTATCTGCTCAAGGGGATTTTGTATTCATTTTCTGACTTCCGAAAGGCATTTACATTCAAGCCGAATTCACCTGACCCTCCTATAATGTAGTGCAACCCTGGCCGGAAAGGTTAGGCTGGACATAATGTACATGTCAGATGCCTTTCTGTAGCTAGGACAAACCGGGAGCTCGACAGAGAACGACCTGACCACTGTTCACAAAAAGCTCGCGCGCATCGCGCTGGCAGCAGGGGGAGGGGAGAGAGGAGGGGGCCTGCGCCTATTTCCCTTGCGGGAGCGAGCAGGAACCATCTGTTAATTACAAACAGATGGTTTGAAAGCTCGCTCCAGCAAGGGAATTGCCAAACGTGCACCTGTTGCCATTCAAAGCAATGCAATGCCTGCACGTTTTTGACTGCAAAACTGAATCGATTTTTAAAGGCCTTTTTCCTATGCAGCGCGTGCGCGCTGCGTAGGCGAGACCTAAAAAAGTGCTATGACACCTACAACGATGGCCGCGCAGAAAATATTTTGTATTACTTTTAACCATACTGCACAGCAACCATACAACGTGGCTTAAAAAACATTGTAAAACCAAATAATAGGACTATTTGGCTTTGTCAATATTTTCTTTGCCACGTTGTACAAATGTATGGCTGCTGTAAAGCAAGTTTGAAAGTAAGAAAAAAAGCGCTATAAAGAAAGAGGACAACGTTGACCATGACGCAGCACTTTTTCTTTTTTTTACTTTTAGCCGGGTGCAGTGTAGTTAGGCTGCTGTACAAAATGACTGTAAACATTGACAAAGCCAGTAGATCTTGTTCTATAATGTGTTTTTGTCTCTGTAGGGAAACTGGTTTGCGCTCAAACTTTACTTTATAGCCTGTACACTCAGCTGAATTTCTGGTGTTTGAGTCCTCTTTTAATTTGTAGATTCCACGTGTCTCATGGCCTTGATGGAGTGGAGTATCTGGTAGTAGAATTTTAAATATTTTTCATCCTATAGCAAGAGTACAGTATCCACATTACTCACACAGTGAGATAGAATATCTGAGCGTTATTTATTCACGGTATAGCTATTTAGCAGCAACATATTTCTAAGGTAATGTTTAATAGACAACATAAAAATAATAGAAAATGAAGAACAAACTGTGCACTATTGCACACCTTAAATCTGCGCCCTCATCCTCAGTAGGACGTGCCGTCTTTGACCAGAGACTCATATGGACTGCCTCGTAGGCAGACAGCTAAGTGTATCTTGGTGGGTGCCAGCAATCCTACAAATCCGACTCCTCCCTCCTCCAAGGTCATTTGCTTTCCTATGATCCTTCTGTTGCCGTAAAATTTCAAAGCTTGGTCCTTTGCTTTTATTGAATTAGAAGTCAATCTTTAGTAATTACGCTCTCTGCTCTCTCCTACCTTTCTACTCCATTTTCATAATCCTTCATCTGCATTTGCTGTCTGACGTATCCGCTTCTAGAAGCTCTTTTTTGAGCATTAGCAGTATTCTACAAATCATACTACATCCATACTGTTCTGTCTGTGACATCAGGTAACAGTTTTGGGTTTGAAACAACTTTGACTTGGTCCTTCCATTAACAGGAGTCCTTTTATTTTTAGGTCGTGCATAGGCAACTGCAAATTAAAAAACACATGTAAAAAACATTGCCATTTTAAACGCCAACAGCTCTAATTTTCACAAATGCGAGACCGATGCATTGCAAATGCTTGTTTCTTCAAGTTTGGCCATTCGTGCCAGGGCCGGCCTTAGTGCTGGTGGCGCCCTGTGCAACAATGTTAGTTGGCGCCCCCCAATGACCACCTCCACCGCGGATTCTCTCACTAGCACCCTTTAACAGTGACCAAGTCTCTATAACCACACTCTCTCAGATGCATTGAATTAGTTATATAGCGCCACTCATACCAGTGTAGGATATCAGAGCACTTTGCATCACACACACATTACACAGAGACAATCAATAACACCTGTGTAAATCAGTGTATAGGAAATGTTACATAAGCCAAAGGACTAAAAGTGTAGGAGTCACATGTCATCCATACTGGTAGGCAGTATAGTTGAAGAGTGCTTGGTGTGGAGAAGCACAAACTCAGAGTCCAAAAAGAAACAGCATAGTTGGGAGTTTTCTTTAATAATAAGAATTGATTTCCAGCCAAATTAACCCTTTTTGCAACATTAATCAATGTTCTAATAATGTATACTTTGCAGTGTGTATGCAGATCTGGGATGAAAGTTAATAGCTCACTATTCTGTATTAGGACTTTAAGTTATAAATTGCAAGTAACAAAAGGATGTCTCTTTTGAAAGCAGTGACCTGCTGATCTGTTTACATCATACGCACTCTGTAATCTACTTGGTACACGTTCTTTGCAGCAGGCATATTAACCCTCTGCACTAACTTCACCTAAGTCAAAACCTCAACTATACAAAATGCTGATCTCTCTCCAGGAAGATAATTAATCACACGAGTTATCTTGACATTTATGTGAGCCCTGGTAATTGCCGGGGAAAGAAACGCTGCAGCAGGTGCTTCAAAAGCATAATTAACTTTCAAACACGGCGCCCCCAGGAAGCCAGCACCCGGTGAGGTGGCACCGGTCGCACCGCCCTAAAGCCGGCCCTGATTCGTGCTTGGCACTGACGAGGTCGACTTTTTTCCAGCCAGCCTGTAGGAGATGAGTGGGGTGGGGTGCAACCCTGGACACACAGCAAAATCGTGTTTTCTGAAGAAACCTGCCAAATGCCTGTTGTGGTGTCCGTGTCTGTTACCCAAGGCAAGTCTGACCGAGAAAACTGGAGGTGTGATTCCTGAGAGCATTGTTTCCAGACTTGGCTTATTGTCGTGCAGCTAAACATAATTTTCCCCGTTTGTGCAAGAAAATAATGACTTGAGAGGATGCGCAAATCCTGTTTTGTTTAAAAACTACTTTGTTTTTTGTGTATATTGGGTCACGACTGCTTGATTACATGGCTCTCAAAACTTATTAATTGGCAGGCGTTGAGCTGGCCAAGTGACAAGCATTAGTAGCTGTAGATATCCTGCCCAAGGTACAGCCTTTGTGCAGGATCCCACCTACCCCATCTGAAATAATTGTGTCTTACTGGGTGGGCAAGTAGCATTGTGTTCTTAAGCTACAGTTCCCATATTGCCTTGCAGCAATTTAGTTGTCCTATTTGAAAGCACATGCCCAGCGATTGCAGATGCTACTTCCAAGAAATAAGCATGTGTCCACACAAGAACATTTTCATGGAAACAGCTCTCAGAACACACTGTCTGGGTGGATTTTGCAAGTTTAGGATTGCACTTTTTTCACTTTTAAACTTGCTTTTAGCATATCACCTACTATTAGAGCTCATTGCGCTTCATAGTTGCAGAAAGATTTGATTATGCCTGTGTTGATGTTCCTTTAGATTTAGTATGGACTTACTTACCATGACCTGACATGTAATGTTGTGTTACATTAAAAAAGAGCTCTTTATTTTATTTTTTTCGTTTTGAGAAGTTAGCTACACATTCATTTTTGCATATTTGGAGATTCTGCTATATAATCATTTTTGCACATGCAGGTATACTATGCACTGTTGTTTTTGCACATTCGTTGCTAAAAGAATAAATGGCTAACTGGCACATGCATCAAGCAAAAATATCCTTGCAAATATTGCGATTCGGAAAAATAGACCGTTAGCGCCCGCAAAAGAGCACTTTCCAATGCATCAATCAAAATACCGAAAATGCGAAAAAATCGCAAAATAATATCCCGCAAAGTTAGCGAGAACCGAATTTGCGATTTCTTAACAGCGAAACATGCAACCGCAAATAGCGATTAGCAATCAAAGACTCGCAATGCAATGCATAGAAACTCGCAATTAGTGATTAACAGGAAAATAGCTATTTTGCAAGTGCAGAATAAGGGGAATCACAATCAGGTGGTAAAGTTGTAGAAGTGGACCTCAGCTAGGCCTACCAGTGCAAGGGGTTCGCCCTTCTCTGCACAGAGTCCTCAGACCAATAGGAAGAAGTTGGCACAGAAACTGGAATAGAAAATACAAAGTTTAATAAACCTCATGAGGTGGAACTACATTCACACAGCACCCTTCGGTAAGTTTGCCAATGCTAGTAAACACATCCTGACAGTTACATACTACTAACAGCTGCAAGGACAGCTGAAAACTCACTGGGCATGTGCAAAGGTGGAAGATGCTAAATATAGTTCGTTTCTAGGCAGATTACAAGAGCAGTCAACACTGAGGGAGGACAAAGCACATGGTGAGAACATGGTGAGCACATGGCAGCACATGGCAAACAAAATGGCTGCCAGAAATACAAAATGGATTCCACAAAATGGACAAGATAGCCTCTAAATACAAGATGGATTCCGCTAATGCTAAGCCAATCACTGCCAATTTACAACAAAGATAAAAAAAAAAAAAATTCACACAGGTGCCACTAATCAGAAACCTTTTAAAAATGACTCAGGAGACCCCAGAAGCCTTTCACAATGGCAGCCCTCTACGTGCTGGCGAGGAGGATGAGGATCAATGCAGCAGCTCAGTGCAGAAGGAGGATACAGGAGAGGATTTTCCGAGTTCGCATCACATTGCTGGGCCAGACTGAGGATGAGATCTACGATAAGTACAGGCTGAACATGCACCTAATTGCTGCATTAGAATCTCTATTGCAGCACCAGACACGTAGGACACATGCAATCCCCGCACATGTCCAGGTGCTATGTTGCCTGCACCTACTGGCGTCAGGCAGTTTCCAGGGGGTTGTAGCCGTAGCCGGAGGGGTTTCACAAAGCTCACTCTCACGCTTCTTCAAAAACTTCCACAGGAGTTGAATCAGACAAAAAGAGAGTTCTACCAGGTGGCCCAATTCCCTCATGTGATTGGATGCATAGACTGTACGCATGTCCCCATCTGTCCCCCAGCAGCCTACGAATACATCTTCAGGAACAGGAAGTCTTACCACTCTATTAATGTGCAAGTTGTGTGCAATGCAAAGCATATTATAACGGACATCGTGGCACAATGTCCAGGAAGCACACATATTCCGGCACAGTGGCATCCACAGGCGTCTGCTCAGGAGTGAATTTGGTGACGGACATCTACTTGGTACACACATATACCTATTAGCTACATCAATCAACCAAATGTAAGTGTAATTCGTTTTCGCATTCTTCACAAGACAGGTGGAGCACTTCAGTATAGCCCAGAAACCTGCTGCAGGATCATGGCTGCATGTGCCATGTTGCACAACATTGCCTCCAGAAGAGGCATACACCTCGAGATGTCCGACTGTGAGTCTGATGGGGACGACCAACCACCCGCACAACACAGACAGGCGCATGTGGCAAACTCAGCAGAAGGACGGAGGAGATGTGCACACATCACCTAACATTATTGCTGATGCAGGTAATAATAAGCCTTAACAACTAAAGGGTGAACGTAAATGTTGTATTAACATGATCCCATGTGAAGTAAATTTTGAATAGTGCAAATTGTGAGGGTGATTGATATGAAGCATAAAGTCAACAGAAAATAGTTAAAAGCACTGTATGTCAATCACCACGTCGTAAAGGACCATGGTTACACCACCACGGCCCAGAAATGAGTATATGCATGGCTAGCGCCTCCTGCCACCTACACCCATCTTCCTCTCACGTGCCTCTGCAACATCAACAGGATGTGTGTGTGTGGATGTGGTGCTGTGCGAACTGTGCCTCCTGGCAGGGGACACTGGCAACGACATGCTGCTGAGGCTCGATGCCTCCTCACTCCCCTCCTCCCCTTCCAAGTTGATGGCACTCACTGTCCCAGACTGTAAGTGTTCCACCGCTGTGGTCACTTGTCCCAAGGCCTTTCAACATCCCTACAGAAATGACCGAGGTCAACTTGCATTGCAACGGAACGCCGTGCCAATAGCGCTGTGGAGTTGCAGAGCTTGTTGATGGCCCTTGTATTTGCTGAGGTGCGGATCAGGCTCTGGCGATGCCTTCTCCGCTTCGTGGCCTGTCCTGCAAGCACCTCCCATGTGAGCTCCTGTAGGCTTGTGTTAGTTTGGCGATTGCCCTCTGCAACCACTGTTGATAGGTCCCACACACTGTCCGCCATTGTGCTTATATTCTTTGCCAGCTTGAAGATCTGGAGATTGATTGTGCCCATGTGTCTCCCCTGCAGGCGCAGCACGCGTAGCATCTGTGACTCTACGCCACCATAGACATTTGTCGCATTGCTCAGCATGTGCTGCAATACGTGCCCTGGACCTGCGCCGTTGCCCTGTTTGGACCTGTGCTGGTGTGGAGTTGGTGCGGAAACAAGTGGCTGGAAGGAGACTGTAGTAGGTGCTGGAGTTAGTCCGGCCTCCATTGGCAGAAGTGAGGGGATGTGTGCCCTGCGTTTTGGTGGTGGTGGTGGGCTTGCGTGGGCCACTGGAGTCTCCACATCGCTCTCCGCAGGTGTCTCTGAGATGTGGAGTTGGTCACTGTCATCAGAGTCTGCCCCAGTTGCATCTGTGATGTGAAATAGTGTACTGTTAATTTTTGTAAATCCTACATTTGATAAACATTTGGCATACTTTGCTCAGATAAAATCACTGACTAAATACACTGGCTGCCGTTCTGTGTTGGTGTTTTCTGATTTTCCTTGCTGCTTTTGAGTGCACTATTTGCTGACATGACTACAACTCCCATGATGCATTTGGGTATGAGGGGAAACGTTGCCTGGAGTTTGATCTGCATACTGTGTTTGCCTGGGGGGCTGTGCCTGAACATACATAATGCAAGGAATTAATGTTTGCATGCATCTTAACTTGTGATGTACTTGCTGCGCTGGATGTATCCAGCTGTGTGACTCCCACCACCACCTCAGGCTGGATTGCCACCTCATCCACTAAGAAGGTGGACCCCTGAAATTAGATGAAGGCAGGTAAAACAGGGGGACTAAGAATTACCGAAAAGGAAGGAAATTACCTGCCACAAATTGATTAAAAAACCATGTACAGAAGCGCCCCATCCGCCGCGAATCAGCGAGATCTATGCTCCGTGTTGTTTTCCTGCCGGTCAATACAGGCTTCGACGCATCTATAATTCTCCTCTACATACTTCGATGTTTCCTATCCCGCTCAACTGACTGGGAGCCATCCGTTCCCTGACAGTCATCCTGACGAGATAAACTTCTACTCGGTCTGACCTATTGGTGACGAACATTTCCCCACCCCCTATTGAACAATGATCGATCTTCAGACTCACGGCTGAATAAAAAAAAAACCAGGCCCTCAACCTTTCCCAGAATCCAGTCTACTAGTTGAGAACTACTTTATTTGCCGATTTACGGACAACCCCCTGACTGCTAGGTGTGTCTGTCCCCTCCTTTGCCCTGATGAAGGTGTAGCCCCTGTTGGGGCCTGACACCGAAATGCGCGTTGGCGTTTTTAAGCCCACCGGGCTGTTGAAACTGTATTCATTGGCGTTTTTAAGCCCACCGGGCTGTTGAAACTTTATTCATCGAATCTGAACAATAGAATTGCTATATAATCATCTATATGTTTTTATTTTTGTGTACTGATGTGATGTGGTGTATGATGTCGATGTTGAGTGAGTGCTAGTATGATCGTGTTGTCTTGAAGGAGTTGTGTGGGACTGTTAGCAGCTTTATGTACATGAATTTTGTAATGTTTTGATATCTACCCTTGGTTTTGATGTTGAACAATACACTCAAAAAATCACTATATATATCTATAAAAAAATGAGATAAAAAATAATTAAAAGATCAATAAATTTAGTGACATCATTCCTGAGTTGTTCATTGTCCTGGTTTGCCTTCTGGTCGTGGATATAAATTGCTTGGACCCCGTATAGGGCCTTGTTTTCTTATCAATTTGTGGCAGGTAATTTCCTTCCTTTTCGGTGGATTGTCGCCTCAACAAGGTCCTCAAGGGCTGTGTTTGTGGGTGCAGTCGATGGCCCTCCTCCTCTGGCACCTGCTTCCCTCAGCCTTATGGCAATGCGCTCCTTGGCACTGATCCTGAGGTCGTACCACCTCTTCTTCAAATCATCAATGCTGCGGTGTGTGAATCCCACAGCATTGACTTTAGCCTTGATGTGCAGTCATATTTTTCGTTTTTCAGCCTCAGGAACCTTCAGGGACAATTTCCCAAATAACTTATCGTGGCTGCTACTGACCTCCTCAATTAAGTATTTCAACTCCCTCTCTCAGAACTTCATTTTCGTCTTCCTGGGCGTGACACTCTCCCCTGAAGCATTTTTATCCATCCTGGGTGTGAAATGGTAGCTGGATACAGAGATGTCAGTGATTCTGGTCAACCTTAGTACTCTGCCCCCTCCTCTGAGCTCCTCAGGGCACTGAATGAAGCATGGACTGTGTGACTTCCTGGTTGTGATGTCATCAGCCTGCTTCCAATGCGACCCGCTTTTTGCGATTTTTGCTAATAGCGAGATCACAAATAGCGAGATCGCTATTTGGGATTTTCTGGTTTTGCGAGTCTCATTTGTGTAGTCGCTGTAGATTTTGCGATTATTAGCGACTCGCTATTGGTGTGCATGTGGCTTCATGCATCCCTGATAGCGATTTTTTATTTGTGATTCCTTATTTTTCGCAAATAAGGAATCGCTAATTTTGATGCATGTGGCCATAACTGTTTAACTTCATATATATTACTTCCCCTTCTGCATACCCTCTTTTAGATGTATTAACTCATCGTATTGATTTTGATCTGTCTGTCACTTCACAAGAATCCTCCCCATATACGTTTCTTCAATGGTCAATTTGTCCAGGTTACATGCACATTTTGATTTTCCTATAAATATTAATAGACCTCTAATCACATTTTGCCATGTTGGCCACCATTTCTGATATATTGGCCAATATGATGTTGCAATCTAGGAATAATAATTTAACTTTTCTTAGTATATGAACAGCCTAAACGCTCTATCGCACAAATTGCTACTGCGAAAAAAAACAAGGGTACTTTATTAGCGTAGAGGTATTTCTAAAGTGTGGCACTATACAGTGCTTCTTTCACAAGCTCTTAGGAAACCTTCTATACATTAAAGAAGGGCTCCCTTCCTTCATTATGGAAGGTTCTTATACTGCTTAAATGTTTTGTGGATCTGGCAGCGTTGGGCAAAATAATTCATGCTGCATTTTGGTAATGATATCTCTAAAACTCAGAAATATTGTAGTTGGTTCTGACAATGTTCTTAAGATAACAACTGAAAGTTTAATTCGAAAACATTTATTGGAGGATGCTTTGATGCTAATTGAGTTATACAGTTACACTTATGTTAAGCTCATACCTGGTTACCTCAAAACAGGTCATAAAATCTCACTTTACTGGCTGAGGTAAAGTCATAGGGGGATATTCTCAAAAAATGTGTTAATCATCGCAAAATTAGCTTAACGCAACTTTGCATATCCCAGTCTATCGCGAGAAAATAACACTGTGTTAACGTTGTATTCTCAACCCGGTGGCACCATGCAATAGTCTCACGATAACGCGCCAAATGACTGTGATAAAATCAGGATGAGGCTGAAAAAATGCGAAACACGAACGCAAAAAAAGTTGCGATGCACCAAATCGCGATACAAAAATCAGCGATAACCAGCGACAGGCCTGCAATTCCCACGCGTCATGCTGGAAAATGCACTATAAAAGCAACAAAAAAACACACCCAAAGCAAAAGAAACTACGTAGCACCATGGATGCACTCGGACCGAGTGCAGAGGACAAATCGAACCCCACAAGCCCCACGGAGGACCAGGCAGGAACCCTGTGGCCTGGGTAGGGCAAGGAGAAGAGGAAGAGGAAGACGGGGTTCAGTCCGCAGGAAAACCGGATCACCGTCACAGAGGTGATAGAACACTACCAACAACTGTTTGTCACCTCCACTGTGTCATTGGCAACACAAACGGCAATATGGCAGTCCATTGTGAACAACGTGAATTCAGTCGGAGTGTCGAGGAGGTCAATGGAGGAAGTCAAGAGGCGCTGGCATGACGTGAATAGCCAAACCAAGCAGAAACTCGCAGCCAACTGGAATACAGCAACGGCGACTGGAGGTGAAAGTCCTGCGCCACAGGAGGAGCTGGATGAGCTGGAGGAAATGGTGGCCCCAGTCATCAGTGTGGAGATAGTGGCAGGGGATGGGCACAATGGCACACATGCACAATTATGTGTAGCACACTGCACACCCACAATGATTTTAGAACATGTCCCTGATACCCTTGGCACACTGCAGCACACATAGAAACACCAAGTAGGCCCCATCCACTATGTGCACAAAGGGCCCCCCCTCCCTATCACCAATCTCACAACCTACCCATGCACATGTGCTGAATCCAGCAAAGCAGCGCCTCTGTGAACCACACTTACAATGTAAGTGACACTGCATGACCAATAGCATGGCTGCAGTTAAAATACATGACATGGTGCATGACACAGCACTGAGGTGGCCCAGTGTGTATCACATCAGGTCACACTCTGACACATACACGTGCACATACAACCCCTGACGTCAACAACACGTTTGCAGACAAACAATGCACAAGAGTGCAAAAACCGTCCAAGAGCACAAATGACCCAAGTCGCCAACATCTGAGCATCGTAAAAGCACACAAATCAAAGGCACGCTGCCTCAAAGGGATAAGGGGTCGCTAAATCAGAGCTGCAGGGGTTACTCTCCCACAATGCAGCACACACACATAGCAATCACAGCACATCAACATTGACGACAATGTGGTACAAAGTGCAACACTTTCACTACATAACAGAGGGCACAACTGGTGCCGCTTATGCGTAGAAACTGGCCAATCACATCTGCCATAGCAGGAAATGCGCATGTTTGAGCCTGACCCTCATGACCAATTAGATTACTGTGAAGGTGTGAACAACAATCTTGCAATCCCCCAACGTAGCCCCACATCCATGTATTAAATAGAGCTGTGTGTAAAAATGTCAAATTCGGTAGCAGGCCCAAAGTAGTGTCCCCATCACACGTGACAGCAGAACATCTCTTTGCATACCTACTCACACTCAACTCTGTGGACATAGCCTGTTTTGATGGATCACATTGATCTACATGGCAAGACGTTGGACACCATACTCACATTGCTGAAGACACGTAAAAGCACAGGTCTACCAGCAACTATCACAACCACAATGTCTGGCTCACAGAGTTGGAGCTGTCAATAGGGAATCACCCCCAAGTGAAATGCGTCAGTCAGTCTTTCCCAGTGTACGGACAATGCTCATTGAGGCACACGATTTGTCATTCTAATCAACACTCATCACAGTTGAGCACTAGTGATGTTGCCTAGACTTTATTAGCATGAGCGTGTCAGTACGAGCAAAAGAAAGGGCCACAACATGCAGACCAATGCTTCAGACACTAACAGGCAGCATAGGAACATCTAGAGGTGCAAGAAATGGGGAGGCAAAAATGAACACCAATCATTACGGATGGCAACGGTCTCAGCCCACCTTGCCTTGCTGGACGAGTCATGTGATGTTTGTCGTATGCCCATTGCCCTGTGTCAGGAGACACGACTCACAGTCCATGGGATCTGCATAGTGCTGTACCACCGGACTGCGCTGACTCTGCTCTGCTGACAGTGAGCAGGTGAAAGGGCCCAACAAGGTCACATGTAGTACTACCTTGCCATGTGTGTACTCTCCCTCCAGCAGTATGTCATATTTAGGAACGTTGCCAAACGATGCTGTGCAGCTCCGCCCATGGGACTGCCTCACCTTGCGTAGGTGCACGCACATGCATTCTGAGTCCAGGCGAATGCTGAAATGTTCACTGTTGTGGGGGGATATGTGACCATTCGTCTGAGATGTAACAAGGTGTTGGGACCTATGCTCTGGGTTACAATCAGTTGTGGCTGCAGGAACGTAGTTACTCCTCCATGACTGCGAGCGCAGCTTCCTGGGCAATTAGTTTCAAGAGTACATCATTGTCGAGTTCAACAAACACGAGTGAGAGCCAATCCATTAACTGGTCCGGACAGATGTGCTCCGTCCACGCCGTTTCACCAATCCGCAGAACAGCCCAATAGGGGGGCGCCTTGATGTGGTCACTGCACACGAGGACTTGTGCAATCTCCCATGCCCAACTGCCAGCACATACTCCAAATATCAAGGCATCCCATGCACCGGTATCACGGTTACACTCCTGGTCGTGGGCCAATAGGGGGCGCACACACAGGTCATAACCCAGTTCAGCTACCGTTGTGTTGGATAGGAAAACATCCATGGGCCACTCGAATGTGCATGATCGACAGTGGAACCAGGGCTGGATGCAGGTGACATATGCAATACGGAAGCTCAGACGGTAACTCATGCACAACACTGCCAGTGGCAGTGCTCCCAACAAATGCAGCATACGTACACGGTACAGTTCCACGTGACAGGGGTTGTGCATGTGCCCGGGATGCCCCGCCATTGCGTTGGTGGCTCTCGTAGAACCAGCACTCTTTTGACCTGCGGCAGTTATATGGATGATATGCCACAGCTCGAAGCAATAGGTCGTATGTGTGTGCAATGTTTGGAAGTATGGGTTGTTGTGTACATAAGTGTCAAGGGCATCCCATGCAGGAGTACCTCAAGCAAGGACTTCTGTGTATGGGGTGTGAATACGTTGGTCTTTCATTAGCGCTGTGCGTGGTGTGGGAGTCGTCATCATCTGCAAGGGTATCTCTCTCAGGGGGTGCCAGCCATATGCCAGACCAAGGTCGGAGGTGCCGATGTCTTTCCACCTTATGTATTGAGACAAAAGAGCTTTTATACCTAATGTTGGTCTGACTACTGCTTGCATTCTGGAAATGTGATGTGGCTTTCACGCTGCAATTGTGGCAATGTTTTTTGCGGCTGCTGTTGCAGGAAAACTGGTGATATCGGCTGTTAGCACCAGCTTGTGAATAGGGCGATAAATGTATCACCACTTTGGCTGAGATAAAGTGCCTCTAACTCGGCGATAAGTCCTTGAGAATATGCCCCACCGTTTTTCCAATATTTTATAGCAAACAGGCACACGTTATTCAATGTTTCTCACTCCACTGGTATTCCTTCTGCTAATATTTCACCCGTAAACTGGGACAACTCGAAATATTATGTGCAGAACTGTGTATATAGTGTTTTTCTGCAGGTACTGTTAATAGCTGCCAAGTCAGCTCATGTCATCTCTGACATCTTTGAGGTTATCTTCCCTGTGGTAAAGCAAAACTAAATGCCCCAGAATGCAACTTGCTTTCGTAAAAACTGCCAGGACTGGGTGAAGGTTATCAAACTGAGCTTGGATCTACTTGGAAACAATGGGCATTTTTAGTATCTCACATGAGCATACTAGCATGTTATGGGAAACACATTTTATTGCAGCCAGACAATGAGGCTCGTAGATGCAGGTTCTCTTGTGTGCTCGAATGGGGACAGTCCAAAACAAAAAAAATATTCTTCCTTTATGTTCTCCAGTTCGATTGTTTAAACCAACCCAGGGGTTTCAAAGCAATTTAGAGTAGCTGTAAATTGCAGTTTTGCATCCTGAGTAAGTTAACAAACCTGCTACTGTTATGTAAAAAAATATGCCTTTATTTTTTGCTTTTTGCATTAGGTGGTTATTTATGCCTGTTATCTTTCAATGCATATTAAAATGCTTCAGTCTAAAGTCTTCTTCCAATTTGGATAAAAAAATATATTGCTAGTCCTACCTTCTGGGTGAAGTACAGTGGCAAACCCTCCAGCACTTAAGATGTCTTTCCCACTTCACTAGTTGTGAGTATAAGCATACTGTGAGAAGGGGATCAGAAGGGAGGGGCCGTCTAGACTAGAACTTGCGAGCTGCTGTTGGTAGTTATCTTAGTTGCTAGGCTGTCGAGAAAACGGCCACCCAGTTACTGAACGGGGAGTTTAGCACTGTTTGTATACCTGTTTGGGGATGCACTGGGATTAGCACATACCTGATCCAGGAGAGGGTGGGTGGATGCTCTCCATTAGATCTGCGGCCCTGGCATCATGCGTGGTGATATTGTGCTTCTAAGACTAGCTGGTTGTACAAGAGGACTCTGTCACTCCCTTTCCTGATAATGTCATGTGGCTAGAATGTATATGCTATGCACAGAACCTCAGCTCATAGTTATATATTGCGATGCTCACTGATTGATTATGATGTAATGTGTGCTTTTGCCTGCAAATTTAATAAACAGATTTATAAATAAAATAAGCATACTGTGAGAAATGTGGCATAAAATGCTAGGTGCAACTAAGTTGTGAATTTCTATCACAGAAGGAGGTAATGACAGCAACTTAGGGGCAGATTTACAAGCCCCTTGCCACACATTTGCTCTGCTGTTGCGTCACTTTTGTGATGCAACGGCGGTTTAAAAAATGTGGCAAATTTACAACGTGACGCATCTAAGGAGATGCGTCACGTTGTAAAGCCCTGCGTGACATTATACCTGCGTCAGGTATGATGTATGCAAGGTCGGCATTCCCACACAGGAAAGCCTCATAAAAGTGACGCAGTGAAATTTACAAGATTTCACTGCGTGACTTTTAGGACGCCACTACGTCAACACCTTACGCCTGCTTGAAGCAGGTGTAAGGAGTGACGCAGTGTATTGGGAATAGGCCGCAATACACATTGCTGCAGTTGCATCATGCTTGTAACACGACTCCAGTAATGTGTGACTTCTCCGCAAATCTGTCAATCCGTGCCCCATAGTGCGCTGTATTGTAAATACAAAGAGAACAATTGATGGACAGAATGCAGAACAATGTCATACATTCACCCCAGTACAGAGATCTGGGCCTAAATCCATCATTTTTCTGCTCACCATTCCATTCCAGTTTGAACCCAGCCATATGCAAATCAGTCTTGACCCTGTGCCTCATGGAAACGGTCCAGACTGAACTGCCAGGCCAGGTCCTCCCTGGACTGGAAACAAGCTTCCTAGGACCGGTTTCAGGGTTTCACCCCTCATCAGCCAGGAAAGCTTGACTCCAGCGGCATGGAGAGCACGAGACCCACGTCTGGACATACTCGTCCCACTCGGGGTGACAAAGGCAAAAAGAACAATTGATGGACAGAATGCAGAACAATGTCATACATTCACCCCAGTATAGTGTTCTGGGCCTAAATCCATCGTTTTTTTGCTCACCATGCCATTCCAGTTTGAACTCAGTCATATGCAAATCAGTCTTGACCCTGTGTCTCATGGGAACAGTCCAGATCGAACTGCTAGGCCAGGTTCTCCCTGGACTGGAAACAAGCTTCCTAGGACTGGTTTCAGGGTTTCATCCCTCATCAGCCAGGATAGTTTGACTCCAGTGGCATGGAGAACACAGGACCCACGTCTGGGCATACCTGTCCCACTCGGGGTGACAAATGCAAAAAGAACGATTGATGGACAGAATGCAGATCAATGTCATACATTCACCCCAGTACAGAGATCTGGGCCTAAATTCATCATTTTTTGCTCGCCATTCCAGTTTGAACCCAGCCATATGCAAATCAGTCTTGACCCTGTGCCTCATGAAAACAGTCCAGACTGAACTGCGAGGCCAGGTCCTCCCTGGACTGGAAACAAGCATCCTAGGAGTGGTTTGGGGGTTTCGCCCCTCATCAGCCAGGATAGCTTGTCTCCAGTGGCATGGAGAGCACGGGACCCACGTCTGGGCATATGTCGCCCCAAGTGGGAAGGGTATGCCTAGATGTGGGTCCTGTGCTCACTACACCACTGGATTCAAGCGAGCCTGGCTGATGAAGGGTGTTGCCCTGAAACCGGTCCCAGGATGCTTGTTTCCAGTCCAGGCAGGAACTGGCTTGGCAGTTCGGGCTGGACTGTTCCCACAAGGAAGAGGGTCAAGACTGATGTGCTTATGGCTAGGTCCAAACTGGGGTGGTATGGTGAGCAAAATAATGATGGATTTAACACAGATCCTTGCGACTGGGGGTGAATGTTTGCATTGTCCAGCATTCCGTCCATCAATTGTTTCTTTTGCATATGTCGCCCTAAGTGGGAAGGGTATGCCCAGACGTGGGTCCTGTGCTCACTACACCACTGGATTGAAGCTAGCCTGGCTGATGAAGGGTGATGCACTGAAACCTGTCCCAGGATGCTTGTTTCCGGCCCAGGGAGGACCTGGCTTGGCAGTTCGGGCTGGACTGTACCCACAAGGAACAGGGTCAAGACTGATTTACATATGACTGGGTGTTGGACTTGGCCCTTCTGGCAGGTTCACCCCTGAACTTTTTGCTTTTATTGGTGACCTGGTGGTAGTGATTTTTGGTTTCTGCGCACTTTACCGCTGTGTCCCAGGGGAAAGTGCGTGCATGTAGTGAGATAGGCCTGCCCTCCCATAGGAATGCATGGGGAATGTATGTGTCCCTAGTAGTTCCTGATGCGTGGGGTGTGCAGGCCCGAGTTTGGTATGTGCGGACTCGTGTGATCGAATGCTTCGCAATGATGTATAATGCGTGATTATGTCATGTGCGGGAGTGCCACTTCTAGGAGTTGGCATATTAGTGTAAAATGTGCAGTGACTGCCTGTCGCGTGATTGGCTGGCTGAGGTCATGTGACGGGCTAGGGAATCCCCAGAGTCAGGAGGAGTCACCCAGTGGTGAATAGGGCGATCAGCAGCTAGATGGGTGGGAGGAGTACACCTGAGTCCTGAATAGGGCTGGGTTTTCCCCACACAATGCTGGCTCCACCCCCTGTGGTGCGACTGATGACCGTGGCCTGCACTCTGAATAGGGAGAGGGGCTGAGCAAAACAAAGTGCTCAGGAACCAGTTGTAACTGGTTCGCCCCTTCCCTGCACCTTGAGACAAAGGAAAGCTATGTATAAAAATGGGGCTGTGTCCCCACAGAATCTGTTCTCTTCCAGGATCCTACCTGAGGGGGGCTGCTGCTGCTGCTGGACCAGAGGACCGCCACTTGGACTACCTCCCTGCCTGGATTCCCTGCTATTTTGCCATATTCAAGGCGGGTGCCACCCCGCATTGTGTGCCCGTTGGCGGGTGCCCACCCCGCTTATGCGTTTGAATTACGAGGGAGCCTACCTCTCATTGCCGCCGTGAAGGAGAATCACCGCCGCGGCCGGGTGTACCAGGAAGTCAGGCGCCTGGTGTTGGGATGGGGGCGGAGCTTAACCAGGAAGCGGACGGGAGCCTACCCCGTGCTCCTGGGATCCTCACGAGAAGAGAAGCGGACATGCGGTGGCTTCCCCTGCAGGGCTCCCGCGAGTGGTGAAAGCCCCGCAAGGTCCAGCGGAACAGCGCGCCAAGGAGAGAAGCAGAGAGCCTCCCGCCGCCACCGGAGATGTCAGCGCAGCCTCCGATTTGGCCGGTGAGTGGGGCTCCTGCCAGGAAGGTGCGCGAAGCAGCCCGAGTGGTTGCTGAGCGCTGGTGCGCTCCCACGTGCAGGGACCTTGTTGTTGAGAGCCTCACCCGGCTCTTCTGCGTTGGGGGCAAGTAATTTGTGCATAGAGCCCCCGAGGCTCCAACACATACAGGGGCAGTTGTTGTTCGGAGAAGAGCGGCCCCGGAAGGCAGCGGGCCGCTCCAACATTGGCCCCCCACTCTTGGATTCAGAGCCTGAAGGCTCCAAAAAGTCGCATTATTGTTTAGAGCCTGCGAGGCTCAGGGGGCTATTCTTCAGGGATAGAGCGGCCCCCGATGGCAGCGGGCCGCCCCCACCTTGCCCCACAGATTTTCTCAGAACCACGAAGGCTCTAGGGGGCATTTCTTGTGGGTAGAGCCCAGAGAGGCCCCACGTGACGGCGATACTTGTGTGAAAAGGCACAGTGGTGCCCCAGCATTATCCCAGCTGTCCAGCACTTAGTGGGCAGCTGCAACGTGTAGGCTGTGCTCAGTTGCTCCTGGGCACTTGGTGTTTTGCCTAGACTGCGTGCGCAGTCTTGCCCTGACTCTGCTGGACAGGGCGTCCTAGCCCCAACAAGGCCAGTTGGCCTAGGGACTGCCACAGGTGGTAACTAATGTGAGTTTTTGCGCTATTGTGCCTAACCTGCACCTCTGAATGTGTTTTTATGCGTCATGTGCCTGGTGTTTACACCTCTGAATGTGTTTATGCGTCATGTGTAAGGTGTTTATGCCCCTACAGGTATTGTGTTACTTAGGTGGTTGTTTTTCTCCTAGTACAGGTGGTGCTAGCGAGATCCTGATTCCCTGCGTGACATTTTCCTAAGGTGGTTAGGGTTGCGTAGGTGGTACTTACCTGTTACCAGTAGTTACTGGTCGTGTGCTACATGTGTTATTTAGTGCTACAGTGATTGTATGTGCTATGTTCTAAAGTATTATTCCTATGTGCTAAGTGCTAATTTCCACAAAGTGCTAATTCCTGACAGTGGTCCATGTGGCCCTGTCCCCTGTACATATAATGATTTGTAAACTCTGCCCGTGCCTGTTGGCACATTGTAAAGTGTATGTTTTTATTTAATGTGTTTTGGTAATACAAAGGCTATTTTTATATAATACCCTGTGTGGAGTTTCTTTTGTGGTGGGCCTTGGGTGTTGTTGCTGGGTGCGCGCGCAAACGCTTTACACATCGCCTCCGGGATAAGCCTGACTGCTCGTGCCAAGCTACCAAGGGGGTGAGCAGGGGTTATCTTTGGCGTGTAGCTCCCCAGCCCTGACTAGAGTGGCGGTTTCTGTCTGGCTTTGGCGCAAGCCCTAGCCAACTAGAAATCCCATTTCTAACATTGGTGATCAGCGGTGGGATTTGGACTTGCGTTTGCGCTGTACCGCAGCGGCAACTGGCTGCACCACAAAATTCTGCATTTAGATAGTCACATGGTATAGGGATTATTGTGCTAAGTTTGTTTTTGTCATTTCTGTGGAAATGTGTTTCTGGATTCACCAGTAAGGGTGGGATCCAGTGGTGGCAGCATAATAGTGTCCAGTACATTTGTTCCCCGCCCTGCGCCCAGAGTTTGGTACCTGTGTCACGTGTGGTCAGGTTGAGGAATCAGGGGTGGTAGAAACTGCCTTACCAGTCCGAGGGGAGGGTTGTGTGTGGATGAATGGTGCGTGGCACTAGGCAAGTGAGTGTGAGTTCTCTGGGATAGAGAGCTTGCTGAACCCTTTTTGTGAATTGTGTGCTCCTGTTAAGCTCAGACCCCTAGGTTCCCTGTGTAATCCTTTCACCAGAACGTCTGCCAGAATGGAGCCTGCTTTTGATCTGTGTGATCTGTTTGGGCACAGTAGGCAGGAGTTGGAAAGGTCCTGTAGAGAGAGAGGTATAGGGGTGAGAGAGTCAGACACTCTGTACAAACTTAGGGACCACCTGTTCCTATGGCAAAAGGGTCATGGGGATCCTGAGCACAGTACGGAAAGGGCCTGGGCCTCACACCTGGAGGGTGGTGGGTCTGTGGGGAGCACTGAGGATTCAGAAGAGGAGGAAGAAGATGACAGTACCTGGATGCCAGTAGAGAGTGAGGACCCCATAGGTAGGGAGTCCCTTGCTGGGTTCAGCGTAGGAGGCAGCGCCTCATCCCTTTTCCTGTCCCCAGAGGAGTGGGAAGATAGGAGGAAAGAAAGGGAGCACCAGCTGGCATTAGAAAAGCTCAGGTTAGAGCATGCCCAGGCTATGGCGCAGCTGGAGGTCAAAAAGCAACAGCTAGAGACTGAGAGGGTCTTGGTGCAGGAGAGGATAGAGGAGGCTGAGAGGGCCTCCACCAGAGGCAAAGTAGCTCTGGAGGTAGACTATCCCCTGCGCGCAGTTTTAATTTTCTGGGCTCCCCAGGGAGGGTTGAGTCCAGTGGGGGCAGTTATATAGAGTCCCGTGCGAGAAGTCCCACTCCCAGTTCCCCGGGTATGGTACCTGTTTCCCAAGAGGAGGAGTATAGGTTGAAATTCAGGGGCAGTAGGACACTGTCTCACCAGTCTTGGGAGGAGTTTGTGGATGACTGTCAGGATGCACTGGTGGAGTGGCTGATGGTTAACCCGGAAGAGGATTTGAAGGCAGTGATCAAAATGATTATCAAAGAGCAGATGCTCAGTAGTTGTTCTCCAGGGTTGCGCCAACACCTGGTGAGGTACGACTTTTTGTCCTTGGGAGCTTGCAGAGGAAGCAGAGCGCTGGGAAAGTGCTAGAGGTTCTCTAGAGTCATTAGGGAGTGACTCCAAAAGTAGTGGTTCAGGTATCTTCAAGCCCAGCGTGGTGGAAGAGACTCAGTGTAGCCCAGCTAGGTCCCAGGATAGCGAGGAGGGTGTAGGGGCTCACTGCCTGGCTCAGTGGAGCAGGAGTGAGAGGGTGACCGAGGGTCCCCAGACGCACGAAACCCTGCCTCAGGACTTGGATGGTTTCATGAGGGAACACCAAGTTGGGGACCTAGGCTGTCCTGTTACTCCACTTGAGGAAGATCTCTTAGTGAGTAGAGGACCTGGAGCGCCTGTAAACAGGGCTCCTGTGGTTCTAGAGTCTGGCAGTACCGCTCCGGTAGGGAGGGTACAGGAGTCCAGTTCGAGGAGTGATTGGGGGATGAGTTCCCCAGTGGAAGAGCCAGTGGGTCAGGGACTACCCAGTTGGGCTAGGATCCCGTGTAGTGACCATGGTGACACCACTTCTGTTCTGGGGGATCTCTGCGCACTGTCAGGTGGACAGGGGGCGGGAGATCCACGCCAGACAGACAGTCACCCGACTTATGTGTCGTTTGTTAGCCTCAGGGGGATGGAGTGTAAATCACCAGAAGTCCTGGAGTGCCAGGCGATTATTCCACCAAAGGTTCTAGGCCGGAGGTTGGGAGGCCAGGTGCAGGATCAGCCTGACCTGAAGGGTAGGACGTCTGTAACCAGCGTCCCGACCGGTTCTTCTTCCAGAGGTACCGCCCCAGTTGGTAGGGAGCAGGGCTCTGAAAGGGGGTGCAGAGGGTTGAAAAGCCCACCTCTGACCCCGGTGCAACCTGAGGGGTTAAACCCTGGGTTGGAATGGCGTTCTAGGTGTACCCCTCGCCAGAGGAGGAGGAACCCTAGGAGAAGAGGTAGGGGGAGGAGAGCCTTCCCTGAGACTCCTGGTCCACCTGAGGGTGTAGACCCTAGGCTGGAGAACCAGTGGCAGTCTAGTCCTATCTTGCAGAGAGGAAGAGTGGAGAATGGCCGCTATGTGCCAGGGGTTACTACCCCCCACTCTGTGATTAGGCAAGGACCAGTGGCACCTGGGTGGCCTAGGGCCTGGTCTTGGCCGCGGACAGCTTGGGAGTACCAGTGGGGTAGCCCAGTTGGTCCGGACAGTGGTTTTAGAAGGAATTCCATGGGTTCACCGTGGCGTAGAACCGGAGGGTGTCCCTGCAGTTGCGGGCCCGCGTCCGTGTTCTATCGCCCCAAGCAGGGAAGTCCATCACGGTGGTGATTGGTCTGCCCTGCGTTTTGGCTGGAAGGGGGTTGTGTTGGACTTAGCCCTTCTGGCAGGTTCACCCCTGAACTTTTTGCTTTTATTGGTGACCTGGTGGTAGTGATTTTTGGTTTCTGCGCACTTTACCGCTGTGTCCCAGGGGAAAGTGCGTCCGTGTAGTGAGATAGGCCTGCCCTCCCATAGGAATGCATGGGGAATGTATGTGTCCCTAGTAGTTCCTGATGCGTGGGGTGTGCAGGCCCGAGTTTGGTATGTGCGGACTCGTGTGATCGAATGCTTCGCAATGATGTATAATGCGTGATTATGTCATGTGCGGGAGTGCCACTTCTAGGAGTTGGCATATTAGTGTAAAATGTGCAGTGACTGCCTGTCGCGTGATTGGCTGGCTGAGGTCATGTGACGGGCTAGGGAATCCCCAGAGTCAGAAGGAGTCACCCAGTGGTGAATAGGGAGATCAGCAGCTAGATGGGTGGGAGGAGTACACCTGGGTTCTGAATAGGGCTGGGTTTTACCCACACAATGCTGGCTCTGCCCTCTGTGGTGCGACTGATGACCCTGGCCTGCACTCTGAATAGGGAGAGGGGCTGAGCAAAACAAAGTGCTCAGGAACCAGTTGTAACTGGTTCGCCCCTTCCCTGCACCTTGAGACAAAGGAAAGCTATGTATAAAAATGGGGCTGTGTCCCCACAGAATCTGTTCTCTTCCAGGATCCTACCTGAGGGGGGCTGCTGCTGCTGGACCAGAGGACCGCCACTTGGACTACCTCCCTGCCTGGAGGCCCAGTGATCTGGCTCTGGGTCCAGCCTTGCCCACCCCCACCCCTGCCCTGCTGCATGCAGGGGAGAACTTTACTGGACTCTGTTTGTGTCCTCCTTTAAGCGCTGGGAGCGCTGTATTTTGCCCCTGAAGCGCCTCGAAGCGCTTTTCTTTCACTTAAAGCGCTAGGAGCGCTTTCTTTGTGGCCAGCAGCGCGGAGCTGCAATTATTAGCGAGGGAACCCCGGCGTAGGGATTCCCTGCTATTTTGCCATATTCAAGGCGGGTGCCACCCCGCATTGTGTGCCCGTTGGCGGGTGCCCACCCCGCTTATGCGTTTGAATTACGAGGGAGCCTACCCCTCATTGCCGCCGTGAATGAGAATCACCGCCGCGGGCGGGTGTACCAGGAAGTCAGGCGCCTGGTGTTTGGACGGGGGCGGAGCTTAACCAGGAAGCGGACGGGAGCCTACCCCGCGCTCCTGGGATCCTCACGAGAAGAGAAGCGGACGTGCGGCGGCTTCCCCTGCAGGGCTCCCGCGAGTGGTGAGAGCCCTGCAAGGTCCAGCGGAACAGCGCGCCAAGGAGAGAAGCAGAGAGCCTCCCGCCGCCACCGGAGACGTCAGCGCAGCCTCTGATTCGGCCGGTGAGTGGGGCTCCTGCCAGGAGGGTGCGCGAAGCAGCCCGAGTGGTTGCTGAGCACTGGTGCGCTCCCACGTGCAGGGACCTTGTTGTTGAGAGCCTCGACCGGCTCTTCTGCGTTGGGGGCAAGTAATTTGTGCATAGTGCCCCCGAGGCTCCAACACATACGGGGGCAGTTGTTGTTCGGAGAAGAGTGGCCCCGGAAGGCAGCGGGCCGCTCCAACATTGGCCCCCCACTCTTGGATTCAGAGCCTGAAGGCTCCAAAAAGGCGCATTATTGTTTAGAGCCTGCGAGGCTCAGGGGGCATTTCTTCAGTGATAGAGCGGCCCCCGATGGCAGCGGGCCGCTCCCACCTTGCCCCACAGATTTTCTCAGAGCCACGAAGGCTCTAGGGGGCATTTCTTGTGGGTAGAGCCCAGAGAGGCCCCACGTGACGGCGATACTTGTGTGAAAAGGCACAGTGGTGCCCCAGCATTATCCCAGCTGCCCAGCACTTAGTGGGCAGCTGCAACGTGTAGGCTGTGCTCAGTTGCTCCTGGGCGCTTGGTATTTTGCCTAGACTGCGTGCGCAGTCTTGCCCTGACTCTGCTGGACAGGGCGTCCTAGCCCCAACAAGGCCAGTTGGCCTAGGGACTGCCACAGGTGGTGGCTAATGTGAGTTTTTGTGCTATTGTGCCTAACCTGCACCTCTGAATGTGTTTTTATGCATCATGTGCCTGGTGTTTACACCTCTGAATGTGTTTATGCGTCATGTGTAAGGTGCTTATGCCCCTACAGGTATTGTGATACTTAGGTGGTTGTTTTTCTCCTAGTACAGGTGGTGCTAGCGAGGTCCTGATTCCCTGCGTGACATTTTCCTAAGGTGGTTAGGGTTGCGTAGGTGGTACTTACCTGTTACCAGTAGTTACTGGTCGTGTGCTACATGTGTTATTTAGTGCTACAGTGATTGTATGTGCTATGTTCTAAAGTATTATTCCTATGTTTTAAGTGCTAATTTCCACAAAGTGCTAATTCCTGACAGTGGTCCATGTGGCCCTGTCCCCTATACATATAATCCCTTGTAAACTCTGCCCGTGCCTGTTGGCACATTGTGAAGTGTGTGTTTTTATCTAATGTGTTTTGGTAATACAAAGGCCATTTTTATATAATACCTTGTGTGAAGTTTCTTTTGTGGTGGGCCTTGGGTGTTGTTGCTGGGTGCGCGTGCAAACGCTTTACACATCGCCGCCGGGATAAGCCTGACTGCTCGTGCCAAGCTACCAAGGGGGTGAGCAGGGGTTATCTTTGGCGTGTAACTCCCCAGCCCTGACTAGAGTGGCGGTTTCTGTCTGGCTTTGGCGCAAGCCCTAGCCAACCAGAAATCCCATTTCTAACACTGGGTCCTAACTGGGGTTGTGTGGTGAGCAAAATAAAGCAAAATAATGATCGATTTAACCCAGATCTTTGTGACTGGGGGTGAATGTTTGCATTGTCCAGCATTCTGTCCATCAATTGTTTCTTTTGCATATGTCGCACTAAGTGAGAAGGGTATGCCCAGACGTGGGTCTCGTCCTCACTACACCACTGGATTCAAGCTATCCTGGCTGAAGAAGGGTGATGCCCTGAAACCAGTCCCAGGATGCTTGTTTCCGGTCCAGGGATGACCTGGCTTGGCAGTTCGGGCTGGGCTGTTCCCACAAGGAACAGGGTCAAGACTGATTTGCATATGGGTGGTTCCACACTGGGGTGGTGTGGTAAGCAAAATAATGATGAGTTTAACCCAGATCCTTGTTACTGGGGTGAATGTTTGCATTGTCCATTATTCCGCCCATCAATAGTTTCTTTTGCGTATTGTAAATATGGTGCATCTATGGTGGTGTAAGGGTTTTTTACACAGGCGCAGGGAAACTGACGCATCTATACAGATTCGCCAGTTACTTGTAAATCTGCCCCTTAGAGCTTAACTGTGTAAGGTTTTGAATACTTGTGTTGAAGGCAGTAAAGCTTCTTTTCTATCTGTCCATTGTCTTTTTCAGTGCCATATAATTGCCGATGACATTATGACAAGTGACAACACTTACAGTGATATGACAAAGGTCATACCCTATAGCCCAACTCCTGCCTCCATCCCACCTGGAGATTTGGAAGTTGACTCCCCTGTGTATAGTTATAGAACTGTGAGGGAACATATTTGTGCAACACCGAAACCATACCGAACAGATCTTCATGGAGTTTCACATTATTTCATCTAGCTACTACGGGGTAGCCTATCAAAATAAAAGCTCAAAACTGTTTTAGCATGACTAGAAGAGAAACTCTCCATGTTTTTGCACAATCACAGACTGCCGACTTATACCACATTCCCTCTGTACAATAAGGGCCATATTTATGAGGAGAGTTGCGTTGCAATTTGGTGCAAGCTTGATGAAGCCCAAAATGCATTTTATGAAGCCATGCAAGGCCATCTTGCGTGGCTGTGAGTGGGCTCATGAATCAGAAGTAATGCAACGCAAATCGCTGCTGTGCGTTACTCTGCCCTGAGAAGGCATTGCATGGGCTTTGTATGGGTGTTCCTGCGCAAATCCCATGGTTTTTTAATCATTCCCGGATGCACTAAAAGTAGTAGACCTGAGAATGCGTACAAAAAAATACACCTTCTCAGGGGAGGCGTAAAGAGGAGAAATATCTTTATTTCTCCTTGTTACTTCCTCTTGTGCTGTAGAATAGAATATACCTCTCGGGATTGAATCCTTCATGTAATACAGGCACCCCTGCACCACGTTTCTCCTTGTTGCGCCTTCCTAATGACACCCATTGGGTGGCATTAGGTTCTGAATCATTCCCAGGTTTATGATTTTGTGTAAATCTGGGAATGGGTCATGTTCCATGGGTGTTGAGTGGCTTTACATGGCCTTATTAATATGCCTTGGCACATTGCGCCACCAGAACGTCAAAAAGTGTCGTTCCGGCGGCGCAAAAGTGCCAGTAGCATAAATGAAGCCCTAAGGGGCTTATTTACAAGCCCCTTGTGCGGCCGTTACGTCTCTTTTTCCCATATTAAAAGTGGTGCACTGGCGGTGCAGGGGCTTGTAAATAAGCCCCAAAATGTGTCAAAGTAATAAAAATAACAGGTGCCATTTAAAGGTGAAATACATTCATTTGCAAAAGAAGCGTAAGCATTCACCCTTCTGAAAAATATATGTAAAAAAACATGAACTAAAAGCAAACGCGCGCAGAGATTGGCCTACCAGCCCTGGCACTGAAGTGAATTACTTTTTCCGCTCGTAGGTTGACCCATAGCCCTATGCTGTAGGCTGTTGTAGGTGGAAGTAAAGTATGAAAGATGAATAGACATTTGAATAGAGTAAGATAGTCGGAAACACGAAGCGCCCAAAAAACACATTTCTGGATCAGACCTAAATAAATTGCAATCGTGACAGATATTTAAATGCACCTCGTGGTGGCAGCATTTCATAAGAAATCAGTAGTGATTCTTACCACGTAAGACAATAATTTAACTTTATGTTCAAAATATATGAATGTACTTGGTACCTGTTTATTTCAACAAATTTGTCGTGGAAAAGCATAAATAACGTATTTATAAAATGTTGCCTACATTTAATTTTTGTCCACGTTGGCTTTGCCCACCATTTCTGCTTCTCAAAAAATGAGACATTTTGTGTCAAATCTATGTTTGGGAAATTCCTTCGGTTTCTACACTCCCAGGCTCAGTTATAAAGTCGTGTGCAAAAAACAAGGATAATAACGAAGTCAGTAACAAATGCTCCCACATCCTATTACTTCCGGATTTAGGATTTCAGGGTAAAAATGAGGACTCACTTGTGCTGACATTGATATTGCACGTTTTCTCAGTTTATTTGAATTTGTTTCCGACTAGCTAATTGCTGTCAGCACATATTAATGATTTATCTATGATAATACACATTTCAGGCACCACTGAGCAGCT
The DNA here is from genome assembly GCF_964204655.1 of Triturus cristatus. Lineage (NCBI taxonomy): Eukaryota > Metazoa > Chordata > Amphibia > Caudata > Salamandridae > Triturus > Triturus cristatus. The sequence continues at coordinate 360,972,470 of NC_140593.1, read as the reverse complement.
TGAAAAAAGATCCATAGATTCCAATTTAAGAAATTTCAACAATCTCAACTGCCAAGCAAATTCATATGTGAATTCTCTAGATTCAGTAGCAGTCGCGCAAAAGGTCTTTTTTTCATTTTTAATGTATATTTGTTGCCAATCACTGTAAATTCTCAGTAGCTTCGAACCATTCAAGACCAATGTCAGAGCTCTTCCTAACAGTTAGTCAAAAATGAACTAGAAAAAGCATCATAGGCCAAGAAAAACAAGAAAAGATGAAACAGAGCTTGCTAGCTTTTCTCTGATGTCCTAAGCAGATGAAACAGAGGGATATATTTACAAGGGGATAGCGCCACCAAGACGTCACTTTTAGAGACCTTCTGGTGGTGCTATGCCCTACTCCATATTTACAAAGCGGCGCTAAGCCACTTCGAGTGGCTTAACTCCGCCTTGTAAATACACTCTCTTTACACGCATCACTTTGCTTGAAAGGGGCATGAAATGGGTGTTGCTGGGATGTCCCAAAGCAACACCCAATGCTTTTTGATGCTGCCCCAGATCTAAAAGAATCTGTAACTCTGAGGTAGCGCCAAAATCTAACGCCATGCAATAGCAGGCATTAGAATGGCGCAACAAGGAGAAATACTTTTATATTCCTCATTTTTGTTTTTTCTATTTGTGCTGCATTGTGCAGCACACATTGAAATAGCAAAACGCCATTAATGATTGTTTATGTGCAGGAAGGTGTCCCTCCCTGCACATAAACAATCATTTAATAATTGCAGAATGCAGCACACATAGAAGTAGCAAATCACCATTATTATAAGTTTACGTGCAGGAATGGACAGCTTCCAGCACATAAACAATCATTTCCTGCAATGCAGGCACCCTTGCTCGCCTGCGTTGGCCCTAGGCAGCTATTTGTAGCGCCAGCACTATCAAAAACACAGGGGTGCGTTGAATTGTTATAAATACAGCGCATCCCTGCATTTTGGAAATGGCGGAGCACGGTGCTGCCAAATTTGGCGCATCCTCTCGTTCCTCCATTTCCTTGTAAATATGCCCCTCAGATTGTCATCTCGTTTGCAGCAAATCCATCGCCTCCGTCGAAAGTCCACAACTTGGATTCCAGTCTGCTGGCCCTGGCAGCTTGGAAGGTACGAAGAAACAACTGAGGCCACGTCATGTCCCCCAGATCAGGATGCACAGCTTAATGAATGCGAATCATCCAATAAAGTTTCAACCAATTCATTCTTATGTTAATCCAATTCTTTCACATGTAATCCAATTTGTAACTATGTATAATTGTCCATCAGTTTCTCAATAGTTCAACGAGTGCCCATAGGCTTTACTCCCAGACACGGAAGGTTCACAATCCCATATAGTCAACATGTCAATGGTACTCCCAATGCATTTCAGGCAAGTGTGCCCTTCATCAGGGGTCACTAGAATTTAGGAGAATCACATGAGTGCCACATATCGTCTAGTGTCAGACATAAATGCAATCACCATAAAAACACTACCAACATTTAAAGTGTTACATTGGTATCCGTCCGTGCATCAAACTTTAACAAGCGCTCAAACACATTTTATGAGTGCTAACTTTCATGGATTTACATTTCTCATGACTCACCATCCTCTCTGCCACAACAAAGTGCTCAAACAGAAACCAAATGAAATAGCCCTAAAATCCATTGCAACGTGTTTACCACATGCTACGTATATATGTTCTTACCCCACATATCTTCCCAAACCGTGCAGTGCTCAACCATAACCGTTCGTGATGATCACTCAACTCAAGTTGAAAAGCCAAAAAGTGCATCACCCTTGCGTTAGGGTCTGAAACGTAAAAACAAGGACATACCTCCGCCACCAAATTATCTCGCTCTTCACCAAACCATGCGTACGTGTGCTCACCAACCCACATGTGAATTGAATTTTATGTGAGATGCGTCACGTGAAGAACTCACATCCCGTGACTCAAGCACCCAGTGTGGACAGCAAAGACATACTTTAAAAAGACAAACTTTAAAAATATGCCTAAAAAAATATACAATATTTTATAAAAACATATTGAACCTATACATTTGATCATATAATTGTACATGCTAAATTGTAGACAACATTTTAGCTGGAAAAAACACATCAGTGAACCTAGTAACATTCTCTTGTTGAACCATAATTAGAAAATGAACCTACAGCGTCCTATATCTATGTTTTTTTAACTGTATAAACTGTAAAGTACATGAAACGTGTAACGCTGGTGCAAACTATTCCATGGTCAGAACAGGCATAGATATCGCAACAGCATGATAGCATGGAGCAATCTAGTTCAGTGTTTTTCAATGCTCCAGGCAATAGGATATGCGTGCCAATGACATCCCTGATCATAGAACATGCTGTGAATCAGGTCAAGTGAGCTCTGCATCTTGAATCCAACGCCCAGCTACTGTTATTGTTGCAGCCAGTAGAATGCAAACAGCAAAGGGGCTATATTGTAGGCATGGGGTTTCATACATTAGAAATTGCAATTACCTAACTGCGATTCTCAGAAAATCACAATTAGGTCATCACATTGTACATATTTGATACATGTGGCCTTATGTTGCTTTTGTGACGACTTCTTCCTATAACCTATGGAGGTAATATATTAGGCAGCATTTCAACCTGGAACAAGCTCTTGTGGTGAGGTGCTTTCAACTGAGAAACGGTAACAAAAAAGTTTAAATAATTCATTTATCATATATTTCTATATAAATTCCTTAACTAATGAACCCGTCACAATATTACTAACAATAACAAAATCATGTTTTTATATCATGGAGTTTTTATCTTTTGTTTTTATCTTTTGTTTTTACATTTTTCCTTCGCTCTTCATTTCCACTCCTTGACTGTACTGATAGCCACCTGCTACACAAGATAGTCGTGAATATGCCTGTTCCAGAAACATTCCACTTTCGTCAGTAGTTGTTTTTTTTTTCTCCTCTGGAAACATTTTAAAACTATGAGCAGGATGTAATGGGATTTACTTTTATTTTGTTCTTTTCATGCATACGTGTATTGGGCTGATGTGTCCACTCTTTGGGACAGGTGGGGAAAGAACTAATGCTAATGCCCACCTAAGCAGATGCCATGCCTTAGCTTCGGCTTAACAGCCTTGTCTGGTATATGCCTATCCCCAAACATTTGGAAAGTGACCACAGGGATGTTGTCCAGCATTAAGCTGTACGAATACTGAACTGGGAAACGTGCAGGGGGTGTCTCCCTTTCAACATTGCTTATATTCACACCATGATGTCATGTATCGATCTTAGATTGAGACTGAGTGGTACCATGAACAATAGAGGCCAGAATCTTCATCTTGGCAGCCAATCATCTGCCCAGTTCCGGTTTACGTCAATACCTTCAATTTTATAGTCCTCATATATTGAGAGCGGATCAGAGGCAGCTTGTCATGTAGAATTGTCACCTTTTCTAAATGCTGCTTACCTTAAATTGGTTTGACTTTTGAGCCTCCAAATCCATGTTGTTTTAACAAGGGAGGTAGGTCTGTTTCCTCTCCTCCAGGGCCAGCCTCCTTTCTTCACGAGCCTCCTCCAGCTTGGCAAGCTCTAGCTTTAATTTTCTTTCCTCCATCCTGTCTGCCAGCTCCTCTGGGGACAGGTTCCTGGAGGAGACACTGTTCTCTGGTCTGGGAACCACTGCTGCTCCTGGCAAGTTGTTGGCCCTTTCTACAGGGAGTCCCAAATTCACATTAGAATCAGGATCAGATCATCCTCCTCCTCCTCTAGAATTTCCTGCCTCTCCTCTGGGTTGTCATTCCCTGCTACCTCGGTCTCCGCCCAGGCTCTCAAAGCTTTCTATAGCTTCACCTTCCTGGTGAAACTCCTTTTAGACACTTGAAAGTCCTTACAGAAATCTTTCAGCTGAGGCACAGTGCAAGACTCTAACCTGGCCATCTCAAACTCTATTACTGCAGATGCTGTTTCTCCAGAGTTAGACATGGTTTTGGCAGAAAAATCAAAAACCCAATTAGGGAGAATTGGAAAGGGCTCAAATTGGTCTTAGTATAGAGTGGTAGTGAACAATGAGTTACTATATGCTATTGCAAAAACACAACCCCTATCCTTACAGCTGATCACCAATGGTAGAAATTGTGTCTCTATTTGGCAGAGGTATGCACCCTGTCCAAGTAAAGACCATAATCCTAGTCAGAGTAAGCTAGATACACACTAAAACATAACCTGTGCTCACCCTCTGGTAGCTTAGTACAGAGCAATCGGGCTTATCTAAAGAGGCAATCTGTAAAGTATTTGTGAAACACACACACACAACACCACATAAATACTTCACACAGGTTTAGAAAAATAGTGAATGTTTTATGAGAGAATCAAGACCAAAATGACAAAAAGCCAATAAGTAGAACCGGATTTATGAATTTCTAAACAATAAATCAAAAATAGTGCTTAGAAATCAATAGCGCTAAGAGGTTACTTCAGATCACGCTAAACTGGGGTTCTGACCGACCGTGATGCAAGGCCGACCGGCTGCAGGACTCAGGCAGGTTCCGCTGATAAAGTACCTTGGATAAAGCTAGCGTCGACACCGAAGACTCGATGTGAGGAGTCGAGGAGGCGAAGTGTCGGCACCGATCCGCACGGTCGACGAAGGCTTCAGTGTTGAACCCCTTTACAATGCAGGGGCAGTGTTTTCCTTCATATACCTTTTGCCTATAGTTACAGTTGGAGGTTTCACACTTTAAATAATAAGCTCCGCTTAGAGCCCGTTTAGCCTGGTAAAGTTTTCGTTGATTGGGAGCCGAAGGACGACTAAGAAAGGTATAATAGCACCTCTGAACCTTCTACTCTAGGATTTGCTTTTTTTCTTTCTATTTTTTAAAACTTTCTGCATCTTTACCAATAGCCAGGCCAAGAATATATGCCTTAAGGGAGTCCTAGACAATTAGAGGACAGGCCGTCCCATGATTGCTTGCGAGAAATTCCTTTATCTCTGTTTTACAGAGTGACACCCAACTTTCTTCCAGTAAGTATTGCCTATTAAGAGTCCAACTCTTGGGGTGAACCAGAACTTTGCCTAACTCAACCTCTAAAATGATTATGGCATGATCCGAGAATCCACTGGGGAGGAATCTCTGGTTATTAAAATTCAGGGCCTTGGCTAAAAGAAAAAAATCAATACGTGAAGAATTGCGGAATCTGCTCGAAAAGCAGGTATACGCAATCTTAGTCAGAAATGCTTCCCTCCAGTGGTCAATTAACTCCAAATTCTTCTTATAATTTTGAATATTTTAAAAGTTTTGGGTTTTAATTGTTTTTTGAAGACGACTGAGAAGTCAATATTTGGGTTTGATAAAAAATTTAAATCGCCCCCTATGATTATTTCACAGAGAATTTGTATTAAGGATTGAAATAATTCTTCATATGGCTCACTATTATCTTCCACTGGGGCATAATACTAGTGAAGGTTAGATATCTGCTTCCCAGCTTACACATCCCCAACAGCACCTTCCGATCTTATCACTTACAAAATTCACCACCTCAGCTTGAAATTTTTTACCCTGAAAAATCGCTGTGCCCCGATGTGTTGCAGGGGAAGAGGAGAAGCCCCGATACGCTGCCCAGGATCTAAACATAGAGAAATCCGCTAACTTCCCAACCGGTATATGGGTCTCTTGAATTAATATTACAGATGGATTTTCCATATTAATACAGGATTCAATGGCCTGCATTTTCTTTTAATTGTCGAGGTTGTTAACATTAAAGGAGACCACCTTTAGGATTTCCCTTTTATCCCTTAGCCCAATATATTATTTTTGCCATAGAGGGGTCTCAAATATAAACTGAAACTTATGACAAATAAATCCTCCGATATGCCTGGCCACCCCCAAAGGTCTATCATTGATAGAGCACTGACACTCAAAGGGTGTAAGTTTTCAAATAGAGTTTGGATAGCACAATTTGCAATTGACTTTGAAATTTAGAAATTGATCTCTTTTTCCCTTTTTGCTTCCCATTCCTACACACCCACTCCACCCCCGTGCCATCCCCCCCAAGAAGCTGCGGTGCAGGAAGAAGGCCACAGGGGGGAAAACATGGCGGCCAGCTAGGAGACTGGTCGGGAGTGCTGTAGGTGGCATGCTGGAAGAGGAGTGAATTGATTACTGAGCGGCGCTGGAATACTTTGATTCTCGGATGAGACTCTATCGCAACTAGTGTTCATTAATCCTGGTGCACTTTGTCGGAAAACTTTTGGAGTTACAGGGGGAACTAACCTGTATGGCGAGCTCGAACGCTACGGACGCCACGGACGCCTTGTACGAGCAACGCGCACCTGAGATACCGGCTGCCACGGAGGCGGGGCTCCCAGAGGCGGTGTTGCAGGACTGCTCCACAGCGGTGAGCGGAGCGAGTCGAGGAGTAGGGTCCGGACATTGGAACCGAGCGGTTTACGAGCGAGGTAGGGGGAGACGGGCAGTTTCGAGGCTCCAGTTTAGCGCGGGTGGAGCGCTGGGAAGGGGAGCAGCTAGCGTACAAGCTAGCCAACAAGCTGCAAACCCCCCCTCCCCCACGAAGTCTCTAGCTGATGTAAGTGGTAATAACGAGCAAAAAGGTGGTGGAAACGCCACTGCTTGCAAATCAAAAGTAAAGCCATTACAGAAGCAAAAAATCAGCAAGCGTTATGCGCTTAGAAGCGTAATTCAGTTAAAGGAAGGGGAGGGCTGTGATTTACAACCACAGTTAATTGGTAAAGTTTCTAGCAATTTAAAAAAGCACCCCCGGCAAACTCACAAAGCGGTGGCACTAGGTAAGAAGACAACTTTTAACCCTTCTTTGAATGCATATTTTAAACCAGTCCCCAGAACTTTAATACTTACGAGAGGACAGAGCTCAGCAGACCTGCCAGGTTTAGAAGGAATAAAAGTTAATCCAGACTCAGCAGGGTCTAAGGGTAGTTTAGACGATTGGTCGGACTTCCTTTCCCCTAATAGATATAATTCTTTGGAGATGGAGGCAGGTAATTTGGATTTGGGAGCAGATGAGGGGCCCTGTGAACGGATAGATAGTCCTGGGTTGGGGGGTTCAGATACCATAGCTGCCCCCCCCATCTCACAGGATAACTCTTCAAATGTCATTATGTCAGAGGAGGCCCGTACAGATACAGTGGTTATAGCCCTATTAAAAAAGCTCGACTTAGACATGCATAAGGGCTTTGAGGAGTCTAAAGCTAAGCAAGATGGGATTAGAGAGGCGGTTGGTCTATTGGAAGCTAAATTTGACGAATTGAATCTTCGCACAGCTACTCTTGAGACGGAGGTTAAGGTTATGCACGACAGATTGGACGAGAATAGTAAGGAGATTATGCAGGCTAAAGTTAGAGAGAAAGTCTATGAGGAGCGGATGGAAAGATTAGAAAATTTGCAGCGAAGGAACAATTTAAAAATTTTGAGGCTTCCTGAGGGGAAGGAGGGGACGGACCTAAAGGGGTTTATTGTTCATTTATTGAAAACAGAGCTACAGTTGAGCGAAACTGAGGAAGAGATATTGCAGGACATACAGAGGGCGCATCGTGATCCTTTTAGATTAAACCCCAGTCGCTCGAAACCCAGGAAAATTTTAATTAATTTTCTGACTTATGGGCTAAAAGAAAAAATCTTAGCGATTGCTTTGAAGAAGGGTCATCTGAATATTGACGGGGCAAGAATCGAGATAAGATCAGATTTGTCAGTAGCAACAGCAAACAGACAATGGGAGTTGGGGAAGAGGATGGATTCTTTTAAGAAATTAGGAGCTACAGTTCAGCTAAAATTTCCGGCGTTTTTGAAAGTAATGTGGAATAATAAGATGCACATATTTAGAGATGTGGAAGATGCTGATAATTTTTTGGAAATTTGTCAAGCCAGCGACCACTCAGGAGGTTTATAAAAGAATGCAGATATAGACCTTTTTGCTTGTGTTTAAGTAATTAGCAAATCCAGCATGCCCACTGTCCTGGCACTCGTTAGGCCTAGGTTGGGCCTAATGTTAGAGGGTGGGTTTTCCCAGGTGAGGGTTCAGGGTGTAGAGGGTATGGGGTTGGGAGGGTTGGGGGGGGAGCAGGGTGTGGGAGGGTATTAAGCATTAAAATAGTTCTCATGAGTTGCTTTAGTTGTTTTAGTTTTAGCATATGGGTGTTGGTGGTAGCAATCAGAGGTGAGGGTAAGCATGGGTAGAGACCAAATTACTTGGATGTCATGGAATGTAAACGGCTTAAGGGTTAAACCTAGAAGAGACAGGATTTTGAGATATTTGCAAGACTCTCCGGCAAATATTATTATTCTTCAAGAATCTCATTTAACAGAGGCAGAAAGTATAAAGTTTATTGGTGCTCTTCGATGGCTAGAGTGTATGTTTTATACACCACAGACTTTTGTAACAAGGGGTATCTTAGTGTTGGTTAGGAAGGGATTAGTCTGCCAGATTGAAGGGAAAAAAGCAGACATTAAGGGTAGGTGGTTGATAGTGAATATTAAGATTGCCAGTTTATTATACAATGTAATTGGGTATTATGGCCCAAACCAAGATGATGTGACTCCATTAGAAGAGTTAGCTAAGGAGATGCTGTCTCTTACGGGTTATATAGTTTTTGCCGGAGATTTTAATACGGTATTAAACCCCAGATTAGATCGCTCGGCAAGCAGTAGAGCTCATGTAAATAGTAAAATGGCCTCCAATTTAAAAGGATTGATGGAACAATTTGGTTTGTGCGACATTTGGAGACTTAGGGCAGGTCAGAAGTTGGGATTTACTTTTCTAAATAAAAAATATCGCCACAGGTCGAGAATTGATTATTTTTTAATTGATGCAAGATTGCAGGGTAAAGTAAAAGAAAGTATGCATGTTGGTATTCACCTTTCCGATCATTCGGCGGTCGTTCTAGAGCTTGTCACTGGAGTTTGTGAATTAGAATCAGTATGGAGATTGGACCGTACAGTTTTATATGATGATGTGGCAATGCAGTCTCTTCAACATGAGCTTGAAATTTTTATCGAGCAAAATTTAGGAACAGCTAGATTAGACATTGTTTGGGAAACAACCAAGGCTTTTTTGCGAGGGAGACTAGGCGCTATTGGCGCTAGTAGAAGAAGGAAATACTTTTCTGAGGTTGAAAGTTTAGAACAAGAAATCAGGCAAATAGAGGCAGAGATAATTAACAGTTATAGGGATAGTTTACAACAAGATGAGAATACTCAGAAATTGGAGATTTTGAAAGAAAAGTTAAATTTAGTTGTTAACAATCGGGTAAAAGAGAAATGGCTTGCTTCTAGATTAGCCAACTTTCAGTATGGGGAGGGGTCAGGTAAATTACTTGCCTGGAAAGCTAGGACAGAGAGGACAAGGAACATAATTAAGGAAGTGAAATTGGAACCATTAGGTGTTATGGTTACAGAAACTAAGGACATAGTGGATGCTTTCTTTAATTATTATATGGAGGTCTATAGGGAGGATATGGTTCCAGATAGGAAGAAGATAGAGGAATGGTTAACTTGTCTGCGACCTGTCACTGAGGATTCACAAAACATGCTAGATCAAGAGATTACACAAGGGGAATTAGATTTGGTGATTAGATCAGCTAAGAAGGGCAAAGCACCGGGCCCAGATGGCCTTCCTGTCGAGGTGTACAAGATGTTGGCTGGTAATTTAGTACAGTTATTATTAAAGGTATTCAATGAGGTCCTCTTGGGTAAGGTAGAGCTCCCAGCCTCCTGGAATCAGGCCAACATCATTGTAATTCTTAAACCTGGGAAGTCACCAAGGTATTTAGATTAATATCGACCAATCTCACTATTGAATTCAGATTATAAATTATATGCTAAGATTTTAGCAGATAGGTTGGCGAAGGTGATCCCAGGAATAGTACACGAGGATCAAAAGGGGTTCATTAGGGGCAGGTTCCTTAAAGATCTAACCTTCTCCCTCATCACAAGTATTGACATTGCTATAGATCGAAAACTTCCTTTAGCGGTTGTCGCTTTGGACGCCGCGAAGGCGTTTGACCGCGTTAATTGGTTATTCCTTAAAGCAGTAATTATACACCTTAAATTGGGGAAAAAGTTTAGTTCTTCCTTATTGTCCCTTTATCAATCCCCTACTTCAAGGGTACTAGTTAACGGAGCTCTAACTAAAAGTATTAAGGTAATGAGAGGGACAAGGCAAGGGTGCCCTCTATCCCCACTCTTGTTTGATTTATATATTGAACCGCTGGCATGTAGAATCAGGGAGACTGAGGATATCCCCCCTTTTAGTTTTCAAAGTTGGGTTAAAAAGATTGGACTCTATGCCGATGATATTGTTATTTTAACCTCAGATCTAAATCAAACTCTACCTAAGTTAGAAATAATTACATATCAGTTTGGTTTAGTTTCGGGGTATCGTTTGAATGCTGATAAGACGGAAATTATGTCATGGAACATTGTAACAGACTGTATAATACCAAAAAAACAGATTAGATATCTGGGGGTACAGATTACACAGGATATTTCACAAATTGCGACAATTAACCTGGCCAAAAACATGAAGGACATTTTGAGTTTAATGAAAGGTTGGAGGCATCTCCCTCTCACTATTTTTGGGAGAGTAAATCTGATTAAGATGATAGTGCTTCCTAAAATAACATTTTTATTCGACTCCATCCCTTTGATGTTTGAAAAAAAGGGTTTAATGAAGTTGCAAAGTGAGATCGGATCATTTATTTGGTCTTCCAGGGGGTCTAGGTTATCCTGGAAAAAGATAAGGAGGAAACATGTTAAAGGGGGACTGGCAGCTCCGGATTTTCAAATATATTCTTGGGCCTTTTTGCTCAAAAACTATAGAATGCTTTTGAGAATGCCAGGAAATTCAGCGACTGGGGAACTACTATTAATCTTGTTAGATATTGAGGGAGTCAAGCCATCGGGTTTTATGTATAAGTTTTCTGACCCAAAATTTTTCAAGAAAGTAAGATTAAAAGTCCTGAGAGATCTTGCCACGGTTTGGTATCGCGTCAGAAGGGCTACAAAAATTCCATATTTTAGTGCGAACACACCAATCTGGGAAACTCCGGGAGCCCCAAGTTGGACCAATGATGCTTTGGCAACTACTCTAAAATTAGAGGGCCCTCAGAAATGGGGGGAGTTATTTGTTGACGGCTGTCTGTTGCCATGGTCTGAATGTGACTTAAGTTGGGGTCCCAACTTTTCTAAATTTAAATACTTTCAAATTCAGAGTTGGGCAACTGGGAAAAATCATCTTATAGGCCGTTACAATGACTTTGAGGCAAAATTGGCATTGGCAGCCTCTTTTAAAAAAGAAGTGGCAACATGGTACTGGGCTATAATTGACTTGGAAGATGGTCCTTTTCTTCTGCCGGAAGAACTATGGGGAGAGAGCTTGCCGAGGATCGCGTCAGAAGATCAATGGCAAGTAACTATGTCGATATTATATAAGGTGGTTAAGCCTGCGAATTTAAGAAGAAATCACTTGTTCACTCTCCATAGGGCATATTGGTCACCAAAGCGGCTGGCAAAATTTAAAGAAGGTGGCAATGTAAGATGTCCGAAGTGTAATAGCCCAAATGAAGATGACATTCACATGTTTGTCACATGCCCGCCGATCAAGATCTTCTGGGACGAAGTAAGTAAATGTTTGACAGTTATGCTCAAGCAAAAGATCGAGGTAAGCCCTGGGAATATTATTACAGGGAGATTGGATCTACAAGGTAAGGGCTTGGATGATAGAACAAAACTGGTGTTTTATTCCATACTGTTGGCCCGAAGGGAAATCTGCAAATTATGGGTTTCTCCTGACTCCCCCACGGATCTTTTGTGGATCAGAGCTATGAGAGACATTGGTAAATTGGACATGGTAGTTCCTCTAAAAAAGAAGCATAGATTCTGGCTGCTATTTTTTGATTATTATGGGTGATGGGTTGGGGGAAGTTGGTCGTTAATATTGAAATACTGTGTTGGTGGAGTTTTCCAGTCCTATGATTAAGTTGCTTTTTATCTTTTGGAGAATTCTGCGGTACGAAGTTGGTGTGAGGATCTTGTATCGTCGTGTCTCCAGCTTTTTGTTAAGCAGACCTCCTTGAATATAAGATAACTTACACCCATGGGCGTTACACAGATAGATGGGGTGGAAAGCGGCACATGAGGACAAAAAAAAAAAAAAAAAAAAAAAAAAGAAGCTGCGGTGAGCAACCCACCGTCCCTGCTTACACCTAACATGCTTATCCCACTCACTCAAACTGGCACCTTGGCCTTGTGCCAGGAGCTATCGGCCTACCTGCCCATCCTTCCCCACCCCAGGACGTGAAAAATAAAAAAAGGAATCCCCCAAAAACTATCTGAAACAATTTTTTTTTAAAAAGAAGAAAGACAGAAAGATATGCAGACAGTCATGGCATCCGTCTAAAAACCCAGAGCTAAGAAATTAGGAATTATTAGAGATTTGTTGCAATAGCTCCTGGGCTGCGGGGACATTGCAAAATACATGAAATCTTCCTTTTACAAGCACTTTTAGTTTACTTTGTTGTGCAATCATTGCCTGTGCCCCCTGTTCTTTAAACAAATGCAGCATTTTAATAAATTCTTTCCACCTTTTAGCTGCGGAGGCGAACATATCAGGGAAAATACAACATAATGGTACTTCTGAAGAGGTATACTGTCGCTGCTTCACTGCTTTGAATAGAATTTGTTCCTTCACCCTGTATTCTCCAAAATTGAAAAGGATCGTCAGTGTGAATTTGACGTTGGGAGGGAGATACGCTGGCACACGAAGAGCCCTCGTGAGAGCAGGCGCTGTGTTTTTGTCGAGCCGTGCAGTCCATCATCCTTGAGCAGCACATTCCTTCGAGGCAATGTCAGCAATCGGCTTCTGCGTCGGGGTCGAAGGGCACTGCATTGGTTCTGATCGGCACAAAGTCATCACTACATCAATTTTGATGGACCAGGACAGCAGAAATCACCTTTCAAGGGCCCAGGATTGGAGTGGCACCACTTTACAGGAAAGGACTCACAGATGGCCCCAGTGCTGTTGAAGAGTTGAAGGAAGTTTTTGATGGCCCTGAGACTTCAGAACAGGGGGCAAGCCAACAAGCCTGTGGAAACACTCTTCGGTATATTCACAAGAACGTGTGATAACTACCGCAAGAGTAGCGTGACGCAACTTTCAATATTGCAGCCTATCGCGGGAAAATAACCCTGTGCCAACGTGGAATTCAAAACAAGGTGGTACCATGCGATAGTCACCAGATAACCCGCCAAATCTCCGCGTGAAAATCAACATCATGTCACATAAATGCGATACGCGAACACAAAAAATCATGCGATTAGGCCAACTGCGGAACAAAAAGTAGCGAAAACCTGCCACAGGCCTGCAAATCCCACGCGTCTGGCGGAACAATGCACCATAAGAACCACAGAAAAAGCACACCAAAAACAATCCAAAGCACGTAGCAACATGGATGCACCCTGACACAGCGCAATTCGAATCCCATAACCCCCATAGACTACCAGCAAAGGACAATGGGGTCGGGGAAGGCCAAGGAGAAGAGGGAGAGAAAGACGGGGTGCAGACCGCAGAAAAACAAGACCAGCGTCACAGAGGTGACAGAACACTACCAGCAACTGACCCACTAGCAGACCACATGGATTGCAGTCGGATTGTCCAGGAGGCCAATAGGCGCCGGCATGACGTGACTACCTAAACCAGACACAAAGCTGCTGCCAACAGGAAGGCAGCAATGGCGACAGGAGGTGGCAGTCCAGTGCCACCTGAGGAGTTGAAGGAAACCCAGGCCACAGTCATCAGTGAGGAGATAGTGCAAGGAGTATGAAGTACGGACACAGCTCGAGAGGACCTGACACAACATCAACAGGGAGTGCAATGAACAGGGACTGGGGGGATGGGGGGAGATGGGCACAATGGCACACATGCACAATGAGGTGCAGCACACTGCACGCCCACAATCATCCAGGTTCATGGGCCCGATCCCCTTGGCACACTGCAGCACACACATATAGCACGAACAGCACACCCACATTGACGACAACGAGGAACAACGCGCATAGCCAACACTGCAGAACAGAGGAAACAACTGGCTCCGCACATGCATAGAAACATGCCTACTACATCTGACAGAGCCGGAAACTGTGAAATGGAAATTTATGCGTACGACTTCACATCCGTCATGTAGACCAAATGCACACTGCCCCGCAGAAGAATCCAGAACCCCCCAAACAGTCACAATGTACAATGCCAGGACCCGGACAGCCAAGCTACTCAGAGGAGAACACCCAGCCTGCAGCAGACCATACAGCAGGAAGCACCCGCAAGCACAGCTGGCCCACGACACTTTACCCACCTACACATCGCACCCCAATGCCATGTTCCTGCACACCAGAAAGGAGGTGGCCCAACAGGTGTGGGTGGGGGCCAAACCCATGAAATGCGAACAAGGACACATACGTAGGTGTCTATCACCCTTCAGGGGCCACCAACACCCCACTAAGGAGACCCACACTGTCATAGAGACACATGCAGTTGCACTTTAACAGTACAGAACCACGGGCAGGGGCGCTCATATTACAGTCACACACCCATGTTGGCTCTGCGTACAATGGCCCTGGACACTCCCCTTATGAATTGAGTGGGTGACGACAAAGCTATATGCCCAAGCTCCAACCCACTGCCTGTGGTGACATGTCTGCATCCGATGTACACAGCACAGCGTAATGTCCTAGGGCCCAGGGCCCTCATGCATGCAACAAGACCACAGGGACACACGTAGATATCATGTCGAACTGACTATGGGCCCCTTTATTGGCAGGGTCACATGTGCATTGACGCCTATGTTAGATGTGTGTGGGGTGAGTGTAAGCCAGTCCGGAATGCTTGGTGCTGGCCACAACTTGAACATTGGACACCAGTGCAACGGAAACAGAACACACATACATAATAGAGTCAACTGCACAGCAACATGGTGGGAGCCGGAGTAAGGACAGAGGTCCCCCAATATTCAGTCAGGAGGTTTCATGAGTCGCAGTGCACTGAGGTAGGGGCGCTAGAGATGAGCGCGCTGATGTGAAGGAATTGCTAGGATTGTGTCCCTTCTGGTTAGTCCTGATGCAGATGCAGTGGGGTGTGTTACACCTGCATCAACTTCCTCATCAACGTCCCAGGTCTCCCACACTGCCTGAGGTGACTGTTGCGTCTGCAGTCCACAGCGCAATACCCAGTAATGGTTCCGGGTGTGTGGCTCGACTACCACCTCCAGTCTGCATTCCTGCCTTGGGGATGTTGCCTCCTGCCCTCCCATTGTCTGTGCCATCTCCCGTATGCACAGTTTACACATCTTCCCCATCATATTCCCAGGTCTTCCGCACTGCATGAGGTGACATAGCTGCGCAACATCTCCACAGCACTAGACACAATCACTAACGGACAATGGCTTGCGGTGCACTGAGTCACTGGCACCTGGAGAGCTTAGCAGGGTATCAGGCCGATGATGGCATCCACAACAGGTCTGAGCAACTCCGTAGGTCTGTCAGGCCCACCGTATCAACTCTGGCAGATGGCGGTTGGAGGTGGTCCCTGCGGTCGTGGCGTGTGCCTCCTGCGGTGATGCGACGTCCGGGCCGGTCAGGACCCGAATATATGTGTGGTCTCTGGTGACCCGCAGTTGAGGCCGAAGGCTGCGGACAGCGCAGGGCCACAGACACATGGCATTGATGACCCCAAGGCCAACGCTTCAGGGGCCATCCAATATCTCAGAAGAAGGGGTTCCGGACCTGACCAGCACAGAGTTAGTGGCCTCGGATGCTCAGCGGCTGGCACAGGCACCCAGCCACGGGACGGTGACTTGCGGTGCAGTCAGATGGGCCATGTGACCTGAGCGGATCACCATCAGTGTCCGAGGTGTATGTTGCGGAGGGTATCAGGGGACAGTGACAGGTGTCCTCCAGGGCATGACAGCAAAAGGTTTGATTTTATCCAGAAGCAGCAAATGGAGGAGTGGAATTCGACAGCCTCATTGCCACCATCAATTAGGTATCAGCTACATGAGGATGAAAACTGCCCCCTAGGCCATAGACTCACACGCCACCAAAGTTCGACCAAAGAGTGTCCATGATTGTTGGGGAACAGACTTAGTGGCACCTGGAGCTGAGAGGGAATGCTGTCTGCGATGATGCCGGTACGCTGATATGAACTCAACCATTGCAAAATGAAGAGTCTGTGACCTACTGGACTGCAGTGTAGGCCGGAGGCAGGGGTCAGCAGTGGCCCACAGCCACGTGTCGTTGGCTGGCGAGGCACAGAGTTAGTGACACAAGGGCATTTATCGGTAGTGTTTGATCACCTTCTCAATGATGATCTTGTTCCCTTCGGACTGCAGCACTTCATCCTCTTACGCCTCTCCGTGCGTGCGATGACATGTATTCTGCCTTCTGAATAACCGATGTTCAACTTAAGTTCCAAATCTGTGACCTACCTGACCGTGGTGTAGGCCTGAGGCAGCGGTCAGCATGGCCCATTCACCGAGTGTCGCCGGCATAAGTTGGATGGCCCCACCAGCCTGCGTAGTTCAGGTTCAGTTGCACCACGTGTTGGGACAACGCCGTGTATGTGACCCGGGTTTCGTCTGGACTGAGCCGCATCTTCCTCTTACTCCTCTCCGTGCGACCACTGGTGTGGACTCTGCCATTCGTGCTTTGCGCCTAGGTGCTGGATGTAGGACCTACTGGTCCGCAGGGTAGTCCTGGTCCCATATCCACGTATCGCCGGCTGGCGTTGAACAGGGTTAGTGGCACTACGTGTCGCCAACTGGCTTTGAACAGGGTTAGTGGCACCACGTGTCGCAAGAAGCCCATATGGAACTATGCATCACTGATCAAAGGGAGTCTGGTGCTGTTGCCGGTGGCCCGGATTTGGGGTAGGCCTGAGTCGGCAGTAGAGTACGTCAACGAAAAAGGACTAAAGCGGACCCGTGTCGTGGAGGCCGTGATGGTCTGCGGGACTCGGGCCTGGAGATTGCGCCGTAACGTGGTGGGCCCTCCTTGACACACGCCGTTGTCGGCAGGCGATCAGTGAGGCCTGGCTGCGCAGGGGCAGGCCTGACGGGTTCGTGGTCCAGCAGGCGCACAGCATCGTAGGCAACTCTGCTCTAGAGGACAGTGTCTCGTGGTGGGGTGAGAGGCGCCGCCCTGGCAGAGACGTTGGGCTTTCTGGAAGAGGACCATGCCCAGGGCTACATGCTTCTTATTCACACCCCTATGCTGGCGTGGCGTACGCTGGGCCATCCCACGCCGATCACATTTAGGGGGGGCATAACAGGCAAGATTTACGCGAGGTCCCACACTGGCTGTGGTGACATGGTTGCGTCCACTGTCCACTACACTCCATACACCAGAGGTGTACGTCGCCATAGATATGGGTGTGTGCTGCATACTGCGGCCTGTCCAGCACATCTCTGCCACTCTTGGCATTGTGTACTTTCCCAATCATGGTACTACTGCATCCTTCACACATGCCTGTTTGCCACCTCTACCCACATTTGGCTGTTGTGTGGCTGGGGTGCCATGCCGTTGACGGCTCATGTTCATGGCTGGGCCAGGTAACCCTTGTGAGTTGTTCTGTCGTGTCTGGTGGGTGGACATGTTGTGCATGTTGGTTGTGATTTTGTGATGTGTGCATTGCCAGAGTTGTGATTTGCATGGTTGTGGAGTTGAGGTGAGTGGGGTGTTCATTTGGAACTTGCCAAGGGGCTGTGCATTTTCCTTGTTGCCATCCCGGGTATGCTGGTTGGTGATGGACGGTCGGAGGATGAAGGAATCATGCACACTGGCTGTGCATTTGAAGGTGACATTGTTGGAGGTTCCATGGTGTTCTGTTGTTGCCTGCACATTGGGGTGGGACGTTTGCTTTCTGTTGCGGTGATTGTGTGCTGTTTCACCAGGGGGCACAGGTGGGACATGTGTGCTGTGGATTGCCCCCAACACGTGCGTGCATCCTGCTATGGTGTATGATCCTTGCTTGGTCTCCAGCGTGACCTGCGCATTGTGTTGGACGTATGGGGACTGGGGTACCAGGGTGATGGTGATGTCCAGGACAGGTGTGAGGGACTTGGATGTGGCTGGCAGTGAGACTACTCCGACTCTGGCGGGTGTTGGTTGGGGGTGCCAGGGGCCAACAGGTGCAGCCAAGCCAGCAGCCTGGTGTGGGGTGGGATGTTGGTTGTTCGCTGTGTTGGTGCCGTGGGCCTGTTGGGCAATGGTGGTTGGGATGCGTGGGATGGTTGTCCCTTTCAGCCTGTGGTGGACTGTGACATTGTCAGGGGTTAGGTCTGTGAGGCTGGTACGCTTCCTGGGGGTCCGCTGTCTTTGTCTGCGCTGAGTCTGTGGTGGTCCGGGGGGTGTTCTGGGCGTAGGTTGTGGTCCTGGGGTGGTGTGGGTGGGTGTTGTGGCCCTCTTGGGTGTCTGGGCAGCATGATGGGTGGCTCCATGGCATCTGTTGCCCTTCCGATGTGGCCCTTGGCTGGTCACCCTTTTGTGGTGCAGGCTGCCGTCCGACTTTACACCATGTCAGAGCAGGAGTACATTTCCTGGCACTAATGCGCCTTATCGCCTGTTTTGATCGCAGTTCTGTCTGGTCGTTGAGAATGTTGAGGTGTGATGTTGTCGTGGCTTTTGGCACGGGAACGCCCACTCTGCATCTCATTAGCGATATTTGCGGTGGGCCTCTGTGGCAATGTTTTTTGCGGCTGCTATCGCGGGTAAACTGGTGCTGTGGGCTGTTTACACAGACTTGTGAAGGGGAGGTATTTTTATCACGACTTTGGCTGCGATAAAGTGACGTTAGCAGTCAGGCAAAGTGGCAATCCTTGTAGCACAGCATTCTTTACTCCTGGCAGAGTTCTTTACAGGAACAGTGGTGTACTGTCTCGGTAGGGATAGAGCACCAGTACTTCTACCCAGTTGTTCCTTTGACGTGGGGGTGACTTTAAAACAAGCCCTTGAAGTACACATGTCCCCTTTCATTTCAGTCCTGTCTGCCAGCCTATCTGTGTGTGTTTGGGGGGCTATCAGCCCTTTATGTGGGAAATAGGATACTGCCTATTCAGGTGTAAGTGTCGGCTCCTCCTTCCCCTTCCTGCTCAGGAAGAGCTAACAGTATGTAGATGAGTGCAGATGAGTTCTCTGTCACACCCACCTTGCCTGTGTTTGTGGCTATCTAGAGGGAATGCCAAAGTGTAGCTGTCACCCACCCCAGTTGTGTATTGGAGACAGGCTGCAACGCACACAGAGCAGTAAGAGCAGAGAAATGTCCACTTTCTAAAAGTGGCATTTCTAAAATAGTAATGTTAAACCCAACTTTACCAGTAAAGAGGAGTTATCATTACCATTCCAAAGATATGAAACATGATGCAGCTATTTCTTTTGAATCATGAATTTCAGCTTAGAAGTGCTTTAAGGAATTCCCAATGCTAGCCTAAGAGAGAATTAGGCCTCATAGTAGTGAAAAACACATTTAGCTATTTGTCACTACCAGGACATGTAAAACTTATAATTACGTGTCCTACCTTTTACTTACACAGCATCCTGCCCGCAGAATTCCCTAGGACCTACCTTAGAGGTGACATATGTGTAATAAAAGAGGAGTTTAAGGTTTGACAAGTGGTTTTTATACAGCAAGTTGAAGTGGTATTGAACGGCACACTCAAGCCTTGCAAGGACAGGTTTGAAAGGCTACTTGTGTGAGTGGCACAATCAGTGCTGTAGGCCCACAAGTAGCATTTAGATCACAGCCCCTTGGTATATGGTATACCACTTTACAAGGTACTCATGAGCAAACTAAATAGGGCAGTCTGAAAGGAACAGTTAGTTATAGATTCCATACCTTAGAATTACCCCCAGGCATAAGACTGGATCCAGAAAGTTTTTCATCAGCACTACCCCTGCACGTCAGAAGGTGGCGTTGGTCGACTCCGCATTCGTCGTTGGCGTCGTGGTCACCGGGATGACGTTGTGGTAGCTACATAGATGCTGCCCTCGCGCTGACATCAGTTCTTTCTTTTTCCGCGCCAGCAAGCGGTACCTCCAGTCACTTTTTGACTGACTTTTTCTTGACTTTTGTCGACATCATTTTTTGAGTCCATCAACTCCTGGTGCACGAGGGATGCCCGGCTTCAAGGCTTCAACCGACTGATCTCAGTGACGGATCCACACCGCGTGTACCTATTCTGCCTGGAGCATGACCACGACCCCAAGTCGTGCTCCGACTGCCAGACCATGAATCCGAAGTCTTTGCAGGAGCAGTCCTGAAAGCTTCTTAAGGCCAGGCAGTCGGTTCCGCGCTGCTCAAGGTCTCGGTCGTGTAGGAGGTCGAGGAACCAGTCGCAGAGTCAGCATCATTCTTCTTCCGAATCTTCGCACTCGGGGTCAGGTAAGTCGATGCACAAGAAGAAGTCGAAGAAGCATCGTCGCTCTTCGACTTCTCTCTGTCTGTCGGCTGACACAACGAGGGATGCGAGTGGTGCTCCTCCCGCCACTCCGTGTGCATAGCCTGAAGGGTCGACTCCAGGTTTCCTCCCCCTTTCCAGGACCTGGAGCGACCCCTGCCCAGCTTTGTCAATTTTACGAAGCGATGCATGATATCTTTGGGCAGTACGACTCCACCGGAGTGCCTTTGGGCCCCGCGGACTCGGCTGGGGACCCTGGGGTTTCGACACCGGCGGCTCAGGCATTGGCACCGCAGGGTCCCCTTGGATCCAGGCCTGGATCTGGATTAGGCTGGTCGACCTTGTTACACCTCCCCTGGCACCGATTCCACCGGCACCACATCCGCAGCTAGCGTCGGCTGTGTCCCCAGCCGATGTCAACTCCGTCCTCCACCTCAAGGTAGACACGGAGCCGGACCGGCGTCGACTGCCGCCGGAGCCGGCGCCGACAGGTACTTTTGTGCCCCTGTTCTACCCTGGCTCTTTGAGACCAGATTGGCAGCCAGAGGAGGGTGAGAAGGACTGGTAGGGGTCTGGAGACCCTTTAACTGATCAGTTACGTTATGACCCGGACTGGAGAGAGAAACTGGGGGAAGCCAGTGGTCTGGATGCCTCACCAGACCTTGTTATGTTGTCTCCTCCTACCATGGCTACAGAAGAGGGAGCGTCTTACGCAGTGGTGTTGCGTAGGGCGGCCAAGGCTCTGATCCTCGAGCTACCTACGGTGGCAGTCGGGACTAACTTCCTGACGCAGGTGCTTTGACCTTCAGTGAGCTCTTTGGAGCCCCTGCTGCCGTTTAATGTAGCCCTAACAGACATCCTTTTGGGTACCTGGTCCAAGCCCAACACAGGGACTCCTGTGGATTGGATGATTGCCTGACGCCACAGCCTGGCCCAGCACCGGGTGACCCCACTTTCCTCTCCCAAGATCCCATCCTGAGAGCTAGGTGCTCCAAGCCTCCACCTCCAAGGGCGCATTCCCTACCGCTCCACCTGATAGGGAATCCAAAAAGCTAGACCATCTTGGGAAGAAGATGTTTTCTTCCTCCAGCTTGGGACTGCGGTCGGTAAACACCGCATGTCTGTTGGGCCATTACACCCACTCTGTGTGGGATACGGTTGTGCAAGTGCTGCCTCAGTGCCTGGAGGTGGCGCCAGCCGTACTCTCTCGGGCAGTTGCTGAAGGCAGAGACGCAGCGGAGTTTACCATCTACTGTGGACTGAATACCACCAACTCACTAGGCAGGGCGATTTCCACATCGGTTGCCCTTCGATGCTATGCCTGGTTGAGGTCGACTGGTTTTTCAGGGGATGTCCAATCCACTCTTATGGACATGCCCTTTGATGGCCGTCGCCTATTCAGCAACAAGGCAGGCAATGCACTGGAGCGCTTTAAGGACTCTGGGGCTATGGCCAGGTCCTTGCACCTCTCCACAACCTGCCCTGCGCAATCTACCTTTTGCCTCTTTCGTGGCTATGGAAGGGGTGCCCTTCTATGTTCTGGCCAGAGCCACAGGCTGGCACAAGCTGTTCAGCCCCTGCATGGCCGGGGAAGTGGGAACCATCGCTGTGGTTCTGGGGGCCAGTGGTCGTTCCAGTCCACCACAGCCCACTCTGCAGCAACCTCCAAACCCTCCTAGTCCAACCTTTTAGGGCCACCAAACGCCAGAGGCGGGAGGATTTGCCATCACCTCTGCCACTGGTGCACCATTACGTCAGACAGGTGGGTTTTGCAAATAGTCCGAAGGGGTTATTCCCCCCCTTCGAGACTACCCCTCCATCTATGCCACCTCAGTACCATTGCATGTCGGTGGATCATCTGGCCCTTCTCCAACAGGAAGTTTTGGCACTCTTGGCCAAGGGAGCCATTGAGTGCGTTCCTGTCCCATAAGTAGGTCGTGGTTTCTATTCCCACTGCTTTCTGGTGCCCAAGAAGGACAAAGGCTGAGTTCTATCTTGGATCTCAGGAACGTCAACTGCTTCCTCCGGAAGGAGAAGTTCAAAATGTTGACGCTCGCTTAGGTCCTGTCTGCCCTCGACCCTGGAGACTGGATGATAGGGTTGGACTTGCAGGACGCTTACTTTCACATCCCCGTCCTGCCGGCTCACCGGCGTTACCTGTGGATCATGGTAGGGCACAAGCAATTTCAGTTTACCGTGCTTCCCTTTGGCCTTACCAGCGCCCCTTGGGTGTTCATGAAAGTGATGGCGGTGGTCACAGCTCATCTGCGCAGATCAGGGGTTCCAATCTTCCCCTATCTCGATGACTGGCTGTTGAAGGCGGGCTCGCCCCAGGCTGTCGTTTCCCACCTCCAGACTACGGCCGACCTCCTGCATTCGCTGGGATTCTCCATCAACATGCTGAAGTCACACCTGACTCCCTCTCAGAAGCTCCTCTTCATCAGAGTGGTTCTGGACACGACGCAGTTTTGGTTCTATTCTCCCAAAGAGCGTGTCTAGGATATTCGGGCTATGATTCCGATCTTTCAGCCTCTATCACGGGTTTTGGTCAGGATGACCTTCAGGCTACTGGGCCTGATGGCCTCCTGCATCCTGCTGGTGGACCATGCCAGATCGCATATGCAGGTTTTGCAGTGGGACCTGAAGTTCCAGTGGGCACAACATGAGGGGAACGATGCGATTGCGTCCAGATCTCGGAGGGCACTGCATACCATTGGCATTGGTGGCTAACGCACAAGGATTGGGAAGGCAGCAGATCCCTCTCCCTTCCCCAACCAGAGTTCACAGTTGTGACCCATGCATCACTTCTGGGATGGGGCGGCCACATGGGGGAGGCGGAGATCAGAGGCCTCTGGTCTCAGGCGGAGTCCAGGCTCCATATCAACCTTCTGGAGCTTCGGGCGATTTGTCTTGCACTCAAAGCATTCCTTCCCTCTGTCCGGGAAGAGTAGTGCAGGTGTTCACGGACAACACCACCGCAATGTGGTACTGCAACAAACAAGTCAGGGTGGGTTAGTGTACCTTATGTCAGGAGGCCCTCCGCCTCTGGACATGGTTGGAACATCAGGGCATATGGTGGTTCAACACCTGGCAGGTTCCCTGAACACCAGGGGGGACGAACTCAGCCGCAGGTGCATGATGCATCAAGAATGGCGTCTTCACTCGCGGTGGTGCAAGGTCTCTTTCAATAGTGGAGAGAGCCTAGGCTTAGATCTATTCACCACCAAAGATAACGCCCAATGTCAGCAATTCTGCGTATTGGAATTTCCAAGGCAGTACTCGCTTGATGACAGTATTTCATGGCGAGTGGTGTTCGGTCTTGTATACGCCTTTCCGCCTATACCACTTTTGCCCAGAGTGCTGAAGAAGATCAAGCGTGACTGGGCCCAAGTCATTCTTGTGGCTCTGGATTGGGCACGAAGAGTCTGGTATCCTGAGCTGCTACACATGGCCATCGATCCTCCGATCAGACTGCCTCTTCGGGAGGACTTTCTGTCGCAGCCGCAGGGGACGGTCCTCCACCCGAACCTGTCCAGCCTCCACCTCCTTGTGTGGAGATTGAGCAGCGGCAGCTCATGTCGTTTGGCCAGCCTCCGGAAGTCTGTGATGTTATCTTGGCAGCCAGGCATCCCTCCACTAAGATGGTACACGCCTGCAGATGGAACAAATTTGTGGCTTGGTGCACAGCAAAGTCTGTGGATCCCCTTTCCGCCCCTCTTTCTGAGGTTTGCTTGTTCCTCCTTTCTTAGGCTCAGCTGAGCTCTGCTCTGGGGACTCTAAAGGGCTACCTCTCGGCCATTTCAGCCTTCCTGATCAGTCTTCTCTTTTCAAGTTCCCTTTTGTAAATAATTTCCTTAAGGGCATTACTCATATTTTTCCTCCTGTTCCCTTCATAATGCCCCAGTGGGACTTGAACTTGGTTCTTACATATCTTATGTGCGCTCCATTTGAGCCGCTACATAACTGTCCTCTCAGGCGTCTAACTTTGAAAACTTCCTTTCTAGTGGCGATCACCTCTGCACGCAGGTTGAGTGAGCTACAAGCTCTTTCTTCCAAGCCTCCCTTTCTGGCTGTTCATCCGGACAAGGTCGTTCTCCAAACTAGACCTTCCTTTCTTCCCAAGGTGGTTACTTCTTTCCACATTGGCCAAACCATCACTTTGCCCACCTTCTTTCCGCCTCCGCATCCTTCAAAAGAGGAAGAGATGCTCCACCGTCTGGATCCAAAAGGTGCCCTTTCCTTCTACTTCGCACCAAACCATTCCAGGTGGACAACCAGCTCTTTGTTGGTTATGTGGGCGCAAAGAAAGGTCGGGCCTAGCACAAAAGGACCATCTTCAGGTGGGTCGTTCTGTCCATCAAAGCCTGCTATTCTTTGGCAAAGAAGGACCCTCCAGTGGGAGGGGCACTCATTCCACCAGGGCAACGGCAGCTACCACTGCTTTGGGACGGGGAGTCCCCCTTAATGACATCTGTCAGGCAGCTACATAGGCATCGCTGCACACGTTCACTACACACTACTGCCTGGACAGCCAAGTCTGGAGAGACGGCTTCTTTGGCTGTTCTGTTCTCCAGGACTTTCTGGTGTGAACTTAGTTTGCAGACCCACCTCCGGGGTTGGTATTGCTGGGGAATCTATTCTAAGGTAAGGAATCTATAACTAACTGTTTTTTTCAGCTGAACAAGTTACCTACCTTCGGTAATGATACATATGTAAGAAACAGGTTAGTTATAGATTCCTTACCGCTCCACCCATCCTCCCCGTTCTGCGAACGGACTTCTAGGGTTCAGGACTTCCTTTCAGGACCCTAGTTTTGTGCAACAGTGGTCAGTGTTTTGCATGACTCTGCGCTTTTGGTGTGAAAAGTCGTGTACAGAACTGACGTCAGCACGAGGGGCGGCATCTTTGTAGCTACCGCGACGTCATTCCAGCGACCACAACGCCAACAACGAACAAGGAGTCGACCGACGCCACCTTCGGATGCGCAGGGCTACTGCTGATGAAAAACTTTCCGGATCCAGTCTGATGCCTGGGGTAATTCTAAGGTAAGGAATCTATAACTAACCTATGTTTCTTAAAGATATATCGTTACTGAAGGTAAGTAACTTGTTCATCATGTATACACAAATGTCTTTATGTTTTTAGGGTAAAAGCACTTGCACTTTAGCACTGGTCAGCAGTGGTAAAGTGCTCAAAGTACTAAGGCCTCAAAAAACATACATTAAAAAGAAGAGGTATGCAAGCAAAAGGTTTGTGGGAAGACAACCCTAAGGATGCAAGGTCTAACACTAATCAGTGACTATATTGAGTGAATGTACGGTGAGTCATACTCTTTTTTTTACACAGATGCAAAGAAATGGTATTCAAAAAATATTGAAGAAAAACCATAGGTGGTGAGAACATAGATGATCATCAACCACACAGGGAACCGATTGGATGTCTTTTATTGTTTTATCCCATTCCCTCATTTCCCTCGGTGACCTACCTGGATGAGTGGTTATACCACTGTCTCAGTTGAGCATCAGGGAAAGCAGACATACTGTCTTCATCCATCGCTCCTGCTGGGCTGGACTCACATGTTAGTCATGCAGATCTGACACGTGGCACCACTTGGGGTGCAAGATTAACACCAGATAGAGCCCAGATGCTGGCCTCAAGGTGGTTGGTGCCTTTCCTGTCCCTGAGACTCTGGTCAGGAGGTCAGCCAACTAGCCCTTAGAGTCACTCTGGTGGTCCCGGGTTCAAGATGCAGGTTGAGTCCTTTTCACTCAGGCAGCAGGACAACAGAGCAGGGCAGCAGACGTTGCGTCCTTCTTGCAGGAGAGAGAGCCCAGCAGTCTTTCTGAGTCTTCTGCAGGTGCAGAGATGTACTGAAGAGTTGAGTCTAAGGGGCCAATATTTACGCTTGGTACCAGCTGTGAAGTAGGAGTAGGAGAAGGTTCAGGAGGTTTTCACCCAGGAATTTTCTATCTCCCTGCCCTGGTCATAGCTGTTCTGGAGGCACAATAGACTAGTGTGGAATCATTTGTGAGTGTGCTGAGTCAGAGCCTTTTTGATGTGCAAGTGTAGTAGTGGATAGCTCTTTCCCCCTATCATGTCAGAGATGGCACATTCTGCCAAAGTCTATTCCTCCTTTGTCTCACTGTCTGGGAGTAATACACAAAGAACAACTGCCAGCAACACCTTTCATGTGACCCAAGATACAGACTGAAGGCACCAAATGGGTGGTGCCAACTGTCCAAAACTGGCATTTTCAGAATTGAGACTTATAATCCGACTTTCCCATTATGGAGGTTTTTAAATTACAATTCTTTAGATATCAAACTCGACATCGCTACGTACTTCCAATTGAAATTTGTGAGTGAATGGGGTGTATTATATGGTGTGGTTGTGCTACCTCATCATGTAATTCACTTACCAACGCTTTTAGATCCAGTAGGTTTCTTTTGGAAAAACAACAGCTCAACCCTCGGTCGCTATGGCACTGAGCAGCAATGCTTACACAGAGGAATAAGTGAAAAGCAATTAAACAGCACCAAAACAATTGAAAAACAACTCATAGTGACACTCAAGAAATCTGACAACAATTGATAAAAATATCAGTGGGGTAGCTTGGTCAGGAAGACTGGGGGAGTGTTAAATTCAGATTTGCCAAAGATAACTCTGCCATATAATGTTAAAATACATATATACGTCAAGCGGGGTGCATAAGAGGGGCTCAAAAGGCAGTTTTTGTTAAATAACAAACATTTTTGAAGACCTTCAAACCAAAGAGAGAGAGAGAGAGAGAGAGAGAGAGAGAGTACGTTTTTTGTCTGTGTGTATGTAAAAATTCGACAGTAACCTCACCAAACCTGACTGAAATTACCTGTACCCAATTATTTACCAGAAAATATATTTATTAAGGGGGTGTAACACCCCAAACACCCACCCTGAAGCTACCCCAATGAAAAATAGACCGTATTTTTATGAGAATTTAGACTCTAGACAAAAAAGATCCATCAGATTGTTCTGAAGATATTGATTTTACAAGCAATAATAAATCAAAGCAATTTCACTCAACCACAAACATGTCTTGGCATAGTCAACTAATTGCACACTTGGGAAATTCTTCAGGGAAAACATAGGTACCTGTCAATGCTGTCAGTTAGAAGTACTTGGGGTGACCAACTCCAGCAGGGAGCTACTGAGGGGGGACCAGCTTTATGCCCATATCCTGAATACAGCATGTCTCGAAGAGACCGGATAAGCTTTGCCTAGGTGAGACCTAAAAAAGGACTATCTATTCTCAAAAAAGGGAGATTTGGTATTTGCCATTTCTTTAAATGGCGATGTCGAGTTAGCAGTTTTAAATTGCCCTTTCAGTGTACAGTGGCTGACTGGGAGCCATGTTTTACCATGTTCCACTCAGGGTGGCGCAACAAGTGCTACATTCCCTGGGGGACACTCTAACATTTCAGACCCTCGGTACCCCAGATACCTTATACCAGGGACTTACAAGCAAGTTAGGCTATGCCAATTGGGGACAAACCAATTAAATACACACCCTTTTAAGAGTCAGAGCACACACACTCAGTCCTGTTTAGCAGGGTTTAACGCATTCGAGAGCCATTACACCAGTGCCTAGTAATCAAAATTGGGGCAAAATGTTAAAGCTACAAAAAGTCTGTTTCCATACAAATGCTCTGAATTATTAAATGTAATAAGGTAACCCAATGTTACCCTATGGGAGAGGTAGGCCTTGCTGTAGTGAAAAACCAAGAGTGTTTCATTACCAGGACATGCACCCTGCCCGTTGGGCTGTTTAGGGCCTACTTCAGGGGTGACATATGTATTAAAAAGGAAGGTTTAGGCATGGTAAAACGGTTATTTTGCCAGGTCGAAACGGCACTTCAGATGTGCACAAACAGGCTGCAATGGTAGATCTAAGGCATTTTTAAAAGGCTAGTTGAGTGGGTGGCATAACTATAGCTACAGGCAGACCAGTAGCATTTAATTTACAGACCCTGAGTAGAGGTGGTACCACTTTGCTAGGGATTTACAAGTGAATTAAATGTGCTAGTTGGGTGTAAGCCGTTGTTACTATGTTTTAGGGAGTGAGGCACACACACTTTAGCACTGGTCAGCAGTCCTAAGGCAAACAAAAATGATATCGGAGATCATCAAAAATGGAAGCATAAGGCAAAAAGTTTAAGGGAGGACCACCCTAAGGCTCACAGGTCTAGCAATGACTATCCAAAAGGGCATTTAATCCCACTTGTTGGTCACTTTGTAGAGGCCAGTTTTAATAGTCTGCAGATTTAACATATCTCTGGGTGTGCTGTGTGAGACAACGGTGTTTGAATTTGCCCCTATTGCTTTCTATATACAGATATCATTTTTGTTCACATTCCTTCAACTGGTTGCTAATTAAATTGTCAAAAAAAAGGGTGTGGTATGTATCCCACCAAACTTGTCATGTCACATCAGAATCCTGAATGGTCCTATCTCTGATCATGAATGTTATTGGAACATGAAGTATGATGCACCACATACCTGGCAGTGAGTTGCATATGTTTGCCTATAAATATATATCTTGTAAAGTGTATGCGGCTGCTTATAGTGGGTCAAACTCGTATCTATGAGTAACAATGTGTCTGTTGGATATAAAGGGTAGCGCTCCCTTCCATTAATGCCTCCCTTTCAGTTGTCAAGAACCCTTGTGACATCAAATTATAGGTCAACAGACCCCATACATTAGCTCTTATTTTGACATCAACCATTCAAAAACATTTGATCAACTGTGCAATTCCCTTTAAAGGTTAAGCTGAATAATTCCTTCAGTAAGCTTAACTGAGGGAGGAAAAGTTACTATGCAAGCTTGACATCTCCATATTGGCATTGTGTGTGGCTTCTCAGGTTGATCAGTTCATGGGGCCCCACATGTGGGCGCCCTGTTGTATTGCCAAGTAACCCTGGCCAAACCCGATTGATTTCTCTTGTGTCATAGCTATTAAGGATGTTCTTAATTACCATAAGGCAAAGCTTGTGTTATTAGAGCCTTTCATTTGAAGCCAAACTAACACAGAATACATTTAAAATAATTGTAGCAAATATCACGCTTATTGTGGCAATAGAAAAAGTAAGAAAAGAGAACAGTAGAAAAATGGCTAACATATAAATGGATGCTTCTTTTCCCTACTATGAATCTGCTACTAATTATTATGAGCTGAAAAGTGTGCAATTGTAAGAAGTTGAAAGCAGAAATCACATGTCAAGGGCAAGCAGCCCTCTGCTAACACAAAGTGCTGGATGTAGCAGACCTTAGTAACTAGATTGACTTGGAAAAATGATTCTCCCTGAAAGATAAATGCCATTTCTACCTGAGACAGACCAGACCTTGAGGCCTGTGAGAAGGTGTCCGCATGATGCGGACATTTCGAGAGTAGAATATATTTAGAACTTGTAAAGCAATATGCATGTTATAGGTGTACATAGCAATACAATAATCAAGTAAAACGTTCTGGATTCGATCTATATATAACAAAGGAAAGGACACTATCGTACTATAAAAAAGCATAACAGTTATATATCTGCATTACTGCAAATGGAATCAGGGGACGAGGGCCATAGATCATATATCACAGGCCATTGATCAAAGATCAGATAATACGTATGCGCCGGTGACAGTGGCTCATTTGCCCAAACACACATGTGTGAGCCACACCTTTTGGCTGATGGACTGATTGTTAAGCTAAAATGTTCTTGCAATCCTACTGTGTTTGTTCAATGTATCCAGCTTCCTTGTAATGCACTTTTTTCCCAGAAACCTCAAAATGTAGCTATATTTTGGCTATTTTCTCAGTTCCCTCCAGCGGAATCTACAAACCCTGGGTACCTTTAAAATCCCAATGATGACGGTAAAAAGAGCACAAATTTATCATGAATATCTTATGTGGAATAAAAGTTAAGAGGGTGTAACCGCAAAGTATCCACATATTTAAAAAAGGGCTCAGCACTGGGAGTAACATTCCTCAGGGATTAACGTTTTAAGCACTTCATATAAAATATTGTATGTGGAATTAGGATTCTGAGAAGCTAAATGTTTGGAGATGGAAGTCAGGGCTTACTTTAGTCTCCAAAAACATATATAATTGCTAGGTATGTGTAACACGGAGTCTTATTTGCTTACTTTAACACATTTGCAGAAATTGCAGTCCATACAATAAAATAATAAAGACATGTATTTCTTATGTTTGCCGCCAGGTGCCTTCTTGTGTGTTTTGTGGAAGCATGTGTAAGAAGGCCTTCAACTCTTTAGCTGTAACAGGAGCGCTGTGCAGTCACACATCATTGAGCTATTCTTCAGCAGAAGCTGTCCGAGGAATGTAGGATGGATTTCATCTTTCAGAAGTAAACAAAATGGGAAAAAATCAATGTTTGATTCACAGGCAGCCCCTTCTCATTAATCTCCACTAACACAAAATCCATACTTGGAAAGTTTCAGAGCCCAATCTCAAAGCTTGATGATATTAACCATACAACCAAGCATTAGCAATGCCAATAGGTCTGGCATTAATGTGCTATGCCCTGCAGTCACATGAGCTGGGTCTTTTACCTCGGGTGTACTGAGACTAGGAGCGAGCACCAAAAAGAAACAGCATGCCTATTCTAGTTCAATGGAGCATGAGCACAATCAAAAGTGCATAAAAAGAAGAACAAAGCATGTGAGAGGGCATGTATAACTGAAGATGTGAGCTGAGATGCTGGAAACAAGTGCCACCAAGTGCCTTGTGCACCATGCAAAGTGTCTTGGAACATGATATGTTTATTCATCGGTAATCTGTGGATGGATGAAAAGCTTTGATTTAACAGAAGGTCTTTGAGGCAAATCAAGAAAAAGATGTGGCATCTGCATTTTGCACAATCAGAGGTGAGAGATACAATATGTAGTTCAAGCAAGACTGCATTCCTATAATCCAAACAGAATGAGACAGCTGGCTGAATCATCAAATTTCTCCCTTTAAATCAGAAGCAAGGAATAATTTTCCACAAGGTCTTTAAAAGGGAATAGCAAGTACCAGAAATTTTGTTGACATGTGGGCAGAAGGTAAGATCATTGTTGAGAGCAACATTTCACTCCTAGTAGCATGGACTCAGAGAGGTCCCAAAGCCAGTGTACAGCAAAAGGTGGTCAATTAAATTAAACAATGTAGTAAAAGAAGAAGTAAAGTCAAACAAATTAATTGAAGCATCTAAAAAGGTTAAATGCAATTTAAAGATAACACAAAGTGAGCAGCAATTCTTAATTAATCAATGTCCAGCGTTTTTACTATTAAAAAGAAAAAGTATTTTATTTCACACACAACTAAATGTTAAACATACACTTACACTGTATGAAATGAAATAGAGATCTCACTCAACTGAGATCATTACCAGAGGGTCTCTTAAACAATGTACAGCCTCTCCCTATGGATTTCAACGAAGTTAATTAGTCATATTGCAGTTGTTACAGCATTCTCAATGTTAAACCCTTTCCTCTTGCATTTCACAGACAGTTCACAATGTCAACCCCCTTCCTAATGCATTTGTCAAAGAGTCCACAATGTAAAACCTGACTCCGGATACCCCTGTTTACAGCCTTAAGGAAACTAGCCTTACAAATTCAAATGAATAATTTGCATGTGGCAAGTTTGCATCTGTTTATTGATTATCAGTTTTGTACAGTCTTGTAAATATATGCCCTTTACTTTTCTACACACTTTGAGCTCTCTTGACTCCTATATATACACTTGAGCACTCCTTCTGACACGTTCCCTAGAACATTTTCCTACCTTCTTGACCCTCTAATGATTGTCCCTTTTAATGACTAAATAAATATATTGTAATAATACTTAGTGTTTTTTTCTGAACATTGATCTACAGACGTTTGGGAGCTGATTAATGTAAGCTCAAATAAGTTGTTCATTCTGTTAATCTAACTCTTCCTAGAATAATTGGTCCAGGACCATTGGTTCTTTATTATATGTATGGAAAGCAATCCGTTATCCAACCCTAAAATGTTTCTGGTCAGTGCTGCCCCCTCCCACTAGGCTTGGAAACAGCCTGATTACAGAGACAAAAGGGAAGCTGGCCTATGTGTGAGCTTCATCTGCCAGTGACAGAGTAGGAATTGTATGAAACACAGGAAGGAGCTAGACACAACACTCGAGCCATCTTGTCAAGGGAGGTGATCCCCCTCCCCACACTCAGAGCCATTTGTCCATAGTCTAGAAGCACTACATATTTCACCACAGGGGAGGCATCGGGTCAGGTGAGAGCTGGGCAGTGGCAGGAAAGCCTTTTGGTTTTAGGCAGGAAAACGACTTCCAAAAAGCAGCCCAGAAAGGTGATCTGGGCAGAAGTGTGCAAGACCTTTTGACACCTTGAACTACAGGGAATTGACTTTATGAGAGTATAATCACACTAGGACTAACCATTTCAATACTGTTGGTCTTTCCAGGTTTTTCAGCCTTAGTGATGAGAACTCCCCTTAGGGTAGGTAGAGCTCCATGCCTTCTGCTGGGGTAGACACATGTTAAAAATGACTATCTTTTGATTGAAATCAACCCAGATTTTTCCCTTTTGTTGCTGAACCCGTTTTTGTTGACCATAAAACTCTGCACACATTTTCCCTGCCAACCAGTGGTAATGGTCAAGTCAGATGTTGAATTACTGTTTTAGAAATTACAACTTTCTTAAGGTGTAATTTTCAAAATAGTAATATAAAACAGACTAGACCATTAAGTTGGATTTTAACTTACGATTAGATGGGTCCTTGAAATATCTTTCTAGCTATCATACACTGAATTTAACACTTAATAAATGTAATACTGTAAAACAGTGTTCAGCTATGGGAGGGCCAGCCTTGCACTGTGAAAAACGACTGTGGGGGCATTCTCCTCCGGGACATGCAAAACATTAATTTTTACATATCCTACTTTTAAATACCATGCTCCCAGCATTATTGAGCAATATTGTCTGCCTTCAGTGTGACTTACATGCATTACAAAGGAAGGTTTTAGGCCTGTAAATAAGGTGCTTTTGAAAGGTTGAAATCACCGTTTAAAACTGCACATCCATTCATGCGTGTCAGGCGTCTAGACATGCTTTCCAGAACTACTGCAGTGGATGACACAATGCCTGTGTTGTATCTTTATTTGATGGTATTTGGGCACTTGTTCCTTTAAACCTAGAATGTTGTCTCAATTAGGTTCTAGTGTGTTGGGTTTACTAGCACACAGTTGGGGGTCTGTCTGTGATCAGTTATCTGCTGGCTGGAGATGGAGCACCAGCGGCAGTCATCTATTTCCTCAATTAAGTATCTGTTGAATCTTCTACTGACTTTGTCGCATTGAATTACAAAATTGGTGATGATTTCCTGCCACAGAAGTGTTATGTGATGTCTGTGTGAACGATTGGTGAGAGAACTCAATGCCTGAAGTAAGACCTTTTCCTGTTGGCAAGTGAACCGGCTTCATTTTGCTAAAATGCGGCAGGAGGAACTATCTGATGAGAGAAAATGTACAATTTGTGAGTTTTTTAAAACTCTTATGGCTTTGCACGCATTGATAAAATATTGGGAAAAGACTTGCCCATAGTCGTTATTGCTCGTACCTGGGGGGAACATGTGCGTCTTGTTTCCATGGATTTTTCCTTTGTTAGCCTCGCGCTGGAGTACACGTGCTGAGGCTGGTAGCATTGAAAGGGGAGATCGGCTGTAGAAAGAAGCGCAGAGCAACGCCAGTGATGTCTGCACATGCTGGAGAAACAATCTCTATTTCCCCCAAAAATAGATGCAATGCGGTGCAACGGTGGCCATTTTTAGGAATTGGGATGAGTACTGTAGATCCCTATGGGAAATATGGTGTTGTGTTGGCACAATAATTAATATCCATGCCTTTCCTCATTCCTACTTCAGCGCAATGGAGCCTGAGGCTATCTCTGCTGTCTTTCTTTAAACTGAGGAGCAGTACAGTGATGGACACACCTAATAACTAAGGGCCTACTGCAGTAAGTGACAACATTTGTGGAAGTGTGTTTTTGTTTTGCTTCATAACAAGTAGCTAGAAGGTGATGGACACACCTAATTACTGAGTGTCCACTGCAGTGCCTGCACTTGTATATTTGAGACCATCGGTGATAGGCACACACCGGACAGAGTACTTAAGACACATGACTTGAAGCTATACAGTGATGGGCACACATTATTACTAGTTACCTACTGCAGTAAGTGCCTGCACGTATGAATTCAAGACTAACAGTGATAGGCACACCTTAACTATAAAGGACACCACTAACATTGTACTGTATCCTCAGCGATAGGCACACCTTCGAAACATGCCTAACATATTGAAAAGTAATTAGTGGTGGGTTGGGTAATGATGGATGTGGCAATCATTCCTCCTTCATTATTTTTAACTCAACCTGGAGTTCCACCTAGTGAATTGGAAGAATGGGTGGCAATATTTGAGAACTATATTGAAGCTTTAGATTGGAGGGAGTTTAGAGCGTCAAGAAAGAAAACGTTATTGCTAAGCACAATAAGAAAGGAAGGCCAGCATGTCTTAAAGTATTTGCCAGTAGCAGTGGTTAACAATGGCCAGCCTATTGCGAAGGTCAACCTAGAGGCCAAAGCCATGTTGGGGAAATTATTTGCCAAGGAAATTAATATAGTGATGTGTAGGCATCAATTTTATACCCAGCCACAGAAAGTGGACGAGACTGTAGACCAGTTCGTGATGAGGTTTTGTGAGCTAACACTCAGATGTCAGTTTGGGCTTTGAGGGATGAGATAACCCTGATCAATTAATAGTACAGTACAGGAATTTAAAAAATGCAGGAGAGGTTGTGGGCGGCAAAGAATCCCACATTACAAGATGCCATTGAGGTAGCAGAAGTCATTGAACAGTCCTATCTGTGCATGAAGGAAATGGAAAAAAAGGAGGGCAACATAAACGTGTTGAGTGTTCAGAAAGAGGAGACCGGGGTACTTAGCACAGATAAAGGGAACATAAAAAATTTAAAAAGAGGGGTTCTAATTAAGAAAAATGTTGGGAATACTCCCATACCGTCAGAGTTTTTCAAACAAGCTGAACAATGTGTACTAGATGTGGGGGTCATTTTTATATAGCGGAATCTAAGAAATGTTTTGCAACTAGTGAAGAGTGCAGACGATGTGGGCGCAAGGGGCATTTTGCCCATATGGGTAAAGTGAATAATACATTTAAAGAAACAGCTGTGCAAGGGGGTAGAGAGGAGGATCATGTAGGAGCAGACAGGATTTTGTGCATAGATGGTCAGAACACTCTGGGAAAGAGGGCTAGACCCAAGCCTACATTTGAAAATAAAAGGGGAAACTGCCCAGTTGATGGTGGATTCGGCATACCGTTACACAATCATACCTAGGGAAATATTTCTGCAACATTGACCAAAAGTGAGTCTGCTTCCCAAAGATATCAGCCCTGGAGGGCACCAAGAGAGAAGATAGATATTTTGCACTATATATTAACAGATAGGATTTCAGGAGAGGCGAGTGAAGGGGAAGGTGTACGTAGCAAATAGTGGACCTCCAATATTAGGATGGCAGCATCAGTATGACTTACGCTTAATCATCAATCCCAGGGTGCCGAACCAAGTCATGGTGGTTAATGAGATCACAGTGGAGGAGATAGTTGGGGGGAGCAAGTAGAGTGTTTTCGGAAGAGATTGGTGAGATTAAAATGTCTGTCCATAAAATAATGGTGAAACCGGGTGCTGTACCAATTCAAGACCAGTTTTGAAGCAAGAGGCAAGAGGTTAAACATAGCTACCGGAATGGCAGATTAGGAGACAATTGAACCCATAGAGACCTCTAGTTTGATTTCTCCCATCATGATCTGAGCATATCTGATGGTGGCTTTAGATTTTGTGTGGACATGTGGACCCTGAATCAGAACATTATTGTGGACAATTACCCCCTTCCATTATCAATGAATCAGTGCTATCGTTAAGAGGGGGAACGTTTTTTCCTAATCTTGACCTAAGAAACGCCTCCAATCAGATTAAGCTGCACCACAACTCAAAGCACCTCACGGCATTAATCATAACTGCAGGGATGTTCCAGTTCACCAGTGTTAGACCCGGGATCCCTGGTTGGCTGAGGTAGGTACTTTAAGCAAAATAGAGACCCTCGTTTCCATGTCAGGGAAAGTAAGGACACATTCTCAGCTAGCCCCCACTCACCCCCTCGGTGGCTTGGCATGAGCAGCCAGGCTTATCTTTAAGGCAAATGTGTAAAGTATTTGCAACCACGCTCACAGCAACCCAATGACGACACCACAAATGGACTCCACACGAGTTTCATAAAAACAAGTATAAATTTATATAAAAAGATATACAATAAGACCACACAATATAAATCCAACATATGCATATTTGTACTATTCTCCTGGCCAGTTGTAAGGCCAGCCAGCCCTTGTAAGTTCTGGTGATATTAATGAGCACTTCTAAACGTTCCACTGCCGTCCTAATGCAATGCTATGCAGTTCATAATGCTAGAATCAGGCACTTTGCAATGTAACAATAATGCAGTTCATAATGCTAGAATCAGGCACTTTGCAATGTAACAATAATGCAATGCGTAACGCAACAATCAGGTAGTTTGTTATACAACCTAACGCAATGTGTAATGCAACAATCAGGTACTTCGTTATGCAGAAATAATGCAATGCGTAATACAACAATCAGGTAGTTCGTTATGCAGTAATAATGCAATGTGTAATACAGCAATCAGGTAGTTCGTTATGCAGAAATAATGCAATGGGTAATACACTCCCGCACTGATCACAGTGCCTTAGGCGGTCTCTACGCCAATCGTACCGACTCGCAGTCAGCCTCTGTCAACAGTTGCCCCCACACGGGTATGGTGTAAACAAAAAGTGCAGCTCCGCACTCCGGCCCCGGTACTGCCACTCCTTTGGCAAGTGCAGGCCGCGATACGAGCCGAAGCAGAGGCTCGCATTGCAGGAAGGGAAGAGTTCGACAGCGTCTCCCTCCGAGACCACACCCCGCCCCAGACATCGACACACGTTTCCTGGGGGGTGCGATCTCGCTCTCCTCTCCTCTTCCAGCAACTTGGGCCTCAGATGCAATCTTGATGAATTCCGGCCAGTGTGACTCGGGCCTTCCCTTGATAAGGTTGGTTCGAGGTCCTGTTCTGGTAACGGCGGGCTCGGGCTGGCGGCTCAGCTCCTCTGGGGCTGCCGGTCCGGGCCGCTGATGCTACGAAGATCTCAGGCTGGAACAGGGCACATGCACACAACGCCACTGAGACTCACTTGAGCTTCGGGTGCACGATCACAGGGCAATCCTCACGAAAGTCTCAGGGTGCACGAAGCACACGCACACAGCAACGCTGAGACTCACTTGGACTCCGGTGCACGATAACAAGGCAATCCTCACGAAGGGCTCAGGCTGCAAAAAGCACACGCACACAGTGTCGCTGAGACTTGCTTGGACTCCAGGTGCCCACAATCACAGGGCAACTCTTACGAGGGTATCAGGCTGCAAAAAGCACACACACACAGCGTCGCTGAGACTCTTCTGGAAACTTTTGTGTTCCTGAGTTTCCGCAACTGGGAGCCAGCTCACCTCGGGCCCTAGGGGATAAGTTACTTCTGGACACATCATACAGCAAAGTCCTTTGAAGCAGGGGGACACAGCACACAGCAAAGTCCCTTTAGCCTCTCCTTGGTTAAAGCAGCAAATTGCAGGCCAGCCCGAGAACACACAGGAAGGGTCAGTCCTTTCCTTCAGTCTCTTCAGCTTGGCAAAGGTTCCTCTTGACCACAAAGTAACTTCAGTCTTGTTCAATCTTGATCAATCCATTTCTCCAAAGTTCAGGGGCTTCAACTCTCATAGTTATATCCCTATATGTCAATCAATCAATCAATCAAACATTTGTAGAGCGCGCTACTCACCCATGAGGGTCTCAAGGTGCTGGAGGGGGTGGGGGATGTCGCGGCTACTGATCAAACAGCCAGGTCTTGAGGAGTCTCCTGAAAGTCAGCAGGTCCTGGGTCGGACGCAGGTGGATGGGGAGGGTGTTCCATGTCTTGGTGGCGAGGTGGGAGAATGATCTGCCACCGGTGTTCATTTGGCAGATGCGTGGGAGGGTGGCAAGGGCGAGGTCAGCGGAGCAAAGCTGGCGGTTTGGGGTGTAGAAGGTGAGCCGTTCGTTAAGGTATGCTGGTCCGACATTGTGGAGTGCTTTGTGAGCATGGGTGAGGAGCTTGAAGGTGATCCTCTTGTGGACCGGGAGCCAGTGCAGGTCTCTCAGGTGGGCGGTGATATGGCTGTGGCGAGGGATATGTCTTTGAAGTCTTTGTGTTCAGGGGGACACTTACCCCTGTTCAAACCAGTTGTGGGTGCCTCCCTGCCAGTAACACCGTATTCCTTTGATTAGTGGGGGTCTGGATTCTCAATCACTCAGCAGGCAATGGGACCATTGTTTATTGGCAGCAACCCAGGCCTCTTCACCTCGAGGGGATACTCCTCCCCCTACACTCCAGACGCAGGTTAGCCTGTTGCCGTCTCACCTCCTCCCCTGGGTCAAGACATTCCCCAGATCCTATCACTTTCAAATCCAGACAGTCAATCCACAACCAGGCAGAGACACACAGAAATGTTAGAGCACAAAAACCCAGCAACTTCTAAAAGAGTAGCTCTTAAACACACAATGCACAAACCACCTTCATAAAAAGATGCGTTATTACATTGTGAGTTCAGGCACACTAAACTTCACCATCTCTGTCTTAAGGCTTTGGGAAGATAGGCTGGAAAACATATTACACAGCCTCCCCTTTCTATCCTATGGTCAAGATGGCCTTTCCACAGTGAAAAACGAAATGGAGATTATTTCACTGTCAGGAAATTGTACACACCTAAGTACATGTCCTACCTTTCATATGCTCTGCACCCTGGCCAGGGGGTACCTTGGACCTACCATAGGGGTGTCTGATGTGCATAGAAAGGGAAGGGTAAGGTCTGGCAAGAGGGTGCACCTATCAGAACCACATGGCAGTTTAACAAACTGCGCGCAGGCACTGCAGTGGCAGGCCTGAGTTCCCTCTTTAAGGCTACTTGTGTGGGTGGCACAATTAGTGCTGCAGGTCCAATAGTAGCATTTCCATTACCAGCCCTGGCACACATAGTGCACTTTACTAGGGACTTTAATAGTAAGGCAAACATACCAATCATGGACAAGCAATTACCATTACAATTTATAAAGGGAGCACTTTCACTTTAACACTGATTAGCAGTGGCAAAGTGTCCAAAGCATCTAAGTTGGCAAAATCTGTAAGAAAAAAGTCTGGGGGAAAGCAAAACGTTTAGGGAACATTAGCCAATAAGGGCCAAGTCCAGCAACCAGGATATAGTTTGGCCTCTTGTCAGTGGTTAGTTAAATGATGACGGATCAAATTTATATAGAGGTATAGAGGGAGTAGTCTATTTTCAGAATGATTTTTTGGGGTTTGGGTACCCGATTGAGTCACAACATGGTGTTCAGGAAAGTGTTCGATAAAATTGCAGATGCTGATCTGACCCTCAAGAAAAAAATGCTGATTTTGGGTCTGATTACGAGTTCAGCGGTCCGACTACCGGAATGCTGTTGTGGTGGTCGAGAAAATGCCACAAAGCCGGCGGCACCCCGACCGCGTATTATGATTACACCACACGACTGGTGGTGTTGTGTCAGTGATGCAATGATGGCTGCATACTTTGGCTCATAGAGAACCTAAAGCACATGCCGCAGCCATGGCAGCGCCACTTGCACATTGGGTGCACTGTGTACCATGCACCATGTTGTTCATGGCACACAGGGCATGCACAATAGTGCAAAAAGAGGGAGAATTGCCCTGGTGCCCTGGTTGGGGCCCCTTCTCTGCCTTTCCACCAACCTTGTCATGGCGGTGTCCTTGCCATGAAAAGTTCAGTGGAAAGGCAGGTCATGATTGGGACATCAGTGCTGGCATCGGCACATCCTCCCATACCCGCAGCTTTGTCCCTTGTGCCACTTCGGGAGCCAGGATCCCTGCAGTGGTGGCGGTCTTGTGGTGGTGCAATGGCCATTGTCATAAATGGGTGGTCAGACTGCTGAAGAGGCGGCAATCAGACCACGACCACGAGTACAGCAGTCTTCGGACCACCGGATTCGTAATCAGGTCCTTTGTGTTGAATAGGTAGACTATCTGGGGTACACGCTCTCAGCATCAGGATTTAAACCGAAGAAGGATCTTCTTGAAACTATACGGCAGGCATCTGTTCCAACAGACAATGGCCAGTTGAAGTCCTTGATCTTATTGAGTACTTTGAGAAGTTCATCCGGAATTTTACTGAGAAGACGAATCATATCAAGAAGTTGTTGAAGAAGGGGTGTAAATATGTGTGGGCAGAGGATCAACTAATGGCTTTCTATAATGTTAATATTGGGATTTGTTCTGCTAAAATTCCTACACCGCTTGACACCAGGTTTAAATCCATACTTATTGTGGATTCTAGCACATTGGGTGTGCTCCTTGTTCAACTGCTTTAAGATGCTTAAAAAAATGGTAGCTTTTGCCTCACTTTCTTTAACCGATTCTGAGAGGAATTACTAGTTTATAAAGAGGGAGGCATTAGCTGCTGCATGGGCTGCAGAGTATTTCAGAAGTTATGTGTGGGTTGGTTTCCATCATTCTGTGCACGGACCATAAACCCTTATTGAAGGTACTGTCATTGTGTGCTGCAGGGAAAGGATCTGTGAAGTTGGCTCGGTTAGCGGCATGCCTACAGGAATACCAATATATATTAGATTACATTTCTGGATGGAAAAATGCTCAGACGGATGGACTATAGAGTTGGACACAGTCAAAATGTAGCCTTTTGAGAAGGAAGGTGGTGTTGCAAGTGTGAATGATTTGGTGGAGTTGAATCTAGTGCCTATTGGGAAGGAACAGTGGTAGGTAGGTGAGAAATGATTCATGGGAGAGGTGGTGGATCCAGGTTTGTGGTTGAAAACAGTTTGCTTGGATTTTATTGGACCTTTAGGGGGCGTAGCTAGTGAGTTGAGATTTGCTCTTGTGATAGCAGATTTACACTCCAAATGGCTTATAGTGGATTTTATGCGTAAATCTATGATGAGAAACACTATTAAAGTGTTAGAGGATGTTGTTAGAGAGGGAGGATATCCAGCAAAACTAATCACTAATAATGGGATTCAATTAACATCAGGAGAAGTGACAAGCTTTTAAAATTCATGCACTTCAGTTTACAACCCTCAAGCAAATGGTGCCATTGAGATGGCCAACTGTATGGTAACGGGGGTGATTCTGATGGCACTGGAGCGGAGGTGCGAGATCAAAAATATGGTCAGTGATTTGGTGTGGGGATATTGCACCACCTAGAATGGGGTTACGCAAGAGGCTCCGTTCAGTGTGATGAGGGGACAGATTTCAAAGACCAAAATTTCACACATGTGAATGAAAGCTTTTACAGGTCAAAAGGAGACACATAGTGAAGAGGAAGATTGTTATGAAGACAATGTTGAAAGGATAAAAGTGGGTGATTTGGTATAGGTGTGTTGAAAATGGCCCTTTTTGCAGGGTTATTCCCAAACTTTTTGCATCTTCCTCCTTTGTTTTTCGTGACCTGTGGTTGATGGCTATAGGACTCTGGGCACTATATCACTGCTGATCAGTGCTAAAGTGCATATGCTCTCTGTGAAAATTGTTATTGTGATTGGTTATCCATAATTGGCATATTTTGTCTTACTAGTAGGTCCCTAGTAAAGTGCACTGAGTGTGCCCGAGCTGGTAATTCAAATGCTACTAGTGGGCTTGTAGCACTGGTTGTGCCACCCACATGAGTAGCCCTAAAAAGAGGTCTCAAGCCTAACACCGCAGTGCCTGTGCACAGTTTGTTAACTGCCATGTCGACCTGGCCAGTGTACCCACTTGTCAGGCTTTACCCTTCCCTTTTCTTACACCCAGGACACCCCTATGGTAGGCCCAAGGTACCCCCCTGGGCAGGGTTTAGTGTATGTAAAAGGTAGGACATTAACTAGTGTTTGTAACATGTCCTGATAGTGAAATACTGCCAATGTCGTTTTTCACTATTGAAAAGCTAACTTGCCCATAGGACGGAATGGGGAA
Source organism: Triturus cristatus (assembly GCF_964204655.1). Taxonomy (NCBI): domain Eukaryota; kingdom Metazoa; phylum Chordata; class Amphibia; order Caudata; family Salamandridae; genus Triturus; species Triturus cristatus. The sequence goes on along the minus strand of NC_140593.1, from coordinate 360,929,808 downwards.
TGCTGTGTAACATTTTACCAGCATATCTTCCCATAGGAGTGAGATGGAAACTTGGAGTCTGGTATCCCTGAACTCAGAATTTAATAACACATCATTTAGGAAGGATGGTTTTTAAATTCTGTGTTTGAAAATAGCACTTTTAGAAAGTGGCTATTTTCTTGTTCAACCTTTCTGTGTGCCTCTGCCGGTCTGTGGATTGACTGTCTGGTTTGAGAGTGACAGGGGCTGGGGTGGCTCCAGGAGTCTGGGTGAGTCAGCACCAGGCTGAATAGGCTGATCTGCATTTGGAGTGGTGGGAGGAGTAGCATCTGGGCCTGAATAGGGCTGTGCCTGCTTTCCACAATGCTGGCTCCACCCCCTGCGGTGTGCCTGATGGCCCTGGCCCAAACTAACAAAGGAAGAAGTTGTACACTGGCAGAGTGCACCAGAACTGGTTTGGACTGGGCACAGGACCCCTTAAACCTAGAGAACAAAGAAATTTGGGGTATAAAAGTGAGAGCTGAAACCCCTTAACTTTAGATCAGGGGTACTCACAAACTTTCTCTTGGGGGCCAAATTTACAGTGTGGTTTGTGGCCGAGGGCCGCACCTTGGGGGTGGGGTCATTGGGGGTGGGGGCGGGGCTAGAGCAACAAAAAAAACCTGTGACCATGAGGTGGAACACAGGTCCCTGCAGCGGACGCCTTCATCCACTGAGCCACCGGACCCGGCATACACATATCTCTCTCTCTCTCCCTCTCTCTATCTCCCTCCCTCCCTCCGCCGTCACCCTCCCTCCTACGTCTCCCTCCCTATTCCATCTCCCTCCGTCCTCCGTCTCCCTCCCTCCTCCGTCTCCCTCCCTCCTCCGTCTCCCTCCCTCTCCCCGTCTCCCTCCATCTCAGTCTCCCTCCCTCTTAGTCTCCCTCCCTCTCAGTCTCTCTCCCTCCCTCTCCGTCTCCCTCCCTCTCCCTCCCTCTTTGTCTCCCTCCCTCTCCCCGTCTCCCTCCCTCCCCGTCTCCCTCCCTCTCCCCTTCTCCCTCTCTCTCCCCGTCTCCCTCCCTCTCTCTCTCCGTCTCCCTCTCTCTCTGTGGCCCTCCATATCCGTCTCCCTCTCCGTCTGTCTCTTTGCCTCTCTGTCTGTCTCTGCCTCTATCTGTCTGTCCCTGTCTCTGCCTATCTGTCTCTGTCTGTCCCTGTCTCTGTTAGTCTCTATCTCTATCTGTCTGTTTCTGTCTCTCCCTACTGCCCGCTGTCACCCTCTGTCCCCTTACCCGACTCTCACACCCTGCTGTTCTCTTGTCATTCTTTGTCACCTCTACCCCCCCCTCCGCTTGTGTGGCAGCTGAGGCAGCTTCACTTCCAGGGCACACACACAGCCCCACCCGAGTACTTCACAGGTTTTTAAGAGACCATTTGCATGATAACGAGGCTTTGTTGTATTTCACCTCTTAGCGCCCCAGCAGCTCCACTCGGACTATCGCTTGAATCCCTGGGCCCCCACAGAGCAGAGTCTGTGTTTGCTGACACTGTTAAAAAAAACAAAAAACACTGGTACGATGTCTGCAAGGTCCGCGGGCCGCCAAGAAAGGCTTGCTTTAGATCATCCTGGAATTCAATAGGAACCTTTGCCAAGGAGAAGAGCTGGAGAAACTGAAGAGAAGGACTGCCCTTTCTGTGTGTTCTGGGGCTAGCCTCCAGTTGCTATTCTGCCTACGAAAGGAGAAGGACTTTGCTGTGTGCTGTGTCCCCTACTTGAAGGATATCTCCAAGGCCCTGAGGAGAGCTGGCCTCCTGATTTGAAGTTCCAGGAATAAAAGGACTTCACCCCCAACTCCCCCTGAACTCTGCTGTGTGAGTTCTGACCTGCCCAGAGTGCTTGATCCAGTTGTGGGGCCTCTGGAGGTTGTTTTCCGCTGCTTTGGGAGCTGGAAGAAGAAGAAGCTTGAAAATAACAGCAAAACCCGAAGCATCGCTCTTCTTGTGGCACGTTTCAGCGGCGCATCTCGACGGCACGAGAAGATTTCCGTCGCATTCTCGTGCCACTGCTAAGATCGTCTCAGCGCCTGTCGCCGCGGCAAGAGCCGACGCATCGAGGGGTTGCGGCTCAAGAGAACCGACACCACGCAACGCCGCCACATCGATCCCTGTCACATCCTGAAGATCTACGTATCATACGTGTGCAAGACGCTTTCCCGACTCATCACTTGCGAACCGGAACCGTCACGAAGGCTCGACGCATCGCTCCCGCTACAGACCGGACTTGACGCAACCCGTCCGCTAAGTGCAGCGGGGCTGTCGCATCACCTCCCTAGGGTCTCAGGAGTGTCGCATCTCTTTGATTTCTGACGCTGCAGCTGTTTGGCTTGGGAACTTTTGTCGCATCTACAGGTACTTTGGTGAAAAGTCACGCATCCATAAATTTCTATGGTACAAGTTCATGAAACCTTTTTGAAGTCATATTTACTACTGTGTATGTTGTATTTTTGTTGTTTTGGTCTTGTTTAGTTTAGATAAAGATGCTTTATTTTTCTAAACTGGTGTGGTGTCCATTTGTGGTGTTTTCACTGTGTTACTGTGAGTGTTGGTACTAATACTTTAAACATTGCCTTTGGGATAAGCCTGTCTGCTCGTGCCAAGCTACAAAGGGGGTTAGCAGGGGTTATCTTAAGTATGTATACCCCTTACCCTGACTAGAAGCAAGGGTCCCTATTTGGTCAAAGTTACCTACCTCTGCCAACTAGAGACCTAGTTCTAACAAGGTGAAATTGAGATGGATTGAAGGCGGTCTCACAAAGTTTTGTGGTCCATTTAAAGTGAGAAGTATGCATGGATTATGTGTTGCTTTGGACACTGGGGAGAGATAGACTATGAGGAGAGTAGCGTTGTATGAGAGGGGTTCTGGTGCTGATAAAGAAGCCATTGAAGGTTACTTCAAGGAAGGATTGGATGGTTATAGTAGTTTCATGATAATGGATGATAGTGATGTTTTAGGGAAGAAGTGGCAGGATGATGGTGAGAGGGAAATGTATAATGAAGCTATGATGGATGGTGCACAGGTGGTAGGAGGCTGTAGGATACCTAGACTTAGAAATCCTCCAAGGTACCTGGAGGATTATGTTTGTGGTAAAGTGTGATGTTCCTGTTTAGTGATGTGTCATTTTACTTTTCATGTTATTTTATTTATCAGTTGTGAAATGATTGGTTTTGATTCTCTTGAGTTATAATGGGAGGGAGATGTGTTGTATCTGGTTTAATGAGCTTAGGATACTTGTTCCTTTAAACCTAGAATGTTGTATCACTTATGTTCTAGAGCATATGTACTCACAAACATTTCCCGGGGGGCCAAAAAGTTTGGTCTTTAGTGTGACCAAGGGCCACACTAATACCAGCGTGGGAGGGGGGTGTAAAGTGAGTGTAGGGGAAGCGAAGTATATAATCTAGTGGCTGAACTCAATTGGCAATGTGAAACCAGAAAACCTGGGATGAATTCCGGCTTCTCCACTTGACTAAATTGTGTGTCCCTGGGCAATTGTTTTATTTCAATTTTCCGCCTTTTTCTTCATCATTACATATATGAGGAATTCAAAATACATGACTCCAGGATACATGTTATGTGGTAAATATTCTTTGTTACCTAATACTGAATTTCATACGGAATCTTAAGTAAAGTAAAATAGCTCAAAATAACAAGAGGCAGAATCCGTGGTATAAGAGGTTTTCTAAATGGGCTTTATTCCATCAAAAATGGCCGACTCGAGTCGCGGCCTTCAGGTTCCGTCACCACGAGGGTTCAGGAAGTGAAGTACAATACTTTATTGACAGACATGTATTTTTATAATAAGTACATTACAATGAAACGAATGTAGAAGGCGTAACATTTGATAAGAAAAGTGACATAACAGGTACGTAATCGAAACTAGGCGTAATAAGGAGCGAAAAGAAACATGATTGGCTCTGGTTATCTTACATAGGTGGATCTATACGATAATACTTAACATAGATGCGTGCGCAGCAGTATGACGTGTGATTGACGTGCAACTAGGGGGTGAAGGGGACTTGACGTTTAGCTCTACATGTGGAGACGAGAAGTCTGGGGGTCAAGTCAACCTAATCCCAAATCATATCTAACATCCTATGTTTAGAGAACTATGTTATCCACAAGAAGAGACTCTCGGACAGAATCTATTCTATACTGACTGTGTGCGTGTACAAGCGTCTAAGTGTCTATATGAGATGCGAGGGGCAGAAAATTCTCCATGGCAGCAGGGCTATGAATCACTTGCAGGAGGACGGAAAGGCTGAGTCCTTTGCTTGGTAGCTGGAAGAATGTTTACTTAAACTACTAGACAGGAATGCATCGGCTGAGGAGCAAAATAGATAATTCGAAGGTGAAATACAGCTTCTTGGCAGGCAGTCGAAAACTGGCCGAGGCAGGCACCGTTAGCTGCACAGGGAGTAGGACAAAGTTCATGGATACAGATGCGAGCTCAAGCTGAAGCTGTCAGAGACAGAGAGCAGGGAAGGCTTTGAGGACAGAATCGGGCCTACTTGCCTGAACTGTAAAAATAGAGTAACTTAGCCATATAAAGTCGGTGGCCTTTCATACTTAGGAATGGAATATCCGGCCCATTGATGGCGGATCTGACAGGGAACAGGTTGACGGTGGACGCACATATGTTTGCGTTTTGGAAACTGGAACTGGAGAGAGCATACATGTACTTGTGACATGCACATAGAACCGTTGGGGTCCAAGATAGGGGACATAACTGACCAGGAAAATCCACATTTCCACATTCCCTCCTTGTCCCCTTCTTGCCCTTCACGAGATATCAATCTTCATCAATCCATTGATCTGTTCATATAGCATCATTTGTTCTTCTTTCTTCTTCCGCGATCTTGAACGAGAACTTTGATATGGAATGCATGATGTGGCACACAGACCACAAATCGCTGGTCCACATTGCAGGCATAAACAACAACTGAAAAGCATAAGAAGGCCAATACCTAGGAAGGATAGAACTCTCCATCCCCAGGCTGATACCACACTCCAAAACCACCCGGACCACGTCCAAGTGCCTGGATTCTCGTGTATCTGGCTTACAATCTTATGAAGGCGTGTTATAGCTTTATATACAGATGGCGAATTTTCTGGTATGAATATGCAGCAGCTGGATCCGATGACCCTGCAAGCTCCGCCCCTATCGGCCAGGATGACGTCAAGGACAAGTCGATTCTGGAGAACAACAATTCTCATCACTGATTGTTCCTCTGTCAGATTGCCTAGGGCGGCTATAGTCTCGTTTACTACAGCTTCAAGAGTCTTGGTGAGTCTGCGTATCAGCTTACTATTTGATACAGTACCTATATAGGGAAAGATACCTTTATTGAAATCTACATACTTGTCCCATGCCGTCTCAGTATAATCGACAACTGGGAGATCTCTACGCTCTCTTTTGTGTACTAAATGAACATTTCGATGATAATCAGGGGGAGCTAGGAAAACAGGTGGTAAAAGGAATGCTATGTAACAGGTACCATCCCAATCTAGAGGCAGAAGCATATATGCCGTCTGACCACATATAAAGTAAGAATGGCGAGAAGCTCTAAATGACGATTTACCTTGATCACTATATTCTATTGTAGTAACGCATTGGCTATGGCCCATATGTATGGAACCAACTTTTCTCACACATAATTCACCCTTAACTGGAAATACTGACATAGTGGGCAGAATTAGTTCAACTTCGGATTTGACATTCAAAATCATAAGATTAGGTGTAAAATTACCTAATTTATACACTTCATTTTCTAGATCAGTTCCTGTTCTACTGGGGCGACCCTCCTTATTAGGATGACAGACTTTGAATAAAACTAGATTCAGATTTCCCCATATCCAATGTTGCTGATAAACTGCTGTGTCTGGGTCTATGGAATTTAATAAACTAAACCATGCTCCACAGGAGCCATTGTGTGTGAACGGATGTGGAAAGAAAGGCAGAACTCCTTTGTTATTCTGATAGGGAGGGAGTCGGCCACACACCCAACAATTGGTGGCATTACTAGTCTGATGGGAATGATGTAACATGCTAATGAAGGTGTTATTGCGCAGCGCAAGTCTATAAGATAATTCATGTGGCGGTAGGTCACTAAAAGAATGTTCTGCAGCAACATTATAAACATGTCTAGAGATAGGATGATATATGTGCAAAATCACACTCGTAATAATTACTAAAACACTCAATAAAAACAAAATTAATAATGTCCTCATACAGTAGCTACGCAGTGATTTACAATACGCCTGTCGTTTCAACATTTCTCGGGTATTTTCTCTACTCAGGTCCAAGGGATACATGTCGGAGACAATTCAACCGCTTCACCTTGGAGAGGACTTAAACAATCAAATTGCTCGACTGTTTGGGCCTAAGCTTTAATTTATAGCACTGAGAGTCATTCTGTTCAACAAAAGGAAGTTTTGAATCAGTCTGTGAGGGAGTGCAGGGCACAGTGTCTATATCTGAAGGTAGTCCATGAAATTTTTTTATGTGACTTGAATGAATCCAACCTTTGCGTCCCTCGATCTTCACGGCTGTTCTTGTGGTCAACAGGACCAACTTGGGTGCTTTCCACCTGGGCTCCAGTTGATTTTTCCTGTCGAAATTTCTCACAAAGACAAGATTACCCGGAACAACGTCATGGGGTTTCGCCTCAGTGTTGTCGGGAAAGGCTGCAGCTACCTGTGAACGAGAAGATTGTAGTGCAGACATCAAGGAAGCCAAGTAATCTGTCAGCATATTACAGTCAATATCAGTTATTTTGCGTGGTATAGGCGTCCCCCACATATTCGGCGGTCTACCGAAGATCACCTCATACGGGGATAGCCCTGTTCTAGAGTGTGCTACCATTCTCATGTAAAAGAGTGCAACTGGTAATGCTACTATCCAGTCGACACCTTTCTCTCTACATATTTTGGACAGTCTGATTTTCAGTGTCTGGTTATGTCTTTCTACGAGACCTGCTGCCTCGGGATGTCGGACACAGTGGAATTTCCACTGATAACCTAACAGAAGTGAAACGTGTTTCATTAATTCGGATGAGAAAGGCTGGCCGTTATCTGAATATACAACACGTGGTAGCCCGTACCGTGGGAAGAATTCTCGAACTAACTGTTTGGCAGTAGTCGGGGCCGTGTAATCTGATACGGGGTACGCCTCTGTCCAACGGGAGAGAGCGCAGACAACTACGAGAACATATTTGAATCCTCGACATCGTTCCATCTGGATATAATCCATTTGGAGCACTTCAAAAGGATGGTCAGGAGGCTGAAATCCACCCTGCTCTACGGGAACACCTTTTCCTGGGTTGAACTGACAACATATCATACAGGTACGGACTTTTTGTTTAGCTGCTGCTCGTAAATGTTTGTTGAACCAAATGTGCTGAATGCTATCTAGCATAGCTTTCTCTCCTAAATGCGCTGGGCTGTGAATTGTAGCTATAATGGCTTGAACCATGGAATCAGGAAGAAACCATACAGATTTCTCCTTCGTCATCCATCCCTGATCTGTCTGGATCCCTCCTAGTTCAGTCCATTTCTTTAATTCTTCTGCAGTAGCATGTGTCTGTATGTCAATCACGTCAAGTGCGGGATCCTTAATTGTCATACACTGTGTTGGTGTCTGAACTATTGGCTTTGTCATGTCTAATGTGCGATTCTGAGCAGTCTGTTTAGCTGTTCTGTCAGCTAAATCATTGCCTTGAGAAATGATATCAGTAACCTTCGTGTGTGCTTTACATTTCATAATCGATATAGCAGTTGGTAGATGTATTGCGTCTAACAAGGCATGAATGAGGGTTCCGTGCTGAATGTGGGCACCATGGGAGGTTAAATAACCTCTCTCTCGCCACAGCACGCCGAAGTCGTGTACAACTCCGAATGCATAACGTGAATCAGTGTATATGTTGACTTTTTTATTCGTGGCTTGAATACAGGCTTGTGTTAGAGCAATAAGTTCTGCTGCTTGGGCTGACAAAGTATCTATACAATCTGTCTCAATAACTTCAGTGTCTGTTGTGACTGCATACGCGGCCACTAAGTCTCCTGTACTTGCTCTCATGCATGATCCATCTACATACAACGTCAGGTCTGGATCTAACAATGGAACGTCTGTCAAGTCCTGTCTAGGTTTCGTCTTTATTTCAATAATTTCAACACAATTATGAGCTAGTGGGTCTGTTCCAATTACAGGTAATAGTGTAGCAGGATTCAATGTATTACACCGTCGGATCTCTATGTGTGGTTGAAACAATGTCAGTTCATAACCGGTAAGTCTTGCTATGGTCAAGTGTTGTGTTTGTGTTCGGTTCACAAGAACCTCTACTGCATGTGGTACTTGTACTGTCAATGGATGTCCTAACACTATGGCATCGCTTTGTCTGATTGCTAAAGCTGTTGCTGCCACTGATTTCAGGCACGCGGGCAAAGCCTGAGCTACGGGATCTAATGTACTGGAAAAATAAGCACATGGCTTGCGTGATCCTGCTTGATCCTGAGTGAGTACTGACAAAGCAGTACCTTCGCGTTCTGTGACAAAGAGTGTAAAATGTTTGCTATAACATGGTGTTGCTAAAACAGGTGCTTGGCATAAAGCTTCCTTTAGACTTTCAAAAGCTTGTGTATGTTCCTGAGTCCAAGGGAGAACAGTCGATGTGGCTGCCTCCTGTGTGGTCAACTGAATGAGAGGTTTTGCTAGAAATGCGTACTGAGGGATCCACTGCCTACAATATGAAGTGAGGCCTATGAAAGCCCGCACCTCCTTTTGTGTCTGGGGTATTGACATGTTAGCAATTAACTGGATGCGATCTGGTGTAAGCTGCCTTCCCTCCTTGGACAGCGAGTGACCAAGATAAATAACTCGCTGGACACAGAATTGCAGCTTAGAAGGAGACACTTTGTGCCCCTTGTCGGCTAGAAAATGTAAAACTGTCAGAGAAGCCTTTTCACATTCAGGTTCGCTTCTCGCGGTGATCAGCAGATCATCGACATATTGAAACAGTGCAGTGTTGACTGGCATGTGGATACTGTCAAGTTCTCGTTTCAGTGCTTGGCTGTAGATGCTGGGGCTTTCTGTAAATCCTTGGGGAGCGCGTGAGAATTTAAAACTGCGCCCATTTAAACTGAATCCGAACAAATATTGGCTTTCCGGATCTATTGGGACGCTGAAGAAGGCATTCTTGAGATCAATTACAGTAAAGAATGTTGCTTCGGAATCAATTGCTGTCAACAATGATGATATATCAGGAACCACAGGAAATTGTGGCACAATGCACTTGTTTAGTTCACGCAAATCAATAACCAATCGGTATACTGGCGGAGCAGTAGGGTCAGTTCGTTTAAGAATCGGAATTATCGGCGGATTACATACATTGGAGTCTGTTTCTACAACTACTCCTTGGGCAATTAGCTCATCAATGATTTTCAACAAAGCCCCTACAGCATCTTGCGGTAACTTGTATTGTCGCATTCGTGGTAATACCACTCCTGCCTTGAGTGTAACTCGGTATGGTGTAATGTTCATGCAACCAACATCAGTAGGGCCTTGTGCCCATAGATGTGCTGGTAAAGTCTGTAGTCGGGGATCCATGTCTCTAGATACATAGTGACCTTTAAAATCACGTAAAAACAATCTTACTCCTTCCGGAGAACAACATATTATGGCTCCTAGGGCTTTCAGAGTTTTAATTCCTAACAGATTTTCTGGGCATGATTTAGTAAGCAATAAATCTGTGGTTCGTGTCAAAGGTCCTATCGTAAGTGGAAGAGGCTGTGATACTTCATTAACAATAGGTTTTCCTGAAAAACCAAGGGAAACATTTTGAGAGCCTGAGAGGGGTGCCCCTGGAACTTCACTACGTTTTATAGTTGTTCGACTTGCCCCTGTATCGAGTAAGAATTTTCTATCCTGACCTAATAATTCACTATGTACATAAGGTCCTTCTTGATCTACAGGAATCTCGATAAGCGGTAAGTCAACTTCCCTCTCTAGGCTGGTTCATGCGTAACGCTGATACTCAGGATATTCATATTGTGCAGTCTGATACATTTGTCGTGTTGTGGTTTGTGTGGCAGTAACAGGCAATGGTGGGGCAGCTGGCACAAACTGTATTGGCTGTTGTGCGGCTGGCATGGCCTGGGAATGCGGCATAGCTCCTTGTTCATTCTGATCTTGTCTATGTGGCCGTGATCTTTCTTGTGTTTTACCTATGGCGATATTATGTTTTAGAACTGGACAATCGTGTACGTAATGACCTGGCTTTTTGCAATAATTGCATGTTCCTTTTACCGGTCCTGCTGAATCGGACTGTGTCGTACCCTTTCTATGTCCTTCAGCCGGTACTGTCTGAGACACTAGCATTTTCATTTTTGTATCTTTCATGCGTCTTTGTTCGTGTTCTTGTTCATCTCTAATTCTATTGTGATGATACTGTAACATTTGTAGCATTTGTGACGGAGTGTTACCTTGCCAGGTACTCTCGAATTTCAATATTCTATTCTTCACTGGGGGCAATGCATTTTCCACTAATTTTGTCACAAATAAATGTGGATACGACTCACTACTTGTTTTTATACCACTATTTATTCCAAAACATTTTTCAAATCGGGCATAATAGTCACTTGTGTCTTCATCGTGCTTTTGTTTACAGGCCGTGATTGCGCCCCAATCTTCCTTTTTCGTAGTTAATAAACGTGGCAGTACTTGTACTAGTAAACCTGGTAATGCTTTGACTTTATCCCCGAGCCCTGAACCTGCAGCTCGGGCCTTTTCTTCCTCTGCTAATGCTGTCCAATCTATCTTTTGGTCTCCCACTTCCCACTCTTTTTCTTTCAGTTTTTCATAAATGCCAGCAGGTAGGAGCACCTTTAATATCGTCATAATATCAGGATAGGTATACTCTCCCATCAGCAACATGTCCTTAATTTCTCGGTGGAAACCCGCTGGGTCTTTGTCATGACTTGGTACTACTTTCTTCATTTCTAACAATTCAATTTTTGATATGGGTGTGTATACAAATACACGGTGAAACTCGTTGTCTTCGCCTTTTATTGGGTGCACTTCTCGTAAGGGATTTTGTCTATCCATATAATACGGCGTTCTTTCTCTGCGGGGCAGCGAGAAAGAATCCGGACTTACAAAAAGGACATACTGTTTACGTGACACTAATATTTCTTTAATTAACTTGTTACTAGAACCTCTCCATCTTTTCGTGAGTAGTTCCGTTAATATATCAGGTAAAGGACCAGGGTCAGCATGTTGGCTCTTATATAGTATAAGAAGCTGCTGAATCATATAGATTCCAGCTAAACGTTGTTCATCTGTACTAAGGTTAAAAAACGTGTGTGCTACGGTCTCATCACCGTATTTTTCAGGACTGTCAATCCAGTGAACAGCTGATCTGGCTAATTCTTGCTCATCCAGGGAGTCGAGGAGGTGGTAACCCCTTCGTTCTCGTAGTATTTTATCTGCGGCTTGAAACGAATGTTCAGGAGACTTCAGATTTATTACAGGCGTCGGATACGTTCTGCTATTATTTGGACATACAGAGTGTATGGGATCAGAAAAACATCTAGTATTTTCACAGGATCTTCCTCTGCCTACATAGGCTATGGTTTCTGACTGTCTTGCGGAATTCCCTGATTCGGACACTTCATCTTGCTCGAACTCGTCTGTTCCCAATCTCTCTTCATGAATACGCTCTATTTCTTTACGGATTTTTCGGCACATGGCTATTATACAATTTTTCTTATCGTGTCTCCCTTCTGATATATTCTGACTCCATCTTGTAAGAATAAGCATTGCATTCGGGTCTACCCCCGGACGGTCTTGATTTCTGATCACACAGTTTATGAGGAAACGTAGCAGTTCCCCCTGTATCTCTACTTTCTGGAATTCCATAGCTCTGTTAATACATTCTGGGTCTCGCCCTGTTTGGACAAAATGATATATTTTATCTAGATGCGTAATCATTCCTGGTAACCTCGCTAAATACTCTGCGGCTCGCCTGATACGTAATGATGCCAGGACCATTTCATCCTCTTTACCAACCACCGGGTCATATCTACAATTTACAAGGAGTTCTTTAAGCGTACGTTCACTTACGAACTTGGGTGTACGTGAATGTGCTGATTCTTGAAAAACAAGTTTATTTATTCTGGGCGGTGTAAAGGTACTGCTAGCACCTCCCGTGGCCCCATCTGGGGCGTCGGGTGTGAATGGGTTCGTCGAACGTGACACAGCAACTATGGGCGTCGATACCACTGTAGAATCGATTGCGGAGACAGATGCGGAAACAGATGTGCTTGCCGAAGCTTGCGTCGGGACTTGCTGTTGCACGGGGACAGATACCTGATCCTGACGTTGAACCCCTCCGCCAGACGGTCTATGTGGTGTAGGGTTAGCATACTCGGGAGCTGCGTCGTCTAGATATGAGGAAAGAAAAACATCTTCTGCGGTTCTGGGATGCCCCTTTGGATGTACCTTAATTGGAAATCATGGGGGTGGCAAGTCTTTTGGCATCTCCGTAACAGCCTTAGGTAGTCCTTCGGCTAGAAGGGGGTACATACCATTCATAAGGGCGTTCCTTTGTCTATTTACTTGTTCTGATTTCACTCGGATACCTTCCTCAATTAATAGATTTTCTTGAACTTTATTTGAACTTTCTTTACTCCTCTCTTCTTGTCTACGTGCTTTTTCTGTACGTCTATGAGATTCTTTACGCCATAATTCAACGGCGTCTTTCTGTGACTGTCTGACCTTTCTTTTCCATAACTCTTCTTCCACTTTCATGATGCACTCTGCATCCCAGGTTCCCGCTGCGGGCCACCTTTGACTTTCCGGCAATCCCTTGGTATAATCTACCCATAGATCAAGAAACAATATGGCATCTAAGCCATGTTTATGGTACATAAAATGCCCTGGGGTGTCCCTAGGAGGAATAGGAACTGCTTCTTCGAGCACCCCTTTTCTGGTAGTAATCTGTCTTAACTTCGAGAAGAGCGGCATTTCGACAACTGATCTGATACTTACTCTTGAATTCACTTAATACGGAAAACACAATAATGAACAGTGAACAATGAACAATCATTCATACCACAATATGCAAGACATTTGAACACTTTAAACATTAAACATTAAACATTTTAAAAATGACCGATGATGATGACAGTCTGCATAACTAATCACCAAGCTGAATTCTTGACAAAAACTGAATACTTCGGAATACTTGATATACTGCTAAACAGTACATATACACTGCTAAACAGTGCAGACCGGATTTGTGTACCCAAATCCGTCTTGACCGGCACAACCTATGTGCGCGTCAACACGCCTCCCCGGCGATGGTACTCACCGAGTAGCTCCTTGAAACGGAAGGCCTCAGAGAATGAACGGGACTCGATGACTGCGGACAGCGGACCTTTTGGACATCGGGACTTCGAAAACCTGGTGGGCCTCTGTATACCTCGGATCTTGCTCTCTCAGCTAGGCTCTGGTCGGGATACTTCGCACTTCTCACCGCCTCGTCTGGGTTGATCGCAGCCTCAGTCGCCCCCGCTTGACCGGAGGGAGCTTACAGGAAATCCTGCTGGTACGCGTTTATGGTCCGTCCAGCTGTGGCAGGAGACCGGGCCTGCAACGCACCGCCGGCGCGTGAGATGAGAAAGTGTCCCTGTTCGGGCGCCATTATGTGGTAAATATTCTTTGTTACCTAATACTGAATTTCATACGGAATCTTAAGTAAAGTAAAATAGCTCAAAATAACAAGAGGCAGAATCCGTGGTATAAGAGGTTTTCTAAATGGGCTTTATTCCATCAAAAATGGCCGACTCGAGTCGCGGCCTTCAGGTTCCGTCACCACGAGGGTTCAGGAAGTGAAGTACAATACTTTATTGACAGACATGTATTTTTATAATAAGTACATTACAATGAAACGAATGTAGAAGGCGTAACATTTTATAAGAAAAGTGACATAACAGGTACGTAATCGAAACTAGGCGTAATAAGGAGCGAAAAGAAACATGATTGGCTCTGGTTATCTTACATAGGTGGATCTATACGATAATACTTAACATAGATGCGTGCGCAGCAGTATGACGTGTGATTGACGTGCAACTAGGGGGTGAAGGGGACTTGACGTTTAGCTCTACATGTGGAGACGAGAAGTCTGGGGGTCAAGTCAACCTAATCCCAAATCATATCTAACATCCTATGTTTAGAGAACTATGTTATCCACAAGAAGAGACTCTCGGACAGAATCTATTCTATACTGACTGTGTGCGTGTACAAGCGTCTAAGTGTCTATATGAGATGCGAGGGGCAGAAAATTCTCCATGGCAGCAGGGCTATGAATCACTTGCAGGAGGACGGAAAGGCTGAGTCCTTTGCTTGGTAGCTGGAAGAATGTTTACTTAAACTACTAGACAGGAATGCATCGGCTGAGGAGCAAAATAGATAATTCGAAGGTGAAATACAGCTTCTTGGCAGGCAGTCGAAAACTGGCCGAGGCAGGCACCGTTAGCTGCACAGGGAGTAGGACAAAGTTCATGGATACAGATGCGAGCTCAAGCTGAAGCTGTCAGAGACAGAGAGCAGGGAAGGCTTTGAGGACAGAATCGGGCCTACTTGCCTGAACTGTAAAAATAGAGTAACTTAGCCATATAAAGTCGGTGGCCTTTCATACTTAGGAATGGAATATCCGGCCCATTGATGGCGGATCTGACAGGGAACAGGTTGACGGTGGACGCACATATGTTTGCGTTTTGGAAACTGGAACTGGAGAGAGCATACATGTACTTGTGACATGCACATAGAACCGTTGGGGTCCAAGATAGGGGACATAACTGACCAGGAAAATCCACATTTCCACAGTTGTACAAAGCCATCTCCTGTGCTTGGATGTAATCACTAATGGCATTGTTTGTCAGGGTAGTAGTATAAGCACGAAGGTTAATGAAATACACTTTGAGTTTTGAACAATCAAATGTTTACCTTTACTGTCTTTAACCCCTTGTGTGCCCCGCCCTTTCCACGCCCTGTGCCGGGTGTTTCATTAGCGGGCGGGGCTCATGACGAGATAGTCTCGTCATGGGCACAGCGCAACCGCGGCCCATGACGAGACCATCTCGTCATGGGCACTCAAGGGGTTAAAAATGAAGGTGTTTGTAAAGTTAAGGGCCAAGTTACTTCCTTTTGTTTAACTGCAATTAACCTTAAAATAAGTGCTTGCTGTATATTTAACATTTTTTAATGTTAATGCCAAGTCGAGTTCACAGCAGCCCGGTACTGCTGCTGCTCTTGTGGCCTCATGTAAAGGTCAGGAGGGCAGGGTTCTAGAGGGTTGGTGTGCTTTGACACAGTTGGGTTCTCTCTGTGGTCAGTTGTCTGCTGGTTGGAGAGGGAGCATCAACTGCAGTCATCTATGTCCTCAATCAAGTATCTGTTGAATCTTCTACCAACTTTGTGGCATTGAATTACAAGAGAGTACTGCAGCCCACTAGTAGCATTCAAATTACCAGCCTGGGTACAGGTACTACCATATACTAGGGACTTACCAGTAGATTAAATGGGCTAATTAGGGGTATGCCAATTTGACCATATTTAACAAAGAGAGAACAAGCCCTTAAGTGTGCAGAGTTCTATTGCCAACAAAAATGAGTTCGGCAACAGAAGGTAAAACTCTGAGGTAATACCACACAAAAAATGGTAATTTCCAAAACAATCATATTTCTCATTGCGGGTTATCTCTCGTGATAATGGCTGTGTGCTTACTACCACCCACTCAGTAAGTAACCCTACTAGCTAATATATGCATCCAAAATATACAGTTGTGGGGAGTCCTTGTACCATTCTCAAGCTCACAATAATAACATTCTGCATATGGTATCTTATTCTTTTAGTAGACAATGAAAAAATATATATCACATCACCTTTTCCCCAATTAACTAAGCAGACCTACAGCTTTGATCATTGGCTTGTTATTATAACACACTTAGCATAATCTATGCAACACACACACTCTTTTTGTGACTCACTCAACATACAACTACAGCCCAATAAAATCCAGCAAGGAGGATGATCAACATGTCGAAGAAGCAAAAGATCTTCTCTCAGTAGTGCCTCTCTGTGTTGATGACCTAAGGTCTGGAGAAAGTTGCACTATCACCCAGGTCAAGCCAAGGCACTGCCATTAGAATTAATGTATTATGTACCTAGATCACAGCTAAAGTTTCTTACATTTGGCACTCTCCCATACCTCTTTGGCATTACTATGCTTTCAGAGCATACTGAATGGGGTAAACTACAGTCACTAATTGCCACATTAGAGAATAAAGTTGCACTTGTAATATTAGTGGGATGAGTTTCACAAAGACTATTGATCAAAACTAGTTCTAGCAAAATAACTCTAGCCAAACAACTCATGGAAGCATTACAGCCAAGCGATAAAAATCAAAGTGCTGCCACGAAAAGGAGTGAATCAACGATACGGTGGAGGGATGTGAGTAGGAGCAGACAAATTCATCAATATGCATTATGTGAGAGGCTGGCTTGGTATATAATGCACACCTATGTAAGTGGGCACCCTGCACCAATCCAGACAACCCTTATGGTGATTTTAGTGGTTTTAGACCACCTTAGAAAGCTCTCAAACTGGTGGCTGTGGAGAGCAGCCTTAAGGCTTAGTCCAGAAAGAGTGTAACGCAGCTTCTTTTACCTGAACATAATCTTATTGGTATAGATTAAGAGAAAAGAACCACACAGTGTATTTATAAACATATGTATTTATTATAAGACACTCACTAACACATACAGATATCACCTAGGCGGAGATATTCACAATGCACTCAATACTTTTCAATAAAAACAGGTAAGTAGCACAGAATACATAGTGGTCACCAGGGGGAGACCAAACCATATACTAAAATGGTGGCATGCAAACCACGACTCGAGTCAAGACTATACCCAGAGGACTTAGAAGTGTCGGGGACCCACTGAACCACTCAAGGTGAGTATCTAGGCACCCTCCGGAGGTCGTGTGCAGTGTGGGAACATGACTGAGTTCTCAGTACAAATCACTCGGTAAGTCACAGTTGCAATTTTAAATAAGAAGGACCGTTCCCAGCTGCTCTGAAGAAACCTCTGGAAGATAAGGGGTTGGAGAGCCAGCCATGGATATCTTAGGATATCTTAGGAACCAGGATACCTACACCAGGGAAGCCGTGTGCATAGGTGTGAAGTGGCGTCGGAAATCATCATCAAACTCAATGGGAGACTTCAGGAACATGCCGCTGCTGGAGAAAGTAAAAGTGTCTGGTGGAATCCCAAGGTGGATTCGAGGTGAAGAGTACCTGCAAGCAGAGGGGACAGAGTCTAGGTCCGGAGTGACCAGGGGGCAGGGAAGAAGAGTGCCCACCGATATTGGTGCTGCAGGAGAGATGCCGGTGATCTTGGAGCTGCAGCTGTAAGGACCAGGCAACGCTGTGGAAGACCAGGAGCTGTTCACAATCTGTCTCACGTCGGATGTCCAGAGTTGAGGGGGCAGTGTCTGTCGAGAGCACCAACAAGTCTTGGCAACTGTAAACAATGTGGAAGTTGAAGAAAGTGCAGTGTCAGGACCAGCAAGGTCCAGGTGACTCACCACAAGCAGGGGAGTCAAGGAAGGCCCTGAGCAATCAAGGGAGCCCTCATAAATGAAAGGGTAGCCTCAACAGGACCCACAGGCTGGAGTCAATGGAGTAGCAAAAGGAACTCGAGCAGCTCATCAATGTTGTAGGCCCACGGTGCAAGTGATGTGGTGAGGACAAAGATCTTGGTCACAGGAGATGCTTGCGGAGGGGGCTACTTGGAGCCCGAAGATCTTGATGTCAGGAAGCCAACAAGCCTTTGCAATAGCAAGTCGACGTGGTGCACAGGGGTTTGGTTCCTGCGACTCCAATGAGGAATACTGGCCTCAAACTTGGTGAGAGGACAGGGCAGGCCCCGAGGGATGTGTAGAATCACCACCTGTGTTGCTGAGCTTTTTGGAGTCCTTGGGAGCCAAGGATCAGCAGACCGGTCAGCTTAGTTGTCATGCCTGCAGATGCAGGGAAGTGACTCCTTCACTTTAAGGGAGATTCCTTCAGGTGTCTTGGACGAACACACAGGCCTTGAAAGGTTCCTGTATGGAGCACAGGCACAGACGTTGCAGCAGACGAGTAAGGCGACTAGATTAAGAGCAGCAGGAGTCTTCCCGGTTCCAGCCTTGATGCACAGAGCGAAGTCCAGAGTGCCCAGACGTATGAAGTAGTAGTAAGGTCTTGAAATGAATCTTGTCCCACAACGAATCTAAGCACCCACCCTCAGGTAAGCCCTTAAGTACCCTAATGAAAGGGTTGGGACGATTCAGGGTTCCCTCCTGGGGAGAGGTTGGAAAGCGGCGAGGATACTCCCATGTCCTTTGTCCAGTTTCACGTGGGATTCAGTGGCTCCCTGAGCTTGTTTCAATCTGGAATATGCAAGAAGGTACCCAAATGTGCCCTTCAAGCAGACTGAGTGGTGCTGGCAAGAGCTCCCACCCAGCCTCAATACACTAAACCCTGTCTGGAAGGTGGTCACTCCTCCCTGTGACAGGATGCCTATTGTTCTTCTCTCCCCTGCTTCAGCTTGGCTCAGCAGCAGGAGGGCAGAATCTTGTCTTTGGTCGGCAGCAGCCATGTTGTGCTGTTCAGGTCTAGAAGACTTGTACCGGGAGCACTGAGGGCCTCCCAGAGGAGCATTACAGTGTGTGGAATCATAAGGTGTGGGAGATATAATTCCAACATGTTTGATACGAAACATGATAGGGTTCGTTCCAGCCAGTTTCTAGATGGTCATTGTGTAATGGCACAGTGCCCCTCTATATGTTATAGGGCTGTTGCACTTGCAACCTGGGAGAATGGATTCTGAAGGAGCACCCTCACACTTAGAACCAAGCACCCTGCCTTCTGGATTGGGAAGGCCTGCTTTAGGGGTGACTTATAAGTTATAAGTGCAGTGACCTACGTTAAAGGGAAACCTATATCTTTTGTAAGTGGTGCAAGCACCAGCTTACACAGGCTGCAATGGCAGGCCTGTAGTTACAGTTTGAGTGGTCCCTCATGGGTGGCATAATGCATGCTTCAGCCGATGGGGGTCCCCTGGTGTACCTATGCCCTGGGTACCTTATTACCATATACTAGGGACTAAAAAGAGTACACCGGTGTCCAATCTGAGATGTACCAAAGTACTTGCCATATCAATTTAGGGGAGAAAGCAGAGAGACTGGGGTCCTGATTAGATGGTTCCCAGTCAGACTAGTCAGAAACAGCGTAGCACCAGGCAAAAAGTGGGAGTAACTATAAAAGCAGATCCTGCTTTCCTACACACAAACTGCAATGTTTTCTATTTGTAGTGTATTTTACAAAGTGCTGATTTCCACATGTTTCACTGCAGTTTGGGAGAATATCATTACAAGGAGGTAAATGACTACAGAGTTGTATAAATCTGGGAAAAATCAAATGGATGTTTTTGTAGAATAAGGGTAGATATTTGTTCCTCTAGGGAGTATTTGGGTGAGGCTGGGTAGCAGTCTAACTTCAGTAGACCAGTCTGTGAATGATATTGTTTTTGTCTTGTGGTAGGCATGCTTTAACGTGAATTAGATCCGCAGGCAGACAGGGTGCAACTGGAAGCAATTAATATGTAACTTGAAACAGGCAGGGTTGAGCAACTGGGGTAAGTAGCAAAAGAAGGTGGAAAGCTTCTTTGGTTTGTAAGTTTAGAATTAGCACTAAACTATCTTTTACAGGCAAGTTAATAGGCATATCAGATGCTTTCCAAGTGCCTTCACATATGGATAATCAAAATTTGCTTTTGTTTCTGTCAAACAAAAATAGATATTGGCAGCTTTTGATGTGATTAACTGCGTGGCTCTGTA
Source organism: Triturus cristatus (assembly GCF_964204655.1). Classification (NCBI taxonomy): domain Eukaryota; kingdom Metazoa; phylum Chordata; class Amphibia; order Caudata; family Salamandridae; genus Triturus; species Triturus cristatus. The sequence continues at coordinate 360,909,844 of NC_140593.1, read as the reverse complement.
TTCCATTTTATCCACCCTGTTTTGCCTCAGTTATAATGGTGAATGAGATTCAGAATTTGAAGAATTTCCCTTTGTTATTGTATGCAATATTTGTGTAGCACAACATTTAACCAATTAGTTGGCCTTTTATTGCTGTTTGTGTCTTGCTGTACAGATTGTTAATCTGCTTGTTGTGAATTTCACAAATGCTCAGGGTTCCATGGTTAGCTGGGAATGGCAACCTTCTGCAAACATTTTGTTAGTGAAATCAGTTCTTTTGTTTCTGCTATGGGTGTATGCCAATATCTATGGGTCATTAGTATGCAGATTGTCGTGTGCTGATTGAGAGTTTTCCTAATGGTGTTTGGTCAGAATATAGAAAAAGAATATTGTGATCAATAAATATCATGTCAAGAATATCGGACATCAAACACATAGTTGGCAGGAACATCGAAGGTTGTTAGCGTTGTATTTAATATTGTTGTAAAAAATATCGATGTTAAAAATATCGCTGTATGTAATATCTTTTGTAAATGTCAATTAGTATGAAATGTAGTGGGCTTGTAAAAGTTTTGTTGTAATTTATTTTTGGTAATGCATTTTTGGTACCGTACTTATTTAAATGAGAATGTTGACGTTTTTGTTTTTAGTTGTGATAATGTATATAATTAATAGTTTTTTTTTAGAATTTTGTTTTATGATAATATTTTCATACATTTTACTTTGATGTTTAATCAAGATATATGTTAATGGTATAATATATGTATATATGTTATTAAATATTAAGAATGTATACATTTATTTTTGAATTAGAAGGATATGTAGCAAGTTTTGTATATTAAAAAAGTAAATATTTAAAAATAGAAAATTATGTATTCTTTAAAATTCTATTAATTTTAATAATGTATGTCAATTTCTTTAAATGTTAAAACATATGACGTGTAAAAACAAATTCAAAATGTAATTTTTTTTAAATACAGTTTAGAAACATATCAATACATATATTTTATTTTTTTATTTTTTAAAGTAATGCAAATAATACTTTAATTATTTAAAATAAAGCTATGAAAATAAAGTATTGTAGTTAAATAAGTGTGTTTATTTATAATATTTTACAAAATTATAAAGCTACCAAAAAATGTGGCAATACGTAGTATTAATTGTGTTTGCAATATGTTTATTTTTTTACATGTTATGTAAAATGTTTTTTTTTAAAGTGAATATTGTAATTTTAAACTATTTAGGGCCTCGTCACGATGTTGGGCGGAAACTTTCCTCCCGACACCGTCTCGGATTTGGGAACCAACCAACTTGCGGTCTGTGGCTCCGCCAGACCGTTTACAATGCGACCGAACACTGTTTGGTCACAGTCCCATTGTTCCCAATTGGAGCCCGTGTTCCTCCCGACAACACAGGCTTCCATGGGGAAATAGGGTGTTTGCGGAAAACCCTGTACCCTGTCACAGGCACCCCATGGTGCCTGCCACACAGTGCAGGGTTTTACAGGGGCGTCCCTTTAGTCCCCCCTCGTCCCCCAACCGGAAGCCTCAGGATGCCCTCAAAGTCACTTTCTAACAGCCTTGTCATGTCAGAAAGGCCAACTCGGAAAAGGCTGTTGGAAATCGACATCGTAATCGGTCAGTCAGAAACACTGTCCATAGAGGTGCACAATGCTGTTCCGACCGACACGAATACTCCAAGAGTGTGTCAGAACCGATTCGGAATGACGGCGCAGTTTCCTTTCTGACAGCAAACATCGTAATTGGTCGGGTGGATTGTAACCCGACCGAATCGGTCGGAAGGGTTGCGACGCCGTCTAGGAGATTCCGATTGTAAGGCGAAGGCTTTCTGCCTGACATCGTAATGAGGCCCTTAGTGCCCGACACCTTCCCCAATATGTTTTAGATTGGAGTGGGAGTAGTAAATGGCTAACTCTGTGACAGGGACATTGGCTAGTGCTATCATTTCTTGATTTCAAAGGCAAATTGAATGTTTGTTGAATAGTCTACACAGTGCTGATTTTTGGAGATGTCTCCATATACTTTGATTGAACTGATAGTAACAACCTTGTATAGCTGTGTGGGGGTATATTTTTAGAATTGTTTGAATCATGGCTTGTTCCAAGTCTATGAATATTTTTTGGGGTAGTAGTTTGCTGCATGTTTTATATGGTTAAGAGCTTGTAATAAGTTCTGCTTTGTTTTTTTGGTAGTAGGGCATACATAAAAGGGATATTTGTGCTTTGATATTCACCATGTGTGATGTACATCTAAGTAAATGGTTTGAGACATATTTTAAAGGTCCCATCCATCATCCAGGTTTCACATTGGCTTAGTTTTATTAAGCTGTTTCCTTTAGGGAATATTATAATTTGTTTTTCAAAGGGCAGTTCTATTTAAAATGATGGCCCTGCCGCAGCTACTCTATACGGTACAAAACACGCCACATAAACTCCCAGACTGTTTCTTCCGCACCATCGAAGGGGAACAGTGTGCCTTGCTATGGGGTATCGGGGTGCCACGAATTGCGCTCCGCAAACTCCAACGGGGGTATATGAGGGTGGGCGGGCTATCTCAGATATAAGGAACTACTATCTGGCGTCCCAACTCATAAATGTTAACGGCTGGGTCAATGCAACGCAGCTTGATCCCGAGTATAGAGTGGACCGTCCGGCTATGGGAGCGGCAGGGTACCCTGCGGCGCTGTATTGGGGTGGGGGAAGGCTACTACCTTCACACACCCAGGTGGTGGTACGGGCGTGGCACGCTGCCGCCAAGGCGCTGGGATGGAAGGACAGGCTACCCAACAAACCCCGAGGTGGGATGACTCAAGGGATTCCACAGTTGGAGCTACATAGGCATAGATACCCTCAGGGATGTTTGGTGTAAAGATAGGCTGCTTACCTTCAGTGAGCTACGATTAAACTACCAACTGGCGGATAAGGAACAATACAGGTAACTTCAATTGAAACACGCGCTACGGTGCCATATTAAGGATGGGGAATCGATACCTGAGTACGCCCCGTTAGAGGACCGACTGCTCTTAGATCCAATCCCTGATAAAGCGATTTTCCTTACCTATAAGAAGCTAATGAACAACCTTCCTGACCCGCTCGGACCGTTGCGGGCAACTTGGGAACTGGACTTGGATATTTTGGAGGATGACGATTGGCAGGAGGCAATGTAGAGCCCCAGAGACATAGCCAAAATTCCGACTGATCCAGCTATGGATCCTACACAGAGCATACTACCCCACCACACTCCAATACAAAATCAGGAGGGCTTCCTCGGAGCAGTGGGTATGCAGCTGCGGGCAGCCTGCACCTTTTTTCACATACTCTGGGACTGCTCACTAATACAACGGTACTGGATGAGGGTGGCAGGGGTGATGTCGAAGGTCCGGGGGATACCTATCCTGCTGGAGGCACGCTGGCTCCTGCTGGGCATTATGGGGGAGGACTGTTGGCCTGCACACACAGAAACATGGTTAATGTTAGCTGTTGGGGGAGAGAAATTTAATATTGCATGACTCTGGGGGTCTCTGGACCTTCCAAAACTATCTGGCTGGACCTCGGATGTGGACTGGTGCCAACTAGCAGAGAAAGTGGTATATAAGAGGAGAGGATGCCCCAAGAAATGGGAAAATATATCGGGCCCTAGGGGTTAATTTAGAGCCTGGGGGGGAGGGATGTGGCTACGTGATCCGGGCGCTCTGGAAACATATATGTGATATGTACATTTGCTCAAGATAGCTGCCACAAACTGTACTGATGCACCAATACCTCCCATTTGATGGAAGATATACAACACATGACTGTCTGATGTTTTTGAGGAGTATCTGGCTGGAATTGATTTGTTGTTTGATAAAAAGAATTTAAAAAAAAAGAATTTGTTTTTCAGTATTTAGGTTGTCATGTATATGGAAAGGTTCCTCACTATTTGCAAATGCTAATTGTTTAGGTATGTCTACATCTTAGAATCTTCTAGGGGAAGGTGGGGCATCACTGGTGGCTTTTTTAGTTTGTGCAATTAATCTTTTTGTGGAACCATTCTTTTTATTAATATTAAGCGATCCGATATAACAGTACACAGCTATAAGCCTACAACCTCAGAGCCAGCAGCATTAATACTGAAGTAATGTGCAAAACAACACAGCTTCTTTGCCTACAACCCGGGGGCTCACAGCGTATGTCGGATCATAATATAAGCAAAATATAGAATGTGACTACGTAATCTAAATACAAAGCATTAAAGAAAGAAACCCCTCCCACCCCGTCCCTCCCCCAAAAACCTGCAACTATGTATGGTCTAGCAAAAGCTTAAGGAACACGTCTGGGTGCAATTGGCACCGCCAGGGCTCAGAGCCAACTGCCGGATCTGTGGTGTTTCTTCCTCATCCCCAGCGAGTAGGAGTAGTATTTGTAGATACTTGCGGCATGTTACCTCTCGTAGGTCTGTGGATAGAATCTGGAAAAGAGGGGCTCAAAGCTTGCCGTATTCCTCCCTTTGTATTTTGAGATCAAAGTGAGGCGCTCCATTGCGAGGGTCAACCAGAGTCTATGCAGCCATGCTGTGTGATCTGAGGCAGCCACAGAGCCCCATTGCGCTAAGATCGCGTGTCTCGCCACAAGTAGCACCACTGCTATTTGCCTCCCCCTTAGGGAACGCAGGGGAAAAGTCAGTGGGTTCGGCAGCCCTAGTAAGGTGTACCCTGGAAAACGTGGCAATTCAGTGTCAAAAGCCTTAGCGATATCATCTATAACCATGTCCCAAAAACGGCTCACTTTCGGACAATGCCATACTAGATGCACTAAGGCGCCTGCAAGACTGCACCCTCTGCAACACTTCTCAGTGTGAGTTTTATCCCATTTGTGGATGCGTGCAGGCGTAAGGTACCAATATGCTAGAACTTTGTAGGATGATTTGGAGCCGCAGTGCTGTGTGCCGGGTGGTGTGGTCTGAAGTAAATGTCTTCCCACTCTTTGTCTGAAAGGTACCTGCCCAGCTCTTCCTCCCATCGTAGTTGTCCCTTGGTGCGCTCCCCCTTCCTTCCTTGTGGCCAGCATGGCACAAAGTTCTGAAATTAGATGTTTATCATCTTTTTTACACACAAGCCATTTCTCAAATATCGTAAGTGTTCGAGAGACCTTTGTGTGATAACCTGGCGAAGTAACCCAGTGTTGTAACTGTAGGTAGTGAAATTCATTAGCTTAGGGAAGATCATAGTCTAACCTTAGCTGGTCAAATAGGATGATCCCCTCTGGGTCAAACAGTCAGCCCACCCATTCACTGCTCAATCCTCTCCATCTTTGGAAAACTTCTGATTTGCAATCAGGGGGACACTCGGGATTGTCAACTATCGGGGACGTCGGAGAGGAAAATGTCGATAGGCCCTTCCTGTGGTCTACAGCGTCCCATACTTTTAGAGTAGCGATGGTGATAGGCGAGGAATATAGACCCCATGCCCTATTTTTGCATGGGAGACAAACCTCATGCCAGATGTTTATAGAACCCGCGACTTCCTCAGGTTGGGAAAATATGTAAATGACATAGTGTAAGCCCATAAGTATGGGCAGGTTGATACATGCTGGATAGGTGAACAGTAAGTGTCCCCAAATGTGACACTGGATATCATTTTTCATCATATTCAGGCCTATAATAGTGCATCCATCAGTTTATCACGCTCGTGCTTAATCTGTGCAGGACAAGCATCATAGTTTTTAACAGGCAATTACAAATGCGCAACCCAATATATCCAATTTGTGCTCAATCTGTGCAGTACAAGCCTCATAATAATGGAAGGTGAGTAATTTAGACCATTGTCGTCTGAGGGTGTCTGGCGGGGTGAGCAAAACAACATCCACACTAGTCCTGGAGCGGGGGCAATTTGGACGAAGGTGCGCATAACACTATTTTAATAGTGAGGTCAATACCAAAAGGAATACTAGGCACAGGCCCTGGCCTACCTTTATATGTTCTGGAAGAGATGTTGTGCCTAAAATTATGTATATCAGTTTAACCATTGTATATCGCTGCCATACACATATACAGAAAGACTATTACTGAGTTTTTTAGTTACAAAGCGGGACATACCTTCATGCCGGTTATAATTCCGTCCCAGCCTTATTATGGCTGGGAAAATATACAAGGTCACCACTTCTGTCTCGTAAGATGTCCTGTAAGTTAAGTAAAAGGAGTAGGTGTGATATCCTAAATCCTATGTGAGTATTGCAGAACTGTCCGCATTGCTGTCAAAACCTGTAGGGTTGTTTGTACAGGGGTCCATGAGAATTAAGAATTACAAAAGGTTTATATATTATGGGGTATATCGTATTGCTGGGAGTACAGAGGCTGTGTCAGGTTAACAAAGTGGTACCGGGGAATGCAAAATCATGCGTATTGCGAATCGTGCCCATGGAATCTTACAGCATGGTCTATAACATTGCTCGGGGTCTAGGGTATGGGAACTAGGCGCGGTTACATAAAGTGTTAATTAGGATAGTGATATTGGTCGTTGTAAAGGAATGATATTGCAATCATGTGAACGGTGCTCTATCTAAATAAAAAACATATTTTCCAACACTTACCAGACACTCACGGATAAGTGTTGTGTCCGAAGTGGAGTTTATAGTTGGCGGGTCTGTTTTTAGTCAGCCCGCAAGCACTGTAATTTGATAAAAGAAGAGTCTATTACCAATCTGTTAGCAGCAAAGGGTAGCTGTACAAAGTTAAAAAAGGGTGTGGAAAAAGTGTGTGGAGAGCACGTTACCTGTTCGTTGCTGGGACGTTGTAGCGTCCGGCTGCGGCACCTCGGTATGGCCGTAATGGGTGAAACCTACCGGAAGTTAGAGTCCTTAAATACCGAAAACAACTAGACCCCTTCTGAATGGATCATTGGTTATATCTAAAGGAGCAGCTGAGTATGGCTGCCATCTTGAGTATGTCCAAGATGCACCCAATGTGAAAGCGTCTGTAATACGCTAGTGCTGTTGTGTGCGATATTAGTATTTATATCGTTCTCTTTGTATAGGTAGAGTGGCCTGGGACCATGCAGTATTTACAAGTAATTATTACACTAGTTAAAAAGAGGAGCCAATATAAATCGTAAATACTATGAATTAAATGCGAATGTTTTTGGTGGTGTAATATTTCACAGGTTGAAAACATGGCTCCAATATGAATCAGGAATACTATCAAATAGATTCGAATGTTTTTTGGTGGCGCCAGCAGCACAGAGGATGGCTGCTATTTAAACAAGGTAGAGTGCCAGGGGCGAAAAAAGGGGGAGGAAAAATTGGGGTAAAAAAATTCACTATTCACACGTAAAGATGAGGCCTCACAGAGGTACTAGTAAGTAATTTATTTCTTTACAGGAGGACACACTCAACCGGAGGCCAAGTGCATAACCAACCAAATGACATCCTACCAACTGTTCCAACTGTCACCCTAGAACGTCCAGCTGTCAACATTCCAGCTGGTGGGTTCCGCGCGCAGAAGGGAGGGGCGCGCGGTGGGAGCAGGCAAGCCTGGTGCAGTTGCCCTAAGTAAACAACCTAACACATCTCCTTCTCTTGTGATAAACAACAGTTAGAAGGAAACATAAATAGCAGGTGAAATTCATGTTTAACTATTCACAAATAAAATCCTTGTATTTGCTGGGTTTAACCACGCTGCGCCCACATCTACTTGCGGTGGCCTCTTCTTCCAAATTGTTTTTCTCTCGCCCCAGTTCTTGGTTTGGATCCAGACTGTCACTAGCCTCCAAGGAACCTCTAGTGGTACTGGTAACAGGATGACTCTTTTCTCCGCTAGGTTCAACAGTCTCCTGTATCTCCTCAATGCTTGTGTCACTTCCATTTCCAATGGACTCCTCAGATGCGCTAGTACTCAGTTCTCTGTTTACTCCTATTGTTTCGATATCCTCACATCTCTGTTTGTTACCACCTTTCTGTTTTAGATGTTGTTCTGTTATGTAATCACCATCTTCCTCCGAATCAGAAGAATCAAGTTGTATCCGTTTCTGCTTGGTATGCCTACTGTGCCCCATATCCGTTCTCCTCTGTTCTGTTTCTGATATGTTTCTTTTTCCAATCTCCTTCTTTTTACAAACAGACAATGCGGATGCATGCCATACTCTTCCGTCACTGAGGAGTGCCGAGTTGCAAAACACTTTTTCCACAATTAATGGATTGGAGAACCTACTGTGTCCTTTCACCACATTACCGCTTTTTTCCCTCTTACTCTATCGCCTTCCTCCAGGTTGATTTCTTTGCAGTTGTTTTTGCTGTCAAATTTTCTTTTACACTGGTCTTTTGCTTCTTGTATTCTCCTCCTCACTTTTTCTACAGACCATTCTGATTTCCTTGCATTCTTGAGCCACCCAATATTGTCTTTTGATACGGGAGTTCTGCCTCTCATAATCTTGAATGGGCTTACTATGGTTTGTTCCCCTGGAGTTATCTTGTAACTCCATACCATTTTGTCCAATTCTTTCCTCCAGCACTTCCCATTGTTGTTGGCCAACTGAATGGTTCCTTTTATTACCCTATTAAATCTCTCTATGGCTCCATTGCCTGCAGGGTGGTATACACTTGTTGTTTTGTGTTTAATGCCTTGTCTGTTCATGAACCTTTTGAAAAGTCAGAAGTGAACTGACTTCCATTGTCACTGACAATAGCTTTTGGTATACCTTCTCTATTAAATATACTGTCCATGAATGTGACAATATCAGTTGCATCCACCTTCCTACAAACCTTTACTTCTGGTCATTTTGAGAAGTGATCAACTAAGACCAAAACATACACCAGTTCTTCTTGCCATCTTACAGGACCCATAATATCAATCCCCACTCTCTCCCATGCCATGTTTGGACACTTTAATGGCTGGAGTGGAGGTCTTAGGGTCGTTTGGCTTTTATCTGAATTCTCACATGGTATGCAATCTCTTACTGCTCTTTCAATTTGTATGTCGCACCCAGGCCACCAATACCAGTTCTTAATTCTTTGTTTTGTTTTATTTATTCCTAGATGTCCCTCGTGGCACAAGTCAATTGGTCTCTCTCTTAAAGTGGTTGGGGGTATAACTTTCCCCTGTCTCAAAATCAGTTCATTTTCCACGGATAGTTCATTTCTTAGCTCCCAGAATGCTCGCAACTCCTTTCTCATGTTCTTCTTTTTGGGCCATCTCGCTACAATGAGTCTTCTCACCTCATCCAGGGTGTCATCCTTTACGTATTCTTCTTTCCATGCATCCATGGATATGCTCGGGAACTCTTCATTGACACTTGCAACACATAGTTCTTCCTCCTTAATTTCTTTTTCCGCGTTCTGCAAGGGTAACCTGCTTAGGAAATCTGCAACGACATTCTTACTTCCCGGCAAGTATTGTACTTCGTAGTTGTAATCCAAAAGTTTTATTGATAATCTTGCCAATCTAGGTGATGCATTAAACAATCCTTTTACAGTGAGGACCTTTGTCAATGGTTTGTGGTCACAACGCAATATGATTCTTTTCCCCCATATATACTGTCTGAAATGTTCCAAACCCCATACACATGCTAGTGCTTCACGCTCTATGACAGAGTACTTTCCTTCCGTTTCGGTCAAGGATCGGGAGGCAAAAGCGATAGTGACTTCCTTACCGTTGCATTCCACTTGTGTAAGGACTGCTCCTATACCTCTACCACTTGCATCTGTAGTAACCACACATTGTAGATCATTGTCAAATCCTTTGAGGGGTGGTGCATCACAGATCTCTTTTTTTAGTTGTTAAAATCCGTCTTCACAGTCTTGTGACCATTCAAATGTATTTTTGTTTTTTAAGAGGTTTCTAATACTGTAGGTTTTCATGGAAAAGTTTTTTACAAAATTTGAATAGTATTCCACTAAACCTAAGAATGCTTTGAGTTCATCTTTATTCTGTGGTACAGGTGCGTCCTTGATAGCCTTTATTAATTCCTTCTTGGGTTTTATGCCATCTTTACTGATTTCATGCCCTAGGTAGGTGACTGAATCGTTGCTGAAACTGCACTTTTTGTATTCTGCTGTTAACCCATTTTTCTCTAAGATTTTTAGTACCTGTACCAGCCTTTTGTCATGATCTGTCTGTTCTTTTCCCATTATGAGAATGTCATCTTGGAAGATGAGAAAGTTTTTTACCCCCTTGAATATTTCATGCATAAGTCTTTGAAATAGTGCGGCTGCAGATGCTAGTCCGAAAGGTACCCTTTTAAACCTGTAACACCCAAATGGTGTTACAAAGGTGGGAAGGTGTCTGCTTTCAGAGTTTAAAGGCACCTGGTGGTAGGCTGCGGCTAAGTCTATTGTTGAAAAAACGGTCATGTCCTTTGTAAGAGACAACATTTCATTTATTCTTGGTAAGGGGAATTGGTCGATCAGAATGTTTTTATTGAGGTCGCGCAAATCAATGCATAATCTCAACTTTCCGTTGGCCCTCCTTGCGACCACCAGTGGTGCGACCCACTCTGATGATTCCGTTGTTTCAATTATTTCCGCCTCAAGTAGCTTATTTATCTCAGATTTCACTTCCTCCCTTAGTGCCAATGGGATTTGTCTCACTTTATGCAAACAAGGTACTGCACTCTCCTTTAGTTGGATTACATGTTGGAACCCTTTAAGTTTACCTATTTTCCCATTAAATACTTTAGGGAACATGTTAATTAAATCACACTCCTCCTGCTGTGTTATCAGAACGGGTTCAATACTGTTGGGATTAAGTGTTATTCCAAGTTTGCCTTGGTCTTTCCAACCAAGCACAGATGGGCCTGTGACAGCTACATACAATTTGCTGCTTGTTTCCCTTTCCTTAAATGCAAATTTCAGTTCTTTGAAACCCATAAGTTCAATTGGTTCACCCGTAAATGTCTTCAGGGTGATATCAGGTTTTTCTAATTGTCTCCCTACTTTTCTTCTGAATTTCTCTTTCCAAACCTCTCGGTTAACTATTGTGCACGGTGAACCCGAGTCAGCAACTATATTTATACTCACACCTCCGATTTCCACCAAGCATGTAGGTTTCTTCTTTTTGCTCTTCTCTTCATCCTCCATAGCCATCTCCTCATTTACATTCAGCATACATAAGTTGTACTCCGAATCATCAGAGGAGTCTTGTTCATATTCCTCATCATCTTCAGTATCTACGAATTTCACTTTCTCTTTTATTTTCCTTTTGCATGCCCTCTGGAAATGACCAATTATTCCACACTGGGTACATTTATTGTTTCTGGCAGGGCATTTCCAATCATTGGCCAAATGTTTACTGCTACCGCATCTGTAACACCTTAACTGTTCATAGGATTCAGCATGTCCCTTGAATTTAGGTGTCTCTTTGCCTTTATTTTTTGAATATGTCTTTCTGCCACTTATTTTCGCCACTACATTAGTTTCCTCATTTTTATTTTTCCCTTCGTTGATAACCTCCTTCGCACATCTACCAGTCAACTCCGCTTTCTTTACAATGTCAATAACTTGTTGAAGGGGTTTCTCCCCTTTTGCCCATAGGGCGTCTTGTATGTTTGAATTTGCTGCACACATCACAATCTGATCCCTTATGAAATCATCATGCATATTATCAAACTTGCATGAAAGTGCCAAGTTCTTTAGTGCCGACACGTAATCATCTATACTTTCCTCTTTTCCTTGTTTTCTCCTGTAGAACTTATATCTGTGAACTGCTACACATACAGTAGGTTTGTAGTATCCATCTAAGTCCTCCATTGCCTCATCGTATACTTTCCTTTCTCCATCTGTTCTCACTTTGTTAGTAATTTTGTTGTACACTGTTAATCCACCAGCACCCAAACAATGTAACAATATCTTTTTCTTTTCCTCTTGTTTAAGTGGTTCGTCATCTTTGTCAAATGTGGAAATGTAATTGCAAAAATATTCCTTCCACTCTTCCCACTTTACTATAGGTACACCTGTACCCTTCAAAAATGCTTCTGGTGGCTGCAAATTATATAAATTTCCTGTAGCCATACTTCAACCTCTGTATTTTTTTTCTCTGCGTGTTAACTTTTTTTTTTCTGTTAAACAATTCCCAAAATTGTAAAAAAAAAAAATCCTTAGTGTTTCCTCTGTATACACCAGAACATATAATATGAAGGAGATTAATTTTCTGTTCTGTTTCTTTTTTTCCGTTGTTTTTCAAATTATTAATTTATTATTTACTTATAAATTTCCTTTATTTTCATCTGCCCAGGTTTATCCTAGCGTAGAATTTCAATTCTGCACGAGTTCCTGTATTTGTTTATTGTTGCCCCCAACGCCGTGGTTTAAACGAGCTCTTCCGTGGTTACGATAGATCTGCTTGTTTACTTTCGCATTTCCTCAATATTGGTTGGATGCAAGGCAGTACGTCACTATGCTAAATAGCTGGTGCGTACACTTCACTTCCTGGTTTCCAAGCTTTTCTGCATACGTCACGGCGTTCTAACAGCAACGCCTTCGCTCTGAGGAGAATCTCACTCGTCGTCAATCATTTCACAAATCAATTTTCCTTCCACCTTCAGCAACGCGATGTACGATTCGAGCGGGAGTTAGATTGCAGCACAAACAGCGGTAAGAAAAAAATGTCACATTAACTGTACCTCGTTTTTTCTTGCATTTTCTTCTTAGTTCTAAGACTCTTTCCGCCGTATTCTATTTATTTTCCTTCGCTTTGTGACAGTAATTACTCCGTTGCTCTTTCGTTCGTTCAATATCACAGTCTCATTTTCTTATTAAATGAAGCCAGGTTATAGTACACTTGCTAGCACTCAACGCGTAACTTGTATCGCTCTTCACAAGGTCCTTACTCACGCAAAATTTGGTAAAGTCCTTTTTCTTCTTTATCAGTTCTTTTTTTCCTCCGTAAAATTATTTTGATTTTCGTTCCCTTAAATACACCAAGTTCAACTTCATGTGGGTTCTCATGTGCGTCGTCCAGCCATATCTCGTCGCCAAATTGTAAAGATGAGGCGTCACAGAGGTACTAGTAAGTAATTTATTTCTTTACAGGACGACACACTCAACCGGAGGCCAAGTGCATAACCAACCAAATGACATCCTACCAACTGTTCCAACTGTCACCCTAGAACGTCCAGCTGTCAACATTCCAGCTGGTGGGTTCCGCGCTCAGAAGGGAGGGGCGCGCGGTGGGTGCAGGCAAGCCTGGTGCAGTTGCCCTAAGTAAACAACCTAACATCACATGAGAATGCATGTGATTGTGGTGATCTGGTTTAGCTTCACGCGATACATCATCAGGGTCGTGTCATACCCCATCCGAGTTTCAGTATAGAACACATAACTGGTACAGATACATTCAATATATATTTCAGCAGGTGAGAAATAGTTACATCAATCGTTTTATCAATAATTATTTATACGGAAAGTCTGCATCGCTCGTGTCACTCTATGTGGTATCAATGAGGCGGTTTGCAGATCCCCAATATCATATCGTTATTATGGACATTAATAAAACAAGTCCAAATACATTTAATGTAATTCCCTTAGGAGAGAATGATAAAAAGTACAATCAGTATAGTCACTCGTGTCGTTATTAAGTCAGGATGTGTGACTGCATATTTATTGTCCAAACCATGCCAGCTTGTGCGGGGACCATCCGTCCAGGGCTTTTGCTGTCTGGTCAACGAGTGCAGTGTAGTTTAAACAAGGGTCTTAGGCAGCGTTGGGGCTAGAAGGATGCCCAGATATGTTTTCGGGTGTTTTGCCCATTGCAAGGGGAATCTGTTCTGTAGGATGTCCTCACAGGCGGAGGGGTGGATAAATTCAGGACCTGTGATTTAGTCAAATTCACTTTAAAGCCAGAGATGGTCCCAAAATGCTCTAGTTCATCTAGGATCGCCGGTAAGGAGATGGGCGGATTCAATAATGATAGGATCACATCATCTGAATGCAGGCTGATTTTGTGGACATCTCCACCAAACCGGAGTCCTCCAATCTGTGGATGGTCTCAGAAGTTTTGGCTCAGTGGCTCCATATACAAAGCAAAGAAGAGAGGGACAGTGGGCACCCCTGTCTGGTACCGCGTGCGAACTGGAACGGCTCAGATGATTGCCCATTTACTCGCATAAATGTGCGTGGAGCCCGGTAGATGAATTCAACCGATTTTTATAAATGTTTCTCCAAACCCGAAGCGACGAAGCGTATCAAACAGATATATCCAGCGCACCCTATCAGACGGTTTTTCTGCGTCTATTGACAGGAGCATGCTATCCATTAGATAGAGAAGCCGCTTAGTATTGTCTCCTCCCTGGTGCATGGGGATAAATCCCGCCTGGTCTAGGTCAATAAGGCCCACCATAGGTGGGTTCAATTGGGTGGCCAGAATTCTGGTGAAGAGTTTTGCGTCTGTGTTAAGTAGAGGTATAGGTCGATACGACCCACATTCACTGGGGTCTTTGTGGGGCTTAAGAATCACTGAGATCGAGGCATCTGCCATACAATCCGTAATTGAGCCGCTTTCAAGGAAAGAATTGAATAGACGCATCAGCAGCGGTGCCAGTTCCGCACAGAAGACCTTATAAAACAGAGCAGGGAATCCGTCCTGGCCTGGCGCTTTGATCACCTTCAGTCGTGCAATAGCCGAAATGACCTCCCCAGGTCATATGGGATTATCAAGTTGGGATGCAAGGGCTTCTGGGAGGCGAGTGATCGCACTCAACTCAAAGTAAGCCATAGTATCGTGATGCGCCTGGTCAATTTCGGTGTATAGACTCTCATAAAAGGACCTGAAGACTTGAAAAAGTTATGTCTGAGCCTGAAAAGTGCACATTCTGCTCTGTCTAGGTCTAAGCGTTTGAGAAGGAGCTGTTTCCGTTCCAACTCTCTCCAGACCCTCCGGGCACCTAGGCGTTTGTGGATAGACTTCATTTCCTTAACCTCTTTCTCAATGCTCTGTCACTTTTCCCAATGCTCACGGTTTTTTGCCGCTAATACTGCAATAAATTCTCCTCTCATGACAAGTTACAGTGCCTCCCAGATCGCCACCAAGGGAGTATCCTCTCTGTCATTGTGCTGCAGATATTTTAAGAGCTTAGCGTGCATGTCTACTACAACTTTCGGTGCTTGCAACAGGCTATCCCATAGGCGCCACCTAGAAAAGCTGGGCCAGTCACCTTTGGGCTGAATTGTGAATGTGATTAGTGCATGGTCAGAGAGGGATCTTGGTTCAATAGAAGCGGTACTCAACCTAGAGATCATTGCTGTGGATGCCAGAAAGTGGTCAATTTGCGCGCATGTCTTGTGTGCAGCAGAATAGTACATATAATCTTGTGTCTCGGGATGCAGTTGATGCAAGATGTCCCGCAGACCATTTTCTTCGATCCAGCACCTGCCCCCAGGCGAAAATACCCCAGATTTCACAGTCCTCTGGCAGGAGCGATCTAGTGTATTGTCCATTACAAGGTTAAAATCTCCCCTCACCAGATTTGCTGCATCAGGAGACGCCAAGATATCTGTAAGAGCCCTATTAATGAAGGTTTCTTGTTATGTGTTGGGGGTTTATATGTTAGCCAATGTGAACTGTGTGGGTCCCCACCGGATTCTAAATCCAAGCATTTGAGCCTTCACCCAAGAAAGCGTGGATACCACTTTGCCTTCAAATTTTGCCCCAAAAAAGGATAGCAACACCATTCTTTATAGCCATGCTTGAGGACCAAAACTTGCAGGGGAAGTGGCGTGAACGCAAATGCGTGCTGTGTCCCTGGCCAAGAGGTGAGTCACTTGTAGCAGGCAAATGTCACCCCCTGAGTTCTCCAATAGTGAGAGAATAGCCGCTTGTTTTACCTCGTACTTTGAGGCTTATAATCTTATGGTCTGTGCTCATGATGGTAAAGGGAGTGCAAGCGCCACTGTGTGATTGCACCATCTGCCTAGGATAAGAAGCAGCGGGTAAGCCTAGTGATGGGAGTTGCATTTGCCAGGTGTCAATCTCTACTGCAACTGGTGCAGTCAACAACAAACAATTAAACCAAAAGTATTTAAACACCAAAAAAATACCCCTCATGTCGCCAAAAAGGCAAAAAGATTTAGTCAAAAAAGACAGCAGTTTGTTCTGATAGAAGTGTCCGAAGGGGAGATAGCTGTTCCTGAAGGGGTTCATCGTGGTCCAAGAACATCATGAGGGTTGCTCCCCTCTCAAACCCTGACAGCTTCTGTAGAGTGCCCCAGAGGCAGATGGGGTGGGTTATGTGAGATCAACCTGTCTCCCCGGATGCTGTGCCCACAGCAAGACTCTTAAGGACTGCTTTCCTTTCTTGAGCCATGGCCTCCTAATCCGGTTTCGAGGCTCTTCTGCTTCTCTGCCACTGTCGTTGTCTTTCCCACCGACCTGACCGAGCTCCTGATTCAGCGGTGCTCTTCGCCTGTGCATCAGAATGTTCAATCTGCAGCAAGTCACATGCTGCGCTCAGGCAGCGTATTTGACAAGTCTTCCCTTCCCATTCAAAAATGAATCTGAAAGGGTGACCCCAGGCGTAGGAAATATTGTGATTCCTTAGGTAGGAGGTTACCAGGCAAAACCCTCACCGCTTCTGAAGTGTTATTGCTATTGCTAACAAGTTTTGGTTTAACTGCAGCGAGTGGCCTCTGAAGAGTGTCGCGTCTGCGCCACGTACAGCTCATAAGATGCGCTCCTTCAACGGAAAGCTGTGGACACAGGCTAATAGATCCGAGAAGGCATATTTGAGGCACTTGGAGGTCCTACACGGTGGACTCGGTCCAGGCATATCTCCGAAACCGGTGTGTTCCCTAGGATTTGGGCAAACAAAGCTTGGACAAATTCTTCCACTTTTCCTGCTTCTGTCGAAGAGGGGGCATTCTGTATTTGAATGTTTTTACACCTCGATCTGTTCTCCAGATCTTCAGAGTGGGCCTGGAGATCGTTTTGCCGCTCTGAGAGGCATATGAATTCCAGTAGTTCCAGCTCCTCGTCCCTGGTTGCCTCGTTTGCTTCTAGCGATTCCACCTTATGCCCAATGTCTAAAATTTCTCGCCTGACTCCCTGCAGATAGTGTGTCAAGTCCCCTTTAATCTGTTGCAGGTCCTCTTTGAGCAATGAGAAGAGAGACTCCAGATAGGAGCGAGTAATGGGGGCTCCTCTTTGCTCCGGTCCTCGGGGGCGGGGGGCCTGCTTTGGAGTCAACGCTGTCCTAGGTTGGGAGTTTGACCAGCATATCTTTCAGTGTGCGATCTTTCTTAGGCTTGCCTGTCGTCATCTCTTCTTATCCCCGCTGCAGGTTGGATCTGAGTGTCCGCGAGGATCTGGGAGTGAGGCTCTGCCTTTCTAGCTATCTCGTATGATCCTGCTCAGAGTTATTTCCCCCTGGTTCGAGGGCTCCCAGCGACAGGTGGGGGACCCCTTTGCAAGGAGTGTCTCAAGAAGGCCTTGTTGATGGTGTCACCACCAGGAGAGGTCAGATCCTGCATGCCATCATTTGTGTCCATCAGCGATCCGGTCCACCAGACCCAGCAGCAGTCCTGATGCCCTTCCTTGGTGAACCTTCGGCTTCTGGGCTGTGCCCCTTGCCCGGTACCTCCAAGACTTCCTTTTAGCTAGGGCCCTGTAGCTCTTCTGGGAAGTCAATCCCTTGTTCAGGTCACACTACGTGCCGAGGTTCATGGCTTGAGCAGAGGATTTCTTAGACCGGGCCGGGTCCATTGTGAAACTTGTGCTTCGTGAGGGTGGGGGCAGGCAGGCCAGTGCTCCGGAGCTCTGCGTCTATTCCGACCCTCCAAGCTTGTTACCCAGAGCAGTCCGTACACTCGCTCCTCTTCATTCCAGGCCAAGCTCCCTCTAGCACTGCCGGCTCGTGCAGTAGAGCGCCGCTGATGGGAAAGTTTTCAACCCCAAGGGGGGGACTTCTTACCGCCAGCCGAAACCACTTGGGGGGGTCAGGGAGCATCTACAGGCCAGGCGCTGTGGTGAGGAGGTCGGGCTGTCCCATACTGCCCCCCCACCCTCGCAAGAAATGATTGGTGTGTCACCCGCAAGCCCCGGGGTGCTTAAGGGGCCTAGTTTTCCCCAATCTGTACTCAGGCCACTGTGCAGTAAAACAAAGAGGGGGGACACCAAGCACACCTCTTCGGGCCTGCAGGCAACACCGCTGTGTCACCACTACCGGTTTGGCCCGGCAGCCTCCCCCGTCCGGCACACCGCCTGATCACTAACCGGGGGTGGGTGGGGCCAATGAGCTCCTGGGCCTCTCCCGGGCTCTGCTGATCATGATCTGGGCCAGCAATCCCAGGCTCCTCGGCAGCGGCGAGCCACGAGACAGTACCGTCCCTTTCCAACATCGACAGCCCCTGCTTCTCCACAATGCACAGAGCGGCCCTCTCGACTCCGCTGCTTGCCTCCATCTGGTCCGCCCACTCGAGCTCTGTGTCCGAGGGACTACGGGCCCGCAGCTGCCCAGCGGGTCATGTCGTGGCCCCTGAAGCAGCCCTCTCTTTCGCTCATCCGGGCCAAAGCAGCTCCCACCAGCAGGACCGCAGACTCTCGATTCCCTGCCTGCGTAATCCACCCTCCATGGAGCCTCAGGGCACTGCTTATAAAGGGCTTTACTAGGGCCGACAGTGGAGCGACTTGAAATTACTACTGCTCAGTCTGCCATCTTGGCCATGCCCCTCCAATTAATCTTTTTAAAGTAGAGATAAGTGGTAGCTGCCTTGTTATGTGTTTGGGGACTCTAGGCAAAATATTCTTCAAGATTTTTCTTGTGGGCTCCTGGGAGCTAGTGCTTGAATTACTACTTCGGCGCCGATTCCGATGTCGGATGGACTCAGGTCCGTCCGACATTGGTCAGGAGCCATAACCGACTGAGCTGCTGTCGTCGGTTACGGCTCTGCTAGTACGATGTGACCGAACAGGGTTCGGTCGCACTCGTATACAACACAATGCAAGCATGCATTCCGAGCGGAATGCATGCTTCCATCGTGGAAAGCAGGGGTGTAGTTCATCCCTGCACCTTGTGGGCGGCACCCCAAGGTGCCTACCACCAGGTAGAGGAATTCACAGAGGGGCACCATAGGTGCTCCCAGGCCACCATACGGCAGCCAAGCACCGATGGGGGGCCCTACTGGGGACCCCCAAAGACAGTTTCCCACTGCCTTTTTGTGCCCGAAAAACCGGCACGAAAAGGCAAAGAAAAACTGCTATCGTACTCCCTCGGTCGCAAAGAGGCGGCTGGGGGAGTACTGAGGGATTTCCGGACGGTGGACGGGCTCTCCGAGCCTGTCGTCCGCAATCCGGAAATCCATGTCGGATTCCTTTCCAACCGAGCCCATCAGAATGGCTCGGTCGGAAAGGAATCCGTCCGACACGATCTGATTCGGTCGGAGGGCTCCGACCGTCGGTCAGAGCCCTTCCAACCAAAATCGGAATCGGCCCCTTCATCTTTTCTCTCCCATAACATGCATTAGAGTAATATTTAGTACATTTCCAGTTTATCGTTTCTGATGATGCACTTTTTTGGCTGTGGGTGTAGCCCATGTGCATTAGGTACTGCTTTCCTTTCAATGAAGTAATATATTTAGCAGCCTCTGTCATTGTATCTATAAGTACTGTAATAGTATAAATATTTAATTTCTTTAAACCTTTGCTCATTTGTCATTAACTTGATTAAAAATTCATTTACTTCTATTTTGTATACCTACATGCATGTTCTGATGAGATGTTTCCCTCTGTTTGCAGCTTTTCCTTCAGATGTGTATTAATGTGCAGCAGGTGCTTTAGTTTCTGTTGATTAAAACAGGATAATATTAAATAGTACTTTGTTGATAGTTTGCAGGGGTTGAGGTTGTTAGGTTTGATTTTGTTTTCTGTTTGTGCGAGCTTATCATTACTTATTTATTTATGTATATTAGCTTTCTTTTTTCTGTTTGCAGATTTGTTATAGTTGATATCATGTGGTAGTTTATTGGTTTTCAAGTCGTAGGTTTGTGTATACAATATAAAAGTTGAAAAGTGTGATAACATTTATTTGCTGTTTTATATTTGTAAGTTTGTTAACAGTTATGTTTTAGTTTAAATATAAGTGTTACTTACTTGGTTATTCAGTTGTTGAGATGTATATTTTTCTTTTTTAATGGTTTGTAGAAAGAATCCAGCAGAGTTTCCTCATCTTACCGTATTTGTCTTATTTGTAGTGTTTAGTTGCTCTAATTAGAGTGCCTTTTATATTTTTGATTTAATTGTTTGTTTGATTTTATGGGTTAAAGTTGTTTATAGTTTAATTTTGTTAGTTGGTTTGCTATAGTCGTAATTTTTTTAACAGTTGAAGCCTTACATGGTAAACGCTAACTTGTGGTTCACTATTTATGTATAATATATAGTTCCATATTTATGATTATACCATTAATTATATATGTATAAAAAATTAATTATATATATATATAGTAATATTTAGGTTGGTGGTTACTTGTTTGCAGTTTATGGTCATTTTCTGGGGGGGTTTATTGTAGGTATTTTAGATTTGTACATTTTTGGGGAGAATGGTAAATATGTTGCTAATATAATATATATATATTTTAATTAAATATGTGTATAACAAGTTTTGGATTAATTTAAAGAATTTGTTTTATGTGAAAAGTGTTTTTTTGTGTTTTATCAATGAATAGTTAATTATTTTGGCAATAATATTGTACTCGATATTGCGTGAATCGATATTATTGATATATTTAGGGGTTGATTCCGATCCTGTTTTTTTTTTCCCCGTACGACTCGTATCCGTATTTTTTTACGTACGAATCGTACAAGTCCCATACAAATGGCGAAGTACGATTCGTACGTGAAAAATACATACGAATCGCCTCGGGAAAAGTCTACGAGACGTTCCTGGGCAGTTTTACATACAAATCGTAAAACTGAAGTCCGAGCGCGCAAGTACGATCCGTACCGCCCGTCCGAAAACACAAGTGCATGGAAAAGGCTCCGTACGGAGCGAACTTTGTACGAGCCCTACATACAGGGGGTGGGGGGTACACGCCGTACATATGGGGGGTACGGGCCGTACATACGGGGGTGGCGGGTACGCGCCGTACATACGGGGGTGGGGGGTAAGGGCCGTACATACGGGGGTGGGGGTACGGGCCGTACATATAAATGTTGGGGTATGCACCGTACATGATGACACGTACGATGTGGGTGATGGCGTGTACGTCGCGTAGCGGGCCCCCTTTTCCTCGTGCATCGCAGCGTACTTAGCTTTTCCGGCGCTTTTTGGCTCCCGTAAAAATATAGCCGTGCGGAGTGCTGTAGGTACGAATCGTACTTGCTGGTCCGTAAAACGCTGCCTGACTCCGTGCGGACGTCGCGCTGTTCAGGATCGGGATTGTATGTATTTTTTAGCCGTACGGTGTTTTTTACGATTCGTACGGAAATTGTATTTCTGTACGAATTGTACTTGCTGGTTTGTACGGTGGAATTCCCGGGTATGAGTCGAATGGAGAAAACGTTCCATACGACCATTTGTACCCGGGTTTTACAGGATCGGAATCGGCACCTTAATGTCCATTTAAATGTAACACTATTTTGCTTTATGATATTTTGATTTTCAATACATGTAAAAATCAACATTTTTGCCAACAATATTTGTGTTCTCGATATTTGTGGCTTTTATAGTTGAGTATGCAAAGTCAATATTTTTGTTATCAATATTTAATATCCGAAATTCTTTGCTTCAATATTTGTTGGATCGATATTATGTAGGTGATCTTTTCCCAATGATGGAAGCTCAGAAAGAGATTCAAGCATGCTACCTTTCATGCAGGTAATTAGTGTTTTCTTTTTTTTATGATGATTTCATGTTAAAGTATTCTTGTCATTAATCTGCAGCTGTTGTCTGCTTATTGGGGTTTTCCCATTTGTGGGGCTGCACAGGAGGGCCTGGTTTTGAAATCTTCCAATAACCCATGAGAGTTTAAGAGCTGCAGCTTGAGATTTTGTTACGATGTGTGCCAGTGTCTTGTCCTTAGTCAGTGAACCATTATCTGTGGGCTGCAGGTTTCCTAATTTGGGCTTTTGAAGTGAGTACGGGCATGTTCTCCCACTCACATCCCTGTGAGAACACCGCAGCTGGGTTACTATCCAGGAAATCTAGTAAGGAAAATTGCTTTAGGCCTTGGCTGTGAGTGGATTCCAGCCTTGTCTCCCAGACCCTGCTAAGGCACAGGGGAGCATGTAATGCTCCCTCCTAGCGGCAAAATCCACCCCTTCTTCTTGCAACACATTACATCTGCCTTCCCTCACCCCCATGCACCACCAGCTGCCCACTATCATTTAAAACCTGCTCAGAGCTGGTGGCAAATAGCATTAAACGCATGCGGGTAGGAAATTCAATGCAGAATTTCATCCAGTAAACCAGCGTCAACATCAGCCCAAATAGTATCTTTCTGCTGAGTTTCACTCGTGTAGTTAGGGATGGAGATACTGACTGAAACAATGTATTCCAGCCACCAAGAATTTCCCCAACTAACTACACCTAACTGTTAATCAGGGACTTTGTGAGGAGGAGGTTATTGTATTTTGGCGTACTTGTAGTGTCTCTGTCCCAATTATGAGTATCCCTGTCCTTAGCAAGAAGACCATTGCCTAACTGTTGTAGGGATCCAATAAACCTATGTGACTGTGTGCCATGTTTCTTATATTCCACTATGATGCAGTAAATGAAGTGCACATTCGCATTTCCATGTTCTCATTATTTTTACTGTTGTTTGGTGCAAATTATGTTTAGATTTTTACTGGCTTTCAGCACTAGTTCTTACTTCTGTGAAAGTCTATTATTTCATAATTCGTCATCATCAGTTAGCATTTAGACAATGCACCTCTCTTAATTGCAAGATATAGATAGAAACCAAGATAAACATAATATGATCACAAGCTAGTGGAAATTAGTAAATAACCATGGGCCCTCCTACTAGTGGCTAACTGCACTGACCACTTGTTCTCCCATAGTCCTTTCTGCTCATCCTAGCTTCAGCAGCAGTTTATTGTAGCACCTGTTTTATTGGTATGAATAACTGTTCAGTTTCTATACAATACTTTGCTTATTCTGCTCTAGTCTGAGATGGCACACAACAGTGATGTAACACAAAATAATGGGGCCCCTGCAGAATATGATGAGGGGCCCCTGGGTTTCTCATAACTCACAAATATTCATTGGTCTTTGGCTGAAATGGGCCCCCTTGGAAGGCTGGGTGCTCCTTGAAGGGTTGGAGCCGCCATGCTCCAAGGGTCGCAGGGTGCTGAGTTAAACCCATGGCACACACCTAGCCAATATTTCTTCTCACATCAAAAATAAAGTTCATGATAGTAATTGTAATTCACAAACACTCTTATTTTTTATGGATTATATACCACATATGTTCATGAATTTGAACCCCCACAGTGGCTTTTATGAAGATATGTATCACTGCTCTCTTCCCAATTTCTGTATACAAACTCCAACATAGTGCATGCAGGAATAGTTGTGAAGAAGCAAGAAGGGATTTACTTTTTGAATCTAAACCCTTAGGTTTACAGACTGAGCTGGGCACAGATTTGTAAATCTTTTGCTCCTCTTCAATCTTTTCAACTTAAAGTTAACCCCCATGTCCCTGGCTTACCATATATGTTCCTTACCTTCCACTTCATAGCAACAGTTAGAAGCACAAGGTATCTAACCACTTTTACAAATTCTACATGGTTAAGCTAAAAGCTGCTAAGATTTACCTTTTCTAATCTTTAACTCTAACCTAGCCAGTAATTCACACCACCTGTGTTCTTTAATATATTATTTCTTTCTCCTCCACCTCTTGACCTGCCTTTATTTCAGTTTGAAAATCAGCAATATTTGTGCTTCCTCTCCTGTAACTTTGGTAGCCTCACCTCTTGGTTCTTTATTCTATCTATCATCATCACATCCTGTTTTTCGTTTTCCTCCTTGTCCCCTCTTTATCCACCCTATTTTGCTCTGTTTTATCCTATTTCTTGTAGCGTCCTTCCGAGCCTGGGAGCATGTAACAGGCCACGGAGCATACACAGCTCTGATTTGCATGTTTCTATTCAGCATGCAACTTTATTAACTAAACAAACTACGTCACAAACTCACCTAGCAGATTATTTGTAAGGAGTCTGCCGAGAACCACTAGAGTCTTCATGCACATAAACACAGAACATGACATTGCTCCCTTTGTTAAATAAAAAGTATGAACAAAATATATACACATATACATAATGAAACTCCTCTATGAGTCATCAAAGTGCTCCCACCAGCATTCCTGTTCTAGTGGTATGAAATAAAAGAGGTGTGTCTTCATCTGGCATCTCTGGAGAAGAGTTAGGTGCTTGAGTTGGGCACTCAGTTGGACTTGCCTCACATGCCAGGTCGGGAGGTGATGGACATCGAGGCAAAGGCTTGAAGTGAACGAGTCTCTGGTCATGGATTTTCCAGGTCACTGAGCAGTTACCATACGTCCTTTGCTTGCCACAACTCTTAGCGGTTCAGCATCAAACAAAGTGTCTGTCTTGCATGTCTGCTTTTTATTAACAAGAACTCGGTCTCCTTTCTCGAAAACCGTGTCTCGAGTGTGTCAGCACTTGTCGGCATAGGCCTTCATTTTGCATTTGTGAGAGGTGACAGTGACACACATTTTGTCCATGTCTATTGACCCACTGGTGGTCCATTGAGGTATCTTTGTTCCAAGAGCTCTCCCAAACAGCAAGGTGGCAGGACTTTCTCCTGCCATGAAATGAGGAGTAGAATGGTAGGCACGAAGAGCTGGGCACATAGAAGAAGTGCAACACGCTGAACCACCATGCAGCAGAAGTGCAGCACGTTGAACCATCCATAAATCATTCCACAATGCAATTTGCCTGTGGCCAGAGAAGTGTAGTTTTCTAATGTTTGATGATCAAACTATTAAGAAAGTCTTTAAACTCTCTTCTATTGAAGGGTGGACCATTGTCAGGCTTGAGAATGGAGGGGACACCCCAAGTTGTGAAAATGTCAACCAGCCTTTTGATGACTCGGTAATGTGTGGTGATGATAAGTCTTCCACAAGAGGAAAACGTGAGTACTCATTGACAACTACCATGAAATGATGTCTGTTGTTGAGAGATCTGAAGAAATCAATAGCAATCCACTCGTATGCTCGCTTAGGTAGATCAGACATGTTCAATGGGTGCCGAGTCATTTTGGGAGACAGGTAGTTGTATAGATGACAAGCTCCATCCCTGGGGCTCTTTTAGTTGCAGCAAAGCCACGATGTCCTTTGTGTGCCAGTTCAATAACTTGTTGCCTCATGCTTTCAGGAATAACTATTCTTGCACTATGTGTAAGAGAAAGTTCTTCACTAAAATGTTGGAATTTCTGGTATTCAGCATCATTTGTAAGAGGTCAAGTATATGTCCTTGATGATTGTGTTGCAATGATTTCCTTGAGCTTAAGCATGTCTTTGTCAGTATTAGTAGCTGCTAGAAATCTGTCCAATAGAAAGAGCTGCAGGAGCACTTAACTTCACAATGAAATCGATGTAGGCCTCAGCCGCTTTGGAAGTTGTGCTATGATGCTGTAGTGGTACTTGTAGTCTGTGGGGATTTGATCTTTCCCTGGTTTGTGCAGAGTAGTGTTATCATACTCCTGCAGACCCAACCCCCACCTCTCAATACAAGGGGGCCTCTTGGCTTTTGCATTCCCGAAAAATGGTGAGCAATGTTTGATGATCTATAACAAGGGTGTAATGCTTTCCATGCAGAAATGCATGGAAGTATTCACACACCCACACTACAGCCAAACTTTCTTTCTCCAGTTGAGAATAAGCACGTTCAGCCTGAGAACATCGGGTTGTCCATTATGTTGGGCAAGGATCGCTCCCAGCCCCACCAGGCTTGCATTTACCACAATCTCTGTATGTAATTTTGTATCAAAGTAAGCTACTTTAGTTGCATTTCCAATTATGTGTTTTATTTTCTGGAAGCGTAATCACATTCAGATGACCATTCAAACGGAACATCTCATTATGTTAGTTCTCTTAGTGGAGCACTCACAGTGGCAAAGTCACAAATGTACCTGGAGCTGTAACTGGCCATGCCAAAGAAGGATAGCATCATGATCACATCTTATGGAGGGCAAGTAGATGACAATGCTTGCACCTTTTCCAGGTCAGGAGTCATCCCCTTTTCAGAGAAAATATGTTTGAAGAATTTCAGTCTGTTTTTGTCATGTTTCTGCCGTGTAGCCCCAAACACCAGTATATCATCACAGTAGTTAAAAGCATATGCGACAGGCTCAATTACTTTAACGAATGACATCCTGAAAGATTTCTGCAGCTGACGATACACCAACGTCTTTTATATCTGACCACAACAACATGCGTTGAAAAAGTGGTAATGTACCTGCAGTTTTCTTCCAGTTCAAGTTGATGGCAACCTTCATTCAGATCAAGGTGGGAAAAGACTTTGGCACCATTCAGCTGTGTGATCATGTCTGCAAAGTGTGGACCTGGATGTCTTTCTCTTTCGATTGCTTTTTTGGCCTGTAGCATACCAACACAAATGCATATTGAACCTCCACTGTCCTTTTTTGGCACCGCTACAATGGGTGAAACCCACAGTGTTGGACACGTAGATCGCTCGATGATGTCATGTTTTAACAGTGCTTCTAGTTCTTTCTCAACAGCTTCCTGCAAGTAAAAAGCAATTTGATGTTGTTGCTGTGCAACAGGGCAAATATCTTTTTCAGAATAGGCATTCAAATTGTAGATAATAGAAATCATTCCGATATCATCAGCAGTGTTGAAACTTAATAAGAATGGTCTTGACCTGAAAGTACATAAATCAGCACTTGTCATTTTCTTGTGGCGCATGTTCGCCATAAAGGATCCCTTACTTTGCAAGGGTGTAAAAGCTGTCCAGGTATACATCTTGGTTCTTAACTGTGTGAGATGTTGCATCTAACCCTGGGCAGAGATCGTGAAGTTCCACTACGTGATACTCCGTGAAGTGGAAAAAAACCTCAGCCGCGCTACACGGAGCTCCGCATGCGGCAGAGTGCGATAGAAAAATGCAGTTTGCGGTGATTTGCGGTGCCGGATGCTTGTCCGCACTGTACATTCATCGCAAACGGCACCATGCACAGCGCAAGCGGGTGCTGCTTTCCTTTCTGCTGCTCGAGTAGATTTTTACTCGAGCTGCAGCTTTCTCAACGCTAATGGACAGTTTCTCAATGCCAGCGGTCGTGATCATAAGCGACGACTCGCAATGAAATATCTGCCCCCCCCCCCCCCACGTTGAGCAAACTCACCAGGAGCTTGATTTTCCACTTGACGATCGCAAACAATGGAACATCTCGCCGGGAGGTGGATTTTCCTCGCTTGCGCTCGCCAACATGATGTTGACGAACGCAAGCTAGGGAAAAAACTCCGCTCCACAACGCG
Source organism: Triturus cristatus (assembly GCF_964204655.1). Lineage (NCBI taxonomy): Eukaryota > Metazoa > Chordata > Amphibia > Caudata > Salamandridae > Triturus > Triturus cristatus. The sequence goes on along the minus strand of NC_140593.1, from coordinate 360,882,435 downwards.
AAGCGGAGTTTTTGGAACTCCTCAGTCTCAGCGTAACGTGGAGTGCGGAAAACTCTGCAAAACTCCGCAAGCGGAGCGGAGTTCATGCCCAGGGTTAGTTGTATCGGAGACAGTACTTTGTATTTTTCTGCCGGCATGATGTTTATTAACCCACCACTGTCTATAATGAAAGTTGTAGGGTATCCATTCACCTTGAGCATGATTTTACGACAATATCCAAAGGAACTTTGTTGCCTCATGTGGTGATTCTTTTCAGACTTGTGTCTTTTCTTGTAAGCAGCCAATCCTACATGCACATGTCGATCTGTGACCGACATCACCATCACACATCCATTTTCCTCATCGACACTCGATGATGATGTCAATGAACTGTTGGATAATGAATTTGATCTACTTTGTTTCATTTCCACTTGTTTTAGCCGATGTTGACGTTTACCCTTGCGGAGTGGCTAGAGGGCTTCTGGAACTTTCTGGCGTCTAACTTTCACTTTGCTAACCATTATGAAATGATCTTCCTTCCCTCAGCCTTTACATATTTGTCGGACAGCAGGACATTTACCTTCATGTAGAAAGGAAAATCTACACCTGAAACACAATTTATTTTGCTTCGGAGACATCACTCGTGCGTCTCTGCCTTGTGTTTCTGCTTACTTTTCATGCTCAATGCTGATTCATTTTGGGTTGTTCTAGCTTCCATATCCCCAGCTTGTCGAACGGCATGCTACTCTGCTCTTGCAGCCATGAGTGCTTTCTCCAAACTGAGTGGTTATCTAACATGCATCATCGAATGAGTTGGAAAGGCAACCATTAATAACTCAAAGACGCATGACTTCCTCCTCATTGAATTCATTGAAATTGCAGTGTTTTAGTAGCTTATCGAGCCTCCCAATGAACTCATCCATCATTTTGCCAGGTTGCTGTCTTGCTTGGTTGAAAGTGTACCTTTTATAGTTGACATTCGGCATTGGATTGAACTTGTCCTCCAATGTCTTCTTTATTTGATGGAATGTTATTTCACCAGCCTGTGATATCTTCTTTATCACCTCTTTTGCTCCATCACCTGCAAGGTTCTTTAAGCATTTGATGATCTTTTTGTCATCTGGTTCTTCTATACCATCTATGAAATCATCAAACGTTTCAATCCAGGCAGTCCATCTGGTGCAAATATTCTGCTTTTTGGTGGTATCGATTGGAGATGATGGATTTAGGAACACGGCTGCATTGTACTTGTCGGTCTTATCGGCAGCCATTGGAAGATGTCACTATTCTGAAGGCCTTTCAATGTATTGGATGCCATTTGCCACTTTGCGCGCACTGCCAGCTCAACCGAGCTGGGTCGTCACACCCGATTCAAGGTCATATTTGGCACTTCCCTTGCTCATGATGGTAAGTGCGTGTGTACTTTCTATACCCAGTTGTCACTGCCTTTAGCCTTGTCTCCTACTTGGTTGTCGCTGCCTTTAGCGTTTCTTTGAACCCGGTTGTCTCTGGCTCTAGTTCTTCTTTGTACCTGGTTGTCACTATCTTTAGCGTCTCTGCTTTGTATCAATGCTGGCTCTGTGTTATGCTGAGGGGCAGTATCTCTTTTTTTGGCCTTCCTAGTAGCTTTTTGGCAGGCTCACTGACTGTGCTTCTCTGTAGGGCTTCCTCCTTCTTCGAGGGCCTCGTCAAAGCTCGAGTTGCACTTTGACTCCAAATACTACAACTGTAGACCACTACTTAAGGCTCACATGACACACACGAGCAGTTTGCTGGACCAAGGCAAACTCTCAGGGAGAGCAATCATTAACTGAACGCACTGTGTCACACACTTTATTACCCACACCCAGCCACACCAATCAGATTACATAATACTTGTAATGAGTCTGCTGAGGACCACAAGAGTCTTCATGCACATAAACAGTAGAACACGACATTTCTGAGACTGGTTTGTTCACTTTCAACACATTCTTTGGTGAATTCACTTTCCCCTTATTCCTACTTACCCATCCTCATATTCAGTGCCTCACTTTTATCTGGAAATGTTCCTGCTTTCTACAAATGTGTTGTTGTTTTTACTCTGCTCAAAAAGTCATACTGGATTGCTGATCTACCTTATTTTTATCCTAGTTGTCATCTGTATAATCTATTAAAAATTCTCAAAGATATTTACTCCAAACTGTCCTCTTTTCTGAAAGTCAACCATGTTTTTTTTCTGTAGAAGAGAAATTTTGCATAGCTATTTCAATAAAACGGCTCTATTATCTGTCTCTAATTTTCTTTTACCTGCTTACTATAATAAACTCTACTTTATTCTACTCCTTTTAAAACTTTCTGCACAGCTTTAAACAATGGGATACTCCTTTCTCCTGAATTATCATTGTCTACTAGATGTTGGAAAATGTCTAATTTTGCATGATTAACCCATTTTGTTTAACTGATGATGTTGGTTTTTGGACTCTGTACACTAGTACGCAGGTGCACTGACTCCTAAAAACTTGTTGACTTGGTCAGAAATCCTAATGGGCACATTTAACCTACCAATAAGTCCCTAGATTATGGTACTGAGTGTACCCAGGACCTGTAAGTTGCATGTCACTAGTGGACTAGTGCTTCTATAGTACCACCACTAAAGTGACAATGCAAAGCACGTCTAGACTTGCCCCTGCAGCCTGAGTGAGCAGTTTCAAAACTTTAAATTCATACTGGTCAAATAAGCCTTACGACACGCCTAATCCTTCCTTGTTAATACCTATGCCTAAATTAGGCCCTAAATGCCCATAGATGTAAAACACAATAGGGCAACACAATCTTCTCCCAGAAGATGGATAAACAATGTATGCAACAAGAGACTCCTGAAGGAATTATATATGAAATAGTACTTGTAAAGTTAATAAGTATTCTGTATTAAACTAAGGAAAAATCATAGATTATAATTATTTTAATTAAACAAAAATACATATATATATATCCACATGAAAGCAGCTCCTTCTGGAACCAATGACCCATTTGACTGGAGGTATCTAACTAGTGGAAAGTGGTTTCCCTCCAAAATTAAGTGGACAAGGGAATGGTCCTAAGGGGGCTACGTAATTATATGCTATCACACTATGACTCACCCAAACCCAAGATGCTTGAGGACTGGGCTGACAATTCTGTGGCAGTTCAAAATGCATGCTTAAGATTCTCATTAAGTATGCATGGAGTGATAGAAAGACTCTACTACTTGAAATCAAGTCAATAAAAGATATGAGAGTATGATGTAAATACTTTATTCAGCACACTGGCCGTGCTCTGAGTGTGCGTTAAATTTTGGTTGAGTTTGTGATATATATAGATGTATTCACTGAAAAAAGCAAAGTGTACAGGGACGTTATAGATAGGAAATACAATTGAAAAAACCTTAGGAATTCACTGAAAAACCAAAGGTTATGGGGACATTATAGTTAGGTTCAGATTATGCACACACAGAACCATAGAAATTCAGCAGTTACGGAGATCCGCCGCAGCTGCACACGTTCCAAAAGGGTCCTGATCCACCAAGTCGGTCAGCACCGCTGCCGGAAATATCCATAGGGGCATTAACTGCAACATGCAAGTTAATGCTTGGAGAGGGAATCCCCCTCCCACACGTATGGCACCTTAGCGCATGCATCACATTTTAAATCACACACTCACTATAAGTGTAGATTTCACTTTCACATAGTTATTGGTCCTGAGGAAAGCCAGTTTTAATGAAATGCCTGGCTAAAACATGTAGACCACCCACAGGATGCTGAATTCCCTAACTGTTACTCCTCCTACATCCACTGCCTTCTTTTATTGCTATCAGAGGTCCAGACATTAAAGATAACCCCTTGGGAACTGGGACCACTGAATAGCTTTAAACCTTTCACTTTCACATCACCTTCACTGCACACTCAGTAAAATACCTGCTCTGCTGTAACACAGCTGTTGTAGCACACCCGGGACACATTTGGTGTCACTGTGTGGGCCCGATGATGAAGCATGCCACCAACTAGATTGGTGGGTGAGGGCTTCATAAGGAAGCTAATTGTTTCCCCCATTTCTACCCATAAAGTCCTGAGTCCTATATCACATACTAATAGGCTAGCCCTCTCTTGATTACATATTGTTAGAGTTATCTCATGTAATTATAACTTGTGCCCTAAGGTAACTTTAAGTTGCAGTTGCAATAATTATATAGCAAATGTTGCACTAATATTATCAATGATGTCATACCAGATGTCATAAGTGATGTAATATGTGGTTAATTAGCAGTGCATTGAGAGGGGGCGATTTATAGTTACATTAGGGTATGGGTTATAATTACTTGAGATAACTCTAACTGCTGAATTTCTATGGTTCTATGGTTCTGAGTGTGTGACATCTGAACTTAACTATAACATCCCTGTAACCTGTTGTTTTTTTGTGAATTTCTTAATTTTATTTAGTTCTATTTTCTAACTATAACGTCCCTGTAATCTTTGGTTTTGTCTCCTGGGGTGTGGCCTTATTTTAAAGGGGGAAGGGGACACACAGCCCTCTCCCTGGGCCAATTGTGCCCCTGGCTCCCCATCCCTGGGGCCTGACACATTTTGTGAAGTGCGGTGGGCACATGTCTCTTTTCCTGGGCCGATTTTGGCCCCAGGACCACTTCTCCGGGGCATTTATTTATGGGAGGTCACCTAGGGTCAAACATTATATTTATGGGGGAAGAGGGCACGCAGCTGCCTTCCCTGTACTGATGTCAGCCTCGAGGACCCCATACCCTGGCCAATTACTAAAAGAGGAGTTGGCTGCATAGCCCCCCTCAATGGACCAATTTTGTGCCGGGGCCTCATCCCCTGGGACCTGGCCAACAGAGTGGGTGCCCTGGTGCCTACCCATGGCACCCACAATATCCTTCTTTGGGGCCACAGGGGGAGCCCCCAGGGGATGGGGTCCCTGAGGACAAATTCAGCCTGGAGAAATGGACATCGCCCACCCCCTTACCCCATGATAATCTTAATTATTCCCCCTGGGACCTGGCCCACCCAGGGGACAAAATGAAACAAGCATGGGAGGCTGGAATTGTTTTTTCTTTTAATTTATTTTGCAGTGGATCCCCAATGAATTTGCTGCAAACGTTTTTAAAATAAAACATGTTAGGCCCCAGGCGTGATCCCTATAGGACCCCTCTACTAGGCCTAGGGGGTCAGTGCATTCCTAACCTGCCCTCTTGTGTTTTTTTTTTAAATCATTTCATTGGGGACTCAGGCTGAGTCCCAAATCCCAAGTCCCAAGATGGCTACTGCCACATCCTGATTGAAGTGGTGGCAGCAAATCAGATCTCACCATGAAATCCGTCAGATCTGTGGACTCTGCTTCCCTAGATATACATAAATCTTTTTTTTTAATTGCTTAAAAACTACTAAACGGATTTACACCAAATTACCCAAAGAACTTTTTCTGGGCCAAGTTCTAGAATTCTACCAAAGTTGGTGTAATTTCATTTAGTGGTTCAGTCTGTAGTCATGTCTGAAATCCTATGGGAAATTGCAGGGGGAAAACGCATTTTGGGACCCCTTTCTTTTCATCAGTCCTCCAATCACCCTGAAACTCTCCAGACAGCGGGCACTGGCACACTAGTTTTGAAAATGTTGTGAAGATTTGTCAAACAGCGGCAAACTTATTAGCAAAACTAAAAATGCTTGGAAAACTAGGTCCTAACTATAACTACCTACTTGCAACCATATATATGTGTGTGTGTGTGTGTGTATATATATATAGCTTTCACAGTCTGTAGCGTGTCATGTGATCAAGGCCGAGGGACGGCCGAAACGCGTCATGGCGGACTAACTGGTGGTGTGTAACGAATAAACCTATTGCAGCACGGATTTGGGTCCATACTCGTCTTCTTTCCACAGAAAACAGTGAAACGAGAAGTTCAAATATATATATATATATTCACTGAAAAAAACATAGGTTTCAGGGACGTCATAGTGAGAAATTAGCATTTAAAAAACCATAGAAATTCACTGAAAAAAACACAGGTTTCAGGGACGTTATAGTTAGTTGGACACTTCACTCGTACAAAACCAGTGAAATTCGGCTGTTATAGTTAGTTCAGCTAACTATAACTCGCGCCGCCACAATGCACTGCTGATGACATCACATATTGAATCACTCATGACATGGTCAGTGACATCACGCATGACATCACTGATGACATCTCAAATGACATCACTGATGACATCATCCTGTGACTGAGTGTTTGCAAAAAGTTTAAATACGTTATAAATATATACCCCAAGGGGTATTGAAGAATGAGTGGGTGTATAAGTGTCTATATAGATGATTTAGTAGGTGCATAACTGACTATATAAGTGAGTGATTCAATGTGTCTTTCTAATACATGGGTGACTGACTAATCTGTATGAATGGCCTCCTTTTTTTAAATGTATTTAGGGGGAAGGGGGGCCGCGTGCCCCCTTCCCTGGGCCCCTATCCCCTGGGGCATGGCCTCTTCTTTTTTAAATATCTATAGTGGAGCGGGCCATGTGGCCCCACTTTCCTAAGCCAATTTCGGCCCCAGGTACCCCATCCCACAGGCCCGGCCATTCTTTTTGTCTAAATAAAGGGAGGGGGCTGCGTGGCCCCCCTCCCGAGCATTGGGGACCGTGGGGGAGCCCCAATGCTCCCACGGTCCCAACCGGCTCCCCGCCTCCTGCGGGAGCTGGCATTGCTTTTGGACAAGGGGAGCTAGTAACATGCAGCTCTGCTTGCCCAAAAGCAATATGCTTTGCTTCGTTAAAGTGAGAGCAGGTTTCCCGCTCTAGCTTCAACGATGCAGAGCTGAGTTTGCTATGGCAGGCTGCCATAGCAAACAGCAATGTCCCTAGGGCCAAGGAGGGCTCCGGGAGGGGACCATGTGGCCCTCCTCCCATCATTTGCATAGCCCCGGGGAGTTGGTGGTCCCCGGGGCCCAGGGGTCTGCAATGGACCCCTGCATTTAAATGAGTGTATGCCCCGGGGAGGTGGTGGTCCCTGGGGTTGCAGTGGGGCTGAGTGTTCCCGCATTTAATTGTCAAAACCCCGGGGAGGTGGCGGGCCCTAGGGCAGCGTGTCCAAGCATTTTATTTATGGAAATAAGCCCCGGGGAGGTGGCTATCCCCAGGGATGCAGGGGGGCTACGTGCCCCCCGCACATCATGAATGAAGCCCCGGGAAGGTGGGGGTCCCCGGGGCTGCAGGGGCCCCTGTGGGCCCCCTCTACATAATTGGGCATTGCCCCTGGGACCTGGCCTACCTGGGGGCTTAAGTACAACAAAGCGCAGGAGCCCACGCTTTGTTTTTTTTATTTTCCCAGCCGGCGCACCCAGCGTGAATTCAGCCAAATAATTTTTGTAATGCTTTTTTTGGCCCTGGAGGTCCTTGTGGGATCCCCTGAGCAGGCCTAGGTGGCCAGGGTGTTTCTACCCTGCCCCCTTTTCTTGTTTTTCACCTTTTTTTCTACTGATTTCTTGCATCAGCTCGTGCTCGGGAGGAGTTGCGACTCCTCCTCAGTGTTCAGATATATACATTTTTATTTTTTGAATTTCTCTGTAACTACTGAACAAATTTACACCATTTTAATAAAAGATCGCTTTCTGAACCAAGAGCTACCTTTTTGCCAAATTTAGTGTAATTCTGTTCAGCAGTACGGGCTGTAGCCTGTTCCAAAATTTCCTATGGAAATTGACATTGAGAATACGCGTTTTGGAACCCCCTTTTTTACTCGTCCCCCGCTTGACGAATCACCCCATAACTTTCAAGACAGGAGCTGACCGGAGCGGGCAATTTGTTTTGAAAATTTTGCGAAGATTCTTCAACCGGCACCAAAGATATTGGCAAATCAAAAAATGCTTTTCCTATGGATAATAGTTCCTAACTATAACTACCTACTGGTGACCACCAGTAGGTAATACATATATTGCCAGGGACCCTCAGGATTGAAGGGGACTTAATCCCCTAATTTACAATGCACCAGGGGGAGAATTTGCACACTTGTTATATCAGGCCCCACTCCCAATCTGAAAACACACCCCCTGGTGCGTTGTAAGCTGGGGGATTAAGTTCCTTTGAATCTTAAGGGTCCCTCGGGGCTAACTAGCCCACCAGGTACTTCCAGTAAGCGCCACAGAGCTGTGTTGCAGAGAGGTGGTCTGAGGCCATGCCCCTTTTTACACCACTCTGCCAACACGGCTTTGGGTGCACTGGTGGTAAACTGTGCAAATGTCCGTATCAGTCTGTCAGTTGGTAAATTAGTAGCTGTATGGGTTGATGAGTAGATACATCACTGTCTATATGGGTTATTGATTTGTTGAGTATCTCTATGGGTGCCTGAGTGTCTGTGTGAGTGAGTGGGGGTGGGTGACTCTGTGCATAGATGTGTGAGTGGGTGATTCACTGGGTGTATGGATTCAAGAGTGCATCTGTAAAGGGCTGTATGGGTGGGTGAGTGTGTGCAAGGGTGTGTTGGTGATTGAATGGATGTCTCAGTGGAATATGTGTGAGTAACATCAATTGTGAAAGGCAGTATATGTGAGTGTTGAAGTATATAAATGACTATGCGTGAGAGTGAGTGATTGTGAGAATAGCTGTATGGATGAGTGTGTGCTTTTATCAGTGATTAAAAAAGACAGTAAGTATGTGTTAGTATTTGTATAAATATGTAAGGGGGTCTGTATTTAACTGTAGATGTGAGTAAATGGGTGTGATTGATTTTTTGCATGACTGAGTAGGTGTGTGAGTAAGTCTATGGATGAGTGGCAGTGTGTGAGTGTATGTATAGGTGTATGAGTGCATATGATAGTGCTGTATTGATGAGTGACTGCATGTATGAGTTGCTGTATGGGTGAATGAGTGGATGTGTGTGTGTAGACCTAGGAATCTCTGAGCGGGTATGAAGTAACTGCTATTGGTCTGTTTATGGTTTCGATATTGGTATTCTGTATTTTAGAGTGGGTGTATAAAATGTTTTAATAGGGTGTGAGGAGGTGCATCAGATTATCACATGGATGATGTCATCAGTGATGTCATTTGAGATGTCATGAGTGATGTCACTGACCATGTCATGAGTGATGTAATATGTGACGTCATCTGCAGTACATTGCGGAGGCGTGAGTTATAGTTATCTCTACTAACTATAACGGCCGAATTTCTCTGGTTTTGTACAAGTGAAATGTCCAACTAAGTATAAGGTCCCTGATACTTGTGTTTTTTTTCAGTGAAATTCTAAGGTTTTTTAAATGCTAATTTCTAACTATAACGTCCCTGAAACCTATGGTTTTTTTCAGTGAATTTCAAAGGTTTTTTAAATGTGAATTTTTAACTATGATGTCCCTGAAACCTATGTTTTTTTTCAGTGAACAAATATATATATATATATATATATATATATATATATATATATATATATATATATATATCCAAACAAGAGTTGCCTGCAGTGAGGGAGCCCACTCAAGTATATTCATTCAGCAACTTTCTTTAATGAAGGACAGCATTGGAAGCAGCATGGTACCTCGCTTGATTCAAAAGTCACTCCCGAAACGTTTCGTGCCTAGCAGCACTTCCTCATGGGCTCTGGACTTCCAGGTAAAGGCTACGGCAGTTTCTAACAGCACACCTTCAAATATCTTGACACCCGCCCATGTGGGCGTGGCCACCCCACATGGCGCTGGTTATATAAATATATATTTATTTATCTATTTATACAACAAACAGGTGAACATAGGGACACATATATACAATACACATCATCTAAGAGACAGATAAGTAATCAATATGCATAGTTGCTCACAACAGGCCTAAAATGTCCTTAATACACAGACTTACAGATAGGAGTACAGAAAGTTATGATACATATGGTTTTATTAGTGGGCTGGTGTCAGTGGGTAACCCACTCACATCAATCCACAAGTATTCTAACATAGATATATTTGTATTGGTTAATTAGACAAGCATTTGCAATGCAATTGGTCTCGCCTTTGGGACATTATAAGTATTTAGCCATGCAGCACGTTATGCTGGGTGCTGTAATATCTACTGTTGTTTAAGATGGAGGGTTCAACACTAATAGGCATATTAGTCACCCTCAACCCTCCTACTGTCCAGGAGTCCAAACGTTTATAGCTGATGAAAGACCAAAGCAGTGGAACAATACATTAACCTTACAGTCAAAATTGCTCTCCTAGGACTAAGGGAATCATCAGGAGCATCTGCGCAATAAATGGGCTGCTTCATTGCAGAGAGGGCTATAGCATGAAAGTGGAGAGATGAACTTCCCCTCTTTACCCCAAGAGTGGGTCAGAATTATTGATTGCTGTTCAATTTTGGGAAATACATTTAAAAGGATAGGGAATATCGCCACAAGCACACAAATATTTGAGACATTTGATGGGAATAAAAATACATGAATGTCACAAATGCAGGCAAACCCACAAGATCCACGTATCAGGGCCCATTCACTAACACACAACCAATTGCACACACCACTGGACTAAGAGTCATATACTCACCCACACATGCCCTGACGTTAGGGTTCTTCTAATTCTTAGCTGATCAACAAAGAGTGAGAAATATGAAATTAAACTTATGTTCTGTTTATGTTTTATGGATACTGTCAGCCAAGAACATGCCTGTTAATTTTCTGTTTTGTTTTACCATAATTGAAAATGAAAACTCACTAATGTTTTTTTAATAAAAAAGTAGGCATAGGAAGCAAATTATCATTCTAACAAGTATGAACTACTTGCACATCATGTGACAACTGAATGAACTTCAAAACTAAATAACAGGGTCACTATGTTGCTTCTTACCCTAGAGTACTTTTGGTTTTCACAGCACTGTTCAAAAGTGTATTCTCTAGTTGGTGATTCCTTTACTCCTCCCTTCTAGTTATGCATGTTCAGAAAATGCCTTCTATGTCCAACATCCCATTTACACAAACTTATCCTCAAGCTATGTAGGTTTAAGGCTGCATCACCACAAGTTTACTTTTTTCTATGTCATGTCATAAGTAGACACTGAAGGGCTGCAGGTTGACAAACTCACACATCGAAATCTGGCAGGGCAGTGGCAAGACCAAGATGACCCCACATTATCCACAGCAGTGCAACATTTTCAGATGCTGGTCTGACATGTCTGCAGTGTTTAAAAGTAATGTCTTTCGAGAGTTGAGATAAACATGGGCGTTTCTTTATCCCTCTAATGAAGGTCAACAGTGGCCGCAGAAAATGAAGGCAATGGTATGACAGTGAGGACTGGGAGATACAAAGATCTAGGTGAGGGACCATCAAGACAAAGTAAAGAGGGGATGTAACGTGACTGATTGGCACCAAGGGAACAAAGCAAAGCACTGCTGAAATGGGTTAAGGGGTTGGATTGCACAATTGACTATCTGCGTCTTTACAAATTGGCAAAAAACTTTCCTCCAAAATCCATTGCAGTTGAGGAGCTCTTTTGCAGCAGTCATAATTAAGGTTATAAAGATTGTGTGGCTCTGGTCACTTTCATCACACTTCACTCTAATAGGTCTCAGAAGTCTGAGTTTAAATGCAAATAGAAAACAGCAGGTACTTACTTTCCCTGCGTTCATGTTTGCTGCTGAGAAGTGCAGGTGCTCTCCCATTAAAAATATTGCACCAGTGCTGAGAAGTGGTAGTATTCTTGGTGCTCTTCCTTTCTTATTAAAGAATTGCAGGTGCTCGGTACCTGCCCATTATAGGACTAGGTTGCTCTAACTTCCAGACACAAAAACATAAAATTTAATTAACAAGTAGCAGTAGATTCAAGGGATATTGCAAGTCCATCTGTCTAACTGAATCAAAGCCTTCAAATTTCATCACTATTAATTTCGTGAATGTAAAACTTTGTGATGACGGCCGTGGCTCTGTTGTAGATGTGAGGAGGGCAGGGGTCGGTGGGGGCCCCCGAGTGGATGCCTTTTATGGTTGAGGCAGCGTCTTCGGTCGTGATCGGTGTCCAGTTGGATATGGTGGGCTGGCTGGTGTCTCTGGAGGTTGGGGGGCCAGCTGTGGTGACTGGTGGATGGTCGACGAAGTTGTCATAGAGTTTTTTGATCTTGAGGTGGAAGTAGGTTCCAAGCTTGTAGCAGAGATCGTGGGATGGGGTGATATCTGTGGCTTCACTGCGTGGGTTGGTGAACTCCTGAATGACACTGAAGATTTCCTTGGAGTTGGTGGGTTTGGCGAGGATTTTGTTGTGGATGAAGTTCCTCTTGGCAGTTTTGATTTGATTGTGGTAGTCCGTCATGGCGTCCTTGTAGGTGGAGTCGTGTTCGGATGTCTTGGTGTTTCTCCAGTTCTTCTCCAGGCATCTACATGGCTTCTTGGAGATCGGTGGTGAACCAGGCGGCTTTCCTGTGGCATTGTTTGTCAGGGGTAGGTAGCGGAGCGAGCTCGTCTGTGCAGTTGGAGGTCTAAGGGTGGAGTCCTCTGGCTGCGATCTTTGCGTTGGTTGCCCAGGTGTGGTTGTATCGGGTGAGGGTGGAGTTAAGTTGCTCGTCTGTAACTTTGCTTCAGTTCCTTCATGATGGGCGTGGAGCTGGTTTGGGTACTGTTATACCTGGCATCATTGGTGTGGGTCTCCCTTCCTTTTTTTGCTGTTGCCTCCTGTGTTTTTGCTGGTCTAGATGCTTTGGGCACTTTGCCACTGCTGTTCAGTGCCAAAGTGCAAGTGCTCCCTGTTGTACATTGATGTAATGGATTAGTGACTCCATGATTGGCTGATTTGATTTACTTGTCAGACCGTAGTACAGTGCACCATGTGTGCCCAGGGCCTGTAAATCAAATGCTGCTGGTGGGCTTGCAGCACTGATTGTGCCACCCACAGAAGCGGTCTGTGAAAATGTGACTCAGGCCTGCCATTGCAGAGATAGTGTGCAGTCTGGGACTGCCATGTCGACTTGGCAAGTGCACACACTTGCCAGTCCCTAAATCTTCCCTTTTCTACATGTTAGTCACCCCTAAGTTAGGCCCAAGGTACCCCTGAGGGCAGGGTGCATTGTGTGTGAAAGGTAGGACATGCCCTGGTGTGTGTGTCATATCCTGATAGTGAAATAGTGCCAATTTTGTTTTTCACTATTGCAAGGCTATCTGTTCCCATAGGCCAGAATGGGCAGTTAGTTTATAACATCTTATAAACATAAGTGGCCCTAGGAACAAGATGGGAAAATAAAGTTTAGTATGCCTGAACTCAGAATGTTAAAGTGCATCTTTTAGTGAGGGTGGTTTTTACATTCTGTGTTTGAAAATACCACTTTACAAAGTGGGTATTTTCTTGCCTATCCATCCAGTATGCCTCTGCTAGGTTTGTGTATTGCATGTCCGGCTTGTGAGTGACAGGAGCTGGAGAGGGGGCTACGGCTCCGGCAGTCTGATGAGTCAGGGCTGGGCTAAATGGGACCTGGGTTGAATTTAGAGTAGGGGGAGGAGATTTCCTTCCACCTGCCTGGACCTGGTCTGCCTTCAACAATGCTGTCTCCACCTCCTGCCAGGAAGCTGCACCATTGAGGACAGAACTGGTTTTGGGCTGGGTACAGACACTCTCTGCCTTCAGAGAACAAAGGATTTGTGTGTATAAAAAGGGGGACCCAGACCTCAGACTTTTAGATCACTTTTGGGAAATCAAGAGGAACCTTTGCCAAGGAGAAGAGCCGAATAAGCTGAAGGAGGAATACTGCCACTGTGCTGTTTGCTGTCTGGGTTGGCCTACAGTGGCTACTTGCTGTCAAGGAAAGGAGAAGAAGGACTTTGCTGTTTGCTTTGTCACCTGCTTGAAGAAAAGATCTCCAAGGGCTTGAAAGTGAGCTTGCCTTCTGTCTGCAGTCTCAGGGACGCAAAGACTTCACCAACAGTTCCCCTGAATTTTTTTGCTGGGAATTATCTCCTGCACAGAGGTGCCTGCTGCTGTTTAGGGCCGCTAGAAACTGTTTGTCGCTGGGAGCTGGAAGATCGACGCAACAAGAAGAAGCGTGTCGTATCCGCACCGATTCCCGAAGCATCAGCGAGTCACGGGGAAGAAGCATACAGCATCCGCACTTGGTTCTGACTCCTCGCCGAGCAACCAGGAAGAAGTGTGCCGCATCCACACCGGGTCCCGACGCATCGCCGAGAAGACCGTCGTGAGCACCTGCCATGTGGCTGCAACCGTACACACCTCGTACCAGATCGTCGCATCACATCAAGCCGCTATTTTGTCGCATTGCACAGGATCGTCACATCGCATCAAGGCGCCATCTTGTCACATCGTAACCGGAACGCAGTAATTAACCGACACATCACCACCTCTCCGGTAAGGAACCAACGTATCACCTCCCCTGCGCTGCAGTAAGGAACCGATGCATCACCTCCCCCGAAGCAAGGAACCGACGCATCACCTTTCCTGTGACCCTTTTTGTTTGTTTTGCTTGACGCATCTGAGGTACTTTGTTGGAAAAGAGTCACATTTACAACTTGCATTGAACTGAACTATTTTCACCATTTGGGAATCTTATTTTTAATACTGTATAGTGGATTTTTGTCGTTTGGTCTTGTTTAGATAAAGTTACTTATTTTTCTAAACTGATGTGGTGTCCATTTGTAGTGTTGTCACTGTGTTACTGTATATGGTCACAAATGCTTTACGCACTGCTTCTGAGTTAAGCCTGTCTGCTCATGCCAAGCTACCAAGGGGGTGAGCAGGGGTTATTGTAGGAGTGTATTCCCCTTTCCCTGACTAGAAACAAAGGTCCCTATTTGGACAAAGGTGCAAACCCTTGCCAACTAGAGACCCCCATTTCTAACAGATACTTTGGGTTTGTCGATGGCGAAGTGTACACAGTGGTGGTTGGTCCATTGCTGTTGCGTTGTGTGGCTGAAGTGAACGCTGTTTCCTGCAGCAAAGATAGGATTGATGGTGTGTCAGGCTCTGTGGGTGAGGTGATGAGTTTTTAAGTTCGATGCTGGTGAGGTTGTCGCAAAGGATGGTGGAGTTGGGTCACTGAGGTTGTCGAGGTGGAAGTTCAGGTCTCAAATGAGTATGTAGTTCATTGAGGCAATGGTGTGGGGCGCGATGAAGTCAGTGATGGTGGTGGCGAAGGCTGGCCAGGGGGCCAGGGGGGCTGTAGATGAAGGTTCCTCGGAGTGTGGCAGTGGGGCTGATCTGGATCTGGAAGTATAGGTGTTCGGTGGAGGGGAAGGTTTCGCTGGAGGTGGTGAGGCAGAGGGTGCTCTTGTGGGCGATGGCCAGGCCCCCTCCCGGGTGGTTAGAGCGGTCCTTCCTCTGGATCTTGTATCCGTCCGGGATGGCGGTGTTGATGTCGGGGGCAGAGGTGGCGTTGATCCAGGTCTCCGTGAAGAAGGCAATGTCTAGCGAGAGAGAGTTGAGTAGGTTCCAGATTTCCATGGCGTGTTTGTGTACGGAGCGCACGTTGAGGAGGATGCAATTTAGGGTGTCGCCGGAGTTGGCGGTGTTGGAGCCCGGGGTGGTGGTGAAGGTCTGGCGGCAGTGGAGGCTGGAGAACTGGCCATGGGTTGTGTTCGGTGAGGCCTGTTGGCAGTGTCTGAGTCTTCTGGGGTTGAGTGCAAGGAGGGTGGCAGGGTCGTAGCGATGGAAGGTCGGAGATTCACAGTTCCTGGCGCTGGCCGTGGTCGGGTCGCGGTGGGGTGCAAACGGGCTTGCCTTAGGCATGCCTTCGGTGCATCCACTGCGCGACCGTGCATCGGCTGCCATTAAGTAGGGGAGGGGTGAGGGACATGCAGCTGGGAGGCGGGAGCAGGGGCGGGAACGGCGGGAAACAAAACAGAACCAACAAAACCCAAACGGATTGGCACAATGTGGGCAACGAGAACACAACAATAATAATGGAACAGTGTGGGCAACGAGGATACAAACAGTAAAGGCACAATGTGGGAAACTTAAAAGCTAGGACACGAGATACAACCAGGAGGACCGCGCAATAGGAGGTACAGGCGCGAGGGCACAAAGCACAGAGCGGTCTCGAACCCTACCTGGGTGGGGCTCAGAAGATCTTGCGGTGCAGCAGAGCACAGTGGAGCTGCTGGGGAGAGAGTAGGCCTCAGACCGAGGCCCCCTGACCCTGCTCAATATGCATACATTAATGGGCCGGCCCAGCGAGAGAAAGGGAGTGACACCTCTGCCCGTTGATAAAAGGGAGGTAATGGGCACCCATCTGCCTCCAGAAAGGCCACACGGGCACCCACTGGACTGCTGGCTGCATCCGAGCAACACAGACACCGCTCAAATCGGCTCAAAGGCTGCCTAAAAAAGCAGCCCACAGCTGGACTTGGATATTGGCCTCTCGGCCATTGCCCCAGTGCCTGCCTTACCAATCCGATCCTGCCTCTAACATAAAGTGATTCTCGCACTCACAGACTAATAATTAGTCACTTTAAAAGACACATTAATTTAGTTACACTGCAAAACGTTAGCCTATTCAACCATGTAATTTATTGATCCCCACCACCCCTTGCATTCTTACTGCAGCTGCTCCTAGGCACTGAGATCTCCCTCATTCGGACAACTGTAAATCTTCTCATCAGACCAGTTTCTTCTATGGCCTGTAACTGTTCAGGAAGGTGGTAGGGGCTGTGGCATACATGCTCTGCACGTAGTACGGCCCCAATCAGCCACTCAAAGGTGACAGGAAGGCTGCGCTACTACCAAAGTAAATGCCTGACCAATTAGGCAGACAGAAAGTAGCGGCCCATCCAATACCTTCGTCCCATCTTTACGGGATGCTTACTCCTTATTGCCCATCCACAGCGAGAGTCCTCCTTCTATTCTCACAGCATCAGAATCTCTTCCTGACAGCCCCAAACACAGGGGGCTTGGCTGTGCAGACATCTCAGAGTCAGGCGAACATCCAGCGTTCTGTAGGTCACAGCTCTTATTCTGTTTATGCCCTATAATTCGAGTGGGCATGTACACCGAAATGCGTTTATACATGTCTTTTTTTCAAACTGCCCGGGCCAGGTCGTACACTGTCCTCAAAGCGTTGCAGGCACTGTCAGCCTCAGAGTCTTTATTTATTCATTTTATGTAGCACGGGACACCGACTATAGACATCACAGCTCTTAATAAAAAAGTGGAAGTCGGCGAGCAATGGTGAAAAAAGCACAGCGGGCGCAAATAAAATTAAAGCGCAGCGCTTTGAAGCTGCAAATAAAATTAAAGCGTGATACTTGTAAAATCGGGACGCAAAGACTTCACCAACAGTTCCCCTGAATTTTTTTGCTGGGAATTATCTCCTGCACAGAGGTGCCTGCTGCTGTTTAGGGCCGCTAGAAACTGTTTGTCGCTGGGAGCTGGAAGATCGACGCAACAAGAAGAAGCGTGTCGTATCCGCACCGATTCCCGAAGCATCAGCGAGTCACGGGGAAGAAGCATACAGCATCCGCACTTGGTTCTGACTCCTCGCCGAGCAACCAGGAAGAAGTGCGCCGCATCCACACCGGGTCCCGACGCATCGCCGAGAAGACCGTCGTGAGCACCTGCCATGTGGCTGCAACCGTACACACCTCGTACCAGATCGTCGCATCACATCAAGCCGCTATTTTGTCGCATTGCACAGGATCGTCACATCGCATCAAGGCGCCATCTTGTCACATCGTAACCGGAACGCAGTAATTAACCGACACATCACCACCTCTCCGGTAAGGAACCAACGTATCACCTCCCCTGCGCTGCAGTAAGGAACCGATGCATCACCTCCCCCGAAGCAAGGAACCGACGCATCACCTTTCCTGTGACCCTTTTTGTTTGTTTTTCTTGACGCATCTGAGGTACTTTGTTGGAAAAGAGTCACATTTACAACTTGCATTGAACTGAACTATTTTCACCATTTGGGAATCTTATTTTTAATACTGTATAGTGGATTTTTGTCGTTTGGTCTTGTTTAGATAAAGTTACTTATTTTTCTAAACTGATGTGGTGTCCATTTGTAGTGTTGTCACTGTGTTACTGTATATGGTCACAAATGCTTTACGCACTGCTTCTGAGTTAAGCCTGTCTGCTCATGCCAAGCTACCAAGGGGGTGAGCAGGGGTTATTCTAGGAGTGTATTCCCCTTTCCCTGACTAGAAACAAAGGTCCCTATTTGGACAAAGGTGCAAACCCTTGCCAACTAGAGACCCCCATTTCTAACAGATACTTTGGGGTTGTCGATGGCGAAGTGTACACAGTGGTGGTTGGTCCATTGCTGTTGCGTTGTGTGGCTGAAGTGAAGGCTGTTTCCTGCAGCAAAGATAGGATTGATGGTGTGTCAGGCTCTGTGGGTGAGGTGATGAGTTTTTAAGTTCGATGCTGGTGAGGTTGTCGCAAAGGATGGTGGAGTTGGGTCACTGAGGTTGTCGAGGTGGAAGTTCAGGTCTCAAATGAGTATGTAGTTCATTGAGGCAATGGTGTGGGGCGCGATGAAGTCAGTGATGGTGGTGGCGAAGGCTGGCCAGGGGGCCAGGGGGGCTGTAGATGAAGGTTCCTCGGAGTGTGGCAGTGGGGCTGATCTGGATCTGGAAGTATAGGTGTTCGGTGGAGGGGAAGGTTTCGCTGGAGGTGGTGAGGCAGAGGGTGCTCTTGTGGGCGATGGCCAGGCCCCCTCCCGGGTGGTTAGAGCGATCCTTCCTCTGGATCTTGTATCCGTCCGGGATGGCGGTGTTGATGTCGGGGGCAGAAGTGGCGTTGGTCCAGGTCTCCGTGAAGAAGGCAATGTCTAGCGAGAGAGAGTTGAGTAGGTTCCAGATTTCCATGTCGTGTTTGTGTACGGAGCGCACGTTGAGGAGGATGCAATTTAGGGTGTCGCCGGAGTTGGCGGTGTTGGAGCCCGGGGTGGTGGTGAAGGTCTGGCGGCAGTGGAGGCTGGAGAACTGGCCATGGGTTGTGTTCGGTGAGGCCTGTTGGCAGTGTCTGAGTCTTCTGGGGTTGAGTGCAAGGAGGGTGGCAGGGTCGTAGCGATGGAAGGTCGGAGATTCACAGTTCCTGGCGCTGGCCGTGGTCGGGTCGCGGTGGGGTGCAAACGGGCTTGCCTTAGGCATGCCTTCGGTGCATCCACTGCGCGACCGTGCATCGGCTGCCATTAAGTAGGGGAGGGGTGAGGGACATGCAGCTGGGAGGCGGGAGCAGGGGCGGGAACGGCGGGAAACAAAACAGAACCAACAAAACCCAAACGGATTGGCACAATGTGGGCAACGAGAACACAACAATAATAATGGAACAGTGTGGGTAACGAGGATACAAACAGTAAAGGCACAATGTGGGAAACTTAAAAGCTAGGACACGAGATACAACCAGGAGGACCGCGCAATAGGAGGTACAGGCGCGAGGGCACAAAGCACAGAGCGGTCTCGAACCCTACCTGGGTGGGGCTCAGAAGATCTTGCGGTGCAGCAGAGCACAGTGGAGCTGCTGGGGAGAGAGTAGGCCTCAGACCGAGGCCCCCTGACCCTGCTCAATATGCATACATTAATGGGCCGGCCCAGCGAGAGAAAGGGAGTGACACCTCTGCCCGTTGATAAAAGGGAGGTAATGGGCACCCATCTGCCTCCAGAAAGGCCACACGGGCACCCACTGGACTGCTGGCTGCATCCGAGCAACACAGACACCGCTCAAATCGGCTCAAAGGCTGCCTAAAAAAGCAGCCCACAGCTGGACTTGGATATTGGCCTCTCGGCCATTGCCCCAGTGCCTGCCTTACCAATCCGATCCTGCCTCTAACATAAAGTGATTCTCGCACTCACAGACTAATAATTAGTCACTTTAAAAGACACATTAATTTAGTTACACTGCAAAACGTTAGCCTATTCAACCATGTAATTTATTGATCCCCACCACCCCTTGCATTCTTACTGCAGCTGCTCCTAGGCACTGAGATCTCCCTCATTCGGACAACTGTAAATCTTCTCATCAGACCAGTTTCTTCTATGGCCTGTAGCTGTTCAGGAAGGTGGTAGGGGCTGTGGCATACATGCTCTGCACGTAGTACGGCCCCAATCAGCCACTCAAAGGTGACAGGAAGGCTGCGCTACTACCAAAGTAAATGCCTGACCAATTAGGCAGACAGAAAGTAGCGGCCCATCCAATACCTTCGTCCCATCTTTACGGGATGCTTACTCCTTATTGCCCATCCACAGCGAGAGTCCTCCTTCTATTCTCACAGCATCAGAATCTCTTCCTGACAGCCCCAAACACAGGGGGCTTGGCTGTGCAGACATCTCAGAGTCAGGCGAACATCCAGCGTTCTGTAGGTCACAGCTCTTATTCTGTTTATGCCCTATAATTCGAGTGGGCATGTACACCGAAATGCGTTTATACATGTCTTTTTTTCAAACTGCCCGGGCCAGGTCGTACACTGTCCTCAAAGCGTTGCAGGCACTGTCAGCCTCAGAGTCTTTATTTATTCATTTTATGTAGCACGGGACACCGACTATAGACATCACAGCTCTTAATAAAAAAGTGGAAGTCGGCAAGCAATGGTGAAAAAAGCACAGCGGGCGCAAATAAAATTAAAGCGCAGCGCTTTGAAGCTGCAAATAAAATTAAAGCGTGATACTTGTAAAATCGGCACCACACTGATTTCAATTTGAGCCATTTTAGGTCGAGCAGCAATGGTGAAAAAAGCGCAGTGACTGGTACATGCGTGGCTGCGAGTGAAGCATGGGCCATGTTAAATGAAGAAAATAGTGCTTACAAGACTAAATAACACGTACAGTGTAACAACCGAAGTAAAGGGACCAGTAGCCATGGGAGGTTACAAATGAAGACAAGGCGGTACGAAGGAGGTCTAAAAACTAATCAGAACCCAGCATTTAGGAAGGACAAAGACACAAGCCAATGAAAAATGTGGGCAGGGCTTCTCTACCGTACCCTACTACAACAGATCACCAGAGCAGCACTTGCGCACTGACTCAGGCTTGACCTTAAAAATCAAATCTATAGTTTTTCCATACTTTAACAGAATACTTTCTATTTTTTTGCCCTGAATTGATTATTCATGTAATCCATATTCGTTCATTTATTTGTTTGATTGGACATTTTTTTGACCAGTCATTAACTTATCAAGTACTATTTCATAAATGATTCCTTGAGGAGCCTCTAAATGCACATAGGGTAGCATGGCATTTAAAAAGTAGGACAGGTGAGGTGGGAGAATGATCACACATTGGTGTATACCTGATTGGAATATTTGATCTACTAGTTTGTCCCTTGTAAAGTGGTATCACACATACCCAGGGCCTGCAAGTCAAATGTTACTAGTGGGCCTGTACCACATACATAATTAGCCTTTCAAACTGTCTCAGGCCTGCCATTACGGTGCCCGTGTGTTCAGTTTACTGCCACTTCGACTTAGCATTTAAAACAACTTGCCAAGCCTGAAACTCTCTTTTTATTACATATAAGTTACTCCTAAGTAAGGTCCTAAGTAACCCTAGAACAGGGTGTCATGTATGTAAAAGGTAGGACATGTGTATTAAATCTTTACATGCTCTGGTAGTGACAAACACCCAAATTTGTTTTTCACTACTGTGAGGCCTACCCCTCTCATAGGCTAGTATTGGGATTCCCTTAATAGAACTTTAAGCTGTAATTCCTGATCAGAGAGGAGTACCTTTTTATGTTTCATATCTTGGAAGGGTAATGACACATCCTCCTTCCTGGTGAAGTTGGATTTAGCATTACTATTTTAGAAATGCTCCTTTTCGAAAAAATGGACACTTCTCTGCACTTACTGCTCAATGTGCCTGACAGCCTGCCTAAAATACACATCTGGGGTGGGTGACAGCTACACTTTGCGCATTCCCTCTAGACAGCCACAACACAGGAAGGATAGCACCTTAAACCTGCGGGCCACAGCATCGATACAGCTCGCTGTTTACAACCAAGAACCACGACCTTTGACTTTGCCCTCGACCAGCAGTAACCTTTTTAGCACTACTTCTAAGTGCTTTACTGCATTTATTCCTTTAAAATTCAGTAGCTCAACTTCTATACATTGGATTTTTGTCATTTTGGCCTTGTTCTTTTCAAAGTATAATAATCTATTTTTCTAAACCTGTGTTTAGTCTTTTTGTGGTATGTTCATTCTGTTACTGTGTGAGTGTGTTGCACAAATACTTCACACATTGCCTCTTTAGATAAGCCAGACCTCTGTGTGCCAAGCTACCAGAGGGTGAGCACAGGCTATCTTTTAGTGTGTTTCTAGCTTACCCTGGCTAAAGTGGTGGTTCCTGCCTGGCATGAGTGTATACCTATTATCAAGGCTGACCAGGAATCCTTGTTCTTGCAGCACTCCTTCTCCTTCATTGCCACCCAAAACTGGAACAAACTTCCTCAACACATCAAAACTGCTAGTCCACTCCTCAACTTCTAAAAGAAGCTGAAGACCTGGCTGTTAAACTAGAAGCAACTCTGGGCCCACGCTCCAGTACATGGATACCCTCACGGGTGATAAGCTGCGCCATACAAATCCACCTAACATAACAACACAACATAACATGGAGAAACTGCTTCTCACACCGTCACCTGTTTGGGGGGGGTTCTATTGCATTCATCCCATAAAAATAGCCTGGGGGTAGCTTAATTTTCCATTGTTACTAAGTAGATTGATTAGCAACTTCTTTTTTGTGATGGCTGGATCTGAAAGGGGGAAGGAGAAACAGATATAGGAGAAGGGAGACTGTGGGTCGGGGTCACCAACTGTAAAATCCTAATTAAGGAAGGTATAATACGAAAACATATTTCTCAAATAGACAGACTGTGCATGCATTTCATAGGAAATGGAAAATGATGCCCTGCTAATTTTGTCATTACATCAGATGAGCATGCAGCTCCTCATCGTAAAGTAAATGATATAACATGATCCCAATCTGCATAGGATTAGATTGATATTTCCACCCCAAGTAGCTTGTTTGCTCTATCAAGCTCATAAAAAGTAGACCTCATTCAAATGACAGGCTTGTTAGCCATGGGTTATGTTAAATTGTCTATAATGTCTCATTTGTTCATCACATACTCGCTTCTTTAGTTTGCATTTCATACTCCCTATGAATTTCAGGATGTGTTGAGTAACCCTTGACCCCTGATCTCATGCTCCTCAAAACACTGCTGCATCCTAAGCCCTCGAGGCCTCAGGTTCAGTCCCGCTATTGGGGACCACTGCCCGGCTGGTATTGGATTACTGGTATTTCTTTTATATTTGTTGACTGGTATTTTCTGTTACTGGTATTTTTTACTGGCTTTTCCGGTATTTCCTTTGCTTCCATTTCAGTTTAGGCTCAGCATTTAGTTTAGTTTAGTTCTGTTGTTATCCTTTAGGTGCAACTTCGCACAGCTAGTTAAGGACTCGCCTCTCTTAGTGGTTTGTTTCCACCCCCACTGTTTCCCGCTCCCGCCTTTCTCCCGCTAGCTCCTGTGTTCCACCCTCCTGACTCCCTGCCTGTCCTCTCACCTCCCAGGACTACTTATGGAGGTCACTGTGCAGCCACACCACTGGTGCACCAAAGGCAAGCTCGTCTGTGCCCGTCTACACCTGGACCGCACCCAGCACCAAAACACATGGCCTTCCCACAATCCACCGCTACACTACCAAGGCCCTGGGCCCGGATGGGATCCCCATTGACTTGTTCAAGTCTAAAATTGATCTGTGGGGCCCCATTATTACTTTGCTTTTCAGAGCCTGCCGGGAGGAGGGTTTTTTGCATACATAAAAAGGGTGACTGTAAGAGTCCAACACAATATAGACCAATTTCCCTTTTAGATTCCTTAGTGAAGGTGGCTTGCGTATTCTTTTGGATCGTTTGCAGGATTGGGCAGAATCTAACAACATCCTCTCAGACCTGCAGTACAGCGTTAGACCTGGACTAGAGGCTACCAAACAGGCCATTAATTTAGATTTTTTAATTTGCAAATACACGCATATCAAGGAAGGGAATTTGTTTTTAGTTTTCGTGGACTTGTCTTCTGCTTTTGATTTTGTGGTCCACAAGAAATTGTGGTCCATTATGACTAGTCTGGGAGAGAATTGTGCCAATGTAAACTTCCTTAGAGACCTGTACGCATTAGGCAGTGGCAGAGTACGCTACGGTACTAATGGTAACTGTACCAAGTCTTTTAATATAAGAAGAGGGTTACGTCAAGGATGAGTGCTCGCCCCCTTCCTGTTTAATCTCTATCTTAACAGCGTTGGGGACACTTTGGCAGGTAAGTGTGCTGACCTACCCCAAATAGGTCATCGTCTAATCCTGGCACTTTTTATGCTGATGACACTGGTTTAATGGCTAGTACCCCCCTTGGCCTTCAGCGTTTAGTGGATGAATTTGCCATTTTTATGCGGGATCATGAACTGAAAATTAACATTGGTAAAACCTTTTCCATGAATATTGGAAGCACGGCCTCTCAATGTCGAGACATCTTCATTTAGGGTAAAATAATCGAGTACACAACAACTTTTTCTTACCCGGCGATAGTATTTAGTCGTACTGGGAAGTGGCAACGGGCTATAAAATCTAGACTACCTCAATTTGTTAAAACTACAAGGGCCCTGTTGCAGTTTGCAAGTACCCAAGGAATCAAACATCCGATGGAAATGTTGAGTATTTGCAAGGCTAGATGGAGACCTACTGCTATGTATGGGGCCGAACTATGGGGATTTGGGTAGACCGATAGTCTCCAACTTGAAGAAAAAGTTTTTGGGGAAAACCTTTTAGCAGTTCCAAAACGCAGTTCAACTTATGTCTGTCACAGAGAATTAGGAGTCCCCTATATTGCTGACCTGATTAGGATACAGCCAGTGTTATTATGGCACAAACTTTAGTCATCTGACCACACCACACTCAATTGATCGATTATTATTGATTGTCTCAGATCCACATCAGCCCTTAAAATGTCTTGGCTCAAATTCGTACATAACATTTTGGTAGACATTGGTCACACTGAATATTTCAATCACCCCGAAAGCTTGGGTCTCATTTCTAGATAAGTACTCAAAATGAAATGCTTAACTCTATTAGAGGAAACGAGACTAGCATTAGAAATATTGAAACTGTCTGTCCGGAGGAATCAGATGATTTTGACCAGTTTTATCTAGTCAATGTGTTTAATGCATGTCACAGGTTTGTGCTGACTCGATTCTGTTTGGATATCTTCCATCATTTAATCAGCTTTCCCATTACTAATAACTGGTCCACCGACATGGGGAAATGTACATGCAACGAAATCTCTTTGCAGAGCACTGAGGTTCTGGACTTTTTAAGAGTCCAGAGGTGTCAGGGAAACAACACCCAAAGACCCCTGAGTTCCTCCTGTCTCGGTGCACAAATAAACAGAGACACGGGCTTCTCGATGGTGGCGTCAAAGACCAAGGTTTATTTACTGCAGGGACACAGAAGTCATAGGAACCACACAGAGGCAGAATCTACGAGACTGTTCGAATTGCATTAAGTGGGTTGTTCCTTAAATACACGGAAAATGTCTTTAGGCAACATTACATGAATATTTCTCATGCCCAACCCGGTATCCCAAATAAACAGTAAATAGACATCAAACAATAATTAGTCGTAGGTTTTCGGTATTCGATCAGGTCCCCTTGTCAGTTTTCCATTCTTTACCCGATCCTCCCCATCATAAAAATCGTAACCTCCCCATTGTAAAAGCCCAGAAGGAGAGGAGCAGAGCCAGATGCAAAGGATTGAAAAGTAGGATAAGAGGTGTTTATGGATCATAAACGGGCATGGCTACCGTCTTCGGCCTTTCAGTAAGGACAACGGACACGAGAACCAGTATAGCAGGACTGGCCTCAGGCAAGGGAGGCAGCTTGATTCTGCCTAGTCATGCAGCATCAGCCTTTCTCGGGGCTCGAGCTTACGTGTCCTTAACAAGGTGACTCTGCCGGGGTCATCGTCCGTTCATTGACTATGTGAGGGCAAGAAACAAAATGGATGCCGTAACTAAAATGGATGCCATCTGGACTTTACAACAGAATGCCCTATTTCTCAGTGAATTCATGCTAGTTGCGTAGCGAAAACACTGTTATGCATATAATGGATCATTTGCGGTTCATTGATACCGAAATCGTGTCAGTACTCCGATACCGAATTCACGGGTTCGGATCACTGCAGAACCTCAGACCGTCCTTTTGCCCTTACATAGGCAATAACTTACTCTATGTCAGAGTCCATTTCTATGTTCATCAGGTCACTGATATGTTGTTGAAGCATTACTCTATCCCGTGGCGTATCTCTAAAAACAGGTGGTCTTCTTACGCATGTAGAAATGCAGAGATTACATAAGGCAGGACCACACTGAACAATGAGACAGCACGAAAATAAAAATACCAACGCAACACCAGTGACTATCAGAACCTTCCATCCCCACGCAGACAACAGGCTCCAGAACCATCCCATTAATGACCAGTCACCTTCCTCTACATGAATAGAGTCAGAGATTTTGTGTAACTTAGAGATGGCCTTATATACTGTTGGCGCATTAGCTGGGATAAAAACACAGCAGCTCGATTGGATCATCTTACATACTCCACCTCGATCTGCAAGTAACACATCAAGGACCATACGGTTCTGTAACGTCATGAGGCGATCCGCTTGAAGCTCAGCTGTCAGGTTACTAAGGGCACCCGCAGTTTCGGTGATAGTGGATTCAACTACCCGTGTTAGTTGACGTAAGTTTCTACTGTTGGCCATAGGCCCCCAGAACGGAAGGAAGCCGTTGAAGAAGTCTCCTGCTTCTTGGCCAGCAGTATCTTCTTTACTGAAAACACCTCTCACAACTCTAGTTTTGTGATAGTCCGGTGCAGCAGTGTATGTCGGAGGTAGCAGTTGAGCGATATAACATGAGCCTGAGAAGTCAGCAGGCAGCCATGTGTATGCTCTGTCTTGGCAAACAAAATAGGTACCCTTAGCAGCTAAGAATGCAGGGGAAGACTGTGACGGGAAAACATATGTTTCCATATAGTCACTCTTCCCTAGTCGAGCTTTCGGATTCCTCCCATTTCCTTGCAAACAGACCTGACCTTGGTGGGGTACGACCCAGATCGGAGTTGAGCTTTTACGTTTGTTCTCACCCAGAGTAATGCCATATTCCGTAACATTCCAACCCATGTAAACTCGCAATTCGTCCTTGGGAATGAACGGAGTGTTATTGACATCTCTAACCATGTCAGTGATTCCTTTTACCAAGGCTCTATTAGCAGAGTTATACCGAGTGGAACGCGGAGGTCGTGGAGGATAGGTCTCTAGGGCATAAGCGAACATGGTCTGAAATTCCCAGAATGATCCATTATAACTAAAGGGCAGAACCAGATAAGGGATGCCCTTGTCCATGGTATGTGGTATCAAGCCACACACCCAGCAGTTTGTTGTGTTAACCACTAGTTGATGTTGGTGCAAGAGCTGAATGAAAGTGTTATTTATAAACTCAGAGCGTCGAGCTTGCTCGTGGGCAGGAAAAGGATGGAAAGAGTGAAGAGAAACAACAGTCGGAGAAACAGGAACATGGGGAGATACTGTAGATGTAACAGGTGTAAAGATCAACTGAATACTAAAAATAATTCCGCCTACCAAAGTTATTAAAACAATCAGAAGTGTCAGAGTACATTGCATTAGAAAACATTTGCTATATAATATGTCATATAGCTTTGTCTTGTGCACATTTATGACATTAACCCGTCGCAGTTCAGGAAGCTCCATCTTCTACAACCGTTCGCAACGGATGGTTTGTACCTGTTAAAAACTTGCCTCTGTTTACCCTGGGAGTTCCCAAGATAGACAGAAGAAACCAACCTTGTGTCTGGTTCCCTGCAAATTAAAACAAGGCACACGTTACGACCCTACGGTAACCCAGACGGCAAGGTGAGAGAAACAACAAAAACAAAAAGATAAAACTTAGAGCAAACTTCCTGACTGAATGGAATGCGGTAAGATCAAAACAGTTTTCAAACAGAAAGGTAATTATGCAATGTCATTAGTTCATAACATGAGAACGTAGATTATATCTGTACTTTCCGGGTCTTGTCTGATCTTGAAATAGCTGGTCTACAGGTGCGGAAATGTTCGACTCCACAGGTGGCAAATGTTCACTTTGTACAATACTCGGTCCAGGATTCAAAGGAGCGGTTCCTGCTGAGGTGTCAAAGTTCTGTGTTTCAGTTCGTGGGTGGTCAGTTATGTACTCTGCATCACTGAAAGGGATGTGCCTAGGAACAGGTTCTGTCTCGGATACGCCAAATCCCTGTCTAACCCAGTTATCATAGGGGAGTGGGAGAGGGACACGCTTCGTATGGCTAGCGTGCACCCAATTCTTCCTTCCAGCTAGGCGTACAGCAGTTCTTGTTGTGAGGAGTACCTGGAACGGACCCACGAATCTTGGCTGGAGGTTCCGAGTTCGTTCAAAATTCCGTACTACAACTTGGTCGCCTGGTTTCAACGTGTGGCCTGGACTCTCTGGCAGTTTAGGCAAGGATTCGAATACCTGTTGATGAATAAGGCTTAATTTAGCAGTCAGATCATAAAGATAATCAATCAACATTGGGTATTCAATCTGTTTGAATTCCTTTGGCCTAGGGACTCCTCAAACATTAGCAGGACGACCGAACACTATCTCATATGGGCTAAGCCCTACTCGAGAGTGTACAGTCGCTCTGGTGGACAATAGAGCTAAAGGCAGTGCATCTGGCCAAGATAGACCAGTGGAAGCTTGAATTTTAGCAAGTTTCAGTTTCAGGGTGCCATTGTACCCTTCAACCAAACCAGCTGACTGCGGGTGATTCGCACTGTGAAATGTTTGGGTAATACCCAGACCCGTACACACACTCTTCATAACTTTCCCTACAAACTCACTTCCATTGTCCGACCAAACAATCCGTGGCATACCATACCTGGGGAAGTACTCTTTAAGGAAGATTTTGGCAGTGGACATAGCAGTGTTATCCTTTAACGGATATGCCTCAATCCATCTTGAAAAGGCACAGACTACCACTAGGACGTATTTAAGATTGTTACACCTATCCATGTGGATGAAATCCAACTGAATCACTTCAAAGGGACAAGAAGGGGGAGCAAAATGACCAGTTGGGGTTGGGGTTCCCTTGCCAGGATTATGCATCAAGCATATCATGCAGTTCTTCACCACTCTTTCCGCACACTTAGTAATTCCATCGTTCTTCCATACTGGAGCTAACATTTTACAGATCCCTTTCGAACTGATGTGCGCCGCTCCATGCGCCATCGTGACTACTGCGAGCACATACGCATCAGGTAACATCCAACGCTGCTGCTCAGACAAATCAACCCAACATCCACTTGAATCCTTTTTACCCGTATTCTCCTTCCATTCATTCTTCTCGTTTTCAGTTGCTTCATTCTGGATTGCCTTCACACTTTCAATCGTATTCTCACACATCCCTGATTCAGCAATCCATCTTGCAGACGTTGCAACGTACATTCGGCTCGTCATGTTCTTGGCCGTTTCTTTGGCGACCTCATCAGCAAACGCATTCCCACGGCCAACATCATCCTTAATCTTTTGATGTGCACTGCACTTCACAATCGCAACTTCATTCGGTAGGGTCAGAGATTCTAATAGATCGCTGACTAACTGTCCATGTTGGATCTTAGTCCCATGGGACGTGAGAAAACCTCTTTCTCTCCAGAGACGTCCGAAACTATGTGCTACGCCGAAGGCGTATTGGCTATCAGTAAACACATTCACTCTCTTTCCCTCAGCTAAAACACACGCTCTTGTTAATGCAATTAATTCTGCAGCTTGGGCAGAATTCTGACTTACTCTTGCAGTCTCAACAATCGTACTCAAAGTCGTAACTGCATACGCGGCCGTCACATCACCATTCTGTAGTTTAAAACACGACCCATCGATATATAAAGTGCCGTCTGGATCTAGTAACGGCGTATCTTTCAAATCAATCCGACCTTTTGTCTCTTCCTCAGTTTTGAAACAACAATCATGGGGCTCTGAATCACTCGACTCCTGAGTAGTCGGCAACAGCGTTGCTGGATTCAATATGTTGCATCGCTTAATCTGAATGTGACTTGCCAAAAGCGTCAGCTCATAGCCTGATAGTCTAGCACTGGTGAGGTGCTGAGTTTTCGTTCGATTCATGAGTGTATCCACAGCATGTGGAACCATGACTACTAACATGTTGTTCATGACTAGTCCAGCAGACTGTCGGATAGACACTGCAGCTGCTGCTGTAGCTCTCAAACAACTTGGCAATGCTCTGGCTACCGAATCTAATGTGGATGAGAAATGTGCACAAGGCCGCTGTTTGTCACCAAATTGTTGCGTTAATACACTCAACGCACAACCTTCTCTTTCATGGACATATAAAGTAAACGGCTTACTGTAGTCAGGAGTACCCAACACAGGAGCTGAACACAGCGCATTACGTAAGTCGGAGAAGCTCTGTTGACATTCATCAGACCATGGCAAAGGGCTCGGAACACCTTTTCCAGTCAGGGCTACCAATGGTTTTGCCATGAGAGAAAAATTTGGGATCCATTGCCTACAGTATGACGTAATACCCAAAAACGCACGCACTTCTCTCTGTGTGCTTGGTACAGTCATCTGCGAAATTGCTTTGATTCTCTCTGGGGTCAACCTTCTTCCCTCCTTTGACAAAAGATGACCTAAGTAGGTCACTTCTTGGCAACAATATTGCAGTTTAGAAGGTGACACCTTGTGATGTAAGTCTGACAAATGACGTAATAGAGAAATTGTAGCTGCTTTGCAAGTTTCCTTGTCATCAGCAGCCAGTAAAAGATCGTCTACGTATTGGATCAGAGCAACACCAGGAGGAAGTACAAGAGCATCTAATTGACTCTTCAATGCTTGACTGTAAATTGAAGGGCTCTCACAATAACCTTGTGGAGCGCGTTTGAATCTGAAACTGCGACCTCCTAAGGAGAAACCAAAAATGTCTCTACTTTCCTCGGCTATCGGAATGCTGAAAAAGGCATTTTTCAAGTCGATAACTGTAAACCATGAGGCTGAGGCAGGAATCAACGTCAATAATGCAGTGATATCTGGGACCACAGGAAACTGCGGAATCACTATTTTGTTAACCTCTCTGAGGTCAATCACAAATCTGTAGATTGGAGGTTTGGACGGGTCAGTGCGTTTCAAAATCGGTAGAACAGGACTATTGCAGACATTTCCTCTAGTTTGCTCAATCACATCTTTCTGTATTAAGTCTTTCACAATCAGCAAGAGTGCACGTTCACCTTCATTCGAAATCCGATACTGTGGGATTCGTGGGAATTTAACATTCGCTTTCAGACTTACCACATAAGGGGGAATTTCCAAGAGGCCTACATCGTTAGGACCAGTTGCCCAAAGAGTATCAGGGAGAGAACGCAGCTCCGGTGGGAGCTTATCCATCGACATATACATTGGAGAGATTACTCTTTTGCCTAATGTGAGCTGTACTCCCGAAGGAGAACAGTACAGTGTCGCATGCAGGCGTTTCAACAGATCTAAACCAAGCAGATTCTCATTACAACCGGTTGTTAGAATAAGGGGTGCTTCTAGTTCGCATGGCCTAACAGATATTGGCAAAGGACTAGAAACAGGATTGTGAACAGGGGCGCCTGAGAAACCTACTGAAGTGTTCATTAAGCCAGACAAAGATGCGCCAGGGAGTTTCGCATGCATAATTGAACTTTTCGCCGCACCAGTATCCAACAGAAACGGTTCGACCACGCCTGATGTAACTACTGCGACATAAGGTCCACTCTGATCAACTGGAACTGATACTACTCCCTCTCTTTGCCTGTGGCTGTCCTAGTACTCGCTTCTCTGAATCTCTTCATTATGATCATAATAATCTTCAACATGATACTGTGGAGATCTACCTGGCTGCGCAGATTGTGCATTTCGCTGATCGAAATAATTCGATTGGCGATCAGCCTGTGGTGTCGTTGTACCACGTCCTCTACCTCTAGGAGTTTGCATAAACCCAACAGTACCTCTCTGAGCCGGGACACCACTAGTCTGTGCGTGCAGTACCGGACACTCATTCTTATAATGACCCTCCTTTTTACAATAGGCACACTGATTCCATGCTAACTGTTGTCGGGAAAAACCATAATTAAATCTTTGGGACGTCCCTTGCTGGAATTGTGGCTGTTGCTGAAACTGGGGTCGCTGCTGTGAATCTGACTGATTCGAGCGAGGCGGGTATGCCTGTTGCAAAAGAACTTTAGTCTTTAAATCTTTCGTTTTCTTTTCTGACTTTTCCTTCTCTTCTTTCTCTCTATTCTCGTAATACGGAGCAGTTGCAAGTATCTGTGCTGTTGTCGACACTGCCCATGCACTTTCAGAATCCTTTAACTTGTTACTAAGCTCAGGTAGTAAATTAAACACGAACTTGTCGACAAACAACCTCTGGCCTCCCTCAGTACTCATATCTTGTCCACTGTGGTCTACGAAGGTCTCTTCAAATCTAGTGAAAAAGTCAGAGACGGTTTCGTCCTTCTTTTGCTTGCATGCCGATAGTTTATCCCAATTAACTCGTAACGCTGGCATCAGCGTTTTCATCAGATTAATTATTCTGCCAGGTAGGGCAGCAATCAGAGGTTCAGGTTTAGCACCACCAACTTGTTGCGCATCTGCTGCTACAATAGCTGGCCAATCACCTCCTAAGGCGACTGGGTGGTTCTCTTGCCGAATCTTGGCCCATATAGGCTGTGGCACTACATTACCAAATAACATTTCAATGTCTGCCAAATTCATGACGCACGCTTGAACTGTCTGCGTTAACTCTTTGTAATAACCAGCAGGATTTTTACGTGGGTCTGGCAATGCCTGTTTTACTGCTAATACTTCAGCCCGTTTCCAAGGGATGTGTATCCATACTCTCTGGAATTGTGCCGGGGCAGCTGCAATACCATTAGCCGCATCAGCTTGAACTGCATCACGCCATATCGGTGGAACTTCCCTCATCGGATATTGACCTCGTCTTTTCCTAGTAGTAATCGGTGAACCATCAGGGTCCCTTGTCGCTCGAAGAGGGGAATCATCCCTATAAGCTAAAATCAGTTCTATCGCTCCCCTTACTCCTGAACCTATCACCATTCCTGCGGCGAACTTCTGTTGAATATTTATCAGATCAGAGGGGACGGAATCTAAGTCATCATCTTCCCATTCTTCACGCACAAGAGAACACATCACGTCAAAAACATAACGTTGAGTTGGTTCATTCCATTGCATAAAAGTATCTAACACTCTTCGTACATCATACTTCACAGCTTTCGACATCCACCTAAGAGCGGTCGAATCTAACATGTCTCGTTCCTGAGGACCAGGAAGCTGGCTACGTCTCTGTATAGAGTCAGAAACGGGGGTCCCAATTAAAGACCTGTAGAGAGGAGTTAAGATATTAGTTACAGAGTCGGTTATTTTCCGACGAACGGAAAGCGGAGTCAGAATGTTCACAGGGTTCGGGAGCAAGGCAGCTGAAGCAGATGAAATAGTAAGGGTGGGAGTAGCAGGTAAAGCAGTTTGCGAAACGACAGGCAAAGGCGGAACAGGCGACCCAGGAAGAGGGGGTGCCGAAGGAACATTAACCACGGGAAGGACAGGAGCTGGAATCAAAGGAAGTGGAGCAACTATTCCAGGCTGACCAGCAGCTGGCTGTACAACAGGTAGTAACTGTGGTACTGTAATACCCTGTGCATACGGTGGAGGTGAATTCAACAGGTAAGACAACAGAGGATCCTTTTCATGATCCTCCATCGGCTTAGTAGGACAAGATGGCAATACAGGGTAACATTTATCAATTGCCAAATTATATTTTCTATTCGCCATCTCCATTGCTTTCTCAGTCTCGTTGACATGCAGCTGCCTAGCAGACTCCATTAAAGTCAACCCTTTCTCTTTCTGTTCTTTCTTCGTCTTCCTAATTTCTCTCTGTTTGGCTTCTTTGCGCCATACGCGAAAAGAATCAAACATTGCCGGCCGGGCTTTTCTCTTAAACAACTTCATTTCTAGATTGTCTAGAATTTCGGTTTCGAAGCTACTATGCGGTGGCCAACTAAGGACACCATCTTTTCTGGTATAACGGACCCATACTTCATTATACGTAATAGGACCAACACCATGTTTACAATAGAGCTCATATGGAGGAGTTCCAATCGGAGGAACCGAACACGAATCCTCCAACCGGGAATCCCCGTTGCAACGTAACCAGGACAAGAAACAATTACTACTGGTAGTCATGACAAACAAAGACAAATTCCAACCAAAATGCGCAAAGAACTTAGGCCTACCAAAATGAACTATTACCAAAACAAAGATTATCTAAACAAGAGCAACCAATGATAATCTACGAATTAAACCAGAGCAACAAGGAACAACCAAACTGAGCGTAACCCACTTAATACTTAACTGAAATGTGGAAGACGTCACCAAGGAGAACCCGTCTACGTCTCGCCGTACTAAGGTCTGCACCTCGGGTCCAAGACAGGGCGACAGTCAGGGCAGCGGTCCTCTGTAGCCGTCTGGGAACGGAAACCCTCGTGGAAGAGATCGTCGGGCCACTTTTACGACATGCAGGGATCGATGAAGCGGGGTACCTCCCTCCGGAATCTTCACACGAAACTTCTCGAACTTTTCAGGCTTTGGACCGGTACCGGATGACGTCGCCCCACGTTGGGCGCCAATTTGAGGTTCTGGACTTTTTAAGAGTCCAGAGGTGTCAGGGAAACAACACCCAAAGACCCCTGAGTTCCTCCTGTCTCGGTGCACAAATAAACAGAGACACGGGCTTCTCGATGGTGGCGTCAAAGACCAAGGTTTATTTACTGCAGGGACACAGAAGTCATAGGAACCACACAGAGGCAGAATCTACGAGACTGTTCGAATTGCATTAAGTGGGTTGTTCCTTAAATACACGGAAAATGTCTTTAGGCAACATTACATGAATATTTCTCATGCCCAACCCGGTATCCCAAATAAACAGTAAATAGACATCAAACAATAATTAGTCGTAGGTTTTCGGTATTCGATCAGGTCCCCTTGTCAGTTTTCCATTCTTTACCCGATCCTCCCCATCATAAAAATCGTAACCTCCCCATTGTAAAAGCCCAGAAGGAGAGGAGCAGAGCCAGATGCAAAGGATTGAAAAGTAGGATAAGAGGTGTTTATGGATCATAAACGGGCATGGCTACCGTCTTCGGCCTTTCAGTAAGGACAACGGACACGAGAACCAGTATAGCAGGACTGGCCTCAGGCAAGGGAGGCAGCTTGATTCTGCCTAGTCATGCAGCGTCAGCCTTTCTCGGGGCTCGAGCTTACGTGTCCTTAACAAGGTGACTCTGCCGGGGTCATCGTCCGTTCATTGACTATGTGAGGGCAAGAAACAAAATGGATGCCGTAACTAAAATGGATGCCATCTGGACTTTACAACAGAATGCCCTATTTCTCAGTGAATTCATGCTAGTTGCGTAGCGAAAACACTGTTATGCATATAATGGATCATTTGCGGTTCATTGATACCGAAATCGTGTCAGTACTACGATACCGAATTCACGGGTTCGGATCACTGCAGAACCTCAGCACCATGCAGACTGTCTTGTTTTGTAAACATTTCTTTCAGGCTAGAAAAAAATATGTCAAACCATTGTTAAGACAACGGGGCTTTGTGCAATGCAGACCACCTTTGTTGTATTTGCAAATGTTACCTACCATTTATATATGTACTGTAATGGCTCAATTCTTATGGACCGTTGTTAATTTTAGGCTGCGGCTAAAGTGAAACCTGGAAATGCACTGAGTGTGCTTTTGATGATTGCACTTGCACTTGTATTTATGTACTGTAGTTTTTTAATCATTTTTAACTTGTTTAAATTTCATATTGTTTTTAACTATTTTATGAATGTTTTAATGCAGCTTTTATGATTCATTTGCAAATTCGAATAAAGCTTATTTTGATTGATTGACTACAAATTGACGCCATGACTAAGATAAAAGGCACCCTCCCTTACAGACCACGACCAGCCTTCTGCAACACCATCTACAACCTCATCGCCCCCTACCTATCGACTCCCACCTCTATGTCCTGCTTGGCGATCCAAATTTCCACATCGGCAACCAGAACGACACCAACACTGCCTCCCTCCTAGAGAACCTTAACTACATTGGCCTTACCCAACTAGTCACAAACCCAGGTACAAACCAGACACTCACTCAATGCCATTTTAATCTCCAGTGACAGACTCAAATTCACCCACGTCACAGAGCTCACCTGGACCAACCACGCCATTGTCCACTTTTGCACCTCTGGCACAGCTCAACATACAACCACCAAGCACCACAGTGCCACCCACCGCAGTTGGTGAAAGGTTACCAATATGTAAAGGACCCAATTCCTCAGCACCACACAACCCGAAACATCAGCAGATCTCAACCAGACCGTCTTGAACTTCGCCACCTGGGTCACCAAATGCGCCAGCAAATTCACCCCATCTGAAACCAGCCAAAACCCACAAAGCCTCGAAATAAGCCAGCTGGTACACCTCAGAACCCCCAAGCAACTGCTACCAATTCGAGTAGCAATGGTGAGCTTCCAATTACCCCGCCGACAGAGCCGTCCACAAAGCAGCCCTTAGCAACTACCACCGGAGCATCAAGCAAGCCAAGAGGGCAGCCATCACTAACTGCATCAACATTGTGGCCAACCACATAAAGGAACTATACAAGATTGTCAAGGAATTCGTCAACCCTCCACCCACAGAGAACACCTCCACCCCTCCCAACAACTCTGCGAGTTCCTCTCGGACTACTTCCAAAGCAAGATACCACGATCTACTGCAACTTCAACCCCCAACCCACAACTCCCAGCCTCAACAACCTCAAGCAACCAGCATTTACCAGTCAAACGCTAGCCACCTAGTCTCCACTCACTGCACAGACAACCTCAACCATCATGTCGTGATCCACTCTGGGGCACCCACCAACCCCTACCCCCACCATCTCTTCAACCTTGGAGCCAATCCCATAAACACAGAGGTCACCAGCATCCTCACCATGTCTATCTACACAGCAACCTTTCCACACGGAGACCCTCCTGGAAAAGCCCTCGGCCGACACCAGTGACCTCAAAAACTACCAACCGATCTCCCTTCTCCCCTTCCTGGCCAAAGTACTCTGAAAAGCCATCAACCAACAGCTGACTAAATACTTGGAACTCAACCAAATACTTGACGCCTCAGAATCTGGATTCCATGCCAACCACAGCACCAAGATCGTGCTGATCACCGCCACAGATGACACCAGATCTCTCCTCAACCATGGAGAAACTGTGGCCCTGATCCTCCTTGACCTCTCCGCTGCATTTGACTCCGACTCTCACTAGACCCTCATTGACAGACTTCACACTGCCGGCATACAGC
This sequence comes from Triturus cristatus, assembly GCF_964204655.1. Classification (NCBI taxonomy): domain Eukaryota; kingdom Metazoa; phylum Chordata; class Amphibia; order Caudata; family Salamandridae; genus Triturus; species Triturus cristatus. The sequence continues at coordinate 360,845,000 of NC_140593.1, read as the reverse complement.
AAAACCCCCTCAAATTGATCACTTCTTTCTTCTCAGGATGCATACAAAGGATCCAAGTGCCTCCCTTCTCTTCCACACCCAAGGATATCACCTGTGGTGTACCCCAAGGATTATCCCTCTGCCCTGCCCTTTTCAACATTTACATGTCCTCCCTCGCAGACATCGTCAGATCCCACGGCCTCAATAAAATCTCCTACACCAGCAACACTCAACTCATCCTCTCACTCACCCGGACCTGATCGACGCCAAAACCAACTTCGCCAGCTCCATGACAGATGTAACCAAATGGATGAGAGACAGCCGCCATGAGCTCAACTCCGACAAAACAGAAGTACTGATATTCAGGAAGAACACCTCTGTATGGAACCACAGCTCATGGCCAGCAGAACTCAGAATAACACCCACATTGACAGACCATGCATGAAACCTAGGCATCATCCTCGATAGCCAACTGACAATGAAAGGACAAGTCAACAAAGTCATCTGCTCATGCTTTTGCACCCTTCACATGCTCCACTGAATCTTCAGATGGAGCCCTATCAACACCAGAAAGACCTTCATGCAGACCCTCATCACCAGTCACCTAGACAGCGGCAACATTCTCTACACTGGAATATCCACCCAGCTCTTCAAAAGACACCAGACCATACAGACACCGCAGCCAGACTCATGCTGGACCTCCCCAAATGAACGCACATCACCCCCCTACCTCAGAGACCTCCACTGGCTCACCATCCAGAATTGATGCCAGTTTAAGATCCTCACACATGCCTACAAAGCTCTACACAACCAAGGACCATCCTACATCAACTATCGACTGAACATCCACCTGCCCACAAGACTCCTGCGCTCCGCCTCACTCGCACACACCCCCCGCATCCATCGCAGGCATGTTGCCAAGGTCTGGAACGCCCTACCCCTCCACCTCTGAACAGCTCCCTCCGTGGCAGAATTCAGAAAAAAGCTCAAGATCTGGCTTTTTGATGGAGACACAGCACCTCAGCGACCAGATGTCCCTAGGGACGACCGTGTGCTCACTATACATACTGATTGATTGATTGATCATCATTTCAGAATGCCTATAACATTGTTTCACAATTAATCTTTATTTGTATGATGGATTCTCTTTCCTGTTGTGATTTTTTGCAGTTATTTGCTTAAATTGTGACTTGAAGTTCTTTTAATCATTCACATTTTTTAACCAATTGGTCTTAGTCAGTCATATATTGTCCTCCTCGTTGATCTAAAAGAAAAAAACAACAGTTCTGCCTCGTTTCTCAAGGATCCAGTTTTCCTGAGAATAACAAATGTGTGCACTGGACCTATTTTATCAACCATACCTCAGCTGAAAACCAGGATAGACCATTGCTTCTTTGCGATGATTCGAAAAGAGGTGTTTTTTTCACTGTACTTATTCTAATCTCTTTTTTTTCAGAGGGCATCTCCTTGTTCATGTTTTTTCTTTTTTTTGTTCTTTCTTCTTTTTTGGTTCTCGGGAAGACTTCACTGGTTACTTGTTTTATAAAGTGTATTTTGTAGCAATGTTTAAGCCACTTGTGGTTAATGAAGGAAGGTAATGTCAGTTGACAATTTTACACAAGCAGCGCTGATCCTGGGATGATGTGTTCAGTTTGTTTTCTCATACTCTCTAATCTTCCATCACTAATAGTATTTTAAAATAACAGTGTTCAACTTCCCCT